>NW_026892553.1:17500000-18750000 GCF_033815535.1 Pezoporus flaviventris | reverse complement strand
GCTGACTGCATTGAACAAGTAATTGTTCAACATAGCTGTTTCATAGCCACCCTATGCAGGCTGCAAGTATAAGAGCCAAGAGCTCAAGCAAGCACTTAGACATTGAGAACTGTATCTTGCTTGCCCTAACACGGTGCTGGGCAATGTGAGCATGCTGGTGTGCCCCTTCAAAACTAAAGCAGTTTGAAGTCTCTGCATTGAAGTCCCCTGAGGAACTCAATCCAGACTATGTATTCAGAGATGCAGATAGCTCTGATTTCACTATAAACCACATCAAACAGGTCTATTTGACTTGAAAACACAGTAAGCTGACAGCAGCATTCAAAGATTTCTCCTTTTTTTGTGACAGCAAAGAGCAGGCCATTGGGTTTCTCTGCCCCAGCATCTCTCACGTTCTCGGGAAGTGCCTTCTCCTTCAAACTAAAGATGAGATCAAAGCATGGCCAATATGATACACATAATAACAGAGTTCTTCACTGTGAGAGCAGCACATGAGCAATTACCATGGATCAACTGATGACCAGAACAATGAATGTGTATGAAAGTAATTCAGTTTCTCTGTGCGACCCTAGTTATACTTTTAAGTCCACAATCCTTGCAAGATCAAGCCTAGAGGCTGTATTTTGTGCACAGCCACTTAAGAAACACAGGTCAAACTGTATGCTGCTTGATAAGCAGAGTAACATGGAAATCTAGAAAGCAATACCTGTTATTACACCCACTGAATGTGAGCATACGCAGAAGACAGCTGTTCCATGAGTTCATCTGAGGGACTGATTTAAATTACTATCAAAATGCTGGAGTGAAGATTGTTTTTTCCACATCCTCTTACAATTATTTTCCCAGCCATTATTCCTGAGGTGTGTACTGGTAGTATCAAATTCTTATTCCATAAAGTTTCCATTATTCTGCCTTTCGAAGAAAGGCTCTGCTCTCAAGAGACTCAGTTTCCTATATTGTGCCAAAACACAAGGTAAATTTTCTATTACTTCAATTGAAGCATTGTTCTGTTGCTTTCCTATGCCATACTGCAATATGTATTCTAAATTCTGTTTAGAATACATGATTCTATTGCCCTTCTTTGGCCTATCCCAAACCATATCGCTTACGCTATAGGTACGGAAGCATAAAAATAACTAAGATACAAAGCAAAGATCACTCAAAACACTAACCCACACGTGCACGCACCCTCTTTACTATCACCTGCAATCTCAGCACTCCTTTGTCTACTTAGAAGCACAGAGTCATTTTCAGATTACGAATTGGGAGAATAAGGTGGCTGCTTCTTTCTTCCACCAGCACAAGATCTCCGGTCTCCTGTCAGGTCTGGAATCCAGTTCTTTGGGATGATATGTTGAGGAGCTGTGGCTGCCAGGCTCCTCCCAAAGAGCCCAAGGTTCCAAGCCCAGGGGACTGTGAAAGTCAGCATACGCTGTTGTGTAACCTGGGAAGACAAGCTCCTGGGGCAGGCACGGCGCAAACCGTTTAACCCATGGCAGGCGAAGATCGATGCTTCAAGTGCCACCTGCAAAACACTTGATCGTTTGTACAGAGAATGATTTGCAGGTGCTACCTGGTCCCTGCATGAAACACCTCTTGGCAAGCAAGCGTGCACAAGCTGACACCTCCAGATGGTCTCGGAGCAGCCAAAAACGTGGAATACAAAGCTCTGCATAGGGAGGAACTGCACTGAGCCTTTCTGCGCTTAAACGAAAGGCATCCTAAGGTTGTGGAACTCCTGAACTACAATGGGACGTCAACTTCAGCACAGCAGACTACAGAAAATAGTCCTTCTGGTTCTCCCCTCACCTTTTAACATCTTATTCATCACTCAGCTGTATTTCAGAGACCTCCAGCAGCAGAAGGCTTACCTAGAGCTGCCCCAAGAGCTAGCAGACTCCAATCTCACACAAGGCAATTAACCAGTCTCCTCAATGCCTCAGTAACACTGTGTGTCCTCCCATCATGGGCAAAAGACCAAAGAGCAGGCAAGGGGTGTCAGCAGCACCTTCACTTATTTCTCTCCTAATTCTTAACATAGGTTAAATAAAGAGCAAGATAGCAAAAGCCATTGCTCTGTAGGTCAGGGAAGAGCTGTGTGTTCTGGACTTTTGTGCATCTTTGCCCTGCCTTTTAGCTGCCCAGTTGTTTTAAATAACCTCAGTATTTTCCTCTCTGTTCAGATTCTTTTGTATTTAGGAATATTGTCACCATACTGCTTTTTCATGGAGTAACTAGACTGAAGAAATGAGTAATGTGCTACTCCTTACACACAACAGGATGGAACTAGCTGAGCTTTAAGGTCCCCATTCTGTGATTCTAGGAAACCACAGCAGTACAAAAGTTAACCAGATAGGTTTATACACACCGTAATGCACATTGTGCTTGGTCTAGCATCATTAACACCGTTTCAAACACGACTTCCTCATGCCCCAAGCTAGGGCTGTTTTGGTAGATGACATCCAGGGGAATTTGAGATTTAGCCCCAGTAAAACTCCAGACAGCAGCACAATATCAAGATTTCCCTGAGACAGTTTCATGCTCTAGATCAAAGATGTGACACATTAGAGCCTGTGACTGTACGAAAGGAGAAACCATTTCACCGTTCAGCATGACTCCAGCTGTTTAGCAAACAAGCAATAAACAAGTGGCAATGGCTTCATTAGGTAAGGGAGCAGCTGAAGAGTGAGGAAAAGCATGGTTTGGATTTGGGAAGGAAATGACAAACAAGCTGCAGGGAGTGAAGGGGTTAAGGGGAAACAACTGGGATTAAGCTGACAAAGGACACAAGTAAGGACAAAACCAAAGCTATGGTTCCCTGCTGCCCTGACAGCTCTGCAAGCACAAGGTGGAGACAGCAAACCAGAGCATAAGCATCTGCACCCTCGGTGGAGACCACAGGGCTACATACAAGTGTAAGTGAATGCAATATGGGGTCTGTTGAGAACACATAACAGAAGAGTTAGTCCTGGTAGGTAGTATGGTAAGTTTCCACAGGCTGAGCACAACTGTACTGATGTCCTTTGAGAGATCCCTGACAACAGGGACTCTGCATCTTCCTCTTATGAAAACACAGCTCATTTGTGACATGGGGATAGGAAATAAAAGGCAAGTAGATCTTCACACCTGTGAACAATTCTCCCTTTCAATGGAAGCTCTCTTAAGGTAATTGCTCATGTAACAGGACTGGGTCCTAAATGATTCACAAGGACAGAAAACACACAGACCAGTGGGGAAGCGAAGCTCTTCACGCATCTCCTGAAGCTGCCATGGTATCTATTCGCAGAGCAGGGATGGTTCAGCTGGATGCTCATGGGCTGACACAAGGGTAGGGGACAATGCAAAACTCTTCAGCACAATTGCCTGTGGAGTTTGTCCTTCATTGGATAAAAACCTGAAGGCTATTTATAGAATCAAGTTTCTCTGCAAGCCCTGTCACATTGCATTTAACTCGGGAAGTGTCAAAGGTACAGCAGCAAAACTGAAATGAATAAAAATCAGCTTTTGAACCATTTGACGCTTGGTAAAATCGAAAGAGACAGGCTGAGGAATTGTACCCTTTGGAAGCAAAACAAGGAGAACTGAATTTTAAGGCATCTCTGTAGAGCTCATCTTCCATTCTGATTATTTTGGGCAGAGGTTGCCATAGCTGACTAAGGCACAGGCGACTCAGCCAGTGATGGAATTTGTAGCTTACAAAGCAATAATGGGGCTTGCTTGCCACTAGTTTACATCATCAGGCCAGTCACATCTGTGACTCACATACTAGTATACTCTTCAAGTGTATTTCCAAGTATATTCCACTCTCACTCTGTCCATTGCACCTGAATGTTGGAATTGATTTTCCAGTCACAGAGGATGTAAGAAATGAAAGAGGATGAAGAAGCAGAAGGGATAATTAGTGAATTTGAGAGAATGTCTTAAAACAATCTATATATGATGACTTCTATATCTGGGCATGTCTGTCCAGCAGATGCACTGGCATTTACTAGCCTGATTAGCAGGAACTGATCCTCTCAGTAGCCACATATCTATAACACAGGGTAATGCTTGGCAGCAGTGCATTGCAAGTAGTACATTCAGACGGCTACATAAGTAAAAACTCAGCCACAACCCTCAAGATCAGTCATCCCCGATAGAAGCAGAACAAGGGAGCAGTGTGTTCCTTTTATATGTATTTTTAGAGGTGCTCCAAGAGAAGTTGCGGGGTCTCCTTCTCTGGAGCCATCTAGACATCATCCTGAGTAATATGCTGTAGGAGACCCTGCTTGAGCAGGGATGACAGCCAGTGATCCCTTCCAAACTCAACCATTACATGATTCCGTGACCTTCCTGCTGTAGACATCACTTGATTTCTGCATCACCCTAGACCTCAAGGTCTTGTTTTTTTCCTACCAAACCGTAGCTCTTAATTTAGGACGAAAAACCCGGCTGAAAGGACAGAATTTTCCACCTGATGGAACTCACTCAGCTCCGGTACCCTCCCTGGCCTCTCAGTGCTCCTGGATCCACACAGATGATTGCTTTCCCCAGGGTGTAGTAAAGGAGGGATTTCTCAAACCAGCCTGCAGTATTAGCACCAGAGCACTGCGGGCTTGTACCTGACATTCAGCTCTTAAGGAAAACATGAGCAAGGACACTCCACGTAAGAGGTTAATCACAGTGTTACTCTTATTCGTAGACTCACTGCAGTCCTTTGAAGCAGGTCTATGGAAGAGGCTTTTGACTGATGGACCCCACAATTATCTCAGTTCACTGCAAACCTTACCAGTGCACAGAAGACTTCTACAGAAACATCTTGAACATGTTTTCAGTTCTTATTTCACCAGAAATAATGAATTTTGCCCATACATCTTCCACCCAAAACAAGTGGAAAAAGAAAAAACCCTCTATTTTATTGTTGTCTTAGTTGTACTTTGCCATGTGTTATGTAGAGTTCAAAAAGGAACATAATTAAAAATTTACTCTTTATAATCATGTTTTTATCTTTTTTTGCCCACAGATCCAGTGGGGGGGAGGAGGAGGAGGAGGAGGGGAGAGGGGGAAAAAAGAAACCAAACACACAGAAAAAGACTTCCTATCACATCAATAATGGAAACGATGCTCAAAGACTGAAAATTTCACATGCAGCTTTTGAAGTTATTTTTTACTCCTTTAGACTTTGTTGCATGCTCTACCTGCTGTTTTTTATCCCCTTGGTAGCTTGACAAGTTCTTTTTAAAGCAGCCTTTTAAAAGGCTGAGAAAAGGCAATTCAAGAAGTTTTCACTGATCTTGTCCAAACAGAAGAAAGATTTGTTTCGTTGGGTATGCAAACTGCAATCCTTTGAACAAAAGACACTTGACTCACATGATGCCAAATCTTTTCTCAGCTGAGAGCTTACACAATGAAGGCTCCAGCCACAAAAACACAACTGCATCGGGGGAGCAAAAAATAATTAAACCAATCATAGAATCATGGAGTGGTTTGGATTGGAAGGGACCTCAAAGCTCATCCAGTTCCAACCCCTTCCGCTAGAGCTGGTTGCCCCAGGCCCTGTCCAGCCTGGCCTTGAACACTGCCAGGGATGGGGCAACCACAGCATCACCACCCTCGCAGGGAAGAGCTTCTGCCTAAGAGCTCATCTCAGTCTCCCCTCTATCAGTTGAAGTTATTTTTTGCCATTCAGTTTTGCTGCATTATTTTTCTGTGAGAGACAACACCCAGGTCCAGGAGGATGCGGTGACAGAGCCGTGCCTGCATGGAACACGGGCAGGCAGCTCCACCAGCCAAGGAGGCAAATAAAGATCCAGCCTGCACCAAGCTCATTTCCTCAGAGCTTGCTGCATTAGCCCCAGAATGGTTACAAAACAAAAGCAAATCTCTGGATAACCACTCAGCTGTGATCTGTACGGACAATGCCAGCATCAGCCAGCCAAAAGGCAACAGGCTCGCCTTTCTCCTTAGCTTACCTTTACTCAGCTTTCCTTTCTACTTGCACCATTCCCCGAACTACTAAAGACAGGAGGTTGTTAACCCCTTACAAACTACTGTTCTTTCCACAACCTAATACAAACCTCATATCTGTAACGTTTCAGACAGGTGGCTCACAAAGCCACTCACTGTCATCCTTTACCACCCATTTTTAGGTACTGGGATGCCAAACATTGTGTGAGGAAGGCACCAAGGGGACAATGGTTCTACATGGATGTTCAATCTCTTGGGGTGTGCTTCAGGTTTTGTATAGTGTGTGGAAGACGTGGATAGCGCAATGAAATGAAACACAATCTAATAGAAGGAGAGAACCTTATAGAAACGGGCTCAATGAAAACAGTCCATGCTTTATATAGCTTGAAAAGCCAGGAAAAGTCATGTTTCAAAGCACCGCCGCTCCTGGCGCTCAGGGCTCCATCCTGTTAGTTTTATCTTTGCTCTATCTCCTGGGAAGACCTTGGAGAACCAGACACATTGACCTCCAAATCCCTTGCTAGCTTCTCTTTTGAATTAAATACAAATTAATCAATTACAGTAGCCATGAGGGTGCTGAGAAGAGCATGAGACAGCACTTCAGAGGCCATGCTATACCCAGAGGTACACAGCATCAACTGTGCTCCAAGCACACCCACAGTCTCAGAACCAGAAGAGTGGTTTGAATCAGCAATTCTCATGCTCAGAGAAATGCCTTTGTGAAGCAGATGAAATACACGCTGGTACGTATAAATAATTTCCTTTTCCTCTGCTTTCTTCAGTTAGAAAGAACCTAATTCACCACTGCGGACTCTCAGTGTGTTAGCAGTCTGCCTCTGTGGTCTCCCAGTGCAAAGAACGTGGAAATTAAAGGTTTGAAAACTGTGCCTTTTCGAAGCCAAATGGGTTCATTTAAGTCATTAATAGCTTTGCAGAAAATTCCCCTGTGAAGATGATGGGGGACGATATGTTAGAAACGTTGTTCTGAGCTAATTTACGAGTACTGCATGTGGCCAGCCTGTAGAACCATTTTCCTCATGATTAAATAGAATTACTGGAAGGCTTATTGTACTCATATGTTGATTAGGTCTAATTGCAGAGCTGCTGTGAAACTGAAGACCACAGCAGACCACAGCGAGACCTCCTTGCAAACTCATCATATCAAGAAATTTCAGGAGAAAAAAACGGAGGGAGGTAAAGTAGGTATGCAGGATACCAAATTCCCCAGCCACTCTGCTGAGGCAGCATTCCCACTGCTTCCACAGAGCTTTCCCACTTCCTATTGCAAAATGCTTGTGTCTTCCTCACGCAGGAGGAACAGCGTCATGCAAGACTAGGTAACTCACCTAACAGCTTCCACGAGACAGGGGTTTCATAGGTGCTTTCAAAACCTGAACAGGGGGAACACTGTCTGATGGGGCTGTTCAGCCTGGAGAAGAGAAGCTGCATGGAGACCTCAGAGCAGCCTTCCAGTATCTGAAGGGGAGCTATAGGGATGCTGGGGAGGGACTCTTCATTAGGGACTGGAGTGACAGGACAAGGGGTAACGGGTTAAAACTTAAACAGGGGAGGTTTAGATTGGATATAAGGAAGAAGTTCTTTACTGTAAGGGTGATGAGGCACTGGAATGGGTTGCCCAGGGAGGTTGTGAATGCTCCATCCCTGGCAGTGTTCAAGGCCAGGATGGACAGAGCCTTGGGTGATATGGTTTAGTGTGAGGTGTCCCTGCCATGGCAGGGGGGTTGGAACTGGATGATCTTAAGGTCCTTTCCAACCCGAACTGTTCTATGATTCTATGACGTGGCACATGCCTACAACTTGCTAGCTTATTGACATGAAGCTGCTATTCACACTGAAGCCTCTTCTCAAGAGCTCCAGTCTCATGGGCTTCAGACACACTGCATAAATCCCACGTAATGCTTCCCTGTAGCAGTCACAACTATGAGCACAGCATCTTTTTGCAGCCCCTGATTTACTGTACAGCACCACTTTAAAATGCCTCCTGTACTTTGGGGATAGATGAGAGCAAGTTTGCTTTATTTCTATTTCTTTTTAAACACCAGCTATAACAGCACCAAAGCCATGTTACATACAGACACACAGCGCACCCACTCGCCCCAAGAGGCCATAAGACCTGAAACATGAAGATTTGAAGCATGTATTCTATTGCCAGTTAGTGATCCTTGATCACATTTTAAGTAAATCCCGTAAGTAATAAGCAGCAATACAACAGAAACCAACACAGTCTTTGGCAACCCCATTGTTCATTCTTTCCTTTATATCTTGGCATTTATCAGCATCATCATCAAGAAAGCTTTCAGCTCAGCTTATCATTTGGATGGGTGAATAGCTGCACAGGGAAGGATTAGCATCTATTTGAAATGTAACAGCAGATGCAATTCCAAGTTGCAGGCCCAGATCTTGTGCCTTCCTTTCTTTCAACGAGATTATTCAACATGGTTCTGAAGTTCATTTTAGCTTCAACTTATTCCCATAGCTACACCTCTATCCCTCGTGGCACAGGCACTCTCAGAGGGCGAAAGATCAACTCCTACCATGAAAGCTTGATCCTAAGCACTTAAACATCACTTCCTAAGCTTTTGATAACACACAGTACTCGGAACACCATCAGGATTTGCTGATTCACTCTGACACGCATCACTGGAAACCAGCAAGAGCTTTACTGAACCCTCTTCAGCTTTTCAGACTGGTTCCCAACCTGAGCAAGCCCAGTCCCAAGGAACACCAGATCCAACCTCTGCAGCGTTCACCTTGGAAACACACATCTTCCACAAGAGGAATCACCCGAGCCCGCTCTAGGGCCAGTCTCTGTGCTCCCAAATCAACCACAAAGGAAATAAAGTGCCCTTTGCTGGAAGGGCGCATGATGTGTCACAGACACACTAATGTATCACAAGTATCTGCTGACTAAATCGGCTGCGCTCTAGAACATGGCTATTAACAGGACCCATCAGACCGCTTTAAGGAACATGAAGTAGACACCCACCTATCAAAGACAAGCAGGCAAGCAAAATGGTCAGTGCAGAACATCCAACCGCTTCCCATGCCACAGAGGCACTGCTTTATCACCGTGTTAGAATTGTCCTCAGTGGGAAGCTATAACGTTCAGATTCTTGCAGCTAATGGGGGAAAATTCATACGGTATCAGGAAGAAAAGGGCTACTTTGTCTTTCCTGACTCTGAGAGACAAGAGGGAGAAGAAGGAATGGCATGGTGATGGCAGCATGAACCTGGCACACTGGCGTCCTGGCAGAGGCCTGGCATATGCAGCTTGAGAGCTCCTTGGCAGAGCTGGAGGGCAGCTTTGCCTTGGGAAAGACAAGGCATGCCAGGAAATATACTGCAGTGGGGCTAAAGAGAGAATCAAATCCACTCTGGTAGAGGCAGAGCTGAAGGTACCTGACCACTGTGGCAGAAACTGCTATGGAAATGCTCATCCACTAACCAATTTCTTGGGGAGCACAGCAAGAGAAAAGGAATTAAAAGCAGGAGTTAGTATAGCAGACTGCTCTGAAGGCAGCTGTTTATTCAGGACTGCTTCTGCGTAAAGAAACCAGGCACAGTAGAAAAGGCCTTTATTTGGTTAATGCACTAAAAAGTGAATGCTTTTATTATCTGAGATTTTACTATGTTAATCCTGCGGGAATAGCTGGACCGGAGCTATTTATCATCTGGCACTCTATACTTTGCTTCCATAGGAGGAAATTAAAAAGGCCAAGAAGGTTCAGCCAATTTGTCTTTTAATACTCTTTACTGGCTCATTAATGATTAATTCTTTTTAACACCCTGCCCTAGATCCTAAATTCACAATGGCTCAGCGTAGATGAAAGATTTCAAATCCCCATCTCTCTTCCCTCTTCTCTTGTGCTTTCTGAGCCCACGTGAAAAGCCCTCTTGCCGCCGTTCAGCACACTGCTGTCACAGGAAATCATCCACGACACAAAAACATCTTCGGAGGATTAAGTGGAGCAAAAGAGGAAACAAGCAAAGATCACAACCCAGTCCTGGAGAGCCACAAACAGTAAAGGACCCACTCCACTCTATGACAACAGCTGCCACTGCTTAGCCACTAACTCTACACTAACTTATTTATGCCTATCACTGCACTACTGCAGTACTGCAGCATTCAGCTCTGTTTTGTTATCGAGCTCTTCTTTTGGAAGGAGCATGGTTTTATTCCTTCAACATATTATTAAAAGCAGCAAATTTTACTGTTCCAGAAGCAGAAATCTAAGCAAAGTTTTATAAACCCCATGTTAACAGGAGCATTGCTCAATTGAACATTGCCTTTGGATTAAAGGAAGCTACAGCCCTCATCACAGTGGTCTTTACAAGTTCCACAGCAGCTTAGCAACACTACATTCATCAATACCCGTCCTGTCTGCCATAATATGCATAAGAATATTCTGCCTGCATCAAGTTTCTTGCAGGGTTTCAGTTAATCCCTCCACAGGGTTTCCTGAAGCCACGGAAGAATCAGGCGAACAGGCTAGGAGTCTCAGCTCTTTGCCCTACCACAACTACAAACACATCATTTGTGGCCAATTCACCCATTCTGCATCTCACTTCTGTTTAGAGATAAGGAAGGAAATAAATAACTGCCTTCACAGTGTGCTTTGAGATCTCTGGAGGAATGATGCCATTTCTGGTCAGGATCTTTACTAGTCTGCTTACCTGCTGCTACAAGCTGTTGCAGCTCAAATACGTATTCACCTCTTAGTACACTTGACAAGACTGTAGCTCTACCATTCACCCCAAATTAAGAGAATCGTATGTAAATCATATGTAAAACAGGGGAAGTTTAGGTTAGATATAACCCTGTGAGGGTGGTGAGGCACTGGAACAGACTGCCCAAACAAGTGGCAAATGCTCCATCCCTGGCAGTGTTCAAGGCCAGGCTGGACAGGGCCTTGGGGGACATGGTCTAGTGTGAGGCATCCCTTCTTATGATAGGGGGTTGGCACTGGATGATCTTAAGGTCCTTTCCAACCCAAACTATTCTATGATTCTACGAAATATGTAAATTCCCATGCAATGCAATTAACCCAGCTTATGTATTCATCTGAATCATAGTAGCTTGGTGTTTTTTTAATAATAACTATGAAAAAAAACAATAAAACCAACCCAAACCACACAAAACAGACACCAGAAGAACTTTAATTCCTTATATAGACCGGCATTTTTGGCCTAAAGACACTGATTCCACCTCTGTACGGTTTACTCAGCTATAATCATGGGTACCACAGCCAGAAAGGTTACTTAGCTTCAGAGTTAATGGAGATCTTTGAGAGGATTTAACACTTGAGGAGCTAGCTGATCCCTAGCCAGGTGTCTGAACATTATTAATTAAAGCATCACCTAGCTAGTATTGCTAAAAATACACTTCCACAATGGCATGCTGAGTGTCTGCACTCAGTACATCACTTCAGACAGTTTCCCACTGTCATCAACCATTAGCAAATCCGTGCAAGAAAAAAGCATTGCCCAAATCTTTCTGAAGCTCTGTCATCACACAGATGATCAACACTGTTGGAAATGCCCCTAGAGCTTCACAGCGCCCAACAATTCAGCACTGATTCTGCTATTTCATTCCTTCCTCCTGCCACGCTGTGATTCTCATTGGTATCAAGCTGCAAAGGCTGGAAACTCTGACTAAAATTGCTGGGTCTAACCAACAAAGTGCTGGTCCATGGCATCAGAAGGTTGCCAGCAGGCACTGGGGCCTCTCTGGTAAGACCTCACCAGTTCCATCCTGTAAAGCAATGGCAGGGCTATACCATACCATACTTTATGCAGTAAGAGATATTTCAAGTCTTAAATCATACTTTTCCTTCCATTCTCACCACTGCAGACCTGGGCAAGCCCCTCTCCAGCTTTCCTGCAGCCCCTTCAGGCACTGGAGCTGCTCCCAGGTCTCCCCTTCAGGAGCCTTCTCTTCTCCAGGCTGCCCCAGCCCAGCTCTCTCAGCCTGGCTCCAGAGCAGAGCTGCTCCAGCCCTCGCAGCATCCCCATGGCCTCCTCTGGACTCACTCCAGCAGCTCCACATCCCTCTTGTGCTGCTGCCCCAGAGCTGGATCAGGGCTGCAGGGGGGTTCTCCACAGAGAGCAGCAGAGGGAGGTAGAATCCCCTCCCTCAACCTGCTGCTCACACTAAACACGCTGGATCGCACCTTGTTCTCACTGCACAGGAATTCACAAGCAATAGCACTGAAATAATCTGGTTTACAGAAAACAGCAGAATTCCTAATTATGCTACTGTATTTGTGCCAGCGGCACAAAGATACACCCCTCACCCCCAACTGCTTTGAAATAGTCAGTAAACCATAACCTACATAGTCTCTCCAAAGTGCAAGGAGAAACCTAACGCCTGCCTGCCTTTGTTTGGATTCATTATCCACTTTCTTTATATATTCTGAGGCACCCAAGATAAATAGCTTGTAATCATCTGATATCTTCATGTGACCTCCTCTCTGCAATTTGCATCGGCTTTGAGTTTCCAGATGAAGGCATTGGACAAAATAGTGCTAGGATTAATTTTAGCCTCCTCCTCGAGGCAACTCGCCGATACCAGAATAAGGTTATAATACTTGACTAAGCAGAGTATTTTCCTTGCCAACATCATCTGTTTCAGGCTTCTCCGGCCTGAAATAAAGTGCACAAAACCAATCCCAAGCAAAGAAATGTTGTGAGCTTTGGGAGCAGAGGAAGAATGAAAATTGCACCATTCTCCCTGCGTTGTAAATCGGGATGCACAGCATGCACCTGCAGGGCAGCCTGTGCAGTACAGATGTGAACATGATAGCATCCCCTTTAAATGAGACATTCCTTAAAGCTTGGCAGAAGATGGTTCAAGCACAGTTTTAGCATGTTGATGGAACAAATTTCCCTGGTTTCTAACTTCCGCATCCTTGCAGCAATAAGACTGTGGGAAGCCTTAGTACCACGAGGAACAAAGGCATTTTTACAGTGGCACCCTTCAGTCCAACGCACCGCTAGCTGCCCATACAGAACTGAGCATCACTCCATTAATTTTAGCATGTACTCCACAGGAGAGTTCATACAGCTTTGAGACGTTATCACCTTAATTTTTCAGAGACATTTGATGAGAACAGCTCTAGAGAAAGCAATCAAGCTTTTCTCAATCTTCACTTTAGAGAAAAAGAGCCCAATTCCACCCTCTCTTACACATTATCAACCTGTCTGCACTCCTGAACAGGCTCACTTTGAGTTCCAGTCATGCAACTTTCAAAAATGAGCTCATATTCAATAACTTTCAGTGCCCTTGACAGCCAAAATACTATCAGGTGTGTTTGTAAAGAGATTTGGTTACAGACAGTTTCCAGAACAATACAAAATCTACTGCGGTAGCACGGGCGTGCTATTCCAGCAGTTGTAACAAAGAACTGAAGGAGAAGAGTGCTGAATGCCAAGGTGGCTGAGACAATGGATGAGCATGAGGAGCTGTGGGGTTCAGTTGATCCGCTGGAGGGAAGGAATGCCATCCAGAGGGACCTCGACACACTTATGAGGTGGGGTGATTCCAACCTCATGAGGTTTAACCATGCCAAGTGCAAGGTCCTACACCTGGGTCAGAGCAATCCCAGGCACAGCTGCAGGCTGGGCAGAGAAGAGATTCGGAGCAGCCCTGCAGAGAAGGACTTGGGGGTGTTGGCTGATGAGAAAATGAACATGAGCCGGCTTCAGTGTGCGCTTGCAGCCCAGAAAGCAACCGTATCCTGGGCTGCATCAAAAGGAGCGTGACCAGCAGGTCCAAGGAGGTGATCCTGCCCCTCTACTCTGCTCCTGTGAGGCCTCACCTGGAGCATTGTGTGCAGTTCTGGTGTCCTCAACATAAAAAGGACATGGAACTGTTGGAACAAGTCCAGAGGAGGCCACGAGGATGATCAGGGGCTGGAGCACCTCCTGTATGAAGACAGGCTGAGAAAATTGGGGCTGTTCAGCCTGGAGAAGAGAAGGCTGCGTGGAGACCTCATAGCAGCCTTCCAGTATCTGAAGGGGGCCTATAGGGATGCTGGAGAGGGACTCTTCATTAGGGACTGTAGTGACAGGACAAGGGGTAACGGGCGAAAACTTAAACAGGGGAAGTTTAGCTTGGATATAAGGAGGAAATTATTTCCTGTTAGGGTGGTGAGGCACTGGGATGGGTTGCCCAGGGAGGTTGTGAATGCTCCATCCCTGGCAGTGTTCAAGACTAGGCTGGACGAGGCCTTGGGTGCCATGGTTTAGTGTGAGGTGTCCCTGCCCACGGCAGGGGGGTTGGAACTGGATGTTCTTAAGGTCCTTTCCAACTCTAACTATTCTATGGTTCTATGTTTTTTGAGAGCATCCAAACTGCGCTGGGAAGGGGGAGTCTGAAAAGTGATTTCTGTAGCTGCCACAGAGCAGAGGGGTTTGGTACGTGCCAATGTCACAGGGAAGCAAGGTCACACTGTGGCGGCAGAAGTGAGACTTTTCACTCCTCGTTGATGGGGCAGCCTGACCTTTTCCCGTCTGCCACAAATCAACTTCCCAGGAAAACTCTTGCAACTTTTCACCTCTGCCACAGAAACAGCAGAGAACTTACTTGTGTGCAGTCTACACAGAGAACAGCAGCGCTGTTTCCATTGCCACGGGCACGTTCCCTTGGAATTGCTTTGTGGGAAGAAGCTCATTTTATACATTGGAGGCTTTCCAAGTGTTTGAGAAGCTAGCAAGAACTGTTGGGATGCTTCACTCCTGAGCCTGGAGGAGGTTACCCTTGAATATTATCCAGCGTTCTTGGGCTCCTCTTCCCTCTAGGGCTTTATCCCTCAGTACTCTACCAAGCAGATTCGTTACATGAGCTTTCTCTTGCTCTGTATAACTGCTTGACTCTACCAGGACTTGACTGCTGGCTTGTAAGAAGACTTCAGAGGATTATGTTTTCAACTACTATGCTCTAATGAGACTTTCCAACAGAGTCTACACTTCCAGTACTTGAAAGAGAAGGAAGAGGGATGAAACCTGGGGCAAAAAGATACAGGAGCAGAAAAATATCCCAGCTCAACACAAGCAGAACAGGATGCTGTCTTACCAGCAACAAGGTGAACAAAGAGGAAAAGGTACCTGGTGAAATCAGCAGATAAAGTCAAGAGATGAAATCATCCCTGCTCAGTGCAGAGGGGTTGGACTAGATGACCTTTTAAGGTCCCTCCCAACCCAAACTATTCTACCATTCTATCAAGTCAATGGGAAGCCTTGGCACAAGGACGTGTCTTAGTAAGCTGTAGAAAGGATGTGGAAAATGAAGCAATGAAGGACAGAGAAAAAGAGTCAGCCCCATGGGCAGGGATGAACAGGACTGTGAGAGAGCATGAAAGACAGCAGGGCCAGGAGATGAAATCACTGTCACAACCAAAACCAGCAGAAATCAGCCACTTAAACACATGCCAACTGCAAAAGCATAGAAATAGCATTGCCCTAAAGCTGTCCTGTTTGGGCTGGCAGGACCCGAGCAGGGAGGGGGCTTGCTTGGGGGCAGCCTTGCTCCCAAGCACCCAGCAGCTGGTGCTGTCTGGTGCCGTGGCTCCTCCAGCCCCAAAGGTGCCACGATGGCATCTCACACCCCTGCTGCTGCCAAGGCTGAGACATTTGACTTCACCCCTGCTCCATCGAGCCAGGGCCCCCATGCTGGGTGCTCAGCCCTGCGAGAGGGGCAGCAGCTCTGGGGTGCGAGATGCTGCATATCACATATATATGTGCGTAGCTGCAATCACAGCCAGGCTCACCAGCAACTTCCCCACTTCCCACGGAGCCTGGGAAGCTGCATTACTGTAAGGGATGGCTGTGACATTTCAGGCCAGACTGAATAAAAGACCTTGACTGTAACCTTGGACTTTTACAGTCATCAGCACTTGTCTTCAGAGGTGCCAGGATTTCATCCATGACATTCAGACGGCCCTGGTGCCTGCAGCCCACCTCCTGGGAACAGCCACTGCTGCAGAGGAAACACCCTAAAGTCCAATTGCTCCTGACCAAAGGGAGCACATCCCTGCTTTAAAAGCTGCTACGAATGTGGTTTGGGGTTTTTGTTTAGGATGTTTTAAACACGTGCATATTTAATACCTGAAGTTCTTTAGAAAGTATTTAAGGAATTAAAACCAAAGCCACACAGCAGCAGGATGATCTTTGGAGAGCTTCAGTGAAATACAGTGCGCACTGGTTTGTCCTTCTTGAAGTAAAAGATTCGTTATATTTATGGACCAAGGGGGAAAAAAAGCAACTATAATCTGTGAAATGGTAAAAGGAAATAAGGGGAAAGGCTGGAACCTCCTCATTTTTTAATAAAGCAAATAAAAGTAATTGTGGAGTTCCTGAGTAGGGAAAATAGCGATCCCATTGCTACATGAAACACTTCTGCGTATGCTGCAGCAGATTAAAACCACTAAACAGACACACAGACACGTGTGCCTTTGCTTTGTCTATGGGACACGGTTCATCTCAAAAGCCTCAAAAAGAATCTCAGGATTGAGAAGAAGCCATGAAGAATTTAGGTTGCAATATAATAAGAGATGAATGCTGGCATATTGATAGTGATGGAGGGGTTTGTTTCAGTGCGTCAAAGAATACAAACTAACAAAGCCAATAAAACCCAAGCTAATACTCCTTATTTTTATGTCTTGTATATGGATAAAGGTAAATGGTGAAGGAATAAATAAATAAATGAGGAAGATATGCTGTAGCTCTCCTACAAGAGAAAAACTCTCAAGCTATTCTTTCTCTAATAAATCACATCAGTAGAACACCACATGAGCTTCTAAGAGTTTTCAGAGCTACAGACTGCATACCAAATTCAATTCATTCCCCTGAATTTCTGCCAGCAAGGTAGGAGGTCTGATTTTGCACAGCACAGTGTCATTCTCTCCTATTATTATATACATGCTCTTCTTTTTTGGGGTAGGAAATGAACAGCCAGGTAAACTATCAGTTTGCATGGCATTTACTTCCTGTTATTCCTTTCAAAGTATTTAATCTCTTCCTAAAGTTAGTTCTGTATGGAAGAACGCAATTTAAAAGCAACTGGCAGGCCTATAAATCTCACCTTGTTTTACATACCCTTCATCACAAGTTACAAGTCTAGTACTTCATTTCCAATCAATTAATTGCCAGTGAAATCCATTCCAATGGCGTGCACAGAATAAATGCGAAGACTAAAATCTGAGTAAAACCTTGAGTAAGAGCTGTCACCAAAAGAGGAATTGTCTGAATTTTCTTTCAAATTTGTGCTAATTCTGTAATTGAAGATTTCTTTTAAAAAACAATTTACTTCTTCAAAATGAGAGAGAAAAACACCCCACTTAAAATATCACACTATTGATGGACTATATATATATATACAGACACCTCACTAACAGCATTAGCTTGATTCAGTTACAGAACTTAAACTTATTGAAAATGGACAAATCACTTTAACTTCTACTTCCTGAACATTTTTAAAGCATCTTGCCATGAGCAATACATAGACCAAGAATTCATCAAGCAAATTCAAGTAATAACTTTGATCATATAATGTTTTTTCCCCACAAGCAGCTTATTTTCTCAGTGCTAAATAAAACTGATTTATCAAGCGCACAATTATTTGTTCAGCTTTTATCTCATTTCTGAATAAATGCACACAAAGAGAGAAACTTCGTTATGAAACCAACTTGTTACTGATGCAACCCAGAAGCATCTTCTCAAGATCTCAAAGACTGTTAAATGTCACTTAATGGGACCTAAGAACAAATGGTTATCAATTTTAATGGGAGCGCTCACAGCATTGCTCTGAAATCATTTCTTCACCTATGTGTACCTGCTCCCTGACAAGTGAAAATAGGATGTGTGGGTTTATTACTGGGCATTTAAATTAAGCTTAAAAAAGAATCCCATCTATGACCAAGCTTTCTATAATTAACATGTGCTTACACATGCGGTTCCATCAAAAGTACCTACACTCTAATCTCTAGAAATGCCAATTTGGATCTTTCTATTAACTAATCTAGTGAACACATTTCCCAGGCTCTTGGCAAAAGGTCATTTCATTAGCAGCAAACTCTGGCTGTAAGAACACCCATCAGTGTTAAACTGCTCCAGTTACTTGCTGAATACTAGCAACAAGGCTTAGGAGAGGGAGAAGAAATGGGGGGGGGGGGAAGGCACTGTTTGTCTAAATAGTTTTACAACAGACAAAATCTTCCTCCTCCAAAAGCTTTTCACATTTCTCTGTCATGTGTGAACTACCTACCACAAGCATACTACAAGTTCAGGATAGAATGACAGCTGTACTATAACGTTACACACAACAGAATGGAGCACGGACGTTGTGGAGCGAGCAGCTGAACAGCACTGCTTCATTTAACCTTATGCATTACAAGAAGCCTTACACGATGACAATCCAGTACTACCATATGACACAACCAGGTCCATTTATCCTAGATTAACAAAAACACCTCCAATGTACCTATGTGCATGCAGTTATGGCAGAAATACGGGCAAGGCACCAACAGGGACACAGCCTGGACCTGGAAGGCTTCCCTTCTCCTCAATGCAGCAGTCGTTCCTTAAAGATACTTGCTAGGCATCTACAGGAATCTTTTCCCACTTGTTTAATTTGCATAAGCAGCAGCCTTATTTACTAACCCATGAATCTCCAATGTGGCTTCCCAACCCCAGAACTAAGCTGTAACATCTCCTTATCCGGAGATATCCCTTGATGAGAAGGCAGCCACGCATTTTATGAGAGCAACCATGCTCGTACCATACCCACTCTTGTATTTCTCCCATTGCCCGTGGACAAAAAGAGGGCTTCTAAACTGTCTCTGCTGCTTGTTAAAAGCACAAGCTTCAGAATCACCCTGCCAGGCAGTACAAACTCTGTTCTGTATTCATTTAAAGTAACGGGTTTAATCATAGTCAACATAAATAGGACTAATGGAAGCCCTACCTACAAAAGAAAGGGCTGAATTAAATGAGATCTTCAGAAGTTCTTCCAAAGACCTTGGAAAAGACCTGGCAGTGTTCAAGGCCAGGCTGGACAGAGCCTTGGGTGCTATGGTTTAGCATGAGGTGTCCCTGCCCATGGCAGGGGGGGTTGGAACCTGATGATCTTAAGGTCCTTTCCAACCCAAACTATTCTGTGATTCCATAAAGATCCACAAACTGAGGAATGGGGCAACCCACTGCAAGTGAGACCAGATGGCAAGGCACCTTCAGGAAAAAGAGGTAGTAAAGACTTATAGAATGAAACAACTGCATTTGCCAACAGACAGAAGTAACAGAGGCCTTAGGGTAAGGAAGACAGAAAATCCATGCATTTTTAGGGTATTGAAAACAGGCAAAAAAAGCAGGAAGAGGTAATTTTCACATTAAATACCACCAGCCACAACAACTGAGAAGAAAGCTTCCCTAGCTCTTCCCTCTGCTTTCCCAGCCAAAGCTGATGTAAGAACAGACCCAGCCCTCTCCTTGTGACATTCTTCTGAGGCTTTACTGCAGTCTGTAGACTTCCTAAAAAATACACATTTTAATTTAGTTTTCAATGTCAACCAACTGATTTCCAGTGCTTTTCCCACAGCAATCCATGCATTCCCTGCCTTTCTATTTTTAGATGTGCGATCGCTCGCAGCTCTTTGAGGCTGCGGTATCCATTATACTGCAAAATTACCATGTCAACAAATAACTTTTCTCTACTTGTAAACAGTGTCTCTTTGTGCACTGGCAGATGTCTGCCAAATTATGCTTTTACTCATCAAGATGCTCACTGGGAAACATAGCAGTAAGACACAATCCTCTTGCGCAGCAAGCAGCAACAAAAGGCTTGATGGAAAATGAGTACCCCAAAACACTTGTATCTCAGCAGGAAAAGACAGTTCTGAGATCTGGTGTGCTAGCAAGGGATCTCAGGCCTTTACAAAGAGGATGGGTAACTCAAAATTGAGCAACCTGGTCCAGTGGAAGGTGTCCCTGCCCATGGCAGGGCGTTGGAACTGGATGAGCTTTGAGGTACTTTCAAACCCAAACCATTCTATGAACCTATGAAAAGCAATCCATAAGTAGGTGCCAGATTCTCATGAAATGAGTCCTGAAGTACACACATAAAACATGTAGATGGATGCCATTGTATCAGCACATATACTGAGGCTGCAAACACAAACAAACAGCACTTGAATTCGTACCTTTGTAGGTATACAGAGGTCAAATGGTGCCAAAACACCTGTCCCATCTATGCACATGCTTCTGCCATGAACGGACTCCAAAGGGAACATGATGCTTAGTGGACTTGCTAGACAGGCAGGGTGTAAACCCATTGCCCCACCATCCAAAAAAAAAGGTTTCACTGATTTGCATCACTAGCACTGAGGCAGAAGTAAATGTGCCAGGAATTTCTGCTGGTACAAAGAGAGCAACCCCCTCATCCTAAATCTAACATAACACTGATGGGAACAAGGGTGGGCA
Source organism: Pezoporus flaviventris (assembly GCF_033815535.1). Taxonomy (NCBI): domain Eukaryota; kingdom Metazoa; phylum Chordata; class Aves; order Psittaciformes; family Psittacidae; genus Pezoporus; species Pezoporus flaviventris. Next base: position 18,729,561 of record NW_026892553.1, on the reverse strand, counting down.
TATGTGGGGCAGGTCAAAACACATCTATGTGCTGGTCTCAACACCACAAACCAAGAGCAAGGAGGTGCATGCTTGCTATAAATGGCAGGAAAGGGGCGATGAGGCCACGTGGATGAAGGAAAAGCTATAGTTACTGCTGGCAGTGCCAAAAGGAGCACAAGGAACTAAAATTGTATGGCCTTTTTATTTTTAAGCACACGCACTGCAATGGAAGATTAATTAAAAGGATCCATTTTCATCTTGGGCAGGATCTGTTTACTGCTGCGTTATCATGGCTCTGCACAGCACATGTGGTCAGCATATGAGAAAGAGATTAGCTACATATGAAAACTAACCATAGAAAACTGAAAAGAGTCAATGTGAACCAAGTAAGTGACGGCACAATTAAAAGGCTGAATCAGATGCTTGGCCAAAGAGACCAGCTCAATAAAGCAGCAAGTCTTAAACTAACCTCTCCATAGACACTTGATTTCTTTATGTGCTCAACAGCAGCCGTGCAACTGCAGCTGTAAAACAACAGAGAAGAGAGGGATTCAGAAACACAAGCACAGGAAAGGCCCTGCTCCACCCAGAAATCGTCATAAAACTGGAAAGCATTCAATGGAAGCTGAAGAAGTTGGTTCATGTCACAGGAATCCAGATCTTGCATCAAAAAGTAGGATTTAATATTTAATATCCTTCCAACTAATATCCTTCTGTGCAACACAGGCCTGGCAACAAAGAGCCCAATCCAATATCCTTCTATTGAAGCACTAAATGAAATCCTCAAGTACCAAAGAGGACAAAGCAGCTCTCTGCCCTGAACAACAGCTACACTCCATTTGCATTTGAAATTCTCTAATCTAAGTATGATCCGAGTGTGACTCCCTGAGCAATCAAACCTCATGTATTTTGATGTTATTTTCTAAGCAAACAGGACAAAAGCACATGCACACACACAGGAGAGGGATGCACCAATGATTATTGACTTGGAAACAAGGACAACAACGAGATCCCACCAACAGGACTCAAGCGCCTGACTCAATCACAGAGTTATCCAGTAATGCTTTGGACGGGGAAAAATACATTGGGTGTCTGAAGGTACATTTATCAGTTCACAGAAATGGGGACAGGCTATATAAAACTTCAGTAGTTCCTAGTTTATTTAGCTGTTTTAAATGCCCATCAGCAATCTGTCTCTAGTTGCCACACACCACCTTGACAAAGTGCATGCGTAAGAACTCCTGCTCAAACCCACGTGCTCATTCAGTTGTGGGTTTGGGGTGTTTTTTTGACTAGTCACACCCTCTCAATCCCTTTAGAAACGAGATCTCTCAAAGTTGCCAATAGCTCTTCCAAATGTCTGGCTTTGCTGAATAAGCCTCCCAGTTTCTATATTCAGAGCACAACTGATGCAGAAGACTCTCAACACCCACTGAACTTGAATAATTTATGCTCTTACAGTCTTGTATGGCAAGATACAAAGTGACTTAATCATGAGGTATTCATAGCATTCTCCCGCACAGAAGTATGAAACCTGCTGAAAAATACCATTGCAACACAAGTCCTCAGGCAGAACGCTCCACGGAGGAGATAGACTTGAGCTTTCATTAAACATTCAGAGCAAGGCACAAATCCTTTGGGGTTTGCACAGCTGCTTGCCTGGGCAGTTGGACAATTCATTATTAAGCACGGTCCAGTTCCAGATAGCAGCTGAGAAATGAGGATAGGTTGCTTTAATGGTAATTCCTGTGCCTGCACGGTGCTTGTTGTGTCTCATGAAACTTCTTAAGCACAATTCAAACTTCAAGTTGTCTTTTACTGCTTCAGCATTTCCTGTGAGCACAACTACACTGTGGCTAAACTTCACTGCATGGGCACTACTGGCTAAAAAGGGAAACGTGGTGTGATAGCAGCACTGAGGCATTGTTTTGCTTTGCTTTCAGATAAGCAAAGCAAGCAAATATTAGAATCATGGAATAGTTAGGGTTGGAAAGATCTTAAGATCAGGCAGTTCCAACCCCCTTGCCATAGGCAGGGACACCTCACACTAGACCATGTCACCCAAGGCTCTGTCCAACCTGGCCTCGGACACTGCCAGGGATGGAGCATTCACCACTTCTTTGGACAATCTGTGCCAGGGCCTCACCACCCTCACAGGGAAGAATTCTGCCTTATATCTAACCTGAAATTCACCTCTTTAAGTGTCACTTATGGCCTGAGACACAAGCTCCTGGAGCAGATTCACAAGAGAGCCTTGAGGCACCCTATCTTTGGGCTCTCTGTTCAGTTTTAGATAGAGATTTTCCAAGAGACACGTAGGTGCTAGTACTCAGACAGCCCTGATTTTCTGTGGAGGTTGGATGCCAAGTTGTCTGCGAGGAAAGCCTCCCTGCAGAGATGTTTTGCTCCTTTAAACACTTTAAAGGTTTCTGAGAACGAAAGGAGATTAGAAACATATATGTGATTACCTGTTACAGAAGTCGGGTTTGGAAGCATGCTGAGTTTAATGGTATCTCAGTGGAACAAAATGAAGGAAATCACTAATCACAGCCACCAAAAAAAAAACCAAAAAAAAACAAACTTATGTCAAAATATTTTCTCATTCATTCCTTGGGGTTTTGCAACTTCCAAATGGTTTAACCTGCTTTACGTGCAGTTAATCAACTCATTGAAAAGGAGGATATCGATATCAAAAGTGCCCCAAAACAAAGCAACACACCAGAAGCCTGACTAACTGTCCAACAATACTTTGCAGCCAGCGCAGTTCAGTGGATAAGACACCAGCCCGAGAGCCAGGGGACATGGACATAAAAGCTTATGTCCTATGTCAGGGCAAAGGTTCACTCCAGTCCATTCTGCAGCAGCAGCAAGCGCCGGGGGAGCAATAGGAGTGCTGAGGATGCATGAACCCGTCTTCTCCTGTGCCCAGCTCATCACCTCGCTCGGCTGTTCGCCTGCATCTGTGTGGCATTGAGCAGCCACCAGCATCTGCTGCAACCTGCCACTAAGTGCTGCCAGCTCCATCCCTCCCCCTTCTGCTGGCCTATCTATTTAAATAGATAAATAAATCTATTACCTTTCCAATGACCATCTCTTACGTTACTGCATTCATCTTACATTACTGCATGCATATAATACCTTGCTCGACCCAGCCTTTATCTCAGCTAAAGCCTCCAAGAGTTATGATCTCAAGTAAGATATATGTGTTAAGCAAATAGAAGAGGAGGCTGGATGTACACACTGCTATAAGGTGGTAATCCCCTGGCAACTGGCAAGTACCCAAGGTTTGCCATAAAAGTCATCGGGTTGGCCTAAACAGGAAAGTTAAGCTCTTTTTTATTAACTGCATGCAAGGTTATTTATATTTCAGTTCTCAGTTGACATCATGGCTTTGTGGTTTCCCAAAGCATCTTTCAGTATTTCCCTTTCGCTGTGACATCTGGCAGCACATCTTCAATACTCCTTTAGAGCAGGTATGGATGTCAGTCTTCAGTTCAATGTCTGGATTACAATCACATTGACTAGCTCTTCCATCTGCGAGTGCTTCCATCACTTACCCTGGAACTACTCCCACAAAAGAAGGTAAGAGCAACAGCACTTGGCTTCAGACACACGAGTATTTGCTAGGTAGAAGCTTTAAGGATTGACACCTAAATGAATAACATCATTGACAATATCCCACTGAAAGCAATGTCATCTAGGCTTTTATAGACAGAAAAGCTTTTAAGAAATGGACTCTAATTGGCTGAACTTACTTATGCTACACAGTATTGTGGAATAAAGTGGATCTTAGGGTCTTATTTTTAGCATCTGCTGCACTACAGAATAGTGTCTTTGACAAAAAACTACTCTGCTTGTCACCCAAAAGGTCTTTCTCATTCCACATAAAGCCACTAGCGACTAGCTGTTACACTACACTGAGTCAATACCATACCACACAAGTAATACCATAGATTCAACACCAAGAGGCTAACAGAGTCCTGCTCTTCCAAAGTTAACAACAGAAGGGTGCACTGTGACACCTCCAGGCTTGGAGATTGAGCAGCTACAAGGGGAATGAACCGGCTCAGCTTTTACAGAAGCAGAAATGAGTACCAAGTTAATGCTGGAAATCCCTCTGGATTATTAATCACCTGTCCACAAAGCAGCAGCACCTCTGTGGGACCCAGCTGCAGACAGCGGTGGATTTGCTCATTAAGCAGCAATACATGCACAATAATGATAGTTATCGCACCACCAGGCGTCCTGCCCCAATTATTTCTAGGCATCATTTTTACACCTTCGAATGCAACAAAAACGGCAAAGGACTTTGTTAGAGTTGTTCTTACCGATTTTCCCTACGGGAATTTTCACAGCTTGTTGGAGAGCTAGAGGCAGCGTGAATGCAAGCCAGGGCTGAACACTGCTACACAAACGTGACCTTGAAGGCAGGGAGCCAAAAGGAAGCCGTTTCATTTATTCACTTCTACTGGGATGCTGCTTATTTGAGAACATGAATTTGTACATACTGGCTGACTACACTAGCAATGAGCTGTCAAATGGTACCCATTGTGAAAAGGTTCTGTTTAAACTGGGGCTTCTAATTGCCCGCCATCCAACTCATTTTAGGGGCACAGACATACGTCTAAACCCCAAGCAGGGTTTCTTTGTCCATGCATTTCTGTGCCAGTGGAAAAGACAGTTCAAACTTTAAAGCCATCTAAAGATGAACCCATCAAAAAAGAAACACATTCTGCTACCTCCCCAAAAGCTGTTGAGCCAGTGTGAGAAAACCCCAGTCACCAGCAATTTGTTCTGTTAAATGAATTAGAACAACATTCTTGAAGTCTCGAGAAGCAGAAGCTCTGCAGTTGCTCCTGTGCTCAGCAGCAGCCAAATCCTGGCAATCAGCACACAGAGCTCCCCACATCCCTATCACTGATCCACAGTGGGGACAAAAAATCATGGAATCACAGAGTGGTTTGGGTTGGAAGGGACCACAAAGCTCCTCCAGTTCCATTGACTCTTTCAGCTGTGTGAGAAAATGATCTCAGCCCAATCATTTGAATGAATGCAGTCCTGAGCAGACACACTGGTCCTGCAGCATCCCTTGACAAAACCAGCTGCATGCCCAGATCATGCCACCATATCCCGCATCATTCTGCTCACAGCAGCATCACATCCCTGCCCCAATTTATAGGCACAACATGTAAGTCTCCGAGTGCCTCACCAACCACAGTCTTCCAGTCTATGAGAGACAGATGATGAAGAAAATAAGCAAAACCATCTCAGCTTCTTCAGGCTCCCTCAGCGCTTTCTTATCAGCAGATCTCCCTTGCTGAAGATCCCTCCAAGTGCTTCAGGCTTAGGCACACATTGAAATGCAGCTCTCCTCTGTCTGGGTATGAGGCTTTCTGATTCCTTTTCAGACAAGGGATCAGAAAGAGTAAGGGGAAAGTAAGAGGGAAGAAAAAACTCCACTAGGATGAGATCCAAACACTGCCAAAATCAACAGAAGCCTCTCTATTAACTTCAGTGGGTTTTTGATGTAGCAGAGAGAAGTCAAATAGACTGAATGGCAAGCAAATTGATTTGTTAGATGCTCAGATACCACGGTGAACGATGCCTTGGGCAGAGACTGGAGATCACTGATCTCTACTCACTGTGGTTTTCATATATTATACATCACACACACACACATGCAGATTTCCTAAATATTGTTGAAAAAAGACCAGAATAAAGGCATTCTGCATTACCTCATTAAGCACGTCAAAAAGTACTCAAGAAAACACCCCACCCTTCATCCCCACTTTTACCTCCAATATTAAATGTCCCCATTACTTTTACATAGGAATAGGCTGGCTATAGAACAAGTGAGATTTTTGCATTGAAAACAGAGTAGCAACAATTACTTCTTGTTAAACTGCGAAAATGCAATGAAATAGAGTCTAATTTTGAACGCACACAGAAGCAAAATAAATCAGACCTTTCTTCTAATTCACTTATCTTAGCAAGCGCATGTTCCCATTGAGTATTTAAAGACCTTTCCAGGTGCTAAGGACAAACAGGACTACAATAAAAGAACAATTTCAGCAGGTCTGAAAAGGAACTTCTGAAGTACGGCATGGTAGTAAGAGAAGAAAGGAGCCTGTCGTTACAGATCTTGGTCAAGAAACCCAGACAGAAGTGGCTTGTATATCATCATCACTGCTGATTGCACTTCATCCTTATGGCTCACTGTCTTATGTGTTGCCACTCATTTCACTAAACTCATGGTAATTCTCCCCTGAGCATCTCTTGGCTCAGGATAAGCAGAAAACTGAAATGTTCAAAGCTGACAAAGTCTGGCTTCAACTAAAAGCACCACTCCTGTGACTATGATTTCACCACCATTGCTCTCATGCTTTTCAGGACTGGCTTTCTTGTGCTAAAGGCCAGCTACAATGCTGGTGATATCCCAGAGAGAAGTACCACTATTGTTTAGATACCGTTGCCAGTCAAGCCAACAAACTACTCCATCGCATCATGGCCTCTTGTGTTTTAAGCACACTTAGTAAAACAGATGCTGCCACTTGCGCTACTCTAAATGCCAATGCTTTTGCCTCTCCCGACATGAGGAAGCGAGCCTGAACTGCCTGAGTCAGCTTACAGAATCTGACTCTTTCCACCTCAGAGGCTGATTAAACAAAGGAAAAGCAGTGCTTGCCCCATTAAAACTTTGTTCCTCTGAGTCATTTCTAAGTCCCATTCATTGATCTCCACACTCGCACAACACCCACAGCAGCGTCGAATGTGAAGTATCTGATTCACTGACCTCATTTACTCCTGAATCACTCCCGTCTTTGGGGGCTACAGCACGAGCTCCCTCTCAACATAGATTTTACACTGTACTTTTAAGTGACCCTGTAACTGCCTGTAACCTCCCCATGACACACAGGGAAACTGTTCCTCCACCATCTCTTCCCCAGCCGCTCAGCACCAACTGCTGTACACCGCACAACAGCAGCTCCATGGTTTGTCCCACCAGCTCTGCTCTAAACAACTGCCCTAAATTTCTTCATAATCCCAAAATGGTTTGGGTGGGAAGGAACCTCAAATCTCCTCCAGCTCCAACCCCTGCCACAGGCAGGGACCCCTTCCACTAGAGCAGCTTGCTCCAAGCCCCTGTGTCCAACCTGCCCTTGAGCACTGCCAGGGATGGGGCAGCCACAGCTTCTCTGGGCACCCTGTGCCAGCGCCTCAGCACCCTCACAGGGAAGAGCTTCTGCCTAAGAGCTCATCTCAGTCTCCCCTCGGGCAGGTTAAAGCCATTCCCCTTGGCCTGTCCCTCCATCCCTTGTCCCAAGCCCCTCTCCAGCTTTCCTGCAGCCCCTTCAGGCACTGGAGCTGCTCTCAGGTCTCCCCTTCAGGAGCCTTCTCTTCTCCAGGCTGCCCCAGCCCAGCTCTCTCAGCCTGGCTCCAGAGCAGAGGAGCTCCATAATAAACTATATTAAGACAATAACATTAACCTTGCGCAGGAGAGGCAGGGTTTTTACCTCTTTATTTCTGTTTATCTGTATAAACCTCAGAGATGCTGCAAAAGTAACTGCTTGCATTTAACCCTGAAAACTAGTGCCCGAAGTGTTTATTCTGGGGGGTTGGAGGGGTAGGAAGAGGGGGTTGAGGGGGGTTGTTTGGTTTGTGTTCTGGGTTGGGGGCTTGGGGGGGGGTTCTGTTGTTCTGGTTTTTGTTTGGTTGGGTTTTTTAGTTCATTTCATGGCCCATTCCAAGCACCCAAAAAAACCCTCCCAGACATTCTGGAAGCCTAATAAGCAAAACCGATTCTGAAGTACAAAAGCCACACTGCCGTCCCCAGGTGCTCCTCAAGAGAGGATCGATTCAGTACATTAACACTGTGGTTTCTTGCTGCCTTTCAGACATACCAGAACTTCGCTGAGGCACCGTGCCTCCTATAAAACACTCCCACTTGCTCAGCTGTACTTGTCCTGTAACACCACAGCCCTTCTGGAAATTAAATGACCCCCCCTGTTTAGCTCAAGAGCCCACTAACAGCCACAGGCTGCACTGCTTCCCCCCTCCCTTCTTCTCTTAACTGCAATACTTTGGGCACAAGTAGCTCTTCCTACAGGGGAAATCAATTAGGGAATAAATATTCAGATCAGATTCTATTAGAAGGGACGACTCATCCTATAGATGGTATTTCCACATTACATCTTAGCCTGGCTAGCCGAGTCATCACTTCAGCAGTATCACTAAATCAAGAATTAAACAAAGCAAAGCAGTCAATTACCAGGGCTGCTTCTTGCTCTGTGCACATATAATCTGTTCAAGTCCAACCCATAACTTAATTTGGAGCAGGGGGTGCTCAGTAGCTAAGAGGAAGCATTCACCTCGCAGAGCTGGCTCCCATGTTACAGTACAAGTTGTCCATCTTAGCATCTGAAATCACTGCTACACTAATGTATCCTCATCCAGCCAGAGGTCGAGCCCAAAAGCCATTCATTTCCATCAAAGAGACAACCAAAGACTGCACAATATAACAGTCTCCACCAACAACCACAATTCAGTGTTCTGCTTTACTCCTTCAAGCCCCAAAGACACATTTTCCCCAAAACCTCTGCTGAGCATGGATAACATGCTAAGAATTGATTCATTTGATCATCTACCTAACAAACTGGCTACGCTCACAGCCAGAACAGAAGGAAGATGCTTTGATATTCAACAGGCACGGAATTGAGTAACTTACCAATGATACATGTAAGCGTATGATTTTTAGCAGGTATAACCTAACGTAAAGAGAAGGATGAGTTTTGCTCTTGAGAAAGACTTAAGTCTTCACTGGACTGTCTTTACCATTACATAGACAGACCCAGCTCCATCAGATGCCATGATTTATGCATCTCACCAGTTACAAAAGGGTTAGTGGTTTGGTTTTAAAGCAAGAAATTGGCTTCCAAACCTCCTTTCAGCACCAACAGCTAAAACTCTTCAGTCACTGCTCACTACTCATGGTTTTGAGGGCCCATGCTGGTGTTTATAAAAGACAGAAATAATCCCTGGCACATGTAACACTCCTTCAAATGTAACGGCCATGCTGGGTCAGACCAAAGCTGCATTCAGTATCCAGGTCCTGAAGGAACCAGAAAACAGCCATATTCAAACTTTTCCTCAGCTGAGATACAGGTGAAGCATAAAAGGTGCAGACAAAGGAAGCGGGTAAATAGCCCTGTCCCTCCATAGCAAAGACAAGACTGTTTCTTCCTCTTACACTCAAGTATTTGTGCATTTGTTTTCCAATTCTAATACTCTGCTTTACTTCCCCACTCCCTCCTCACCTATGCATGCTCCCAGAAAAACATCCTGAACTAGTGATGAAACAAGCTTTAGTCCCATTAAAGTCAACAGAGGAGCTTTGCAATGGACTTAAATGAGATTAAAGCATTTATCCAGATTAACAATGCTTCGTAGCATAGATACCAAACAAATTGCTCTGTGTACAGTAGATCTGACGACTGTATTCTTGTCAGCTGGACACTCTTTCCAGCCCCTGAGCACCTCTCTCCTACCAGTGTCTGGGCACATTCCCTACCATATCTGCCTACTTCTCCACACTTCCTAGCCTGGCTGGACACACGTGGTGCTGATTCAGGGATGCAACCGCATCAGGCAGCTCTGAACGTAAGAGCTGAGGTGTGATGCTCCTCTCTTTCACTGAAGGTGCCAGTCTGGGTCCTTTTCCTTTACACAATAGCACTTGGCTCAGTTGAAGCTTTACATGGGTGAACACATTTGGCACACGCTGTGGTCGCACACAGCGCTGTCCTTAAGAACCCAAACCAAGATGTCACATTTTCAACAAACGTAGGGATTGAATGTAATTCGTTATAACTACAAAACTAAAAGCCTAAGGGCTTACACTTCACCCTGTGTTTGCTAAAAATCGCTGCTATGGGGAATGTGCAGCAGCGCAAGCTAACGAGGGGGACATAACCTCAACTATGAAGGCAGAGCGCTACTTGGATCCATTTGCATCATTCTCTTGTATTTCACGGTGTTTTGAGCAATTCAAACAATGTAACTTCACACGTGGTTTTGCACCTTGGAAAATGACTGCAGATACAAATCACCGACCACAGACTCCTGCCTTGTGGACCAAGTGGTGATGAAAGGCAGCATTCTCTCAATAAAAACCACTGCTCGGACATTTCCATTGGTGAACATTTGCTTATAGGTTTGCCCCTGCTTGTTCTTCGATTGTGCCAAACAAGCTTCCTGGAAGTCTTTTCCTATGTCTCTATCCACCAGCTTCAAAGACACTACCACTGCAGTCAGGAGTGCACAGCACCCTGCACTCGAATGCTTTGCAACAAGGTACTGATCATCTCAAATGCATTTTCCCTGTTAACGCAAGTATTCCAGCACCTCATCCTGAAGTCAAAACAGCTTCAGAAGCTGCTAAGCTTCATAATTATGCTAAGAACCAGAAGCTAAAATCCATGGGAGGATATGAACCTGTTAACCTTACAAACTTCTCAATGCAAAGTAAAACAAACGTCTCCATATACTACTACTTAGCAGTTGCATTACTCTTACATAATGACATTAGAGCAGCAAAGTCACTTAGTCACTAGCAAGGCATACAACCAGTTTCCCACTGATATGGGCACAACCAAAAGATCTTTCTCCCTTTCCATTTTAAACCATTAAAACACCAAAGAGGTGTAGGACCCATTTTGTGGCTAAACACTGTTCACTTCAGATATTTCTCCTTATGCTGTAGAGATGGTTCTGTGCCAGACTGAGCGTTTGCCTAGACGGGCAATGAAGAGGAGCAGTAGGTCTGTGTAACAGGTTTAAAACAACCTTATCTTTTACTATAAAAACAAGCACTTTACTTCTCTGATCTGCCTTACTTTGACTATATGTTATCATCACAACTGGTTTTTCAACCCAATTGGTTTCCCTGTCCTCTCCCCTCCATCTCTTCACATCTCTTCTCTTTTTCTTTCTTTACCTGGCATTGGACATGAACATAATAATGTAATGACTCACTTTTGGTTTATTACCTTTAAGACATCTTCTGCCTCTGATTACTTCTCTCAGTGTACAAAATGCATTTATATGTAATCTAAAATACGTAGGGCATACAGACTATTAATTATACAGTCAAGAGCTACCATTTAAATGTGTGCCATTTATATTTCAAATCCTGCTCATTTTTCTTAACTGATTATTAAAGCTGATTAAAATTATATACTAATACTGCCTTGTAATTGCAAGAGTAAAATGGAGTATTTATTCCAAAGTTAATGAGTATCTGTAACTCCCATTAACAGCAAAGCTATAAGTTACAGTAAAATATGATTTGCTGCACTAAAAACCTAGCAGGAATTCTATTCCAGCATGGCAGATAGTTCCAATTCCTGGATTAGAAAGTTGGTGCTACAGGTGACAGAGTCTGCAGCAGTCAGCTCAGGCACAGAGATAGCTCCAGCCAAACTTTCAATCCCTCCAGTGCCAGGAAGTACCACCTGGATACCATGCCCACACTGCCATTAAGACCTTCAACATCCATAAGAAGGGCGTAAGAAATGGAGGGGATGTTCTTAAATCAAGGAATGAAATACAAACCTCACCATGAAACATACTGTCTTCCTTGTAAGGGCAAATACCCCCTCCTGCCAGGAACACCCTTGGGTACAGGTCTCAGGGCTAAGATTTATCTTAACTCCTGAACACAACAGGCTGAAATGAGGCAACCTTTGAGGGCTGCTGCTCCATCGAACAGGTCAGGTCTGTCCTCCTGAAGTCAGATGAACTACACAGGTCACATAAACCCACCTAGGCTTTCTTTTGGGGCTTTATTTTCCCTGTGAATACAAATCACTGCTATTTTGAAGGACCCGCTATGAAAGAGGCACCATTTTAATACCTCTATGAAGGAAAAACAGAGCAAGAACATATGGGGCTCCTGTCTTCCCAGGCTTGGGCAGTTGCCTCACAGCCGCTGGCCACGGTGACATCTGTGCATAGATTAACACAAGGCTCCGATGCCAAATCAGCTTGCTCAAGTGAACCACGAGTGGTAACAGAACAGCAGAGAACACCAAATGTGTCTGATGAAAGCCCTAAGACAGTTCCCGAAGGCGCTCTGTAATACCAGCCCCCTTTGGAACACATACCCAACAACGGCATCACCACTGGGAAGAGAACAAGCCTTCCCAACGCTTTGCTGCAGAAGGTGCACACCTGGATCTCTAGTGTGGTTTGTTTAGTCGACACAGATGTAAATAACACCTACAGGGTGGATAACATCCTTCACATCTGCTTCTGGTTACTGATTTAGCCCATCTTTACAAAGAGAGGCATGCAAACTGGAAAGCCAGCCTCATTACCTTTGCAACAAAGCCCACCAGTCGATTCGCACCAGGAGCTGGCCTTATTAACCTTACTTTTAAATTACAAAGTCACAGATGTCCTCATCAGTTGCTTGATGAAGATCCATTTGCCAACCTCATCTCACAAAAGGAGTAATTAACATGCAGACATTAGGGCTGATGATTGAAGATGTTGTAACACAGGACTACGGACAAACAGCGAGGCAGCTGCGTATCTGTAACAACTAAAAGCTCTCTCAGAAGTTCTAATTAACCAGCGTAATTGTAAGAAATTAAGTAAAAAGCACTGAATTGCGTCAGTTATGGGCCTGTTCTGCTCACAGTCAGACAAACTAATGCCTACAAGCACATCCCTGTTACAGCCACAGTGGTTTAAGGACAGAAGCAAAGACTGCAGTGACAGGACAAGGGGTAACGGGTTCAAACTTAAACAGGGGAAGTTTAGATTGGATACAAGGAAGAAGTTCTTTACTGTGAGGGTGGTGAGGCACTGGAATGGGTTGCCCAGGGAGGTTGTGAATGCTCCATCCCTGGCAGTGTTCAAGGCCAGGTTGGACAGAGCCTTGGGTGCCATGGTTCAGTGTGAGGTGTCCCTGCCCATGGCAGGGGGTTGGAACTGGATGATCTTAAGGTCCTTTCCAACCCTAACGATTCCATGATTTTATGATTCTAACTACGTCATCTACTCGACTAATTTACTAGGAAAGATTGGAAAAGCCTTTGTCACACAATCCCTTTGCCAGATCTGACAAAGCAAACTCCAAGCTAAACACAGGTTAGAGACAATTGCTTTTAGTTAACCTAAAGATGTTATTCCATTGGGCAACTTTAGGGAAAGGATGGTGAGCTGTGGAGGGAAGAAAGGCATTGAGGGGGAGAGATGAGAAAGGTTGGCAGCTGTGGAGCAAGGAGGTAGGACCCGAGGAAAAGGATCAGCAAGAAGCAAGCTGGGAAGATAACAGACCCCAAAAGCACATTGACACCAAGGGCACAGGATTTCCTGGAGCTGAGGCTGTTTAGGCCAGGGAAAAGGCTGGATTTGGTCAGGCTGCAGCAGCTCTCTAGCTCTCCTGATCACGAAGGACACTCACATCCATGACAGCCTCTCAATGAGAGGTCTGAAGACAGTGTGAAAATACCCAAGAAATTCCAGAGGGACACTCTGGGATCAGCTGGGGTGTGCAAATCCACCTGGAAGCTGGTGTTGATGCGCAGAACACAGCCTGGTGCAAAGCCAGCTCCAAATTAACTTCAGGGCACTGCTTCTGCGGGACCCATGAACCATTGGCTGGCCAGAGATATTCATTCCCTGGGCACCACTTCCCTCTCCTTTCTTGTGCCAGGTGCTCATCTCTGTAAGAGCTACTTGCCCAGAAAGTCTCTTTTTATTCTGTTTTCTGGTGTGTTTGAAGGACCAGAGTCAGCACGTGAAAGGCTGAGAGCATTGTTCAGCCTGGAGAAGAGAAGGCTCCTGAAGGGGAGACCTGAGAGCAGCTTCAGTGCCTAAAGGGGCTGCAGGAAAGCTGGAGAGGGGCTTGGGACAAGGGATGTAGGGACAGGCCAAGGGGAATGGCTTTAACCTGCCAGAGGGGAGACTGAGATGAGCTCTTAGGCAGAAGCTCTTCCCTGTGAGGGTGCTGAGGCGCTGGCACAGGGTGCCCAGAGAAGCTGTGGCTGCCCCATCCCTGGCAGTGTTCAAGGGCAGGTTGGACACAGGGGCTTGGAGCAAGCTGCTCTAGTGGAAGGGGTCCCTGCCCGTGGCAGGGGTTGGAGCTGGAGGAGCTTTGAGGTCCCTCCAACACAAACCATGCCCTAAAGATTCTGTGACACACAGGACAAAACACTTACTGGTGCCCTTATCAAGCGGTGTCACGGGCACAGAGACCCCATGGCTTGATGCACTGCTGAAAAACTTGGTATTTCGATGCAGAAGGGTTTGCTTGAGGAGAAATTCTGAAGTGCATCTCTCTGCCCGCATGAGACCAACAGTACCTGTGTCACTTTGCTTTCCTGGCACCTTTCGGGGTGTATCTGCACTGCACCACACATCACACTGCAGAATGCTGCAGGCAAGCGCCAGCTCCTCTCAAAACAGGAGCTGTATATTTGAGTCAGAGGAAGATCTCAGCCATGGGACACAGCAGCCAGCTGACAGACAGCCTTCAGGCAGTGACTGCTGTGTTCTGCCTTGCAGATGTGCCAGCCCATTCACAGCTGGGGTCGCAAGTGCAGAGCATCCTGATGTGAACCGCAGATGCTCCCTTCTCCCTTCTACAGAGGGTACCTCAGCATCCAATTGTCTGGGTAGGTCCTGTATATGTGCAGGCCTTCCCCAGCATGATCAGTCTTCAAAATCCAAATTCACTGCTATAAAGCAACAAAACCCACAGAAATACTAATTTTGGAATAAGAATAAAGTTACTTAGGAAGAAGAATCATCAAAGCTGTGTGTGTAGGGGCTCTCCTGTCAAAGACAAGAGTTTATACATCTCTGCGTTCTTGGTCTGTCAACTTTCTGCCTTACAGTTGTCATTTAACAACTCACAGGCATTTGCTGAGGAGCAGCTCATCTCTTTCCCTTCTGTTTTCCTTGCAACCACCTAAGAGTCAAAAGGACTACACTCATGCAAGAAACATCCAGTAACAAGGTAAACACAGTGTATTTACAGAGCAACTCCATCACGGAGGCAGTACTGGGAACTTGAGGATTTAGCCTGAGCGTATTTACCAGAGACAGAAAAAGAAAACCTTGGACAAGTAAAGCACAAGCTCACTAAAGCCCGAGGACAAAAGAAAACCTCACCACCATTATATGCACTTCACAGGGAGACTGGTTCCCAGAAAAGGATGTGATGACCACGTGATAGTACTGCAAAAGAATGTAAGTGTCTTTGTAAGGTATACCTACCTAATGTCTCCCTTCCAAAGAAAAGCACTAAGATTTCATGCTAAGATTCTCCAGCAGCTAAGCTTTTCTAAACATACTCAGGGGCACAGAGATGCTATTTTGAAAGATGCCCAGAAGCGTTTTCAGGAGACACACACACATAAGACAGTCAGCGAGGAGCAGTAACTGCATAACCCTGAGCCTGTGTTGCCCAAGCTGAATGCCAGCAGTTAACTGCACAGCTCTCCTCTGATGGTTTCCTTTCAAGACTGCCTGCCTGCTCAGTGCTCAAGCTACAGATTTTGTTCAGCTAATTCTGATCTGTGGAGAAGCATCCTCACTACCTCACCCTTTAATAGCAACACCTCAATGGGAAAACACAGAGGAAATGAACAGTTGGGGTAGCGTAGACAGATTTCCTTGCACAACCACCAATATAAAGAATAAAGACAGTTTGAGGACACATATGGTTATTGAGAAGTTTTTGCACTGAAACCAGGTTGTGCAGACCTTGTTATTAATGAGGAGAATCTACTTAGCTAAGCAGCCTGGAAAACCCAGTCTTCTGGGGATCTGCTTTTAGTGTGCCCCTGCCCATGCAGCAAAGAAAAAACCCCTGAAATACTAAATATTAAACAGCTACTATTCAACTAAGGACAGCTTTCACACTTTATGTGTCTTACACTGAAAAAGGACTTAATAGTTTTGAAGACAACTGGAAGTATATAGCGCAGAAACACACTCCACCGTCCCTTTTGCTCCAAACCAAAGCACAGGATACTGGCTCATTCAGCACATGGATGTAACGACTTTGAGTACCCCAACCACAAAACATGTGGCCCCAGTTCATAAAAACACAAACCCAAAAGCTCAGCAACCCTCCGAAACACAGGTACGCTTTGGTAGCAATTTAAAAGCTAGGACCTTTGGAGTCAGGATGACAATCAACTACAAAGCTATTCTGGCCAGCTCTTCACCTCTGTAAGAGAAAAAGGCTGAAAGATAAATCTGACCAGAAGGGGTTCATTTACATTATACCTGTTGCTCTCAGACAGAGGGCACAGTGTGCAATAATCTTTTGGGCTTTGGATAAGTACTGTTTAAAGTGTCATTTATGATAGGCTACGCAGAGATTCACAGGGGGTTTTAGCATTACTACTTCAGATCAGAGAGGACTAACAAATCATCTCACTATACTCCCTCCATACTACTGCCTATTTACCCAGTTCCTCCTTGAAGAAACCTATTAACTTGGATTCAGAACAATCCACAGGAGATTAGATAGAGATGAAAGCTTTCCACACCAAACAAATGGACTGAGCAGCACCCAGGCAAAACATCCCTTCCCATAAGCAGAGCCCTTGTCCATACTACCTTCTATGGGGATGGCAGGGCCAGAAATACCTGGACCAAGCCACAGGGGACCGCTCACTGTTACCCATCATCCTCCCTCTGATAATTACCAGACCCCTGGTGATTCAAAAGGTGAATAAAACTAACTAGAATACAGGATACCCACAGCAGTACCCCAACGCACACAGTATTTTGTGCACCACAGCACCTGATCAGCTAACTGCACTGGACATCACATTTACACCCCGTTTTATTCTCACCCACATCTCCTATAAAGACCCACCACCCTAAGCTTCACAATAATCCTTATTATTCATCAATATTGATGCAGGAAAAAGAAATAAACCTTTAGTGAAGAAGTGGGTCCTGCCTATGATGCCCCAGGAGCCTCAGCGCCATCAGCATTCTATGGTGTTCAACCATCATTCAAAGCTGAATGTCATACCAGCTCACAGACCCTGTATGCGACAGTCAAGGCCTCTCATCCTCCATTTCGCTCCATTAATATCACAAGAGCGACCTTCTTTGGCCTCATCACCACTTATAGAAAGGGCTCATACTCCTCCAGATGAGGCTGTGAAAGAAGGTGCTCTTCACATGCCAGGAAAGCACAAACTCCCCAACCTCTAAAACCCGAAGTCCAGCACCAGCCAGCAGGATTTGTTTCAAAGTGATGCATTTTCCAGAGAGATGTGGTTTTCTGAGTCAGAAGATCCTAATAATGGACTGCCTGGATCATAGCTATTGCCATTTGGTGCTTTACAGTAGCACCAAAAACCAATTATGGGTTCTAAATAACTTGGGATAGGGGAAAGAAATAATCACAACTCATCTCCTTCCAAGGAAAGAAATAATCACAATTCATCTCCTTCCAAGGAAGAGCCTTCCAGTAAACACCTCTTTCATAATGGAGAAACACTATAGAGAAGTTCTGCTCTACCCACTAAAACTGAAGTTTCAGCACAGAGGCCAACAGCAGCCAGAGAGAGCTGAGCTCAGTAAGTCACCAACTTATCTCCCCTAGAAAATAATGCAGCTTTCCTATCAGGAACACCCAGTCAGAGGCCTCTGCAAGAAACTGTTCAGAAACACAATTAGCAGATAATATAACTGAAAACTATGTCTGATGGAAATGAAGGACATAAAACTCCAAATTAACCAGTGCCTGAATCGCCTTTGGTGTTGATCGTATCTCGTACAGGCTTAAATCACTGCAGTGCAACAAACCCAGCCTAGCACTATAGAGACATTCAAGCCATCAGGCATGGGGCAGCCAAAGTTTGCACCCAACTGGACCCTATGGACAAAAAGCCAAAGCTGCTTGTGTACGTTTAATTCCATATCTGGTATTCAAGGTGGTGGTACTGATATTCAAACAATTCACATTGCTATTCAACTTATATCAGACCAACCAAGAGAACAGTGAGCTACAGCTGGGGTGGCAGGAGTGGGTAACAAACTGCAGAAAACCTATATAGAATCATAGAATAGCCAGGGTTGGAAAGGACCTTAAGATCATCCAGTTCCAACCCCCCTGCCATGGGCAGGGACACCTCACACTAAACCATGGCACCCAAGGCTCTGTCCAACCTGGCCTTGGACGCCGCTGGGATGGAGCATTCACAACCTCCCTGGGCAACCCATTCCAGTGCCTCACCACCCTCACAGGAAAGAATTTCCTCCTTATATCCAATCTAAACTTCGCTTGTTTCAGTTTTAACCCATTACCCCTTGTCCTATCACTCCAGTCCCTAATGAAGAGTCCCTCCCCAGCATCCCTATAGGCCCCCTTCAGACACTGGGAGCTGCTCTGAGGTCTCCATGCAGACTTCTCTTTTCCAGGCTGAACAGCCCCAACTTTCTCAGCCTGTCTTCATAGGGACCCTTAGAGAAGGTTATCTGTCCTTTCACTGTAGAGATGTGCAAGCCTAAGGAGTCTAAGTTCTTTAAACTACGTGCCTGAAGGAACACCCTGTGAAAATGCCTTCAGGCACCAAACCTGTCTGCATGCATAATTCATATTTTGCATGAGTGAGTAGTTTCAACACCCCCGGTGTTTGCCAAAGAATCAAAGCATTAAAAATTAAAGCCAACTGACTCCTCTGGACCCACAGCAAAGCAGCACGAACACATGTCATCACTCATCTCTGCGGTTACAGGCGCTGATCCTCCCTGGGTTCTAAAAGCAAGGATCAGCAGCCCAAGGAGAAAAAGATCACAGACAGTACAACTGACACAACAACCCCCTGAAAAATTACTCCTTGCAGTAATCAATAGGTGCCATGTCCCCTCAAACTGGCAATTTTCTGCATGACCAAACAGCAATATTGTTGCCCACTAGAAACCAAGCGCCACTGGTGCGCCAGCATCACTCCGAAATGCTTACCTCTCCATGCTGAAAGTCTTTGAGGTTATTAAAGCCACGGATGGATTAATAAAACTGACCAAGGATGAAGAAGAACTAAAATAGCTCTTTTTATTCCTTATGCCGGTAGCAAAAATCAAGCCAATTAAAATCATGATTGAGTCAGTTCAAGCCAATTGTGAGCACCTCGGGCAAAACACTGCTCAAGGAGAGCTGCAGTTAGATTTCGATTTAGCTGGCAGTATGATGAGGGAAAGGGCTCAAGGGGATGGAGGGTGGCATTGTGTAATAGAAGCAAAGACAAGAGAGCTTGGGCCACACTGTGGGCACAGGATTTGTATCAGCTGACAGCAAGGCTGGACCAGAGCAAGAAAAAAAACAGGGGGAGAAGAGGAAAACATAAAGGGAAGCCAAAAAGTAAAGATACATGGACACACAAACAGTAAAGAACTTTCTATAGGAAGTACTTTAAGCCAAACGTTTTCATTTCAATGAGCATGTGAGGAAAGGACCTTGCACAGCGCACTACAGATGCTTTGGGAAGGCAAGTCCTAACCTAACCAAGCAGAGCAGCCGTGCTGGGAACTAACTCCAGAATATATCCCACCAGCTTGGGAAGTGCCACACTGAGCCATGGGATGAGTCTACAGAGGACACCCTGCATATCTATGCTATCTACGTTACAGAATCACCTCAGCTGGCTTGGTCCAGACCAACACAATGTAGTCAGTGTGACAACAGCAATGGACTGGAGGAGAGAATGCAGTAACTACATCAATACCAAGAACTTAGTTTTGCCCAGGGCAGTGTGCTTATTTTACAAGATACCTTGCAACAAGAGCAGTGTGGCAGTCACATCAACAGCATGGATACATCAGCCACAGGGCATTTAGCCAACCGGGCTGCATCACCAAGTAATATAGACAGAAAAACCCCAAACGTGCAGCATGATGCTGTTCTGAACACCCCAACAGGAGCGGTCCAGATCTTAGAACCACCAAATGATAAAAAAAAACAACAAATCCCCATAGGACAGGAGCTTAAAATAAGATTTGGCAATACTGCTTCTCATCAGCTCTTCCTCTGGGTCTGAAAGAGCAGAGCTTGCAGCGAGCAGTACCTCCCATCACTTCAGATTCAGGATCACAAACAACTCATCCATTCCCAACAGTTCACATGTAGCTTGAGCAAAGATATTGTGTTTCTGGGGAAGAAAAGCAGAGGCAAGAAAGTTCTATTACAGTTCTATTACAGTTCTAAAAATACCATGAAGTGATGAACTGGAAGGTTTGCTCCTTAACCAGCTGATTTTCCTGCCTCTCCTCACCCTCACGTGCTTGCTCTGATGGTACAAGCAGCCATTCCCCTGCCCTGCCCTGCGTTGAGGCACTGCAGTAGAACCAATTGCCTGCTTTGTGGGATAAAGGAGGAACTTTTCCTTGCAGGAACGACTGGCAAGGTGCCCACTGTTTTTGCTGTTCGCCTCCAGTGCTTTAGACTGATCAAACGTAGGTCCTTCTGATTTTAAGGCCCTTAAAGGAGAACAGGAAGGATTTACACGTTTGTCATCCCATCTCCGCTTGTGGACAGCATCCCACAGAGGCCGAGAAACTGAAAAAGGAACCAGTTTCCAGAGGTAATAATAATAATAAATAATTCATGAACCATAGCAGCCTACTGGAAGAGGTGGACAACCACAGGTCTTTACAGGTCGTGGTTCTCTCAACCTAAACCTCTCCTCCAAATGAAGGGGAAGGACCAAGCCACCCATTTCCTATAGGAAAGGCTGATAAAAGACTAACCTGAGTACAAATAGAGTGTTGAATACCCCAGCACCCAGTGAAAAGCCTGTTCCTACACAAGTTAGCTACCACCATGGCACATCAAACGAAAACTCATGACGTTTCAGTCTTCTGCTTTAAAATCTGCCCCATGCCTCTCCTATGCTGCACATCCTGATCAATCAGCTTACGTCAAAGCCTTGTAACACACATGGAGTTTTAATTGATTTACTCAAGTCAGTGAGCAGGGAGTAATTACATCTTGGAAAATGAAGCTGGGCAGACGAGGGCAGCCCGCTTACATTGCAATGAGATTTAAAAGTTCAAACCAAAGGCAGATCTGGTTTCATGCCATAGTTCCATTCTAAGCTTCAAACTGCTGTGTGAGCGGGGCCTAATCATCAGTCAACCCACTGATTTCTCGTATCAGTGCAGCCAGGGTATTAAGCCTACAAGTATAGTCATGTTCCATATAAAGGTCTTATTTATCTGGCAATAAACTTACACTGATCAAAGTAGTATTAGCTTGGATTTATAAAGCATGAGCTGTTCTCTCTACATGGTAAAACGCACACACCCTCTAGCATACTGTAAATCTGAATACTGGTTAGGAACAGCACGTTAACCTAACTTTTCTGGACACTGTGGTGGTAACAGAATCATAGAATGGTTTGGGCTGGAAAGGACCTTAAGATCATCCAGTTCCAATCCCTGCCATGGGCAGGGACACCTCACACTAGGCCATAGACAGACAAGGTCAAAAATGGATGCCACCACCTTTTAATGACTATTCCCACTGTGTGCATCAAAGCATTGACCATCTTTCAAGACCTTTGAATCAATAACTGTGGACAAAGGTAAAACACAAATAAGGAAGAGATGAAGATGAGAAGGATGGAGGAGACCAAATTATTCGCTTTCAATACCTTAATTCCCAAAGCCAAGTTTTGTAGCACAAGCTACCATAACACAGCGGAGCTGGAGAAGCAGCAGCCACCTCCAAGGCCATCCAGCACTGCACACTGTAAAATATCATACCACACCATTTCAGGGGCAGCATCCTCAAGGTGATCTTTGGAGATGCAAGCTAAACACAGGATTCTGCTACCTTTTACTCACCAACAGGGTTTTCTGCTGATTTGCAGGGTCAGATTTCAGGAGCCAAATCTATTTGTGTCAAATGCATCAGTCTCTATTAAAATTGCTGGGACTATCATAGCAATTCATCCTACACACAAATCCCGTATTACAGAATCAAGCCTCACTTCAAAATCCATGGTTTACTCTAGCCAGCTTCAGGCTTACTTTAAAACACAGCATTGATTCAACATAAAAATGCTCCTTTTTCTAAAGGAAGGAAAAAAAAAAAAATGAAGAGACCAAACGTGTAAAATATTCATCACAACAGCAGTCAGCACCATGAAATGCAAAGCAATAACTCTCCCACCGAGGATATTGTTGAGCAAGACTGATAGTGATCAGTGTTTCAGTCTAAGCTGACAAGACAACACTGGTTCAAGTTTGTTCTCTGTAAGGTGTCACCCAAATAACCACACATGAGCCATCAAAGCCTTCTATTCAAACACATGCCCCGTGCTCAGTGGTAGCTTTAAACGCTGAAAGCACTAACAAAAGCAGTAATTAGAGATCCTACAGAGGAAGCCAAAGCACTTTAAGAGAAGGTGCATAAAAGAATAGGGGAATCGCTTCACATGGAGCATAATAATTTGCTGACGAATTAACAGCAACAGTTCTAAGAACTTCATGAAAGAAGAGTGATGCTTTCTTGTCTCTTAGTGACAGGTACTACTTTGACAAGCAGCTCATTCATACACGTTTGAATGACAGGGATGAAAGTCTGCTATGTTTAGTTGTTTTCTTTTATAAGGCTTTTGTCACTCAGTGAGGACTATGAGTCTCCCTCATACTCCTTCAGAAATACATTTAAGGTAGGAATTTGCGACAGTGGGAACAAGACACGACAGCAATATGTGACCGTCACTGATACAGGGCCCAAACTAAGCCACTGAAAGGCTTTGGGTAAATGACAAGCAGAGATGCTTGGCACCTTGCAGGACAGATTGCCAAGGCTTTTTGCAGTGTTTTCGGTTGTCAAACACAGTAATTCCAGACTTCACTTTGGGGGGTTACAAGGCTCTCTGACACTGGTGCCTCATGTGGGCTGTCACAGGACTGGTTGTTAAGTTAGCACTTGTCCCAACGTGGTGAGAGTCCAGGGTAGATTTACTTAACTTTAATGCGAATGGAAAGCCAGACTCTGGGAAATTCGAGCTTAGAAGGAAGATGGTTTGCAGGCTTCCTTTAAATAGTTTCATTCCCGAGTGTTTGAACCAATTTCAGGACACCGATTTTAAGTAACAACACAAAGATACTCCCAGTTTAGTACATTGAAAGGGGGAAAAAAGTCAGACCAAGTGACAGAAGGTTTCTTGGATCCTTGACCGCTGACTGACCAGACCATTACACTCCTTCCATTTTCAATATAGCTACTGAATAATTCATTTACTGTATTTGTAAGCCCAGTTGTGTCTCTCTTGATTCAAAGTTCAGCCTCTCCTGATGCTTTACGTTTTGGGTGCTTTTCTGACAACCTGCAAAACCCCCAGCTGGTGGAAAACCTACGTAGGCAATCAGCTCATCAAGTTAACCTGGTATGCAAAGGCGTTTCTCTTTATATGCTCAGTATTTGCAACAGCTTCAGTGGCTCAAGAGCTAATAGTTCTGCTAGCTCCTGCCAACAGTGATGATAAACCTGTATCTTCAGCCCTGGAGCTGCAGGAAATTCATAAGCTCCTTTTTCTCCTTGTGCCTCTCTATCTCCACCTCTGTGCCATTACTACCTTCATCTCTCTTGACCCTGGCACCATTGGAGCTCTTTCCACTGATTGCATCCTGCCTCAGCTACCCCCATTGCTTCTTACTGGTCCTCATAAATCCACACTCTGCAGGGAGAAAATACATAGCCAGGCTATTATTACACTCCCAGAAACAGTGATAAATTATGCCCATAATATCCCCTCTTCATTACATTTTTCAGCTTCCTCGTGCTCTCCAGAGCCTTTTCAAAGCTAATTTTCTACCGTTTGAAGTTTCATGGGATTTGCTTTCTCCTACCACTCCATCACACTCTCTCCCCCTTGCATTCTCACCCCAGCATCTCTTCTTCCTTTCAGAAATCACAAAGCAATTCAAAAGGCCATCCTTCACCAGACAGTGTACAGTGAAATAAAGTCAGGACACTTCCAGTCCCAAAGGCTATATACAAACCCTCCCTGCCTCACTGCGAAGGTTCCTGCCATCCTCCACACCACTCTCTTGAAATCATAGGGTTGTGTTTTTAAGCCCTCACATTCCAAAACCTGCTCCTGCTGTTGTTCAGCAGAGCCTGGCTAATTCTCCTGATCATGCTCTTGCAGAAACATCCCTGTTTTGACTGGAGGGCTTCTCAGACCAAGGGTGGAACAAGGACGCAGATGGAAAGCCTGACAGATCTTCCACCTTAAAATAACTCTGGCATGCTGCTTTTTCCTGAGTAGCTTCAAAGAAGTTTTGCTTGTGTCCCAGTGGGGGAATAAATACAAATGTTTAAATCCTGAAAGTTGCCTTGAAACAGAATGGGCAGTTTGCACAGCTCTGCATAACCCTGCTCTCTTCTACATTCATTGTTGCTACAGCAGTGTCCTTAACACCTTTAATGCATTAACTAGGGGAAAAAAATCAGTTTTACCTTCCTCCTGTCCTCTGTGCTGTTCTCTCCTTGTATATGAGTGACTGCATGAACAACCACAAAGCTTGTACTCCTTTCCACCCCCTACTACTTGGATACCCTACGTGGAAAGACCATTACTTACATCAGCGTGTTCCTCCTAATACCCCAGAAATCATGGGATAGAAATTCCTCCCAAAGACACCACTGTAAAACCAAAACTTGACAGCAGGTTTTCTGCACTGATATTTTGAAAAGGAAAAAACCTGACACCAAACCCCCCAAAAGCAGAACAACCCCAAACCAACCAAACAAGAACACCCAAACCGCCTCTTCCAGCCCAAGAAACCAACAAGGCAGTTTCCCAGTGGCCAAGTAACACAAGCCCGTAAGCTCAACAGGCCAGATACCAACCAAACTCCAACAGTAAACCAGACTTACTGCTTTATCAGCCTCCCTGACCAGGAAGTATCCTGACCCTGGAGTGGAACAGCAACAGCTCACACTTCATCCAAGAAGACTTTGCTCAGCTCCTCGGAGTTGCATCATAGCCGTTCGCTGCTGTAGCCTTCCCGTTAGGGCATCAAGAGACTTGCTCTTTTGATCCCTTTTGACTTATTTCGCTTTTACCACCTTTTATTGACTTCCACCAAAATAAAGAAAGAAAAATAATATCCTTTCTTCAGAAAGCAAACACGGGGCTGAGGGGGAGGAAGAGTAAATAAGACCAGCAAATCAAAGCTCTTCCAGTCCTCCTTGCCCAATCACTTGAAAACAGCTATTTTTGGCAGGCTCTGAACGTCAGTCACTAGTATGCAAGATGAGAAGCAAACGTAAAGCAGAGCACATGACAAACCTACACTGATTGTAAATCATTATGGTTGCAGAGACCTTTCTCCTATTTACAGTGAGGAGAAATAGGACTTCAGCATCTGCCGTGGGGCTAGGAGGGAGAACCTACATGATGGTCCCAAACCATTACAAACCATGATCCCCTGAGAAAGCACAAACCCCTGCAATTCCCACCAATACTCCAACCCCCCAGAATACCACCACATCTTTATTTCCCTAGAAAAAGAGACTTTCACGGGTCAGGTATTCTTCTGCACCCCATAAGAAGTGACAGTGGCTTGCAGTGGCAATTGGCTCTATCATAGTTTCTTATTCTCTTGCAGCACTCAGAGGAGCACAGCCCAAGTGACAGCAGCTTGGAGCACTGTGTATGATTACAATTAAAACATTAAACATTTTCAAGGCAGCACTGCAGCACAGCTTGGGCAGATTGAGCTGTAAGAGCAACATAGGGACTTTGTATATGGAACATTAAAGATAGCTGTACCCAGAAAATCATAGCAGATGTAAAACCTAAGGTTAAAAAACTTTTCTACGTCACCAATCTGACAGCACAATGACAACGTGTGGAAGTAAATCAAGCCTAAGTTACTTGGACAACCATTGCAGCCAGTGCTGGTGAACTACACAGAGAGGCAAAGGGGGACGAAAGTGCTACCATGTTCTTGGATTGTAGTAACTCCTGAAAACACAGCTGGAAAAGCAGAATGCTAGAATCATAGAATAGTTAGGGTTGGAAAGGACCTTAAGATCATCCAGTTCCAACCCCCCTGCATGGGCAGGGACACCTCACACTAAACCATATCACCCAAGGCCTCGTCCAAGCTGGCCCTGAACACCACCAGGGATGGAGCATTCACAACCTCCCTGGGCAACCCATTCCAGTGCCTCACCACCCTAACAGGAAAGAATTTCCTCCTTATATCAGCTCTCTGCCTGTGTGCCTGCTGGGCAGGTAAGAGAGTGCTTGAAGCCAGGCCTAAGCAGATGATGTGCTGCAGGTCGCTTGGAGCTCATCCCACGATGCTCTCTTCTCCCAAGATCATGGCTGGATGGGTGTCAGCAGCAACCAAACACATGAGTATTTTCCCTCTTGGCACAGTATGTGTCAAGGGGATGGAAGAGGAAGAAGATCAGAGAAATAATCCCATGGGTTCTACCATCACTGCTGATGGAATTCCACATCTGCATTGCCAGCCCCACTTGTTAAAGCTCACATGAACAGGGAGAAAGAAGCCTGCCAGAGCAGTTCTGCAATACTATTGGGTTCCCTGTGCTGGCATCCAAGAGCCACGAACAGAGATGAATCCATCACTTGACAGAAGCCAGCAAGTGCCCGTGGACCACTCAGGTCAGATGAGGATTACAGGATACCTAAATCTGATCCAATCCCACTAAAACAGAAGACATTTGTCCTAAACTGGGTGGTAACTAAACACACATAAAAAATACCACGCACTGGTCAAGCAATTTATTCTTAAAGCTACAAACTGAGCCTTATATCAGTTATGTCAACCTCAGCTGAAAAGCATCTAGAGATTACTTGGGCCACAGGACAGAGTAATCTCTATAAATACACCTTCATTTCAGCTACAATCACAACCACAGCATCAGAGGTAATGAGCCACCACCAGCATGGATTTCATCGGTCTGGAACGGTGTGCGCGTGATGCAACCCAGACCAATGGCAATCCAATTGCTATTTCAGGAATCTCTCTTCTTCACACTTCAGTTCGGTCCCTCTGCTCCCTCCCACCTCGGAGGGATGCTCTAGTTATTCAAACAACGGAAGCAGCGTTCAGTCCATGCCAGCCCTTCCTTCCCTTAGCGCTGACCTTGCCTTACACATCACTCTCACCAAACTAAGTGGAGAACAGTCTCACTTTACACTCTCTTCATGAAAAGAACCAAATTGTTACCTGCCTGAGGGTGCGATTCCAATGATTTTCGCCCTCATTCCTCTCAGCAAAACATTACAAATACTGAGCGAGAAGCCAGAGCAGGCAACTCAAGGAAACCCAAGTTAGCACACAAGAAAAGGAAAAGACCTCTTGTAAATAATGTACTCCTTTAGTTGTTTCATTTGGGGGTTTAACAGATGTCTTTTCACATGAGCTCGGCCAAGGCGTATTTGGGGAAAGTGGGGAATTTCGTTAGGCCAAGAGACACAGCAAAGGAAAGAAAAACAATGCTTGGGGCACAGAGACCCTAAAGCCAGGCTCAGCTAAGAGGGAATCGAGCGGCTAAGAAAGCTCTAGTGGCACAGAGTAGATCTAAAGCTGCTGAACCTGTAATAGCATCCAGTAATCAACAGAACAATTCCTCTCCAATATACATTAAGTGGCAAACACAAAGATCCTGGTCTGAACGTACTAAGCCGTAGGTCATCTAGGATGCAAAGCTTGTCCTCCCAGATTTACAAATATTTTGTTTGCACACAGGATTGACCACGCATCTAGACTCACAGAGGGTTTCAGGAAAGCATGGACTCACTGACTGCAGGGAAGATACTGAGCAACAGGAATTGCTCCCAAGGAAGTGGCTCATATAGAATCATAGAATGGCTTGGGTTGGAAAGGACCTTAAGGTCATTCAGTTCCAACCCTCTGCCATGGGTAAGGATGCCTCACACCCAAGGTTCTGTACAACCTGGCCTTGAACACTGCCAGGGATGGAGCATTCATCACTACTCTGGGCACCCTGTATCAGCATCTCAGCACCTTCACAGTAAAGAACTTCTTCCTTATATCTAACCTCAACTTCCCCTGTTTCAGTTCGAACCCATCACCCCTTGTCCTATCACTACAGTCCCCGATGAAGAATATAACTCTGGGGCTATCGCTTTTCCTAAACACACTGTGGCATTAACACACAATGAAGAACAGAGGAAGAAAATTAACACTCATTTAACCTAAGGCTTTTTTTGCTGCAGCACAAAATTCCCAAAGCATAGGGGTAAGACCAGTGCCTTGCAGGAAATCACAGTACATGGCACAAATACATTTAATGACAAGTCTCCTGCAGATTGTGGGTGGCCACAGACCAAAGATGCCAGAAGCCTGAGCCATACAAATTCTTATGCATCTGCTGCGGACGCTGGTACTCACCCCCTGCGCAGCCCCCTGGGGTGTTCTGTGGGGCTATTCATCCCTCAGGCTTCATCTGCCTGAGAGTTTTTCCTTTAAAGATGAGGTTTGAAGATGCAACTAACAGTAAGTTTTCCTCTAGAAGCAAAGAAGGTTACTATCTTTTACTGCTTTCCATACAAAGTAGGTTCTTTGCCATGGACAGCAGCCATACAAGAACCAACAGCATCACCAACCCTAGAGTTTGGAGCTTGTCCCTGAAAATACTGCCTTACTGTGGGTTGATTCCACTCGTACTGAAAACCATTACGAAGCATCAACACAAACGTGCTGTCATCTTGATCTCAAAAGCCACTTCCATCTTCTAATTGCTGGTGTTTTACCAACAGATGTCAGGGACCACGGTCTGGGCACTGAGAGGGAAGGATGTTTCTTTTATAAATGCATCTTTTATAAAGAGTTACTGTAGTTTGTGGAACCAAAACCCATCACAGATAATGAGTCATAACAGGAGGTAGCTACTGTAAATATTCCAAGCATGGGCATATTAACAACCACCCACTAATCAGAGGCAATGCCACAGGCAGACACAGAGAACTCCCACTGGTGTCCATGGGAATTCTGAATGGATCAGGACCTCAGCCAAGAGCTGAGTATCTATTGTAACCTGCAGCATTGATATGCAGGACGGGGTGGGCCGTGCCTCAGATTTTGGCTGTCGCTTTCCAGTGGGCGATGCAGGCGTCTCTTCCAAGCAGGATCTGCAATCTCAGCTTTCACACTGGAGGCACAGAGATTGCCACTGAATAAAAGCATCGAGTTTAACTACTCATTCTTTAGTGTCATTAAACGTTCATGACACAACACAAGTTGTCATGTGTAAGTCAATAGCCCCAGTTGACCACAATAAGACCCAATCTACTGCTGGCAAGCATCTTGAAGAGAGACTCAAGTTCATGCTTCAAAGCACAGCTGCTGGTGGAGTCTGCTGGGGCTTGTTGTCTGCAAAAGGAATGGCACCCAACCTTTGGATAAAAGCACAAGGAAGAGCCCTGCCTTCCACCTGCAGCAGGGAAGGGCGACAGCACCCTGCTCCCTTCCCCCTTCTCTGCACTTGCTGCTAATTTTGATCCCGTGGACTCAGCCCAAGACATGGTCAGCTTACACGTTGCCTCTGCGCTGCTCCCCTTCAGTCCTTCAAGTAAGTTACTGTCTCATGATTCAGTACTATAGAAATATAACTGTTGAGATCAGCTGCTTTATTTCTGTCAGCTTTTCTCCAGAGCTTTCAATCATAAGCTGCATTATACTATATTCCCATAAAGCCAGGAAAAGCAGTAATAGATACCTCAAAATCCTGACTTCTATTTTTCCTGCCGAGTGCTTTGTTTTCTGCTGTCACCAAATCAGAACAGTACCTACACTTCCACAGTCTTCACCCATACTGTCACTGTTTCAATGCACTCTTCTCAGGTTAGAAGTTATCAGCTTCCAAAACACTCCTCCTATTTTGCTTTCTGCAGAAGAAAATCTGCATGTTCTCCCAGCTTATGGCTGAGGGTATCAGGCTTGTGGGCAAAGCTATCAAAGTTCCTTGCAGTGAGAACACGGTGACAGGAAAAGATCCCCCCTGTCCCTGCTTCGATGGGGAAGGCACCAATACAGAACCCATGGGTAAAGAGAAAAACAAACACAGATGAATCCTTTCCTCATATTTCATTGCAGATTCTCTGCTCGGGCTCTTGACTTTCCTTGGAGGAGCCAGGCCAACTGCAAAGCAGCCTGGCTGTAATGCCAGACAGCACGAGCTCCTTAAGGCCCAAATCCAAAGCACAAGGTCTCGCCTTGCTCTCTAATGCCCTATATTCTCCCACTGCCACGTGCCTCCCCCCAGATAAAAGGTTAACAGAGATTTCATTCGAACCAGGTTGTGTTGATACAGCCCCGAGGCTCACTGCCCACACTGCTCGCAAAGCACAAAGTGAAAGCTTCTCAGTGGGAACTGAGGACAGCCACTTGTCCTGACACACACCAGCCACGTGGAAGGAGAAGAAACCAACTGAAGAGCACTGGGAACGTACCAAGGGCTGTTTCCTGAGAGCAGAACTAACCCCCGTTGAAGCAAAGCCGCTACCAAGCATCAGGCTGCTGAGCTGGTGTTACACAGGTCCTCACGCTCCTGCTAACCCCAGAGAGTGCAGAGTGAGAATGGACACAGGAACCTGCCCCATGCTTCACACAGCTGGGACGAGGCTGCTCTTCAAAACAAGCTGCTTGGTACCACAAAGAGCCTCCACCTTGGAGCAGCATCGCTGATAATCCACCTTAGTGAGGCAGCCTGAGGGATGCTGGGGCTTACGGTACCCAGCAGCTCTCCGACACTCACACAGTTAAGGGAAAATACATCAATGCCGTGATCTTATACATATACATTCAGAGTTAATGCAGTGCTTTGCAGAAAGTAAAGGTGCACACATCCCTGACTTCATTATGTTAATCCACAAGCTTTATTTAGATGAGGGCAAGCTCATTCTTAAACATCCACAGCCAGTTTTAAAAGCAGCCAGATTTGGAGCACAAGAGTCCTCACTGGGTTTTCTAGGCAGGACTTGCAAGCGAGGCAACAAACTCCAAATCAAGCAGTTACTTCCCTCTGGCTTAACAAAAGGTATGAATATATATATATATATTTCTTTACAAATAGATTCTTGTACTTCTGTTACACCTGCACAACTCCAGTGACACTACCACAGGCTTTACAAGAGAGGGCAATTTAAATAGGAATACCCATTGCAAGACAGTACCCACCTGCACTGCATTGTGTGCTGATTCCTACCGAAACCCATGGCCTTTCAAGGCCCTGTATAAATCAGGCTTTCCTACAAAGACCCATCACAAAAGCAGGTTGTAGGAAGTGTCGTTTCACATCTTACACAAAGCAGCTCCTTGCATGAGGGCTGAATACAGCCCTCCCTATGTCTCATCTCCTGCACAAGCCTGTAATGCATGGAAAGCCTCAGGAGTAAGAAAGGCTGACACTGTGGCTGCTAACAAAGCACTCCACATTTCTTGTGCAAATACAGCCCTGGGATACCAGCATTTACAGTACGTGTTAAAACTCCATCCTGTATCTTACAGGACGTGGGGTACATGCACACATCACCCCAAGAAGCTATTCTCATGTGAATGGTGTTTGCACCATCCTTTGAAAGGATGGTTAACTAACTCAAAACCACACAGGCTGCTGCCAGGACTGAAGTATTCCTGGTGCCACACAGTAGAAACACACAGGAAATGGTATCCCATCCTTTCCAGACACTGTTTCACTGCATGTTTAACGTAAATAAACAAAGCCTGGTTTTCCTATGACTACATCCAAATGAAACAGTCCCATTAAGAGCAATGATCAAATGACCAAAAGAAAAATCAGGTGGTTCAGAGGAAAATGGTTCAGAGGAAAACCATTTCCTATTTTAGTCTATGACACAAGAGGCTAAAGAAGGCCATGCAGCCTGTACATCAACTGGTAAACACTACCTTCTCACCTGCACCTTAAAACCTTATTTTATAGGCTGTAACCATCACTCACTTCTCTCCAGCAGCACCAAACCATCTCATACAAGAACCATCTCCTGCTGCATCTAAACCTGCCTCTTGACTTTGGAATAATGGAGAAAGTTTTGATAGGAGCTCAAAGAGCACCCCAGCATCTCCAGGATGATCAGTTTACCTGGGATACCCAAGAACAATGCACTTTCTGGTACACTGTCACCGCAGGAATCAAAGCTTTCTGCACCTACATGATTGCTGACTCAGTAACAGCAGATACAGTGCCCCAGTGCTTAGAAATCCACAGATGTCCCAACCCCATATGCAGGTGATTTCAAATACGAAGTTAATGTCATTAAAACTTGTAATCATAGCACGAAATGGAATATGCAAGTTTGATTTAAAACAGCCAACAAGTTTACAAGCAAGCGTAGCACAAGTATGGCTCTTCTTGTGTAGGATTATAACACAGTTCTAAACCATGCAAAATAATCTTTTGTTCTGTGTTGCTTGATCAGTTATTTAAAGAACATTTTAGTGAATAAGGCCACCATAAAAAAAACACAAAAAACATCAAAGAAGATAATGTAAAGGCAAAAGATATTTAGGCAGAAAACGTGGGGGGGGGGGGTGTCGAAGTGCAACTTGATTGGGTTGTTGTGAGAAATGCTGATGAAAAGACTGAGGTTTTGAACATGAGACAGAACATCGAAGTGGAAAGAGTTAGACCATGGAAAAAAGGTAATAAAGGAAAATAAAAAGGTCTCAAAAAATTAAAAAATAAAGCACAAACTTTCAAAATCAAGAAAGCAGAAAGTTTTTCACGAGATAACAGAAAGACTGAATTGTGATTTGGCCTCTCAGGCTGCTCAAAAAGTAAGTGCCAGGCAAGTGCCCATCACGGTTTACAGAACTAGTAAATAAGGAGCAGTTTTCCCCGCTCGGGGCGGCTCGGAGCATCCCACCAGCCCAGCCTACCGGAGGCTACGCTTGAGGACACACAAACCGATCCACGACCACACAGAACAACGACTCACAAGGGGCTGCCCAGCGCATCCCCCCCCCCCCAGCTGCTGCCCTGCAGCCCCGGGGGCAGGTACCGCCGCAGCGCATGGATGCGGAGCGCGGCGCAGGACCACCGGTGCCCCCCCGGGACACACACACACCCCCGGCATGCCCTGTGTCCCCCCACCCCAGCGTGCACCCCGTTCCCCGCCGCTTCGGGATGGGGCACCCGGCTGGGGGGTACCTCACGGAGCACCCCCCCCCCCCCTCGCGTCTCCATGGCGATGGCTCCGCTCTCCGGGGCCGCCCGCAGCGCTGAGCACCGCGGACCCGGCTCCCCCCACCCCAACAAGGGGATGGAAGGGAAAGGGGGGGGGGGGGCACTTACTTTGGCCGCTACCGCATTAAGCGGGGCCCCCCCTCCCCGTGCCGGGGCACCGGTGCAGCGCCCAACACGCTGGGCACAGCCCATCCGCGCCCGCCTGCCCCCGCGCTACGGGTCGGCCCCGGAGCGGTGCCCCCCCCACCCCGTTCCCCGTCCCTCCCGGTAAGGTCGGGCTGCCCGCGGTCGGGCGCTGTTCACCGGAGCGGCGGCGCCTGCCTTACCCTTGAAAGCATCTTTCTCTTCTTTGGGCTTGATCACCTTCCCGCTCATAGACCCCAGCTTGGGTGGGAAAATCCCCGGGAGCGTCGCGGATTCCGGCTGGACCCAAAGAAACCTCGGGCTGGGGGCAGCGTGCGCGCGGGGCTGGGGGTGAGGGGGGAATCTTCCCCTCCGGAAAGGCAGAAATAACACCAAGGGAAAGGGAAGGGGGAAAGAGCCCGGAGCAGGGGAGCTGCCCGCTCCCCGCCGCGGTGCCTCGGAGCCCGGCGGCGCCGGCGCGGTGCCTGCGGGAGCTGAGCGGGGCGGTGAGCGGGGGGCTCCGGCAGCCGCAGCACCGAGCCCCTGCGCCGCTCAGCCGTGCCGGAGACAAAAGCGATTCTCTCTTGTGTCTGCCTGGCCCCGGCCCCCTCCTTCCCCCCGCCTCCCCGGCTCTGCCTCCCCTCCCCAGGGCCAAGGAAGCGCAGCCGGTCCTGGAAGTCCCACCGACCGGGGGGGGGGGGGGAGGGGGAACGGTGAGTTGTGGAGGGGGAGAGGAGGGTGTTTGCTTGGGTGTATTGGGTTTGGCTTGCGAGTGGTTTTTTTTCACCTCCTCCTTTTCGCATCCTTCCTTAATAATACTAGGAAGGAGCAGCAGAGCTGCAGCCGCGCATGGGAGGAGGAGGGACGCGAGTCCTCGGCACTGCAGAAGAGGCGGCAGGTTTACACTCGCCGGCAGCAAGGACTGGAGACAAAGCTGCCCCCTCTGCCCCCTCCCAGGGCCGCGCATCCCCTTCCCCATCACCCATCCCGGTCCCCCATGAAACGGTACCGAGGGGGACAACGCTCATCCCTGCTGCCCACCAGCCCTGGGATGGTTCCTCGGCGCCGGGCTCGGGGTGGCACGAACCCGGATGCCCGCGCTTTGGAGACCCACTTCCTTCCTCATCCTAGGGAGGGGAGGTTTCGGGCCGCGGCCGCCGGCGTCGCCCTGTCCTGAGCCCAGCAGCCTGTTGCTGCTGTTACAGGAACGAGAAGAGCCGGGGGACAGTGTGGGGGACCTGGAGGGAAAAGGGGACCATGGGGCTCCCTCTAACCGAGGACACACAGAACCTGCGCCGCCCCGCTGCTCTGCCCCGTGGTGCGGGATGGGGCTGACCTATCTCTCCCCTACATTCACCCTCGGGGGTAGGAAGGGACCCCCAACTGCAGCCGGTGCACCACTCACCTGTGCTATAAACCGCTTCCCCCCGCCCCGTCTTCCTCGGCAGGG
The DNA here is from genome assembly GCF_033815535.1 of Pezoporus flaviventris. Taxonomy (NCBI): domain Eukaryota; kingdom Metazoa; phylum Chordata; class Aves; order Psittaciformes; family Psittacidae; genus Pezoporus; species Pezoporus flaviventris. The sequence continues at coordinate 18,694,744 of NW_026892553.1, read as the reverse complement.
GCAGAACTTCCTAGACCCGGTGTCGCCGTCGGGGGAGGAAGCGCGGTTCGCAGGCACCCATCCTGCCCCGCCGGCTGCGCAGGAAGGCTGGGGCGGGGGGGGGGGGTCACGGAGGAAGGGGGGGAAACCCGATGCAGCCGGCGCCCCTTGGAGCCTGGCCCTGCTGGGTAGTGCCCGAAATAAAGCGCTGGGAAGGGCGTGCAGCGAGGTGCCTGGGGGAGCCCCTCGGTGCTGCAGGCGGACTCCTCCAGCCCACCCTTAGACTGGTCCTGTTAGGAGGAGGGGACGTGATGGATCTCACTAAAACCAACAGGGAACAAGGCAGGGATGGGGACCTCCACCCCGGGGGAAGGCAACATGCTCAGTGCACGGCCCTCCCCGTGGCCTCTGGGCGCTCCTCCGCTTATTCTGCCCTCCACGGAGGGAGGGGCAACGCGCTTCCAGTGTAGCCGCTTACCGGAGGGGGGGTCACCGGGAGAAGCAGCAGCCGCTGGGGCTGAGAGGCCTCTATATTTAGCGGAGCCAAATTCCTCCCTCCAGCGCCGGGGACAGCTGGGTGCAGATCGGCTTACGGGGAGGCGGTCCTGGTCCTGATCCTGATCCTGATCCTGCCCCAGGGAAAGGGGCTGCGCTGCTGGGACATCACCTGGAGTACAGGAGGTAATCAGCCACAGCTTCCCAGTGATGAAGTCACACTCCCGCCTCACCCATGTGGATGGAGATCAGATGTGAGGTGAGGGAAATCAGGGTTGATTGAGCTAAGAGATCAGAGCTGCCACTTGGAAGACGTTGCATTTATTAAACGACTTGCCCCTAAGAGAAGCACAAAGCACAAACCTGAACCTCAGGTCCTCCATGCATCCGTCTGCTCCACGGAAAACCTCTGCTCTGTGTCTGGAATCAAGGAATTGTCCTGGCAGGGTCAGCTTTGCTGGTTCAGGCTGCCTGGGAAAATGGAGTCACCATCCCTGGAGGTATTAAAAAGACATACACTTAGGACATGGCTTAATGGTGGACTTCAAGAACATTGGACCCAATGTTCTTTGAAGTCTTAACAACCTAAATGATTCTGTAATTCCGTGATTCAGTAAGCCCTGTGTCTATAGTGGACTATCACCAAAGAGCCCAAATATGATTCCTGAGTGTGTGTCTCTGCTGCAGAAGCCTCATGTTTCACTTCACACTTGGAGCTTTAGAGACCTTGCTGTGCTTGGGATGATCACGTCTGTGCCTCTGGGTAGGACAGCTCAGGAGCCATAAAAGGGTACAGATGATGCTTTGACTGCTTGTGCTGCTTCAGTACAAGGTTGTTTTCCATGAGCCTTCTCTGAGATTATTTTAACACTTCAGAGGCTTGCCAGAAGGATCAAACCCGTGGGCTCCCTCTTGGCTGCTTCTCTCCAGTCAAACTTGGACCACTGAAAGCAGGGAGTCAGAAGGGGAGGAGTGGGGAAGGAGGGATGCTGCCGTTCAGTGTGAGCCCCAGCGAGGAGATTTCAGCTGCCTGATAGAGCTTAGACCCTGCTTTTCAAGGCTCTTTGCAGTGACAGATGAGAGTCACAGACAATCCACGCTTCTGGTTGTTCCACCAGAGGCCAGTGATAAATGCTGTGCTATTGACAGTGATCTTGCCTTGCATGAGCCATTCTTGGCTCTGCCAGGAGATCTGTTGGAGTTTACAACCCCAGTTATTACACTGGCCAAATGAGGCCCATACACTCCAACTAACTAAGCACTGGAAGGAAGCAGCAGCTCAGCATGAAGTGGAGGAACTGTACCTACGGGTGGGCAGAGAGAGCTTCCCCTGCTGTTCTGAAATGAGTTCTTTTTTTCCCCTTACTAGCTTGCAAGGCTTAGAAGTGTCAGTTAAAACAGCAATAAAATATGGTGTTCTGCGTGCAAAATGTGAGGGGATTTGCATGAAGGCTGACTGCAGTCTGGGTTCAGTTTGCACAGCCTTAACTCTTAAAGCTATCTTGGTAGATAAACTGTTCCAGTGGAGAGGGTATTTGGGGTTGGCACTGATGTACGCCTTCAGATACCCTTGTTAGTTCCTTGCTTTGATGTGAGCATCTCTGGATTTGGGGTAGATCATGTGAGGTCTGGCTTTGCAATGGACTTTTGTTAACTAACCCCCAAATCCTCAAACACAAATCTCATTCTTAGTATCTCTGACATCCCTTTCCCAACTACAGTGGGGAAAAGCATCACCTCCTTGCTTTCAAGCTCTAATACTGGAAGCTGAGCAGCACTCGGATGCTGTGGTGGCAGAACAGATATGCAACAAACTACACACCACAGCCAGGCTTACGCAGAAGCGTACCTACATATGGGCCTGACGTGGAGCTCGTACCTCCCACTGACAGCATTCCCTGAGTTTCTGAATTAGAAATGATTTCTGCACTGCGGGATAAATCAGGTACCCAGAGGAAGAAGATTTAGTGATGTTTAATGCAAAGAAATCGGATGTGTTCTGTGCACCTGAGTGGCCAGGGAAGATTTAAATTCAAGACTCTCTTTGGCAGGGCAGCAGGATTTAAAGTCAAATATAGCCAATTGCTCTAATTCACACCTTTTGTGCTCCTCCCAAAGCTGGGATGGAGCCCTCTGTACCGAGTGGCTGCAAGGCAGCACAGTCAAAGCATCATCTGTATCCTTTCATGGCTCCTGAGCTCTCCTGCCCAGAGGCACAGATGTGATCGCCCCAAGCACAGCCAGGTCTCTCAAGCTCCGAGTGTGAAGTGAAACGTGAGGCTTTGGCAGCAGAGACACACACTCAGCAGATCATATCTGGGCTCTCTGAACACTTGCAGCCCAGGGTTGCTCTCTGGGAGCAGGCCCACAGCAGGGCTGACGTGCTGCACGGAGCTCTGCTTCTACACAGGGTGTTTATTCCCCCCATAACATCTAGGTTCTAGCTTGGCATGGGCTTGGCTAAGAGGGGTATCATTTACAGTCTGAAGTTGTCAACTCTAAGTGCCTTTATACAGCTTAACTGTTGCTGCTTAATGTCCGGTAGCTGTACGCTCTGTCCATAAAACACACACTCAAGTCAGGAACACGCTTTTCCCACCCTCATAAAATATCTGTAGAGACATGTATCCCCTGAGGAATTCTGGAGCTCGCACAGATACAGCATGGGCATTGCTCCTCAGTGTACTTTCCCCTTGGTTCTTTGGCTTATTCTCAAGCTGAAATGTTCTCTTTTCCGCAGGCAGCGGTTTGTAAAAGGTCCAGATTCTGCTCTTTCATAGAGGAGGAATTACACATTGTGCCTTTCAAGCCACCCAGCAAGTTTAAATTAGCTTTGTCATAATGGATCCTGGTATGTTCCAGTTACATCCAAACCCCTCCCTACATTCAGGTGGAGCAGGATTAAATTAAACCTTAAATTTCAGATTCCAGACATGATGAAGTCTCACTAATACAAGCACTTACTCCTCATTTCAAATTGTAACTTTATATTCATACTGGCATCTAGAAGTTACCTATTGCATTATGATGAAATAAGTACATGATTAAGTGGACACATCTAGAGTTTTGTTGCCACTATTTCCTAATGACGCCTATAAAACTGGTCCAAATGAATCCATTGCACATCTCCTTACTGCCTGCTCTACCACTGCTGTTTTAATTGGGATGCTAAGGCAAATTTCTTTACTACCAGTTATGTGTTTGAACACAAACAACAAAGATTTACAGATGAGACAAATAGCACACCCAGGGCCAAAGCACAGCACATTCTCCAGCAGATACATCCTTGTTCTGATGGATGTTTAGTTTGGTCCCCATCTTACTTTTACGACTCCCGTTCCTACGCAGTCTTAAGCACTACACAGAAGAGCTTGTTTTGGCAGGCAGCTTGCTGTGCAGCATCTTCCTCTCTTTAACTGCCAAAACCCAACTGCTATATGCAAATAGAGTTCCAGCTAATGGACATTATGGAGATTGCAGTTTAATTTCTCTAAATAATGCAGTCTGAGCAACAGAGAAGCCCTGAGCAGGCACTAGTGGTAATGATCACACTCACACAGTGTGGTAGGTTGACCTTGGCTGGACACCAGAGCCCCCCGGAGCTGCTCTGTCACCCTTCTCCTCAGCTGGACAGGGCGGAGAAAACATAATGAGAGATTCATGGGTCCAGTAAGGACAGGGAAAATTCAGGTTAGACAGAAGGAAGAAGTTCTTTACGGTGAGGATGCTGAGGTGCTGGTACAGGGTGCCCAGAGAAGTGGTAAATGCCCCATCCCTGGAAGTGTTGAAGACCAGGTTGGACTTGGAGCAAGCTGCTCTAGTGGAAGGTTTCCCTGCCTGTGGCAGGGGACTGGAACTGATGAGCTTTGAGTTCCCTTCCAACACAAACCAGTCTGGGGTTCTAAGAAAACAGATTTTTGCCCCAGCCTCTTTCTCCAAAGCTGGTGACAGGTTTGAGATAGCATAAAGATGAAAGCCTCAGGAGTGGTTCTGCTGCTGTTCCCAGCACAAGTCAAAGGGTGAAGGTGGTCCCACACCCCTCATGAACGTAGTAACAAGAAGCACAAATCACTGTTGCTCACTACTTCTTACTGTTTAAAGAAAGAGAAAAAGGCCAGAGCCCATCATCCTGCGCGTTACAGCCTTCCCCTTACAACTCCTACTGCTACTTGGTCACGTCTTAAAGTTGAAAGGTTTTGAAGTCGAGCTGGAACAGGAGCTTTGATGTTCGACTCTGCCAAGCTGCAGACTGCCAGCGGCGGCTGATCTCACTCCAGCCTTTGTGGAGCTGAGAGAAAACAGTATCTGAACAAGAGGCCAAGGAGGCAAAGTGTGTGTGATACCAGATCTGGGCCTGAAACACGGAGGTAAACTCAGATGGACGTGAAGTCCCACTGCGATGGGAGACCTGACATTAGAAACCTTGGGCCACCTTGGTGACAGGCAGGCAAGGACTATGAGGAGCATCATGTGCTTGATCTAAGCCTTCCCTGGAGTTACACCACAGTTTAAACACAGAAAGATAATAGAGCAGGAGAAAGAATACACAGCAATACTTGAAAGGAAACTTGCCATTTAGAGCTCTAACATTATTTCAAGCTTGCATATGCAATATTATCACAGGGTAACATTTTTCATGCCTGACTTTTTCCTTTAGCATTGTAAAAACCAATCAGTGTTTGATTTTTACAAGCCTGAGAGACAGAGAAATGTAATGATCAGCTTTTCAGAGCTACTTTTGGGCTCAAAGAACACTAAACCACACCAGTTATGCTTAAAGTTCAGAGTGGATCCGTGAAGGAAAAGTGGGAAGACGTGAAATTAGTTCAAGAAAGTAATCTTAAAAGCAAGTTCTAAGTGTTGCGAGGAGCCTACAGCGCATAAGGCAAGATTAATTTGAACACAGCCTTATGCACCAAGCAGACCTAGAATTGTAAAGCCATAACATCAGTTGCTTTTCCCTGTTATGAACTTATTATCTCTCTACTACTTTGTGTTCCTTTACTGCATTAAATTGTCTTCCCCTTTAAAGCTCTATGCAGTTCATCCCAGGTGCCTCAGTTGTCTTTAACCAGCAGCGATTTTAAGCAGCACCTGATGGAACTTTTCTGGCATTTCCTTCACAAAGACATGAGTTCAGTGCTCACCCAGGATCCAAAGATGAAGCTCACCTAGATTATGCTGAGCAGTGATGCACCGTTCCTCCCATTTCCTCTGACCATGGCACTACAGTCGTGCCGTATCACTCCCATGCCTCCCGTTCACTTCCAACTGAGCTTGTAGCTGCCTCATAAACCTCTCACATGTCTTAATCAGATGGCAGCTGGTATTTCTCATGTGTCAACTGAGTTTTGATGCTATGACATGCACATTGCCACGGGTGAGCACAAGCAAAGAAAGGAGAAAGGCGTTTCCCTTTGGTTTCTATAGATTTGCTTGAGCCCTCGTGACCCATTAAATTCCCACCTCACACAGTGGCTGGCTGTGACAGTGGCCTAGCAGCTTGCTTGATCTTAGAGGAGAAGCAAAGCTTTAGCTCTGGAAGTCAAGTATTGTGTGACCCAGAGGCTTTCCTTTACAAAGCAGACCGCAGGTAAGTTGGGGGATTTGGATTTGCTCAAAGCAGAGCATGCAGCTACAGCCTCCTTCCTTCCAACCGGCATCAGGTGCATGTCCTTGCCTCGCCAACCCAGGAGGATTTGCTTGCTCATCCTTTGAAGAAAACCACAACCCTTTAGGAGATGTTCCCTGTTCAAAGAACTGCATTTGGAATCTGTGGCTCTGAAAGGGGAAGGAGTTTTAACTGGCTTGTGTGTATTTATAAGTCTCTTTCTAAAGCTCCATATCAACTGCGTTGACATAACTGATTTTCCTTTGACTTCTTGTTCTTGCCTCCTTTCAAAGCAGTAACTACACAGTGCATTCAGGTCAGGAACATTGTATGCAGCACTGGGCTACTCCAACACCTGGCATTTTAGTTGAAGGCAGGACTGCACCCGGGTTCAGGGCTGGTGACGGCTGTCAAGTGTAGCTACAGCTTGATTACTTCTTGTCATTCCATTCTGATTTGGCCTTTTCCTGAGCCCTTGCTAGATGCTGCCTTGGAGCACCACAAAGAAATGGTGTTTTCAGGCTCCTTGTTCACCATTTTTATCCTCCTAAATTATTCCTAAGTATAAAGGTATATATATAGGTATACATCCTTCCCACTTCCTGGTGGGACCAGGCTATCTACAGGTACATTCTTTATAGCCACAAGGTTTGGCTTCCTGTGCTCCCTCAGCATCTTTTAATAGCTTTCACTATTTTGCATCCCTTTTTGGTCTTCTTTTTCCCCTCGAGGGAATATGCCAGCAGGGATGGGGATGAAATCCTGCTGGATCAGGAGCAGAGACAAATGCTGCTCTGTTTGTAAACACTGCATGGCTAAAATTAGCAGGAGTCAGAAGAAGCATGGATAGACTTCAGGCTCCCCAAGCCATCCTGAGGAACGTCACAGGCACATTGACACATCTGCTGCTGGTTTAAATAGCAACCAGCATTACCCACATGCCCCCCCCACACTGACTGAGGATACCACCACCAGTGATCAAGCACATTTAAAGCTGGAGAAACTATCCAGATCCTCCTTAACACCTTGGAGATACTGGATGGAAAGCCTTGGTGAGCTGGGATGTTATCCTGTGTTTCAGGGTCTGATTAAACGATGGAAAAGCAGGAAAACCCTCCCAGCATGAGCAGTTTTTAAACAGGTTTGTGCTGTGCAGTTTCAGGCTTGAGGGAAAACTAAGCCACGCTGGGTACTGCAGACAGCATTAAACAGGATGGGTAACCTCTATATGTGCCTCTCCTTTCAGCAGTCATGGGAAAGGGCATATAAAACTGACCTTGGCTGTGTCTGCAGGAAAACAGGACAATAAAGAAGCAGTGGTATGCTCAGTGTGCTGAATAAAATCCATGCTCTCAGAACACGCTGCCAACCAAACAATCTGAATGTATCACGTCAAGCATTAAACTCAAGGCTCCGTAGATCCTAAAGCGGCAACTTGGCTGTTTTAGTTTGGAAATGAACACATACAAATACCTATCTAAAGCTTCTTTAAAAGGCACAGCAAAGCCATGGCATCTTCTATTTTTTGTCATCTCTTGGTGTCATAAGACTGAAGGAGATTAAAGCGTATACAAGAGAAGTAGGCGGTATATTGGGGGTTGGAATTGGATGATGTTAAGGTCCTTTCCAACCCAAACTATTCCATGATTCTATATTCTAGAAAGAAACAAAAAATAGTGGTAAAGCCAAATCAAGCAAACGTCTTCAGAAAAGGCCAGGACAATACTATGTGCAGTTTTAGTCAGTGTTGGAGGATGCGTTCACTTTTGATAACTGAATGTTATGCAATGTCTCTGCCATCATCCTCCAAATGCTCCTTAGTTTTTATGTGATCTTACAGGCCTTGCAGGTTGAGCTCTGGTGCTAAACCGTCCAGCGTGGCCTTTACAAAACCAGTTGCTAGGATGAACACTTGTTTTTTATAGCTGTATAAACCATGAAGGGATTCTTAGAGCTGTCTTAGCTGGTTTCATTGGAAAACTTCATAAAACCTGTGTTTGAAGTGTCAGGCCTCTGCAAATTTGGAGGCGTAAGCATTCTTATGAGAAAGGACAGGGCCATTTTATGGACTGCAGGTGCCCAGCTGTACTCATATACCGGCTGGTCTTGAAACCCTACCCAACCCAAACAGTTGTGATGCCCTATCCACCTTTGGTTGGAGGTGGAATATACACTTGTCTAACTCAGCGCTGCCTGACTGGATCCTGCTGTTCCCTGTGAAGTTCTGAAAAGGATGCTGGGGAGGGGCTCTTCCTTAGGGACTGTAGTGACAGGACAAGGGGTAACGGGTGAAAACTTAAACAGGGGAAGTTTAGATTGGATACAAGGAAGAAGTTCTTTACTGTGAGGGTGGTGAGGCACTGGAATGGGTTGCCCAAGGAAGTTGTGAATGCTCCATCCCTGGCAGTGTTCAAGAACAGGTTGGACAGAGCCTTGGGTGCCATGGTTTAGTGTGAGGTGTCCCTGCCCATGGCAGGGGGGGTGGAACTGGATGATCTTAAGGTCCTTTCCACCCCTAACTATTCTATGATTCTATGATAGTGCAAATTCATGCCTATAAACCTTAGGTTATCAAAAGAACTTGCAGTAAGAATAGATTTTATTTAAGACAGAAAAACAACCGAGCTGAAAAGTCCAACTCCTCTCTGCTTTGTGTTATTGGCTCCACTGGGACAAACCTAACATCTTCATCTCCTCCAAAGAAATGAAGTGGAGAGAAGAATTCAGAGAGAAGGGATTGCACCCCATTCCCAGGCTAGGAGATCTTACTGAGCTTATTCTGTACAGCTAATACAATTAGTGGTGCTGCTGGGATTTAATTTGAGGGGAAAGAAAGAGAAAATACTAAACTAGATGTTTGTAATGGGCAACCAGGATATTGTGGACACTCAGCTTTATTAAATATAGCTGCTTACCACCCTACTGCCTGCTCAGTGCTTTGCTCTTGAAGAGCAGGGGAACTGCTCCAAGGGAAAGGGCTCCACACAGTCCTGTCTATAGGAGCCTACACATCAAGCATTGACCCTGGCGCTTCTGACCGCTGTGCTCTTCACAGAGACACAGAATTAACCGGGCTGGAAAAGACCCCCAAGATCACAGAGTCCAACCATTCCCCAGCACTGCCAAGGCCACCGCTGACCGAGGTGATCCAAGGTACAGCCTCACCAGTGCCCAGTACAGGGGGACAATCACTGCTCTAGTCTTTCAGGACACTTCCTGCAGCAGACCCATGTGAGCCCATCAGTAACAGGGCATCCAGCAGCAGCAGCAGGGACTTTCCTCTTGGGATACTCAACCCATCACTGCTTCTCAGGGTGCTGCTGTCATTGGCCATAGCTCCCCTGCACAGCCTCATGCTGTCAGATGCTCTCCATTTAAAAAGGGGTATTTCTTCCCTCATTCTTGTCTAATCCTGGACATTAAGGGCTTGCTCTTGTTTCAACCAATTATAATCATGGGGCTGATGTGAAGCACAAAGGACTGGGGCATGCTCTCTTGAAACTCCCACCTGCATGAAGCACGGGAGGAGAAAACCTCACCATGATGGGAGAGGGCTGCCAGGGCAGGCTCTGGTGGCAGAAGCCATCCGACTGCACAGCCACCACCAGCAGCAGAGGTGTCACTGGGACTGAACAGCCTCAGGTATTGCCATCAAAGGATACAAAGCCTTGATTGTTGACCCTCCCAGTAAGGGATATGGGGACACCAGAGTAGGTGACAATGCACACTGCCACCCCTTGGGCAGGCACATGTTGTGCAGTGGGGACACTGATGCACCCAAGGCCACCAAAAGCCACAGATCCCATCAGACAGGCTCACACATGAACCCAGAGCTGCTATATTCAGAAAGCAACAGCAGCTCCTAAAAAGAAGCACTAAGAGTCAAAGTACGTGACTGGAGGCACTTTTGGAAGAGCCATATCCTTTCCATTTAAAGTGTGGTGCCTGTCGACATTCCCATTTCTCTGCCCTTGGCAGAACACACGCACATACACCCTGTCGTGCCCACAGAATACTTGGCTGTGATTTAGATCCCCCAAATCTTTACCATATGCAAAATATCCCATCCATTTAAATAGGAGGATTATGGCAGTAGGAGGAAGCTTAGCACAAACAATAGCTGTGATCAGACCCAGCGTGCACGAGTGATCTGTGGGAAGTGCAAGACATATCGAAGATGGCAGGTGCTGCTCCTGTGAGCTATTTATACTCATGGAGTCACTCGAGAAACATTTCTTACTTAGCACATCATAGGATTCCTTTTCAGAGGGAGAGGAGAGGTGTGGAGCACAACTGCACGGGCCAAGCCTGTCTTTTGACAGATAAGAGAGTTAAGCATTGCATCAAAATCCCTCTGTCGTATACAAAGAGGGGTAACCTGCTGTAACCAGCTTCAAAACAGGGAATCATGACAAAGCAGGAGATACATAACAGGAGGAAAAAAGGAGTAGAGGGGAAGCAAATAAAGCGTTTTCCTCTTGGAAAGCACTAATCTTAGAGATCCAGGCTCTGCTGGGATTCGGCTTGTTCTGTTCTTTCACATAGGAATCCCTGTCCGCCATAAGATGTAAGCACATTTGGTAACCAGGACTGGCTGCTTGCTTCTGAGGTTTAAGGAGATGACTTCTTGTCCAAGAAATGCATTTTGGTAGGGGTTTGGCCCCAAAAAGGGACCCCCTGGGCTTTGGCAGGCACAAGACTCAGAGCAGTGCTGTGGGGCTTATGGCTGTGGTACCAGAAGATGCTCTTGCACCTTCTCCCCAAATCACTGCAGGGCCCTATTACAGGATGAAGGCTTTTGAATTCAAATGGAAATAAACCCTAGAGCAAGGACCATCGGGGGACATCAGAGTCTGTCACAGCGTTTCTCAGTTGGAGTGAGATGTTGTAAACCCCAGGGTTAATGCCTTACACCCTCTCCTTGGGCTCGGGGAGGAGCAGAGATGCCACCACGGTCTGAACCCTGCATCCCCACTGTGGAAACAGAGGGAGCTGTGATTCGGGTGCCCTTCCAGTGATAACACCCCCAGTGCTGTCATCCCCGCTTGTGCGTGTCTGGAAAGAACTGTTTGAGTTGGAAATAACTGCTATTTCTGACTCAGGGCTCCAGTTGTGAGCTGCGTACGATGAAAAGGTTAGTGCCAACGTTATTTACATGTCAGCACGGTTCAGAGCCTCTAACAGAGGTTAGAGAAAGCAAGTCAGGATGAGTGTGACCTATCCTTTGTAGTCCTAATCTTTAGGCTTTTAGCCTGGCAGATCTGCATTAAAATTAACGTGAGTTTCTGTGCTAAAGCTGGGAAATGCACTAAAAACCATTCTCCTTGTGTTCCATTATTACAGCTATGTAGCTTTCAATCCCTGGGCAGACACAGTTCTTGGAGGCGCGAGCAGCATCATTACCAAGTATCACTGTCACTGTGTCAGAACTAAGGCAGTAACACAAGTCTCCGCAGTGAAAAATACCCCCAAACCTCATTAGCGAGCATCTTCGTTAAAGCAAACAGCCACAAGCCATTAATCAGAAAAGTTTCTAATTTCAGACACGAGTTAACTGAACTTAAAGGGAACAAGTAGCTCTTAAAAGCTGCCACCGCAAGTGCATACGCATTAAACTGGAGAGCAGTGCAAAATGCCCTATTTCATTACCGATTCCAGGAAGTGCTCTGCCAGAAACAGCTTGAGGAATCTAGGAAATCTGCAAATTCCTCTCAAGGATTCTATATATTTATGGTACTTGGTATTCCGGGACAGAGCTGAGGTCACCACCATGGTATGATGGCAGATGCTTTTAGAATTAGTGAAGCAGATTCCATGCCACATCCCAAACGGCTGCAGATGGTGAGAGCTGTCACCCTCACGGAGAAGCGCAGGGGGGCAGTGACCTCCCCCAGCAAGAAGGCTGTTGGAGGTAGAGGAGGGCTCCATTTCATGCATGATGCCGTTGTATTCCCATCTCTCCTGTCCTTCAGCTTGTTAACCCATCAGTAAGCTGGGGCCTGTGGGGATGCTGGAGGGGGACTCTTCATCAGGGACTGTAGGGACAGGACAAGGGGTGATGGGTTCAGACTGAAACAGGGGAAGTTCAGGTTGGATGCAAGGAAGTTCTTTGTTGTGAGGGTGGTGAGGCACAGGGTGCCCAGAGAAATGGTAACTGCTTCATCCCTGTCACTGTTCAAGGCCAGGTCATGGCAGGGGGCTGGAACTGGATGATTTTACGGTCATTTCCAACCCAAACCATTCTATGATTTTATAAGTTGGGAGGGAGAGGACTGGACCAGGGAAGGGCACAGAGGGGTTGGCAATGGCCATAGCATATCCCCCTCCGGTGCCTGGGCTCCTAAAGTCTCTTCCAGACCAGTGTTTCTGTGATTAATGACCTTAGGACATCAAGATGGATGCATGCATTTAAAACCGGTATAGAAGGGAGCAGCCTGCTCTAGTGGAAGGTGTCTGTGCCTGTGGCAGGGATTGGAACTGGATGAGCTTTAACTCCCTTCCAACCCAGTCTGGGATTCTATGATTCTTCAGCAGAGACCTCAGGCTCAACATCACTGCTGGGTCCTCAGAACAGCGCTCTGTCCCCAGGGAGGAGGCAGGGATGCGGGTGCCCTGAGCAACCCCAAGGCTAGGGACCAGCTCTGCGGATGCCTTGTGCCTGCATGTCGCATTGCCACCTAGTGACTAGCACCACAGCCCAGCAGCCTGCAATAGTCTGGGGGCAATAGTTTCGCTCCCATAAGAATAAAACCACAGACAGGCACTGGCTCTCTGCTCACCTGCAGCCAGGGTCACTCCATTACCTGCCCTCATGTCCAGGCACCACAAAGCCACAGGGTTTTAAATGAAAGCCTTGAGTGGTTAATGTACCAATTACTAATCACAGCGGTTACTGCTAAAGCAAGAAGCCAAACACATCAGTGATGTGCATGGGAGGGACAGATGCTTTATCTTGCAAGCGAGCTTGCTTTGCCGGATGCTGCACTTGTAAAGCAGATTGAAATCAACAGTACAAGTGACTTCATCCCACTGAATCTAACCAAATTTGACTATAGGCAGTTTAAGGATCTTTGTACTGTGTTCTTGGGTACAATATTCTGTCATATTTGTTTTTCCATTAAAGGGTAATTAAAGCAAACAGCATCAGGCAATAATTTGAAGAGAAAAGGGAATTGAATCAACTTAAAAACTCCCTTCTTTGTGCACAATGTTAGGTACACCTGTATTTACTGACGTCTAGTGGGGCAAGATTGCTTCTTGAGAAACAATTCAGCTTCTATTCCTGAATCGGCAAGAACAATTCCCATTAAGAATACCTAGAAGAGCTACTTCTTCCTGAAGCAGGGATGAACTGAGAGCTCTTCACTAATGACTTCTGATTCATTTCCTCAGCTACCGGTAATGAAGTACTGCTGCATGCACTTCCAGGAGTGAGGCACCTACTCCTTTGCCTTCTGAGCTGTGCCTAGTACATGGTGTCAGGTTTTGCCCTTTCCTTGGTTAGGACGTGGAAATGAACTTGCTCTAACTGGATACCTTTGGTCCCAAGGAAAAAGAGCTTATTTCTAGCAGAAATATTTGCTCTCCAAACTTGCTGTTTTAACTGTGCTGCTAGGAATACAGAGCGGTCAGCAAGGACATCAAGCCAGCACCCAGTAGCAAGAAATTAAGGTTGGAAATCACCACAAAGCCACATAGACAAATACAAGAAAGTGATGTGCAACTTGATCTTTTTTTCCCTGGAGCCACCCAGCAAGTAACATAAAGCATTGCCATGCCCAGAAAGCGTTTTATGGCTTTTCTGGGGTTCTTTGTTATCCAGCAGCACTGAAGCAGCTTCCCATGGCAAATCCTGCTCTGAGCTATATGAAGCCAGTTCTCAAAGAGGCAACGTGCTTCCCACACTCCAGAAAGAGCCAAAGCTCATTTCATGAGGCTTGTATCATGCAGCACAACCCCAAGAACTGAGAGCCCTGCCTGTGGGGTCATTACCCATAGAGGAGAGCCTGATGCCTATTCCTTCCCCTCAAAGCTGTCGCTGGTTCCCAATGCTGTCAGTACATTTCTGCTTGGTTGTACAGTCACAAAAACTCACATCAATTCTGCTCCATTAGATGTACTGAGCCCATTTTGGCCCTTGGTCAAACTCATAATTAATGTGCAATGATTTAAAGATACTTCTTAAAGAGCCCACTCTCCATACCATTATTGTATGCTGTGAGGCTACTTAGCTTGGACTCACCTTAAGCAGGAACAGAGAAAAGGGCTCTCCGACTTAATAGAAAAAGAATATATTCTTTTAAACCACATGAAATATGCCCTAGAAATGGATATAACAGTATTCACCATTGCAGGACTCTAATATCACTGCTTATTAGCTGAATATAACCAGGTGATGACCCTTCAAAGCATTACTTACAGCTAATGGCAAGATGGTTGTTTCTGGCAGCAAGCCCAGCTCAGCACTCATCACCAGCCAGGGGTGCAGGTGGGCTCTGGGCATCTGAGCCTCTCATCCATCCGTGTGCTTATGAACACAGCCTAATGAAAGAAGTTGCCCTTTGTTCCTTGAAGGATCGCAATATATAGAATCATAGAGTCTTTTGGGTTGGAAGGGACCTTAAAGATCATCCACTTTCAACCCCAGTGCCATGTATAAACACAAAGAAAACAAGTTCCATCCAAAAATGTTGGTATTCCACAAGTTCCTTATTTGTTTCTTTTCTCCCTCTGCCTCCTTTCTCTTACGCTGTTAACTAGATGCTAGGAAAAGCAGGGCTGGACCTGTGCTAGGTCTGAATCATATTAGGCTTTTAGTTAGAAAAGAAAAGTCATGTCACCTAATGCCATGCAAGAAGATGCTCTAGAAGCACAGTGCTCATGAAATGCTGAGCAGAAGAGCACTGTCTGTGCTCCCAAACATCACAAGCATTCAGGCCCAAGGTCTGGCACATCTCATCCCCATGTTCTATTAACAATGCCTTTGTCACTATAGATTAAACAGCAATGGATCAACTCTCATAAAAGCCTCTTGTTCTATTCCCTTCACCCCTTCCCATCTCCCATCAGTGGTACATTAGCCAGTTGCAAGTGCCGACTCGTGTTTGCTGGGCAGCAGAGCTGGGGCCCTAAGGATGCTCTCTGGGCATGGAGGAGCATGGAAGTCCCCAGGCCCAGGGAAACACAGAGTGTTTGGCAGCTGCACAGTGCCCAGTGTTCTTTGTGAGCTGCTTTTCCAGGGTTGGGTTGTATGAAATGTTAATTATGATTCTGCAAGTTCCCGAATGCTCTTTCAATTAAAATCAAGCTGAAGATATAAGATCTGTTGCAGAACGACACAGCAAAGCCGCCATTCAGTTTCTGTCCCATTTCTGGTTGTGTTTCCTTGGATTAGCCCCATTTTGTTGGGCTCCAGAGAGACAAACCCATCTTTTGTGCTACTCTGGAGTGTTTGTAGCAGGGATCACCATCCCCTTTCAGAATAGGGTCTGTGCAACCCTGCGGGTGTGAATGCCTCTCTGGTTTGAGATGCTCGTAGCATCACATTCACTGATTCCTGCTGTCAGCAGGAAAGTCCCAATTACCCCCATGAGGGGAAGAACATCCCCACAGAGAGGAAAAGGTGATGGAATGGGTGCTCTTGTGTTAGCTGTGGGAGAGGGGGAGCTCTCTCCTCCACTTTAGTGTTCAGCAGCCACAATTAGCACTACGTGGGGGTTTCTAATGGGCTAACTATCGGTGACGCACACATGGGCCTGACTTCCAGGTACCCTAATCAGAGGGATGAAAGGGCTTTTTTGTCCATCTGTGTCTGAGGGAATTTTGCATCCATTAGCAATTATGATAATGGATCTATTTCCCGAGAATTAATTGCTCCTTTGCTCAAGTCCTAGACAAGTTTGCTGTAAAAATTAATTACTTGGCATATACAATATGCTTAACAGTCAAGTAATAAGCTAATTTTCAGGCAATCCATGCAGGGTCCCAGCCTCCCAACTTCTCAGAGGTGTTTCCAGCTATAGAGTGAAAATCAGCTGTTGTCTCTCAGCTCTTTTCCCATGGTATTAGACAGCCCCAAAGCATCTGACCTGACACTTGACAGCTCAGGACCCAGCAAAGAGCTCAGGAAAGCACAGGGGTATTAATATAAGCTACATCTGCAAAATCCCAACCTAGCAATTCCCTCCTCCCAAACCCCCTGATGCTCTCCTAAGTGGCAACGTGCATTATGCCTGGAAGTGGATGAGGATAATGCCAACAAGCAGTGGAGAATCAGATTGGACATAGCACACTGATCTCCTTTCTCAATTCCCATCTTCCTCCTGGGAGGGCTTTTACACCGGTGCTATGTACCAACAGGGAAGAAAACGGATAGTTTTGTTATCAGGAGATCCCCTAGCACTAAAAACGCTCAGTTTTAGATCCATTTCTGGTTCAGGGACTTGATGTTGCATCTCCCCACCTCCCAGGAATGTACTACATCCATTGTTGAGGTAGCCGACCCAAGACGGCAAGCATTGATATCTCTGCTCTTTACTGTCTAAGACAACTTGAGCTCCCATCACTGCCCCTGCTGCAGGAATCTCTGCTTTCTGCCTAGCTACCAGTTCTTATAAAACCAGAAGAGAGCCAAGATTTTGCAGCCTCTGCTCTTTTCTCCAATTTAGTTGGAGCTGACCAAGAATATTCGACAGAGAAGGACAGCAGGATCACATCAAGGCTTCTCTTCCTTAGGAAAACAGACTGACAATTTGCATAGCATGTTCGCAAGCAACCTAATTACCTCTCCTGAACAAGCTGCCACCCACCGGGTAGCCCACAGTAACTGATGCTACATACTCCTCTTGCCTGCCCCGACAGCAAAGCAAAACAGTTTTACTTACGTCAGCACAAAGATGTTGGATTTGATCAAGATCTGATCCTTTTGACCAAATGCCTACAATAAGCAAAGCTAAATGCTTTCTGTGCATGCATGAACATGAGATAGTTAATCTGCTTAGTCTGTAATACCTTAAAAGAACAGGGATGCTTGGCCATTTTTCTTGCAGTTTATTGTAGCTATTTGCAGTCCCTGTTTCTCTCAGTAGCTTAAATATTAGGGTTTTTTATAGCTCTCAAGAACATATGTAGTACTTTTCACAAAAAAACCCATACAAACAGATGCAAAGGGATTGTACTTACATAATAGACATAACCCAACGTGTAGATGTAAATGAAAGGAGACAAGCTGGCAGAGGACAGAGAGGCTGGGTGCTCAAGCGGGAGAGCATGGGCAGCAAGGGTAGGAGCCTCCTGGGGCAAGGTGGCCCCTGCAGACCTCCTCAGAGCCAGTACAGGGCTTGGGAGATTTTTCTCCTGTTCACTAATGAGAACTGAGCATCCAAATGTCAGCATCAGCACTCGCAGTGTGGTTACTACACCAATACAGAGATGGCTTTCAGAAGTCCTGCCCAAAGTGTGGAAAGTGCTCCAGCTCAGGAGGAAGTCAACGGTCAGTTCCCATGGGTATAGCATTAAGCTAAGGTTGAGCATGTTTGGAGGCAAAAATACCAAACATACAGAGAGAAACCCCCCCAAAACTACCAAACCAGACAAACAGCACCCTCCTGATAGTAAAGACCACAACTTCCAACATAAAACTCTTTTTTACCAATGTGTTTCACAAAGAAGTGGTAAATGCTCCATCCCTGGCAGTGTTTAAGGCCAATTTAAACAGAGCCTTGGGTGACATGATTTAGTATGAGGAAGTTAGAGCTGGATGACCTTAAGGTCCTTTCCAACCCTATCTATCCTATAATACAGGTGCCTTTAGCAATAAGACCATCCTCAACCCCTCAGCAACCAACCTAAGTGTTAATATATGTTCTCTTTAGGAAATCAGTGTTGAAAAAGCACAGAATAGCCCTGGCGCAGTGATTTTCTTAACCTCCTCCGTGCCCTTGAGCACTCCCAGCTCGTACAAGGAAAGAGCGTTTCTCATTTCACGTGGACATATGTTATACAACCTCGCAGAAGAATGCTGGAAATGATCATCCATGGAGAGCATGGGGCTTCCATCTGGCACTGCTTTGATTTAAGACTGACAAAAATATCCAGCAGAACGGCATTGAAAATGCTGGGATCACCCATGGCCTGGATGGGGTCTTCTGGGGGAAAAGGTGGGGAAGAAGGGCAATAAAAAGGCAATGAAAATCATGCCCTCTGCAAAAAGTCATTTCAAGTAGGAAAAGGGGGATTTGTGGTTTGTTTGCTCCCCCGTGGTGATGTGAATGTACCGAGTCCTGCTGCAGGGAGCCACACAAACCTTTTCCTCAAGTTTTAGTCACAGGAGGTGGGGAAATCGCAAGCGCCAAAGGAAGACAGATCAGGATTAAAAGCATGAAATGTGTTGTTTCGGTCCCAGAAAACTCAGTAGCAAAGAAGCCCATCAGAAACCTTCAGTTCTGTGCTGAATGCAAACTGAAATTGGCCTCCATTTAGAACCATAAACAGCATCGGTTTAATGGAGAATTGTAAGGATACAAAAAGGTAGGAGAAGAGATATCACATGGGAAATCATCACATAGTCCTCATACCCAAGGATAACAGCTTGAACTGGATCCTGAGTTTGGAATAACGTAAAGCAAACAAATATGGACAGATCCATTTTAAGCCTCCCAAGTGGAGGCTTCACCCCACTGTGATCCAAGGCAGAGATGGGAAAGTTTCCGCAGGGCCTCTTGCTCCCATTCAACCAGCTGCACTTTAATGTGCTGGGAAATGGAAGCAATGGGCTAGATCTCACATAACACAGGAAAAACACTTGTCAAGGAATAACTCGCAGTGAAAGCCAGTGCACAGGCTGCAGCATCACACTTGTACAGACTTCCAACCACCAGCAGGCCTGGTAAGACCTTTTACTGTAACCCAGGGTATTTATTTCTGAGGAAACTCAGATTTATTTCATAGCAGGGCTTTAAAAGGAAAAATGAGCTGCTTTCCTGAGCCTCCAGAAAGCCCATTATGGCTTATTACAGCCATTTTGCATCTGACTGGAGCAATGAGAAGTTTTCATCTCATTTAAAGGGGGTTTATTAAGTTAAGACCTCAAATAGCATTTGGAGATATTGCACAAGTTATGAGTAACAGGGAAATATGAGAAAGGACTCTCCAGACAAAAAAACATAAGGCAAAGCAAGCCTATAGCATGACCTGATGATAGCAAGGACTGTACCTCTCCTCTGTTGCTGCTCCACTGGTGGTAATAGAAAGAACATGACATCCTTTCATCCCCCTCACCTATCTGGCAGCCTCCACCATACAGCACACGAAAAGGAAGGAGATCTTCATCTTCTCTTGCTCTTTGCAGCTGAAATGCTGTGTGGTACCAGGAACAGAGACCCCTAACTCAGAGGCTGCTGCTGCATTTGCCTCTTGGGGACTATTTGCCCCATCTACTTCCCAAGCATGAAACAAACATGACCACATTCCCAGTTATATTGATGCAAACACCCTCCTCTTGCCTTGGTTGTGTATTTTATCTGCAGCATCTCCCCTGCTCACCTCCCCTCATCACACACCACATGTGCCTCGTTTCTTATGAAGGGGCTCAGCAGTAGGATGCCTCAGTGCCTCCCACCACCTGCACTCAAACTGGAAATCAGGAAGGTCAGCACTGAACCCAGGGCTCCCTGCTCTGCCATTCCATCCTGTCCCAACCTGGGGCAAGCAGATAACTGCTGCCACCCTGCTGCTGAGCTGGACCATGCTTATCATAAGCTGGCTTTATCCCTGCTCCTGCACAGTTGCCCAGGCTTGGTTCCCAAACCATCACAGCATCCACACCCTAACCCTCCCCTCTATCAGTTTAAAGCCTTTCCCCCTTTTCCTATTGCCCCCTATCTATAGGAAAAGTCCCTCTCCAGCTTTCTTCTAGGTCTCTTTAGGTACTGGAAGGCTGCTGTAAGGTCATTATCATAGCTTAGTTCTCTCCATATTCCCAGGCAGACCTGCCTGCACTCTTGACACACATGTATTCATGTGTTTGGGCAACATGAAACCTACTTTGCAAGCCCCATTCCTGCCAGAACACATCCCTTCAGCATCCCTTCCTTCAGAGGTATTTCTAGGATCGGTACAGAAAGTGTTCATTGAAGCCATTTCATCACAAACCCTTCCAGGGCCTTTGGCCATGTCACTACCTTATCCCAGCTGGGAAGTGGGTCAGTATCTCACCAGCACAGGCGGTTTAACACAGGGAAAGCATTGAATGAAAACCAGCTTCATAACTCCCTGGCACCGTTCTTAGAGGCTTAGCTGCTCTGCCTGGGACCGGCTATTTCCAAGCCTGCAGGTTTCACTTCAGAACACCCAGAGAAAAGCAGAGCAGCTTTAAACACAATGCTTAAAGGAAGCAGCTGCTAAATGCCTTGGTTCCCTACCTCTCTGCAGAGAAGGATGCAAATTTCTGAGTCTAGGCAGTTCCCAAACAAGAAAACCCAATTCCTGCCTCGTAGTGTTACTGCTGAGTGCTAAGAAATCCTTCTCTGTCTCTGAGCCACGATGAACTCAATCCAGGGGAAAATCTTCTCTTAAAATAAGGGGAAAAGCAAAAGATACAAGGCATTAAGCAGTGTGGTGCCAATTCTGGCACCGGAGCACCCCCAGCTTCACCTCCTGGCACAGCCTCTCTGTGCTGCCTTCCTTTTGCCATACAGCCATAGCAATAAAGGCAAGCAGGTTTTATTTCAGGGTGTGCAGCTCCTCATTTTCTAGAGCTATAGATTAGATGTAGATGGACTAAATGTTGATAGATCCCTATATCTCCCAGTTGCTCCTCAAGGAGAACAAGTGCCTTTGAGACCTCTGAATAAGTATGCTTTAGGACCAAAGTGAAGAGGCTGCAGAGTGCATCCTGCTTTTGTGTAGCGTGTTACCAAGGGAAGATCTCAAAGGAAAAAAAAAACCCCTCCAAACTGTGTGAAAACAAACTTAACTGGCGAAAACCACAGTTGGGAAACATCCCAGGCAGCTGTTCTTCAGCTATCTGGGGACCTGCCAAGTCTTACAGATCAGCTTTGAGATGAGAACAAGTTGATAAATTCCTACCAAGAGGGTAATGGTTTTGAGCTGTTAGCACCTAAAAATAGGCCTGTGTTATGAAACTACCTCCTCAGTCATAACTGGGGTGTCACTGGTCTAATGCACCGTGTCCACCCAGAAGCTGATGGGGTCCTGCATTTACAAGGAGTCACATGTATGAGGGGTACAAGTTACTCCCAGGGAGATTCTGGTTGGACACAAGAGGAAGCTTTTTCCCAATGAGAACAATCAGTCATTGGAATAATGATAGAATCCCCGACTGGTTTGGACTGGAAAGCACAGTAAGATCATCTAATTCCAACCTCCTGCCATAGGCAGGGCTGCCTCATCCAAGGCTCTGTCCAACCTGGCCTTGAACACTGCCCTGCCCAAAGAAGTTATGGATTCCCAGCACTGGACACTGTTAAGATTGGGCTGGACGGGGTGCTAGGACACCTTGTCTAGGTCGTGCTTCACCTGGAAAGGTTGGACCAGATGATCCTTGAGGTCCTTTCCAGCCTGGTGCTCTGTGGTTCTACAAACCCACTGAGTCAGGGAAAGGCTGCTGTTGCTGTTGGTATGCACAGGGCATCATCAGTGCAGGGCCTCCTGCAAACCCCACTCACCAGGCTGCCACACAGGCTGAAATCATCACCAGGAACAGGTCCTCCCACTGCCTATGCCCAATTCACCCATGACTCAGGCAGAAGGACCTGCTCCACCCCCAGCCAGGGCAGCAGTGTTTGCAGCACCATTATCCATGTTTCCACTGGGATAACGCAGGATGATCATTTCTAAACATTACCCTTTCAGTGCACACAGAAAGCTCAGTGTTAATCTCTCAACATTTGCAAGGAAATCTTTTTAATCAGTAATGAAAGCCAAACATTATCTAGCCCTTATTGACCTGCAATAACAAAGCACCACTGCTACATTTCCCCCGTGCCTCTTGCCCAGGTTCGTTTGACTCCATCTGCGGTTGGTGTTTATTCTTAGCTCGCAAGGCTCAAAGAGTTTATATTATTGATTTGCTGTATTTCAGGCTCAATCCCTTGCTGCCCCTCAACCTGAAGGAATTAACAACCTGAATGAGTTAACACCTTTACGTCCAAGACACAACACGACAGTGGGTTATATAGTCCAGACATCAATTTGCACTCTGCCGGTGTTCAGCACATTAACTGGGAAGTGCCAAATGCTGCAGTAATATTGACAGTTGCAGCAGCAAAGATATTCACAAACAGAGCCTGCTCCTAGGAGAGGAAAAAGCGATGGATTCAGGAAAGCAGAGTGAAGAGGCACAGCAGAGACCTCCATGCAGCATGGGAACCATCATTCCTTCGCTAATGGCTGTACTGGTGGTTTGTGACCCTGTGTGCAAATACAGGCACTGCAGTGCTTTCCATACCCCTTCTCTCACCACTTATTCATGTCATGTACCTCATACAGCTGGTCTACACGTAGATGGTAAGCACACAGGGACAGGGGCTATCAGTTTATCAGGTGGTTACGTGGCACTCGCTCGCTATCTCTCACCAAGGAGTGTGAACTGAAACTAGTAGATAGAAAGTTCAAAAGCAAGAAGAAGAGAGGCCATTGCCAGCAGCAAGCGGTGACCCGTGGAATGCCTTCCCCTGCAGATTTGTGGGTGCTCATAGCTTACAGTGATTTAAGGAGTGATTGGACAAATTCATGAGGGAAAACTTCATCAGGACCATTAGAAACAAAAGCCTCTGCCGCAGTAAACCCTTGAGTCACTGATAAAGAGAAGCTTTTATATGCCTCCAAGATATTTCCATGCGGCAAGGAACCACGATATTCCCAGTTGCACAGGATGCTCTGGTCCAGCATCTAAATATACAGCTCTTCTCACAGAGCTTCCCATGGTATATTTGGCTCTGCTTTGGACAGGTTGAGACGTGCTGTCAACCATAACCTGGTAGGCTTCATTCTTTCAGATCCTCGTGGCTTCTCTAACCTCAAGAGGGGTCTCTAATGCTGCTACCATGCTCTACCAATGCCTCTAGGTGCTGGTTTGGCAGCAGAAAACACGTGTGTGTCATTGTTCTCCTGAGAGCTTTATGGTACATAGCGCAGTTCCTTGGGCTTTCTGCAATGCATGAGCTTTTCCTAGAGCATCTGCCTCCTTCTCAGAAGGGGCTTACCCAGTGTTTATTTTCAGCTTAGAGGAACCCGAAGCCACAGTAAATGTTCCATAATTTCCATGTTATTTTTACTGCAATATATTGCATCCCTGAGGACATGACAAGAGGAGCTTCAAGAAGATTTAGTAAGTAGCACAGAGAGGGTAGGAACAGACTGGACCACTTCCTACTCTGTAGTAGCTATGGGAAAAGTCTCCCAGGTATGTCAGCTCCATGCAAGTGTTCTTTGTGTTATTTCTTTCACTCTTCAGAGCACCAAGCACCAGCCTGGGGCGTCGCTGCCTGGCTGCAACCACCGGAACACATGTGCCCAGAGCCATCTGAAAGCTGCACTGATTGCGGCGAGGTGGGACAGCGGACACAGAGATGGCACAACTGCTTTTATTTTCCCTTCCTTGGGAACCTTCCCAATGAATCTGAGCTGAAAACGTGCCTGCTTGAATTCGGCTACACCAGTAACATAAGAGCAGCAGCAGCCACTGCTGTGCACCTTAAGTGGCAAAAAGGTTCCTACCTCCTATTCCCAGGGTCACGGATGCATGCCAAAGTCACCTCTGTAGTCAGACAAGTAGTATCCCAGGAAGCATTTCAAGCCTTGGCATTGGGCATTGTCATGTAATAATAAATCTTATAAGGAAATATGACTGAAAAAGTAAACTATTGCACTAAAATACAGAGCCCAGGAATAAAAGAACCTCTGACCAGAGCGTAGACAGGAGACCCTGCAGTACTTTAACCACCAGTAATGAGAATCTTGAAACAACTACTACAACAGCTCGCGTACCATTAATGTATAAGCCATCAGCCCTCTTTTCAATGCAAAAAGCTGAAGCAGAGTACTCCAGCACTTGGTAGGTCCATAATCACAATCTCACCCACCTCCTTGTGCTGTGCAGCATTTCACAGGTTCAGCTTAACCCTTTTCCATTCGTGCAGAGTGGGTCAAGAGATGGAGCGTGCCGACGTGAATAGTCAGCTTCTGCATTAATGCAGTTGCCTAGCTAAGTGGTTTTCAAATAGACTTGTGCTGGGGCTGCATGCCCAGCCACAGCAAATTTATAGTGACCAAAGGGTGACAAAGCACTAGAACATTAAAGCCTTTGTATTGCAATAGTACTTGGGAATTGCTCGGTTGGCTCTGAAAAGTAGCTGTAACTCTATAAATAGTAAGTACTTCATCACTTCTTGCCCACTTTAAGCACACAGCTGTATTTCAATTGTGATTCAGAGTAAATCAAATCCCACGGGAGGTATGGTAGAAGTGTGTTGTGTGCCAGAGGTGCACCCTAAGCTCATATAAATCAGCACAGCTCCATTGATGCCTGGGGAAAGGATTCCAGTTTATGCCAGCTGAAGACCTGCAGGGCAGTGTTAGTATCACTCTCTTAAGACTGAGATACAAGTAAGTAACATTGAACATCAGATTATTCACTACGGTCCTCACTGTCCTCCTGGGATCTGCTGAATAAAAGGCACTGTGAAAGGTGCCTACGCAATTCACTCCTATGAAAATACCAGAGGATTTGTTTAGAACTACTTATGGTTTGCCATAAATCCCAGTGCTATGCAGTGGTACCTTTGCCTTAGGAATATTACCTGGAAATTAGAAACCCAGTGAGCCATTGATTTTTAAAATGCCATGAATCCAGAATTTCTTCACAACAGGATGCAAATAACCTCAAAGTAAATTAGTGCTTACCAGAGGGGAAAAGGGAACAGGATCTACATCCTAGGTAATGCTATAAACCAAAAGATTAATGAAACCTTCACTTGAACACCCAAATGGCCAAGGAGTTAAAAAATGTACTCGTAAAAGGTAATATTAATTGAAGAGCTATGGGGAAATACACAGCTGTTAGATCACAAATGTATTTTCCTCTTCTCTGCAGCGGTACAGCTTGCTGTGTGCACCGTGTTCTTCTGAGGTGGGGTTATAACGGTCTTCTTAATGCATAGTTGCAGTCTTAGGTCAGAGGGAATCAAATCACCCGGCCTGGCTTTCCATGTAACACAGGAATATGCATTTTACCTATTTACCTCTACACTGAGCCCAGCAACTTGATGTGGCCGATATTGTTTTGTCTTAGCCTCAGAAAAAGAGGTCTTTGGCTCAATGCTATCTTTTCTCTGAGGCTGACTACACTCAGTGTCTCAGAACGAGTGGAAATACTCCAATGTTGCTGCTTTCAAAGGACTGTGAGGTACCAAAAAGGCAGAAGCAAAGATTCTTCTTATCCCATGGTCTTGAAACCTGGCTTTCAAATATGCTCTGCTGGTGGCAGCGAAGCATCAAAGTCCTCATCTGCTCCCGCAGGATAGTGCAACAGGCAGAGCCACCACGCAGCACGTCAACACATCCACTAAAGAGTTAAGGCAGCACCACGTAAAAGCAGGCAGCAGTGCTAAAAATAGTCAGCTGTTCAAAAAAAGAAAGAGAAAAAGAAAGGAAAAAAACCCTCCTTCAACACATCTTAAATAAATCCATTTATTCCCGGGTTTCACAGAAACCATACAGCTGAAATTGCTACAGGATAATTCCTTATAAGCCTTATAAGAAATGTTGCTGTCCCAGAGCCCCAGTACAAATCCTGGCAAGAATACTGGAGATAACAGATTGGATGCCATGGAAACCGAGACAGACCTAATTTGAGCAGTAACCATTGCTGTTATTTATTTAATTCTGATAAGCCATCTAAATGTAGAATGACGAAAGGTTCCTCTTGCACTAAAAATAGCAGCCTTGTAATATTTTAAATCACAAATCGCTTGTGTTTAACAATATTTTGGGCAGCTGACATGAACGTTGTGCATGCACTTTTGAAAGCTCAAAATTAACCTCCTGTTTCATATTGTAATGTAAAAGGAAGGGATGAAGCTCTTTTCTTAACAGTGTACACTAAGGGTCCCTTCCACCAGCCCAAGCTTCTTATGGGAGAGTGGGAGCTTGGATGTCCCTGCTGCCCCTCTCATCCTTCCTCAAGCTTAAAGCCCATGTTGGAAAGAAGGCAGAACTGGGCCATAGGAAACAAATTCCCCTTCTCCAACCGATACCAAGGATCCTCTGCGATTGTTTGATGTGAATAACTCCATAAATACAACACATCCCGAGGCTTTGCGTTGGTTTGGAGCTGGCTGACAGCTCCCATCTGGTTTTGCACCCCTGCCTCCCATTCCTGAGCTGGAAAAGCAAAACCTCACAGGTGTAAATTAGCTATTTCTGGAGCTTTGGCATTTTGCAGTGCTGCCAAAATGCCTGGAAGCAGAGGAGAAACAAAGCTGCTGTTGGGATGTCAGTATCACCTCAAGGACCAAATTGAATTTCATCATGTCTTGGCTATGTTTTTCCCCCTTGTAATCTTCACTGTTTCACAGCAGGAATAACACCTCAATTTCTCTCCTGGTTTGGATTATAACCTGAAAGTGTAAATGCAGATGTATTCCCTGGGAGGTTGTACACACTGTGTACAGCAAATAAAGAAACCCTAGATGTGCTTTGTTCCTTAGAAATTCATGCCTTATTGCACTCCTGCCTCTGAACAGATCTTCATCAGCCCTACTCCTGACCTTACAACCTGGGTCCTCACAGCAGCGTTAGCATTTGGCTTTTGTGGGGAGGATCAGGAGCCAGCCATGCCTTGGAAACCTCCTTGTCCTCCTACCCCTGCCTCAGTTTTCCATTTCACCGCCTTTTGAGCTGGGAATTCATGGTGCAGGTGGCAAGGAAAAAGAAGCTGCTGACAGTGCTAAGCTGTCCGGAGAACCCCAGTGCATCAGCTGGGCTAATAACACTACAGAGGTGGATCTTTTTAGAATCATACAATGGTTTGGGTTGGAAGGGACCTCAAAGCTCCTCCAGCTCCAACCCCTGCCACGGGCAGGGACACCTTCCATAGAGCAGCTTGCTCCAAGCCCCTGTGTCCAACCTGCCCTTGAACACTGCCAGGGATGGGGCAGCCACAGCTTCTCTGGGCACCCTGTGCCAGCGCCTCAGCACCCTCACAGGGAAGAGCTTCTGCCTAAGAGCTCATCTCAGTCTCCCCTCGGGCAGGTTAAAGCCATTCCCCTTGGCCTGTCCCTCCATCCCTTGTCCCAAGCCCCTCTCCAGCTTTCCTGCAGCCCCTTCAGGCACTGGAGCTGCTCTCAGGTCTCCCCTTCAGGAGCCTTCTCTTCTCCAGGCTGACCCAGCCCAGCTCTCTCAGCCTGGCTCCAGAGCAGAGCTGCTCCAGCCCTCGCAGCATCTCCATGGCCTCCTCTGGACTCGCTCCAACAGCTCCACATCCCTCTTGTGTTGGGGGATTTGCCAGTTAACACCGAGTAGCACTGCTGACATCAACACAGCAGTGCCAGTCTGCATCACCAAAGGGTCCTGGCCATGGCACTTCAGGGCAGCCTGGATTTTGTACAGAGAGGAGGGAAGTGACCACTATTCCGTTTCACTGTGCAATTAGCTGAGCTCGGCATCGTTAGCTGAGCCTTTCTTGTGTGCAGCGCAGGGCTGAGGGGGGAGTTGTCACTGGTGTTTTCTTCAGTGATTCAGAAGTAGGACTGCAAAGAAAGATATTCTGGGCAAGAATCAAAACGAACAAGAATCGCCTTCAGGATCTGTCACACTGGAGTCAGCACACATTGAGCTCCCATTGCTCCCGTTTAGAAACGGGGAGCAACGCTGGGATATTCATAGCCCTCAAAGAGCTTTTTCAATGGGTTGAAGCTCCAAGGGTCCATGCTAGGATGGACAGCAGTGATGCGCTATATTAGTGTACCATGATAGACCATGCAGTCTATGTGTGGCACAATAAGACTGGAATTATTCTGGGCAAGTACAGGTTACAGCTCTTTACCATTTCATTGACTGTGTGCCACAGGACTTCAAGCCAGTTTAAGGCTTTAATGGTTAGCAATTACACTCAGAAGTGAAGGGCTCATTCATCAGCTCCGGTTTAATCTCAAGTATGATATGACTGCAGAGCGAACTATTCCACAACACACAGCTCATGTTATCAGGGTAAATGAAATCCTGTTGGGCAGGCTCAAATGAAGAATAAGATGTGGTGGTTTCCTCCAAAACCTTGCACAAGGCTTCTAACAACCAGGTTTTGTCTGTTAGAGGAAGAGAAACTGCTTCTAACCCAACCTTCCAAAAGAAAAAGCTGTAGCAGAGAGAGGGCATGCGAGATCTCACATCCTGGTTAGCTCTTTTCTCATTAGAGTCTGCAAAGATGCTCCTCTTCTGAAGAGTATCTGAAGGCTGCTTTTCATAAAGGAAATCTCTCCCGAGTTATCCAAGTAAGAGCAAAGAAGCCCTTTCCAGAAAGGAGTTTTGTTCAGGCGGCTTCACAGCGAGATAAAACACTGATTATTCAAATATAACAAGAAGATGTTGAATAATTTCAAACAGATTTCACAGAATAGATATCAGACTGTCTGTGCTTAGCCACCTAAATCTATACTGAAATCCCTATGTTAAAATGGTCAAAAAGAAGTTGGTTGTTACAGCTCGTATCGTTGGTATGAGTTTGTTGGCACATTTCAGTTTTCCTTTCTAACCCTCCTCCTTTCTGCCACTAAGCTTCTTCCCTGCTGCCTCCCTCTGCCTTTCAATAAGGACACATGAAAACTACATCTGGCTTGGAAGGTGCTTGGACAACAGCACCTTTGAAAACTTGGACCAAGGCTTTGAACGATACCCGAAGACTTCAGTGACCCTAAAGGGATGGTGTGGTGCAACCACTGTACGCCCATGTCCTTCCTTCCTCTTTGGAGACCCCATCCACCACCCACCTATCTGTGCTGATAGCCCGAGGCACCAGAGAAGAGCCTGCGAGGCTTAAATTTATTCCTTGAATTACACATAATATTGTGTCCTAAATTTGAATAGACACATTTGTGACTCTGCAAACTTCAAGGGACTTGCCTCCATACACAGTAGTGTGCTCAAGATGAGAATCCAGCCACCATCTGTATAACAACACAGTGCTGCTCAACACCAAATCCTTTTGCCACCCCTTCACTGCTTCAAAGCTGAAGCAACTTCATTACAGCGGAGAACATGGGAAGAAGTTGTTATTTCTCTTTAATTCTCAAGCTGCCCTTGACATTCAGCCCAAAGACACGAGTGTACCGAAACAAGTGTAAATAAGGTTAACACATCAAGAGAATTGCTCCTAAAATTGAAATATGAAGTCATCTGCTGACAGCAATCTATTCTCCCCATGCAGAGTCATAGCAGGGCCACTGTGACTCCAGCTACGGTTGAGTCAGCATTCCCATTACCAACTGCCATTTTCAAGGATTTCTATCTTGGACATTTGAGAAAACACAAAGAATTCTTGGCTGGAATTTCCATCTAAGCTCCTTGGACCTGATCACACTTCTGCTCTCCACCTGGTACTATCAGCTGTTCCCGCACAGCGTGAGCATGAAGCACTCCAGCACTGAATTACTGGAGCTGGAATCACTTCGCACACCCATGACTGACGGCTGAAGGGGCAAGAGATCAGTGAATCCATCCCTGCAAAATCACTGCCTTTGCTGAACATCTGTATCAGCAGCCTGCCAGAGCTGGAGAGTTATTTGAGTTAGGATCACAGAAATTAGCTTTGGCACACCATTTCCCCACTGTGCTGGGTAGCACCATCACAGAACCAGGCATGTTATAACCCGCAATCACAACTGTTGGGTTTGCAGTCAAAGTTTTCCCCTTAAAGACAGCTCTGAATGGGTTTACCGTAGTTTTGACTCCTGCTTGCTGTAGACAGGCAGGCTGACAGCTCCTTTGCGATGCAGTATTCACAAAGCTATTACCAGGGTTTAGAGACTGTTTGTAACAAATTGTTCAGCTGCACAGGATAGATCTTCTGCAATGAAGAGATTATTCAGTGACTATCAGTTTAGCCATGGGAAGAGGCACTTTTATCAAAAGAGGGAGTAGAAGAGTGGTTGTGTGCACATCGGCTGCCTCACTATCACCCTGTGCAACCAGAGGGATGCTTAGCTCAAGATTTATGATAAGGTTCTCCATCTGGCCCAAATCAGGCCACAGATTCACAGACCTACATCAACTGGGTGAATTGTGAGAGCCACCAAATAACACACTGGAAGTTACACCAGGGGCTCACAGCAATCATGGTTTTGCCTGCACGCCTGGCCATTAAAGGCAACTTCTAGTCATAGAGATGCTCATAGAGACCATGAGTTAATTTGACAAGTTAATTTTAAACTACTAATTCGCATCCTACAAGCTGGTTATGTGTAGCAGTAATATGTAAAAAATACAACTTTAGAGTTGCTTGAACGAATCTGACTTCACCAGGGCCAGTTCACTGTGAATGGGTTATTCTGGCCCTTCTCAATGTTACAAGAGCATTACAGCATGACATACTTGTGATCAAATACTTCTCATACATAGAGGCTAACCTCAGATGGAGAGAGTATTTTTCCATAGCTGCTTCCCCTGTCTCTCCCTGCCCACATCAGTGTCCTGGGGTGGGTATGGAGCTGCAGGAGCCTTTGCAAGCAGTGATGCTGCCTGCCCTACCTGCTCTTTTGAACATCCCTACGCTGGAGGACTTCTAAGTCTTCCTAAACTACAGGCTGTACTGGCACAGCTGAGGTCTCAGCACATACTTCAATAAGAACTACTCTGGTGGTGTTTATGCAAAGCCTTACTGAGCTTTCTGTTTTCACTCTCTTTTCTTCGTGCTATTTTTCCCCTGAAGAAGGTGGTTTTATCCTATTGGCTCTCATGCAGTAGCCCTGAGTAGTAAGAAGACTTTGTTCTTTCCTGCCTTATGAAGCCTCCAGCACCACATCCATTCCTCCGTGCCGAGTGTTTCTTCCCCTGTGTGATCCATTGTGGCTGTCACTTACCCTCTAATGGCATTCAAATGGAGGTGCCATGCTGTCAGGCTAATCAATGCTAATGATATAATTTAAACGATCGACTACTCTTCAGAGACCGTGTTTAGTTGTTTTATACATTAAAGAAATTGAAGAGAAACAAAGCTAAAAGCCATAGACCTCAGAATGCTGCTAAGTAAATCAGGCACATGTAATTTTGGCTAGAAAACACCTCACAGCAACTATTTATGTAAATATTGAGTACGCCTCAATGAGAAGTGTAATTCATCTTTTCTCTGGCTTTTCCTAGCTAGAACTAAATATTGCCATCGGGATATATTTAAGTTACACAGAAAAATGAATGCAAGTCTCAATGGGAGGCTTCAACATGGAGAAATACTTAAGCCCTTGTGTAACGTTAAAAGGACACAAATAGTCCCACTGAAGTCAATGGGATTTAATACACATGCTTTAGAGACAAGTTGAAGCACAGCCTGAACAAATGTTGGGTTTCATCTTGCAGAACTGTGTGACCTGATACCCTGCTTCCAGCTGCAGCCCAGCTCTGCTCACTGCTCTCCATAGAATCATAGAATGCCCAGAGAAGCTGTGGCTGCCCCATCCCTGGCAGTGTTCAAGGGCAGGTTGGACACAGGGGCTTGGAGCAAGCTGCTCTAGTGGAAGGTGTCCCTGCCCGTGGCAGGGGTTGGAGCTGGAGGAGCTTTGAGGTCCCTTGCAACCCAAACCAGGCTGGGATTCTGTGATGGTTCTATAACACAGCTATTATAAAATAAGATTCCAGGCAAAACTATTCACCAGTCTGTTCACTTTGTGCACTTGTCAATCATTAACCTATCATCACTGACATTACACTGAGGATCCTACTATCTGTATCTGACAGTACCCTCCTACAGGCTTTTTCCATCACCAGCACATCCTTGCACAGCAGCAGGAGGCCCAGCAAAGAATTAAAACACAAACACACCTCTGTAAGGCCACGGAACCTACAGGAGCCCTCGAGGTAGCAGGTGCAACCGCAGGGATTGGTATCTCCAGGGGTGGCCACAGTCCTCACCTAACTGGGAGAGGTGCCATGTGGGAGCTTGTAAACCATCCTAGACAGTGCTAAGGAGAGGGAGGGTATGGACAGGGCACCGTGTCACCCATGTGGCTGTCAGGCTCCCAGCCACCACAACCTGAGTGTGGGACCTCTCTCCTCAGTGTCCCTCCCTCTATCCCAGCACAGGTAGACATCAGGCAGGGCCAGTCACTGGGGTCAGGAGAGGGGCTGCAGCACACCCATGTCCCCCAAAGGCTCCTCTGCCCCCAACATCCCTCCTTTGATCCTATGGATGCAGATAGGGACCTACTTGCTCCATACAACCCATGCAGGGGGGTCAAGCTGAGTCCAAATGCTTGTCATCTAAATCACTATTTGGCCTTATATTCTAGCAGGTTTGGGTCTGTGAGCTATAAATACCTTCAGGAAAGGGAAGGAGGAGATAAACTCTCTCAGGCAGAAGAGCAAAGAGGTGATTTAAATATTAAACTCTCCTTGTCTTTGAAAGGATTTGATGTGCCTACAAGATGATTTCTTTCTGTAGGCAAAGTTTCTCCACAGCCTTCAAATCAGCAGCATCAGAGAGGTTTAACCGTGGACAACACAATCTCACAGCTGTGTCAGACAAGGAGCTTCATCCCTACCCTATTTAGAAGGTTTTCCAAGCTTCTGTTGCCAAAAAGGGAACAGGCAAGCTGAGCAAACCTGTTTGCTTGCCAATTTAAGGATTACAATTCAAGTGAATGCTATGGCTCTGCACACCAAAGCGACTAAAATATTGACAAGGCTACTTCCAGGACTGATAGCACTGGTAAAAAAGCAGCACAGTAAATAGGGCAATTGACTGGAAGCTAAAACGATGCAGGCTTTCTGGGCTAAAAATTCCTTCAAAGATATTTATTAATTCATTATTCAATGATGACGTGCACAGTGCTGCACACACTGAAGCAGGAGGCACTGCTGAAACTGCTTCTTGAAATCCTGATTTGCTTAACATATTTAGTCTATTTTCATGCTAATTAAGGAGCAGTCAAGAAGGGAAACCATAGACCTGTGAGAGGAAAAGCAGACCCCATTGAAACGAGGTTTGCCCCTTCCACCCTTCCCCACAGCTAGAATTGTACACGACCTTGTAGACACCGTCATGTACTTCAGCCATTTGAAGCAATCGCAGCTACAACACAAACTGCAGCTAGCATGGGTCAAGAAGCGAGGTATGTCAGCCATGGTCAAGAGTTAGACATAGAATCATAGACTGGTTTGGGTTGGAAAGGACCTGAAGATCGTCCAGTTCCACCCCCCCGCCATGGGCAGGGATGCCTCACCCTAGACCATATCACCCAAGGCTCTGTCCAACCTGGCCTTGAACACTGCCAGGGATGGGCCATAAGACACAAAATGCATTGCAACTGCTGTCAAAAGCAAATCAAACTACTTGGAGCCTGCCAGGCTCCCAAGGCAGGCTCTTCTGCTCCTTCAGTAGCGCTAATTGTACATCTGGCAGCAAGGATTTGAGCACAGAAGCAGCTCTCCAGCCATTGCAATTGTGAGTGGAGGATGCCAGAGCTGGCTGACCAGCTGGGAAACAGCAGGTTGTGCCATCAGGATCAAAGACTAATCTTTCTGAACACTGCGATATTATTACTCTTGAGCTCCAGGTTTCGGGGGCTCAGGATTTTCAGCTCTCTCCATCTGTTTGCCATCCCACCCACCTCCTTCCTCAGGCAACAAGCAAAGTCACCCACAAAGAGCCAGTCTGTGGAGAACGAGGGGCCGGCAGCTGCAGCCCAAATCCCAGATTTTGTGGTTACAACAATTGGCTTTGGACCCCATCCAATCATCAAAGTTGCATTTGTTGGGACAATGCATTTCATAGGGGTTCCAAGGCTGTTCCAGACAAATGTCCTTCCCTGGCTAACAGGAAGAGGCTGACCACAGACCTTGCTGGGTGTTGGTATGACATGGGAACTGCAATCCATCACAGTGGAGAGAAGGCAGAATTCCCATTTCATTTTACCTGTCAAGCTGAAAACAGTTTTCAAAACATTTCCCAGAAAATATTGCCTAAAGAAACTGGCAAAATGGGTAAAACCAAAGAGAGGGATGCTTGTGTTAGAGAGCACTGCTCCAAGAAACTCTCTCTTTGCAGGTACCTATTCCAGCATTTCACAGTTCAAGTGGAAGGAGAACTACCCAAGAGATTTTGTTGCAGAGACTTCGTATAAAGAGACTCCAGAGAGGAAACAGGCAGTTGCATCTTCCTAGATTACTCGATTCCTAGAGCTCTTTGCAAAGGATACAGAATGGGATCTGGGTGACTCTTCCCACCTGCACAAGCTTTATGAGCAACTTCATTACTTCTCACTGCTATACTCTTCTGTTGTCATTGAGAAGCACCAGCAAAGCTTCGGTGATACTTAGTCCTCTATACACACTAAGAAAAGGCAGAAAGGAGTTCTCCTTCTAGAACAGCCCTGACTCATGGTGGTGACTCAGGCTATTATTCATTTTAGATTGTCTGATAGCTCTGAATCTCCAGCTTTGGATGGGTGCACAGATCTTTCCATTGGCAAGTGCCAGGAGTTAACTCTCTACACACTCATTAAATGCCATGGCCTCCTAAAGCCAGCATGAAGCAGTAACCTGCACTGCCTTTAGGAGCTATAACTGGTCGTTGTCTTCAAAGTCTATGCTCTCAAAGTTGCATAGGAACTCAAAAACTACTTAATATTTACAACTCATCATTTCAGCTTTGACTCTTCTCTGACATCTCCAAATAAATACCTGATCCACCCAAAAACTATCCAAATGCACCCGCCCAAACTGACCCTGTTGTGCCTCTGAGGGATTCCACTGCACTTCCCTTCTGCTGGTGCTCTTGTGCCAGCTGCAATCTCAAGCTGCAAATTCCATTTGAGAAGATGTGCAAATATTTTAGGTGCACAATCAATATGCTGGAGATGACAAATTACGAAGCAGGAAAGGAATAGCTGGCCGTAAAGCATGGCTTCAGTGCTGAATTAAGTAGTCTAATAAAATGACAGCTACCATCATGCAACACAGAGTTCTGATTCACTCTGCCAGCGAGTCCATTATTTCAAAGAAACATTTATATGGTATTTATCTTGGCCTATTCATCAGCTCCCATCAAATCAAGAGTGTCCCTAAACCACGGATTCTTTACCCTTAAAATAGAGCTGTGAAAATTATAAGGCAAAAGAGATGGAAGTTGCATTATGGATAATGCAAAACCATGTGCTAACTCTCTATGTACGGAGAACTTCCACTGCAGCTTTGAAAGCAGTGGTCTGCATATACCAAGCAGCGACTGACACATGCAGAATGCATGTGGGGAAAGCATTTTGCAATGTTTAGTACGTATTTTCCTATTAAATACGATCCTGATTTTTAAGGCAATCATAGAATCATAAAATGGTTTGGCTTGGAAAGGACCTTAAGCAGCTCAATGGAAGGCTCCATCCATTTGCATCACCTGCAACCGCAGTGCTTTGGGAAGTCTTCCCTTTGCAGCTTAACGTTTTCATCACTGCAGGAAGAAGCACAAGAAAACTGGAGCTTTTTGCCTAGAGGCTTTTCCCCAGATCACTCTATCTGTACAAGCTGTTCCCTAAATTCCTTATCCTCCTCCTCTTCAACCTTGGTTTTGGACAAAGACCAGCCCAAATAGCCTTTGTTAGGGGACTGCCCATGCATTCTTCTGATGGACATTAGCTGAGCCTTGCATTTCCTTCTCCTATCTGCAGCAGCTGGTGCAGGTGAGGGCTTACTTTGTGGCCATCACTACCTGACTTACATCTAGAAGTACTGAGGTGAGCAGTTAGATTCAGAGGTGTTGAAATGAGATGCAGAGAGACATCTGCCTTCGCAATTTGATGGAGCACGGCATTATTCCCTTTCAAGTGTGAGAAAAGCAGATGGGTTTTGAAGCCTGCTCCTCTAATGGAGGAAAAGGTGCTGGAATGTGGCTGTTTTGAATCAGAGAGAATAAAACAGTAAAAATGAGTGTGAATGAATGATTGCCCTGTCTCCCTCCTACATAAAAATACCATTAGCTCCTTTCTTGTGCCTCATGTTATTTACTGACTAGGTCTTTGAGAAGCCTGTGTTCTCCACCCCGAGTGCTGCTGCTGAATGCACAAATGCTTTATTCCAGAGGGTAGATTGAGGCAGGAGAGGCTCTCCCCAGCAGCAGCTAACACTGTTAGTGGGGTCAAGCATCTATTTAATCTGCAGTGGCAGCAGGCAAACCAGCACCTGAAACTCTTCCAGGTCATGCAGTTCCAACCCCCTGCCATAGGCAGGGACACCTCGCACTAAACCATGTCACCCAAGGCTCTGTCCAACCTGGACTTGAGCGCTGCCAGGGATGGGGCATTTACCACTTCTTTGGGCACCCTGTGCCAGTGCCTCAGCACCCTCACAGTGAAGAACTTCCTCCTTAGATCTAACCTGAACTTCCCCTCTTTCAATTTGAGCCCATCACCCCTTGTCCTATCGCTACAGTCCCTGATGAAGAGTTCCTCTCCAGCATCCTTGTACCCCCCTTCAGATACTGGAAGGCATCTCCCCACAGATGCTCATGTTTCCTCCATAACCACCCCTGAGGCGTGGGGAGATGCAGAAAGCAAAGCAAATCTCATTGCACACAGGAATTTGCAATGTGAAAACAACATCAATTCCTCTAGTCACCTATGTGAAGGCAGAGCAGAGGCCAAGCAGCAACCCAGCTCCAACCAAAGCGAGAAGCCTTGAAAAGCAGGCTCCTGACTCGAGCAATACAGACATATTTATTTATAGAAATAGAAAGTTGAAAGGTTTTCAAAACATTTCTCAGTAAATAGGGCCTTAGGTTCCACTGCATGATAAGGGAGCATAAGGAATAAACAGAGGTAGAGAGCCCTCGGGGAAAGAATGAAAAGTGAACATTAAATCTGTTTGTGAAAACGCTTTGCCTGTAAAATAATCTTTCAAGCACATTGGCAGCAGTTTATGCAGCAAAACCCAGCAACCTCAGGATCGGGCCATTTGGGGAAAGATAATTAAACAGGAGGTCAAAGCACATCTGGAGAGGCAGGGATGGCAATTACTTAGCCTCGATGCTTAACGGCAGCTGAGGGATGAATTTATACAGCACCCTTCTGGGCAGTTTCAGCCTCCATTCTCCTATTCCAGTGGCTTAAGCACTTCTAAACCAGCTAATATCTAATCTGCAGTGAAACAGCCTTTTCTCCTTGTAGCTGGGCTAAAAAGACAATCCAAAATGCCTCCCAAACTGTGAGGAGCTGATGCTCCAAAACCTACCTAGGCCTTTGACTTCCCCCCATTCTGATCCAGGCTGTCATATTATATAGCCTGAGAAAACAGACAGTCATCTTGATGCCCATCACTTTCCATCTGCACCAAGTGAAACCGGCTAGATATAGTGTCCTTAATGACTTTTGCCATGGAAAAGTATGGATTGTTGTGCCCAGGCAGTTTAATAGAGGGGAGACAGACTGGAATGGAGAAACGTGGTGCCCAACAGATGGAGAGACACCCCAAAAGCACAGAAACTACCCCAGTTCTGGCCCCCATCAGCAGACTCTCAGCTACTCCTAGACACCAACCACTTGCTAACTCACTGCTGATCTTGCTTTGAGCAAGAGATCAGTCTAGATTCCTTAGGTCCCCTTCCACAAGATCTCTCCTCTATGGTTACAAAGTGCCTATATGGCATTGCAAAATGCCCAAAGAGGAGGAAAACCACCAGCAGAAGGGTGCTCAGCAGCAATTTGCTGTTTAATAACTGGAAAGGGAGATAATGAAATAACTGAAATAACAGTGGGGATATTTGAGACCCTATTTGGAGGCCTCAGGACTGGGTTTTGTGGCTCTTCATGGAGGTGTAATAATACAACACCTTTTTGTGTCGCATAAAGACGTCTACTTTGAATCAGTCCATGTTACCAAGCCAGACTCTTAACATGTGCCTTATCCCCAAGAAACATTCAGCTTCCCCCCACAACAGTTGCATACATCACAGCTTTGATCCCAAGGGGAATGAGTACAAGATAGATGCTTCCCTGATGGTTGATAATGAAGGCTCAGGTGCGAGCACTGGGTGTCAGGTAATGCTGCTGAATGGGCTGCCTGCTGTAGGGCAGTAGACCAGAATACTTGACCTTCTCTTGTTCAAGGCTCCTGCATTACTCCTGGATGCACGGCTCGCTGTGTGTTGCCAGTCAAGAAGATAAACCCGTGAACACCAGCCTCTGCAGAGCAGCAAAGTGAAGTGGTGTTATGCCAAGAAAGGCAGGATGATTCAGAGTTGCTTTTAAATTACAGGGCTCCTTCAAAGTGGCAGCCATCTGCAGACACACAAGCTGCAAGACAAGTGCCTAAGGGAGACAACTCAGTTTCTTGACTAAATGAAGTGGAAGAGGCACCTTATTCGCTCTCACCCGCTCTAATTGCTGCTGTTTCCATCAATTTTGGGGCATGAATGTTGAATAAGAAAGAGAGTTCCTATTTTAAAACCATCCTCGGCTCTTCACTTGTGCAAAGCCAATGGGAAACAGAAACAAAAAGTCTAATCTAAAGCTTTGATCCTGCAGATTCCTGGAGAAGCCTTTGACAGAGACCTGCTTGGTGGAATGGGTTTCCATCTCCATGATGTGCTGAAGCCACACAATTGTCCCCAGGCTGTTAGATTTCAGGTTCAGAAAGAAATGGGGACAACCTCTGGGTTTGGATTCATTCCTGGGACTCCTACCCTGGTACAGGGTGAAAGAATTGCTTTGAACCTCCAGCCTAAAGTGCTTAAAGGTCTTCCCAATGCATCACCTCTGTAATTCCACATCAGTGCTAAATGCATCCAGAATTCTCCATCAGTGGTCCTTGGCCATGACCTCTGTTATTGTCCCAGTGACCATTCACTCATATTTCTTATGTGAAGACTCTTCTCTTCAGCTTCCAAGATCTCATTAGAACTTTATCTGCTATACTGAAAAGCTTCCCCTTACAACCTTTTGTTCCAGATGAGGAAAGTTAGGACTTGCCTTGATTAACACCAACCTGTTATCCTAATAGCTAAGCCAATTGCTCAGGTTTCTCACAATGAGACTTGTTGATCAATCCTATTGTTTTGGTAAGTCTTCTTAAAGGGAACCCCCATTAACCCCAACCCATTTTGAACTGCTGACCTGGACAGACTTGGTGTATATAGCAAGTACATTAGCACAATGTGTCCTTCCCAGTCTAGATGTGCTCAAGAACCACATATATCAAGAATCACTAACATTTTGGCCATAGGGGAACTCATATTCATCATACTTCCCCTCTGGCCATTCTTTACCACCTTTCCCCATGGCACTGGAATCTCATGCCAGTGCTATTTCCAGTCAGCTGGGAAGTATCATGGAAAGGGAGAAGGGAATGAGCTCTCAAGAGCACTCACAGCACCAGCAGCTGACAGGGATCATTTTAAGGACCATTAGTTAGGCAGTTTTAAAGCCATCTAATACACACAATATTAATTTTCTCACTATTTACTCCATATAAAGGGCTCTGCGGTTGCAAATTAGGTGTCTTGCAGAAGCCTATGCATATTCTGTTGTATGAAAGCATTTTAACCAACCAACCTTGTAATCTCACCCCAAATAGACTACATCAGACTCCTTCAGCAAGATTACGTTTCCTTTAACCCATAGTGGTAGGAACAAAGGAGATTTTTCCTCCTATAACTCACTGTTCATACCAAGAGTCCATAAAATCTGTGATTCCCTGCATACATTCAAAACCCAGCTCATTTAGTCACTTTTTCTTCCCCTTCACTCTGCCATCACTGTTTTATTTGCATTAGCTTGAAGCATAAACACCAAAGACTTAAAAACATCCCTATTCACAGCAGGTAAGAAAAAAAAAAGGGAGAAAAGACAGAAAAGAAAACAGCAACAAGAACTAACTCTTTCCTTCTGCATCTAAATTCATTTTTATTTCAAAGCACTGCCTGTTTTCTGCTATTAAATGTACCACAGAGGCTACAGGGTAGAAGACTACAGAGATCTGCCAGAACCATTCTGTGTACGTAAAGGGAGGGAATGGCTGACAACCTATTCACACACTGAGCATCAGCAGAAGGAGGATGCATCAGATTTGCAGGGCGGTTAAAAACAGTGGAGAGAAACCAGGCTTACTCGAGGCTCTGCACAGGCTGCTCTCTCAGAAGGGCTCGGTTTAGCTCGAAGTTTCCTTTTATTAGAAAGGATTCCTCAGCAAGGAGAGTCACTGGGCGCTAATCAGGGATGCCAGGTTCTGCAGAACATTTACATCCCTTCAGGTCTGTGAGGAGATGCTACAGAAAGACCCACACACAAAGAAGGCTTTGATCAGCCTCTAACGCCGCTTCGACTCCTAGAGGTGAATCAGCAGCGTTCTGAGCTTTCATTTCTGCAGCAGAGGACCAAAGGCCTCAAAGATATGCAATCACCTCCTCTAAAACATCAGAAGTAAAAGGCGGAGGGGCTCTGGGGCTAGCTGCAAAATCAAAGTGGTGTGTTCCCGTTTTGCTTCTGTTCCGTTCTGCAATCGCCGTCTGGGACTCAGACCACTTGTACAGCTGGCAGTGGGTCTTTCCACCCAGGAGGCTTTCCCTTTAATGAGCCTAGGGCAGAAGCCTGGATAAGCCTTGAGCTTGGGGGTCATAGGTATAGTTCTGCCCCTTCCCACCCCAGTCCCAGGTTGTGTACTCTCCCATCCAGTTGCTTTTAACAGGTTTTGCTTTTAAGCTTCTTTTGATTTCTTCCCCTCTTGTCCCCCATCCCCACTGCTACTGGGCAATTCCCAGACTCTTCCTTTATGCTGAGGAGAGGAACCTGTCTCTAAATTCGAGCCCGGATTTATGATGACTGCTTTGTACTCTGCTATAACATCACCTCTCCTTTCCTCCTACAGGACACAGAATTCAGGCTAAAAAACACCAACAACCAACAACAACAAATCCCAACCAGGTTTTGTGTCAGCCTTGCAGAGTACCTCCAGCCTTCGGGCTATGTGCACACCGGCAAGATGGAGATCTGCTCTTTTCTGTAGGTATGCATTTTGTAGTGCTTAAGAGGAAACCAGAGGGAAAAACAGATATGGAAAAGAAAAACAAAGGTCTTCACCAAGCTCAGCTTGCTTAGGTCTCTACAGAGCCTGTGCTGGGGGAAAAGGTGTTACTAAGGTTTAATTCTGACTACATTACCTTCTGGAAGGCTTAAATTCCTTCTCCAGCTAAAGAGAAATCTTCCCCATGCAGGACCACTGCTCAGCGCTGTTGGTTTTGCAGGAAGCTGCCTGCAGAAGGAACCCACAACCAGACCTTTCCGTGTTGGAGCATCCAGGGAGAGGTCTGCTCCCAAGAGACAGGGCTGGGAATATGGGGCCTGTGTCTGCAGTTCTCACACTGCCTAGCTGGGAGCAAGTCAAATCCCAGTTCTATGTGATACTTAGAGCTCCTAGAGGTGGGATGCTATGCATGAACACCAGGGATACAGCAGGTTCCCTGCACTGCATTTTGTACCCAAATCACTCCTTTCACTTCTGGTACGTTCGAGTTTAGTGGCACACATTGCAATTTGTTTGCCTCTGATGAGCTTGTCACTGTTTAGAGCAACAATGAAGACACAAATGGCATTTAGAACTTTAGCTCGGTAGATTAGAGGCATTAATTAAAACTCATTTGATTTCAGG
The DNA here is from genome assembly GCF_033815535.1 of Pezoporus flaviventris. NCBI lineage: Eukaryota > Metazoa > Chordata > Aves > Psittaciformes > Psittacidae > Pezoporus > Pezoporus flaviventris. The sequence goes on along the minus strand of NW_026892553.1, from coordinate 18,652,803 downwards.
CACAATAATTTGTTTTCTTTCATTCTGCCATCAGTAGTTCTGGTGCCACCTTATCCTTTGCAATGAAGCCCATCTGCAGCAGCCCTTTTAGCTGAGGGCTCAGCTAAAAGACAGGCACTAGAGAGGGGAAGAATACAAGATAGAAAGGATGCCTTCAGAGGCTGAAGTAGCAGACTCAAGAGGGGGGTTGAATGTACATTGTGCAAACGAAGTTAAGAGGCTCAGCTGAAGACAAGGTGTATTACCTAGCTTTATATTTGCTTATCTATGAAATTACACACTTGTGAGAAAGTCCTGCCTCATTTAATAGGTAATATTTCCTTTTATCAAGCTCCTTATTGCTCCGTGTCCCAGAAATTTTCACTGACTATTCAGTTATACATGGTCGCTTTAATGCATGATAGGAACAGACTGTGCCCTGTACAGACCCTCCAAAAACACTGCTGGTCTTACTGGAACAGGTTGCCTAAAGAAGGGGTAAACGCTCCATCCCTTGCAGTGTTCAAGGCCAGATTGGACAGAGCCTTGAGTGACACGGTCTAGTGTAAGGTGTCCCTGCCCATGGCAGGGGGTTGGAACTGGATGATCTTGAGGCCCTTTCCAACCCAAACCAGTCTGGAATTCTATGATTCTATGATAATGGGGCATCAGTCCGAAAGGAGAGTCAGGGAGCTGGATTATCTCTCTAGAAAGCCAGAGCTCTCTGACCTGGCTATGGCACTCTTTCATTGCACTGTCACGGGCAGGCTCTACTGGTTCCATCTCTCCTTCCATTTCCCTGTGGGTTCTTGGTGGAGAGGTTTTTCTCCCTGTACATTGGTACAGATGACCACTGTGAAGCCCTTATTGCCACTAAACTCTGCATGCACTGAGGAGTGCACACACACACACAAATGCAGCACTTTCCCATAAGAATAACCTTACTACTAAGCCATTAAAACAACCTAGCGTGGTCCTTCCAGCTACAGTTGACCCAACAACCTTTACAGAAGATAACTTTGCAGACATTTACCAATGAGACTATTTTCTTTGGGAACACACATTTCAAGTGAAGGTTTTCAGCACTCCTTTCCTCCCAGGAGGTACCAGGCACCTCTCCAGGCAAAGCAATGCCATCCCCATGTACACTCACAATTCAGGGGTTCTTTTCCAGCTGACAACATGATGTAGATTAAGCCTGAAATTGTATTTGATAGTCACGGTTTCCTTCACCACTTTTTACTACGGTGTAGAGAATAATTTTGAAGATCTAAAGCTTTTTTACTGTTTTTTAAAAGAAATAAATAGTGCAGGCAGTTCAAGCCATGCAGGGGGAGAGAAAGTTTCCTCACATTTCCCAAACCTCGAGTTATTATCCTCCGATATTACAGCAGATGTTTGCTGCACAGCTAAAACAAGGGAAAACCAGGACTTAAAATAGGACAATGAGCCCCACGTAGAATCCCAGACTGGTTTGGGTTGGAAGGGATCTTAAAGCTCATCCAGTTCCAACCCCCTGCCATGGGCAGGCACACCTCACACTAGACCATGTTGCCCAAAGCTCTGTCCAACCTGGCCTTGGACACTGCCAGGGATGGAACATTTATCACTGTGCCAGTGCCTCAGCACCCTCACAGTAAAAAACTTCTTCCTTATCTCCAACCTGAACTTCCCCTGTTTTAGTTTGAACCCATCACCCCTTGTCCTATCGCTACAGTCCCTGATGAAGAGTCCCTCTTCAGCATCCTTGTAGCCCCCTTCAGACACTGGAAGCTGCTCTGAGGCCTCCATGCAGCTTCTATTCCCCAGGCTGAACAGCCCCAACTTTCTCAGCCTTAGAGAGCAACTTGGTGGATCTGCCTAGAGAAATCCACCATTGTTCCTGTAAGGTCAATCCATGTTAAAGAACCACAAAGGAGATTAAAAGGAGGAAACAAAACCAAACCCCATTTCTAGCTGTACTATACAGAAGACTAAAAGTGCTAATCATTGTTCTAAACACTGTAATCTGACTTGAAGGGCCTCTTTAGAAACGGCATTTGCTCTTTGGTTTTAATCAAATAGATTGCTTTCCTCTTTAGAATGGGGCTGAGCCTTTGAACATCACTGCAGAGCAGAGATGCTGCTAATAAATCATAGAATCATAGAATAGTTAGGGTTGGAAAGGACCTCAAGATCATCCAGTTCCAAACCCCTGCCATGGGCAGGGACACCTCACACTAAACCATTGCACCCAAGGCTCTGTCCAACCTGGCCTTGAACACTGCCAGGGATGGAACGTTCACAACTTCCTTGGGCAAAATAAGTATTTAAAGACTCAGAGCTCCAAGTGGAAGGCAGGATTTGCTGGGTAACCTTTCACTTTCCTTAACCTGTTTGGTCACCATTAACATTGAAAATCTTCATTTTACGGTGATTGCTTCATTCACTTCCCCAAGAAACCCGGGAGCCAGGAAGGTAACCCATAAATAACTGCCTTGGGAATAAACTTCTGGGAATTGGACATAGCCCAGATCGGATTTTTAAGTGTGTTATAAATTACCCACAGCCGGAGCACAGGTCAAAGATATTTACAAGCACTGAGCTTCATTCACCTCCCGTTAGTGTTTTAAACCTGGAGCAGACAATGCAGTGTCCCAGGGTTCAGTTGTGCTTGCCTTCAGCCCCAGGGGTTATTTATTCCTGTGCTAACACAGCAGCCTTGTCTCCTGGCCTTACATTGGTGCAAATGTCCATAATAACCAGAAGCATCATCTGAATTTCCTATTATAGCGTCATAGAATAGTTAGAGATCTTGAGGAAAGGACCTTAAAATCCTCTAGTTCCAACCCCAAATGATTGCTTGTGATTAAGGATGGCTTATGATTAATCTGACTTGAGTAGTACTATGATGACTAATGCAGGAGAGCAGAATTGTATGGGAGGAGACAAGGGAGAACGGAAAAGGGAGGGATTGCCCCTCCTGAAGAGGATACAGATCTCCTCTTTAAAAGCAGCAGAGTAGTGGCTGTGGGGGATAACAAGCACTAATTTAGGCGCCACTTTGTACCATGGCCATTTAGGTCCAACACAGGCTGGAGGGTGACCAAGCAGCTCCTGGGGAGGTTGACTCCAGTCGCTTGTGCAAGGTACAAATAGACTCATTTAAAAGCTCACAGACACCCATAAAGGCTCATAGGCTTTTATGGACTAGTGCCTGAACTCCCCTGAAGTCTCAACTCTATGCTAGCTAGTCCTGCTAGCTGCTTTGCTTACTAGCCTGGCTTTGTCCAAGGACTGGGACACCAGTGTTATCACAGCTCCAGACTCCCAGCCACAGAGTTCTGCAGCAAGGCAGCTCAATGAGAGAAGGCCAAACTCACAGCCCCATTACAGTCAATGATGCTGGCATCAAGGGGCAGAGCAATTTGGCCCTAAATGCACAAGAAGATCCAAGACAAGGTCAGTACTTGAACAACTTGAGCAAGACGAACTGTGTTTCCATCCTGCATTCCCTGCACTTAGATGGAAAGCTCAAAACCTTGAAGAGAAACTCTCAGGCCCATATTCATTTATGGGAAGAGCATCCATAGCATCTTCCTGTCAAATCAGGATTCATAGCTGGGAGCTGTGATGCCTTTTAGAAGGAGCACACATCACAAACTCTTCCTGTTCCCATGAGTTTGACACAGCCTTCAAGATACAAAGCTGATGTGAAGAAGCACCCATCAAAAGCCTTTGGGAGATGCTTTTTGTGATTTCTGAGATAATCCTCTGCAATTTCAAATTAGGATCTAAGCCTGAGCTGTGGAACTCATGCATTTTTTCGGAGATGAGCCTAATTTAGGAGTGTGTCATATATTAGACACTGCATCTTTTCACTGGATGTATTGCCATGCATGTGGGAGATTTCATTTGATTTATGAAGTTTACAACCTGCTTCAACTCACACAGTATCTTCATTGTCATACAACCCGAACTGCACAGAGTGCTAGCTAGAGCAAGATGGAGACTTTGCCTAAGGTAGGATAGGAGTGCTGCTTCTTTGAGATAACTTTGTATTAGTTTAAATGCAAAACATTCACTAAAGCTGAATTTAGCAACTTAAAATTCAATCTGATTGCAAATCTGATGAAGCACCATTGCATCCTGTACAATCACCTCAGATTCCAGCCCTCATCTGCCCCTTTGCATCCATCCTGTTATCGTCAGGGCTCTCAACATCTTCTGAACAAAGCATCAGCGGACGGAGCAATGGGTTTGATGGAGGAGAACACCCTTCAGAGCTCTGTTTCAAAGCACTCTCCAGAACTCACATTCACACCAGCAAGCCTGGGGCAGGACAAGCCTCTATCCCACACACGTGTGCCTGGGCTATGACAGGGGTTGTGTCATCTCGTGCCAAGACACAGTGGCAAGCCAGCTCTTGAGCTTACATTTAATCTAGCTCTTGCTCTGTACAATGGTGCTCGAGCTTGGTGATTTACCTCACCCACCCAAACCTGCAAGAGCTGCTGTGTCCTCTGAGCTTTGTTTCATTGCTTTATCCAGAGGCTGAAGGAGAGATGGCAAAGTCTAAACTCAGAGCAGCTTGGGCAGCCCGGTGTATCTATCTGCGTTTGCACTTTCTGCAAAGACGATGACCAAACCAAATCCAGATTTCCTTTAAATCTGGCCTATTTTAAACTAAGAAAAAAGACATTAAAGCTGCTCCTGTGAAACATGCTGCTCCATGAATTAGTAATTGTGTTTACCTTCTACATTGGGAATTCATTGCCTGTGTTTCTGCTTCTTGCTGCCACTCAACGCGAGGAGCTTTTATTCGGATGAGACTGTTTCAAAGCACTTTTACACCCGTGCCGAGTCAGGAACTGATTTACTTTCTGACAGTTATTTACTCCCCGTAAATATTTCACAGCCACAGGATCTCCCAGATGAAAGCAGAGTTTGCTCCGTGCTCCTGCTCAGGAGTCTAATTAAAAACTGAGTAAAATGGGAAGGATGGAGCTTAAGTGCTACCCGCGATGGATGTATCTGGAGGGAATTCAGCAAGGGGATGTTGCTCCTTGGAACAAGTATTAAAGCCTCTGTATAAGAGCAGAAGAAAAATGACCAATATGGGAACCGAAAGCCCTAAGATGGGTATAAGGGGAGTGGGGGAGAGGCTTTCAGAGTCAACACAGCTCCTGCAGGCATCAGCAGCATCTCCCTGTGCCTTCGATCCCACCAGCCCAGAGCCAAGGGGACAAGGCTTCTGCATCCCACCCGTGGCGTATCCTCACCTGGGGCAGGTCACTAACACCACTGACCTCCTCATACACCTCAGCACCTCCAGAGCCTATGGGACTTGGAACAGAACCGGTGCTTTCTCCTGTGCGTTAATCATTACAACAGAATGATAGGCACTGCAAAGGACTCCCTGGCTGTGCTGCCTCTATATTTGGATAACTTCCCACAATCACTGCTCCAGAAAAAGCCAGGGACTTCAAAGTAATTAAATAAAGAAGGAAAAGAAAATAAAGACCAAGCATTGCTTTCCCTGGCTTCTTTTTTCCCCCTTTCTCTTTCAGAAATAGCTTGTTTGCTGTTGGTTAAGGAAAGATTATTTACCACGCTGCCTAGAGGGCAAGGGCAAATTGCAATTTGCTGAAGGTTTTGAGTGAGGATTTTTCGCTTAGAAGAGTGCATTTGGAGACAAGGGAGATTATGAACAATCCTTTAACAAGATCCGCGAGCCATCAGGATATTTAACATTATTGATCAGTGCAGGCAGAGCACTTTTTAAAGGAATCTATCAGATTAAAATGGAAATAGCTTTCCTGTTCTGACTTCTCATAAACTTCATTTCCCCTTGCCGCAGAAAGCTTTTCCAATCCAAAAGAAAGGCAGATCCCAAACCCGAGGTGGTGGCTCTAATGGGAACACACTGCACCCCTGCCACCTCCTTCTGCCTTGGACACAAATACATCCTCAGCAACCACATGTGTGTGATGGTTCCAACAAAAATGGGATATTTCAACAAGAAAAAGCCCCAAAGCTAACAACAACAACCAGAAGAGCCATCTCCTAACAGCTCATTGCCACAGAAAGCCTTTGTAATACGAAGAAACAAGACTTGGGAATGTATTTTCCAATACATAAAGAGAACCTACAGGAAACCTGGAGAGGAGCTTTGGACAAGGGCCTGTAGGGACAGGCCAAGGGGAATGGCTTTAACCTGCCCGAGGGGAGACTGAGATGAGCTCTTAGGCAGAAGCTCTTCCCTGTGAGGGTGCTGAGGCGCTGGCACAGGGTGCCCAGAGAAGCTGTGGCTGCCCCATCCCTGGCAGTGTTCAAGGGCAGGTTGGACACAGGGGCTTGGAGCAAGCTGCTCTAGTGGAAGGTGTCCCTGCCCGTGGCAGGGGTTGGAGCTGGAGGAGCTTTGAGGTCCCTTCCCACCCAAACCAGTCTGGGATTCTGTGACTCTATGATTTTGAATAGCCTTTGTTTGAGAACGTACAAGACCAAGTCAAAATTACCCAGATCTGATTGATGTCGCCCACCTAAATGGCTTTAATCTGCAAAGTGCCCATGGTGGGGGTCAGAATTCTGGGGATTTTGTTGTCAAAGAAACACTTTGCTTTCAATTTAGTGCTCCAGAAGTTGATAGCAATTGTGGTGAACAATAGGAATCATTTGTATTAACAGCCTTGTTTATTCTAACGATGCTGGTGTTTTCTGTAAAGATTAATTAGCAGTAATGTTGCAAATACTATTACAAGTGAAATATGCACCATAAACCCAAAATAATTTGGGTGACCTATGTTCTGAAGTAAAATATTTATAGTAATGAGATTCTAATTATCCTTTGTTATGGCAGGCCATTCTCTACACTCCTCTTTATTGATAGGAGATGTATTGTTTCAGCATCTTAGCTCAATTTATTGCCTAGCATTTGCATTTGCTCATACACAGAAAATGAGAGGTGATCATTACCACCTTCGCTTTGCATCCAATTTACATCGACAGCGCATTGCCTCATCCTAACTCATTTATCTACCACAGAAATTTGATAACAAAAGCTCCTGTCAGTGATGAATAAAGATCATTTCCAATGGAACAAGAAGGAAGAAGATGAATGATAGGCTCCAGGACCTTTTGTTTGCTCAACGAAGGGAAAATAAAGGATTTTTTCCAAGTTGGCAACACGGTCTCACAAGGCTGTAACTCGCATTCAGCATCTCCTAATTTACCTGCAGCTGATGGGTCTTTTCTGCATACAAAAGTAACTTGTGCAACCATAAACGCCTCTCCCATTTGCTTCACAAAAGAACATTTTTAATCTTTTGGACTGAATGCACAGGATTTATGGTTCAGAAGCTCAAGCAAACACTTGAACAACTACCCAAGGTCTATTGGAGCCTCATAGCAGCTAACAGCTCTCCAGCCTGCGAGACGCAAGCACATCCAACACAGGGATCCAACGCAGGATGTACTCTCCACCTCACTGGGTGGCAGAGACCTGCTTGTGAGCGCTCGTGGTGCAATGAAACCCACTATAGGGTTCTCTTGCATTGACAACAGCTTGCTTTGCTGGCTGAAACCTTCCAGCTCCCCTCTACAAGCTCTTTTGCTGTAACAAGCCATCAGATCCTGCTCACATCTTGCTGTCGCTCTTAAGCGCAGTATTAGATCTAAGCCAACACCAAAAGTAACAGCACCACCAGCACAGTCAGAAATGGGGTTCTGCTTTAAAATGCCTTAGAATGCCTCCATCTAAGACCTTTTGGTAGCTGGGGCAGAGCACTGCAAGCCCCAGATGTGCACGGGTGCAATGATGGATTTCAGCTCTGCCTTGGGCACAGGGAGAGGCAGAAACCAGGAAGCAGGTTTTGAGGACCAGGTCATCAGCAGCAAGCCCCCAGGGTGGAATGAATTATTTTGGCCTACTTTTGCTACGACTGCCCAAGGAAGGGAGGGGGAGAGAGGGGAAGAGATTTCTGACCTTTCCAGAAGTGAACGCTTCATTTATTTCTTTACAATATTCAGTATTTTCCCAAAAGCAATTACTTGCTTGAGATTGAGGGAAAGTCAGAAGAGGGGAAGAAACAGGGTTTAAAAGATGCAAGTAACCCAACATTAAATACAAATGGTTTCAAATGAAAACCCATTCTTGCTTTTCTGTATGAAAACCTGCTTTTTTTCCTGTTTAATTTCCCTTATCTTCTCTCCTTTTCAGCCTGCTCTTTGGCCAGAGTGGATGAGGAGCAGCCTATAAACCTGCCCTAAACAAAGGCTACCCTGCAGCCAGGAGCCAGCATTCTATCAGCACATCCCTATGCCAGCCCATTGTCCAAGCCACCAAGTAGCAGGTTCCTTCCTCAAACTCCATGTGTTTCCAGGATTTGCCCCAGCAAGTCTGGATAATGGACCATTAGTCTCACCTCACTTCATCCAGGTATTTAATTAGATAATCCACGTATTAGGTAACCCACACAACGCAAGAGATCGTGATTGCTGACACAGCCCTGCTCCAAGAGTGCCTGTTGTCTCAGAGGAAACATCTATAGGGTTGTCTTCAAGGGAATTGTGCCTGCTCTTTTGGGCAAAACATGGATTATGCTGAAGCCTTTGAGAACACTACTGTGGACTTTCTTACGGCCAACAACATCACCCGGATAGGAACGGGAATTCCAGTGCTTTAAAGAGGGTCACTGAAGCTGAATTGATTTATTGAGCCGTGCTCAACCCACAAACACAGCAGCAATACCCTACAGGGCAGAAGATGCGCCCAAGGACTGCAATTACCTTGTACATGGACATGCCCCTTCCACTAACACCCACTTCAAGCTTCAGCAATGGCACATCTGGCGACCTTCAATTAAAGGGTTACCCAGAGTCAATAAACAACCACTTGCCCTTTGGAACTATTGACTGAGCTCCATCCACCACCCGGACAACCTGTTAGCGAGTGGTTTGGGCAGTGGGAAGATGGCAAAGATCCCCCTCGTACTCCTCATCTGGCTTCTGGGAGCTTGTCTTGGTGCCGCAAGTACAGGTGGGTTCCTTTACAACCTATGGAGTGCTTCACTTTTGGGTGCAGGGGGTATTGGCACAGTTTGTCACTGGATAGTGGGACAGCTTCTGTTGTCTCACGAGACAAGAGACTGGAGGGACTGCTGTGTTTCATAGCTCCTTTCTCTAAAGCTCTGGTTCTTTTTGGGGGGGGGATGAAATAATAGTTCTTAAGTGGATCTTCCTCAGAAAGTGTCACAGGGATTAATTCATAAGAATAGGATTTTTCTTCTATTTTTTTGCAGTTTTTATGCTGGATTCAGCCATTTTAGAAGGCACATTAAAGATTAAAAAGGGGAGAGCATTGCTGGTGGGGTAACATCCACAGCTCTGCGTGTGCCATCGCTTTGTCCTGGAGTACAAACAAGGGCTCGCATCCATAAAACAGCCAGTGAATTTGCCACTGTGAGAGCTGTTTAAAGCCAAACCCAGCGTGAATTTAACAAAGGCTGTGAGATGCAGCCAAAACCGTAGACAAGGTAGAGTAGTTGATGGATGTGGGCAATCACACATAGTAATGCAGGCTGTTGCTTGATTTATCTGTAGCAGCAACGTTTCCAGCAGAGGATGGTTTACACTCAGGGTGAGTAGTTGCTTAGTGCAAGGCCTTTCTTCTTTCATTAAAACATGGCAAAGAGCAGGCTAAAAACGTGGTCTTTCCCCAAAATGTTGGCTTAGCACTGAAGAGTGAGCAGAGCCTCATATGGTTACCATCACCAGGGTGAACCTGCTAGAAAACACCACCCTCAGCTGTCAGGACAGGTCTGCCCCATAGCCCAGAGCCCCACCACACTGTCTCAAACACTGGTTCAGAAGTTGCTGTGTCCTGTGTGAGTATATTCCTAGTGTGAGGATGGCTTCCAGACAGGGTGAATACAATGCCTGTGACCCCACGGGCCTGCAACTTCCAGTTCAAATCCAGTTCTGCTCGTAAATCAGCATATGGGGTCAGGAAGCCCTGGAGAAAGCCTATAGAGATATCAAGGAGGTGAAGCTGCTTTCACTAAGAGGAGGTCTCTCCATTAAATGCATTAATTGCAGCCGGTGCCTGGCACATTCCCCAGGGGAGAGATGAAGGAGCGGGTCTAACACAGCTCCTCAGTTCGCACAGGGGGATGTGTGGCTGCTCTGAGCCCTTTCTCCAAGCTAGAGGCTGCAACCCATGCCATGGGGTGAAGGAAACAATTCTCCTCCAGCAAGGCTCTACTCCCTCAATGTCTCCATGCTCTCAGCTAGTCTTGGGGGTCTACATTCATGTAAAGCCACGACACTGCACCTGAGAGGGGAGCAGTCACCCCACAGGGGATGCAGTGATTGAAACTACCCTGGCTTCTTCGGAGATCAGAGCTTTGCCCACCACTGTCTACTGTCAAACAACCAGAGTAAGGTCAGGATCTTCATGCAGTCCAGTTTTAACCAAAACCATGCCAGCAAGAGGAAGGCAGAGCTGCAAGCTTGCTGTATGATGATTAAAAGCATTGCAAAAACTATTAGTTCAGTCTCTTACAGCAAGATCTTTAGGTGATGGAGCTGGTTACACCATCAGGACAACGTGTAAATCACAGCAACCTGCTTGGGGGTCATCAGATCTCACCAAAACTGACCCTATGTGGGTAGAGAGAGGCTGGGACCTGCTCTGGATCAAGAGCAGAAGGAATGAGAAGGAATGAGCCCTTGCCCTTCATAGTCCATGCTCTCCTCAACCCTCAGAGGAACCAGGCTCACCCATAGGTACCTGAACTCCTTCCAGCATAGAGCCCCCAGAGAAGGCTCCGTGTCCTGTGTACGCACCAGCAGCTCCAAGACTTGCTGCTCTACCGTGCCATCTGGTGACTAAAAGGGACATGGCTGCGAGCGCTAAGGGAGGTGGAGAGCAAGGAGAGGCAAAGCAAGAAGCTGCTGTGAGTGAATAATGTCCATTTGAGAGCAGTGGGATGGGGGAAGAGAGCTCAGCAGGGATGGAGGGCTCCAAGAGGTGGGTCAGGAAGAGCCCAGAGAAGATGCTGACCTTGCTGATGGGGTGTGTGGCCCTGTCTGGAGAGCATTCATGGTATAGCACTATCATGGGACTGCACATCCTTGTGCCCTTCACCAGGCAGCCACCACGGGAATGCTGGTGGCCGCCATGGACATCCCATCCAGACTGGGGGTCCCTGCTGCTGGTTTCGGCCCAGCAGCTTGGCCAGCAAGTGGAAGGTGGATGCACAGCATCCCATTGACATAACATGGCCCACGGGGTGAGGAAGGCTCATGCCGCCCCTCCTGCCATCAGGAAATAGTGGTACCCAGGCACGCGAGGAGCACAGAGAGAAGCGAATGACCCTGGCTTCCAAATGGCCTTTCACACCCAAAACAGGCAGAGACAAAGCAGGACAATTTCTGTGTCCAAGCAAGACCTTCTTAAACAGCAGCATGAAAGAACCTATCATTTCACCCTCTCAAACAGATTGTTCCAGTCTGTGCATCTATGATAGGAGATACACCATCTGCTTTAGGGTATATAAGCATCAAACGTCAGCACTCCCAATCACACCTTTACCATCAGCCATTTCTATCGCCTGCTTTAACCCTTGGCTCTCCAGATTTGATCCTAAAGTTAAACACTAAAGAGACCTCACATAGATGTTAACACCCCTGAAACATCCTCAGCCATGGGGCAGCAAAGGGGTGAACACATGGAAAGGGCCTGCTTTTGGGGAGAACAGAGCCCTGACAGCCCATCCCTGCTGCATCACACGGTGCGTGCTCCTCTCTAGCCCCTATTTCTTTTCAAACACAGTCTTCATCGAAAACAAAGAGGCCAACTCGGTTCTGCAGAGGCAAAGGAGAGCCAATTCGAACAGACTGGAAGAGGTTATTCCCGGGAACCTCGAGAGAGAATGCATAGAGGAAAAATGCAGCTTTGAGGAAGCCCGGGAAGTGTTTGAGAACACAGAGAAAACAGTGAGTATCGCTGCTGCAGAAAGGCAATACCCTGTTCCCTTCACCCCTATGAGCCTTTCAGGTGAGGGGAAAGAGTGAACAGCAAAGGGAAAACCTGCCAGGGCCAAGTGCAGATTTACTGTGGTTTATCCCCACTTGGTATCCATCAGTTGGGCTGGGAACTGCTTTGGAGGGATGTTGGTCACCACTGGGATCATGGAGGTAGCTGGTTTCCTGCAAGTCTTTTGCTTTGGAGTCATCCTTTTATGACTTCAGTGCCCAGGAATTAGAAATCAAAGGAATCTTTTCTTTTCCCTTTCAGATGGAGTTTTGGAAAACATACATTGGTAAGAAAACATACATTGCTTTCTTCCTGCTCAAATGCATAATGTACATCTCTTGGTGCTACCTGTGCACGCAGTACACGTTATCCCAGAGCTAGTCAGAGTCATGCACCCTAAATCCTGCAGGCAGCCATTTGTACACAACCCGAATACTTCACATTTTCTTTGCTCAAGCATGGTTTTTAGAACAAACCTCAGAGAATAAAACCAGTTCAACACAGAGCACTGCATCTGTTGAGCCCGGGTCACACTCTTGGGTTTCTAGCTTCAGCCCTGCTACAGACTAAAACAGGAGAGCAATAATTGAGAGCCCTTCAGCAAACGCTGTTCTCAAGCAGAGCTCTCCAGATAAGGCACAGCCTCATGCAAGCACAGTGTGAATCCCTAGAAATGCCATATTCAATTGCAGCCTTAACAGGACCATAGCAAGCAACTGTTTGCAGTTCATAGCAGCGCTCCCAAACCCTTCCTTCTCCATCATTTTCCTTCCACCATCTACGTTTTCCTTTCGGCCTCCATCCCCTATGGCTCCTCAGTCCCTTACCAAAACGATTTCAATGCCCACTAAAACATCTGAAACTAATTCTAAGGATATTTCAATAAATGAACTGCTCTGTAGGCTGGCAAAGGGCCCAGAACATCTCACTAAAAAGCCTTAAATAATTCAGATTATTCAGTCCAGACTATACCATAAAAAAGTTACATTTGCATTGTAGGATTGTCCTCTGAAAAACCAACTCAAATGAAGCCCAGCACTGCATTCCCCTGCTCGCTGTACCCAATTAGCTCTTCAGAAGTAATGAATGCCATATATAACACTATCATCCGGGTTCACTGTTCAGCTTACAAGCTGCTCTTCCCAACAGCAGCCTGCAGGAGCTCACCCCTTGCACAGCACCGATGGTACCAAGCACTGATTGCCTCCACCAGGCAGCAACAGCAGCCACTATTCACATTGTATGTGCAGCCTCCATCACCATGCCTTAGACAAGCTTGGAGCAACCTGCCCTAGCGGAAGGTGTCAGGGAGTTGGAACTGGAAGAGCTTTAAGGTCCCTTCCAAACCAGTCTGTGATTCCATGATTTTGTCCCTGTTTGTAACCTGCCTTCTGCATTCCAGCCCATCCCTGGAAGCACCATTAACAGCCACACTTACTGGTGGGACACAAACGCATCAAGACATTCCCCTTCCTCCTTGTCCTTGCATGACCATTTCAAAGCACGCTTCCCTGATACTCAACATCACTGACTTCCTCTTCTGAAGTGTTAGATCACCAGGTTTGCAGTACTGGGTATTTTTGTTAAAGCCTCAGCTTCTCAGCTGTAGGCAACTGTGAAAAGGAAAGCCCTGACATGCAGAGAGACATCTAAACCAGTTGATAGCGGTGCAATGCTTAGAAAGAAAGAGCAGTAACTGAGAGTCTCAATCCTAATACAGAGAGAGGGCTCCAAACCCAAGTGGCCATGTCCAAACCTTCACAGAACAAGGACAGGAGTGTTAATAACTCAGATTAGGAAATCCTAACCACTCTCGAGGAAGCAAACCTTCTAACTTCTCCTAACTTAGCCAGGACATGAGGCCCTGTTGAGATGCTGCATGAGGGAGACTGAAGAGTGCTGCTGAGACAAGCAGAATTCACCCACATGGGACAGGCTACATAATAAGGACCCTGGTTAAAGCACTGATGATGATGTTACCCCAGTGCTGATGCTGTCTGTTGTGCACTTGGGTGTGAGATCTGACTTATTTTCCATTACCAAGAAGGAAGGTGTGCAGTCCCTACTTGTCTTTAACAGAAGGCTTGCACAGAGCAATGCTCTGCACTTGGTCAGCATCAGCCATGGTGGATGCTCATGTGTGTTAATTCTCTTTTCTTCTCCCCAAGATGGAGATCAGTGCGACCCCAACCCATGCAAAAATGGAGCTGTTTGCAAGGATGCAGTAAGTTCTTACGTGTGCTGGTGCCCACCTGGGTATGAAGGCAGAAACTGTGAGATAGGTACGTACCAGGGGCTCATCCTGTGGTTGCTCTGCCCTATTTGAAATCCCATTGGATCAGAGTGGACATAGAGTTTCATCCTACTAGAGGGCTGTTTCAGACCCATCCACCTTGCTGTAGGGCACTGCATGAAGGTGCCATTTCAGCCTGTTGGCAATGGAATTAGGGGTGAAGATGGCTGGGGATCCAGGAGCAGAAGTGCCTGTCCTCTCCTGCCCCTGGTGAAGCCTCCACTGAGCACTGAGACGCCTGCTCTCACACAGGGGTCAACAGAGAGTCAGGCTCAAGGTCTTTTGTTCAGCACACCGTGGGCTGCCAGCACAAATGTTGACACAGAGACCTTCCTTTATCTCCCCAGCACAAGCCCTTCTGAGGCTGCTCGTCAATGAGGGACGACATGCTCACCCACTGGAAGCAACAGCTTTCCACTGACGCCAGTGGGGCCCCCATCCTTCCCTCCTTCTCCCCATCCCTCCTGCCAGGCTGGGCAGCAGGGCAGGATTACTGCAACCTCCTCTCAGTAGCACTCAGCTAAATTCCTAATTATAATTATCACCAGCAACCTTGATTCCGAAGGCAAACAAAAGGCAAATATTTTTCCCCGATGGGTTGAGGAGTTTATGAAACCCAAAGAGCTGATAATTTAAGCAAGAGGGATATTCAGCTCTTATATTTATAATATAATCAGGGCTGTGCGACTCGCATAATGTGCTAGACTCGCTGCACTAATAAAAGATTCTCTTTCTAGTTGCGCTGCTGCTCTGGCAAGAGAGGAGAGTACGTTGAAAAGAGCATTTCAAAGCCACATCGAATTTAAATAGTCTTATTGCAGATTTCTGGTGGAAGTGAGACAGGGACAGAAATAGAGCTAGAAGTGAGGCGTGAAGAGGAGCTCTGTAAAAATAGTAAATGATGGCATGAAAACAGCTACAGGAAGGGAGGTGTCCTTGAGGAAGTAGGAGTGGAGTTAATCTGCTGTGAAGTGACTAGAAAACTCACTGAGAATTAAAAGGGAGTCTGTGGTTTGGTGGTTTCCCACCTGCAAGAGATGGGGTTCCCACCATAGAGTGCAAGTGGGGTGGGAGAAGACACAGGCGAGCATTGGTAATCTCACTGCGCCTTGGGTTGGGACCCGTTTCATCAAGCATCCTGCTGAAATGGGTCTTCCACGTCAAGCTGTGATGATTGATGGGTATGTCAGGAAGAACATATGGCTTTGCCTGAGGTTTTAAATACAGAGCCCAGCGACAATCCCAGGACAAAGCCCTTCTTGGGGTCAGAGTTTGCTCCCATTCGGCACACGATGTTCCCCGCTAGCATCCTGCATTGCCTAAGCACGGGGGGAGGAAAATCAGCACCACGGTGGGGAAATCACGTGGCTCCTGACCAAATATTTGCAGGAGGCCTTTGTGGTCAGGCTGCCAAACCTCAGACAGCAGCAGGAGGCTGTGCCAGGGCTCAGAGGGACCAATCTCAGGGCCATTCCTCAACCTCCCGTCTCAAAGAGGTGCCCATCATGAGCAAGGATGTGATTTAGATGGAGGACACTCTCCTTGCAAACGAGCATCTGTTTTCCATAGCCTGGAACAACCAGGGTGGGTTATAGGGTGAATCCAAAGGCCCAAGTCCCAATAAATCTCTGAGCAGTTGTATTTCAAGAGAGCTTTCTCGGTTTTGTTTCTATTTCTTTCAGACTTCACTTGTGCTATTAAAAACGGAGGCTGCAAGCACTTCTGCAGGCATGACCCGCCACAGAAGGTTGTGTGTTCCTGTGCTGCTGGCTACAGACTTCATGAAGATGGGAAGTCCTGTGAACCTACAGGTTAATTTTTAAGTGCTTTTAAGAGGCTCGGGGGAAAGTTTCCACAATCTTGTCCTGGATTTAGATACATGAATCTCATAGAGATGCAATAACCTATCGGAAACCAGCCTTGTTTTCCTGCTTAGCCAATGTAAAGAGAATGACCCTGCACTTTCCCAAAGGCAGATGCAGGTTCAGGCTTGAAGGATGCAATTTAAACACCCTTTTATTAGCCTACGGGGGTGGAGAAGGAGGGCAGTTGTCCAGGAATTTGTTCACAAAGCAAAGGCTGCTTTCAGATGTCTGCTCACACCAGACCTCTCTCACTTGCATCTTATCTTTCTAAATACGGATCAGTAGTTTTCTGGAGGCAGAAATGTGTTGTTCAGCTACACCAGCCTATATACTGGTGTCCGTCCATCCATCCATCCATCCATCCCTCCATCCATCCATCCGTCCACCCGTCCCTCACTCCCATGTTCTTCCAACAGGAGCTACTATTTGGTTATTGATCTTACACTGAGGATGCTGTAGGCTTTTTCAGAACAAAAGACAATCTTTCTTACTGTAAATCCTCGTGGAAGTTCATTTCATGGCTGACCATCATGCAGTGTCTTATAAGTGGGTGGAAAAAAGGGAAGCTTTAAGGTGGTGCTGTCCTCCTAACAGCGCATACCTTCACACAAAGACCCTCAACAACAATTAGACTCTGTGATTTAGGTGTGGTATTGAGTGAGGTGGAGGGGAAATGCGTTGCTTGAGGTTGCAGTTTCATAAAGGGCTAAAGAATAGCTGATTCTTGTTATATTCCCCAACTTCACCCTGCTCGTAGGCTGTTACATCCCTTAAGTACACCAACATGTGCAATCCCAACCCACCCCAACACAGCAAGTTAATTGGGCATGAAGCACACCTTGCAGAGGAAAAAGGAGATGGAGCAGAGAAATATTGTGTCATCTAAGGTCAATCTAACTCTTGATGCTGTTTGATTTCTAACACCCGAGCGTAACACGGTTGCACACCTAAGCAAGCACATGGCACCCACACAGGTGAGTTAGTTCCTGAAGGTCTGCTAGCTACAGGAACACTCTGAGCTCCTAAAGCACTGACTTTCAGCAGTCAGTGTAGGAAGTATCTTAGGCTGGGAGGCCTTCTGCTGATGGACATCCTTAGAGCTCAGGCCTGTGTTGCCCAACACACTGTATCACTTCCACTGGACCAGAAAGTTTCACTGTTAGCAATAAGATCATCTTTCAGGTTGGGTAATTGCTCTTCCTGCAAAAGCTTAGCTTTGGTTGGCTCTGAAACCTTCATTTCCCAGCCTAAACCACCCAGGTAACACTTTCCATCACTCAACACTGACTGAAGCCCTACTCCTAAAGCGACCTGTTCAAAAGAAGCCTGAAGTCTCAGCAGGCCACACTTACATCTGATTTTACACTAATGTTTGTTTGCACAGTGCTGTCGAAAGCTTTGCAGATGAAAGACAATGCCTGATGCTATTTACTATTTTGACTGCCACTAACAGCAGGAACTCGGCACACGCTGCGTAGGAGAGAAATGGGAAGAGCTCGTCTGAAATGAAGCTGTAGATGAGATCTTAATTAACAGAGGAAAGCTACAACTCTATAAAGAGTTTATTAATGTTTTCCTCACCTTGGTGCCAAGTGGGATTATCTGTACAATTGGCAGATATGAGTATTTCCTGCCCTCTCCCAGCTGCACTTCTATTGTACTGGAGCTACTGGCTATAGAAATGTCAGCCAAACTCCCAGCTGCCTAGCCCAGCAAGAATCCCTGGTACGCACCTCAGCATCCCATGGGATAAGGGCGCAGCTGCACTGTCCCATCAGACATGAGCTCTCGCAAGCTTTCTTCTTTCTCCGAGCTGTTCAGATGTCATTTCTACAGGCCAGAAACAATGCAGGATTTGCTATTCTATACAGGGAGGTTGGAACTAGAGGATCTTAAGGTCCTTTCCCATCCTAACTGTTCTATGACTCTATGATTCTTACATATAACCTGCACTGCGGCTCAAAGGCACAGGCATCTGTTAGCAGGGAGAGCATGCAGTCAGGCCACAGCCTAAAAGAGGGTGCTGGGACGAGGCAGCATTTAGCTCCTCACCCACTCCTCTGATGGCTGTAATCCTCAGTGTGACACACAGCCACTCCTAACTACGCCCATTTCTCTCCCAGTGCCATATCCCTGTGGGAAGATCACGGCTCCTGAAGCAAAGAGCAAGCTCACCCGTGCCATAAACACCTTTGAGCACTGGAACGTCACCACCGATGAGCATGATGACGCTCCCGATGAGGGGCTCGACAACATCACGGAGACCAGCACGGCTGCCACCACGAAAATCACACCCATAGTCAAAACAGGCACCCGGGTTGTTGGTGGGTCTGACAGCATGAGAGGAGAGGTGCCCTGGCAGGTACTGCCTATTTCTGCAGCTCCCCTGCAGCCCCAGCAATCACTGCCTATTCATTCCCTCCTGAATGCAGGCTTATCTCACTTCCACATACCCAAACCCTACCTCTGAGGTTAGTGTATCAATGGATCTCAAGGCTAACAGGAACACAGCTTCTTTCTGTATACAGCTTTATGCCACAGCGACAAAGCTTACCTGGCTGAGGATCTGCCTGGCAAAAAAAGCTGGAAGTCAGAGCCACAGCAGCTTTATCTGGCTGGGCACAAAGGACGCAGTTTTGAGCTGTAGCAACAGATTGCCCAGCAGTCCGTGAATTCACTCAGATTAAGCTGAAGGCTGAGTGAGGGGAGCTTTGCAAGGAACAATGCAGCTCCATCAGTCTCAACAGATTCATGATCATTTATATCAGCAAAATATCTGACACCTGCCAAGCCCTGCTGCTCCTTCTTTATCCAGCCTGGGACATCCTAGTCCTCTCTCCCTCACCAAAGTGCCATCACAGCAAGGGGAGGGTTGCAAAGAAACCTCCAACTCACCACTCTGCAAAGGCCTTTTAATTGCTGTCAAAAGGAAAGTTAGCTCCTAGCTTGGATCTTTCCCAAAGCATCGGCCACCCTCTGGGACAGCACAGGGCATGAAGGTGCAGGGACACTCCAACAAGCAGCATCTCTGTCAGCACTAGGTCTGTACAAGCTAACCACAGCCTATCCTACAGCCAGCCAAAACCTCTGCTCCCCACTCTCCTTCCCCATTGACTTACACAAACCCTGGGTGTGATTTCCCCCTGTTCCCACAGGTCCACCTGGAGGACAGTGAAGGTGTGGGCTTCTGTGGTGGATCCATCATCAACGAGAAATGGGTGGTGACAGCGGCACATTGCCTGCAGCCAGGGGACAACGTCACTGCTGTGGCAGGTGAGTACCCAGCACAGGCAAGGGATGGGGCACTTGCACTGGCACAAGACACTGCACAGAACCCTTGTGGAAGGCCAGGGATTTCAGTTAAGACACTGCTCTATGAGCAGGGGTTGGAAGAAGCACTCCCCTCCTCTGTCCTTTATCTCTCCATTCCCATCCCTGAAGCACATTCTCAGGTCCCCAGCAATAGTAAGCAGACATAGCATAGGAAAAGCCTTCCGAAAGTCTCCCCCCACATCAGTCTCGCATCCCCGCTGCAGAAGCACAGCCTGGGAGGCAGCTGATATCCACAGTGTGCTGCAAACCCTGCTCCCAGAGCACCCACCACCATCAGCAGCAGCCACCACCCCGCATCACCCCAGCACTGAGAGCAGCCTCACCTCTCCTGATGGGCTCCGTGCCGCTCCTCGCAGGCAGACGCAGCAGGCGCAGGACACTGCGGGGACCAGGAGTGCTGCAGATGCTGTTCAGAGGCCGTGGTCTCCTCTGGAGCTGACAGCAAAGCAGCAGGGCTGAAACGCACCCTGAGCCTCGTGGGCTGCGAGGAAAGGAGTGGGGAAAGTCCTCCTGCTCCGCATCCTTCAGCGGGACACAGCCGGGAGAGGGGATCCGGCTCCAGGCAGACCCACACGCTGCCCGCTCGCCAGCCCAAGGCCACAGAGCGCTGTCCCTTCCCTCTGCCTGCCACACGAGCAGGAGGGGAGGTACCGGGCTGCCGGCAGCTCCATCGCAGGAGCCCGAAGCTGCACCCTGCAATCGCAGGCAGCTGAGCCTCGTGCAGGGACCCAGGGGCACCTGTGAGCATCAGGGGGCTCTTTGTAGCCTCCTGCACCCATTCTGCCCTGTGGTGGTGTGGGTTTGGAACAGGAAAGGTCAGGTTTATTTTCAATGAGAAATGGTTTATTTCAAGCAAAGGGGTTTAATTAATTCTAGAGGTTTCCCCCCGTTGACGCAAGGGCAACGTCCCCTTACAAGGATGCTAAACCCCTAAAACACCCACATTGCTGCTAGCCTTGGCCAAAGCACCTGGGCCTTTAGCACTTGATGGGCTGGTGTGCGCCTGGTGGCACAGCTGGGGGGCTCAGGTACTGCTGGCTGCAGGGACCCAGGAGGCGGAGCTGCGGGAGAACCTCCAGTGCCCCTTGACAAGGAGCAAGCAGCTTGGCCTCAGCAGAGCCCGAGGGTTGGGGCGGGCAGAGCTCACCCCTTTGCAACCACCCATTGGGATGGCATCCTCAGGCCGCGGTCGCTGGCCCGGCCACGGAGGGCTCCATCCCAAGCCACCGCTGGGCTCTGCAGGTGAATACAACACCAAGGAGGACGACCACACGGAGCAGCGGCGCCAAGTGGTGAAGATCCTCCCGCACCCCACGTACGACGCCAGGATCAACAAGCACCACAACGACATCGCCCTCCTGGAGCTGGACCGGCCGCTCGTCTTCACCAGCTACGTGACGCCCATCTGCACGGGCAGCCGGGAGTTCACCAACGCGCTGCTGAAGCACGGCATGGGCACGGTGAGCGGCTGGGGCAGCACCCTCTTCCGCGGCCGCCCCGCCACCGTGCTCCAGGTCCTCAAGGTGCCCTTCGTGGACCGGCTCACCTGCCTCAAGAGCGCGGCCACCACCATCCTGCAGAACATGTTCTGCGCCGGCTTCCCGGCCGGGGGCAGCGATACCTGCGGGGGGGACAGCGGAGGGCCCTACACCACCGAGATCGAGGGCACCTGGTTCCTCACGGGCATCACGAGCTGGGGCGAGGAGTGCGCCAAGCCGGGGAAGTACGGCATCTACACCAGGGTCTCCAAGTACCTGAAGTGGATAAAGGAAACCACGAGGCTTACCTAACCCAGTGCCGGGGATGGACTGGTTACGTGGAGAGAGACGTGTGCGTCAGAAATCACTGCGTTACAATAAACCCCTCTGAGTGAACTGATTTCTGCTCTTGGAAGGTGGAAGTTGAGAGGACGCGGTGGAAATGTGGTGATGAGGAAATAAAAAGGCCTTTTAATTACCCGCAGCTGCACTGCTGAGTGGTGCAAACCCCCAAACCCCAAGTGCAGAGGGGGATGAGCTGGGGCACGGCTCACACATGCCCTGCGCCACTGTGCCACCAGCATTGCCCATGGCTGCTATACCATAGGCAAATAGAACCCATCTCTGTAGCAGGAGGAGATGAACACACAAAGCATTGTACCTGCAGTGCTCTTGGCCAGATGTTTTCACATTAACAAAGCCCAGATGGATCACAGGCAGTAAGAAATGCTCCTCCTGCTTTAGGATGGCATAAAACTGGCTGTATAAATGACCTAAAACCTGCATAAAACTCATCTAAAGGTAGTGGCCTGCTTTATGCTAATGGTTTCTGCTAAGCCTTGTCAGCATTATGAAGAGAACTGCTTAGTGCTCATTACCTGTCTTGGTCTCCAGATTAATCATGTTAAGAGGCTGCAGCCATAGATGCTGCTTGCATTGATGGAGACGGTGCATTGCCCTCCCCATGGAGATTGTGGGGTGTCCCCTGAGTGCAGACAGTGCGGGACACCCCAGCCTGAACAGAAACCTTGCTGGGAGGTGCCTGCCCTGTGCCTGGGCTGGGCAATGGCACTGGCACACATGGAGAGGAATGTGGCATCCCATGGAAAGGCTATAATGGGCAGAGGTCCTCTGTCAGGCTGATTCAAGCGGGCTTAGTTCAAGGGGAGGGAGTGATGCCAGAGGAATGGAGGTTACCTCTGATCAGTGCTGGTTCATCTCGTACCTCCTTCCATGGAAAACTCTGCAGGGGTGCACAGGGAAAAGCACTGCCTTTTGGAACCACATCATGGTGCCCCAGCATGGATGTGCAGCTCTGCACAGGCTTCACCTCATTGCAGCCACCATGCACAGGACCAGGCCATGTCTCCAGAGGCAGAACCCCATTGACAGGGGTCGCCTCCCTCCCACTGGGTGAGATGTGTCCTCCACACCCCCTCCAACAAGGCTGCTGCTACCCCTATAACCCCAGTGTACCCCACCATGAGTATGGCCCCATGGTCCCCAGCCTGGACCAGTGCTGGGATGCAGGATTGTGATGGAGAACCCCTGAGCCAGGGCAGGATATCAATAGCTGCTATTTCAGATGCTGGTATGAACACTAAGGTGCCTCTCCCAATTTCATTGCCACTACATCCAGCAGGAAGCTAATCAGATCATCCCCCACTGCTTATTTCAAAACCAAAATGCATGTAAAGAGGTTATATTTGTTTCAAAGAAATTAAATAAAACCAATACTGTGAGAATCACTTTTTTCCCCTCAAATTCCACAGCAGAGGTTCTACTGGGACAGAATTGCGTATTCCCAGATGAATTTATTTAACAAGTTTTTAATCTTTAAATATAGATTTAACACATTTTTTTACAGGTACATATACAATATAGTTCATTTCAACTTGCAGTCAGAGAAAACTCTCCACTGTGATTTACCCCTATACACGAAGAGCCTACTTCAACAGCATACTTAAGGTAAGGTACCATGTCGTGTGCAAAGTTTCAAATGTTAAAAACCTCAGACTGTACATTCAGATTGGCAGAACTGATCAACCTCATAAATTAGGAAAAGCTCAGATTTAAAACTATGGAAGACAAAAAAGGTTAAAACCATCGAATATGCAATGTGTGCTATGTTTGAGACAAGTATTTACAGTGGTACCTCAAAACGTGTACTCTTACCACAAGAATCCTTACCACTCATAACAGCCCCAAGAGTCATTGCAGACACTCCTGGTTTTCCACCTATCAAGTGCATTGTGACCAGTTTTGATGTGGATGGAAACAACCATCAGTGACTTCAAACCCTCTGCTGTGGTTGCCAGTGGCTGAAGAACACTGGGATCTTTCCCGTTCCTGCTCAGTCCATACTCAACTGATCACATCTATGAGCGTGTATGGGGGTTACCCACAACACTGGCCACCCAAACTGGAACCAGCCCACTGCTGAGTGCCAGTGTGGTGGGGAACCCCCTCGGGCATCCACAGCCATCAAGTGGGTCAGTGATTCCCCCATACAAATAAGGTCACCAAATAACCCAACCCTAATGCGTTTGAACTTAACAGAGTGGGACTGCGTCTAAGAACCCCTGGATCACAAATCAGAGTCAGATCATCAAGGTCCCCCTTCAGTCCATGGTATAAAGCATTTCATTTTGACAGGACAGAGCAAATTCACTACCACATGCAAACTATTAACCCTGCTCTCGACACAGTCAGATGCTCTTTGCACACATCTGCTTAAAACTCAAACCACCTGTACCTATGTTCTACAAAAGCAAAACTAGACAAAGAAACACCAACTTAAACGGTGAGTGTTCAAGATGCCGTTTTCTTTCTCAAAAGTTCAATAGATACGTTATTGTCAAAGATGCTGAAAAGTACAGTCTTAATTACAAGAACATCCTTAGTGCAAACATGGACATTTAACTTGGATTTATGGCACGTGTTCCAAAAGTACATACATTTAATGTAAACTTCAACACTTGCTCAATACAGGTTTCAGCCTTGGGATGCTTTGGGACCCTAAGTGATTGGTGACAACCCTGAGTTGTCAGTTTGACCTGATCCAAACCTCACTGAAATCAATGGGGCTGACTGCAAGGGGCTGGAGTCAGGCCCTAAGTGCAAAAAGACGATCTTGAGTGTTATTGCATCTTCATGTGTGAGTCAGCCAGATGATGCTCTTACAGAACATTACATTCACACAGCTAAGAAAAACCCAGCCATAAAACTCAATCCAACAGGACACAGAGCTGCTTTGTTTGCTATTTTTTTTTTTTGGTGGTGATGGGTTTTTGGTTTACCAAACCTCAACTCTTTTATTTGCAACTTCAGCAGTGGTCAGCTAATATATGGAGGTAAAGCCTTCGACCTGTAGAGGAAATTTCAAGCATCTAAACAAAGTGTCAGGGAACTGTAGTGTACTTTTCTGATGAAACGTGATGAATGCCATGGGAAAACAGCAGGTAAAATGAACAAAACACTGTACTTTCCAGAGGAGAGGAAAGAACAAAGTGATAGAGCAGAAATGGCTTCCTTGATGACTATGAGAAGCTGCTTAGGACCCCGGTCCCGTTCAGTGCAGATGAAGCTGTGGAGGTCTGTGAATGTGATGAACAGTACAGGACAACTCCAACTATTGTGTTATTTCTCTGTAACACTTAGTTGAAAGCTTCCAAAGAGCATCGAAAATGGGATGCTACTAGTTCACCCTTAATTCAAGGGGAACTAAACTTTCTCGTGTTACACAGGGCGGCATCTATAAAGTAATGAAGAACGATGTTAATATTAAAGCATCTTATTCGGTGAAATACATTGTTCCCTGCAATCACGTAACATTTGTATAGCGTAAAAAACCCAAGTGCTCTCCTGTGGCTCTCCTTACAAGCTGAACTCTCACTTGCTTCAGTGAGAGCCTTGCCTAGGGCAGGACCACAGGGTTTGACTCATTTCCATCACCTATCACTTGATTATCACAGTGTGACCAGCCAGTGTCTTCTCTAGACTCCTTATTTAGTCAGGCTTTTTTACAGCATTAGGAAATAGCCGTTCTGCAAAGCTGGCTGGCATTGGGTTGGACAAGGAGACCCTGCTTTACGTTTCAAAGGCCCAAAAGAACTCGACAGTACTTCTAATGGACCCCGCATACATACAAAAGCCTGTGGCTGCATGTTAAAGTGCATGAGTTCTAGTGCAAAGAGCTGTGCTACATCTGCAAAGCTACAAATGGCATCTTAAGTGGAACTTAGGCAAAACTGGTGCGTTTCAGCCAACATGCTCATGCCAGCTCACAGGAGCTCAAGAGATCAGCCACCTCTGACACCCTTATAGGGCAGATTCAGGCCACAGAAGGGACTTCCTCAAGCTCAGCAGACTCGATCCCCACCGCCCTGGCCAGCAGGAGCAGAAGACATGCAAGCTTGGACCTTCAGGCACTACCAGTGGGGGAAACCTTTACTCAGCTTTATTGCAAGAGCACATGCAGGGGATCCCCTTAAGGCTTGGAAGAGATGATTTAGCAAGTGGGGTGTTAAAAGAAGCTAGGAGAGGGTCTGGCGTGTAGAACAGGAGCCTGCATCCTCCTTAAGTCAAGTGGGTGCGTGCCCCTTAGCATGGAACATCCTCCCGTACCTGCTCTGAATGCTCCCTGCCTTGGGGCTCTAGTCAAATCCCGCCATGGAACGTGTTTTGCTGCTTAAAAGAACTTGGAAGTTGTAGCAATATTTCTTTTATATATATAATAAGCAAAGGCATTTATCACTGCTCCCATTTTTCATTTGAATTCCTGTTTTTTTTCAGGCTACTCTATTTCCTGCTCTCTCTAAAATAAACCAGTCTCATGCAACCTCCACGCAGCGTGTGCAAACTGGATGCTTGCCCTTCTCTCTACCCAGCTTCTAAAGGCCAGGTGAAAAAAGCTGCAAATGCTTTGGCTCTATTTTACTCTTCCTTCCCCCCTAAAAAATCCACCATGGATTCACACAGGAGACAGGATAAATCTATTCAGAAGAAAGCACCAAGGACTCCTCTCAGAAGAGGCACACAAGAAGTGGTTTTCAAAACAACCTCCAAGCCAGCTATCTTCCATCCAAACAGCTTCATAGCTTATATGCAAGCCAAGATGTACATAAAGCTTAATAAGGTTTCCTCCTTTGCAAAAGGAGATATGCATCAAAATGCTTTCTTTATCAACAGTTACATGGCATTGCCAATAGTAACCACTCATCTATAAGGACATTTATCTGTGCAACCATGTGAGGGAAGGAAGAGAAATCACCTGTGGATGCGTTTGGGTGTTTCAAGCTGAGCTCTGCACACAGGCTGCATGGTGGATTTGCAAGGCTGGCAATGGTAGGGGAGCAGGGCATTGACCAAATACACACCTGATAACTTAAACTGGGCAGCAGAAAGTTCCCTGCAACTTCATTACGGTTTGTACTGGCTCAACACTGGGATAATTTGCAAGAGGGGAGAGGAACAGCTTGGAAGCGTGTGGGTATCAGCCATCCTGTGGTGGGAGCTTTCTGTTAGGGCCTCAGTATAAATGTAAGAAAACATGTTAGGGTAAGAGAACCATTTCATCTATTCATCTAAAGGCTTTGCACTGAAAAACATTCACATCTCAGGTCTGTATGGATTCTGGTTGTGAAATTCTGGCATTGGAGATAGATTTCTATTTATTGTGGGGACCTGGAGCTGAGCAATAACAGAGCAACTACCCTATAAAGGGCCAAGACTGCATCTATCCCAGCACTGAAGTGACCCCAGCACGCTCTAAGCTCTTGGGGACCCGACATGTTAATCAAGCTTACCCTGCTTACATGCAAAACAGCACTTCAGCATAAACAGCTCTTAATGTCTGAGGGCTACAGTGCTCCCTCCTGCCCCTACTTTGCTCTACAAGCTTGGCTGCCTAATTCTGCCTCTGCTATACTGGGGCAAGAGCTCCATCTTCTGAAGAAGCAGGAAAGAGCCTAATCCAGACTGCATCCCTGAGCAGGCAGTGGGACAAAGTCACCTGCAGTATAAAATGACCAGCCCATAGAGGAAAGGGAATTGCTAAATGCAAAGGTACTGTTTGAAAATCAGTTTTCAGAGTGCAAGTACATTATGGCTATAAGGACACGTCACTGAAAAGCTCTAGGAACAGCTCTAGGAAAACATCCTACCTCATCCTACAATATTGCCTGAAGTGCATGTAAAATTAGAATCACGCCTGGAGACTGCATACACCATCAGCAATAGGGAGAGAGAACAGGCTTCATCTTAACAGGGAAAACAAAGCCCAGTGCAACACGACTGCAAAGCACCTGAGACTCACAGGAGGAGCTCTCTGTGGGTTTGCCCTGTGAAATCCTCATCCAGCAACATTATAAAGCAGCCTGGAGCTGTGAGTCTCTAGGCTTTGGGGGATACAACCACTGAAAAAGTACATCAGGGTGCTGGCAAACTTTGAACACTGTTTTCTAGATGAATTTATGACTGGAGAACACTCCTGCCCAGGCTCTGGTCCAGGACTCAGCGAGATGTGATACCCAGGCTTGCTGAGAAGACAACACACAGTACTCCAGGGTGGGAGTGTGCCAAGGGGAGTCCTCTCAGCCCCACTGAGATCCCACTACAAGCTACCCCCTATATACAGTCAGAAAACCTCTAATCTGTGAAATTCAATTGCCCTGCATCAAAGGGGATAGAAAATACCTTCCTATATAAGAAGGATTTCACTGAAATACACTGGAAAAGCATCACGAGCTGACTGGGATTTTAAGCCTTTTAAGAAGGCTTCCTTCATGCTCAACAAAACAATAGATTCTGACAAAAAGGACGTATTCAAAAAGAATTCTACTTGCAAAATGTGTTTCACGTGGTCAAAACGAGTGTATCTTTATTTTAACTGGACTAAATCTATGTGGGTTTTCTGGGCTTCTCCCATGGCAAACCCTGGTCTCCCGTTCCCAGCGGACAGCATGGCAATGAGGCAACACATGGAGCGGTGATGGTGATACACAGCAAGGGCGACAGGCTGCTCTTAAGGCATTTTCTTGTGTCCTCTGTTATGCTTCCCTGCCTATTTCTATGTACATTTATGGCTAGAAAATGAGCAATAGGATTTTTGAGACTAGAAGCCTTCTGCCAAAACCTGGTAACCTGTCTATTACAAATGCTCTTCTAACAAGCAGGCAGCAATGAGGGCAAAGGGAGGCTGCAGAAATGAAGTATTGCCCTTAAAGTGCTGGGGGTCAGGCCATGGCATCTTTGGCAGCAGGAGGAGATTTTGCCTAGACACCTCCTATTCCCATGGGATTTGAGCTACAGCAGCGAGGAGGCAAAGCAGTCCCAGGAATCCCTGCTCAAACTCCATCTCTTCTCCCCGATCTTCTACCCAGCGCTCTTGCAAAGAAATCTACGTATTTAAATGCTTGCTTTTAATTTACTAGTGCCTAAAGTCACGTAAGTGTCTTAAGGTGTTAACAAACAGCAAAATAAAAGCTTAACTGACTACTTTTGCAGGCTTTCGGGAGCAGCTGCTTGCTGGTTTTTCCTGCAGAGGCATATGCAGCCGGATTTAGTACATCAAGTGTAATGCGAATGGCTTAAAAGACCTGACTGGAGTTACAAGACACGTCTGCTAGGCGTGCTACATGATACCTGTGACTTTGGCATTCCGAAATCTGCAGTCGCCGACCACCAGCTGCAGGCTGTGCACAGGAATCCAGCCTTCTTTTCTTCTGTTGAGGTTTTTCACCAACCTTTGAACGACAACGGCGTTAGGAAAAGCAGCAAACCAGCCCAGGAGCAGCTCAATATGGGCACACTACACAACGCTGGGTGCGACCAACATTGTGTTCAAAGCAGGGAAGCATTTTAACAGGAGCTGGGTGTGCATTTAAAGTGTTCTTTTCACCTAAATATAGGAACCTAATTAAAAAGCCTACATAGGCACAGGTGCCTTGGGCCCCTCTCTAGTCAATGGAGAGGAACAAGGCTCTCCAGAGCACACATTATTCTGCCTGAGGCCTCCAGAGGTACCAGTTTTCTTCTATTGACTACTGATGGAGCCAAGGGCAATAACTTCCCTCGCTTCGCTGTTATTGAGCTAGACTGGTGGGATGGATTTAATCAGGATACTGCAAGTAAATTCAAGCCAAGACTGAGGCAGATGGAAATACTCATGCTCATAAATGACATCCCTCTGTCTCATGCAGTGAAATATGTGCTAACAGAAAAGTTTGGTATGAGAAATCTATGAGAAATCTTTGCTTGGCACTGGCCAAAAACACCATGAGGGGTGGTGAGCATCCAGCAAAACTGAGATGCCTTACATCTGGCTTTTGCTAACAGCAACCTGCTTCTGCAGAATGCAGCTGGACCAGATGATCACAGTAGGTCTCTTCCCACTAAAATAGTCTGTTACTATTTCATTCATTCCATTCTAACTGCCCTTGAAGTGCAAGGGCTGAAGATGTCAGCCAGGAATCCTCCACAGGGCTCCATGTCTGTGCATTTATGGGCTAGTGACTGGGCCAATCTGATCCAGGCTCCTGCTAACATCACCCTTCCCACATCTCAAACACAGCCTCAACATGCTGTGTGCTCTCCTACCAAGAGCCTGGGCTGGCTGATGAGAGCTAGTCAGGAATCACCCCGGAAGGGAGAGCCAGAAACCAGCCAAATTGCCACAATAATCAGGAGAGGGCACATTGCCCTCAGAGACAAGGATGGTTCAACAGGCAGAAGCCTGGCTATGGTGACTGCCCAGGCAACCCTCACAGCACTGTCATCTTGTGAGCCACAGCTTTAAATACAGCAGAGGGATGGTGGTCCACAGCCATTAACAGGTTAACACTCATACAGCTGTTTGAGGGAGGAAAAGATCCTGCAATTACTCAATATTACTACTGATAAGCCCAGAGGAACACAGCCAGCAGCTAAGCTGGGTGGGCAAAGAGCTCAACCTT
This sequence comes from Pezoporus flaviventris, assembly GCF_033815535.1. Lineage (NCBI taxonomy): Eukaryota > Metazoa > Chordata > Aves > Psittaciformes > Psittacidae > Pezoporus > Pezoporus flaviventris. The sequence continues at coordinate 18,622,885 of NW_026892553.1, read as the reverse complement.
GAAGCATCATGAAGCAGGGCTGTGAAGACATTGGTAAAACAGAGATCACCCATGGCAAGAGAGGTCCTCACATGTTTTCCCAGCCAAGCCAGTGCATATGGCCTCTAGTCTTGGCAAGGGAATAAATTCTCCAGCTTTCTGGAATAGTCTAAAACTGAATCAGAAGCTGCAATGAGTGTATCACCAGGCAAGAGAGGCTGCACAGCACTGCCTGTATCTCTCTTAGAGATAAGGCAAAGTCATCTTAAAATACCTACCACTGTCCCTCACCATCTTCATGCAAGAGCTGAATCTCATCCCCGTTTTTCACCAGCAGGTCCTCTGATCCTCTCCTCTTGCAGTCTGCAAGGGCTTTGTACCTTCCGGGAGACTGTGGCAGTAAGACAAAATGATCTTATTTAGCTGCATTTCCTATCACACAGCTGTTATTCCTGACTGCCTCAGGGAACGCAATGGAGCCCTATCAGCCACCTTAATAGAAATTACTTCAAGCTGCGGCTTAGACATCTCCCCATTCCCCACGTTGAGAAGTGGGAAATAGGAGAGTCCTGGACGAGACACATCCATTATGCAGTGAAGCAAAACAAAGCAAGATAATGAAAGCAGCACCCCGGCACTGGGACTATGGCATCTCTGGTACTAACCAGCTGGTTCCCATCCTCCTCTTCGGTGTCTGAGCAGTTGGAGAGGTACTGGTTACCAGACCACTCTTCCAGCCCCTCGCAGATCTCCAAGGACTGGGACATTCCTGGCCAGCCTGCAAGAGAGTGTGCAGCTCAGGCTGGGGGTACCCCAGCACCTGCAAAGCACGGCCCGAAGGAAGGGGAAGGGTCCGTACTTCTGTTGGGCTTGTTCTGGGGGGACGGGAGACCACTGTCAAGCATCACTGGGCTGGTGCGCTCTGAGTCATTCTCTTCTGAGCTTATGGAGGCTCTCTGCTGCTTTCTGAGGGGTTCAAACAGAAAAGTAAAGGAACGAAAAAGAAATCAAACTTAGCTTGGTTTTATGAATGAACGTAAAATCCATGAGCTTTTATAGAACAGGGTCAGAAATAATAACAGTACATCATAGAATCCAAGACTGGCTTGGGAGGGAAGGGACCTCAAAGCTCCTCCAGCTCCAACCCCTGCCACGGGCAGGGACACCTTCCACTGGAGCAGCTTGCTCCAAGCCCCTGTGTCCAACCTGCCCTTGAACACTGCCAGGGACGGGGCAGCCACAGCTTCTCTGGGCACCCTGTGCCAGCGTCTCAGCACCCTCACAGGGAACAGCTTCTGCCTAAGAGCTCTGGGCAGTCTGATGCCCAGCGCCGCAGCCTTCCCCATCCTGCCTTGGGGACCAGCTCCCCGCGGCAACGGGAGGCAGCACGGCCCCAGCAGCACAGGCCAAAGGCAAATACCGTTGGGGTCACTTCTCACCCTCCCAGGGAAGAGCTTCTGCCTAAGAGCTCATCTCAGTCTGCCCTCGGGCAGGTTAAAGCCATTCCCCTTGGCCTGTCCCTACATCCCTTGTCCCAAGCCCCTCTCCAGGTTTCCTGCAGCCCCTTCAGGCACTGGAGCTGCTCTCAGGTCTCCCCTTCAGGAGCCTTCTCTTCTCCAGGCTGCCCCAGCCCAGCTCTCTCAGCCTGGCTCCAGAGCAGAGCTGCTCCAGCCCTCGCAGCATCCCCATGGCCTCCTCTGGACTCGCTCCAACAGCTCCACATCCCTCTTGTGCTTCTGTCCCAGAGCTGGATGAGGACTGCAGGGGGTCTGGTTTACATTTTTTGAGGAGGAGAAGAACAGTTGCTCTTGGGACTCACCCATCACTCAGCTGGGAGGACAGCGGGAGCTGGTCTGGGCACAAACCCGGCTGCTGCTTCTCCACTGCAGGGAGGACAAACACCAGCTTAACATCCAATTCTTTCATTAGGAACCATCAGTCTAGAAGCATTGTTTTAAAGGTCAGACCTTTTATACAACCCCAGTGATTTCTGTTTAGAGAAAAACAGACCCAGGGACTCTGGCAAAGCACAGACTTAGTTATGATTAAGATGGCATCTTAGCACAAATTCAATAGCGAGCAAGCTACTGAAAATTATAATATGCTTAAAACTAGGCATCTGCTATGGATTTGCTGAATTAAGCCTATGATAACAAATGTGAAATTGCACTTTTGTAATTCATTTTCACATAAGCACCTGGCCTCAACTGCTCCAGGTTATGTTATTTCCCTGTGTAAGACTTCACTCCAGTATCTCGCTGCTAGGCTGCTTCTGAAAATCAATTCTCTGGTGAGAATGAGTGGATTTGAAGATCAGCAATGTGAAAATAGGGAAGGCTCTGCCACAGAGAAATTGGTCAAAAAGGTACCTTTTATAAGCTCCTGCTGCTTGAACAAGATTTTTCTGATTTCATTCAACCATGCCATCTTCAGATCTACTGTCTGGGCCTGGAAGAAGAGAAAATGAAGAGGCATCCTTTATAATGTTTGTATAGAACCTTACTTTTCTATGCTGTAATTATCCGAAATCTCTTTTTATCCAAAGCCACCACTAAATTTTAACCATTCCTGACCTTTTAAAACTGATGATCCTCATTACAAAGGCGAAACACAGTGGAAATTGTGGAGCTGTCAGTACAACACAAGAAGTGCAGCAATAGCACACGTGTGCATGCATTGTACCTCTGACAAAATACCTGAAGGGCCAAATCTGCCTTTTGAATATACTTGGCTACGTACAACTGCTTTATGAATGTAAGCCGGCTGCTGTTTTTGTAACACAGAGGAAAAAATATATCAATGAAAGCTATGGGTTTTCCTTTGAACACCCCCTTAGACAAACATTCCATCATCACAGAGTTCTATTTAAAATGCTACAAAAGGAAAGAAAACACATCAAAGCAAACAGGAAGGAATCTGGTTGAGTTACTATTTTGTAGGTAAGTCAAAAGACTACTGGAAATTGCACCATAGAAGCTAAGACTTTGCTCTGGGAGTAGTTCTGACATCTAATTGTAGCAGAGCACAGAGAATTATAGAATCATGGAATGATTTGGTTTGGAAGGGACCTTAAAGCTCCTCCAGCTCCAGCCCCTGCCATGGGCAGGGACACCTTCCACTAGAGCAGCTTGCTCCAAGCCCCTGTGTCCAACCTGGCCTTGAACACTGCCAGGGATGGGGCAGCCACAGCTTCTCTGGGCACCCTGTGCCCATGTCCCAACACCCTCACAGGGAAGAGCTTCCCTGTGAATGAGGAAGAAGAAATACAAGTTAAATGGCTGATAATGCCATAAAGATCAACGGGAGGCATTTCTTTAACATTGTTGAAAGCATGCACAAATATCCCGGTTTCTGAAGCTACCAACCTGCACGACATAGACCTCTTCTCTCCCACTGTACCAGATCTCAAATTTCCGATGATCTCCTTTCACGTTCTCAGTTATTCCAACTGCATTCATCTGCAAAGCCAAAAGAACCCCAAAATCAAAACCTCTCCCTTTTCCCTACGAACCCAGGCTCTTTCCAGCACATCAAACAAATCTGTTTTCAGCCTATTTAACACATTCCATCAACTTTCATTTCAGGAGCAACTGAAAGTCATTATCTGACTTCCCACCAGCTTGCTGTACTTGCAAATGCTTTCTGAAACCAACCAATGGACCTCAGGGGACTTTCCATTCGGCAGTCAGTCGAGCAAACTGAAAAGTCATCTCATACCACTTCCAGCATGCAATTTCTCAGACGGGGTATATGAAGCTCTATCAATGCATGGCACATTATTGTTCTACATACATTCTTTTTCTGCCATGTTATTATTTTCTCCCTTTAATTTCATGTTTCATTCCTTCAGCAACCTTTAAACCCCATTTGTGACACCCTTAGGTCCTTCAGGAGTTTCAGGTCAACTTCATTCAGTCTCTGACCTAAGCCTAGAGATCCGCAGTGTAGTGCCATGATGCCTTAGGAAGCTGCATCAGGCTTCATGCTGATTTTATAAAAACCTAGAAAACTTAAAAGACAGTGTTAGAAGGATGCAGAAAGGGCAGCCTAGAGAGCACTTCATCCAGTCATTGCAAGCACTGTGCATCTTGTTCAGCGCAGCAGTTTCTACAGAAGCTCCAGCATCACTACCCAGGCATCAAGGTATTAGAAGTTTTAATGATCCACTATGAGGAAGTGAAGAAAAGTGTCAGGAACAGACATATTTAAGGTCTATTCATTCATGTTAGTGGAACTGGAAATTCAGTTTCCTCCCTCTGGCCAGGATTTACTGTCCTCAGTAATCTGTTGTTCACTGCAGTGCAGACCATGCTGGGTCAGTGTAAAGCTCATCTGCATCCTCTGCCATGGTAGTATATGGCACTGATTTCCTTGCCATCACAGTGAGCTATGAACCTGCACCCTGTAAGCTACTGAATCCCAGCTGAAGAGCTATTGACCACTGGATGTTTTACATAGCGTGTCAAATACTGTCCTAAGGGGTTCTGTTGTTTGTGTTACGGACATCCAGTGACACAGCTTCTACCCAACAGCTTGCTTTAATTCTGAATCCCAAGAAAACATTCCTGCAATGAAAAACAATTCCCTGATATGACCATGAATCAAATAAATGTCACATTCCAGAGAAATTATTCTGCCTTCAGGACAGCAATTCTGAAAATGGCTTCGTGCGGATGCAATCCTGCAGCATCCATGGATTCTCTAACCCCAACTTCTCCATGTGGCACCACAAACAACTGGAAAATGAGCCCTCTTGAGGCAAAGCAAAACCCTGGCCACATTGCCTGGACCTTCTAAGGCAGGGTTTTCCCCTCCAAGCAGGCTTTCCCCAATCTGCCTCTTCAGTTCTTTCAAAACCACGTCTGGTAAAACAAGTACTCCAGGGAAAACAAGATCTCCAGAAGGAAAATGATGCAGTTTGGGGAAAACATTGAAGTACCTTAACATATGGCCTGGGATTTGCTTTTAATACACGATGGGTAACATGCACAGACGCATCTATTTTGCTTTCTGGCTACTCGTGGCATCTCCTTCCCAGACCCTGCTAGATCAGGGACCTGCAGCCTCTGAGGGCTCAGCCTCCAAGTGCCATTTTTCCCCCATTTTAAGATAAATCCATACTGGGGGTTTATTTATCAAGATGTTAGAAGTGCTCATCACACACAGTATGCCAGAAGGTCCATTTTGGAGGAGGAGTTTGGGATTTGCATTGATAATAGTTAGCATTTATAGCTAACAGGGGTTTATGCCCCTCATATTTTGCTCTTCATCTGATAATTGTACTTTTAGCTGCAGTTAGAGCCTGCCAAAGGAGAAAGGCAATGAGAGAGGAAGAAGACTTATCTGCATGCTCTTGGCTGGGAAATAGGGCTCCCAAGCAGCCAGGCAGACCCCAGCCCAAGAGATAGCCCTGGGGACCAGGAGCATGAGGAGCTTCCCAGATGGAAGATGCAAAGGGCTTCCCTGGTTTCATGCCCTTGTATCCAAGCCTGGAAAGCAGATTAGGGGAGTGGGAAAGGCACCTTCTCATCCCTGGGACTTGCCCACAGCTCCACGTCCCTGGCAGATCCCATCATATTTGTGCCTCCAGAGACCACAGGCTCTCCCAGCTGCTGCTTCAGCTATGGGTGTCCTCACAGCTTAGTACAACCATGGACACAGCACTTTCATATGGGGCATTACAGCCCTTAACAGCAGAAAACAAACCACTGTGGTAGAGGGAAAGCACTCTCTGGGTCTGCAGGGCTCCTGGTTTACAGCAGACATGGCAATGGCCCCAAGTAAAAAGTCCTTACTTTCAAAAAGTGCTTAAAACTGTAAGATGAGGTTTTGTCATATCCATCTCCGTGCTCCTCTCGCTTCTTGCAGAAGACCAAGGCTTTCTCGTACAGGAAGAGATGCCTCTGCATTGGCTTGAACCTGGCAAGATCCTTCATTTTTGTGGGGCCTTTCCGGTGTCCTGTCCAAACACTGAACGATCCTTGCATCAACACCTTCCCCAGTTCGCTCAGGTCACCCTGGGGAGAGCATGAGGAATAAAAGCAAGCAAGAAAAAGCCATCAATTGATACATAAGGACTGACCAAACAATGGCAGGTGATGGGGCCAGCTCTGTTCCAAGGCACGTTGCTCTAAGAATAGGTCTTCCTGGAAAGATCAGATGATGTTTTGGGAGTGAGGGCATGGTGCCAGCAGGGAAGCAGAGGTCTTGGACGCAGGGCTGTGGCCAGTCTTGTGTAAAGGGATGCAAGTCAGTAAGTAGAAAACTAGGAAGATAGGAAAGCTCTTCATATCCTATGGAAGTCCAGACCAAGGGCTACATCAGTGGGAAAGGGCAGATGAGATTGGAGCCTGAACTGAGGTCTCAGAAGACGGACTTCTCACAGAGGCCAGGACTGAGACCAGCAGCTTAGAAAGCCAAGCACTCACCCTTCCCTGAAGCCCTAGGGAAGACAACCACTTCAATAGGCAGGGGTCAAAATCAACCTCAAGGAGCATTTTGTTAAATGCTGAATGAAGACATCCCAGGTCAGAACCAAGATGCATGCTGGAAAATACTCTCAAGAGCCACCAGGTGGCAAATGTGGGCACTGTGCGGCTTGGATAGGTCCTTTGGATGTGCCCGTTTTCCCAAATCACATGGAAAACTGTCACCTGTAAGAGCTCTATCACCCCATTCACTTTGTAGGTCTTCTAATACAGCTTTTAGCTCATACATTCTGGGACTCTATCTATTCCCAACGCATCATCCCATCTCTCATCACCCGGGTCTACTCACATCATATCCTGTTATTGAAATCTGATGCATGGAGTCATTGACCGACTTTAGTAAATCCAACATTGCAACCAGAGCTTCCTGAAGTTCCTGAACTCCATCACAGCTCGTGCTGTACTTTAGCAGCTCCTGAAAATAGGAACGGAAGAGCACAGGTTTGCACTTGAACAAAGCAGACTTTGCCATCTCGCCCAAGGTTTCCAGTGCCCAAGAGCAACCTACACTGACTGAGTTTCTTTTGTCATGTCATTAGAAACAAGACTCACACTAAACTACAATGAGTATGAGGTGTGGGACACAGCACTGAAGCACGGCCCTTTTTTGCTGGGTTTTCTTAAGGATGGTGTCAGGTTATAAAGCAGCATCACGCTCATCTGAGCTCTTTGTGTTGTGTTTCCCTGCTTGGTAAGAAAGGGGAATTGAGGCTCAGGTTTTCCATTAGCTGCCAATATGCCTTCAAACGAGGTTGCAGCAAACAGAAGGAAGAGAATTTATAAAACCCAGAGCCTTAAAGTGAATAAATGGAAGGCAGATTAGGGAATTACACCACTGATATAAAACTACTTTCATTTCTGATCTCCTGTGTCCACTTACAGCTTCCTGTGTGCTCATCTCTCATTCAAGAGGTGGGGTTCAGAAAGCACTACCCCAGTGTTATTGCCACTTCACCAAGTGGGAATAACAGCACTGCCTTGCCTCAGACAGGGGACATGAGAATAAATGTGTTAAACACTACAGGCACTGTAACAACTCGAGGAGAAGAGATGCATCAGTCTCATGTATTTCAGTCATCACACTCTTATGATCATCTCTGATTCCATTTGCTTAGAAGTGCTTTTATCATTTTGCGTCTCTGAACAGATTCAGTCTTCCTCCCCTTAAAGAATGGCTTGTTCAAAGCACTTGTTCCTTTTTCAGCTCTGTGAGTTTTCATCTTCACTGAAAATCAATCCTAAGATAAGCAACATGTAATCTAGAGCTTGGTGCTGATTTACAGGTAACCTTCAACTGGAAAATGAAGCGGCAAACAAATCTATCATCTCCTGATGCCCTTTAACAACAGAAGAGGAAATACCTTCAGAAGTAATTGGTATTTTGTCAGGCGCTGCACTGGTTTGAGCAAATAGGAATCCAGCCCAAGTTTGTGCTCTAGTTTTCTTTGGCATTCCTGGAACAAAGAATTCTGAGTAAGTTCTGAACCAATTCAGTAGTTATTCCTACCAGTTATTCCTAGGGAGCCTATGAGGAGACTGAAGAGGGGCTCTTCATCAGGGACTGTAGTGATAGGACAAGGGGTGATGGGTTCAAACTGAAACAGGGGAAGTTCAGGTTGGAGATAAGGATGAAGCTCTTCCCTGTGAGGGTGCTGAGGCGCTGGCACAGGGTGCCCAGGGAAGTTGTGGCTGCCCCATCCCTGGCAGTGTTCGAGGCCAGGTTGGACAAAGCCTTGGGCAACCTGGTCTAGCATGAGATGTGTCTGCCCATGGCAGGGGGTTGGAACTGGATGATCTTAAAATCCTTTCCAGCCCAAACCATTCTATGATCCTATGATTCCAACAGCATGGCTTAATGACTCCAAAGATTTCATGTAAAAAAGTCATATGCTGCCTGGAAGTAAAGGAATTTTATAAAACATTTAAAATCATATAAAGAATGGACTTCCCTTAAAATCCTTGTATACAATGAACTCCAACTGCTGTCTTTGTGAGGTATCCATGCAGCAGTAAACAGAACACGTGGGATGCTGAGGAGGGTGCCTGGGACAAGTGAGCGCCCCAGGATAATGCCTGGCTCAATGGGAACAAATAGCTCACCTGGAAGAAGGTGCTTTCAGAGCACTGCCTCCACAGGGACTCCGACCGGGGCTTGTTCTGGCAGTACTTCTCATACATCTGGAAATCCTCTCTCTGCAAGGGAAGCCAAAAGGCAAGTCACTCACATGCACAAAGCCTGCTGGGCAGCCAAACCACACGAACACCCAAGCTGTACATTTGCTTTTCTCTCTGTTGCCAGCTTCAACATCTAAAAGTCACAGAGCTTGGGTTAAAACACCTCACTGCTGGGAATCACAGCAGACCACAGTGTAGTCACGACTGCTGCTCGCCCCATCTGCTGCTGGCCATGCACCCACACTCCCAGTCTTGCTGGTGGTGTTGTGCATCAGAGGCATCCCGCTCAACTGGCATAACTGAGATGTCTCAGAGTACGACAAACCAGGAGAAACATTGGCCTTCCAGCCTGCTTTATATGTGAAAATGAGTCACCCACCCTGTCTAGGAAACAAAATCCCACTCTCTCGGGTGCTCCCAGGCAGCTTTCCAAGCTGTGCAGGAAAATTCTGCAAGAGATGGGAGAAGAGGCAAAATGCAGCGGTGAGCAAGGTACGCTTTGGGTACCGAATTGTCTAGGAAATCAGTCTGATACAGATGGGAATAAAGCCAGCATCATACTTGTTGTGGAAGTCGTATATCTCAGGCATGTTTCCAAAGAGGACATCTTTCCTGTTCCTCAGCACAGGAGGCATGAGGATGAGCATGGCAGGGTTATCCATCTCAGCTCTGTAGCCCTGCAGGATGCAAAAGGGGCTCATCACTCAGTTGGTAAGGCTTTGGCCTGTCATCTCCTCGAAGGCAGACGAAAAGGGGACATGAACAGACTTTCAGTACAATCTGCTTTGTTTCAACATATAACAACCCTTTTATTTCCCTATTTTTGCATCCAAACCCCTGTCTTTCAGTCCCTGGGAACAACAGTTGTGGTTCAGCAGGGAAAGGCTTAGGATGACTCCCATGGGGCTGGCCAGCACTGCAGAGATGCTCTTTATCTACCAAAGGCAAATCTCATCCGCTCTCTCCTTGCTATGGCCTGGCTGTGGGAGAGCTCCCAGAGGAACACTTGTCTGGGTTGAACACATCTGCTGCTATGACCACGGAACAGGGGAGTGATAACATGTTTGGGGTATACAGTTACACACAACCTCACGAGAACCAGTGCAGGAGGTGGCTTGTCACAAGGCAGAGACAGCTTGAGATCAAGTATCAAAATCAACAGGCTTCCTGCTCTTGTGTAAGACCTGCTGAACACTAGGGTCTTGCACTCCTCGATGTCTCGCGATCTCTGTCCTCTGTGGCTCCCTAACCCTCTTGATACCACAGCCTCCCAAACCAGGGAGGAGCTGGAAACCACACCACAGCACTCTGAACTGTTGGGTGGAAGTAGGAAATAATGCCAAGTTCCCCTTGGTAACATCACATCATCACACCAATGCAAAAACATCACCAAAATGGGTAAACACCCTAACTGTAGGGTAGGGAGAAGGCATGGCCAGAGCTCAGGACCATCACCACAAAGAAGACATGAAGTGGCCATTAGCCACAGCTCAAGCTGGCCACACTAGTCACTAAGCATTGCACAGGGAACTAAAGCCACACTAAGAACTGAAGCCCTTTTAACATGAGCAGCAAGAATGTTCATAAGAATTTATTCAGTATGTACAGCACATCTTCTCTGGCCTTCCAAATTAATCTCTCACACTCACTGTGGTTGGAATCAGTATTCCTTACACCAAGCAGGCATTTTGTAGTTGATTAAGGATGCAGGAGAAGATAACTGGAAAATTAGTCATTTATATTTACCCACTGCAAGCAGGCTGCCCCCTTTAAAGGAAACACTATTTTCAGAAAGCTTTAGTCTATCTGTCCATATTTCTCTATCTAGACTCAATATGCACAGCAATAAATCTGTGCGCTTGCCAACTGCTTTATCACACAGAGCATGGTTCAACACAACAAACATCAGTGCAGAGCAATGACATGTAACTACCTGGAGCCCGACAGATTTATACCCTGCTTGCTCCTGGGTTAAACATGAAGGGAGAGAGCTATTTAACAGCCAGCTTGGTTTGGCCATCAGCAAGAGCTCTACTGGAATACATTAGAAGTGTCTAAAATGGCAGGATGAGAAATTATAAGCTGGTTTCTAAAGAAACGTGCATTCTATGTTCACAAACTCAGGAGAGGATTCTCCCAAGAAGAAAACACAAGCTTCCTTGCCTCCAAAAGGTAAAGGAAATGAAGGAATAGTTACAAAAATCACAGCTTTTTGTACATTTCCCCAGGCACTGATAAATTACCAGTGCCTCTGTGTACAAACAGAAGGTTTCTCCCTCATTCTGGATGAAAAGCTCATCCTGACACCAACTGTTCCTGCAGATGCCTCCAACAAAGAAAGCCTAAGGAGGAAAACCATGAACATTTATAACTAGCTTGGGATCTGACAGTCTGGTGGAAACCTGCCCCACCACATCTCTGCTTGGGTTGAGAGGGTGGCAGGTTCTGTTCTGTGCAAGCCACCAGGGAACTGTAATGAGCAACCTGAAGAAGTGACTCACCGTCAAAACCGTGAAGAGCTCCTCCACGTACACCCTCTCCGTTTCTATAAGCTCATTTATGACATGGCTAAAATACAGAAAGAAAGAGAATTCTATCATCTTTATGTGCGTAAAAACCCCACGGCGCAGCTCAACCGGCCCAAACCATAGCGTGACCTCCCGAACAACCAACACAGGGATGATAAAACAGGTAAAAGCACAAGAGGTGAGCCCTACATCCGGTTGGAGGAACCCACGGACGGGGCAAGGACTGGCCAGAAGTAAGCATCACGTTGAGTGATGCAAACGGGGTTAAAACTTACCCTTTTAGTATATCTAAGTTGTCATCACTGTCTGAAATAAAATACTGCAAGGAATTCCGTTTTTCCTGGTAGTCGTGCATGACTTCAATCTGGAAGAGAAATGGGATGCACTGGGAAGAGCTGCAGGGAGGTCATGCAGAGCCAGGATGGGCCCAGCCCCTGATGTTGGCATAGGAACTCTTAAGGAAAGGATGGAATATGCTTCCTTTTAAGAAAACCTTTGCGACATACAGCTTTTGTAGGGCATAGAACATAATGGACAGCCAAATATTCCCAGAAAATGCTTCGCTACATAAAAGCTGGGAACACTGGTAACGTAATTCAGTAGCTCATAGGAGAAACATCAGCAGATGGGCAGTTTTCCTGTCCAGTGACAGACACCTCTGCTATACAAAGAGCAAATCCAGGGAATAACACACAGGAAATCAGTCCGTGTGACTTGGAAAAACAATCCCAGATAGATGTCAGGTACTGGAGTAATCCAACTAAACCATATGGATATGAAAGGGTTTAGGGTTTGTTTGGGTTTCTAAAGGAAACAAAAAAGAGCATCCTCAAATCCAAAGCCTAAATACAACCAATTTTTAGAAGGGTTTCAGTTCTTCAGTGCATAAAACACATGAACAGTTTTTACCTTGCGAGAACTTGGGGTTTTTCTTGATGTTTTCTTCCCAGGGAGAGACAGATCAAATGAAAACTTCAAACTGGAATTAAAATCCACACCTTGGGCAGAAGAAAACATAAAGGTGTCATGTGCATCTGTAGCAAAGGAGATGGCTCACACGGGAACTAGTAAGTCACAAAGAAAAGTGGGATGTGTTTTAAGAAGGAATAGTTAGTTAGCTAGGAAGAGAATCATAGAATAAGAGAATCAGAGTGGTTTGGGTTGGAAAGGACCTTAAGAACATCCAGTTCCAACCCCCTGACATGGGCAGGGACACTTCACACTAGACCATGTTGCCCAAGGCTCTGCCCAACCTGGTTTGAACACTGCCAGGGATGAAGCACCTACTGGGATACTGGTTTAAAGTCTTTTTATGACTGCAGGGCAAGATGCTCAGCTGTATAAACTGTTTCTCCACCTTAGAAGAGTTTATTGCTATTGTTAATAACTAACTATGATTTGTAATACTTATACAGCATCTTTCAAATACTTCTTAATCCTGAGTAGTAAATGTCGCAACTCTTCACCCAAAGGGTCTTTTTCCCCAACAAAAGCCAGCAATAATGGATTTCTCCAGCCTCAGTGACAGCTCCACATGCCAGCGGCTGCACCAAATTCTGAGATGGACCAAAACTGAACATATTCTGATGTGCAACATTCACCTTCTTTACAGAGAGAAAAAAAGAGGCTAGAAAAGGAAAAACAAAGAATTAACTGGACAAATGAACTATCTTTCCATTAGGATGAAAAAGGCATCACAGCACACACAAATGCAACAGCAGCTGTGTCTACACTGAAGGTTTGGAGAGGGCTGACAGTGAAGAGCCATCTTTTGTTAAACAGAGTATGTAGGGAGAAAAATGGATGCAGAGGAATGCAAGCCCTCATGGAAAACAGGGCCCCCATCTTCACATAGGGCTGCTGTAAGATAAAGCTATGATGCATTATCACACCGCAAGGCCTTAGACTTCCACGTGTAAACACACCACATGAGGAAGGAGAGAGATGTGGGTGCTGGAGAGCAGACTGGAAGCATGCATTGTGGTGTGACCCATCACAGACAGGAAGACCCAAAAGCAGCAAGGACTTGCCAGTGGTCCCATTGGGAGGAAGGGAACAACCGATAGGAAGTGAGACAGGAGATGGTCATCAGCTGTAGCTCGGTGTTCTGCTGCAGGAGCGAATTTACTCCATCACTAGGGCTCTGCTGCAGCTTCCTGTACCACTTCTGCACATCTCACTATGTTTTATGGCTCAGGATAGGGCAGCTTTACTCTTTCATTCCCCCACAAAAAAAGCAGTTTCAAAACTAAACCCACATCTATCAGACAGGCTTCAAATCCAAGGTAGAGATGAAAGAGGAAGCATCTGTCCTCAGACAGAAAAAGAAGGGGTGTGGGGGGAGAAACAAAGGAAAGAAAGAAAAAGAGGACAAAAGTACCATGCTCAGAGGTGGTTTGGTTTCAATCCATGCCATAAAACCCATCCATCTCAAAGCACTCCCATCAGAGCCCAGCATGTGTCTTTGACACTGCACATCACGCCAGCAGGCCCGCAGCAGTTTGATGTTTTGTATCAAACAGGGGTCCTATTAAATGCTCTCTCTGCATGATCTCTCCAAAGAGGAGCCTTTTGTCTTTCCCTGCTTGCTGGCTATGCTCATTTCAACACACTTGATCATCTCTTTCAGGAAGAGGATTAATGGAGGATACCGGTGCTTTGCAGGCAACTGAGTGCATTTGCAAGAAGAACGTTCATCCCATAAAGGCATGAAATGAGTCTAGCCAATTGATGATGGTCTCACAACATCCCACGGAGGTGGCCACCCATTTACCCCTGCTCTTTAAGTCAGTATTTCCTCCCTAATGCTTTCCTGTTTCTAGAAAGCTGGGTAAGCTGTTAGGTAATGGGCGACTCCTGTTTAAAGACTCAGAGCACTTTCTCTCATTGAGGAAAAGGGATCAGAAGGCAGCATGGTCTTCAGCCTGGGAAGAGGAAATCTGGGATTTACTTGCTGCACTGGCCTGCATCTCAACTAGTTTATGCCCCTCACTGCCTTTACTTTCATCCCCATCCCTCCACTAGCTTGGCTATTCACATTATGGACTGGAGCCACATTTACTGTTGTTTGATACCTGCTACAGTCCCCCATACCAATATTCACTAATTCATCATAAAAATTCTGTGTTAAAACACAAATGTTTCATCGCTTTCTGCACTCAGATCACCCAATTTAATATTCCCATAAAACATAGCATATCCCTGGTTTAAAATACATGGATGTTACTTCAGAATACTGCAATACTGCCAAGGATTGCAGCTTTAATGTTATCATTTAAAGCTAACACTGTGGCACATCCCATTACCAAAAGCAGGGCAGAACATTCAGTGCCCTCAGCTCAACCAGAATCTGTACTTTTATGGGTATTAATTATTCCACAATTGGGATTTAAGGAAGACATCCTTGAGGAATGAAAGGGAATTAAGCATCCGGCTCAGTTCTGTTCATGAGATTAGAGCTCCTCATCTCTCCAAGCTCCTTTACAAACATCAGCCTAACTTCATGTCAGCTCCAGCTCAAGACAGTCACAGAGAATAGGTGTGCTAATACATTTATAAACCTTGCCTTTCTCCCTGTAGTACTAATTCACCAGTGTTCAGCTCAGTAGGATGCTAGTAAAGCAGAACTGGAAGCACACGCTGTTTACAACTCTCTTGTTTCACTGAGTAGGAAGTGAAAATAAACACCAAGCAACCAGCCCTATTATTCACACACGTATGGGAACCCAAAATGCATTCCACATGAGGCAGGACACAAAACTGGGAAGACAATAAATCATCTCATATACATTCAGCATCACCCAACAACTCTGGATCAGCCAGCACGGCTGAGCTGGTTTCTCAAAACCATCCTCAGCTTTACTCTTCCAAAGGCAAAAATATCATCTGAAAACACCATGAATGTAAAATATTTTACCGTGTTTAGGGGAGAACAGAGGTGATTTTGATCTGGGTGGATTTTCTGGCCTTGGGGCTACCAATTGGATGGGCCGCACGTGTTTATCCAGCAGCTTCTTGAAGCAAGACTGGCGGTTCTCAAACATGCTTCGGACGTTTTCAAGCTTGACCTGCACTGACTGTATCTGGCACTGCAGAGAGTGAGAGAGACTCCTGTGATCAAATAACTACCACTGTTTTGCACTCTGACCCCAAACAGAGGACTATAAAGCTGACAATCCCACTCACTTGCTTTATACTGTGTCACAAGGAACTGGAGGGGTCGCTTACCTTTAGTTCTGATGTTAAGACTGACTCAAAATCGCAGTGTAGGGCTTGGGGATCATAGTTTAAGTAGGCTGAAGAGCTTTCAAGGAACCTTTCTATGTCCTGGAGAGCTTTCTGAGCGCCTTCTTTAGACTGGCACTTATCCATCTGCTGGTTGGCAAGCAGGTAGGCACCTTCATCACAGCACTGCAGAGCCTGGGGACAGCACAGGGCAAGCACAGGGAGCAGGACAGTCAGCAGTACCCCTGCTAACCAGCGATCCCATGAAGAATATCATTTACCAGATCTGTATGTTCAACACAGAGCTAAGTAGTACTCCTAAAGACCTCAGCAGCTATTGGGTTTTGATTAACAGAAAGGCCACATTTTGTCTGCAGGGTCCTCAACATAGCTAAGCTGTACCCCCACTGGATAAAACCAGAGCTATAACTGATACAGCAGCACTGCTTGGTGCACAGTTGAACCAAATGATAAGCAGATCTTTATTCATCCAACTCAGAAAGCTGAAGGAACACTACAGAGTTTACAAGGAGACAGGCAGGGGTTTTGTGGTAAATGCCTGGCTCAGTGCAGGCCTGAACTGTGAGAAATTAGCAAAGAAATTTGCATTCATGTCTTAAATAAAGAAAAAAAAGGATTTCAAATCGTACTTTAAACTTCCAACATTTAACGCACATTGGCACTAGGTTCAGCTGGCACTCACACGCTGTAATGTACACAGGCATGAGAAGATCATAGAATGGTTTGGGTTGGAAGGGACCTTAAAGCTCATCCAGCAGGGACACCTTCCACTAGAGCAGCTTGCTCCAAGCCCCTGTGTCCAGCCTGGCCTTGAACACTGCCAGGGATGGGGCAGCCAAGAGGACCTGTGAACGGGAAGGGAGACCATGGAGAGCAGGACCATGGCATGCTCCAGCAGAGCCCCTGGGCTACCCACTAGCACCAACCAGGGCTGCCAGGAGCCCAGGAGAGGACACTGCCTTGCAGCCAAGAGGCTGCTGAGGAATGAATGGCCTTGTCCCCACACATTAGCGCAATACTGAGGTGAACACAGAGGTAAAACAAGTCTCAAGTCCCCCAAACCAGTGAAATGGAACAGGGCCAAACCTCACTGCTTCTCTTAACAGCCTCAAGCATATTACAGCCCTGTGCCTTCTGGCCTAATTAGAGTGAATTTCCCTAAATGAGTATTTGATGCCGATTAAGAGATCAAGGAGTTTTGAAGCCCCACGACTCCACTTCCATGCTAGCCCACAGCAGCTGTGCCTATCTACCAATCTGCCACCTCATTTTACAGTCAGCTATGCTCATTCTTAATAAATCTCTAAGAAAAATGGGCTGGCATTTATCCAAAAGCATCCCTTCTATTGCATTCAGTGTAAAAACCTCAAAAGTCAATTAACAGATGGATGCAGGATGAAACCATGACCAACAGCAGCAGCTGAACTTTGGTGTTCTGAAGAGATGCGCACCTCTTTCTGCTGACTGCTCACAGCAACAGCAGGTAGCTGTTTGCTAATTTAACCAGCTAAATGAGGGGTGAGGCTCTCCTCCAATCCCTACGGTTCACTTTCCTACTATGAACTGCTGAATCAAAGCTGCAACTTTCAGATGCTCCCAGCTAAGAAGTGGAGATGCTAACCCCATGGAGAAGCTAATATCTGTTTCTTAGGCCCAGTGTCTCTGAACTCTACCTGCTGAAGGCGGGTATGGAGATCCAGGGTCTTCTGCAGTCGCATCTGCTTCCTTTTGATCTCATCAGACAAGACATCGGAATGATGCCGCAGCTCGTTGCATTGCTGGCAGATTAAGTTGAGGGCATAGTGATGGTTTGCTGCTAGCTGGTGTCCATGTAGTATCACCACCTGAGCCTTCCCTATCAGATCCTTCAGCGAAAGAAAGAGAATGGATTGCACACTTACTGAATATCAAAATATCTACATATAACAACACAGAATCAGAGCATCACAGAATCACAGATCGGTTTGGGTTGGAAGGGACATCAAAGCTCCTCCAGTCCCAATCCCCTGCCATGGGCAGGGACACCTTCCACTAGAGCAGCTTGCTCCAAGCCCCTGTGTCCAACCTGCCCTTGAACACTGCCAGGGATGGGGCAGCCACAGCTTCTCTGGGCACCCTGTGCCAGTGCCTCAGCACCCTCACAGGGAAGAGCTTCTGCCTAAGAGCTCATCTCAGTCTCCCCTCGGGCAGGTTAAAGCCATTCCCCTTTCCCAGGTTTCAGGTACCCATAGAGATGACTGCCATTAGCAGGCAGAATAGGTGGCTTACACAGGATATAATGCCACCCATTAGCTGGGAAAAAAAAACCTTTTGCTATCCAAAAAAAGAGGATGAAGAAGAAAAGAGCACTTCACCAAACTAGCAATGCTGGAAACGTATTGCTGCCATCCCAGGAACTGCACTCCATAAAAGCCTGTGCTCAAGTCCAGTTTAAACACACTGTGCTCATAAACATAAAGGCAACTTGGGCAGTTAAGGTTTATGGTGAAAACAAACTAAGGCCTTTGCAGCAAAGCCTGGTGCTGGTCAGTGCAATGGTTGTGTCTTCTCCAGGGCTGGCCTTCTGCTGGGACTGCTGTCCTGTTGCACCCTGCCTGCCTGGCCTTTTGTTCCTCCTCTGCCCACACACATTTCATCCAGATGGCCAGAAAGCCTTATCTCCAGATCCTTCAGGATCAATCCACTCACCCTGACCCGCTTGCCAAGCACATCCCTTTAGCGAAGTCACATCCTCCACTGGGCCCCTGTGAATCATCTCTCTTCACTCTTCTTTCCCCTGCATCTCTTAGTCTTTCTTCATCCATATGTTGTGTTCAAATCACAGACACATCAAGATAGCAACTTTTTTTGCTTCTCCATGTGCCTGGTAACCAGTCTCTGCCTATTAGCACTGCTAAAGCACTTCGCATATAAATAATTCTTCTTCCAGCTCATTAAATCCCACGCCTCCCCTATGTTCAGACATTTATCTGCTCTAGATCTTCCTGGTGGCTCAGCGATTTATTTTAACTATGATAATTAAATGGCCTGTTTCTGGCTTGCAGAGCGATCACAGCATTTCTGCACACAGCAAAGAGACAAAATCAATCCTTTTCGTGCAGCCACTTCCCAACAGATCACACTAGAAGCAGGTAATGTCAGAAAACACCTCCTACCACAAACACAGAACATGCCTCTTGTGTTTCATCAGTGCCTCTTCCTTATGAAAGATTCTCTCACCTGAGCCATCCCATCGAAATGAGCCAAGTCTTTGAGCCTTTGTTTTACTTGGAGGGCACTGTCACCAGTGTCAGGAAGCTCTGCTTGCTGCCCCATGAGAAATTCAATGGCATTCTTGACCTAGACACAAAGAAGAAGACTGCTGCAAAGAGGATACAAAGCACAGGCAGAAAATCATTCTCAGACTGAAGTTAATCACACTTTAGCCAAGACTGCTAAATCCAAGCATAAAACTACAGTCCAAGATCTAATTACTGCACTCAAAGATGCTTCTATCAGCAAAATCTCTGTGACTGCAGGGCAGGGATACCTAAATTAGCTCTGAATGAGGAAGCACAGTGGTCTCCCCAAGCTCGCCAGCCCTGCCAGAGCCAAGGAAGTGCAGCAGGAATCAAACACTCCTAAAACACAAAGCACAAAAGCTTCTCTCATCTCCCCTCCTTTCCGTCTCCAGCTCTTCCTTCCACCACCAGCAGCGTGGATCTGATCATACCTCTTGAAAACTTTGCTCAAACTTCCACAGTTGTAAATATTGCTCCATTTTTAACTGATGTTTTTCCCAGAAGCCATCAAAAGCAGTCTCCATCTCACGCAGCTGGCCAAGTAACCTGCAGCACAGGAAAAGGACAGGACTGGAACAAATAGAGGACAAGCAGAGATGGGACAATCCCTAGAGAACGCACATTCAGGTCTTCTGGAACCAAGCTCTTGGGATGAAGTTACAGATGCATATATATGAGTTGTGAGGAGCTCAGAGAGAACGTCCATGGAATCATCACTGCAGAGGACAGCACCTGTGTGCATCAGTTGTTGCTATCTCTATTTATCTGAATAATACAGAATCCCACTCTGTTTTGAGTTGGAGGGAAACATAAAGCTGATCCAGTTCCAACCCCCTGACACAGGCAGGGACACCTTCCACTAGATCAGGCTGCTCCAAGCCCCATCCAACGTGGCTTTGAATACCCGAGAGCCTGGCATGGGAGAACCCTGCATCTGCTCCACAGCCTCATCAAATCATTGTTGGGGGGGGAATCAGAGCACGTCCAAGTTACCTGACAAAAGTCACCCAGCAATTCAATGGGCCTGGAGCAAACACTGGTATCTTTACCTGTCTGAGAGGTGACTTAAACAACACATCTGTGCTTAAATCACTTGAGCAAAACAGGCACACAGGACCCTGGTGCACTCACCGGTTCACAGTCTCCCAGTCCCCAGGCCTTTCGCGGGGTTGGTCCTGGTTGCTTTCCCCAGAGTCCGGCTCTTCAAAACTGCTCAAAAGCAAGTTTCCCTCTTTTGTGACTGCTGTAATATCTTCCTGCATAATGCAAAACAGTTCTGAGTCATTTGCTGAGGTGAGGATAAGTCATATTGCGCTTCTCCTACCTGAGCTTCTCTGTATGAAACGAAGCACTGGCATCCATCAGAACAAAGGACTCCCAGAAGATCTTTTAGCACCCTTAATGTAGGGTTAGCCCCTGGAGCTGGAGGAGGCTGAACCACAGACTGGTCACCAAGCTGGGTGGAAACTGGCACACTTGAAAACATCAGGCCACTAAAGGATTCAAGAGGCAGGAGGACAGCATCACCATGGGTCCTCCTTGGCGAGCAGGTGAGTTGGTGTTAGATACCTGTCTACAAGTTCATACATTCAAGCAAGTATTTCTGCTTCTCCATCAAGGTCATTGCAGGACATTGTAAGAGGAGCATCCCATAGTGGGATAAAACTGGGGCTGAGACCATGTGGCATCACTTATTGGAGCCTGTACCTGTAGAAACAACACTCTCAATGAGACTCCACTTAGAGACAATTTAAAGCCTCGGTGTGCTCACTAGCATCAGCTGAGGTGCTTTGTGCTGTGCTGGGCTCAGCCCCATACAAACAGGTGCATTTAGTCACTTATTTTCAGGAAAAAAGAGACCACACATAGAGGTCAGGAGGAAGGAATAGGAGTGGCTGAAGAAGCCCTGAAGGAGAAACCTGGTGATGGCTCCATTGGACAGCCAACTCACAGAGGAGTGATAGCCCACCTTAGGGGATGGGCACGTTTCTATTGCAAGAGAAACAATGGCTAAACCGCTTTAAGGAGAAGATTCAGAGAACACAGACTTGCTTAAGCATCTGTGTGCCCCATATAGCTCAGAGCAACCCAAACACAACGGCATCTTTAGGGCAGTAGCCCAGGAGCAGAAGGACATGGCCACAGGAGCTTTTCCTCTCCCACACACAAAGTGTCCACTGCCAAATTGCATCCCTGTCACTAAAACATCCCAGCAGATGATCACAAGGCAAAACCCCATCCTCTTTTCACACTACCACATGCAGGAGACCCAGAAGGGATGAGGAATTCTGCAGCATGCTTTAGACTGCAGGTAGCTGTTATTTCACCCTCATACATCTCCCTCCCCAGAGCCCCACACTTCCCTTTTGATTCAAAGCTTTTATCGTATGTGTGCCAAAGTGGCCTGACTACCAGAGATGTTAACTTGATTTCTTCCCATTCAGTCTATCAAAGAGCTTCATTTCTTAGTTACTCTCTTAATTAATTTCTGCCACTTTTGTCATTGTGTTTGCAACCTGCTCAGTATCACAGCTACAGAAATCACTCTGATCAACTCATTATCTGGACTCAGGAATCAGCTGTACAAGTCTTGGGCTTGTCATGAGAGACACAAGGACCCTGTGTCTTGCTATCACCACAATGTGTGCATGGTTTCTCATCTGCTTTCATCCTTCCTGGGCTTAGAGGGAACAGAAGAATAAGTCCAGTGGATTTCATCTCAGTCAAAAGCCAATGAGTGGGTCTGATGTTCAGAATTAATAGATGAGGCATTAAAAGCAACAGATGCTTTGTACCGAGTGCTGCTGTGCTTTATATGCAAATGGAAACACAGGACATAGTTTATTTCCCCACAGTGTGTTACTGTTTTATACACAGGACTGCATTGTGTAGTTTGTGTTTCCTCCCTACACTTTGGATGTAACCCTAAGCATGAAGCTTCAGTCAGCAAGTCCTACTGCAATATATGCAGCAGCTGTTTTACACTACAGCTCTCTTCATGCTCAAAGAATAAAGGACTATTGGCAGTATCTATAAAGATACTCCCCACACACACATTTATGCCTACTCACAACACACTTTGGATGTCATTCTGTATATTTCTTACAGGCAGCCTTCTGCGAACTCGCAGTCATGTCAATGACAAGTGATTATAAATGAGAATAGATACACTTCCTTGACTGATGGAAACTAATCCTGTCATACAGCAAAGGAGCTCATCCTTCAGCCACACAGCATGGCTATTAACAAGGGAACTGTTTCTGAAGTGAGGGTTTGGTGACAGGCTTCTGCTGTCCCCAGGGAGATGCAGGAGCAGCAAAGACAACAGGTTGACATAGCAGCATCTGGGGGCACTAAAGCTTCCCCTAAACCCTATCACAATATTAACAATAGTAAGAAGCCAACGTTGTTTAAGACAAAACATGAAGGCTCATGCTCATTCACACCCTGAATGCTCTGTGCAATGCACTCACACAAAATCTTCACTTTGGGCGCTCTCCAGCACCGTTCCTTTAATCCCCCCCAGGGAAGCAGCATCAGGCAGAGGGTCCTTGGGCAAACCACCCCTCCAGACCCCCCAATGATCTCTGCATGCATCTTTCTCCAGCCATGGGAATGAAGCAAAAGGAATGGCATCGGGAGCACAACCACAGAGGTGATGAAGCCTCCCACCCACCCTCCTGCCAGCGAGACATGCAAATCCCGCAGGAGGAGCACAGCACAGACACCAAAGAGCAAGGAGGCGGCAGCGGAGACAGGCTGCTGGATGCTGGCAGGGTAATTTGCTTCAGCGGGTGGGTAACCTACAGAAGGAGTCATGCTGTGTTTTATCTTGTCTGTCAACACATACACATGGCAGGAAGGCGGAGATCCCACCTTGCGGTGCAAACAGGGGCTGGAAACACGCTGCTGATCCATACCTTGAGCTGGTAGTACTTCTCTGTGCGCAGGGCCAGGATGCGCTCAATGGAGTACATGTCATCCGGTAGCTCGGTCTCTGCCAGCTCCGTGCCAAAGGACTGTAACATCTGGGCAATTTCCTTCACGGTTAGAGCAAAACTCTCTATGGCCTGGTGGGAGATGAGAACTGCAATCAGCATGGGATTTGGGATGCTCCTACAGCTCATTAGCAGTGCACAAAGAGCCATGGCTCGGATCTACAGGGAGGGAAACAGCTTGATGTGAGAGAGGTGAGTGGGATGTCCAGATGTGCGCTGTGGTGCATCAGCTGGCGGCCACCAACATGTGGCTCATAGCGCAGACTGAACCCACAACAGGATTGTATTGGGCAGAGACACCTGATATTTGGCATTTGCTACCAATTCTTATGCATTCTCAGATTTTTTCTGCTACATAATGGAAGCCTATGGCAGAAGCCACCACAGGATGCATCTCCTTTATTCATAGACACACTTCATAGAATCCCAGATTCATTTGGGTTGGAAGGGACCTCAAAGCCCATCCAGCTCCAACCCCTGCCACGGGCAGGGACCCCTTCCATAGAGCAGCTTGCTCCAAGCCCCTGTGTCCAACCTGCCCTTGAACACTGCCAGGGATGGGGCAGCCACAGCTTCTCCGGGCACCCTGTGCCAGCGCCTCAGCACCCTCACAGGGAACAGCTTCTGCCTAAGAGCTCATCTCAGTCTCCCCTCGGGCAGGTTCAAGCCATTCCCCTTGGCCTGTCCCTACATCCCTTGTCCCAAGCCCCTCTCCAGCTTTCCTGCAGCCCCTTCAGGCACTGGAGCTGCTCTCAGGTCTCCCCTTCAGGAGCCTTCTCTTCTCCAGGCTGACCCAGCCCAGCTCTCTCAGCCTGGCTCCAGAGCAGAGCTGCTCGAGACCTCGCAGCATCTCCGTGGCCTCCTCTGGACTTGCTCCAACAGCTCCACGTCCTTATGTTGGGGGCTCCAGCGCTGAATCCCTTTAATTCCTCTATTTAAACCACACTGGGAACCGCCTCCAGGTCGCAGGCCTTTGGAGATGTATTTGGCTTCTTGGTGATGGATGTTTCTAGCTTTACAAGCCCAAAGGGCAGGTTACAAAGCAGCATGGAACCATGGGCACCTCATCCGCAGCTTCATCAGAGAGCAAGGGAGGGAGCTAAATGGAGATGAACCGGACAGAGCGGGATGGTAACTAGTGCTGTTGGTACCTCCGAACACATCCCAGGCAGACCGTGGGAGCTCTGGACACGCAGCATAAAGCATCACAAAGTTCAAGGCACAAGAGTGGAGTTAACTCCAGCTACAATGTCTTGTGCTTTTGCCTTTATGCTGAGCTCCACATCTGCTCGTGTGGATGATGCTTCAGGAGAAGGGACACTAGGATGGCTGGTATATGTTTCATTGGTGCTGTGATTTGTTGGGAAGGTAACTGGGAAAGCAGTCTGCCATTCAGCTTAGAATGATAGGATAGTGTGTTTTGGAAGGGACCTTAAAGATTATCTAGTCCAACCCCTCTACCACAGGCAGGGATACAATCTGAGAGACAAAGTCCCAGTTAAAACTAATATTACAGCAAGCAGAGAAACACATGGCAAGGAACAGCTCAGGGAATTAAACACCTCATTCCTGGCAATATTAAAGGAAAATTCTTGCAAAGAAGAAAAAACATAAAGGAAACCATCTGAATCCTCTGCATTTGGTCAGCATGCAGAAAGCAGTCTCATTGCTCTGGTTCCCAAACACATTTGTGATATTAATCACATGAAACAACCATTACAGATATATATAAAAAAGGCCTATTTTTGTATCTACCATTAAGGGAATTTTAATAAAGACTTAAAATGACAAATCTTTTGGAAGCAGTTTCAAAAGGAGCAGTTTCAAAAGGAGGGAGTTCATCATCTAATTCCTTTATAAACCCATCAAGTGCCTAATGCCACTTGATTCCTTTGCAAATAGGATACAAGAAATGCATTTGGCATCAGGGGTCACTTCCAGCTACCCATTATTCACTGCCTTACAGAAAACCTTCCCCCATCCATCCCAAACGCCCAAGAGCCCTGTGCTCAGCCCTGGTACGTACAGTCCTGAAGATGACCCACTCGCTGTGGCAATACTCCAGGGTGCCTCCAAACTCTGGGGTTAGTTGCTGTTCATCAATATATGTCAGCAGGTCACTCACTGAGCTCAGCATAACAACCTACAAGCAAGCCAACACCGTTACTTGGTTGAGCATCACTTCTAGCCATACATGAATCAAGCCTAAGAAGCTTTTATGTGTCTAAAAACTGGGTTTGCTCTAAATACTGTTCTACAGAATGGCTTTCTTCTTATGCTTATGGCTTAATATGGCTTTTATTTGATGCATTTGACCATTCTGGTAGGCCAACCCTGATCTCCCAAGTGCTTTCTTCCTTGAATGCAAAGCACAGAGCGATGCTGCAGTATCTAACTGCAGAACAGAGCTGGAAGCAGAAGTAATGCAGGGTTTTGCAAGGAATGACCAGTAATGTAGAAAAACATATATACACTTTAATAAGTTATGAAGCCAGCTTCACACAAACATATATTCATGAGGCTTTGGGAGTCTTGATCTGCCCTCGGATAAGTCATGAATTTTCAGGACTGTGCAAATGGCAATCATTCATTTTAGACTGAAAAATGCAAAGCTTGTGAAAGTCATATTATTTCCTAAAGGAAAACACTAGTTTGCTTTATGCATTTGTAACTGCATCAACTGAGACTCCATAAATGTACTGTACTTCTCTTAATTATTCTTATTATGTCCTGTGATCAAGGTGGCTTTAGAAGCCGTGGAAACTCTGACTCAAAGAGCATAAAACACCATTTCAGTCGCTGTTTTAGAAACAAACACCAACATGGTGATGGTATGGAATTTATACTGAGATGAAAATGGGTGGAATTCATTGCAAGAGCCTCACTGGACACGTCTTTTGACTTTTTAGACATTAAACAAACTCCTGAGCATGGTTTTATCCTCCACGCAGCCTATATGGGGGATGAGAACAGGCTGAGAAGCCCACCAGCCACTACCGTGGTACTCTGGTGGGGAGTAAACTGCACAAGGGAAGATGAAAAATGCTAAAGGAGAGGTTTGATGGAGACCGATCTGGTGGAAATAAGGCATTTCTGGCAGGGACGTTCTGGCGACTGCACATATGGGTGCCTGCAGTGTGGGACACTGTCACCCTCTGACCCGAGGTGCACTGATCACACACAAACACAACAGCTCTGCATGCTCGTACCGGTAACTTGAGCAGAAAATCCTCCTGACTGAAGCGAAACCCAATGTCAGTGAAGGTGCGCTGGAAAAACCCCGTGGGACGCAGAACCATCACTAGGTGCAGGTTCCCTGGGAAAGATGCCTGCAAGGAAACAGAGAGGAAATTCACTCTAAGGACACGGCAGGTCCAACCGCAGCTTCCAAACGCCTATAATCTATATAACGTTCAGCATTAGGACTTGAGGAGTGAAACTACGACTTAGCAAGGAACAGAGGGCTGGAACATCGAGAGGAGTAACAGACAGATTGAGGCAGCAAAATGTATTGCCAAACTCACTAATCATCCCATAACTGCATCAAGCAAGTCTTGTCCCTGGTAACTACCAGGCAACATTTCATTTATGGTAAGAATTCGGAGTTCCTGTATTCAAGCATATGGTTGGCAGGCACATTCCAAATGGATCTGTGGAAAGGGTGTTCAAGAGTGAAAATGAGGTTTTAAGCAAGTAGGTGTCATATCACTAAATTATGGCTAAGTGCATGATGCAAAGGATTGAGTTAATTAAGACATATGATTTCCTCTGAGATCCTGCCAGAGCAGGTTATATTTCTCCATATATTCCCCCATATACTATCCTCCTCCTTGAAACACGGTAGTAGCATCTATACCAACTGTCACAGTAATGAACGTGTTTAGGTTTTTTGCACTGCAGGGCACTTAATCTGTGCCTTCTAAACCAAGACTGCTCCTGTAAACATGCATTTGTGTTCTTCAAAAAAGCCATGATTTACAGTTGAGATCTGACATCCATGAACTGCATCGTAACTCGTTTTCTTGTGCAGGAAAGGTCAGGTTGTGGCTTCCACTGCCCACAACGTCACTTAGAAAGGGACAATGACTTTTAGGATCAAATAAGCCACATGAATTCAATATATTGATCTGTTGTTATTTTAAGTAGGAGCAAGGAAAAAATGAATTCATGTGAATCAAGTGCAGGATTCCTACCCTTTGGAAGTCAACAACAATGGTGCCAGGGACAAAGGTTTGGCATTAAAACCAAGCAAACCATTAAACAACAGATACGTTGGTGCTGGCTCCAAGCCCTGGGTGCTGCTCCTCTGTTACCCAGTGCCTGGTCAGCACACAACTGCTGCCAGCCCCAGGCACACAGTGATGGCCACAACCGCTCCTTGGGGAGACCCAACGAACCAACTTCCAGCCCCATCAAACATGCAGATGGGCCAAAGGTCTAACCCTGGCCATGGAGTCACCAGAGCTTTGCAGCTCCGAGGTCTTGCCCAAGAGCGCATGGATGAGAGGCTGCAGGAGATCCAGGTTCAGCTACCTGCTCAATTAGCTCTACAAGGAAGATCAGCTCTCCTGCAAGACAACCCCAAGCAGGCTCTCCAACACCCAGCTACAAGACATAGCTCTGATGATAACTCATCTCAGAGACCCTCCTCAGTTCAGGACTCGTAACCTTAGCTTCCTGTATAAGGAAAATCATCCACAGGGTACCAGATATCTTCGAGGAGGTGGAGTGGTTCCTCACTTTGAGGACAGTCTCTGCCTGGGATGTGGAAACCCTTCCCTGAAGAAAGCATCACCAGAACTGGGATGCAGAGAACCTTCCCTGAGGAAAGCACCACCAGCTCTGGCACAGGCTTGTAGGCATCTTGAATGAACTGAAAATTAACAGCATTCATATTTCACTGGAAGGCCTCTGACAAGTTCATCATCATCCTCTTGTGCATCCCAGAGAAGCTGGCTGCCTCTCCCACCTCACTACCCTGGCTCTCTATTGAATCCAGGAACCACTGGTATTGCTCTTTCCAGGCCTGTTGACTGACCAGGCTGGTCCTTGACGCTCTTCACTAGGCACTAGGAGATCCCAGAGAGATCTGTCGGTCTGCATTCATGGCAATGTCATGCCCTTCCCTCCAGAGCTGCGAGTCCACCATGTGTCATTCCCTCATGCCCACCCTTATGTCCATGCTTGCTTCATTCTATATCCTGGTCATTTCCCAGTGGGGATTTCTTTGCAGACAGGCTAACAGTAGCATTCTCCAGCAAGGTTTCAAAGATACCACCAAGAAGCCACCACAAGCTGTAAACCTCGAAGGAAAGGATGCTTCAAGACAGGCCCTGCATCCCTGGCATTATGGCTCAAGACTGACTTGAACCAAAGCCTTGTGAGGCCAATGGTCTTACAACGCTTTAACTGCTTGGAGGATGCAATTTTAGGTCCTTCTGCATGGTAATGAGTCCACTCTTAGTGAAACCAAAGGTAAAATGCCTGCAAAAACCACACTGCAATAGCTACAGGGTGTGAAATGCCTTGCTGAGAAGAGAAGTGCTTTGGACACCTTTTGTTTCCTGAAGGCAGGATGCCAACAGGACATAGGGTAAAAGACCATTACCTGGCACTCACATCCTTCTGCAACGCCCCCCACAGGGGCAAACTCCCCTTTGACACAACTTCACACCCATACACCCCCAATGGGCACCTGGATTTCCAGGTGATTTGATTTTTGTTCAGTTTAGGAAGCATTTGGGCCTTTCTCAGCTGATTTTATCCACATAGATTCAAGGTCAGCGCTTATGAGTAGCTACAAACCAAGAAACAGAGCTTTGCAAATGAGACCTAATGTATTTCAAGCACTGAAAAACACAAGCCAAAAATAAGCCTGCAGAAAGGTAACCACCAATCAAACCATGTCCTGTACCCTACTACAGACTTAAGAGAAAGGATTAAAGGTTAAAACCCCCATATATATATGTGTGTGTGTGTGCATATATATAAAGAAATATACATGTAATTATAAACCAGTTATTCCTCAGAGAGATAACAGAGGGACTATATCTATTTAAATCACTACTGCAGTTGTAGTTTCTAAGGGCTGAGGTCTAGTAAGTTACCTGCAAACTCAACTCTAATGATACTGCTGGAAAAAATCCCTTCCCCACAATACATTCAGGAAAGCAAAGACAAAAGAGCCTTAATCGTGCCTTATGTTTTATCTTACTACTTATAACACTACAAAGAACCTCGTGCATTTGGTGACCTTGGGGTTAGGTAACAAAACACAAAAGAACCTCCTAATGCCTGTGCCCTCTGCTATTCCTCTGCAGCATACCAGGAAAGGAGGAAAACTCTCGGCACAATTCCACTAAACCAGGCAGTTGGCAACATTTCATTACTATTAACTCTCTCCCTGACCAAAGACCGTGCTCAGGACATACTCCCCCTTCTGAGGACACAAACGTGTGCACCTTAAGGTCCCAGCTCAGCAACTTGCTTAAATGCATGCTCAACTATAACCCCGTAGACAGCCCTGATATAATCAATATAGACGAACTAGGCTAATAAAGCACAAGCACAGGCATGCACTGAAAGCATCATAGTTATTATCTCTTCAGTGAATATCTCATCCTGATGCATTTAATGTGATTTTTCCCCCCATTTTAGGAATTCGGTTTCCAGGGAATATTCTTCCCTGCAGCTCACTGGGACATACGGAAGGTCGGAAATCAATGAACACAAAGTAGTATCTGCCACTAAGTTTGCTTCTGAGTGATGGAGACTGAGGCTAGTGGTCCTTACACATACAGGTGCTGAAGTTCATAGAATCATAGAGCCATAGAATCACAGAGCACCAGGCTGGAAGGGGCCTCAAGGATCATCTGGTCCAACCTTTCATGGCATAGCATGACCTAGACAAGATGCCCTAGCACCCTGTCCAGCCGAGCCTTCACAGTGTCCAACCTTAATGACTTTCTGCTGTCCCTTAAAGTCACACCGCAAAATGCCAGGCGCTGCTCGTTTGAGCTTTAACTCCCCCCAGAGCCAAAATGAAACTCCGAAGCGCTCTGCTACCGTTTTATTGCAGCCGGCTGCAGAATTAACCCCCGAAGATGCTGCGAGCATCGCTGCCGCACACCTCCCACCCAGGGCCCGCTCCCTGCCAGCGGCTCTCCCGTACCGTACAGCAGCGAGCACAGCCTTTCCCAGGACATGTCGCGATGCGACAAGCAGCAGCACTGCGGGACAGCGGTGCCCGATGCCCGCCCGCACGGAGGATGCTCCTATAATCACTCCATTAAACCGGCTCCGGTCAATACTCCCGCTTCCTCCATCACCTCCCGCACACCCCCCCGGTACAACGAGGCCTCTCTCCGCCGATCCCCCCCCCCCTCCTTCCGTGCTCGCTGCAGCACGCCGGGCCCGGAGCCTTACCGCAGTGCTGCCGGCCCGCCGCCCGCCGCGCCGCGGGCTCGCCTCGGCCATCGCCCCGCAGCCGGGACAGGACCGCACCGGACGGGGCGGACGGGACGGAGCCCCCCGCGTTCCCCCGCTGCTCGCCCCGCAGCCGGGCAGGGCAGGCAGCAGGCAGGCAGCAGGCAGCCCTGCCGGCACCCGCGCCCGGCTCGCAGCACCGCGCTCCTTCCTGAGCGCCGGGTTTGCTTTTAAGGTGGAATGCCCCAAATCATCCTGCAATCAAGGCCAGTGCTTTTCCCTTCGAGGATGGGGCTCGCAGCGATCCTCTCGCCCCTTCCCCCTTCCTCCCCGCCTTGTTTCAATGTGTGTTGTCAAGGGGAGCGAGGAAAAGATGCTCCTGCCAAAACCTGAGGCTCGCCCAGGGCTGCACGGCCTTGCTTCCAAATGCACGTAGCACCAGCGTGAGCTCTGCCCGTGCAATTAGAGACATACACAAAGAGTTAAGCAAAAATCGGTCTGATCCTACATTTTTCTGGATCAGATGCACAAGAGCAGAGCTGCAATCGCATATACACATGCTGTAAAAATAGGACACTGTGCATTTGAAATGCAGCTTATTTGCACTTCTTTATTCCAAACTTATACAGAGATCAGAAGACTTTTTTTATCGCAGCATGGGTTTATGATTAGAAAGAAATCAAGATGTGCTCTTTTATGTCACCTGCACAAAGGCAGGTCCAGCCAAACTCCTCCTGGACACAAAGACCAGACCCTGGTTTTAAAGCAAGATTCCCAAGTCTTAAGATTTAGTGGACACGGGTTTCCTGCTTGTCACTCCTCTTCACACAGAGCATCTCCACACTATTGACAGATAGCCCCAATACTCCAGGCAGAGTCACTCCTCTACATGGACACGCAGTGCACACAGGCACACAAATAGGGTGGATGCTCAAAGGTCACCCCATAATTAGATTTCCTTATTAAGCACAAAATGAATGACACTTCTGTAGAAGCCACAAATTAGGACAGGGTTCCCCCCCCCCCATTTGAAACTTCCAAACTACGCAAAGTAACCGCATCACCCTTAAAAGATGCTCTCAGTAGTAGCGAACGCTGGCAGCAGAACTGAATTTTGATGCTCCCTTTAAAGAAGTACTTTTAAAAAGCTCTTTCTTCCCTGATGGCATGGTAACCACGCTTGGAAATTCAGCTTATGACATCCAGGGAAACCAGAGCCCAAAATACCGACAGAGGCATCTTATGCACACTGCAAAGAGGTAACCCCCCCCTCTTCCTTCCACAGGATGCCCATCAGCAAAACACCATCAAAGCCTGACTTTCTGAACACCAAGTTCAGCTGGACCAGTGTTACATACTAAAACAGTGTAAGATTTAACTTTATCAGATCTAACCAGAATGAGGTATGAGCTTTTCTTCCTCAGTATAAACCATTTGCTTCATTATCCATCAGATGGATCAATGTATTTAACTGTTCCATGATTAAAGACAATAATAAGACACCCAGAATATTTTCATTGACTTACCCACATGGCTGGCTGGAAAAGCATTTATTGGCTCCTACCTACCCATGTACCTATAAACCTGACTTTCCTACACATGCATGCACTGCTGTAACACCATGCTCTGATTTCACAGCACACAGTGTGCTGCTGAGCTGCAAAAAGCTCACTTTGAGGTAAGTGCCGCCAGGATATGTGCTGATGATGTGTAGCACCTCAATATATGTCATATTTAAAATACACGAATGCATATATAGACATTTAAAATAGCTTTTGCCACCCATGCCCACATACAAATGCTTGTGAAGCCTGTTTTAAGAACCTAACGCTTTCAGTCACTGACAATTGGGTAAAACATAGTCTCATTAATAACCAGTGTCTAGAAAGAATATATATTAAGCCACCACCAAAAGCACAGAACAAGGCACAAAACCCATTTGAACCACTATGAAGAAGTACAAAACCAAGCAAATGAATCAGTTAATACTCAGATTGCTCATTTACACACTCAAATGGGGCATAGAGCTGTGCCTGACTTAATTATAGTGCCATAAAGTAAACTACAACCTAGGGAGAAAGCATGAGCACCATTGCTCCTGGTTCCCACTGATTTCTTGAAAGTGATACATAATGAGCATGATGACTTAGTACATTAAAAGATATTAACATTAAAGAGGACTTACTGCTATTTTTTGGAGAGTCATTTTGACTGAAGTCCATGTGTCCAATCGTCTATCCAGGATCAGGATAAATCTGGTGTCTGACTCATGTTGACTGTGAGAGAAGAAAATACCAATAACCACACAACATCTTGAGGGAATGTGATTCTATTCCCCAAAAACACCTCCAGAACACGGAGCACAAACCACAGGGTGACACTGCCACGACTCCCTGAGCAGATTCCAACAAGAAACTTGGGAAGCCCACCTTAGGGTGAGCCCAGGGTGAAGCATCACCTTCGAATTGCGCAGGAGGTGGAGACAATACATTAGGGGAAACACACATCAGCGTAGACAACAGCTTCCCCTGGGAACCCACACTGGTCTGGAGATCTCTGAGGAGGTCCAAGGAGGCAGCAGCCGCTGCTCCAAGATGCACATCCCTTTGTGGTCAGCTCTTTCGTCCGATGGGACTTGCCACCTCCTTGCCCAGGTTATAGCAACCGAGCCATGACTTGGTTTGGCATAAGGCAATAGAGGAGGCATCACACCAGGGAAGAGTGATGCCAGCCTGGTAAGGGGAGAGGGGGAACTGGGGCTGGAATAGACTGTCAGGGCTTCCCCAGCACCTCCCAAGGCCCCATTGGAGAGGGGGTGAATGATAGGAGGCATTTTCTAACACCCCCTGCATGCCCAGGTTTCCTGGCATCCCTCTGACACCCAAAGCCTTTAAACTGCTTTGAAATCCCCATCCTTACCAGCCAAGGCAGCAGTACCAGGGATGCCTGGGCTGGCAGTGAGCTCCTTACCCATCTGAGATCAAACATTGCCTTCCCAAGCTAACTGGGCACAGCTCAACCAGCTCAAACCATGACGATACACACCTCGGGGCAGCCCGAGTTACAAACTGGCATCATGTTTGCACACAGGTAAGGGTACGCTGGCTTGTAACCCAGTCCTCCGATGTGAATGTATTTACAGGAGACTTAGGTAATATCTACAACATTTATTTAGTGGATGTTGAAACCGGATAACACATCCCATGCGCTAGGGCCGTGTCCCTACCCTATTGCTGCAGAGAGGCTCCCAGTACACATGCTGGGTCAGGTATCTGCACTGGGCACAGCCCCATGCAGGCACCGGCGTTGGTACTTCTCATGTTTGGCAAGTAAAAACACATGGGGCATCACTGACAGGTATCACACGGCAGACAACGCTTGGCAACTACACTGCATGGAGGCAGTGCAGGAGCTCTCACTCGATGCACATCTTGCTGCTCTGGCATCTGAGAGCCACACCTCTGGCAAATACATTTAAAAGGAATTAGAGGTTGTGCCAAGAGGAAAAGACACAGAATTCCCTCTGGCTCATAACAACAAGGCACTGATACACCAGATACAGAGGCACCCAGCTCTGTCCTACACATACATCACACCCAAAGTGCAAAGGTTTCGTGTGAATTTATACATTGCTATTGAGGCACAGCACAAAAGAGCAGACAAAACTCACGGTGTGTTTTACACATGGGTTGAACACAGAACTTTGGCATGTAATGAAGTGTGAGGTTACACACCGTGAGCTGCACCGGGCACGGCTTTCCAGCCAAAACCTTTTCCACCTAAAATAGTTCTGGCAACATGAAACTACTGCAGGGTTCTGTCAGCTCTGTTCATCCCCTCCATGAGATAAATGACCTGGGTAGGTGCAAGGGGGCAAAAGGATCCCTTTGTTTGAGGGAAAATAAAACCTTTTTCAGCCCATCCTAAAGCTTTTAAAAGTCTCTGTTCAAGGTGGAACAATTTTCCACCTCCACTGTCTCCCAGTCTGGAGAGGGGCTTTGGACAAGGGCCTGTAGGGACAGGCCAAGGGGAATGGCTTTAACCTGCCCGAGGGGAGACTGAGATGAGCTCTTAGGCAGAAGCTGTTCCCTGTGAGGGTGCTGAGGCGCTGGCACAGGGTGCCCAGAGAAGCTGTGGCTGCCCCATCCCTGGCAGTGTTCAAGGCCAGGTTGGACACAGGGGCTTGGAGCAAGCTGCTCCAGTGGAAGGTGTTCCTGCCCGTGGCACGGGTTGGAGCTGGAGGAGCTTTGAGGTCCCTTCCAACCCAAACCAGTCTGGGAGCCTGTGATTTCCCAACAGGCTGCCATTGAAAAACCAAACCCAGACCCATAGCGTTCACACAGCACTGCTGCCAGTCTAATAGAACCTGAAGAAAAAACCCATAATCCAAGTAATTTAGCAAAGGCAGTGAGGCTGTAGTGCACTGTCCATTCATAACCGCATGCCAAAGTATGCCATCTACTCAGGACGAGGTTGTATTCAGCTACCTCTAAGCACACTCTTACTTTCATCAGTTCCCTTACAGACACAGAGAAGAAAGTCCCAAAAGCCTTGAAACCTCCTGTGGGAAATGCTGAATTTACCCTGGAGCAAGCCCATCACTGTTTGCAAGCCAGGCCTTGCAGTTTATCAGATATCCAGTCCTACAATGTACCTTTTAGACCGACAATAGCAATCAATCAATGCTTTCTCACTAAGGCTGCAAGGGCTGCTCATCTGCATCCAGCAGCAGAACGATGGAGACGGAGAACATAATCGAGGATTATTTCTCTCCAGGAGCTTCTTGTCACTTCTTTCCCCTTCCCCTCATTTTTGTGTGTGCTGTAGAACACATCAGACTAAAAATAAAGGCTTGGGATGCTTTGCAGGAGGACCTGAAATCAGATCCCGGAGGCTGCGCTTGTGAGGTTTATCGCAGGACGGAGAGACTCCTCGTGGCTGGTGGGATCAGAGCAGGACAGCAGGACCTGCTGCCTAACACTGAAACTCAGGGGTATTTATAGCCACCAGTACCCTTTGCTGTGTCACTACTCCGTGTTATCAGCCACGCTTCTGAATCACTTTGTACTGCACTTCCTGATCTAAGTGAAACATGCAGAGCTTGTCTAAATACCAGCAAGTTGGAGAGTCAAACAACACGAATGGAATGGAGCAGAATGGAGCAGAATGGAACAGAACAGAATGGAACAGAATAGAACAAAGTAGAATAATTAGAAATAGCAAAATTACAGATTTCATTAGAAATTAGATTAGAAATTGAATTAGAAACTGAATTAGAAATGGGATTAGAATACACCATTTCAGTTGGAAGGAACCTACAATGATCATCTAGTCCAACTGCCTGACCTCTACAGGGCTGACCAAAAGTTCAAGCTTTATTAAGGGCATTGACCAAATGCCCCTTAAACACTAACAGGCTTGGGGCACCGGCCACCTCTCTGTAAGCCTCTGCCAGTGTTTGACCACCCTCTCAGGAAATAAATGCTTCCTAATGGCCAGTCTAAACCATTCCCACATGTACTTTCACTGGATCCCAGGGAGGAGAGCATCTCCCTGGCCACATCCCATCCTCAGGAAGCTGCACAGAGCCATGAGGTTGTCTCTCAGCCCCCTTTTCTCCTAACTGTGCAAACACGAGGGTCTCAGCCACTCCTCAGAGGCCATGCCTTCCATTGTTTCCAAGACGGCCAGGTACACTGAGGCAGGCTGTTATGATGGTAGGAAGGAGCAGAGAAGCATGACTGAAGTGGTTCTCCTATAAACATGCTGAACGTGTCTGAATCACCGCAAGCTCACAGCTCTCATTAGCTTCTTGATTGAGTTGGACCTATTAGAGGGACAGCAAGACTGCTCATCATGCTAATGCCAGGGTGTTTCCAGAAGCCCTGGAGATACTGGGCAGAGCTGGGAAGTGCAGATGCCCACAGGACTTCAAAGTCCATCCAGAAAGGGGCCAAAGGAACCCAAGGCTCTCTTCCTTTCCTTACATCTTCCAAGGCAGCCGCTGATGGAAAGCTCCCATGGAGCTGCTGTCAACCTGCTCTCCCTGCAGGAAGAAATCTGCCAAAACAGGCATTATTCAAGGAAATTAAGCATTCCAGGTAACTGAGTCACGAGGCTCAGCAACAAGGAATAGGACGGCCATTAATCTAAGTATGTGGCACAGGCTGCTTAACCCCAAGACATGGGAGCTGTGGCACGCTGCTGAGCCAGCGCGTGGAATGGGGACCCCACACGCTTTGTCCCTGTAATTAGTCCCTTCCTTGGGTTCATTTTGCTTTTTCCACAGTAATGACTCTCCAGTTGTACATGTCAAACACTACTCTGCAGCAGCACGGCATATTTAAGCGGTGACACATGTCC
Source organism: Pezoporus flaviventris (assembly GCF_033815535.1). NCBI lineage: Eukaryota > Metazoa > Chordata > Aves > Psittaciformes > Psittacidae > Pezoporus > Pezoporus flaviventris. Next base: position 18,586,403 of record NW_026892553.1, on the reverse strand, counting down.
AAGCTTAAGGAAAGCTTGTTGTTAATTAGAAGCTTAATAAACTCAATTTCTGATACATGCAGGCTGACCAGTCAGAGGAATGATGGCCACTTTTTACCCTGCAGTGACTGGCACATTAAATACCACGCCTGGACACCATAAGGGCTTGCATCGTTGCATCTTTTCCCTTGAGAGCTGAAGATAACGCATGGCGCTACCATGAAGATCCCCTGCCTGACCCAAGCAGGTCTTGCCCATCACAGACAAGGCCTAGAAGGCAGCCACATACCTGGGGACTGACGTTAGGTACGTGAGGACTTTAGATACGATCTCCTCGGGCACCTCGTTGAAGCGAGCGTTGTCAGGGAGGGTGATAATCCAAGCCTTGTCCTTCCCTCGGCCACCTGGAATAAGGACAAGGATGCTTCCCTGCGTTGCTCTTGAGGAGGGCCAGCAGCAAAGCCCAGGAGCACAGGTTAGGTCAGAAAACACACTGCCATCATTACAGAATCCTGCCTTTGATTTCAAGCACAACACATACGCAGACGTGCTAGAAAGAAATGTATTAGGTACCAGGTATTTCCTTTATTTACTGAGTGTACTTTACATGGCACAGCAAAAGAAGGCAGAAATACAAGGACAAATATAGAACCTATAGAAAACCATTTCAAAGCAAAGCCCTTGTTAATGTGTTGAGCGTTTGAAGGCAAGAGCATTTCATGTGGCTCGAAACAGAAACCTAATATGCTCTTTCAAACTGCCTCAATGTTTTATTAACAACCTTTCTAGTGGCACTGGAGGCTACCTGATGGATAATATCCCGTGTGGAGTATCATTTTGCCAAATAGCATGGAAGTTTGTCTGGGGTATTTAATTACCACAGAGAAGTTCACTGTACTCACCGGAGAGAAAAGCAAACTCCTTCATCAAATCATCGCTGATGTCCTTTGCACAGATGGGTATTGTGGTTTCTGGGGGGAGGAAAAAGCAAAAGCAGCCATCAGAAAGGAAGCAAAACTCCAAATGTGTATCAATGTGCTCACCCAAAGGTGGGACTTGAACCCAATGCAGCTTCCCTAAATCATATATGAAACCTCCTAACAAAGGACATAGGGATCTCCTAGAAACCACTGATGCTAATGACTCCAACAGGGCAAATGCCATAAATCAGCAGATAATGTATTCTAGCAAATGTACTAAGGGAGTTCGGGTGCTCAACAGGGTGTATCCAATGTTAATTGCTATATTTTGGAGGTACTAACTTTACTCCCTACTCTGCACACTCCCCCAGTGCTCCCTAACCTTGGCAGTGCAATGGGCTGAGGTTTCTGCTGGCATCAGCAGCATCCAAGGCTGCCACGCTGGGAACAAGGCTGGGTTTTCACACTGTTAGAGTCTTTAATTTTGAGTAGATGAGCTTCTGAACTCCTGGTTCCATGGAAAGGCTGTGCTGGCTTTGGGTTATTAGATTTCTTTTTAATTAAATAATGGGAGAGGCTGGTTTCATGCCACGTTTAGCACACTGACCATGTCAGCAGCAATGGAAGGTTACACATGGTTTTACCTGGGAGAAGGGAACACAAACCAGACTGAACACAAAGGGATGCTTAGAGCTGGTCCACGTTTATCTATAAATGGAATGATAGCCTAAAATGAAACAACCTTGTTCCTGCAAATAAAGGACATCTCTACAGATTAGAGTCATTGTGCTCTCCGATAATCACATTTTAAACACTGATTATTGCACAGAGTCAGTCCTAGGGAGTAATCTTCTGGCTGTTTCAAATGACATGGGCTGCATACTCCAGCACACTCCAGCGTAATCAGTATTTATTCTATTTCACTGTTCCCAAAGGCTTTCTGCTCACTTCAGCTTTATCTATGGATTTTTTGGGCCCTTGGTGGGCTGCATGGAACAGCAGCACCCAGCGGTGCACGAGGTGATGGGGACTCTGCTCCTGCATCCCCACTTGCCATGGGCTCCTCTCTGCTCTTCCATGCACACATCTTTCCCTCTGACAGATAAAAACGTGATTTCTGTTTGCTAAGGATCAAGTGGCATCTACAGAAGCATTCTTCATTTGAACAGGCCGCAGAACGGGTCTTGCTAAGAAAGAAGTTTGCCTTGCAAAGCTATTTCAAACATTCGCATTCAACTGCTTCACCTAACTCGAGGACAAGCTGCAGCCACAGATTTCTCCTCTACCAGTAGATTTCTTTCTCCAGGTCAATAGTTTCACACTGATAAAAATGCATATTTAATAACTTCAGGTGCTCCAACACATGAAGCAGATGATATTAAACATGCTGGGCTTTGAAAACACAAGACCAAAGACATAGGCACACTTATTTGCCTCGGAACAGCGTGGGGTTGTTCAGCAGCCTGTCTGCCTTTGTAGTCGAGGTGAAGTCAGCTCTTCTTCCCTACCCATGGCTTGGCCATGCACTAGGACACCCCTGTGTGACTCAAGTGCTCAGCGGTAAAAGCAGTCACAGCTACAGGTGTACAAGTAAATGAGGCTTTTGTTTCTGGGTCTGCAGTGATATGGGAGGGGTGTGCTGGTTTATTGAGAGCTGTCAAGGAAACAGGCTGGGAAGCATTAAAACAAGCCGGAGACAAGTATGGTTGGGGAAAAAAAGCACTTTCCCACAAGTATTTTCAAACCTTGCTTTACAGAAATGAATACAATCTCAAAAACGCGTTTTTTAACCCCAGAGTGCAGTGCTTACTCTCTCACATCTCACCTACAGTTTATCATAGAGTCATCTACTGGTTTGGGTTGGCAGGGACCTTAAAGCTCATCCAGTCCCAACCCCCTGCCACGGGCAGGGACACCTTCCACTAGAGCAGGGTGCTCCAAGCTCCAACCTGCTTCCCAAGGGATGACATTTCTGGAAAAGGGCACTCAGCCCTTTCAGAAAACCAGCCCCTTCCGAGCAGTCCCAAAATAACCCATTTGAGGAAAAACTGGGTGGGAGTACTTTACTTCAGGCAATGAAGGCTCAGGGAGCATTTCCCTTACATTTCCCATCTCCTGTAGCGTAGGAAAATCCAACAGGCGACAGAGGAGCAGGATAACTGCCCTTTGGTAAGGTCAAGGCACGACAATAGGCTGATTGTGGTCCTATTAGAGCTGCTCCTTGGCCATCAAACCCAACCTCTTGGGCAAACGTTAGGGAAAATCAAGTGTTGGCACCAGATTCACAAGCGTGTTGCTGTGCCTGAGGCACATCAGTGGGATGCTGCTATAAATCCTCTACAGAAGCATGACCCTTGTCCTCAAATACGAATCTCTGGATAAAGAGCAGTGAAAAGCAGTGGGGCACAGATAAAAACAAGGCTTTAGCTGATGTGCATTAGCAAACTGAGGGGTTCTTATTTGGAGGACTCTCTTGGGACAGTACAGAAAAGACCCCAGGGTACAGCCCACACTGGCTATGAACCGCATAGCCTACATCTCACTGGCACAAGGCAGAGGAAGTCCAGGTTTCATGCAGGTCCACTCATTCCTCTTAAAATAGGCTTTGTGATCATCAGCTACTAGAGATTAGAGCTGTGCTGTTATAAAATGAAGCATGAACTGCCTTGTGTTACAGCATCCCAAACTGCACTGCTAACCCCATACAGTCTGTATGACCTCAGGCTTTAGGGTCTTACTAAAACCAAGCAGCATCTCAATGATAAACTGTTAGAACAGTGTAGTAACATCCTTGATATAGGCTCTAACCTGGGTATTTATAAAATGCTGCTGCAGTTATTACATTCAGAGACTCCTCTATGGAGGAGATCGTTGCCATGACACAGAGATTCGGAGGATGCGTGAAGCCAAGCAGGGACAAGACAAAGGGGAAATACAGAGCTCTGTACCCCATCGAGAAAAACTAACGTGGCTCAGCAGGAAACCTGCTGACTCAGCCCTGTCCCCATCATTTGGCTTACACAGCCCACAACGTTTTGCTGGGTCCTCTCCATAGGACTGTATCTCGAGGCTGTTGCACAGATTGCAGCTGTGAGAATGATGCTCACTGTCAGCGATCCTCCCTTTTGGGGGGGATTCAAGCACAGAGGGACTTCCATAAAGGGTGGGGAGGGAACAGCTATAGTCTGAGTCCAAACCCCTCTCATAAACCTCAAATGAACGCTGAAGATCCTTGCTCTTTGGTAACTATTGTTTCCTTTCCCTTTCCAAACTTCACAGCCCCGCAGCATCTGCAGACAGCAGCTGTGTCACACATCTGCCAAGCCCAAATATTGTTTGCAGCTATAAAACCCGTTTGGAGATGGCTTTGTTGTGAATGAAGAATAGCAGCTCTTCAGAGGAGGGCTGCTGCCGTAGTCTAGGAAACAAAACTGAAGTAAATCAAATGCAAAGGGTAAAGGATCACATTGAGCTTCTCCGCGATCTGCTTCTTGTCGGCTGCTTGTCCATTCAGACGTCTACACCCAGCTAAGCAGCATTTATTTGGTGCCAAGGGAGCCTGCGGAGCAGCACGGTTATAACCTATTTCCACTTCTGGCAGTGACTTCCTGAGCTAACCATCAGCCAGTGTCTGCCTTTGGTTGTCCTCCTGTTCCTTTGAGGCTAAGGATAAACCAACAGCATTTACAGGAAGGTCTGGTGCTTGGGGGGGCCCTGTGTGAGGCCAGCATCAGTGTGAGCCTCCCTGAACAGCCCATGGAGAACAAGCAAGGCTGGGTGGGAGGATTAAGCCATCCCCATCTCGTCTGCTTTATGCAGGAATGGGAAGGGAAATCCCTTAGAGAGAGTGCCCCAGCCATGAACCCAGTGCAATGCAGAGAGCAGCCCTTTCAGCTCCTCCTGCTGAAGCTGCTCCGCTTGGCAAAATTAAACATTTATTGGAGCAAGGAACAGAGACACAGCCTTGTCTGAGGAGGAAGCCAATGCACCACCCTGCAGTGTGCCCCCCTAACTCAGTCTGCATTGCTATACCCACACAAAGCAATCAGAGAGGCCCTGCAGCCCACCGCTGGGTGCACTCAACGTGGATAAGGGAAGAGGAAAAGGGGGACATTCAGAGTGATGGTGTTTGTCTTCCCAAGTCACTGCTATGTGTGCTGCTGTGGCGGAGCACCTGCCTGCCCACGGGAGGTGATGAATGGATTCTTTGCTTTGCTTGCGTGCATCGCTTCTGCTTTACCTATTAAAGCATCTTTATCCAACCCATGAGTTTTCTCTCTTCCACTCTTCCAGTTCTCTCCCCATCCCACCAGGAGGGCAGAAAGCGGCTTTGTGGGGCTCAGTTGTGTGCTGGGGTTAAAACACAACCGTGTCCTAGGACAAGCGGCTGAGCCTCACCCTTCTTTCTCACAGAACAATTCCCAAAGCCTTTGGACTCAACGAATCCACACGGAACATCCCCATTCTCCCTATCAGCACACCACGTCCAGCAAGCAAGACAGAGGGAGCGATGAGAGCAGAAGCACTGGGTTACACTGCCTGCAAAGTGCCACCCAGCAGTAACCAGCACGCTTGCAGGAGGTCTGTCACACAGCACGGAGACGAGTGGCCAAGTGCCTGTCCCTTGGGAAGGAGCGGGGCAGGGCAGAGCAGAGAGCAGTGTTCAACCCGTATCTTCCCATGGATCACACCCCACCTGCATCATGTCCAAGCAGTGGCTGCCCTGACGAGTGCATAGCCTGGAGTAGGAGCCTCACTTCCTCATCACCGCATCCACACCTCCGTACCTGCCCAAGGATAGGACAGGATGCTGTGTACAGTGTTTACACGGTGTTTGTGGGAAGCAGAGCCAGGAAGGGCTGAATCCTTAACAACAGAAACAACATTTTTATCTATGAGAGGAACAAATGTGTTCATGGAAGAGCAGAGAGAGCCCCTGGCCAGGCAGCGGGACGCTGGTGGAGATCCCGTGCTGAACTGCACGTCCATGACAAGCAGAGAATGGGACATTGTGCTCCCCAACAAGGCCTGCTGTATTCACCAAAAGCTTATCCCCAGGACCTGGTCTGAGCAGAGAACTGACAGCCAAGTCCTGGGGCTCCTTCCTGGCTTCGACACTAAACTCTCTGGTAGCCGGGAGCAAACTGTGTCTCCTGCAGCTTCAGTTCCTCATTGGGAATGGGAACAGACACAAGTGCCAACAGGATACGGTGCTACCACAGGGCAATGAGCACGTCTGATGCCAAAGGGCAGAAAAGACCCCAGCAGCCCCCATCCATCAGGCTGATGTGGTGTCCACGGGTCGAGCAAGAGCTAACATCAAAGGGAGGGTGTTAAAACCCCTGTTGACCCTAACATTGAATGGTGTAGGACCAACATGGACAGCTGGGAAAGAAGAGGTCTCCACAACCCACAGGACTGCTTTCTAGATGCACCAAAGAGCTGAAGGTCTCGGGATCAGCACTGAAGTCCACCAGCACAGACTTGGTGGCTTCCTCCCCACAGATCTGAGGCCAAGGGATCATTCTTCCCTACAGGTGAGTTTTCAGAGCACGCTGGCTTACAGGGACTGACGTCCCATAACAAGGACTCCTAAAGATTCATAGGGCAGAATAGCAAAGGGGCCCAATAGTAAGAGACATTTCTACTCATTCCCACCACAGTCATCCAGGGCTGCAGAGCACACAACAGCCTAATGCTTTATAGCTGAGGTAACAGCTTGGCCACAGATGCAGACCTGTGGGGACCTTTTCCCCATGTGAGGAACAAAGCACATCCTGCATCCATCGAATTCCCTCCTCTCCACACCCACGCAGTTCAGCTGCTGAAGAAACTTAAGGACTTGGTTGCTCAAAGCGCAAAAGCTGCTGAGATCCTCTTCTGCATTTGCAGTTGATCCCAGGTACATTGCAGAAGGTATCTGTGTAACCATCTCTAAGAGCAGTGCTCAGCTGCACACACCTTTGTATGCACCAAAACCACCTTCAGCTGCTCACACATCCTGCCCTGACACACAGACACTCACTGGGGGTGCCTGTTGCAAAGGCACTGATGCTGTCCATGGACCAAACTCACCTTTAGCCATCTCAGTGCAAGAACAACACTTGCTGCTGCTGCACTAACCTGGCACGCTGCAGAGTGTGTAATTCCAGGTGGGGCAGCCATTCCCTGTGCCAAGGGAGCAACACAAAAGGGCCATTAAAATATTCATGGCAGAAAGCTTCAATACCCTCGACTGCTGCATGTCCTTTGTGTCCCCTGCCCGGAGGGACAGCTTGTACCTTGCTGTGACTGGAGGCTGCATGGGAGCATCTGCATCCCCCGAACCCTGGGCACCAGCTCATAACTACAGCCAGTCAAACCCAGGCTTCATTTGGAGGAAAGATCAGTAATTAGATTAGGTCTGTAATGCCTGCATTTCTGGAAGACATGATGTATTGATCCTGAGGAAGATGATGGGGCTTCTCAGCCTGTTCTGTCAATTGGCTGATGGCAAACCTCCCGGTACACACTGAATAAAGGCGCTTGCAAACCCCACTTGTACAGGGTGATTGAGCTGCACCTCCATCATCACAATCCAGGGGACAAGGGATGGCAGAGCTGAACCCCATCCCTGGCAGTGTTCAAGGGCAGGTTGGACACGGGGGCTTGGAGCAAGCTGCTCTAGTGGAACGTGTCCCTGCCTGTGGCAGGGGTTGGAGCTGGAGGAGCTTTAAGGTGCCTTCAACACAAACCAGTCTGGGATTCTATGAAGTTCCAGTTCAGCAGAGCAAGGGGTGTTTTCATCAGAGACCTAAAGGGCAGCAGCCACCACACCACTGCTTCAAAGGAACACCCATGCCTCGTGCATGATAGGCACCGGCCTCCCAGTACAGCCACCACCCTCCATGGCCGCATGGGCATGAACACAGACCCCTCTTCCCCAAATCACTGCCATTACTGTCCATATGTGAGCACGCTGCAGTGAAAACCATGTACACTTCACCAGGAGCATCACCTCATGTCACAGATGAGAAATCAAAGCACTTACATCACACAGAAACACATTAAAACCACCCAGGGATCTAAAAAGGCTGTGGAAAGCCTCAAGAGGTTTGGTCCAGCACTAGGTGTGATGGGTTGGTCACCACACCAGGCCCAAAGACTCCTTAAATTAACCTTTGTCAGCCTAGGGAGGATATTTTAGGGAAAGGCTCACTCTTTGCAAGTCCTTCCTTTTATCACTCCCCAAGCACCTACTCCAGCACAGCGTAGGAGGCAGGATACGGCACCAGATGGTCCTCTCTTCTGACCTAGTGGCTGTGCTTCTCCACCAAGGCCTTCTGGGGCTTGTCTGCAGCGGATGCTTCAGCACAAGGACATCTCCATCCCCCAAAGCTGGGAGTGTGCTCAGCTAAGAAACCATGCAGCAAAACCACCCTGAAATGAAGCTTCTGGAGGACTAGAATGACCTTTGCAAAAGGCTTTCGATTTATACACACTGAGGAGAAGAGTACAAATGCAAAAGAAAATGATGTGAAAGAAAAAATAAAGATAAGAAAGAGGGAGAAAATGTTAACTCAGTGCAGAGCAGGCTTGTGGACCATCATGCAGGCAGCTGAATCATCACCTTACAATAGGAGCTGAGCAGCCATTGAAGAGGGATTGGATGCACTGCATCCAGGCGTGCACAGAGTGACCCTGGCTCAGGCCCCAGAGCAGGAACCTCTGCTCCTGGGCATCCCTCCAGCATCCAGCCATCAGGAATCACTGGCTGAAAGCAGGAGCACCCAAAGCACTGGTGTGGCACATCTGTGGTACCTTACTGACACACCAAACCAGCACAACCTCCTTCTGCTCACCACGAGGCAGTGGGGCAGCCAGCTCAGGATCCCACCTTTATGGGAATACCATCCACCAAGTCAGTTCTGGGAGCTGGAGTGAGCACAGAAGTGTCCCCAGGAGCCAGGGCTGAGCCATGCTGACAGCAAGGAGGATGCTGCTCACGGGAGGTCGAAAGGTCCAGGGTGCTCCCGTGTGATGGAGACCACTGAGGTTTCCTTGGGGGTGGAATCTCTTCCCATTTAGATCTGACAGCTGACAAACTGGAAGCTTCACTTGGAAAAGGCAAAGCAAAAATCAACCACATGGCAACAAGGCTTGCGTGTTCCGGAAGATCCACTAATGCACGGGAACAAGATACTGGATGCTCCCATGTTTCCATGTCCCATCAGATAAACTATCTATCTTCTCACATCACCCCAAACCTAAGTGAAAAGTGGGAAAGATAAAAGCCAGCTCCACTATACACGAATTTACATCGACTGCAAGAAACGTAATAGAAGTTTCTCAACACCCACCCGTGTGGATTCAAACGCAGTGTGGGAGCTGAGAAAATCCAGTTCCTTGCGTTTCTGCTACTTAGGATCTTCAATGTGCTTTTAGTTGTCTCCTAGTCCCAATTTCAGGCATTACGAGAGGCTCAGGTGCACACCAGCACCAGGGCATGATTGCCATCTGTGCGCGTTTAGCGTCTGCCACCACAACGCACCTTCCTGGCCAACATCAGCAGCCTCCAAACCACAGCCCATTCAGAACTAAAGACTTCCAAAGCCCAATAAAACCATCATAAAAGCATACACACCTCAAGCACTTCCCCGTCACCATTCAACCCCATGCAAGCGGTGTTTTTTCCAAGCCAAATTCTAGCTTTGTGCACAAAGCAACCCTTGGGAGATATAAACAGCAGTGAAGGACCCCATCACCTGCCTAGGAATACGGAATTCACTTCACTGAGGTCAATGGAACAATGGATTTGCTTTTATAGCTCGTAGAGCCAGGAAACTGAACTGTGCAGCCAGGTTCTCACAATGGCATCATCTGGAAATTCAGCTGCAAAGTGTTCAAGGCCAGATTGGACAGAGCTTGGAGCAAGCTGCTCTAGCGGGGAAGGGGTCCCTGCCCGTGGCAGGTGTTGGAACTGGATGAGCTTTAAGGCCCCTTCCAACCCAAACCATCCCATGCAAATGGAGATGCCCAATTCTGGCATTCCCTGTTGACAAAAGCACATCTCAAACCCAGCCAAGCACTCTGCATCCCGGGAGCTTCCGACCCAGTGCCGCTGCCAAACCAAGTCCAGCCTTGCCCGTGAGGAAAAGGGGTTTGGAAAACAAGGCAGCATCACCCAGCCCCTTCCACCACAGCTCCTCACATTCCTGGTCCTCTGCACCCAGGTTTGCAATGGCCTTCAGTGGGGCAGGCTGGCAGATAAGAGCATTGAAGCTTTGGCACAGAGCAAGATGGGGAGTGCGTGACCCGAGATGCGCTCACCACACATACTGAAACAAGCAGCATCACACCAACATGTGTCAGTCAGCACAAAGTTGCCTCTTTGCAGCTCCAGGATCTCCCTGCAAGTCCTATCCACCAAACCTGACTTGAACAAAAGGCTCCTACCACAAGCACAACCACTGACATCGAGCTCTGACCTTCCCGTTGCCAAGGGAAGCTCCATGCCTCCAAGCATCCTCCAGTTTGATGCCAAAGACAGTGCTTTGGAAGAGTCCTTCTTCCCTGCCCCCCCCCCCCCCCCCCATATTTCCACTTCAACAACACTTCAATTGCTTTCCTCCTACTCAGCCCTGCTGTCACTTTTGTCCTCCTAAATGAATGATAAACCATTAAACTGTGGTTGTAGCAAATGGGATGTAGGGAGAGGAAGCACATCCCACATACTACTGACTGCTCCCAGACTACTACTGCTCTGTGGTCCACTCAACAGGGTCTGCCTTGATGGCAGCACAGAGCTTTCACAGGGAGGGAGCTCAAACCATTGTAGAGATGAGAACAGCTGTAAAAGGCTTGGGATTTATACAGGCTTATCCCAGGTATGGGGAAAACACCACCTTCTACTGGAAACAATCAAGTTTCCTACACCAATGCATGAAGGGAAATGCTTAAAGCATGGTCCCAAATCAGGCTGAATGCTTGGAAATCAGCCATGAGAGGAGAAAGAAAACCTTCTGATTTACTTTTAATCTCATGATTTAGGGAACCTTACTCCACTTTGTATCTTTGTCAATCATCTTAAGATTCTATGTAGGTGCCAAACCGCATGTCCAGACCCTGCAGCTATAACCACACAAAAGTGCTTTTGTGGAGATATCTTGATTCCTTATGAGCATCATACAAAGGTCGTCTGCCAAGAGCTGGTCAGAAGACAGGGTTCATGCTAAGGGAAACCTGCTGCCCGCTCTCACCCATCACATTGCTCACAGAAGACGCTGTTCACTATCTGCATCCCCATCCTTGTGTCACCCCGCTCCTGTTCCAGCACGTGGGTGTTTCATTGCTGGTACCAGCACAAGGAGGATCAGACTGTTTTAATCACATCCGTTCCAGCAGCACCCTGTGCTGCCTAGCCTGACCACCCCTACCTCTGTTTCCCTACTCCCTATGGAGGGTGCAGGCAAAGGAGCAGGGCAGCAAGGGTCCAACAGGCAGGATCACAGCAATAGAAGGTGCTCTCATGGGCATCATCCCACAGGACATTATAATACAAGCAACTCCTAGAAGCAGGTGACACATTGTTAAAGTCCTCACCTCTGACTTCTACTCCCAATACATTCCTCCTGCCCCCCAAACTGTGCTCTGGGATGAGACTGGAAGCATTTGTGGGGTCGGTGTGTCTTTGGTGTGCCTGGCAGGGCTCCAGGCTGTGGACAAGTGAGGAATGATGAGTGCCTTCACCGCCTGAGAAGGTACACATCCCATAGCAAGGCTGGAGCACCCCAGAATGCCACCACATATCTGGGATTCTGGAAGACCACTGCAAGAAAAGCCACTGTCTTCCCCACAAGGGAACAACATAAAGAAGTCAGGGCTCCACAGTTCACGAGCAGATCGTTGTCCATTCAAAGAGGCAGGAGAGCAGCTTACAGCCAGGGAGTAAGGAATCACGTTGCGTTTGCTTCTCGCATGGAGGGTCTGCAGCCATACAGCACAGCAACATCATCACCAATCAGTGCATTCCCCAGCACAGCCTGGAACTGAGCGAGGTTTAAAGCCCAAAGGATGAGGGAGGCAACAGGGGGAGCCTGACAGAGACACTTCACACACATCTACTGCTTTTCCACTTCAGAAACTGGAAAGGCACAACACAGTCCTCAGTCCTCAGGCTAAGGCGCAACTTCCCAGGGAAGACTTCTTTAGGTCTGCCCATGGGGAACCTGAGAGAGGGGATTAACACCGGCAAATACCGAGAACAACCTCCCGTCTTCCCACGGCATTTCGAGCCGTGCATTCCAGCACAAGGACACACCAGCAGCACAACGCGAACAGCTTCTCCTTAGGAACCCGTCCTACACTCAGGACTCCACAACACCCATCACCCCGGCTCCTCAACCCTCCCCGGCCGCCGGGTACCAACGCGCCCCCCCGGTGCCCCTCCGCGGAGCCGGGAGCCCCGTCCGGCCCGGCGCAGAGCGATGTCCGGATAACCGCGGTACCTGTGCCCCCCGCACCGGCACTCACCGGCGGCGGCGGCCTCCAGCAGCGCGGCAGCCCGCAGCAGGCAGTAGTACCGCTCCATCTCCCCCGCCGACGTGCCCCCCGGCGGCGGGCGGGCCGGGGCCGCGGCCAGGGCCATGCCCCGCGGCTCCGCTCCGCCGCCCGCACCGCTCCGCCGCCACCGCCGCCCCGGGCCCGCGCGGCCGCCGAGGCGGGGCCGGGAGAAGCGGGCGGCCGCCGACACGGCCCCGACCCCGCCTCTGCCCGCCCAGCACCACCCCCAGCACCGCCCGCTGCCGAGCGCCGCGGGTGCCGTGGTTCCTGCTTTGATCGCCTCCTTTTTCACCGCTTTTTATCCCCGTTTCATCCCTTTTATCCCTCCCCCCCTTCCCCTTTCTTCTTTCCTCCCCCCTTTCCCCCTCGTTCTTTCACTTTTTCCTTTTTTTTATTTTTATTTTCCAATTTTTTCCTTTTCCCCTTTTTTAGTTTCATCTTTTTTTATTTTTCCTATTTTTTCCCTTTCTTCTTTTCTTTTATTTTCTTTCCTTTTTTTTTTCTCTATTTTGTTTTCTCTTCTTTTATTTTTCCCTTTCTCCTGTTTTCCACCCTTTATTTTTCTTTCCCTTTCTTCCCTTTTTTCATTTTTAAATTATTTTTCCTTTTTTCCCTTTTTCCTTTCCCTTTTTCTGTTTTCCTTTCTTCCCTTCCCCCCCCCCCTTCCTTATTTCCTTTATTTTTCCTTATTTTTTTCCCTTTTTTTCCCTTTTCCTCATTATTTTTTCTAATTCCCGGCTGCTCCCCACTGTCCCAGCACACCCCCAGCAGCCAAACCCCCTCCCCACCTTACTCCCTGTAGCATTTCACTACGGAGAAACTCATTAAATCCTAACCAATGTCTTCCTGCAAGCACCATTCAAGCAAATTCCCCTACCAACACATGGGGAACCTGAAGCCATTCCACGGCTGGAGCTGGGCAGAGCCCTAAGCACAGCACCGGCCTGACCCACCGGCCTCAGTTTCCCCGATGCTGAGGTTCAAACGATGCCAGCTCATTCTCAGCCGGAGCCTGAGCAGCCCAGGAAGGCAGCACAGAGAAGTGGATGGTCTTGTTTTTCCAAAAGAGCCTTTTAATTACGCTCCTCCCTGGAATAGCCACCTTTTTCCAGCACTCCAGCAGGCAGGGCCATTAATTCAGGAGCCGAGGTCTAACAATGGTACTAGGAGAAACACCGTCTTTGGGCAGACCTTGTCCCTTCCTACACTCACCCATTCAATCAGTGCTCCTCATTCCTACCACAGCAGATCCTCACTAACTGAACAACAGGCAATGTTCTGTCTGGTTATGAAGCACATCTTGTGTGACATTGAGGGTTCCCGTGCGGTTACTCATCAAAACACCCAGCTCAGGGGCACAGCAGTGAAATGTGGTTATAAAATAGCCTTATGCAAGGTTATGAGCACAGAAACACAGCCATGCCACCTTCCTGCTCTTTTCTTATCACAGGAATGCTCTTTTCCCTGAACTGCTCATGCAGAAATGAGGCCCATCTAAAATCTCTTCTTCATTCTGCCATGGCTGATACGCATCCACTTCTAACACTGGCTTTGGCACAACTAAAGCAGTGGAAGATACAGCTATGTTATCCCTAAGGTTTGGCACTCAATCCATTTCTTGCCCTCTGAGCAGAAAACAGAACAATGAAGCCTGGATCTGGACCAGGTCTTTGCAGCCAATGCACCCTATCTGAGCCCCTGGACTGCAGCAGCAGATGCCAGCAGGAATCCCGCACATCCCAAAGCAGCATCTCCTCCAGCCAATTCAGCTGGCACAAGGAAGCACCAGCCAGCTCAGCACGGAAAAGCTGCGCTGGCTCAAACAGAGGGACAATTGGTCATGGCTTTTCCTTAGCATCAGTCCCTCACAAGCTTGTATAGCTACAAGGATTCCTGTTTCGGAAACCTGGCTGCGTACAGTCCCTCCTTTTGGGCATGTCAGGATGAATGCCCAGCTATTCCAGCAACACACTCAGCACAGGCAATGTCCACTTGCATTTACACTGCCGGAAGCTATTTCACATATCTGTCTCCCCCAGAGACAAGTGTTACCTCTGCCTGCCCAAGGAACGATAAGCAGAGATAGAAGGAATGAGGAAACAGATGAAAAGCAAACAAAGGCAGCCAGAAATACGGATATCTCTTTTCCAGGGATTTTCTGCCCAGGCTCCATAACAACATTCAGTGCCCTTTCAGAGCCAAAACCTTGCCAGCAATTGTAGCACCTCTGTTTGCAGAATGGGTGCAATTCCTTCCCCCTAAATCAAAGGGGGAAAGGTGTAAGGAGAACTCTTCCTAATGTCATTAATTTCAGGTTAAAGGCTAGGGAAAAAAACCCAAACCTCAAACAAAATTCGAAACCTCCTTTTTCTCCCCAAAAATTAAGGCTAGAAGGTTCTGTTGGGACTGGTGCCACAATCCAGATTTGAGAAATCACCCTTCCAAAATACCCATTTATTCAGCCAGGAATGGTCCATTTTAGGGAACCACAGACATCTGAGGCCTCACAGTGATGCGATCACCTTTTGTGACTGATCCGGATAATCCCATCAGCCAATCCTCTGCAGTATACACTTGTATTATCACTCAGAGAAAACACAGGTTTCATTTCCGCAGCTTCCATAAGCTGCCGCCTTCATCTTTCATCATGGGACCACAGAGAAAGCGAAGGGCTGAGCAGCGAGTCCGGCTGCTCCAGCCCCACGCATCGCTGGAGGCATCGCTCGGTTAGAAAGCGCGTTGACAAATGCTCACCCGTCACCACCAGCTCAATCCACCCCATCTCCCAGCCTGCCCTTCAGAAACACCGCTCTCCCGACAGCTGCTGGGGAAAACACTTTCTGGTCAAAGGGGTAATTTAACTTGTCACCCTCAATTCAGCCTGCCCAGCTCCCACACACAGTCCTGCTGGTGCCAGGTAATTTCTCCAAGTGCTCCCGTCACTCCAGGGCTCAATTGTTGCACTGGTTTTCCCTGGCTTACCCGAATCCCATTTTTCCTGCTACGCCACTGCTGCAAACACCTTTGCCCCACGCATCACCCAGCCCCATCGGCCCCAACTCCAACAGGCAGAAACGGGATAAGAGAGCTTTGATTTGTTCTGAGGGTGGTGCTGAGAACTGGAAAAACAGAGCTGGCTAAATGCAGTTTGGAGTCAACCTGATGTGAAAGGGAATTGCTCACCTCTGGAATAAGCACAGCAACATCAAAGACTTGTGCAGGAGTGTAATTAAGCTCTGGTTGGTTTTCATAAAGTGGGAATTTTAGGAAGGTTTCGTGTGCAAGGCAGCATCACCCCCAACCCAGGGGTACCATCCACTATGGACTCTTTCCAAGCTGGTCTCAGAGGAGCAGAGCCTCCAGACTGGCACAGATCCTGGCCCCAGTGCGGCCAGTTAAGCCTGCACTGATTTCATAGACCTGTCTGTGTTGGAAGGGACCTCAAAGCTCATCCAGCTCCAGCCCCTGCCACAGGCAGGGACACCTTCCACTAGAGCAGCTTGCTCCAAGCCCCTGTGTCCAACCTGCCCTTGAGCACTGCCAGGGATGGGGCAGCCACAGCTTCTCTGGGCACCCTGTGCCAGCGCCTCAGCACCCTCACAGGGAACAGCTTCTGCCTAAGAGCTCATCTCAGTCTCCCCTCTGGCAGGTTAAAGCCATTCCCCTTGGCCTGTCCCTACATCCCTTGTCCCAAGCCCCTCTCCAGCTTTCCTGCAGCCCCTTCAGGCACTGGAGCTGCTCTCAGGTCTCCCCTTAAGGAACCTTCTCTTCTCCAGGCTGGACCAGCCCAGCTCTCTCAGGCAGGACTATGTCAATGTGAGAAAGGACTCCGCTGTCCCACTCTCACTTGTTCCCTGGGTACGATGTGCTTTGTTTGTTGTTACAACCCCAGGTTGGGAAGGCAGCACACTCTCAGGAGCACACACGCCCTTTCTCCAGGCCACAGTGTGTTTCCAGCTTAGCAGGTTATCCCCAGACATGTGGAGCTTTACCAAGCAAACCCCTTGTGCTAGGGCTGCAGGAGAACAAGTTGAGATGGGGACACTGCGGCCCCTTCACTTACCAGGAGCTGTCATCACACACCAACAGCCTGACCTTTGAAAACATCCTTGCTAAAAACCACCTTACCAAAGGACATTGCTTCTCCTTCCTAACACGAAGGGCTACATGAGCATTTTAAATGCTAATTTGGTGCTTCCTGAAATAGCCGGTGACCCGCAGCCATCACCCATCGTTACATTTACTATGGTTTTCCCATCCTCCTGGCTAGCCAGCGCGGAGTAGAACCATTCCCAGCTCTTCAGATGCTTCTCACTATCACTCACTCTATTAAGATTCTGAATGCGTGTATCTGGTTTCCAATAGTACAAGCTGCTTCTTAAAGGTTAGAGTTTGTTTTAAATAGCACAGCCATCTGTCCTCCGGTGGCTGATGGGAGCTGGAGACATCCAAACAGCCAAAACAGAATCCTTCAAACTGCCGGTTCGTCATTACAAACATTTAGGTTTGAATCAGACACCTCCTATAAAAACTCACAGGAACTCCATATATTTCCCTTGTGTCTTATACAAACACTGAGTCCTGAAGTTGCATCGCGTTGCTGGGGGTTCATCCATGCGAAGATCCGGCCAGGACTTCAGCAGGTACTTGACAAACCCCACAGTAATCCTCATTTGGGTGCTTTTAGCCTTCGACCTAAAAACGCAGCTCATTTATTACAGGCAGCCACGGCAGAACCAATGCACAGCATTAAGAACAACTCTTTGTGCCTGTATGGAAGTCAGGCACGTGGACCTGTGCTGTTTTAGGCAGTTCCTAAACTCGGAGCATTAGCTGACATTTAACTCCTCTATAATGATAAATCAGTTTATTCCTTTCATTCACAGGACTGTCCTAATTTGACATGAGTTTTGAGGGAAATGGGGTCAGAGCACATAGGGCAGCTAAGTGTAGCAGCTACTAAGAGTGAATTGTTAGTAACCTGCTGGAAAACACACAAAATGCGAAGCAACCAGTAGTTCCCATCAGAAAACCAAGTATGGCTTTGCTGGCATCACCCCCCAGTGAAAATGCCCACAGTCCCTCTTGTGCTGCCTTGGAAAAGGCCCACACTAAAACTAGCACCCAAGGAGACAAGACGAATATATCTTATGAATCAGAACAACATACCAAAGTTTATTGATTACTTCAAACAAAAGTCTCTGTAATGAAAAAAGAGCAAGTTGCATTCAGAAAAGGTAACATTCACATTCAAGTTCCTTTTTATATAAAGCAACATAAATGTATAAAATTGCATTTAAGTGAAAAAATGTAAGGTTGCAGTCCTCTTTATATATATATATATATTCTTGCAAGAAGCTGAAAATGTATCTTCTTGTTGCCTGTATAGAATTTACACCTTCTATATACTACATGGTTTTAAAAACCCCAGAGCTGGGCAATTGGATAAATGGTGCAGTATTCAGTAAGTTTTCAATCTGTGTGTACACAAATTCAATTTGAAGCTTTTCTGCAGTTCCAAGTCATTCCTAACATCCTCAGAAGGAGCAGGGTTAGTTTCTGAGAAGTAGCTGTGACTACACCAAGTTCCTCCCTTATCATAAAGCAGTTTTAGAGGGAATCTTAATTACATTTCTTATCTTGCAGTGTCACTAGCCGGGGATTAAGCTTCAATCAGTTCTGATGAAGAAACCCCAGCCTTTTTTCCTTCAGGTTTTCCCACCGATAAGCCTGTACTGACCTTTTAGCTCACTAATGAGTACTATACCAGTGCAGTGTGTGTACGGGACATGAACAATCACAGCATCACACTGTTGGGTTACCCACTCCAGCATCCCGCTGGCTTACACCCTACAGTTCCTACCACCACTTTTTCTTCCCTTTTCAACCCAAAAGGGGTCTCCTATTTGCCCTGATCTCAAATCATCCACAGCAACAGGAATTTCACTTCTGCTGTTTCTGAACGATGAGGATCAGCTTCTTCTGCCCAACACCCCACCAGTGCACTAGCTGAAGAGCCAAGCCCAAGAAAACCTGAATTTCACTCCAAAGATGCCTCCCATTAATTCCAACCCACCCCTCAGCACACCTGCCTTGGGTTTGAACATACAGCTATTGCAATGGCTCGCTCCATCCTGAGACTGGACACTTGGAAACGGGAAGAGAAAGATTTGGTTCTCAGAAGGCTCCATCTCAAAACAGGCAGCAGAAATGAGCCCGTTTCTGTGGCTTTACTGGGACAGTTCACACACACATGGCAAGCTTTGCTCTGTTCCCACTAACGTAACCAGCAAAACCTCCACAGGAACAGACTTTGACCGCAGGAACAGAGCACGACACGAAACAAACCGAGAAGCAAGGTGGCAGGCTTGGGACCATCCGGGCTTGGAATGGTTTTGAATCACAGGAATCAGGCATTTCAGCGCCCGCATTTTAAAGGTTATGTAAACACAAGTCAGCAACTGTATATTTAAGGAGAAAGGTTAGATTTGGCATATAGAGCTTATCTTCATTGTAGTCATCGTATGCTTCATCTGTAGGCACCACATTTTAGCAAGAAAAGTTGAGAATGGGACAAGGTCTGCAAGTTGAAGTCTAGGTCCATGAAATGAGCTAGGAAAAGGAAAAAAAAAGAAGGAAAAATAAAAGCTTTGCCCATGGGACACATGCTGGAAGTGCAGCTCCTTACTTGCATGCAGCAAGGAGGCGAGCTGAGGTTGCTAACGAACACCACTTGCATCGAGGCCAGTGCAGTGTGTATAATACAGTGGTCCTGTCCGTACATCCCCTCCCATGCTGGGTGACAGAAGAGCAGCCACTGGCCACAGGGACTGGCCACATCCCTTTCACACTCACATAAGGCCCATAGCAAAGTCCTCGTGATGCACACCACAACCTGCCTGAGCTGATCCGCATCCTGCTTCCACCGGAGACAAGAGATGGAGCTCAGGGATTGCAGCTGGAGAGCAAGACTCAATGAAATCTGCTGAATGGCATCTTCATCTAGTCCCAAAGGGTTGTTTCTTTGCACGTAAGCGACACAAAGCCTGAGTGAGCAGGAGCCAAACACAGCCCCTCTGGAATGAGG
Source organism: Pezoporus flaviventris (assembly GCF_033815535.1). NCBI lineage: Eukaryota > Metazoa > Chordata > Aves > Psittaciformes > Psittacidae > Pezoporus > Pezoporus flaviventris. The sequence continues at coordinate 18,566,876 of NW_026892553.1, read as the reverse complement.
CTCCAACACTTCCCACACCAGTTCCTCTGCAGCGCACTGGGGCCAAGGGAAAGCAGCATGAGGAGGGACCTTCACACCCAGCAGTGGTGGCACACAGGGTGCTCCATCACTGCTTATGACTTCACGCAATGAAAAAAGCTGCTTTTTCCATGTATCAGAGAAAAGAATGAAACCAAACATCACATCAGGCACCTCACCTCAGCCTAAAGAGGAAAGTTCCCGCGACCATAGTACAGGTAGAATTAAAAAGAACATGCCAATTTAAAACCCAAAGAAAACGTAAAATGAAATCCAAGTTCCTGCATTCCTTTCATTTTCAAACCGGCTTCTTTTTTTTCTTAGTGCAAATAACTCAAGATGCAGTTTGATAAGCCTGCAGGATTACAGGCACAGCCCATGTCCCCCGGGATCATCCAAGGGCTGCACTGTCACTCAGGCCTTTAAAGTGTTGAAGCAACTGCACAGTGCAGCAATGTAAGCACAACCACATGAGCCCGGGCAAAATGGCTCAGCACAGCCCAACTTCCAACATCCACGACAGCTTCCTTCCATCACAAACAGCCACAGCACGAGGGAAAAGGATCTTTTCTTCCCCCTCCATCAGGGATTAACCCACCAGCAAGCAGTCTGCAGAAGGATGCTCAGGCGCTTCCTGAGCATCAAGCGCTTCTCCATATGGACACCATCACTGCAGATGGACCACAGGCTGCTTCCAGCCATTCCCAGAGGAGGGATGTATGTGACTGAGCACTATGCACTGTCGGTGAAGATTCCTCCTGGATTTTCAAGTATTTCTGCCATGTGCATCTGGCAACCCACAGTTGGGAGGGGGCAGCCCTGGCACCAGGCGGGATGCTCACAGGGCTGCATCTGCAGGATGCTGCATCTGCAGGAGCAGGCTCTTCCCGTGCCTTTGGGGAGCCCAAAGGGCTGTTATGGGGTATAAGTCTGTGCTACTTCTTTGGTCAGGCAGAGCAAGAGACTTCAGCAGCTCTCTGCTTGGACAGATCTGCAATGGGCAGAGGAAGCCCCCGTATGAAATGGGGCTGGCGTTGCTCCCTTGCACTTCAATTACTGCCGTTTTGGATGAATTCCTAAAGATGCTTTCTCAGCCTCCAATGATGTAGAATTTGGTAGGTTTAATTTCTGGGGGTGTGGGGATGCCGCAAGACCAAAGACAAACGGGTACCGTGGGGCCAGTGCCCTGGCTACTGCTTTATCAGCATGGCCACTTACTGTTCTTGGTGAGACTAAAGAGAACTGTAAGGTTAAAACCATGGTTTTTCCTACAGCGTGACAAGATGCAGTGTCTGCATGGAGCACTTCAAAGTATCCTGAGAGGATATCTTTCTGCCAGATTAGTAACAGCATCTTCATTCTTCACGTAACCATTCTCTATACGTTTGTACGAGACTAACATAGGCAGATCAAAGGGGTCAGTCTGCAAAAATCAGAAGGAAAACACACGTGTATTGCAATTGCCACATTCCCAAAACTCCCAAACCTTTTCCTGGGTTATTTTTAGAGGAAAATACTTCACATTTCATAGGAGAAGAAGAAAGATCAGCCCGTGGTAAAAGTGCCAAATGTCATTCACAAGTAACAGGACAGCAAACGCTGCATAAAGTCCAAACGTGGTGCCTACCTCCCTTTCTGCCCCAGCCCAGCCGTCTCCAGCACCAGTATATGGCAGTGGAGAGCACCACCTAACGTCTGTGGGGAGGGATCACGGCTCAGGATCCATGCCAGATGCATTGGAGGCATTGCAAGCCTGGCTCTCCGTGCCAGCCCGCTTACACTGCTCGCTTCTGAAGTGGCTGCAGGAGAGCTTTGCCCCAAACCTGCAGTTTTAGGCTTGCAGCTACATAATATTCCACCTAAAAAGTGTGAATTCAATCAGGCACTTTTACTGTTTTACCCTGCTACCAGCTTACTACGACATTTCAAATCAGCTTGTACCAGGATGCTCTCTGTGTGCGTATGTACATACAGACACTGAGGCATACGCTGACATAGACAAGTACATGTGTTTAGTATCAATCTATGCAGATGAATTAAAACGTACTTATTTCTATCCGACAGAGCATGCACCCTAGAAAAAGGAGGTTTGATACCATTCAGATGCAATATTGGAATCATTTTAATAGCTGACACTTGAATGCTTCACTGTAAATACACCAGTGTTAGCTTTTATTACCAGACAGCAGGATTCCCCGGCTGCATTCTCACATTAAATTATCTGTTAACATCAGACTAAAATATGAGTTCTATTGAGAGCTTTATTTACGTACTGCAAAACATTTCAGTGTGAGAGGATCTGTGCACGTCCAGGATGCTGCAGAGGCTGGACAGCACAACATCCCCACATTAAAATGCATCCCAAGCATTGCATCTCCCTTCCACAAGGACAGCTGCCCCACACCGACAGTCAAGAGGATTACAAGAACCACAGTTTAATTGATCTGGGGAGGTTACAGTTGGTTAATCGATGCCTTTGAAAACCATCCCAACTCCTTTGGATAGGGTACCTGTTACAACACATTAGACTCATCTGAGAATGTTCTGAAAAGAAGTGGTCTGACAGAAGGTCTGGCCGACACTGAATCAGGTGCCTTCCTGCTGCTCTGCAACAGCGAGGCAAAGAGACTTATAGAACATGCAACACACACCCCTGCCTAATGGTCAAACTATACAAGACACACACCATTTGACAGCTAAGTCACATCCTAAGGGATGGAGCAATACACACACTCTAAATACCATGGTTATTAATACTGGATGGGTTCTGCAGTGCAGGAGGCACAGAGGATATTCAGAAAGTAGCCCTGAAATGGTCACCTTTGGGTGAGGTTTATGTTACAAGCGCTTTTGAGGGAGGAGGAAACCATCCATGATCTTCACATAACTGGTATCTTAAAACAGGGAGCAATACTGGAGGTCTGCAGTGAAACCAAATGCTTGAGACATGGACTCAAGGCACTGTGCTGTGGGGTAGCCCCACCATCCCCATGGTCAGCAAGTCAGAGACCATCCCTTGTTGTAAGGGTTGAGTATAGCAGCTTATTCACTTGGACAAACAGTAGCACTGACAAGTGGTACCTCTGCTCCTGGAGCCAGGCTGAGAGAGCTGGGCTGGGTCAGCCTGGAGAAGGCTCCTTAAGGGGACACCTTAGGGCAGCTCTAGTGCCTAAAGGGGTGACAGGAAACCTGAAGCAAGCTGCTCTAGTGGAAGGTGTCCCTGCCCATGGCAGGGGTTGGAGCTGGATGAGCTTTAAGGTCCCTTCCAACACAAACCAGGCTGGGGTTCTGTGATGCATGGAGCAAGATGGGCACTTGGGGACCTCCTCCTACATCAAACAATGCTGAGCTGTTTGCCAAATCCTCCAGAGGACCATCAATGTCGAATCCACCTTGTCCAACACTTTAGAGTAGTTTGCATCTAGTCCACTAACACACAAAACTACAGCCGGGGAGAGTGAATCAGCATTGGCTGCATCCACCCTACTTGGACATCCTGAGCACGACCAGCTCATCCACCTGAGGTGCAGCTGGAGACTGAAGGGGAAGAGACAGCCTAAGTATTAAAGCAAAAGATCTAAATTAAAGCAAAAGGAGAAGGGAAAGCAAGGTTTTGCTGGGTGAGCAAATCTAAACATAGGTTTCCAGGAGTTAGGCGTTAGGAAAAAAAGCAGTAGAGCAAGCAACACATAGTGACTCAGAAAGGAAATCACCTTATTCACTCCAAGAAAAGCTGTGATTGCTGGAAGTTTGAGAAAGCATGAAGATAGTGGATGTTCCTGAGGAAGGAAGGCGCTTCGTTACCTGGTTCACAACAGCACAAAAGACAGAAAATTGCAGTACAAGAAAGGCAGAAACCGAGGCAAACACAAATGCAGTAAAACAGGATAAAGAAAGGAAAACAAAAGGAAAACGTGTTTCCACACAGGAAGTGTAATAAAGACTGAGCAGAGCCAATGCGCTGTTATAGGGAACTTGGGGTGGATCCCTGTCCTATTGACTTAAGGGCAAATACCCATTGACCTGCCTTCAACTCTATCCTCCCATTCCAAAGGGGACCCTCAGCTGCCAACCTGGGGGTTCAGGCACCTAAATAACACCCCTCATCCTGTTTGTCCTTTAATTCTCCCCATGGGAAACCGATCCCCAATATTAATGTTAGCATATTCATAAAGGCTCTTGATTTGAAACCATCTAACCTGGTCTTAGATGCCTTTACAAACAAAGGGACTGACTTTGGCGCCTGACTGCTGACACAGACATCTAGAGCTCGTATCTGCTGCAGGCATCTTCCAAAGCTCAAACTGTACATTTAAATACAGCTCAGCCCGTGCTTAGTTTGGAATGCACATATGAAGAGACCTCTCTGGTTGACACGTACTTTGCTTTGCTAAATCATTTCACAAGAGCCTTTTTTAACACATCTAAAGGACGCCTGAAAGCAAGCATTGCTCAAGGGAATGGATCCCCTGGCCAAGTGCTGAAGGCTGCTCCTCCTCCTCCTCTTAGGGGAGTTGAGGCTGGGCTCAGAAACCCCCGGGTCACCCTTCCAGGTCACCCTCCTCAACTCACTCCCAGCCTATTCAATGGGGGTGTCAAGCTGGAAACTACTAAATCATATTTAATGGGAGGAAATTACACGGAGCCTCAAAGAATTCAACCACACTTCTTCAGCCATCTCTATCGCTTTCAACTTGAATGGTTTGAGGGGGTTTTTGTCTTGCAGATACACATCTCAATCCACTGACACTGGGCCAAACTTGTACTTGGAATGTTATGGGAGAGGAAAACATTTACTACTTCATTGAGGCTTTTTAAATTGAGATTATTATCAGGCTGAGATGGCTGAGAGCTGGGCTGGGTCAGCCTGGACAAGAGAAGGCTCCTGAAAGGGAGACCTTAGAGCAGCTCCAGTGCCCAAAGGGGCTACAGGAAACCTGGAGAGGGGCTTTGGACAAGGGATGTAGGGACAGGCCAAGGGGAATGGCTTTAACCTGCCAGAGGGGAGACTGAGATGAGCTCTTAGGCAGAAGCTCTTCCCTGTGAGGGTGCTGAGGCGCTGGCACAGGGTGCCCAGAGAAGCTGTGGCTGCCCCATCCCTGGCAGTGTTCAAGGTCAGGTTGGACACAGGGGCTTGGAGCAAGCTGCTCTAGTGGAAGGGGTCCCTGCCCGTGGCAGGGGTTGGAGCTGGAGCACCTTTGAGGTCCCTTCCAACCCAAATCAGTCTCCTTCTATTATCATTTATAATAAGGACCCAAGATAACAAGTTATCCCAGGTGAGGAAATTGCACTGAAACCTCGCAGCATACAAGAGTTTCAACGGGAGAAGCCTATTTCAAACCTCAGTGTTTGGAAGGTCATCCTATGGTCTCCTGGGACATGGCCACCCATGCTGGGCACCACAGTGCTGGTCTGCGTTACCTTCCAGGAACCACCAAAGCATCTGCTGGGTGTCAGCACAGGGGTTATCCCACACTAACAGCACCGGCCCCTGTCCCTTCTCCTTGCCCTAGCACTGCCTAAGGACATGAAACCCAATGGCAAGGCACCACGTTCTAACCCAAGGCAGGACTTGCTGCTGCTGCTGCTGCAGGGAAAGAAGGGCTGCAGGAGGGAGGGCAGGCACAGGGAGCAGCGGGGGGCATGGCTGGGGTGACAGTGCAGTGCTGCAGGGATGCTGAGCACCACTGGGCAAGCAGAGAGCAAGGGAAGGACTCAGCAGGGTGCGAGTACTGAGCCCGGCACTGCTGGCATTCACCATCTGCAGGAGTGGCAAAAACAACTTGCAGGAGATGGCTTCCACTGCTAAATCAAGCCCTCCTCCTCCTCTATAGCAGCAGAGGAGAGCTGTTAAGGAACCAGACCGCTTTGAAGGAGACCTTCTCACTGCAGGCTAGCACAGTACAAACCCTTGGTTATTAAGGGGAGTGGGCAGACATGACAAGACCTTACCCTGATCTCCCTGCCCCAACACCCGAGGACAGACTCAAGGGGAACACCATGGGTGTGCTTTCTGACATGAATTTCTGCAGGACACAATACGAGGGGTTTGCTGATCAGCTCAGGTTCGAAAGGGACATCGCATTTCACAAGAGATAGCAGTTTCCATCCAGTGAAGGCAGCCAAGGAAAGTGAGTCTCTCCTCACTACAGACAAGGCAGTATTTTTAGATGAGCTTCCTGACATTTCTGGCATGTGAAAGAGTGAGATGAGACTCTAGAAAGCCTTCCTCGAGGTGCGAGTGGCGCACGGCGCTGCTACAGGTTCAGCTGGTGCTGAAGCCTAAAAATACAGCGCAATAAATGCATCCCCTTGCTCCTTACCTGATGGCTCTTCTCTTTCATACTTTTGAAAACTATTAGAAGAATCTCTGGGAAGAGGCTGATAAAAATCAGGAGGATTATTGCCAGCCACGTGGAAACTGAAGTCAGCATGTGGGCAAATACAAAATACATTCTTTGCTGCTTCAAGAAAGGCCTGAAAGAGAAAGGATACAAATACATTGGGGTTAACACAAGCTCCCCACGAAGGTCAGAATCACAGCAGGCGCAGATCACACTATCAGCAGTAACACCTCCCTTTCAGATGGGGATGGGTACAGCACAGACACACACTGCCCATCCGCTACCAGCGCATCTCCTGCCTTCAGCTGCACTAGTGCTGGAGGTCCTGTCACCTTACATGATGCGTTCTGCATCTTCCACATCTGTTTTGTTCCAGGGTGTGGAGGGGTTTGAATTTTGCTGCTATCACTGAAAGAGAAATTATTCCCCTTGTCAAAAAACAAATCATTTCATTTCAACTTTGGGCTTTGCTATAGCTTCTGGTTTGCTTTTGATAGAGGGAATCCAGAGACTCTTGGTACCCCCCCACAGGTTATTTGTTGTTTCTTCCCTCCCTTGATGATGGGGGGGAACTGGCAGATGCTTATGAAAAATGCCTCATAAATAACACAAAGTGCATTAACTCCAAAATACGGAGCTATGAGAGTTAAACACACCAGTGGAACACTCACACATCGCAACACAGAAGCCTGGTTAGATCTCAGGTCTCCATCTGTTGATTGGGAACGATGAAGAGTTAAACAAAGCCTGTGACCCTCAATTGAACTGTTTAAATCAATTGCCCATCTTTATTAGGAGGCTGCTGGATCAGGGATTGAGTCAACAACCCATGGGATTAGCCCATGGGAAAGCAAAGGTGTAAAATGGGAGATGCTCTCTGCTGTGAATGTCAACATGAACGTCTAATTCCAGCATGGAAAACGGGAAGTTAATAGTACTTGCAATGTACATTTGCTTTCCTGCTTTTGCGAGACATGAAGACTAAAATCCTGGTTGCATTCAAATCCATGAGAATTCCTTCTCCTCATCAGATCCAGGATTTCAGCAGCAGGATCTGTGTTTTTATCCTGCTTATTTTCTCCCTCTTAAGCTGCCCCAGAGTGCTGGGTCCTCTTGCTCTGCATCTGCCTCATCTGCTCCTTCCCTTTTGTATCTCCCATCAGTTCTTCCTTTCGTTCCCATCTACATGCACAAACAGATCCTGAAATATTTATCCCAAAACCTCCAAATGAAGGACAAGGGCCTCAGGACCAGAAATGACCTCAAAGGCAGAAAAGCAAACCACCTCTTGCCAAACCCAAGCACTTCAATGACAACGAGGACTTTATCTGCTTTCAGGCTGACAGACCTCCTCCAGCACATCTCATCATGCAACAGCCCTCCTCCAGCACCAGCCTTCAGTGTGAATTGGATGGAGATACCAGCCCTTCCCTTCCCAGTAGAGAAAGGAGCATGGCTGCGCACACCCTGACATCCATAAATCACTGGATAACCCAAATGAGGGGATGCTGCAGCCATGCCTCTCACAAAGCCAGTGCTGGGCATTCCCCTAGGAAAGCACCAGGGAAAGAAGAACAGATACTTGCCAAATGACTCCTCCCCAGAAGAATGAGAAAAACACATAGAAGGCAAGGGAGCCCCAGATCACAAAGTGGTTCATCCACGTCCAGAATCGGGTATCTAGTGCTAGCTGTGTGAGTATCAAAGAGAGACAGAGAACAGGCATTACATGTAGAGCACACCTCATTGTATTTATGTGACATCTCAGGCTGGTTTCACATTAAGGTTGAAGGTTCTCCAAAGAGCTACCTCTGTACACATGCACCAGGGAACACAGAATCATAGCACCAAGGGACCTTAAAGCTGATCCAGCTCCAACCCCTGCCACGGGCAGGGACACCTTCCACTAGAGCAGCTTGCTCCAAGCCCCTGTGTCCAACCTGCCCTTGAACACTGCCAGGGATGGGGCAGCCACAGCTTCTCTGGGCACCCTGTGCCAGCGCCTCAGCACCCTCACAGGGAAGAGCTTCTGCCTAAGATCTCATCTCAGTCTCCCCTGTTATTAGTGCAGGCATTTTCAATACAGATTGGCACAACATCAACAGGGAACCAGTGAGGTTCTAACTCTAACTGACACTTTTTAATAGGATAAATCTGATACAAGCTCTGCTGTGACAGGGAAGAGATGTCTAAAGGTTACAGGGTCTGTAATTGCCTCCTGCCACCACCTGCTGTCCGGAACCAAGCATAAAAGACTTTTTGTAAGGTCTTATGCAAACTGTTCCTTCTGGAATGCTCTGGGAAACAAAGCAGATTTGCTGCTGTTATCTGACAGATGTGCTTCTGTGATCCTTCTGGTGCTTGTTTAAGCCATGTCTGAAACAAGGTGGACAAACACAAGGTCTCTATTGCTGCTCTCTTGCTTGAACCGAATGCCAAGGTGTAAAAGTGTGGGGAGAAATCAACCACAACCAACTGAAGCTCTCAAAAGAGGCCAAATAATGGGATAATAGTTTAAGACATAAATACTTTAGACTAGTACAGCCCAGGAATACAGACCACAGGCTACACAAATGGTCAGTGAGGAAGTTCTTCCTCTATGGAAGAGAAGATTTAAGCGGTGGGAAGTCCTAGAAACTCCATCTTCAACACATTTACTGCATGATCTGACAGCACATCCACATGCATTGGGAAATTACTCCAAGTGCCTGCAGAAGGAAGGCAGATCCTCACCTTCAGCGTGACGGTGAACACCAGCACAGTGAAAACAATCGTCCCAAAGGTCCAATTCCCAAAAACCTGGAAAACACGTTACATTGCCACAGGTGTCTGCGTCCATCTCCTTGGAGAGGCACAGCAACAACGATGAGGACAGGGGTGCAAGCAGGGGCCGGATGGGAAGGATGGGATGGAGCAACTACTACAGGGTGTTGATGCTCAGAGAGGAGATTGCTACCCACTACTCTACCCTGTGCCATGCAGTGCCACACAGACGGAGGACCCAGAGCTGGGATGGTGACAGGTACAACCTCCTACTAACAGCAATGTCAATACAAGTCATTGGACCACCTGTATGCCATGATTTCTTGGTAATTTACTCAGTTTCTGCTTTCTTGCAACACCTCTGCTCATCGTCTCAGTTTGCAGAAGGCACCAGTGTGTATTCTGCCATCTGGTTTGGGTTGCAGGTAACTAGTGACTATGCACAACAGAGAAAAGCAGATACTGTCTATGAGTCCAAATGATGGCAATGAATGGGAGGGATGCTTACCAAAGGCTGTCAAGACCTGAATGCATACATCAAAACAGAAAGTGAAATGTAAAAGCTTCCACACAATGCAACAAAAATTAAAGTCAATAGGAGCAAAAAAGGAGTCAGTCAAACAGACATGGATACCATGAACAATTGCTGGTAGCAGTTCTCACAGGCAGAAGTGTCAACAGAACAGGACATAACCACACAGCTTCTTTTAGTGCCACACAGACTTGACCTCTGAAGGCATTTGCAGAACAAATCAGTGCTTCATGTTCTACTAAATACAACCTGAATGGCTATAAATACAGAAAAGCACTGAATCTACAATACGGGGGCTTGACTACATGTAGCTGGGGCTATAAATGTTGGCACTGATGCAACATATGCAGACACATAAATTTCATCAGCTTTTTTCCAAGTGTTTGCTGCTAAAAAAGCCTAAGGTATTCTCCAGAGCCAGAAGTGATGGTGGAAGGAGGCTTCCCATCGATGGAGATGGGATAACACACTGCATACCCCCGTGGGGAAAGGGTCCTGAGACAGCCCAGGCCACCACGTCTGCACCAGGGCTTAGCTGTGTACTCAGTGAACCAGCAGAATTAAAAGAAAGAAAGAAAAAAGGGAAAAGAAGAGAAATCCAATTTCTTTTTTAACCTCCTCCTGCCCTGGGCCATTGCCTGGCATCACACGGAACCACGGAATAGGCTGTGCAAAGCTCGCTGGGCTGGAATAAAGCTGTGTGTGAGACTTAGTTCTTTTACCTAGCGAGTTTAACCAGCTCGGCCCTGTTTCCATGGCGATTTGGGAAACGTTTCATCTCAAGCATTTGCTGCAGAATCACACCATAAGCAAGGCTACGCCATCGGACAAGACTCGAGACACCGCACAGATTAAGCATGTAGCTATTCCCCGCCAGGCGTAGAGAGAGGCAGGGCACAGAAGCAGCAGTCATCACTCTCCGCCTTTGGGTGTGTTTTGGTGGCATTACCTTTCCATTATCTTCCAACGATGAGTTCTGGAAAAGAAAATAAACCCCAAAGAAAAACACGAGTCCTTCAAAGGCGCCCAGAAAGGTCCAGTACAGGAACGGCCTCCACTGCAGCATGGCGTTATCAGAAACCTTCCTGCCAAAAGAGGGAGCAATGAGAACATCACCATCACGTTCAGGATGTGCTGTAAAGCCCTTTGCAGCCAGGAGATCAGCTTTGGAGCAAGCCCTTGCTGTAGGGGACAAGGAGGTGAAACACAAATACCTGCCACAGATGTCTGCTATAAGCAGCTGCTGGTCATGAGTGACCGTATGAGGTTCAGCATATTTTCTCCTTATCAAAACAAAACCCAGCCCAAAGGGAACAGCTCTTACACCACCCTGAGCCTCTCCCACACCCCCTGCACCAAGCACACTGTCTGATATCAACTGCTCAATTCCAAAACCAGAGCAGCCACATGGCATGTAGTGAATGCGTTGTGTGCTCCCCTCTTCTTGCTGAATGCACCAGCTCCCTGGTTGAGAAAAGCTCTGCAAAGCCCATTCCTGGAAGCGGTGTCTGTCTGAAAATAACCTCCCGAATCGTTTGGAGGGTGTTTTTAACACGGGGGCTGCAGCAGGAGGCTTAGAATGTTGGATGGATGAGATCTGGTACAGAGGCAGCAGCAAAGGGATGCACGATGGGCAGAGCTGTGCATGGACCACGCGCAGAGCCCAGGGAGCGGGGGGCAGCTATCAGGGCAGGAGGGAGTCAAAGTTTCCTGCATCTTTATCTTTTCAGATGACTTTCTTTAAAATCTGAAGATTGATGGGGGAGAAAAGCACCAAAAATCCCCATTTTTTCTCATTTTAACCCTTAACTGTTAAAGCAATACATGGATTCCCAGCAAGATGCACCTTGCAAACAGGTGTGGTGCTGGGCTCCTAAAACTGCAGTTTCTAAACCAATCCCCTATTGAATCCTGTGCACGATGATGCAGCAACAGGGCTCTAGCATACCACAATCTGGGCATGAGTAAAGAGCATGGATAAAGCAGACTGTAAGCGGGGCTTTTTTATTGCAAAGAGGGAAAAGACGTCCCTCTGTGAGCTCTGTTTTGCATCCACACTGAAGTCCTGTGGTGCTCATCGTAAACAGGCTTTTACAGCCCCTCAGACTAGAGATCTGCAGTGCAGCAGCTCAGCACCGCACACAGCAGCAGTCCTGCATTCAGCAGCACATACATAGGCATGACTATTCAACCTGCAGCTACCTGCCTGCACAATTCATGCTTTCCCTCAATGAACAGAGCCCAGAGATCAGTCACCAGCCCAATGCACGGGGCTGTTGTTACTGGTCTATGTCACACAATATTCAGTTACCTATTTAAAGGTACAAGAGGTGGCATTTTGCCATACCAGTGGAGGAACACGGCGGTCTAATCAATCACAGATCTGAGCACTCACTTCAAAAGCACCCAAGTCCTTTCCTACCCTCACAGTGCTTGTTGCATTCGGAGTTTTCCATACCTAAAGTAACATTCACACAACACCTTTAGGCTGTGTGATGTCTGATTCCCCACCCTGACCCTGCAAAGGCATCACTCTTGGCTTGAGCACGGTCCTGCCACACACAGCTCCTCCATGCTGAAGAGCATCTTATGATGGTGACAGGGCTTGCACAGGGCAGTGGCCAAAGCAGTCCCAACCTGTGCTTGCTGCCCATCAAGGGAATTAGCAGGAATGCATGAACAGGGTCCTCCCCCCAAAAGCATCTTCCGTAGTCCTTCCTGAAGGGCTGCACCCAAGTGTGAGTACATGGGCAAGGGTGGGAGGAAGATGGGAAGCATCTCTGTTTCCATGGGAGGCTGGATCCTCTCCCCACTGCAACCAAGGAAGGGGAGAAAGCAACCAGCAAAGCAGAGGGAGGCATCTCCTCTTAAACTGCCTTTTTCCTGGGCAATGCAGCAGGAAACTCTGAGTGTGTGGATCAAAGAGCAGAATTCCCTGGTAACAGGCCCTGAGTATTTGGCCTTTGGAGGGGAGGCCTGGGGGATGATATCCATTCAGACAAGCTGAGAAACTACCTGCCTGAGCTGGGCTTCAGAAACATTTGTCTTTCTCAAAACAAAAGGACCTTTTTTTCCCCCTGAAAGGCAGATCTTCCCTCCATCCATTACATGCTTTATCATCGGCTTGGCTCACGCTGCCTGGCCCAAAGCTAAGGTGAATGGATTGATTTTTCCTGTGGATGAAGAATTCCACCTAGAGTTCATTTTTCTTACAGAGACACAGCAGTGCAATTGGCCAGACCAAATACTGTTCTAGGAATAGGCAGTAAATAGGACATTGCTCAGCTCTAACACAGAGCCAGCAGGGACACAAACAGCCTTTTCTGCAGCTCATGGTGACCCCATTGCCAACACAGGTGCTGACACCTGCTCACGCTCCTGCACCAACACAACTTAAACCATGGTTAACCAAGTTGTGCACAGGCTTACCCAGTCCAGCACTACTTACATATAGAGCTGAGGATCCGAGGTCAGCGTGTCGATGTTGATGTGCTGCTCCAGGAGGCTGTAAGCCAGGATGGGTAGCGATGTGAAGCAGATGTTGTACATGGTAAGATAAGCAGCATCGTACAGTGGCTTGAAAGAGGAAGAAAGGGTCAAATGAGACAGAAGTTCCACTTTAGAAGTCTCCCACAAAGAGATTCAAAGTTTCAAGCCATTGCCTCTGTATGCACCCTACAGATTCATCCCTTTGTCACAGCCACATGGGATGGTTCCATTTGATAGGGGTCATGCTCCATCCAATGCAAGCTGCATGGCCAGGACCCTGCTCCCATGGCCAGGAAGTTTTGTAACTGGCTGGTCTCATCTCCAGCTCATTCTGCAGAAAACCATGATTCAACAGCCCTTCTCACAGCTTTCCTGTGGCTGCTCTTGTGCTGCTGGTTCTATTAATACACTTGATGTCTCCTGTGACTCTCTAAAGGCTGGACTGGTTTAGAGGAACTACAGCTTCTTCTTTTAAAGAGGGGGGAAAAAAAGGCAAGTGCTTCTGCCAAGAGAAGCAGGGAATTATCTCCTATCATTTACCCTTCCTCACCATTGCTTCAGAGCCCAAACAGACACAAAAGCCCATTAAGCTGACACAAAGGCCAAAGCTCTCGTCTCCAAGCACGTGAACCCGGCTCTCCGCACTGAACTGCCCCTCTGACGCTCGCTTGGGCTAAGCAAGTGATGACACTTGGGATGTCTCTTTTTAAAGGCTGTCATAAAAGAATGAGCTGTTCTGCCTTTTAAGAGACACTTTCAATGCAGGGAAATGCAGCACAGGGGAACAAATCAGGGCTTCTTTGAAAACTGCTTCATTTAAGAGGAGCAGAAGCAGCAAAATCGGGTGGTGAGAAACCAGCTAAACCCCTCTCTCATTACTTATTCCTGGGTGGCGGATGGGAAAGGAAAGAAAGCAGATTTCTTTCTTTTCAGCTATGGGTCTCAAACATATTATGCTTTAGATAACAGCATTTAGCAATAAGGTCAGCTCCTACTGCCCTCTAAAGCAAGGTGAGGAAGGGAGAGGGTGCTATAAGCCAAGTCTCTGCTAGGACACCTCATTGCGCCACTTGCTTTGTATCCTGGCTCCACAGACACGTCACTGGAAGTTACCTGCTGTGAGAATCCACAGAAGAACTGGTATAAAAACTGCGGCAGGATGAAGCAGAGGTTCTGGGGAAACAAAGGACAAGCAGTGAGCAGGGAAGTGAGGACTCCTCAGCCTAAATCCAAATCATTGCTCCCATTACCAGCCATTGGTGCCCGACACGACGCTACCAGACAAACCAGGGCACTGTCTTCCACCAAGCACAAAACTAACCCAAGGAGCAGTTAGTATCTGCAGAAGAAAACCATGCTCACATTCCCTTGTAAGCAGTAGTTCCAATTGACAGGCACATGGCAGAGCCATGTCCTGATCCAGGGAAGGAAAACAGAGCTACAGATGACCCTGCTTATTATTTGTTTCTCTTACTGAAGGAATCCATAGCACAAGCAAAGGCATAAACTGCACACACATCCTTACCTTATAGAAGAAATACTGTACAAGGTGTGCAATTCTCACATAGTATAAATGCCCATGTGCTAGTAGCAATTTTCTTAAATGTTTAAACTTTGGCACAGCATAGTCACTGTTTCTGGAAGCCTGACGTCCTTCTTTGCCTTTTATACCTGGAGACAGAAGCATGGCAAGGGGTTAATCCCTAATGGACTGGAATCTGGATTGATGCCACAGGATAGGGTTAATCCCTAATGGAGTGGAATATGGGCTGATGCTGTGGTATAGGGTTAATTCCTAAGGGACTGGAATCTGGACTGATGCTGTGGTATAGGGATAATTCTTATGGGACTGGAATCTGGACTGATGCTGTGGCATAGAGTTAATCCCTAACGTACTGGAATCTGGATTGATGCTGTGGTATAGGGTTAATCCCTAATGTACTGGAATCTAGATTGATGCTGTGGTATAGGGTTAATCCCCAGCGTACTGGAATCTGGTCTGATGCTATGGTATAGGGTAATCCCTAAAGGACTGAAATCTGGTCTGATGCTATGGTATAGGGTAATCCCTAAAGGACTGAAATCTGGGGTGATGCTATGGTATAGGGTAATCCCTAAAGGACTGAAATCTGGGGTGATGCTATGGTATAGGGTAATCCCTAAAGGACTGAAATCTGGGGTGATGCTATGGTATAGGGTAATCCCTAAGGGACTGGAACCTGGGAAGATGCTATGGCAAAGGGTTAATCTGGACAAATGCTACCCACTAGGCTTGTTCACATCACTGTCTTGGGGCATGACATAACACAGTATTTCCCTCTCAGTGCCTCAGGAGAGTAACACACTGACATGCTGCAATCCTCAGCATGGTTTTGGCTCCACACCACTCAGACCTGCCTCTGGAGTTTCTCAAGCTATATTTAGGTTGAGCTGTCTTGAGCTCCTATGGAAGAGTGTGGGGCAGCGTATCTCAGCAAACCCGATAACAGATAAGGAATTGGTTTCCCCAGGGCTTGCCCATATCTCTCCCAGCCTGGTTATTCCACAGCACATGCCTGGTTGTTTCAGATGTACCCGCAGAGCTGAGCTCAAGAAAGGCAGTTTTGTTCTCTCAAAAGCCACATCCAACCCAACTGCCCTGGGACCTCATTCATTAGAGGGCACTGTGGCATTTCCAACAGCCCCAAATAAAGAGACTGCTCTTTCCCTTCCATCAACCCTTCTTTACTACAAAGGTCTCCAGTGGTTCAATGTCACACACACAGGGCATACAACAGAACTGAGCATCAGCCCCCAGGAAACACATGTGGGTGCACAGTGGAGTTACTGGCAGCTGTGACCAGCTACCCTAATACAGTCTGGTGTTTTCATTGCACTGCCTGTGCCACGACTGCTGGTAATCACCATCAGTCTGCTGCTTGTGCCTTTATTCTCTGAGCAGCAACCAACCTTTACCACCTTCAAGGTGGCTGTAGCATTTTTGAAGGCCATCTGTAGCTATGACTGATGAAGAGAGTGGTGCTATTAAAGGTGAGCAGTACATGATGATATCCAGCCAAACCTGGCTCCAAAGAAAACAGCAGCAGACTTCCTGCATTTTCCAGTGGGATCAGTGTAGCCATGTGCAACCAGAAACACTGACTGAGCCCCAGGCAACAGCAGACAGCTCTTAGGCATCAGATGGGTGTTATCAGGGGGTCTTACCTATTCCAACGTGTGCTTCTAGAATCATACTGACATCGTTTGCACCATCCCCTATGGAGAGGGTTATCGGGCTCCCTTTGGTGTTCTTCACCATCCGCACAATCTAAACCAACAAAGGACAGAGCAGAAACCAAACATTCAGTTAAAAAGCCTCCAGAGCCCCAAAACTGCCCCATTTGCAAGAGCCCCCCAGGACAAACAACTAGACAAAATAACACCAGGTGGGTTCACAGCAATAAACCTCCTTGTTACTTCCTTCTCTGTCACCAGCCAGAGCAAAAGCCAGGATCCAGCTGCACAGGGATGAAGGACTGCATTTAAAAACCAACTGCCAGGCAGCAGCATCCCCCCCTTCACTGCTGCCAGTCCCTGTTCTCCCAAAGATGGGAATTCTCATGCGTTTTGAGGGCAGGAAACCCTCCCATGTGGAAGAGGGGCAGAAACACGCTGCTTATCAGGCTTGGATCCCATCCACTGGAGTGAGGAAGTCATGGACTCCACTTGTGGAATTTGGAAAGGAAAAAAAAAAGAGGGGGATTTGCTTAATTCTACTTGGCTTGGGTTTGTGGCTTCCTGCAGGCATATTAAACAAAGGGTTTGAAAGACTGATGTGTTCCCATCACACTCCCAAGTTCAGATGAGGCTTACACATAAGGCTGTAGAAGTCCTAGGTGATCATGATCAGGTCAAGCCCCAGCTGATGGATTAAAGGTGCATCACATCACACAGTGATGTGCTTCAGCCCATTAAAAGCAGCGTGAATACCTGTGCTTTCTGCAAAGGAGCCATCCGGCAGCACAGGACTGCAGCACACTTCAAGCAGATCTGCAGAAAGATGTTCTTGTAATTACTAGAACCAGAGTCCTGAGAAGGGTTCAGTATCAGCGACAGCGTTGAGCCATCTATAATCAGGCCATACTCTTGGGTCAAGGTCCAGCTTCTGGAATGCAAGGAACATGTTTGAAACAAAATCAGATTTGAGGAAGTTAACTGCTTGCCTCATAGAACGGGTTGTGTTGGAAGGGACCTCAAAGCTCATCCAGCTGCAACCCCTGCCACGGGCAGGGACACCTTCCACTAGAGCAGCTTGCTCCAAGCCCCTGTGTCCAACCTGCCCTTGAACACTGCCAGGGATGGGGCAGCCACAGCTTCTCTGGGCACCCTGTGCCAGCGCCTCAGCACCCTCACAGGGAAGAGCTTCTGCCTAAGAGCTCATCTCAGTCTCCCCTCGGGCAGGTTCAAGCCATTCCCCTTGGCCTGTCCCTACATCCCTTGTCCAAAGCCCCTCTCCAGGTTTCTTGCAGCCCCTTTGGGCACTGGAGCTGCTCTCAGGTCAGGCTCCATGGACTTCAGAACCTGCAGCTGACACAACTGTTCCTGCAGCCACGTTCCTTCAACTCAAGACTGGGGTGACGGCTTTCAAAAGGCTGAGAGAACATCACTGAGTGTCCTGTCCTGGCTTGGGTCTAACGGTTCTGTCTCAAAGAACAGCAGAGGAACCCATCCCCAAAAGGCACAGGAGTGCAGAGCACCACTTTATTTCATGTGCAGGATCAGTGCAGGTGCTGTTTCACTTGTACTTCATCCTGCAGAGCAGCACGGAGCCCTGCTGAAAGCCGAGAGCATCACCCAGCACATGCACAGCCGCGACAGCAGCAGCGCTGCTGAAATCACAGCGGGGTTACTCCACACAAGAGCCTTGGGGCATTTCTGCACAGGGGGAAGGTGCCCAAGGGAGAACCTTCAGGTCTGGGCACTCTGATGCCCAACGCTGCAGCCTTCCCCATCCCGCCTTGGGGACCAGCTCCCCGCGGCAACGGGAGGCAGCACGGCCCCAGCAGCACAGGCCAAAGGCAAATACAGTTGGGGTCACTTCTCAGCTCTAATCAGCTCTCTCCAGGAGAAGACAACGCGGCTTTCGAGCAACTTCTGCTGCCTTCCCCTTCCTGTTGCCAGGAGATGGGCACCGTGCATGGAACCCTCACGGAACCCTCACGGAACCCTCATGGAACACTGATGTCACAGTGATGCTGGAGGACTTGAGGGGCTGCTGGGGCCGCAGCCCTTCAGTCTGCTGAGCAGCAGGACCCAGTCTGGCTGCTCGGGGGACTTCTGGAGCCAAGGGCAGGAACCAAGTGGTTTTGGAGACGTCTTCAGGGGAAGCATCCTCAGCTTCGGCCATGCCTCGAAGAGGTGACACGGGAGCACCTTGGGCTGCTGCCACCGCACCTCCCAGAAAAGAAAACTCCCTTCAGGGTTTGCCTGATGAACCCTGGGCCCTGACCATGCAATTTTGTGTTTCAGAGACCTCTGCACCCGAATCCTTCCCCGTTGCCCTATGGAAGCTCGTCACCTGCCTCCAGTTCCACTCCATCTGGTGGGGGGACAACGGGAGCTGCGTGGTTATCGCAGATAACCTCTTTGAAAGGGAAGTGCTTGGGAAGAAGGGAGCACGTCGGGTCCTTAAGGCTGAGAGCATGAATGAGTTCCTCGACCGGCTCCACCTCCATGGGTTTTATAGGATGCCAGAGGACATGGTGATATCTGTGCCCATCAGGGAGCTGCGGGCAGTAGCAGCAGCAGGGCCTGCTCTGGGACAGGTACGTTGGTTCCTCCGCACACAAAAGAACCCTCAATCATCCTGTGGCAGCTGCTCAGTGCTGACAAGATACACGGCAGCACCACCATTATTGCCAACAGGCCCATGCCACACTCAGGTGCTCTAAAACGAGACCTATTTGGGTTTCTCCATTGGATTTTAGGCTTTTGAAGACCCTACACTTCTCTGCTCCCAGCAGCTGGAAACACAAGGGTGGTTCTGACTGACCAAAACTCTACCCTCTCATTGCATTCAGCCAGAACAGCTGAGCTTTAAAATGCCCCAGAAAGTCCTTTTGAACACCCGCGGGTGCCTTTTCCCATGCAGATGCCCAGTTACCGGATCTCTGTCTCTCTCCTCCTTGCACCGATGCCAACTGACTCCTCCCCTTTGCATTTTGTAGCTGCTCTTCTTCTACCACCCCTACTTCCAGCGGGATTACCCCAACCTCAGCAAGATCCAGGGGATGGCAGAAAGAGCCATGGAGCAGCTGAGAGCGGCCACTGCAGCCCCCATGGGCACCAGCGTCAAGGGTACCAGGCAGAGGAGACGCCAGCGTGGTGCTGAGCCTGGTGCAGGAGCTGCAGAGGAGCAGCACAACACCCAGCCCTCTGCAGCCACCCGCTCCACCCGCACCAGGCTCAGGGGTGCTGCACCCACCCCAACAGACACCAGCGGCCCCTCTGCCCCAAAACGTAGGCGTAGGTAGATAGGAACAGCTATAGAGTAGAGATAGAGTATAGGTTAGTGTAGGAGTAAGTTACTGTTGTTGGGGTTTCAATAGGTTATAGGTTAGTGTAGGAGTAAGTTACAGTTGTTTTGGGGGTTTCAATAGGTTATAGGTTAGTATAGAAGTAAGTTACTGTTGTTGGGGTTTCAATAGGTTATAGGTTAGGATAGGGGTAAGCAGCTCTGTTGTTTGTTCTTCTCTAGAATTAACTTCTCTTAGAATCATAGAATTATAGGATAGTTGTAGTTTAGTTTAGTTTAGTTGTAGGATAGTTAGGGTTGGAAAGGATTTTAGGAGCTTCTAGCTCCAAGCTCCCTGCCATGGGCAATGACACTGCACACCACACCATGGCTCCCAAGGCTCTGTCCCACCAGGACTTGAACACTGCCAGGGATGCAGCATTTACCACTTCCCTGGGCACCCTGTGCCAGCGCCTCAGCACCCTCACAGGGAAGAATCTGCCTCATTCCTCAACTGAACTTCTTGTGCTCCAGTGCAAACCCATCACTCCTTGTCCTATCACTGCAGTCCCTGATGAAGGATCCCTCTCTGGCACCCTCGGAGGCCCCTTTACACACTTGAAGCTGCTCTGAATAAACATTTCTGATCTAAATGGCATCATTTCTCGTCAAATTGAAAGCAAAGTGTTCCTTTGACAAAAAAATCCCCATGGGCACTTTGCAGATTAAAGCCATTTAGGTGGTTGACATCAATCAGATCTGGATATATTCTGACTTGGTCTTCTACGTTCTCAAACAAAGGCTATTCAAAATCATAGAATCATAGAATCCCAGACTGGTTTGGGAGGGAAGGGACCTCAGAGCTCCTCCAGCTCCAACCCCTGCCACAGGCAGGGACACCTTCCACTAGAGCAGCTTGCTCCAAGCCCCTGTGTCCAACCTGCCCTTGAACACTGCCAGGGATGGGGCAGCCACAGCTTCTCTGGGCACCCTGTGCCAGCACCTCAGCACCCTCACAGGGAAGAGCTTCTGCCTAAGAGCTCATCTCAGTCTCCCCTCGGGCAGGTTAAAGCCATTCCCCTTGGCCTGTCCCTACATCCCTTGTCCCAAGCCCCTCTCCAGGTTTCCTGCAGCCCCTTCAGGCACTGGAGCTGCTCTCAGGTCTCCCCTTCAGGAGCCTTCTCTTCTCCAGGCTGGACCAGCCCAGCTCTCTCAGCCTGGCTCCAGGGCAGAGCTGCTCCAAAATCACTTCTGTATTTATCTTCACCCCATCCCATCAAGCAATCTTAAAAAGCTTGGATTTAACATGCACCCTTTACTAACAGAACTGTGTAACTGAGTTCAAAACCAACTGCTAACCAGAGATGACGGCAGAGTGAAGGAGCCAGTCCCCAGGGCCAGTCTCTATAGGCTTTGTACCTACACCCAAAACACGCACGGGCCGCGTCCTCTTGCTCACTCACCTCTTCAGTCCCCCCCGGCTTTTGGGAACATCCTGAATCAGTTTTTTGTGGTACTCCATCAGCAGCTCATGGAGCCGATCCTCCTTCCTCTCGCTGTCGCCCACCGTCCTCGCCGTCAGCTCCAGCAGCTCGGTGCTGGTCTGGAAGAGCCTGCAGGCGTAGCACGTGGACTTGGCAGTTTCCATCTTGTCTCCTGTCAGCACCCAGACCTTCATGCCAGCTGCATGCAGAGCTTCGATCGTCTCTGCCAACTGCTCCTGCAGCCTGCGAGAAGGAGCAAAGCATCACTTCATGGGCTGGGCCTTGCTGAATCCACAGAGCCCTTACTCTGCAGGTAGGAAACACCAGCTCAAGACAAGCCGGTTGATTATCCCCTGTGCTGGAGAGACCACTGCCATAGGAATAAGGATTAGAAGTCAGCAATCCCAAGCTGTTATTTGCAGCCAAAAGACGCAATCGCTGCTTTACACTGCGAGACCTCAAGTCAAGAGTAAGAGTTTCGTTTACGCATGCGGTTACTACATCTGCAAGCGAAACGGGATCTGTTTTGATGTGCAAATTAACGCTGCGTGCTTAATTCACCCTCTAGAAGCTCAAGTACTTCCGTAGTTTCATTAATAAATCCTAATTCTTACTACACCAGCCAATTTTAGCAACTAGGGCACTGTGTAATGGTTGTGCCACGGAGTAATTAATTGTCCTGGACACTCCCAGCATCCGCCTGGATGCTCAGCTCCACCACAGCGATACCACAGTGCTGGTGGTGATGGCCACCTCTTTACCTGTCTTCTACAGCTGTAGCCCCAATCAAGTGCATGTCTGCTTCTGTGTCTTCAAAAACCTTTGCCATCTTTTCCTCCCTGTCCTGCAGAGCCATCTTTGCTTCATTCAGTTGTTTGTCTATTTTGTCATACTCCTTTTGAGTGAGCTCTTTGAAGGCCACGCACAGCGTTCTGTAGCCATCCTGGTAGGGGAAAGAGGGAAAATGAAGTGGACAAGTGCTCTAGAAGCAGGTTTTCTCCACTCCCCACTTGAGGGTTAGTGCTTTTCTCCACCAATCAGTGCTTCCTGGCAGTGCTGACCCTGACAGCAATGACCATTTCTTGGCTTAAAAGACCAATTTCTCTGTGTTTATACGGTAACTTCTCCCTATCAGAGTAACCTTGCTTCTGATTATTATGTGCATCTAATATGGCAGAGAGAAGGACTAGTGCTGAGAGCGTGCATCCAGCAGGGAGAGCAGGGACTACGACTGGGACCAGGCACTTCTCTCCCCACAGTAAACAGCCTGCTCTTATTATGTCTATTTTTAACAGGCATGGGAGATGCTTGGACACAACCGTGATGGAGACCATATAAGTAAACCAAAGCTCAACTAAAGGTGGAAGCCAACGAAACAGAAAAGGAAAAAAGCCTGGCTTCAAACCAATATGAAGTGACACTTGGATTTTCAACACTTCCCTCCAAAGCAAGGCCACATCCCTATGTTTGGAATAAGGCTTTCCTGACCCCAGGAGCCAGCCAAATTCCATCCACGAGCTCACCATAGCATTGCGGTCCACGTGGACTTTTGTTTGTTGGATTTCTTCTTGCTGCACCCTTGGAAAAATTGAGGAGTCTGCTCCTTTACAGAAGAGAAGCAACTTCCCTAAAAGCAAATTATAAATAGTTTATAGCCATCACATGCTGTAGAGAGACTTCACAGCTTCAATAGCTCCAGCAAGTGATGCAGAGGGAGAAAATCTGGCAGGACTAAAGGCAGAACTGCTGGAAGCCCAGAGGCCTTACACTAACCTGTGCAAAGCCTTCGTGCCCTCAGGCTGGACATGGGGTGTCCCTTCTGCCTCTGAGCAAGCTTTCTTCAACAGGCTGCACACAGCAGTTGAGTTTTTCCTATTTCAAAACTCTGGCAACCTTTCTAGGGAGGATAAACCCAGCATCCCATAACCTTTTGGGCCTGACACTTGAGATGGATGGTGACCTCTGAGTTTCTGTCTCCTATCCCCATGAAATCCCATCCTACTTAGGGGATGGGTCTCACTTCTCCCCCCATGTATTTGTACTTTCAGGCTGGAACAAGTCCAGCAGCAGCTTTCCATAGGTCATTTCCCACCCCCCCCCCAACTGCTGCTGGTCCCCAGTGGCTGCTATGGAGAAAATCAACTCTATCCCAGCCAGCCCCACTACAGAACTTAGAGCAGCTTAGAAAACCTCATAGCTTTGCCTCTGGGTTACAGCAGTAAAGGATGTGTTCTATATTTGTACATATGCACACATGTATGAGTCCAGAAATGCATTTTAACTGTACCTGTGGTGGTTCTCACAATGACGCTCATACGGCGACGGACAGGATCGAAGTTCAACACATGGAGAAGTTGGTACCTTCAGAAGAGAATCAAGCAGCTTAGACTCAGTAGAAGAAAACCAGCTATTTAAGACATAAAATCACTGAGTCTTGCTGCAGGAATCAATACACCCTACACTGGGCAACGTGCTTTTTACAGCTACTGCACAAGAATGTGGAGTAAAACCCCCTCCGGTGCTGCTCTGAACATGGGGCTGAGGGTGCTGGTGCCCAGCAGTGCACTGAGCTCAGGCTGCAGCCCCGTGTACTGCAGGGCAGAGACACTGCCTCCAACATTCAAATAAGGAGTTCCACCATAAGGGCAGCAAGAAGTGAAACTTGCTTGGGAAGGCAAGGTCTCAGGAAGTGCCTGGATTAGGTCAGGGATCCTTGGATGTCCCCCAAGCTGTGAGCACAGGGGGAAATCTCATTATTATCAGCTCAGAAAGGGAAAAGAGTGACAGGGATAGCAGCCACATCACACAGTTCACGGTTACAGCACCCTGCTGTGAGGCCCCATAAGGTCAGCAACCACCCCATGTATCCCAGCAGCCACTTGCACAGCGGGGTATGGATGACGGATACACGCAAGAGACTGTGGGCACTAAAGGGACCTGAATTTAGACACCATTAAAGCCACCAGCAGCTTTTTGCAAGCTAAACCTTTCATCCTGCACCCTGCTGGGCTGCACTCTGTGAAAGGGATGTGAGTTTGGGGACAGGTCAGCACGGGCCAACAGCCCTCACAAAGGAACAGCTCTGCCCTTGCCAGGTTGGCCACGTGGACCACACTCAATGTAGGCTGGGTGGGAGGCAGTGCAGCACAAGCAGCCCTGCTCCTCATCAGCATCATCCCCCCCCCCCCCCAGCACTTACATTTCAGTTTCGTTCTTTTGGTTTCGGATTTTCATGAAATCATTTTCGAGTCCTAGAAAAGTGAAACCATACCTGTCAATAAACAAAAGGACAGAACAACATTGAAAACACCCGTTGGCACAGGTCAGACATTCACAACGTTCTCGTTTCACCTCCTGCACGACAGAGGAGGACAATGAAGTTAGGGAGCCTGAGCTAAAAAGCCTGACTGGACCATAGAATCATAGAATGGTTAGGATTGGAAAGGACCTTAAGATCATCCAGTTCCAACCCCCCTGCCATGGGCAGGGACACCTCACACTAAACCATATCACCAAAGGCCTCGTCCAACCTGGTCTTGAACACTGCCAGGGATGGAGCATTCACAACCTCCCTGGGCAACCCATTCCAGTGCCTCACCACCCTAACACGAAAGAATTTCCTCCTTATATCCAAGCTAAACTTCCCCTGTTTCAGTTTTAACCCATTACCCCTTGTCCTGTCACTACAGTCTCTAATGAAGAGTCATGTTTGCCTGCTCCATGCAGAGCCTGCTATGACGTGCTGGCAGCACTCCCAGGACCTGGGGAGCTGGGCATCGCAGTGCACAGATGCTGAAAGCCTCTGAATGCAGCCCCCTGGGTCTCCAGCACATTTACAAGCCATGGGCAAGTACATATGGCTGCAACAGGCTCTGTCTAAAACTTAGGGGCTGGAAATAGCATAGAGTGGTTTGGGCTGGTGGGGACCTTAAAGCTCATCCAGTTCCAACCCCCTGCCACGGGCAGGGACACCTTCCACTAGAGCAGGTTGATCAAAACCCCATCCAACCCGACCTTGAGCATCTTTGGCAGGATCCCAATGTGGGTTTGGTAACAACAATCCAGCCCGTTATTTTGCCACTGCACACCAAGGATGCAAGCTGGCTGCAGTATGCACACAGTTACTGTTCTCTGTTTCTTGTGGGTTAAAACACATGGCTATGGGGGGCTCCAGCAAAGGAGCCTCTGCCCCAGCCAGGCTCTGCAGCACCAAGAAGCTGCTCAGGGAAGACCCTTTGCAAAGCATCCCTGTTACAGGGAACTCATCTAAACCCACAGGCTCACAGTGCTTCACAGAGCTGAGGGTCAGGCCCAGTGGTGGTATCACAATGTGCTTCCCATGGAGAGCTGTGGTCTTGACTGGGGAAAGGGGCCTATTTCCTTCATATAACCCTCACCAAAGAGAGGGAATGAAACACCCCAACACCTTCATATCCTTACTTTTCCGCGCCTTTCACCAAAGCAATCTCATCTGGGGAAGAGGAGATGTAGGTGTATTTGCGTTCTGGTTGCCCCATCAGCCCATCCACTTGGTCTGCTTCCTTGATCTGGACAGTGTGGCACAGGCAGAGGGCTCGCAGGAACAGCTCCTCACGGCTCTAGGCAGGAGGAAAGGAGGGCTTGTTACCAGCTTAACACCATAGAATCATAGAATAGTTAGGGTTGGAAAAGACCTTAAGATCATCCAGTTCCAACCCCCTGCCATGGGCAGGGACACCTCACACTAAACCACGCCACCCAAGGCTCTCTCCAAGCTGGCCTTCAACACCACCAGGGATGGATGCACCGAGCCCACCTCACAGCCCTTGGTGGTGCTTTTGGTGTGTGCACGCTTTAAAACCACATCACCAACACCCACTCTTTTGGCTGTATTTACCCAGCCAGGAGGTGATCACAAGCCCCTAACAGCCATCAACACGCACATTCCCTACCTTTTCTGCTTTGCCATAGTACTTCAGGGGTCCATCGGTCTGAGAGAAGCCATCCACCTCCGAAATGCAGTCCTTGTACTTGTGCCCATCGATGCAGCACTCAATGAACTCCATGCTGTTCTCTGTCAAGGTCCCGGTTTTGTCCGTGAAGACATATTCCACCTAGAAGCAAGCAAGCAGGCTGCCCCACTGCACCCCAGACCCATGCACCAGAGGAACCCCCCAAAACAGCAAGCCTGGGGCATTTTACTGCTCCTCTGCCAATGGTGGGGAGTACTTTGCTGCTATCCTAACCTGGCCCCTCCAAAACACACCCAATAGGAGTTACACCACTGTGTATTCTACTACTTCGCTCCTCAGGGCAGCTTCTTTTTGCTCTCCAGCCCATTGCACGGGTGCCTGAAGACTGAAATCCATTTCCATGCTCATCTCTTTCCCCTCATCCTCTTTATTGGGTCCTTTGCTATAGGTTCTAGTGCTTCTACAGCTGTTGCTGCAGGTCCGCTGCCTCCTTTGGGGGCTTTTCATCTTGGTGCTGCATTTAAATCAGGTAATTGCTACTCCAAATACTTGCTTATGGGGTTTAAAGCCAAATAAGAAGCTGGAGGCACTACACAGACCCTCCAACTCAGCCTCTCCTCACGCAGATAAGGAGAGGGAAGCCTGAGCTGTCTCATGCACATCTCTCCGGGCATGCAGTTTTCATCAGTCCTTGAAGGGACATCAGGGTTTTCATCTTCAAATGGAGGCAGTGAAAGCAAAACCATCCCGACAGGCAGAGCCCTGCGCCCGATATTCCCCGATATGGAAACAATTGGCATGACCCAATTCCTGCTCTTTCATGCACTATTTATAACCTTATCCGTTTCATGGAGCGAGTGGAATCACATTAAATGGAAAGTGCCACCAGACCGGCTGAAGCTCTGCCCTGAGGGGACCACAAAGGGCTGCTACAACAAAGGTTCTAGCAGGGAGGATGTTTTCACCCAAGCAGATGCAAACAGGGAATGTTCTGACCTGCCCAAGCTCTTCGTTCAGGTCCGAGGTGTTCACCAAGGCCCCCTCTTTTATTTCCTCATCATACATCTCCTTGTCCCAGGAGATGAAGAAGGAGCCCAAGAACTTCTGCATCTCCACCGTAACGTACATGGAGACTGGGATAATGAAATTGAAGAGGACCATGAATGACAAGAAGTCTGTGAACATCCGCAGGACCTGGGATGGAAAAGAAGGAGAAGATGATGCAGTCGGTGCCCATTCGGGGTGATTTGCATCAACATTTCTGGGGGTTTACAGAGCTTTTCTCTAATGTTAAACGAAAAAAGACAACCTGAAAATACAGCTAAGATACAAAGCCAAATTCCAATCTCCTTTGATGCAGAAATCTCACTGTCTTCTGGAGATCTACAAGGGTAGAACACAAGAGCGCATCTCACTACTTAACAGTGATCAAACAACGTTTTATTCAAGTATACTCCTCTATTCCTCTCCAAAATACACCAGAGTACAGGCTCATTCTGATCTCAAGCAATAGGAACAAGGAGCAAGCTACGGAAAGGTACAACTGATGCAGTGACATCCCTGTAAATACTACTCAATCTATTAAATCACCAATCTCTATCCAGTTCCACTCACTCTTTCAGGCTTGACTGCCTGTGTCTCAGCAAGTTGAGGAAGCTGGTTGACGTGACCCCAATTCAAGTTTGCCTACTCAAAGCTCAAAGATAGCTCGAGTTCAGATAAGGATCCAGGTTAAATTGGCTGCTGTGTTTCTATGATAGAGAGTATTTATGCTTTGCCTTGCTCCATGCAAGCACTGCAGTGCACAAACACGAGAGAGGCAGGAAAGAAACACAAAGAGCAGGAGAGACAGAAGGAAACAACAGCCACAGGGCTCACTGGGCTCGCAATAGACTCTATCACACTAAATAAACCCATCCAAATAAAGCCAGAGGAGGGGCTGAAACACAAATCCCCTTACCTTGAAGGTCTCCCTCTCTTTTTTGGTCTTTTCATTGTACCAAGGCTCATCATTAAAGGGATTACTCTGCCACACATACTTCAGAGTGGTGCACACAGTGGCCTTGCTCAATAGGATGCACAAATACACTATCAAGAAAGCGTTGATAGATCTGAAAAACAGGTTTAGTCTTTCAGTTCTTGCAGCTATTTTTATAGAGAAAACCACGCAAAGAAGCAGGAACAAGACTTCCTTTTAAGAAGGGAATTACAGAACAAGAGCTTTTGATATTCAGGGTCAGTTCATGTATATTAACATCTCTTAACTTTGTTTCCCTTAAATAACACAGCTATTAAGCGATGCAGCTTCTTGAAAGATAACAATCAAATACACAGATTTTCTTTGCAATCAGAGAGCACCTGAAACAAAAGGCAGCAGATTAGGGGATTATTTCTCTACAAGTCATCCATTAAAACCCAAACCAAACCCAAACGCTTTACCCATCTTTTGCAGATGAGAAATACTCACTTTTCTACAGCAGATCGTTTCTGAGACTTCCCTTGGTAGTTCAAAGCCATTTTCGTTTCCATTCCAGTATAGACTGCAACTCCTACAGGGTATTAAAGCAGGGCTCATAAGGCACTTGCAGCCCCAGACGGACCCAGCTTGCACTTACACGTATGGGGCACCAGCATTTACATGAAACTCAAGTCTTAGGAAGGGGCATTGCACAAGAACCACTCAGCTACAGAAACCTCCAAGGCTGCTAAGTAATGTAACTGCATATATCCCAGAGCACTGAGCAGGAGCCTATGGATCACATACAGTCAGAAAAGCCTTCAGTCTTCCCTAGCAGCATCATCCTCAATCACAAGTGTCTGGGACTGTGATCCCAGCACGTTCTCAGCAAAGGATCTGGGATCAATTCCCTGCTTTTCCCATCTCAGGCAACAAGAAAAGCTTGTTCAGGTGTATTAACACAACCTGCACAGCTTGGCAGTACTGCAGATATCACCAGCACCTCCCGATTTCCCCCTTCACCTTTGCAATCAGCTCGCATACCAAATGTAACTGCATTCCCTCTCCAGATTTAGTGATGGACACCTACGTTTGCCATTATTTATCCAAACTATGTAAATAGATATAATAATAACTGTTCACCATAAATCTTCTTGGTATTTTTGAGGGTAGCACCTTTCAGCAACAGGTTTTCAGGACCCAAAGACCTGAAGTAGAAGAAGTTATAGCGTTACATCACTCATAGGGCATTCAAACTGCTTTAGAATTTAGACCCAGAGATAGACCATAAAGCTAAACAGATGTTCTTTAGACCCGATTACTGGATTTGTGTGTTAATTTGGGCATTGCTTGAGTTTCTTTCTCTCTTTATATACTTATATCTCCATTTTATCTCACACAGACTATTCTTGGTGCTCAAAGTTCCAGATTGAATGGGGGATTATCAATAAGGCTTTTGAGGAATATGTGCAAAATGTTCAGATCTACTACGTTCCATACTTACATAAAAACCAGATTTGGAAGGCTTCAAAAACCTGCCCATTCTAACACAGCCAATCAATGGCACCAAAACTGATGGCTTATTTTGCTCCCATTCATGTTTTCAGTTCTCTTTGAAACCCCTACCCACGACCCTCTGTTGCTTCTAGGGACCAGACAGACAAACCACAGCACAAATCACACCCAGCATCATTCTGGGGTTTGGTGACTTACAAACATAATTTGCTTATATTTTACCTGAAACACTGTGAAGTTTAAGTTTCTGCTTCCCTTTGAGTAACAGCATTTGGCAATTGCCTGGTAGATTTGTTCCCCACCAGCAGGGAGGACATTACCAGTGGTCCTTCCCCAAGAGGGGTTCAAACAAATCACAGCAGGGTAGTAAGTAGAGAGGTTGACTACAGGCCTCCCTTAGTAATGAAATACTTGGAGTGGTTAAAGCAAAAGCCACCATTTAGGGTTAAAGAAAAACCCTAATGATAGCAGCACAAGTTCAGATCCTTGAAATTCCAACCTCTTTGAGAAGGGCCAGTGAGAGGGCTGCAAGACCAACCTGGCTACGGGCTCTTGGTTACTTCTGTAGATGATGATTCTTCCAACAAACCTGCAATAAAAACATGAGGAACTTATATTACAAACACTTCACAAAGACCTACCAGAAACACACTAAACAGAAGCAATGAGATGGAAGCAAACACAAACATGTGCATTTGAGAGTTCAATGCTTCAGCAGGGTGGCTGCGTGCAGGGCAGGGAGAAGCCACACGGCCCTCATGGCCAGGGATAGCCAGTAGCAGCAGCAGTACCTGACCATGTCGGTGCACCCCAGCACATCCCCATTACAGAGCACAGAACCCAGCAACCCTCCTTCAAGGGATTTAACCACAAGGACCAATTATCCTGGAAGTCATTCAGCCCAGTGCGTTTTAATTGGGAAGCAGAGTGGCCTGAGGATGGACACATGGACCATGACCCCAGCTGAGCCAACAAAGAATAGCTCATTCCATCATGCCAAGTGTTGCATCAGGGAGGATTTGCTGCAAAGGAACCAAGCCCTGAAGCAGCGCAGTGTCCGCTTCACCCATCCTCATATGGGAGAAGCCTGGCAGCTTATCACTGCCTTGGGAACCTTTTGGTCTCTGATGAAAACACCCTTCGCTTTGTTGAATTGGAACTTCACAGAACCCCAGCCTGGTTTGTGTTGGAGGGACTTCAAAGCTCCTCCAGCTCCAACCCCTGCCATGGGCAGGGACACCTTCCACTAGAGCAGCTTGCTCCAAGCCCCTGTGTCCAACCTGCCCTTGAACACTGCCAGGGATGGGGCAGCCACAGCTTCTCTGGGCACCCTGTGCCAGCGCCTCAGCACCCTCACAGGGAAGAGCTTCTGCCTAAGAGCTCAATCTCCTCTCTTTCATCTTAAAGCCATTCCCCCTTTATTAGATCCCCTAACTGGTGGTACTCAGGTGTCTGTGGGGAGATGACACCAGGCAGCTGCAGGGCAGGAGGGGTAGGACAGGCAGACTCACTTGTAGAGGTCAGGCTGTGGCTGTTCACACTCAATCGTAGCAGTGAGGGTGTCGATGGCTTCATCCGTGCAGAGCACAGTGGTATCCCGCACTGCATAGTGAGTCTGGGCAGAGAAGCACAGCGTCACCACGAGCCCCCAGCAACCCAATGCCCAGGTTTTATACCCCATTACTTAAAACACCACCAGCAAAGCCTTGTCAGCACCAGCAGCTCACCCAAACCCTCACCCTGCTCCCACAGAGCATCTCTCAGTGATAGACTGAAGTCTGTAAGTTTAAGAGAATCCACAGAGGGAATGAGCTGCTGAGGAAGGCGTGCACCAGAAGCAGAGCATCTTTGGCTTGTCCCTAGGGTGGGGTGATGCTGCAGGTGCCCCCGGGGACCACTGATCCGATGCTCCTGAGGGTAACCAGACAGCAGCTCGGGCGCACAGGGACCAGGCAGAGCGCTGTCAGACTCCAGCCTATTTTTAGCAGCCGCTGTTGCGAAGGTTCATCTCTCACAATTAACTGGAAAGCCCACAAAGGATCCGCTCGCTGCCTCCCGGGCTCTATTTATAGGAGCTACTCAGAGCTCCAAGTCACGGCGGCTGCACGGCAGGCTGCCTCCATCCATCCCTCCCCAGCAACAAATCCATCACAAAGCTCCTCCGCTCCTTACGTCCGCATCCCAGGGGGACCGTTACGCTCCACGCACTGTGGTCATGGCATCAGCAATGCCCACCTTTGTGCTGGTGTGGGAGCCTGCCTGGCTTTTTGTATGGGAAGCAGAGACACAAACACACAAACACCTCTGGTATAAACCATGGGGTTTGGGAAACATGATGCAAAGCTGTGCCCGGTACCAAACCCTGCCCTTTTAGGGGGGGTGATGCTGCTGTCACCATGGATGCTGTGCAATTACCAAGTGGGACTTGAAAGCTTCAGCTCCACAATCTCTACACCCTGGGTCCCTTAATGGATTTAGAAAACACATGTTCTTTTAGGTAACCTATGACTGAGGATTTGTGCTTCAAAGAGCCCTGACAAGATCCGCTCTATAGTTCTGCTCCAGTTTCACCTTATCGGGCATCCTTCCCACATCTTTGACCTGACATGCCCCAAAAACAAAAATCCCCACCAGGTGGCCAGCGGATACCAGTGTGGATGAGGTTTGGGCAGTGCTTCCCTGACCCTCTTTGTGCAGCGCTTCCCTGACCCTCTTTGTGCAGCAAACCCTGGTTCCTCATGTTAAACCTATTTCCCCAAACAGCACCACCTTTTCTATGCCCTTCCTCTTCATCTCGTCAAGAAACAGGAGACAGCTCCCAGTCATCTACAGGAATCCAGAAACCAAGAAGAAAACCGACTGCAGTGCTTGATACAGCAATTCTGCACTGCACTTGGGACTCAAAAGTCAGTAACATCCAGGACTCTGAGGTTGTGTGAGCTCAGGCATACAATACACCTGACACAAGTAAGCCATTGCCTGTTTAACATGGTTATCTATTCCCAGCCTCAAGCCACTTCAAAGCTCCACTTCACTACTGGAACCAGTCTGGTGCACCAGCACTGCACCAGCTCCTACACAGGATTTCCAGCACTGATTAACAGCCACCCATAAAGAGACAAGCCACAGAGCCCGTACCATACTCATCAGATTGATAACAGCATTCCCACCGACTTCAGAGCACGCTGGAATGAATCAGGTCATTTTGAAGTACCTTCCAGTCTTATACAGACACTAGCAACTGCAGGAGTAAGTATTTCTGACACACAAGTGCAATGAAATGTTCATGCCTTCTGATGCCTATCAGGGTTTTTTGCTGTTACTGCTTCTTTCCCCAGGTTAGAGAAGGCGGCATGAATAAAGGAATTAAAGCTGAGGAGGAGATCCATCCTGAGCGAGACTGGTATTAAATTCCAGGCCCTGATTCAGAGAAAGGGAGAACAAAAAACCCCAGAGGCGATGTTCTTCTCACGCTGGTGAAGAATTCCCCAAACGGATCTGGAAATACTGCCTCAAAAAGTCCCTGACCGCACTGGGAAAGCTGAGTTAAGCACCAAACACATTGGCATGTCCTGGAAAGGGAGCTGAAGCAGCTGCAGGCACTGCTTTACCAACACGGGGCTGGAGCAGGGAAGCACTAACACACTTCCCATGATGGGCACAAGGCAGTGAAGCTGCCTCAATGAACATCAGTGCCATTTGGGGCAGTATCAGCAGAAATGGCTGGTGGAGATAAAGCAGAAAACAACCCCCAGGGGCCCTCGGTGCTGACGCACAGGGAGCAGACAGAGGGAAGAGCTGTTAAATACAGCCACGGGGATGGGCTCCGTGGGAGCACCCACCACTTACACACACACAAACCCTCTGCCAGCACACCTTCAGCTCCAGGCCCCCACTACCTCCAAGCATCACCCCCCAAACTCTGCCCCATCCATTCCCATCACCTTGAAATTGGACTCGCCATCGAGGCTGGCTGTAGTGACATAACACGTCCCATCAGTGCTGCTCGAGGCCAGAAATATCAAGTCACAGGGGAAGGTCTCATCTGCTTTCACTTCTACTATGTCTCCAACCTGGAGAAAAGGAAGCTTTTTAGATGAAGAGCTTTACTGTTGTCAATAGATGGTCGCAGATTTAGCTTCTCTCAAAACCTAGAACAAACAATGTTGGCTAAAAGGGAAATCAGGATTCAAGAGGCATGTCGGTCCCCGAGCATCACTGTACAGCCCAATAGGTCCGTCCAGCTCACAGTGCCCACGTGGCACAGTGTTTATTCCTCTGCTAAATCTTTATAGAGCAAGAGACTGCACTTGTCTGAAGTGCGATGTGATAAATTAATGTCAAAGCTAAGTGTACTTTCCTGGTGTCCTTGGGAGAGCTGGAAATGAAAGAGGACTGCCTGTCCCGGGGAAGCGCAGAGCGCTGACGGATCTGTCACTTGTCAGCCCCGGTACAGCTTTTGTGAGACAGCTTTTCAAAAGCAATCAAACAAAAGGCAGCTTCTCTCTTGAACCAGGAACAGCTCCTGGAGCACCTCACCTGACAGTGAGCTCACTGGGGCAGCTCTAACCTCAGCGCATCCCTCCTCCCTGCTCCCGTTTCCACACCCTCGCGTTGCCATCGGCTTCAGTGATACCCACACGCGAGTTTCTCTGTGAAGAGTTACCTTGATTTTTTCACTCTCCTTCCGCACTTGCTTTGCATTTTCCACAATGAACACATTGCTTTTGTTCACTTCGTTGTCAGCTCTGTGCCTCAGCCAGTCCTCGTATCCCTAGGCACGCAAACACAGGCGACACAAACTCATGAGGAAGCAAGCAAACTAACACAAGAGGATGAGTAGGGATGGAGAGGAGAGATATTAAAACAATGAATAAACCAAGCAGCCCTCAGACCTCCTTCGTGCGTGACAAAGCATCCACCAAAGCGGCTCAGACTGAATCAATTTATTTTAATAACTTCATATGCATATTTGACAGATTCAGAACAGATTAAAAATAACACACACAATCTATATGCAGTGCATGCAACGAGCAGCTCAGCCACTGTAACGTGTTGCTATTATCCTCAACGTTGGCAAGAACGGGCTGATAATATGAATAATACACTTAGCACCCTGCAACTCTTCCCTATGGTAACGCAGGATGAGACTCTTCCTCTTCAGTTCTTAGTGAAAGAATGAAACATTCAGATTGGAAGCAAATGGGCTTTACTCCTGCTCTCCCTTTCTGACCCCTGTAGAAGAAGCTTCTTTTATCATTCAATCCCCCTGTAGAGGATATTTTTAATGGCCCATGTCCATACAGTGGGAGGAAAAAGGGCTTTTAACACCAACAAGATGAGGACACACGTTTTCAGCAGCTGAGTGGCTGAACAGAAACTGTCCTTTCCATTTACCACCATGGGAGCAGAGTGTGGGCTACATTTAGAGTGTGGCTCTGCAAAGACTCAGAGAGTGTTTCTAAAGAGAGAAGAAAAATTCAGCTGTAACCTTTACTGACCCTCACAGTTTGCTTACAACAGTGCCTACAGAGATGCTTCATATTGCCAAGAGATACCAATAACCACACTCAACTGGTGCTCTGCAGCCTCTCTTGCAAAGCACCAGCAGACACGCCTCACCTCCTGAGAAGGGTTCACCAAACCTATCAGCCCATTTTGGCAACTTCAGAGTGTATTCAGACACACATTCATGGTTTTCCCCTACCACAAGTCCCAAAGAGCATCTTCCTCTCCCCATGCTGACACTGGTACCTGTTTGATAGCTGTGACAGTGATGACGAAGAAGAGAGGGAGGCCACTGGTCACCGGGCTGGTCGGGGTGTCCACTATCACCTGCAGAGAGAAGAAATGTACTGCTGACAAGTGGGTTGCAGGAAGCAGAAGCAGCAAGAACTCTGGTAACAGGAAGAATGGTGCTTGTCCCACTGGGTGTACGTAACAACCCATCAGAGAAGGAAGGGGCACATGAGAAGGGATCACGCAAGCATCCCCAGGAGTGCTCTCCTCCATCTCTACCACCTCCTCCTGAATACCATGGGATATCCTTGGGTGGGAAAAACCCCTATCAGAAGTAGCTTAAAACCTACATTTGACCTTGCTCTAGTGGGAAACAAAAGCCTGGATGAATGGGCTAATGAAGATGGGCTACATAAGCACAAGTATTCAAAGTGCGGATGCCAACAAGCCTGCTCCCACCATGGGGTGCTCTGCAGAGGACTGAGGCAAGGAAGGAGGATGGGGAGAGGCAGAAGCAATGAATGAAGGGAGAAACGCCCCAATTTCTCACTGAGCCACAGGAGGGCTGTTTCTCCTCTTTAATAGTGAAGATGGAGCACATCTGAAACCTAAAACACAGCTGGTTATGAGAGGGAGG
Organism: Pezoporus flaviventris; assembly: GCF_033815535.1. Classification (NCBI taxonomy): domain Eukaryota; kingdom Metazoa; phylum Chordata; class Aves; order Psittaciformes; family Psittacidae; genus Pezoporus; species Pezoporus flaviventris. Next base: position 18,530,953 of record NW_026892553.1, on the reverse strand, counting down.
ACAATACCCATTGCCTTGAACTATCAACACTCAGAGGTTAAAAATAACATGCATCAGCCCAAATGACCTATGAAATACACTGCAGAATGGAACCTGAATATTAAGTAAAACAGAAATCCACACTTTGCCTTCAAGCTCTCCAATTTGGAGTTCTAAGCATGATTTAAGCACAGCGACTGCCTCGGGGGTAGATAGCTGGATCCTTCCTGAGCTCAGTGTGGCACTCAAGCAGCAAATCCAGGCTCCTTCATCATTAACTAAACCTTCAGGCTGCAGGTTCTGACTGTATCATGAGCTGGCCTGAAGGGTATGAACATGAGAACAGGCTCATAACTAGGAGGGAATAACGTAAGGGGAGGACAAGCTGCCCTCCTGCTCCCCCTTCATTTGGCCATTTTCCTGCTGTCTCTGCAGAGGATGGGAGCACAAGAGGCAGATGGCGAGAGCTGTGGAGAGGGGGAACCTCAGTGGAGAGGCTTTGTGTGCCCACAAAGGGGCTTTGTCTGCCTCTGCTTGTTTGCACTTCCCTGGCAGGCTCACAAACAGCAGCATCTGTACATGTATTGTTTTGGGCTGCCTGCAGAAAGCTGTGCTAAGGACAGGGCTGCTCTTATCAGCTGGCAGGAAGCTACATGGATTTTAACCCTGTACTCTGCAAGGCTACCCTGCAGTACTGCAGCCACAGTGAGAAGAGCCAGAAGGTATTGAAGTGGAAGGAATACACCCCAAGAAGCAGCCAGGTAAGGGGTGTATGAGTTAAGTATGAACCAAGATAAGCACAACAAATACTTCCAGGAACACAAAGCCCTGGCTCATTCCAATTGGTGTAAAGGTAGAAACAAGACTTTGGAATAACAACCCCAAGCGAGGATAGATCCATGGACACATTGCACACAGCACATGTAATGGCCAGTCACCAGGGTGGCATCACTGAAATATAGGCAAGTCGGATCTTGGGAATACCAAAGGAACTTTGGCTTTTAGCTGACAAAGACAAAGGCACTGAAGACACAGTTGTATGTATTTTGCTTGAACAAAATGATTTCTGTCCATACAAACACTGTTTTATAGACACAGGAGCACAAACATGAGATGAAGTCCCTGGAATAACTCATTTATGTGTTTGGACACTGCATTCCCAGCACATCCCGTGGCTGAATACTGCTCTTCCCCTTTGTGGCTGGTAGAAAGCCGAGGGACACAGAAGCAACAAGCCAGAACATCAAAGGCAGACTCCTTTGAAGCTATTTTTGAGCTGTTTCAGGACTTCAGCAGCTGCATTTGGATCCACTTAAAAGTGACAAAATCTTGTTATTTAATAGTTTCTTCCTAACTCATTGTTTAGGAGACTGGAAAACACAGTCCAGAAGTCACCTCCATCAACCACAAGGGACATTTTTCATCCCTGGCACCTCCTAAATTAACTTTCTGCCATCAGCTTGGTCTGCCTACAAACACACTTGGACTGTGCTTACTCCAAACCAGCCTCTTCCACCAGGAGCTTACTCTCAGTTTCCTCTGAGTGTTGCAGTAGATGAACCAAAGCACTATTGTTAGTGCTCTATAGGTGTTTTATGTTTAATGCATGTACTTCCTCTCTCTAAAACAAGAGCTGCATTTGGAATCATTGATTGCCATTTTGATAAAGGGTTTCAGCAGCAGGTAGAGCAGATGCACCAAGCAACCCCCAAGCGCTGTGATACTTCTCATGCAGCACATAGGGCAATTCCATTAATTTAAAGATAAGCAGCAACATTTAAGCTATAGATACCATTTATTGAGCTATAACCCTTGGTATTTTAAGTGAATGGAGTGGCCTTGAGTGCTTTTTTAAGGCAAGTGGCATCCCAGAACAACAAGCACCCAGGGGCAGTCGGTTACTCTATACAGCAGCAAGTGTATTAGTGCTGTCAGGTTGGGTTTAGTTCACTTGGGTTTGTTGTTTCTCTAATAGAGCATGAGGGTTGCTTCCCTATTTTAAAGGTGCCCACAGAATAAAACCAAGGAGGGAAAGCCAGGTTCTTCTCACCTGCATAAACCTGTGCTTAAAATGGGCAAGAAGCTGAACTGCAACTGGTTTTGGAAGTCTAAAACAAGAACATCCCATGTTCTTCACGGCCAGAGGGTCGAAGATAAAACATGACACTGCATCCCTAAATGACCAGCTACACAAAAAGGACATCCCAACTCCAGGGCATCACTTGGGTTCAAGGCAGATTACAAATTCAGCCTGACAAAATGGAGCAAGGCCAGTGGAATCAGGAGATGGAGGTGAGCCAGATGATGCCGGGAAGATCAGCTTTTCATGTGATGCTGCCAGGATGAGCCATCCATGGCCGTTATCCCGGGATCCCCCCTCTGCAGCAGCCACTGAAATGACTACAAATCATAACTCTTTACTGCAAGGATAAAGCACTTTAGACACTCATCTCTTAAACACACAGCCTAGAAGACAGTGATACCCCAGATATGAAGCACCAAACCCCAGAGAAGTCCATCTAACAGCAGGCTGCTTAGTAGCCCCACAGTGCCATTTAATTTGCTCGGGTAGTGTTCTAATGCCTGCCTTCAGCCCTAAAGCAGCTTCACCTTCCCAAAGCTCAAGCTATGCATTTGCCCGAGTATAGCCTGTCTCTTCTGCTTGCCTGGAAACTCCCTATAACCAAGATACACAGATATCACATAACTTGGGAAAACACAACAGAAGTAATAAAGGTGACCAAAAAAAACTAGACCTTAATTCTGTAGCATCAAATATATTGTCACCAGTTGACTGATCTCAACACTGAAAGAGTTATCATAGCTTTTTGATTGTTGTAGCAGTCAAACATCATCTCAGGCAGTCCCCAACTCCTTAATGCTTGGCGAGCCTCAATTGTAACAGAGCTTCCCACTAAAAAAGAGCCCAAACATCTCTTTCTAAGCACCACGGCCACTTTTGAACCTCCATTCTTGTTCAAGCTGTGCGTGCATGAAAGCCACCCCTGGCAAAGCTCTTACCTGCACGAGGAAGATGATGAGGAAGTAGAAGTTGGCAATTCTTCTAAACTGCTCGAACAGGTTCTTCGGGAGGAAGTTCCAGAGGGTGTACTGCAGGGAGACAAGGGGGGTCACCAACACACCAAGGCACTACAGCTACAAAAGGGGAAGCATCTGCACAGAACAGGAAAGGGGTTGGTGCTTTAACCCAGCAAGGAGCACCACAGCAACGTGTCTGGTGTGCTCCAGGGAAAGGTCCAGGTCCCTGCTTCAAAACCAGGAGCACGATGGGTACCACTGAGCTCCTGCTTCTACACCCAGGTCCAGTCCTCTCTGTCGGATCCTTAAACATTGGGGGTGTCTCACAGCTTTGTTTCTTTGCTTTAAAGCAGGCAACTATATCTCTTTTGTCAAAATAACCCAAAGCACATGGCTGGAGATGGTGAAGGGAAGATAAAACCAGGATCTGTTCCAGCAGACAGCTTCTAGGTAGATCTGATTTCATGAAGAGGCAACGCACACTGCTGAGATTCCAAAACCCATCTTAGGGCTGCTTTCCATTAAAAGAAAGCCCTGTTGCCCACATAAATGTTTTATTAGATTGTGGCTCATTATCATTTTAAGAAGGCTGCTGAATCATTTGCTTTGGAGAACATGTGGAACTTAAGAACAACGTGGAAGATAATGGGTCTAATACCTGATCTCTCAGTCTGCCTCAAGCAGTAATAAGCAGCTAAGTCTTAAGACCAGTGTCCATTTGATAAGAAAAGACTGGTCAGGTAAGAAAAGTCCATGCCCAGCAAATGTAAATGGAGAAAAAACAGCAAGGACACCACATTCAAGAATAAACTAGGGAAGAAGCAGAATTAGTGCTAAAGCAAAGCATTGTCAGAGAGGGAACTGAAACAGGAAGGACCCTCTTGTGTGCCAGGGAAGCATCAATGGGAAAGCTACACAAGTTAAACATGTAAAACCTTTCCTCAGCATAAGCTGAGACAGCACAGACATAAATACAAATAAGATCCAAGCTGTATAAAAAAGGAAAGGAGAAGGAAAACCCCCCTTACAGCTCAAGGACATGAAACCGAAGCCTGACTGCATGCCGAGCATCCTGAATCCTAAGCGACATAATCTGTATCCAGCTGTGTTGACAATATGGGATGCCACTTGTTTGATATTTCCCTCAAATTGGCTTCGAAGCTTTTGAAACAGCTTCATGAATGTCATGGAAAGAAAAAGCTAAGCAGAAGGCAGATGGGTGTCATCGCAGCTCTCCACCATAAACAAAAGCTGCATTAATACTGTCTGAATGTTTCCCCTTTCATCCCAAGGGATAAACAGAGCATGGTTATTTTTGTCCTATCTCAGGAGAGAAAAAAAAATAATCCATGGAACAAAAACAGAAATAAGGGAATTGTGTTTTCCTATCCATTTATAAAATAGCATTCCCACTGCCTTCTGCAAATCTGAGCTGCTGGCGCCTCATGCTGCGTTACACTTAACCTGTCCTCTCTTCCCAAAGGGAATGCCAGGAGACATTTAAAAGAAAAACCCAAATCAAACCAACCCAACCCCATAAACCCAATGTGTCCATGTGCTTTGCTCTCATCCAGCCCAGAAGAAAGGAACTTGTACACACCCCCACTGGGATTGATAGGAAGGAAAAGAGACCAATAGAGAGGCTGGAGCTGTGGTGTACAGTATGTACCAGGCTGCTCCACTTGCAAAGAGACCCTGCTATCCATCCTTGAGGAATCCAGAGTCCCCAAGTTGCTCTGGACAAGGGGATCAAGCTCACCTTGGAGGAGACAATCCTGTTGTCGCAGAACTTCTGTGCCACGTACGCATCCGTTTCCAAGACCGGCCGGTGCCCGACCACCACGGTGCGTGTACCGACCCGCTTCTCCTCCCCAGCACACTGTGGAGCAACAGGAAGGGGGAAAATCAGCTTTTAGCTCAAAAAAAAAGGTCAAGTATTTGCTTTAACGGCTTCTAGCTGAATGCACCGCAGTGTTCACTGGAAATAAGGTGGCTGGAACCTTAAAAGTTCCCTTCTCTGCTCCTGCAAAAGGATGCAGAGCAGAAGCACACATAAGGTCATAAAGCAAAACCAATACAATACCAAGCCTACAACCTGGGGTCCCCACCACTGCTCAGCCACTGACCCCCCCAGGAACAGCCCATGCTACATCCCACCAGGACAAGTCCCTGCTCGTGTTCACTGTGCTCCTGCCCTATGCAGGGCAGCTAATCACAGAATGGCCTGGGTTGCAAAGGACCTTAAAGATCCCCCAGTTCCAACCCCCTGCCATGGGCAGGGACACTTTCCATGATGCCATGATTGCAGGCTGTGCCCATCTGCCAGGCGAGTTTTCCTTCTCAAAGGAGAATATACCTTGACCAAGCACTTTAAGTCATGAGGAATATAATTTACCTGCTACACATCTCTTCCTAGATCCAACCTGCAGAGCCCTTGGGTCTCTACACAGGCTTTAAACCTGGACCTCATGGGTACAATGGGAACTGCACCCTCCTTAACGCTTGCTTTCCTGTCAAATCCTCAAGTCCACCCTAAACAGCCCAACACCACTCTGGTGCTCAAAGAACTGGGATCTAGCCTTAAAAAAGGTGCACTTCTGCTATTGTAATATCTCCAATAAAACCAGAACTAACAAAGCTGTTTCACATCCCAAGCTTCCCAAAAGACATGTGGGGTGCCAGCAGTGCCCGCTTGTCTTACTGGGGGTTTATTTTAAAGCAGAAGGAGATGTCACCAGTGAGTGATAACCTGGGCTTGCTGCCCTGCAGCACCACGGGAAGGATGAGGGGAACTGCAGCAGAAAACCTTAGAAGGGAAGCAAAGTGGCTTTACAGGAGCCCATCACCATGGGCTCTGTTTCCATCAGCTTCCAGCACCCTCGAGGCTCCCTGTGGACTGGAAAAGCCTCCTTTGAAAAGCAACAAAACTGCAATAGGTTAAAAACCAGCTTTTCATTCTGTCCAGGTTCCACCTCGCATACAACAAATGTCCCTGCCACAGATGCTCACAGCCAAGGGAGGAGAGCTGGCACCAGGAAGTCTATTGCAAGGTCAAACTTAAACTTACAAAGTGTGGCCTTAGAACACTTACAAAGCGTGATCTTAGGCCAAACTAAGGGGGTTTTAGAGTTGTGGATTTTAGAACATGAGAGGATTTGTCACTGTTCACGGTTCAAGGGCATAAACAGGTGACACGGCTGCTAAAGCACGGGCAGACACTGTTCGTTCTCCACTTAATAATTAATCTTCAACCCTAGAGCTTGTTTGCTTTGAAACCCCACCAGGGCAGCTGCCACAAATGCCAAATCCCTGCCCTGTGTCAGCTGCCCATCATGGGCTCAGCCCTGGCTCCGGCTCAGCATCCTGGTTATCCAAAGGGCCCATTGCAGGGAGCTTGTCAAGTGAAACCCAGCTAGAGAAAAGGCACTCTCAAAAGCCATGCTGAGCAGCAAGGCCTGGGAGCGATGCTTGGGAAAGGGTAAAACACCAAAAGGAAAAGCCTAAACAAATTAAAAGGTAAAAACCTAAGCCCTGTCCATGTACCTGGAGCAGTGGCAATTGAATGGATCTGGCTGCTCCAGGAGCAGGATCTGCCCAAAGGAAGCAGTAGCTCTTCCTTTCCCTGGCTCCCCACCAATGTCTGCAGCACCTTTAATCACAGCAGTGCTTTTACACACTACAGCATCCTCAAGCCTCCAGGGGATGATGCTAGGAGCAGAAGAACAAAGCTTCTTGCAGCCCTACACCATGTCCCTACATCTCCTGGATGTAGAGCCTGCAGCAGACACCAGCACCCAGGCAGCTCCTATCTCCACTGGGCACATCTGGCTGGCCCCAAACATGGACCAGGCACATCTGGATCCCAGTTAGGGAACACCACCTGCCCAGCCTCGTCACCACTACCCACAGCAGCAAACAGCACATCTGAATGAGAAACTAGACCCCAAAAAGGTTCCCTGATGCATCTGCTGCATTACGGATGTCGCAGCTATTGGTCTTGCCAACATGCACCCCGGGAGTGAAAGCCAGAGCCATTCATCCGTGCCACAGCAGCGCCGAGGAGCAGGGACAGACTGTCCCCAAGCATGAAGTCCCTGTCACATCCCCAGGCAGGAGCTGGAGCCAGGCTCGTGCCTGGCAAGCATCCCTCCGGCTTGGGGAGGAAATGAGAGCTTCCCTGCCATGCTGCCAGCGGGGTGATGGGAAGGGTGAGGGTTTGCCCAACACAGGCATTGACATGGGAACAACAGAGCTGTGGTTAAAACAGTCCTGGAAATACATACACAGGGATTCACTGGGCAAGAGTATCCATAAATAGCCATGGAAAACCTGGAGATGTGAAGTCCCAGGGCTTTCACCCCTCAACTCCCCTTCAGTTACGGACATGGAGCTGTTGGAGTCCAGAGGAGGCCACGGAGATGCTGCGAGGGCTGGAGCAGCTCTGCTCTGGAGCCAGGCTGAGAGAGCTGGGCTGGGGCAGCCTGGAGAAGAGAAGGCTCCTGAAGGGGAGACCTGAGAGCAGCTCCAGTGCCTGAAGGGGCTGCAGGAAACCTGGAGAGGGGCTTGGGACAAGGGATGGAGGGACAGGCCAAGGGGAATGGCTTTAACCTGCCCGAGGGGAGACTGAGATGAGCTCTTAGGCAGAAGCTCTTCCCTGTGAGGGTGCTGAGGCGCTGGCACAGGGTGCCCAGAGAAGCTGTGGCTGCCCCATCCCTGGCAGTGTTCAAGGGCAGGTTGGACACAGGGGCTTGGAGCAAGCTGCTCTAGTGGAAGGTGTCCCTGCCCGTGGCAGGGGTTGGAGCTGGAGGAGCTTCGAGGTCCCTTCCCACCCAAACCAGTCTGGGATTCTATGAAGCACATCCCACAGAGATCCATGGTGCACTGGAGCCCTCTGCACTGGTGGTACAGGGACAAGTCCTCACTCTCTGGTCTACCCAGACTCCCATCACCTCTCCTGGCATTTCACTCCCCACTCCCTCCACCATCCCACAGCCCCGCACAAGGTGCTGGCTCAGCTCAGCAATTACAAGCTCTTACTTTGACAAGCCCACCTCCAACAGCTCGCTAATAGACTGCTAAGTCTTAATAACAGCTCTCAGCGGAGACCTAAGAGGAGATTTAGGGAGTAACTGCGAGGCTTTGGGGAAAACCATAACCCATGCAGATCAGCAGGGAGAGGATTTAGAGACTTTTCCCAGCTGCTTTTCATCAAAAAAAAATTAATTCTGATAGAAAAAAAAAAGGAAGAAAATATTTCTTGGATCCAATTCAAACAGCAGCCTCGTTGCCTGCGGGGCTTTATAAAGCCCATGGTCCACAGCACAAGGGTCAGCTCGTGCAAGTAAAAGCCAGTTTCTTCTGCTGTTTAGAGCCAAGCCTGCCAAAAGGATTACTGGAGGGAAACAGGACTGTGCTCCCCCCATACACCTGCATCACCTCCCTGTGCCTCAGGCATGGTGTACACAGGAGCGCTGGGAGACCGGAGTGATCCATAGGGATGAGTGGGGTCAGACTGCTCACATGAGGGTCTGGGGGTGCTGTTGGGAGCCCCAGTAACCCAGATGAGTTCCCAACAGCACCTGAGAGACACCACACACCCCAGGAATCAAAAGGATGGAGAGGAGGAGGTTGCTCTTGAGAAGAACCACTGGCCTGCCTGCATCACCTGAAGAACAGCCCTAGGGATGCAGGTCTCTCCTGCAGCGATTCAAGGTTCAGTTCAGGGCTCATGTTCCACTCCCTCAGCATCTCAGCCAGTCCATCACTGAGTTAATCACTCAAGAGGGCATCCAAACCAGATGTCCCCTGAAGGAGCTCAGCTGGAAGACAACACCTACAGAGTGAAACACAAATCACAGGAGGTAAAGATGAGGGTAGTGATGCTGTCCTGCCAGGAGCATCCTCTCGAGCTGGCAGCTCACCATCAATCCTCACTGCACACCTCAAGCAGGACCAGGTGCCCAGGCTGCAGTAATCAATAACAGCATCATCGCCACTGACACAGGCACACACAGCAGGGCAGAGTGCCGCTGTACTACACCCCTCCTCGCGCCATGGATAAATCCAGATACAGAACATATTCCTGTTAAGTATCTCCATGTAACCCAACTTCCCTGTGCTTTCAACTTGGTATAAAGCTCACTTACTGCCCAAAGCAGCAGTTCTGAAAAGAGGGCATGTGGGATAATGCTCTTGTATCTTGTCCGCATTTAAAAAGCCCATCAACACACATCAATAGGCCAACTGAGGCTTGGCATTTTGCTATAAGCTATTCTTGAGGAGTCAGGAACAGGTACGATTTAAAGGGCACCAGATCAGGGCTATAAAAGCCAATGGATGCAACTAATGACCCAGCATCATTTATGACTTGAAGTCGTTGGAGCATCACACAGAGATGGCAGAATTACGTTCACAGCCCACACCACTCCCCAGATTCTTTGCCTGAGCTTAGACAAGCCTCCCTTCATGCCCCTTTCCCACATGGATGTCCTGCCCCAGCACAGCAGCTCCTGCCTGGAAAAGCTCCTCTTTCCCTGTATTCCTGGGAATCCATCACAGCAGCAGGCACAGGACCTGGCACTCAGGAAAAACTGCAGAACTGGGTAAAAATTAGCAAACCTGGGTAAAAATTAATGGAGTGAGACCGAGTTCAACAGGAGAGGTGAACTCGTGCTCTGCAGCCACCGCTGACAAGAAGCCACTTGAAGTGAGCTATTTCTAGGGCAGCTACAAAACACAGGGTTTAATTATATCCTCCATATGGAAAACAAATGTCTGTGCTACCTGCTGGCCCTGTTTCCAGAGATACAGTGGCAGAAAAAGACATATCCCCATCGTTCCCTTCACTGCAGTCTCAGAAAGCACCTAATGAGAACGAACTGAGCAAAAGGAACTCCTTTCCTGTTTGCTGGCGATATCTTCAAGCAGCAAAGTAAACACTAAATAACACAGAGGGAAAATAAGGCCTAATATAAACCACAGGCATTTTAAAGGAGTCATCTGCTAAAACAAGAGGTAATTATACAGTACGAGCGCAAAGCTCAGCCCTTTCAATGAAATCACAGCTTATATTAAATAGATGCAAGGGGAAAGATTCAATCACATTACACAGTTTAGAACTCGTGAATGGTTTAAAGCCAAATCACTCCCGTATTGCTCCATTTATCACAGAAGTAGATGAGAAGACGACCTGGTTTACCAAAAAAGCCTGCAGAAATAACACCACCTCCAAACACAGCCTGTTCCAGCTCCCGGCTCCTTTAGTGCAGAGCCACCACGGAAAACACATCCACAAGGCTAAAAAGCCTCCATACATTTAGCATTGCACCCCCAAACTGCCCTGGAAAAGCCTCTCCCAGCACAGCGACCTCATTGCCCACCCAGTATCTATTGAATTGAATTAGATTCCTGCCAATGTTTCTTTCCCTCTTTGTCCTTAGTCATTTCAGTACAAGCGATGCTCTGAGTAAAGCCTTAATAATTCAACATCTCAGTCTATGCTTACCCACAGCGACCACATTTTTAGGGAGATGTCCTGATGTAGAGAGAGAATTCCATCGATCGGGATCAACCCCAGTGCCCTCCCCTATGGGAAAGGGTCAATAACACGCACAGCCCTCTGGGACAGAAAAACAGTGCACTTCAAATACAAAGAGTCCCCAGGTCTAAGAGAAAGGGCTGAAAGTGAACACAGCTCCAAGCTCATCTCCACTGGAGAGGACTTCAGCTGCTCATCCCTAAGCAGAAGAAACCCATGTGATCCCCAGACAAAGCAGAACAACATGCAAGAGCAAAGGGGAGACAATAGAAAACAACAGAACCATAGAACTGGTTGGGTTGGAAGGGACCTTAAAGGGTTTGGCTCCAGCCACAAAAGCCAAAGGTCCCAGTTCAATGTCAGAGGCTCTGCCCGTGCTGCTCTGCAAGGCAGGGGAGTGCAGGAGCAGCCTGGCTGCTCGGCTTCTCTGCACCTTAAAGATGACCTCAAAGCTCCTCCAGCTCCAACCCCTGCCACGGGCAGGGACCCCTTCCACTGGAGCAGCTTGCTCCAAGCCCTTGTGTCCAACCTGCCCTTGAACACTGCCAGGGATGGGGCAGCCACAGCTTCTCTGGCATTTATAAAAGGACCAACACTTTGTCCTTTAAACCATGGTCAACACACGATGGGGCTCAACACCCAGACTTCGTCCGTGGTGCTCATGGAGATGACCTTGTGGTGGATGATACGTAGCACAGCATTATCAACCCACACTGCCACATCCTTAATACCAGTTGAAGTGCATCCATTGATGCAAGTAGCCCTGGCCAGAGCCTGTCCCTTTGTCTGCCCTGTCCCTTGGACATGCTGTTTCACTATACGGGCATGCAGGAAGGTCACCTTCATCAAGGACGATGGGCTGGAGAACAGCAGAGCCCAACCAGGCTGAGTTTCCTGGAAAAGCTAACTTGGACAAATAAAGGCACTGATAAAAGCAGAGACAGACAGGGCAGGGCGGAGGGAACAGGGGAAAGGGCTCCTTGAAAGATTTAGGAAGGGTGGAGAGAGGAAATACAAGTTTCTTTCCCTAGATAACACATTTACAGCATGGTCCAGCCCTCTCCTTATGGATCACAGCTTCCGTTTGCTGTCAGATTCACATACGATGCAGAAAACCATACACCAAAGCCAGCAGCCATCTGCTGGGACAGCATCATTTCAGTGCTGCTGGCTTATGGGAAATCGCTTGCTCCTGCTTCAAAGCATTCAACCTCTGGAAGTTTTCAGGATCTCAACTCTTTCTTCCCCTTTGCTCATCTTGGAATACAGGCAGAGTGGTTTTGTTCTTGGCAGTCCAAAGGAAAAGTCCAAGCAGCACGCTGCCAGCATTGAGAATTCAGGCTCATAGGAACACTTCAAACTCGAGAACTGAAAAAGGACATTGAACAAGAGCCAAATGTTTTGCAGAGGTCACAAAGCAAATACAACGAGGTCTTCCCATCTCCGAACCTCCTGCTCAAGCTGTGCGCATATGTCTGCTCATCGGCAGCTATTTTAGCAGGGCACAAGCTCTGCAGAGCAGTGATTTGCCCTGGCAAAAGCTAAAATAAGAGCAAACTGGAAAAAAACCTCTAAATTTGCAGTTGTCCAGCTTGCATCAGCCAACAGAGCTGTAATTTGATGGTTTTCCCATTGCCTCTGGTCCTCCAAAGCCTGAGCTCTTCAGCTCCGGAGACAAAAATGCACCCTAAATACCATGTTGTGCATCCCAGCCCAGCCAGGCTTTACTCTGACCTCTGCCTCCTACAAGTATTTTGCCCCTTAAGTTTTCCCATCATTTCAGAGCCAGGCTAACGAATGACCAGTGAGGAACCCATTTCCCAAAGCAGTTTCCTCCCTTTCCTTATGGAAGCAAGGATGCTCACCAACAGGGGCCGACGATGCTGCAGATGCTATCACTGCAGCAGCCCAGAAGCTGGTACCCAGAGGGCTGCCCAACCTGCATCCCCCAGGTAAAGCTTTCTGCAGGGAGGATGTCCTACTTCCCATGTACCCAGAGGGATGGGAGGGCAGGTCCAGGCATCATGAGATGACTGAGCCCCACACCAGCATCATGGGGTGATCATCACCAGTACTACAACGGGTACCCAAAGGTCCCAGCCCCTCCATTCAGATAAAGTTTTTCAACTCAAAAAAAACCCAAAAAGCTGCATTTTTCTAACCCACCCTGTGATCTACTGAAGAGAAATGTCTTTACAGAAGTAGCAGGAGATAAAAAGCTAAGAGAAGGAGAAATCACCTACTTCACCCATTGTTCCACATCCAAAATCAGCCCTAGATCTCCCTGGGAGCATTTTATGTCCAGATACTGCAGTAACCAGCAGTTTCACCCCTGGGGCTGCAGGCACAGTTACACGAGGATACTGAATCAGTGCAATCCACCCAGTCAGGACAGAAATCCTCAACATGTGGCCTCGAACTGTTTATCTTCAGGAAATCCTTTTGGCTCGTGTTCCTGCCAGGCTGGGTGAAGCGGCTGCAGAGCAGCCCCAGTGAAGCACAACCTGCCTGAGGCTGACCAAGCATCCGCACTGAGCAACACCAGCACTGCATTTTGCGGTGGGAAGAAAATCCACTTATCCACAGGGACATGGAGGCAAGGTCTGGGACAGCCCCAGGATGCTGGGCTTGGTGCTCAAAGGGTTTCAGTGTGGTCCATCAGCTGCAGAACAGGGCAGCATCCTGGGAGATGACTCACAGCCATCCCCATCCACTGCTTTCCCTAAACACTGGGATCATGGCGTTCCTACCCTCACAGTTACAAGACAAGCTCAAACCCAATGTTTCCTCTCTTTGCACATCTGATCCTCCCACCCTGCACTTACTGGAATGGTACTTGTCAAGTGGAAAGTCCCACTTCCATCCATTCAACTGCCCAGGAGGAAACCACCCGCAGAAACTGTCTTAGTGATATGGTTTAGTGGTGGACTTGGCAGAGCTGGGGTAAAGGTTGGGCTTGATGATCCTAAAGGTCTTTTACAACCTGGTTGATTCTATGTGCTCGAGAGTATTGATTTGGCTGATGCAAGGATGATGCCCTCTGGGTATCACAGCTAATTCTAGTGCACTCCCTCAGCAAACATGTGTAAGAAAAGGTGAGCTGGAAGTAAAGGGCTAAATAAATAGGAATAACACATCCACAACTCGGAGTGAACAAGACTGACATGCAAAACACCACTGAAACATTAGAAATCAATCACTATTGCATTCTAAGCTTGGCTTTGCAGCCCATATAACAGCAAGCCTGCTTTGAGCAGGTACCCCCAGTGCAGCCCCAATGCAGTGCTCAGGGCACTACAGGTAGCTTGGCTTTGTATGAACACTGGGAAGGAATTCCCCAGAAATCACCCCAAAAGGTGGCAGGGCTGCTCACAAAGTGCATTTTGTGTTCTCCCTGCATTTAATTTCCCAGCAGTGAGATTTTATAATGATTTCTTCCCTTTTAAGCCATCACTGCAGCCTGTTGGTGCTTGGGTTTTATTACTGCTGAAAAGATCTTGGATTGCAATACCAAAGAAAGGGAAAAAGCAGCTTCAAATAGCATAGTCTGGCCTGTTGCACATCTTACTCAGCTCTTCTAGAGCCTTAACAAGACAAATAGCATCCCTCTGGCTTGCAAATCAGTGCCTCTGCCACAATACTGCAAACAAATTACATCTACCAAGTGAGTGTTGCCTCTGCTTCCTGCTTTAATAGCTTTATATCACCTTATGAAGGTATACAGCGTGCTTTAAGATAGGCCAGACATAAAGACAGCTTGCTGCCCCTTTGAAAATACACAGCTAGGAATTACCAAGCCTAAGGGCCCTTTCACCTATAGATGCTGCACAATTCAGCTGAAATCACAAGGGAAAAGCACACAGCAAAGCATTACTCATCCAAGGCCACAAAGGAGCTTGACAGGAAACCTGTTTGAGTTGTGAGAAACACCAAGGAGCCTGATCTGCTCTCAAACTACCTGGCTATGAGGGCCTGGCGGGTGCTCATCCCTCCTTTCTGCTGCAGGAGGAGAGGAAAGAGCCCTTGACAAACAGCCGGATCTGAACTAAGTGCATTAGGCTTTCAGTAAGGAGAGCAGGACAAACATCTCTGAACCACAGCCGCTATCCATTACCACTGGATGTCAAGAGCAGGCATGCCTTTAGATTAAACTGGCTTCAGCTGGAATTCCACCTCAAAATGAATGACTAAAGCCACGGGATTCTACAAATTATCCCAAGAAAGAGCCCATATACAAAAATACGTATTTAATGCACCTATATATTGCACATATACATAATTAATGCATACACATTGTATACATGTATATTTAATGCATATATATATTGAAGTCACTGCAGCCTGTGGGCAGAACAGGCTTTTCCTGATGCAGCAGCCAGACAGGAGCTGGGAAAAGGCAGGAGACCTTTTAAAGCAGGGAAGTTTCACTGTTTCCCCAGGCTACAAGTTAGTAAACCAAGCTTAAAACAGCATGCCCATCCCCTGCAGTACCAACATCACCCTCCTACCCTGTAAGGGTGATGGCAATCCGTGTTAACAGCTCCATGCACAAGTCTTGGAGTGAAGTTTATTGCAAAAAGCCAAATGCTAAGTGCCCAAATCAAATGGTAACCAAGTAGTGAACAAGCCACTGGTGGGATACTCGATAATTCAAAGCAACTCAGCAAGCTGCAGTGTGATGGTTACACTGAAAGCAGCAGGGACTGCCTTGTAGTTGTAGGGCCAGCCTGCAAAAAGGGCGCAGGAGACCCAGGAGAGCAAAACTATGGAAGAGAAAAGAAATGGCTTATAGTCATCAGCAACATGAGCAGCAGTGTCCCTGTTCCCTATTTCCAGGGAGCAGGACACACTTTCTAACCAGCACGGTGTCCCCAAGAGGAGGACACAGTCTGAGCACAGCATCTCCACGGACGCATCCTTCATGCAGCATCACTGCTAACAACCACCCAGCAGCGTAAGGCTTCTCAACACAGTGGTTCATCACCAACGGGCAGCAAAGAACCACAGCCCAGCACCCTCAGCTGCTGGGATCAGCCTCTGCATGGCCCCACAGGTAGAGAAAGCTGCAAAGCTCCGGGTTAACAAGGGGAAAAACCAAATAACCCCTGCGAGGGATGGGGCAGCCACAGCTTCTCTGGGCACCCTGTGCCAGCGCCTCAGCACCCTCACAGGGAAGAGCTTCTGCCTAAGAGCTCATCTCAGTCTCCCCTCGGGCAGGTTAAAGCCATTCCCCTTGGCCTGTCCCTCCAGGCCCTTGTCCAAAGCCCCTCTCCAGCTTTCCTGCAGCCCCTTCAGGCACTGGAGCTGCTGTAAGGTCTCCCTTTAAGAGCCTTCTCTTCCCCAGGCTGAAGAGATGGCCATGGGATGGACAATGAGAAGCAGATTTAAATCTGAACCCATAGATAAGTGTTTTCTAAGTTCACTATGGGATAAGATGTCTGGGCATAGGGCAAAAGCAGCCGCCTGCTCCTTCCACAGCCTAACCCACTTCCCTGGGCAGGGCTCAGTGGGGCTCAGAGGACACTTTAGGGGAGAAGGGCACCAAAGCCACCATCCAAGCTGGGAAACTCACCCAGGAAAACCTCCACAGCACCCTCCAGGCCCAGCACCCACCTCCTACACACAGCTACATACATACAGGAAACTCCCTTAGAAACCCCCAAGCAAATGCTGCCAAGGCAGGGCAAAGGGGTTAACAGTGCACTCAGCCACCCCATGCCCATGTTCCTTGTCCACCCCACAAGGACAGTGGGTTAATGTCCCCCAGGGGGATACACAGTCCCACACCACGAGGAACTAGCAGCCAGATGATGCTTTCCTGTTGCATATCTCTGCAGATAAGAGATGCAAGAAGCGTGGGTACCACGGGAGGAGGATGCTCACATGGACCCATCCTGCATCGCTACAAGCTTGGCCACTGGCAGGACAACAACTAACTTTGGTGTGACGATTCCTCCTGGCTTACAGAAGCCACCAACAGTCTCCAGCAGCTTGGCTGCTAACTGGTATTAACACAGAAACCTCTCTCTTACAGAGGAGATCAACGGTCACAGCCAGAAAGCGGCAGTTTTACTCGGAAAGGAAGTGCACAACCCAAAGGCAACAGGATGAAATCAGAGGCAAAGCTGAAAAGCTTGCTATTAATAGCCAGCCTGTTTGCTTTTACAGTTTTGGTTGTTAAAAGCAGATTGCCATGCCTTCAGCTGCAGCTCCGGACCTTCCCCACACAGCCCACACTATCATTATTACTCTTCTATGCAACTGGAGGCACAAATGATGCTGAGTGATGAATAAAACACAGCCTCGAGACATGTGTTCCTCCCCACTGGGAAGTTTCTGCACAGCACAGGTTTAACTGGCAGCCCCATTTCCCATTAATGTTTGACCAGTGCTCTCCAATCCCCCCCTTACAGCGATTCCCAACCTCTCCAAACTTTAACTACACACATGAATCTTTCATGCAGCTGCTTGTCCAGTGAAGGGAAAGGAGGTTTTTGTTTGAGTTTTATGTATTTATAGGCAAATGGTTGAGCTATTTCTGGGAGTAAGGCTATGGTTAGGACACTGCTGTGAAAGGTTAAAGAGATGGGTACAGGGACCTGAGAAACTCCCATAGGATGGTTAGGGTTGGAAAGAACCTTAAGATCATCGAGTTCCAACCCCCGTGTCCCTATTTTCCAGGGTAAGGGCATCCATACAGGACTGCAGCAGTGGGAAAGAGCCTTTTGCAGCTCCAGGTTCCCCATTTGAGCCTCTTGATGTCTCTGTGGTCACACGCGAGCTGCTAAAGGGGAACTGGTCCTTATCAGGTTAAACAAACACCATAAATTCCAGCCAAGAAACAAAGTCACTCAATTGAAATCCACACTGTTTGGAAGCAGAACAGAGATCCCCCAACCCCAACCCTCGCTGCTGTAGGGTTTGGTCACATCAATGGAAGCAAAATCTGGTGCCAGCTGGAGCCAGGTACAAGGTATTTGACATAGAGACTCACTCTCAAGGTGTTAACATAGCTGGAGTGGGGGGGGAAAGGGTTCCAACTCCCACCTATGCTCTTCTTTCCTATTAGACTGGGAACTGCAGTCACACACTGGCATGTTTGGTTCACACTCTCTATAAAAAGGCAAGCGTGAAAGAAAATCACAGATGTGCTCCGGGTCCTAAAATAGACTTTATTACACATTTGCTGCAAAACTCAGAGACGGGAGCGTAAACCAAAACCAGCATCCTCCACCCCGCGCTCAGACATCTCCCACTGCCCCTCCTCACCCACTCCCCAAAGCCAATGGGGACTCTATTCCCCTTCTATAAAGGGACTTTGGGCCATTTCTCATTGCCTGCTGGTTGAATGGGTCTCAATGGGGGTGTTTTTCCTGCAGAGCACTAGGTAGGACATGCCCCGTAGTCCTCCACTGCATGCCCCACTTCTTCCCAGGCTTGAATCACCTCCCCAGGCTCCAGTACACACCTCTTAGATCAACACACACCTTCTCTGAGACCTTCCTCCTGCCTCTATTCTTCCCCAAGGCTTTGGGGCCAGCAAGGTTGTGGCTGCCCCATCCCTGGCAGTGTTCAAGGGCAGGTTGGACACAGGGGCTTGGAGCATCCTGCTCTAGTGGAAGGGGTCCCTGCCTGTGCCAGGGGGTTGGAGCCAGATGAGCTTTAAGGTCCCTTCCACAAAGCATCCTATGACACAAGGGGACAAACCACCCTGTGCTGGTCCTGCCAATGGCTCTGCCTGTGGTGGGACATCCCAAACCGACCCTCCCCACAGCAGCACCAGCCTTTCTCCCCCTGCTATGTAAGGATGGGAGGACTACAGGCTGGGTTTGCAGAACTACAGCAAAGCCTCAACGGAGCCCTAAATCCCACACCAGGCACCACTTGTCCATATATAAGCCCCCATCCACAGGCACAGGATCGGTCCCACACCACTTTGGGAAGGGTAAGGGTTTGGAAATGAGATTTGTGACACTTGGAACGACTTCAATGACAGGAACCCTTCTGGTGGCAGCACAGTGGCCACAGCCAGGGGATGCAGAGCAAGGGGAGCCTGCCTGGGACACCCCCCCCCCATAGGTGACATTAAAGCCAGCCTTGAGTGCCCATCCCTTCAACCCTGCCCCGGGGTGGTCACACACTGGTTTTCACATTAGGTAAAATAAGCTCCAAGTGAAAGCATCACTGAGCATGCAAATTAGGAGTAACGGTTACAAAGGCTTTAGGGCTGCACCAAGCAACCCCCTGTGCTTTCCTTACTGTCCCTCTGCAACGTGCTCCAGTGGGGACAACAAGGAACAGGTCCTGACCCAGGGAAGCTGCCAAGTCCCATTGGAGGGCCCCACACAGCCCCATAACCAACTCAGGGGTACCCCCATCACTGGAGACCCCAGGAGACCAGTAAAGGAACATGATTAGAACAAGACAAAGGCACCAAGTCACAACACAGGTCCAGCCCAGGGACAAGCACCACGTGCCCATCTAAGAGGGATCTTCTTTCCCTCAGCATCAAGCAATGTTCTCGAGAGCCAGCAGCTCACAACCAGCCCAGCACTTGCTAAGCACAAGGGATTTACCAGGGCAAGGGCAGCAAAGAGGATCAGGCCCCAGGGTATTTAATTAAAAGGGAATAACACAGCAATGGTCCTGTTAGACCCTGCACAAACACACACAATTTCTGCTCCCAATTATAGAGTGCTTGTTGTTACCCTGGGTTTTAAACAAGAGAAGGAAAATACCAGGGACCACAGAGGCAAGAGACCCAGGCGGGATGCTCAGCCAACACCGGGCATCCCGAGAGGGCGGAACAGCACCCATGGGTGCTCCCCACCCTTCCTGCACTGATCAGGGCGACAGTTGAAATACAAGTCAAATGGGAGGAAGAACCGAAAACAACGGGGGCATCAGCAACTTCTCTTGCTGCGTTTCTCACTTACTTCTCCCAGCAGCTGGATCAGCACCGGCACAGCTGCGCTGTAGCCGTGGCCCGACGGATGCACACAGCCCTACCTCTGGAAAAACCCAGGAGAAGCCGTTAAGGGAAAACAAGCACACTGTCTCTGAGGCATGACTCAGGGACCAGCAGCTCCCAGGTGCTGCCAAGGGAGGCTGGAAGTGAGTATCACTCATCCCGAAATCCTACACAAGGTGACGGATCCAAACTCCCCGGTCACCAACGCACTTTCCTACTCTACTCCGCAATCCTCCCCACAGCAGCCATACAAGGAGCATGAGACTATAAATAAGACTCCGATGGCAGAATCCATTCCCAAGAAAGAATTGAAGTTGTATTTCCAAGTGAACAGTGTGTCCTGAAAGTGGATTACCTGCGGCAATTCAATCCTGCCTCCCCACAGTGATCCCAACCCCTCTCTGCTTTCAGCAGGGATGATTTCAGCAGTGTAAACTGAAGTTCAGAACCCAATTTGTTTCTGCACAGAGCATCAGGCTGTACCCCTGGGCAGCAAAGCAGCCCCATATACACCACTCTGTCCTTCTGGCTTGTTTAAACATCCCCTTGCATACTCTATCCAGGATAAGAAGTTAGGTTAGGATAACAGAACACTCATGTTGACAGGGCAAGGCACATTCACCATCCCTAAGCTGCGAAATACATCTGAAAACAGGGTTTAATATCCATTGGTATTTGAGCCTCTGACAGAGACCACAGGGTGAAGAGGTGACAATGTTAGTCTAAGTAGCCCTATGGGATCTTAAGTGTCAGATAAACTGCAGCCTTTAAGAACACAGAATCATACAATCCCAGACTGGTTTATGTTATGTTAAAAGGACCTTAAAGCCCATCCAGCTCCAACCCCTGCCACGGGCAGGGACACCTTCCACTAGTGCAGCTTGCTCCAAGCCCCTGAACACTGCCAGGGATGGGGCAGCCACAACTGCAGTGGCAATGCCACTGCCAGAAGAGAAGCATCACTTAAAGCCCCATGCTGCCCGTCAGGACCAACACCATGGGTCATCCTCTCCTCCATAGATCAGGAGCAGGGACCCAAAGCTCCTGGCAGACCCTGCAAGGCTGGGGACAGGGCAGAGCCACTGCAGCACAGTGGGAGCTGCTATCTGCCCATGGCTGAGGGACCCATGCATGAGTTTGATAACAAACACAGCTCAACTGCCCAAACGCTACTCTCAAAGCCAGTATGCGGAAAACAAGGTCCAAAACCCCTCAGCAACACTTTTAGCTGCACTCAGAGGAGATGCTCCATACTCCAACCACCTCCTGGGGCAGGAAACACATAACACAAGGCAGAGGTAAACCGAAAGCCATCAAAGCCAGAAACTGAGATTAGAGCCATTTGTCCCCAGGGCTGCAAACCAGCAGCTGCAGTAGGTGTGCTCTCCACAGGGCTAACCCAGAGCCTGCAACAGAAACACAGCCTGCAAACGGGAAAACGAACCGTTTCTTCCCCCCTTCAGAACTGCTGCAGAGCAGCCTCCAGACTTCAGGCTGAGATTAGAGTCCCCCGTGCAGAAAGGCTGGAAATCCAGCCCAAACAGCTCGCTCCACACCAAAAGTGGATATGGGAATGCATCTCCCGGGGGTTCCGGCCTTGCAGGCAGAGCCCATTATTCTGGCAGGTAATGGGGGGCCAAGAGGTGCAGTGTGCCTCAGGGAACGGCTCCTGAACCTCCATGGATGCCTTTGCTGCTCTAACCACACACGCCTGGTGTATAAACTCCAGGAACTTTGGGAACCACGCACCGCACGATAAATGACACCAGTAGATAAAGAGGAGCTCCTGAAAGAGCTGTTAAAACACCGGGTTCAGCGCACTTGCTGTGGAAGAGGGAAAAAATGAGTAATTACAGAGTTCAGGCCAAGCAATGAGGTCACGGCGAAATCTCCGAGCCGCTTATGTGGCACCGGGAGGGGTTCTAAGGTACCCGGGTGGCAAAGCGGCGGGGAGCACCCTTCCAAGTGCCCTGCATCCCACCAGGATAAACCCGCGGGTTGCGTGCGTGCTTCCAGGCACCGGGACGTGCCCTCCTCTACGTTTTGGGGTGGGAAATGAAAGAACTGGCACTGACAGCAACAGCAAGTTCCCGCTTGGAGCCGCAGCGCGGCAGGGCCCTGCCGCGGGGTTCCCCTGCGGCTCCCATCGGGAGCGCTGCACCCAGACCCCGCACCCCGGGAAAACCACCGCTAAACGGGAAATACCAGCAGGAAACGGCAGCAACAGCAACAGCGAGCTCCTCCCGCCCGGGCCCCGCACTCACCAGGCGGCTGAGGCTGCGGCGGAGCATCGCGGCAGCGCCCGGCCCCGCCGCCCTCACCGCCGCATCCCCGCTCGGTCCATGGTGGCGGGGCCCCGCCGCGCTGCACCGCACGGCAAAGCCCGGCACGGAACGGCGTAGCTCGGCCCGGCCCGGCCCCGCTCGGCTGCAGGCACTTCCCCCGCGCCCCCGCTTTTGTCCCGCCGCCGCCCGCCCCGGAGCAGGCTGGGAGCTGTAGTGCGGGACGGGGCCGGCGGGGGGAGCCCGCACAGCCCCCGGGGTTCGTCTTGCGGATGGAGATAGCGGCAGCCCCGCTGCCCGCCCCGCGAAGCGCTGGTCCTTAACGGGATAACGCCCTGGCACAGAAGCGCAGTCACTGCCGCGATGCTCGAGCATCACAAGCACCTCGGAGCGCTGCCCCCGAGCCAAGACTGACCAGGGAAGGTGTTTCCTTCTTCCCGCGGCAAACTGCTCCCGGGAGGCTCCATGCGCATCCCCGCGAGTGCATCCCGAAGGGACAGCGTTGGGTGGGTAAAGCAGCCGAAGAGCAAGTCCGGGCTCACTCCTGTTGCAGCTTTGCAATGCCCGGGCACAGAAGCTGACCAGTTCTTCCCAGCGTTCCCATTCTTTTGGCTACACACAAGCCAAACCCACATCCCTCTTCCCTCCCGGTTGAGATAACACTAGCGGGAACAGCACTTAGCTGAAATGCTTCCTCAAGGGAGCATCTCCCCAGTGCAGAGGGTACAGAGCAGGGGAGTGTTTCCACATAAACCACCAGAATTGAGAAAGACAAGATGTAACCTAACAAATCCTATTATGTTTTTGACATTGCTATTGCCTGATGGTAAAACAGCCTTTTCTGGAGCAATATCCTCAGTAACAGCACAGGGTAGAGAGTTTTCCTGGTGCTGTCCCTTGCTAACAGCCCCAGAGATCTGTAGGAAACAGAGGGCTGCTCAGTCCCAACACCCAGGAGCCACCTCCATTTCAGCAGCCAGCATCGCTCCAGTTTGAAAGCAGGCTTCTCCCCAGACACCGAGCAAAACTCACCTCGTTGCACCACAACCGGGCCTAGAGGACAGCTATGGGCTTCCAGAGACCTGGAAAACACAGAGATTCTCACTTGGCATTTTAAAAGCAAGAATAGCACCGCAGTGATTTGCTATGAGGGTGCTGAGGTGCTGGCACAGGGTGCCCAGGGAAGCTGTAGCTGCCCCATCCCTGGCAGTGTTCAAGGCCAGGCTGGACACAGGGGCTTGTGGCAAGCTGCTCTATGGAAGGTGTTTTGGCTGGAACTGGATGAGTTTTATGCTCCTTTCCAACCCAAACCGTTCCCCGATTCCATGACCAAGGCTCAAACCACCATGTCTGCTCTATGAAGCACCACCTGTGTGTCAGTGCAACCCTTCCGCTCCTCCTTGTGCAGCTGCACTGCTCCTTACCTTGCCACACAAAAGCCTAACCACAACAGAGGAAACCAGGAAACAATGCTCAGCACTTTTAAACACATCCTACATAATGAATGGGGATTGTTCAACACCTTCACATAATGCCCGACCAGCTCAGTTCCAGGCTTCCCTCCCCACAAAACAGCAGCAGAGAACTAAACTTAGACCTTTGGCGCTGCTCTTTTGTTACTTTTCTGATGGATATCAAGCCTGTTTCTGTTGGCTAGAAGAGGGAGCTGTTGTTCTCCCATGTGTTCCCTGCTTGCGTGTTGAACAGAGCAGTGATGTATGGTGATCCACCAGCCTTTGTGGCCAGGCACCCATTGTTGCCAAGGCAGCCTGGCTTACCTGGCCTATAGAAGAAAAATAAGTATATTTTGCCCTTCAGTGTGTTCCTAGAGATGCAGTTACTCCTCATCTCTCACGCTTGCAAGCTGCAGCCCCTATCCAGTTTAGTTTGGAATGCTGATGTCCTTATTTTTAGAGAGGTTTGCTGGAATTAGAACTAAAATGCAACATTGTGATACAGAATTAAGCATTAAACAGGTTATTCATCATCTTTAATGCATTGCCAACAATGTCTGTGACCAAGGTATTAAAGAGCATATCCCTGCCTCTTTTCCAAGGAGCTTGCAGATGAAGCAGGTCTCCCCTGCTCATCCAGAGCAAGAACCAGGCTCCTTCCATGAACCAGACTGCTTAAATCCGTCCATCTCCCTATTTACCCTGCACAGCAAAGGCAGGATTTCACTGGAGAAACCAAGGCCACTGTCACCTCCCCTTTAGCTGCTGACACAGTGCCCTCGGGCAGCGAAACCCCTATCTCAGCAGAAACCATGCCCACAGAGAGGAACAAGGAGAGCCCTGACTGGGCTTTTCACACCCTCGAACAGCCTGGGTGATTCAGCCGCTGATTCGGGAACAACTGCCTCAGCGCTCAGGTCTTTTACATGGGAATCTGCTTTTAATGCCCCTTTTAACACCACAGACAGCTGGTCCCCATGCAGATAACACACAGGGGTACCAAAGGGGCCTCCTGCATCCGCACATGCCCTGCCCATGGCAATGGAACCACAAGGGGCAGATCCCAAGGGGAATTCTGCACAATACAGCTCACTTGAGACACATCACTTCAATTAGCATCAGAAACTAGTTATCTGGTCCATCAGCCAAGCTTTCCTTGATAGCCTGCCAACCAGGGCATTAACTCAGAGTGACCTAAGGGATTGCTATGAGCTGCTCACTACTTGGGAGAGTCCATTACAACCTTTCACAGGACAGTTTAAGTCCTGAAACCTTTGTTTTTAATACTGACAGCAACGGAAGCTTTTGGACCTCAGTGCTTGGTAGGTAGATTCACAAGAGGCCAGAGCCAGCATCCCCCGCTAATCTTAGGACGCACGTATACAGCCTCGCTGCTTTGTTTTAGCTAAACCCCTTCTTTTGGGGATGCTCTTTGCTTCTTCTGCCATCGTGTGGCTGGTTGGAGGATGAGAGCTGTCTGTAGAGCAGGCCAGCAGCTTGCTGTGCCCTAGAACCGGGGTATGGATTTTCAGGGCACTCGGAGGTGTATGAAGTCCATGGAGACGCATTGCTTCATGATCCATCCCACCTCCTGATGACTACTGCAGGTTTACCTTTAATGTGGTGATATCTTGAAGTAGACCTCGTTAATCCAATTGTTTGGATTGACAGCTGATGCGGGCAGCTTGTGGAGCTTACTCTGGCACTGGGGAGCAAGATCATGGAAAAGGCACTCTCTGACCACCATCACAGCTACCCACTTTGGAAGCGATTCCTGTCCCTCTGAGAACCATCCCTAGGCCATTTTCATCTGGGAAAGTCTGAGTCCATGCTCAGGGCTGCCCTAGTGACTGCACTGTGCAGACACTGGCAGGGCTCTATTCCAGTCCATGGGAGCCTTTCCCTGCCATGCAGGAGGAGCTGACAACACCATTATCCCAACCCTCCTTCTGAAGAGGGCAGATCCTTCACGGATCTGGTGACAACGGTTGCTTCACATGGAGAGCATTTTTGCCAGCAGATCCCAAGGCAGGATCCTGGTCTGTTCACACAGAGACCTTCAAATCCACCTTCAACCCTGCAGTGTGGTCTCTGCTTATCCTGTCCACACAGGGCTGACTGATGGGCACGGGACCGGGGGCTCTGGCTTTCTCAAAGAGGCCAAAGCCACCCAAACACTGTATCTGCTGGGGCTCTACACACAGCCTTTAGCTGCTGACATCCATGGGTATTTCCCACTGCCCCTCACCAGGACATGCTGTAGGCTTCATCCTCCCCTTGTGCTTCTCTGTCTGGTAAAGCAGGTCTCATCCAGGACCGGGAATGGCAAATGAGTATCCAGCATACCATTGAGGGTGTTACAAGAAGGAATTACATCATCCTTGCAACACATACACGAGGGAAGGAAGCCAGTAACTGTCTGCAGAGGGGTTCACATGAGGCATTCCTCAGTGCTTCCCTTGGGCCCCATGCATCCCATTCCCCTGGATCAGTTGGGCCTGACAAGCACTGAGAGCATCACAGTGCCAGTTTCCAAAGCCCTTCTGTCCAGCCTGTGTCAAAACCATCTGCTTTGGGCTTACAGCCTCCCCTGGGAAGTCACAGCCTGCAGCAGGGGCCTCCCAGGGAATGCTTCTGAGCTTTCCTCAGCTTTCCTGGAAAAAGGCAAATTCAGAGCCTGCACTGAGCACTATGGAGTAGACTCAGCAGCAGCATCCTTGCTGCAGTGTCCATGGAACAAGGGGATTTGCACATGCTTTCCTCCACCCCAAGTCCACCTGAAATGAGTTTATCACTCCATCAGCAGCTGGATTGCTGGAATAGGGCACAGAGCTCAGATGCTGGTCTCTGCAGGCCTGTGCACCAATTGTACCTCAAACACCTACAAAATCACCCCCATCATCTTTCTACAGCTGTGCTAAGCTTAGAAGAGGAGTTGTAAAGCCTAATGCAGGGTCCAGAAACAGATTCACACCACCAGGTCAGGGGCTGGGGCTAGGGTCTTGCTAAACCCAGCTGCACTGAAACACAAATGCAGTTTAATGAGGTGAAAGTTCTCCTACAGACAAGACCTGAGCTCTGAGCACTGCAGAGGACTTTAAAATGAAAACAAGTGGGGCTCTTGATCCCATATCCAGTGATGCTCTGGAGCAAAAGCCAATTAATACACCAAGTCTTTCTCAAGAGGTGCTTTCCCCTTAAAGCCTATTCAAATACACAGTGACTTGGAGTGGTAACTTAGGAAACACCATCAGTTTTAGTTGAAAATCTCCCCTTTTAAAACCAAGCTTTTCATAAGGGGGGAACACCAAATATATTTGGTCCGTGTTGTGACAAACCCATATAGCTCAGACCCCAGTACATTCCCTTGCGCCCTGAGACAAGGGTGCCCATTAAACAGATTTGATTCCATCCTTCCTCCTCCTGCCAGCAAAAACATCTCCAACAAGGCTCATTTAACCTAGCAAGGGAGAGTTTTCATGTTTCCTTCATTCCCAGTCCTCGCTACCATCTCTGTCCCTGCAAAGTCCTCATAGCTTCTTCCATAAGAATTAAGAGCAGCTTAAGGAGTTACTCTCACCTGATTGCCTTGCTTTTCCCCAAGAGCTTGGCAGGATACATGACAGCAAACACCCCAGCTCTCATCTTTAATGGGATACAACAGAGGATCTACAGCTGACAAATACCCAGCAGAACCCCTGTTCACGGCCATTCACCGTTCAGTGAGAGCTGGAAGAGGGCAAGCTGCCCCGACATCACATACCAGCACCTTTCAGCCCATGCTGTGACTGCTGCCATGGAGATCAGCCCTGTCCTGGAGCGCTTACCCAGAAGAAACACGAGTGTTTCCCAATGCTTCTTCCTTCTGACTCAGCTGGGAAACTGCCACAGGAGCCTGCTGGCTCCCAGCCCACCTGAGACAAAGGGCAGGAGCTGCAGCCATGGGAGAGTGTACATAGAACCACAGGACCACAGCCTGGTTTGGGTTGGAAGTGACCTCAAAAATCCTCCAGCTCCAACCCCTGCCACGGGCAGGGACACCTTCCACTGGAGCAGCTTGCTCCAAGCCCCTGTGTCCAACCTGCCCTTGAACACTGCCAGGGATGGGGCAGCCACAGCTTCTCTGGGCACCCTGTGCCAGCACCTCAGCACTCTCACAGGGAGCAGTTTCTTCCTTATATCCAACCTGAACATCCTCTATGTATATAACAACCAACTTCTCAAGCTGCAAACCCCACCCACCGCAGGCTTTCACCAACCCAGCCACTCATTCTGAGGTTTAAAACCCACTATCCTTGTTCATATATATCTATTTAAGTACATACATACCACAATCAGCTTTCAGCAACAGTGCAACCTGAGAAAGGCCTCCAAACCTCAGCACTGCCTGGTCAGCATGCTTGTGATACATCCAGCCCTATCAAAGGGGATGGCAAAGCCAGGGAGCAAAGGCTGCTCAGTCCCACCAGCTACTACTGCTGTAGGGCAAGAGCAGCTCATTACTACTGCTATAAGTTCATTAGCATTTTACCTTTCAGGCAGAACAGAGAGAAGAGAGCTGCATGGGAAAGACCTTCACCACCTTGAGAGAGCCCTAGGCTTGCCCTAGCTCTATATATATGCCCTACAACTTGTGATGGCAATTGTAGGGAGGGAATGAGGAGCACCTGCAGGCACCCTGCAGGATGTGGCCCATTGCATTTGCCTCACAACACACCCTTTAGCAAGTGTTGTTTGCATTCAATTGCCTTTACAGCACTAAATCCCAGAGTGGTTTGGGTTGGAAGGGACTTCAAAGCTCCTCCAGCTCCAACCCCTGCCACGGGCAGGGACCCCTTCCACTAGAGCAACTTGCTCCAAGCCCCTGTGTCCAGCCTGGCCTTGAGCACTGCCAGGGATGGGGCAGCCACAGCTTCTCTGGGCAATGTTCAAATCCC
Organism: Pezoporus flaviventris; assembly: GCF_033815535.1. Taxonomy (NCBI): domain Eukaryota; kingdom Metazoa; phylum Chordata; class Aves; order Psittaciformes; family Psittacidae; genus Pezoporus; species Pezoporus flaviventris. The sequence continues at coordinate 18,502,754 of NW_026892553.1, read as the reverse complement.
AGTCTCTGGCTCCCTCTCCTGCACTTTAGAGTTAATGAAGGAGTGGACAAAAAGCCCTGACACATGGAGCATCCCAAACCTGGTCTCACCTCCCCTGTCCTGTCCCTTGGAGCGTGGCGTATCCTCACTGCAGATGCCAGGAAGCCCGATTCCCAAAGCATCTCTGGAAAGCTGGAAATGATGGTGAGACCCATGGTGGCTCACACTGCCCCAGCAAGGCTCATATAGGGGGGAAAAATATACATGATTTGGTTTTTTATGAATACCATACAACAGCGGTGGTATAGAAGGAGATGCTTGTGTATCCTCACGCAGCTTGCCATGGGGGATGTCCTGCCCTGGCCGCATCTGTGGGACACGTCAAGAACTCTCAGTGGGGATTTCAGAGTCAACATCACCTTCCTCATCCTCTCCTGGGGGTACAGAGGAGCAAGGAAGGGTGACAATGAAGCGTAAGTGCTGGTTAAGCCCAGCAGGGTAAAGATCTGGGAGGCAGCACAACAGGGCCAGGGCCACATGGTCCCATCTGCCCTGCTCTCCCCCATCTCTTCCTGATGCCCTGTACACAGGAGGGCTGGGCAGTGCATTTATCACTGCCCAAGCCCTGTTCTCCCCACCCCTCTTCTCAACGGAGCCGCACTCCTCCTCCTCTCCTTCAGACTTCATCCCACACAGTTCAATTTCAATGGTGACAACAGGCATCAGGCAAAAACCCGCTTGTGCAAAGCAGTGCTGATGTGAGGAGGTGGGACCAGACGTAGGTGTGTGCCCACAGGCACTCCCTGTAACAGCTCCTCACCTCCTCCCATCACCACACAGCTCCATCAGCAACTTGCAAAGCTCAGACAAGCGCAGCCTCCCTGTTTCCCTCCATCCTTCAGGCTTAGAAGGACACGTGCCATGGAGAGAGCTGCTGGTGGCCATGACAAATGGTACCCTGAATGAGCACCATCGAGGGGAAGCGGGATCCAGACATGTAAAACACACTCCTGTGTCACCAGGTTGCTATAAACACATCCACAGCCCAGGATAAACACCTGTGGAAGCAGGAACCAGCTTTTGCCTGGCCCAACCCACCTGAGCCAGCCCCTTAGGAAACCTGCACAGAAGGATGTGCCAGGTAGTATGAAATGGATTAATGCAAAGCTGCTCCTTGCATAAGATGCTATTGGTACCACTGACTTCCTGCATCGACAGACAGAGGATGGATCTCCCTGAGCTGGTTGCTGCTGCATCACTTCATTTTTCTTGGCACTTGGAGGCTCAGCGCTTCCCAACAAACCCAGGATCTGTGGGAAGGTGCCAGTCCCCCATGGGACGTGTTCCCAAGACAAGCACTGCTGCTGGGTGCACCCGCCAGCAGATGGGACATGCTGGGACCGGCCTGGGCAGAGCTGCACCTCACCCCACTGGCAGCAGGACCAAGCACACCTCCTTCCCTTGCTGGTTACTGAGCTGTAAGGCCGTAAGATGGATAGCAGGAAGAGAACAATGGCAAAAGGAGCCCTGCCCACCCCAGCGTGCACCTCCTGCTCCAATCACTGCTCTTCACACATGGCAGGAGCAGCCCAGCCCATTGCCTATGGCCCTTAATTGACACTTTCAGTTTATCTTTGATCACATAGGTCCCGAGAGGAGATCTCATTTCTGAGATGTTTCTGGCTTTGGGAAAGGCCATTTTTAACACAGAGTAGTTACTGCTCACCTTCTATAGAAGATAAAAATTCTTGGTAGGTGCAGACCAGGATTGTCTCCTGGCTGTTGTAGGGATTAGCGGCTCTACAGCCATGGAAACAGGAGGATAAAGGGGGTTGCATTTGGAATACATTAGAACCGCCTGTCTGCATCCCTCACTGGGGATCAGGGGAAAGTGTGTGAGATGAACAGAACCGGTTTCTCAGAGCTCACTCCCAGGGCAAGTTTCATTCAGCTGCCCCGCAGCACCAGCCAGGCCAGTTCTGCCTTTGCACTGGTCTCACTGGTGTCTTCTCCAGCTTTGGTGCCCATACCAAGGATCCAAACCACCAGGAGGCACAGGGAGCACCCCATGGAAGTGACCCATTGGAAGGAGCCTGATTGGCAGCCTGTGGGTCCCCATGGGGGGCACACATAGCCCCGACCATAGGAGAAGGGGCTCTACCACAGGCACAGGTCCCTGCTTCGCCCTCCCACATCACTCACAGCACCAGCGCCGCAGGGATCTCCACGACACAGAGACAATGGGTTACTAAAAGTGTTGTATTTGTAGGCCAGTATTAATCTGTGCTATTCCTATTTGCTGTCTATTAATCCCCATGTCATAGAACCATGAGTTAGGGTTGGAAGGGACCTTCATGACCTTCATGGTCACTGGCAGCTGTGTCACTGGCAGTTGAATCTGAGTGAGGCAGACTTCACAGCAGGCTGGCAAGGTAGAGCAGCCGCAGTTTCTCTTCTTTTCCCTTCTCAGCCCTGCCCAGGGAAGGGCTTTGGTGACTGTTCTTCCCCCGGACCACAAAGGCAGTGCCTGTTAATCAGTAACCACGGGAGCAGAGCTGATTCAGGTTGTGCTGCTGAGCACGGGTCAAGCTGGGAAAGGAAAACTGCTGCACCAGTGACTTCATGTCCAGTGTTTCCTGGGCTGAGGGATTGTTTCCCAGCACATGGACCAACCCAGAGCCCTCTGGATACAGCGCAGTCCCTGCAATAGCATCACTTCGCTGGACACGGATGTGTTGGGATGCAGATGCTGCTCGTGGTCCTGTCTCAGAGCACACACCAGCAGGGCTGCAAGGTGCCCACTGTCAGTGATGCCAGTGGGGGTGGATGAAGCTCTTCTGCAGACCCTCCATGACCACCTTCACCAGCAGGAAAGGAGACTTGTCCAGCTGCAACCAGGGACTGAATGAGGGGCTGAGCGAACCCCTGACCTGCACAGACAGCTTTGCCTGGGCACAGGTCAGCTCAAAACAGGCTTTTCCCCTGGGATGCCTGCTCCGATCTTCCTCTTTCCCACAGACTGAGCTGGGTTCAGATCGAGCCTTCCACAGAATACTAACACAGGGTTGGGAAGTAGCCGCTGTTCCCCTTTCATTCAGGACTGCAGCCCTGCTGCCAGAGAGACATCTTACAAAGGGGCTTTGGCTCGCTCCTGCGATCCCTGGTTTTCCAGCCATGCAGAGGACAATGATGTTGTTCATGCCCCAGGACTGTCAGCCCTGGCCAAGCACCCCACAAGCCCTGCCTGAGCGTGAGTCCCACTGCAGTGTGGGGTTCCTTGGAGCCACACGTCCCTTGGGATGTGCTGTCCCCGCTCAGGGGGCAATGGCAGACGGCTGCTTCCTCTGCTCCTGCCTCATCTTCAGAGCCAGCATCGCCCGGTGGTACAGATCTGCAGGAGGGAAGTGGTCAGGGCTGAGCACAGGGGCAGCTTCCGGGCCCAGCAGGCAGCCTGTGCTGAGCAAGGACACTCAGGCTCCAGCACAGGGCACTCGTGTGGCCTCCCCACATCCCAGAGGTGGCTCATCTGCCTCCCCAACAGCCCCCCCCGCCCTGCAGCAGCACTTGCTTGTGCTGTCCCCACACCAAGCACCCCATGGCCAAGGGCTCCTGCACACCTTATGCCCCTTTGCTACCAGGACAGACCCCAAGTGCTTTTCAGCAACATCTGCCCTGGGAAATACGAACCGAAGGTGCTTGAGACCTCCTCATGCTGCTGCTCCACGGCAGGATCCTGCGACTTGATTTTATTCTTGATTTTCTTCTTCTTTTTCTTCTTCATGGCCTGCACTGGATGAAGAAATGCACAATGTCAGGAGCTACACCAGAGCAGGGATGCGATTGTCACCAAATCAGCTGAGAGGACTGCTGCTGGTGCAGTCCTCCATCACCTCCACACATCAGCCCCTGCAGAGATGCTCTGGGATGTCTCTCTTCTTCCCAGCTGGATCTTTGCGACCCTGCTCTGTGCTCAGCTGATCTGCAACCAAAGCTGATGGAGGTGGCAGGGACCGGTGGCGCAGCACACTGCGGTGTTGTCCCCAGAACACCCTGTGGGGTGGCTCTGGGGTCCCTATGTGCAGTGCAGCACCGCAGCCCCTCTCACCTGGGTGCGGGGTGGCCATCACAGTGGGAACCAGCTCCTCCTGCCCAACCCTGTTGGGGGGCAGCAGCCCCCCGGCAGCCCCCGCTCGGCTGTCACCCCCTCCTCCTGGTCCCTCCGGCTCCTCGGCTGGGCTTGGCTGCCCCAGGCCCTTCTTCCTCACCTTCACCTTCCTCTTCTTCCTCCCGGCGCCCTTAGCGCTGTCCTCCTGGGCAGGATAAGGGGGGGTGAGGGAAGGCGTCGGAACTCCCCTTCCATCCCATCCCACCCCATCCCATCCCATCCCATCCCACCCCATCTCATCCGAGGGGGGGCTCTCACCAGGGGCAGGAGGCGAGGCACGGGCCGCGGCGGCCGGTACTCTCCCGTTATCCCCGTGCCCTCTCGGGCATCCTCCGCGGGGAGCGGTGGGTCCCTGCTGGGGCGAGAACACAGAGAAGGATGGGGATGGGGACAACGGGAAACAGGGACGGGCACCCCAGGACCCCCGTACCAACCTGCGGGCGGGCTGGCGGCTGCGAGCTGCCCTGGGGCCGGGGTCGGGCAACGGAGCGGCGGCGGGCGGTGGGGCTGGGGCGGCGGGGATGGTGCGGAGGAGCCAGCGCAGCCCCTGCAGCGTGGTGCGGGGCGGGCCGGAGGAGGGGCCCCGCTTGGCGGCACAGGGCTCCTGCGGTGGAGGGGCACGGTTAACCCCGACGGGCACCGCGGAGCGGGCACCGGGAGCGGGGCAGCCCCGCACTCACGATGCGGCAGGGAGAGCGGTTCTCGTTGACCAGCCGCTCCAGGGACAGGCGCTCGATCAGCTCGCAGGGCAGCAGGGCAGACGCTGTGTCTTGCTTGTTGGCCAGCCTAGGACATGGGGAGAGAGAAGCGTGACCATCACCGCGGCCTCTGGGCGTCTGGCCGCAGGGAAGGCTGGATGCTTTCTCCCCGTTTGGCTATGATTAGGTGAAGTGTTGCCCAAGCCTTTACCAGGCACTGAAACCCCATCCCCAGGGATACCCCTAGAGCATCACTGGGGTCCCCTTGTCCCAGCATCCTCTCAACAGCCCCTTAGGTACCACATCCCTTCAGCATCCAAGTCGCACACCCCACAATCCCAGCAACGAGTCCCCGCTCCCTCCTTCACCACGAACCCTGCAGGTCACATCTCTGGGACCCAGCCTTACAATAAGAGGGGCTTCCCGGAGACATCAGGGTGGCTCAGGACGCGGCTCAGGACCCTGCGAGCCTCCTCCATCCGTGCCAGGTCGCTGGAGTCCAGCACGAAGAGGAGCCCATGGGCTGCGCTGTAGTGACTGCGCCAGGCGCTGCGGGAGCGCGGGGCCCCGGGCAGGTCCAGCAGGGTCACCTCGAAGCGCTCCACCCTCAGGCGGGTCTGGCCGGGCTGTGCCGTGGGCAGCACCTCGCTGGGCAGCGCTGTGAGCAGGAGAGGGCAGAGAGCCGGTGCAGTGAGCCCGCAGCATCCCTGTGCTGTGTGCCTCCTGCTCCCGATCCCACTGCCGGCAGCAGATGGGGCTTGGTCCTTCAAGGCTCAAGCTCTTGGTTGCAAAGGACCATAAAGCTGCTGCCTCCAGCCAAGGCTGGCTCTGGGGCAGTGCAGCTCCTTACCTCTGTCTAGGTCCATGATGACGGAGGTTTTCCCAGCGTTGTCCAGCCCCAACACAAGGAGTGTGACCTTCCTGTGGAGTGACAACGGGATGTGCGCATCCCAGAGAAAGGCTGTGCTCCCTTGGGGACCACTGACCACTGCTGGCTCCAGGGCTTCTATGATTAAATCCTACCCCAGGACAGAGGCAGGATGGTGACACAGGCTACGGATGAGCTGAGGATGAGGGCAGGCACAGGCTGCTGGAACCCCTCCCAGCACAACGGGACAGCCACAATGGGGAGCCTTCAACGTGCTATGTACAGCAAGGATTCCTTTTCATATCACAGAGGATTAAGCAATGATATACACAAGCCAAAATGATTGCTCCTTACACGCAAACAGTTAATGATTGCTCTTTGTGCCCCTCCTTGTCAGAGGGCTGGGGGTTCACGCAGCCAGGGAGAGGTAGCAAGGACATTTTATGAGCATCTGCCTGGGCTCAGGAGGTTTTTCCTGCTGCTAAACCACCCTGTTTGGTCTGCAGCGATGCACAGAACATTTCCCCTGGTGTTGAGAAGCCTCAGCAGCGATTCCCAGTGTTGTTTGCTTCCTTAAACACACTGTGGGTGTGCCAGCCCTGCTGCTGGCATTACAGCAACGTGTCCTGGTTGGCAGGACAAGGCCATAAACCCTCTCACTGCTGCAGGGTCTGCCCAGGCTGGGGCAGCGCCATCCCCAGGGAATTAACCCGGGTCTCCCAACACATGCAAATCCCAGCCTGCTTTGGGTTGGAAAGGACCTCAAAGCTCCTCCAGCTCCAACCCCTGCCACTGGCAGGGACCCCTTCCACTAGAGCAGCTTGCTCCAAGCCCCTGTGTCCAACCTGCCCTTGAGCACTGCCAGGGATGGGGCAGCCACAGCTTCTCTGGGCACCCTGTGCCAGCGCCTCAGCACCCTCACAGGGAAGAGCTTCTGCCTAAGAGCTCATCTCAGTCTCCCCTCTGGCAGGTTAAAGCCATTCCCCTTGGCCTGTCCCTTGTCCAAAGCCCCTCTCCGGGTTTCCCTTCAGGAATCCACATCCTCCCTGGCTTTTCCAGGAAGCCGCTGACACCGCACAGGGGGAATCCCACTGGCAGTGCTCCCACCCCTGCCTGCCCAGCTCCTGCCTGTGAGGACACACGTGTGCCTTGCTCCGCAGCTGGGGTCAGTCCCCGCAATGAGCACAGCTCTGCAGTGCTCCTGCATCAGTGCCCTCACTGATAAACTCATGGATAAATCCCTCCGGGAATCCCCAAGGAGAGCACACAGGGACCTACCTGATGGGCTCCTGTATGGCCTGCAGCCACGACCAGCAGTGGGAGAAGAGGTGGAACATGCTCCGTGGGGAGGGCTGGCTTCTCTTCAGCACCTATGAAGTGAGGAGCCTGCTGTGTCCCCATGCTTCATCCTCTTCTGTTCTCCACATGTCAGGGAGCACCTCACCCCATTCCCAGCCCCACTGGCGATGCCCCATGGGTCTGGACCCCCATCAGCCCCTTCTTGCATCCAAGCAGCCTCTTACCTTCTCGTCCCTGCTGTGCTGGCCTCTCACATCCCCTTTGCTCAGCATCTGCTTAAACCTAATCTGGATTTAAATGGTTTACTCTTCGCAGCTTCCCTAATCCCAGTGGGTCGTCCCAGGCCGGTGGCCACTGGGACATGGAGTGCCATGGGGCTGCCCACCACATTGGGTGGCATGGCACAGCATGGCACAGCACTGCATTACCCACCTGGCTGCTTTGTGTCTCCATCAGTGGCTTAAGTGGCAGGGACGTGGCCTGGCAGCCATGGGATTGTCAGATGAGTTAATGCCTGCTCTATCCAATAGTGCCCCTGGCTTCTTGCTGCCTAATCCCTGTGTGGATGCTTCTCTGTGGCCCCACATGGCGTGCACGGCTCCATTGCCCACCCTCTGTGCCAGGCTGTGAGACATCACTGCTCACTGCTGGTCCTTCATGCTAATGACGCACACCCTGAGCATCAATAGGTCCTGTGCTGCCTGCAAGAGGAACACCAACCAGCCCAAGCAGGCACCTGGCTGGGAGCAGGGAGGTGGTGGGGACCCTCAGACAATGGGGCAGGGAATAAAAAGCTCAACATGAGCTGGCAGTGTTCAAATCCAGGTTGGACAGGGCTTTAAGGTCCCTTCCAACCCAAACCGCTCCATGACTCCATGATTCTATGACCCGAGACCTTCCAAAGCCACACTGGGGACCAAACAAGGATCCCACCAGCTCACCTGGGTCTGTGCTAAACCACCCAGCGCCAGCAGCACTACCTTGACCATCAGAGCCTCAGCCACGTGCCAAGGATGCTGAGATGCTTCGAGGTATCCCACAGCTCCTTGGTGACCCAGGGAGCAAGCCCAAGCACAGCCCCTCACCGCAGCCTCACACACTGCACTGGGTGAGGAGCTGCCCAGAGCCACACCATGGGCAGGGAGCCGCTGGTGGTTAATGATTGATGAGGTTCCTGCACCGTATCACAGCCACACACAACAATCTTTGGGGCTGTTGTTCACCCCATGCTGCTGATGGGACACAGCCCTGTCCCCAGTCAGCTCCTGTTATGTTGGGAGCAGTTGTTCCCATTATGGGACCAGCAGCAGTGCCAGGTTTGCAGGAAGCTTTTTGCTGTACCAGAATTAGCTGCACCAGGGCCAAAAGGACTTGCTGGAAGCGATAACGCCTGCCTTTGCACCTAGGGGTAGCACTGCCAGTGAGAGCCAGGCAGGGGCCGGGAAGAGGTATGACCAGAGGATGTTATCCATAGGGATTGCCACGTGTCAGGCAGCCCTGGAGGCACGCACAGCCTCCTGAGGGGCAGCAAGAGCTGGTGTCCCTCCAGCGCCAATGGATTTCCAGAGCAATGGGTGCTCTGCTGCTGTTAACACAAGTGCCCCGAATCCCTGGTGCCAGCGACTGGGAACCCCCGGGAGCCTGGAGCAGCTCCAGGTCACCTCCCCACGTACCACAATGGGCACAGAGGCTGGGAAACCCTCCAAACCCATCCCAAACCTGGCAGAACCCTCCCTTGAATCCCAAGCGGTGGCGTGAGGGCCATGCCCAGCTCCATGGGCTCAGGTTGCAGAGCAGAGACTGGCCCTCATCCCATAGAGACACGCAGAGAGCAGAGGGAGCCCCTCATCCAGCACGGCAGGGACCCCCCGGGCAGTGCCAGTGGGTACCCGCCGCCTGGGTTTCCTTGGTGACTGTTGCCAGGTGAGAAACTCCGAGGCAGAATCTATCCTCTTGGTGGATAACTGGAGGTGTTCCTCGCTGGAGCCATCACCGGAGCCCCCCAGGGAAGGCTGTGCCCGGGGCACTGGGGCTGCTCAGCCCCTGGCATCGCTTCCCGGAAGGCAGCACGTGTTTTGGGGCTATTTCTGCCTCGCTGGAGTGCCGCGGGCGAGGGAAGGAGGCGAGAGCACAGGACGGAATTGGAGCACAGATGGACACGGGCTGGCGGGCTGCCCTGCCTTGGCTTCACTAGACCCTGTGAGTATGTACCCGAGCTGGCGTCAGGAACCCCGATGAGACCCCAAGGTGAGGGGCTGAGTGAGGGGGACGGCAGTGGCAGAGATGGGGAGCTTGCACATGAGGAATGATGGCTTGCAAGGGAAAGCAGTGACCAGTGCAGTGCTATGGGGGCTGCCTGTAGCATTTATCGTGGGGTGATGAAAGCCGAGGTGATGGCAAGGACAATAAAGCCTGGCAGGAATATTTCCAAGCTGTTCTGCTTTGCTTGGGATCGCATCGACTGTGGCCAAAAAAGCAGGGCGAGGGCATGCCCAGCCTTTGGGGAGGGACTCATCTCTCTGTTGAATGCCTCCGAGGCGGCACACGAAGGCAGCGCCGAGAGATGCGCCGTCCCTTTAAATCCCAGCACGGCTCTGGTGGTTACCGATAACCCGGATCCTACGAGCTCCTAAATCCCAAGAGCTAATTACAGACGAAGGCCCCGCGGTCAGGCTGGAAATGCAAGATAATTACAGCCTGTGCCACGCAGACCTGGTGGCAATGGGCACCGGGGGTGTTTGCTGGCACGGTGGCAGGGAGTAAAGCAGGATTGCACCATGGCTTCCACACCGGCACCAAGCACAGTGGAATCCGGTTGTGTTCCCCACCACCAGCCCAGCAACCACTCTCTGAGCTATTTTAGGCACAGAAAGTTGCTTTTCTAGAGCTCTCTTTGCTCCCCCTCCATCACTACCACCACCCCGCAGCAGGCACAGGCACAGGGGAGGTGTGTGCAGGGAGCTGGGTGCTTCTAACCCCATTTCCAGATGGGTGCTTCCCAGCCAGAGCACACACAAATTCCCAGCAGAGGCTTGGATTTGACTGGGGTCTGTGTCATTCCCTGGCGCCTGCGGAGGATGCCAGCTTTATGATGCCCCTTTGAAGGCTACAAGCCCTACCTAGGCTCCTACAGTGGTTTTGCTGAGAGCATTACAGTGCAGCGAAGGACAGTGTAACCCATCCCTCCGGCCTGCCAGGATGCCTGGGCATGTGCAGTGCCTCCTGGCTGGGTAAGCAGGGTGAGCTGTATACTCTTACAGGAGGCGGGACCAGAGGAATCGGTTAATTAAAGTCATTTTAACCCTTCCTTCCCTGGTTTACTGTTACAGCATCACCCGGTGCCTGAGCTGGGACTGTACCCAAAGAGGCACCACCTATAACTATCGCAAACACCTATAAATGTGTTGAAGTTACCTTGAAGATGGTAACTCTTTCCTCGTTAAAGAATTGAAGCCAGGAGTGGCTTGGCCCATGCCAGAGGAGCACAGGGTGCCTGCTTTATGGGCCTAGCCCTGCCGCGAGATACAGAGGGATGAGCTCCTCAGGGCAGCCATGAGTTTATATCCCAGCAGGATAAGGGGGAGAAGCTGCATGAGGAACTGGGCTGGTAAAAGCAGTCTCATGATGAAGTAAACGGAAAGAAATATTTCCCCAACCAGAAACTATTCCACAGACAGCTGGGGCAGGAAAATAGGCAGCTGAGTTACTGAGGCAGCGATGCAGAATCCAAACAGCTCAGGCTGTCAAAACCAGCAAAGCTATTTCCAAACTAAGTAAAGCATTCCCGGCTCAGAGATTCCTGGGAACACGGTGAGGTCCCTGCTCAGGGCGTGCGGAGCCAGGGAACACTGATTTCCATCTCATCCAGCACGTCCTCGCCATCGCTCCATGCTGTTTAATCCTCCTCGGAGCGTGTTGCCGGGGTGGTTTGGGGCCGAAAGGGCAGCGTGGTCCCCACACCCCCCGCTCCACGCTAAGTGCTGGGCTATATTTGGGAAGCCGGCACCGTGCGCTTGGCTCCGAGAGCCGCTCCGGGTCCTAGTGCGGTGCGGCAAGGACCGGAGAGCAGAGCCCGCGGGCTGCGATCCTACCTGGGCTCTTTAAGGGCTCTGGCAAGGAGCTGCCTCCCATTCCCATTTCTTCTCCTTTTACAGGAGCTGAGCCGCCAGGCATGTGTAAAGCACACACGGCTATTTTCAGAGCTGGAGCCTGCTCCCACCCCACGCTCAGCCCAGGCTCTCATAGGCATCAAATCCCGGCAGGCAGACACCCCTGCCACAGCCCCGGGTTCAATGCGTGTGAACACCGGGACTGACAAAATAATGCAGGCTGGGATTAAGAAAACAATGGAGCTGGGATGCTCTCCAGCACTGACATCCGGCACTGGTGGCAGGACTTTGGGAACCCCATGGCAGGCGGTTGGAACTGGATGAGCTTTAAGGCCCCTTACAACCCAAACAGAAGTGAACCATTGAAACCCCTTCACTTTCCTAAGTGGTCCTAGAGATGCCAGCACAGTCCCCGTCTGTTTGGCACCTTGGCTTATATCCTGATGGGCACTTCCATGCTAGTTCTGCATCACATTCACCCCATCCAGCCCCAGTTCTGCTCCAGGGTTCTGGCCCAGCATCCAGGCACTGCAGATGGGGACACAAGGGTGGGATATCCTTCAGTGTCACTAAAGCCGTGCTGGGATTGCAGGCAGAAGAACGGGTCCAGGGAGCGGCGGTGGCAATGGGGACAGGGTGTTTGGTGCTATCTGTGACACAGGGAGTGTTTATGGCCTGCTGTTTACACCGCGGCCAGGTAGGGTTAGGCTGGAGGGGTGACTCACAGCGTGCACCAGAACACAGCCCGCTGCTTGGGTCAGAAAATGGGATAATAGCTGGTGTGGGAAGCGCGGTGAGGCTTCATCCCGCCATTCCCATCATGGGCGCCGGCGCTCCCTGAAGCAGGTCTGGAATTCTTGAGTGCTTAAACAATTGCTCATTTCATCACGAAACAAGGGAAGATGAAATCATCAATGGGATGAGTCGGAGCCCAGGCATTGCTCAGCCGAGGGCTTGGTGCCCTGCCAGGCTCCTGGGGGATGCTTTTAATTTGGATAAATGGAAGTTGCATAAATGGTGTGAGTTGCCCCTTGCTCTGCTACTACAGAGGTGTGGGCACAGTTGGCAGTGCCCTGTCACTGTCTGAGTGCCCATCCAGGCCTATGCGCAGCTCCCATCCGGGTATCCACAGCATCCGGCTCCTTCCTTTGGATGCTGTTCCCTTTGCCCTCTGTCCCACTGGGGTTCTTTTTGGAGAAGCTGTTTCCAAAACCAGCTGGAAAATACATGATTGTCATACCAGAGCTGAGCAATGACACGTGGGTCCCTGTCTGCGCCGGTCAGGCCAGTCCCTGTGAGCTCATGGTGTTTGTGGCTTCCCAAAGCAGCTCCTCAGCTGCTTGGAAGGAAAAGTGCTGAGACCGGGATTGCTTCTGAGTGAGAGCTGCCATTGGGGAGACGCAGCCTTGGAGGGCTCAGATGGTTTCATTCCCAGCTTTGCCACTGATAAGCCCGGTAAAAGAGGGGGAACTTGTGTGGGGGGCTTGGGAGGGTTCATGCTTTTGGCTTGTATGGGGCTGGGTGAGTGATGGATGCAGCGTGGGCACCTCCCTGTGAGAAGGTCTGGCTGCTGAGGGATTTAAAAGCTACCTAAGACTGGAAGTCTGCCTAAACCAGGGGAAAACAGCTGACCTCAAACGCTCCGTGCCTTGTCCCACCTCTCCCAGACAGCCAGCGTGTGCCCAGGCTGGACTGAGTAACCTGGCAGGCAGTGCATGCTTGGGAAGGCAGCACATGGGCATCATGGTGCCAGCACCACCGCTTGTGAGGGAAAGGCAGGGGTGAGGGTCTCAGTGCATGATGGGCAGAGCAGGGACCTCATGGCTGCGTGGTGACTGAGGTGTGGGGCTCAGCTTGCTGCCCTGGGCTGAACCACAGACACAGTGGATGTGGGGCTGAATGGTGGGCTCAGCAAAGGCTCCATCAGTGAGGTCATATATCCCATCACCTTGAAAGTGTGTTCTTGAAGGCAATGGGAAAAGCACCCTGTTGCTCAGCTGTAGGACAGTGTGGTCTTTACTAATTCCTACCTGGAGCTGGGAGCATCCAGGATGCAAGAGCCACATCTCTGCTGTAACACCCTCCTCAGACTTCGAGACCCACCCCAGCTGCCTGCAGACCCAAAGGGATGCCCCTGCTGCAGCTCAACTTGCTTAATACCAGCCTGCTCCCTGCCCCGTGGTGGGACCCCGCTGTCTCTAGGGATGAGAGCCCTTGTCTGGGTGGCCCCCCCATGTAGCGGCACTTTGGGGTGCTGATGGCTGCCAGGACACAAGGGAGCCAGGACTTTGCAGGGAGGTCCCAGGGAGGGTGCTTGGGGGCTGCAGGGGGGGCTGGCAGGGCTATGGCTGATGGGGTTGTGGGTGCTGCTGGGGTGCCCTGGGCTGGTGGGGTGGTTTGGGGTGGGGGTCCTGGCCGTGTTGGGGATGTCCTGGAATGGGGGCACCCGGCAGAGGCAGGGAAGGAGGATCCTGGGATAGGGGAGCTGGGGCTCCTCGGGCAGGGGCCTCCACACGGGTGGGCACCCCGGTACCGCACCGGGAGGGTCCCTGCCCGGGGTGTCCCGCCCCCTGCTCCGGTCGGGGCGGGCCCTTAGGGCTGCCGGTGCGTCCCGTCCCCGCCCCGCCGGGCTCGGCTCGGCTCGGTGGGGCCGGGGCAGGGAACCCGCGGCGGCACGGAGCGGCGGGGGAGCCCCGCTCCGCCCTGAGCGCGGCTCCTCTCCCCTCTGCAGCCCGGGATGTGGCCGCGGCGGGGCTGAGCGGCCGGGCCGGGGCCGCGATGGACGGCCCGAGCGGGGGCTGCCCGCCCGCCGCCCCGCTGCGGCCGAAGCTGCCGCTCGGCATCGTGTTCTCGACGGCGCTGTTCTGCGGGGAGAGCGCGGCCGCCGCCGTGCTCTGCTTCTCCTACAGCCACTCCGACGACCGCTTCTGGCTGGCGCTCACCATCTTCTTCATGCTCTGCCCGTCCGTGCTGGTGCAGCTCACGCTCATCTTCGTGCACCGCGACATCAGCCGCGACCGGCCCCTCATCGGGCTCATGCATCTGCTCCAGCTCGGGCCCATCATCAGGTGAGCGCAGCGGGGATGCGGGGACCCCCGGCAGGGATGCGGGGATACCCTATAGAGATGAGGGGACCCCCCCCCAGCAGGCACCGGGTGAGAGCAGGGTCTCTCCCGGCAAGCCCGGAGCTGCTCCTGATGTGTCCCCATCCTGTTCCTCCCTGGGGGCTCTGCTGCTCCTGTCCCATGGGGGTCTTGTGCTCGGCCACCTGCACCCGGTGGTGCCACGGTCCTCCCCAGGGGTTGCTGCCTGCTCTCCTCCAGGCACGACTCGGCTCTGCCAGCCTGTTGCATCTCAGCTGCTCTAAAGGCTCTTCCTACTGCTGCTTCCTGCAGCCCAACTGCTCCCTTTGCCTCTGGGTTTTGTCCTGTTCTTGCTTAGGCTGGCAGCACAGATGTAAATCCTGGCTGCGTGCTTGAGGTGACATGGGTCCTGCCCCCCCCTCCAAAGGTCCCCAGTCCTGGTGCCAGCTTTGGGCCGTGGAGAGAGGGGCTTGGTGCAGGAGTGGGGCTGGTGTGGAAGCTGGGGTCCGCTGAACCATGCTGGGAGAGGAGGTGGGTGTTGCACAAGCCAGAGAAGTGCTGATCTCTCACTGCTTGGGAATGCTGTGGAGCCTCCCTGGGCTGTGCCACCCCGGGCACCCTGCTCCATGAGAGCACACAGAGGGTGCTATGGGCAGCATGGCAGAGCCACCATCTCCAACGGGTCCTGCCCCAAGGGCACACTTTGGGGCACACCATGGCCTGTACCACACTTCCTGTGGCACCAGGAACAAGCAGGGTGCTGGAGACATCCTTGTTGTGATGTTTCATCTTCAGAGGGTACCGGGGAGCCTCACCTCGGTGCCATCAGCCGTTTGATGGGCTGTGGGGGCACATCAGCCCATGCTGACCCATGGTGATGCATCAGATGATGATGATAGTACTTGGCCACTTGCAAGAGCCAGCCAGAGATGCTCAGGGAAGGCTGCTCGCTGGGCTGGTAATGGAGCTGAGAAGGTCTGGCAGGGCACTGGGACTGCTGGGACTGCTCATGGAGCCAGACTTTATGGACTGAGCCGTTTTCCCGTTAGAGGTTGCAGTGAGCCATGAGCGTTGGCCTCATCTGGCAAGAGAACGTACCCAGAAACCTCATTCCATTTGGGTCTGAAACAGAGCAACTTCTGCTGCCCTAATGAGCACTCACAGATAATTACATCCCATTGGCCCCAGAGCCAGCTCATCCCTGGGTGGGAGCCAAGCCTCTTGGATGGGTCCTCCTCTGCTGATTGCCTCCAGCCCGTGCACCCCACTGCATGGCTGTGTGTGGAGGGGAGGGGGGTCCTCCCTCGTGGCAGGAACCCACATCCCCTGCGCACACATGAGGGTGTCCTGCGGGGAAGCGGTTGCGGAAGCGCTCTCTTATCTCTCCATGGCACACACAGCTTCACCCTGCGCTCCCCTTCCTGCCATCCCCACCAAGGAGGAAACGTAGAAGCCTTCTACAAGAGGAGAGATCAAAAGTGGTATCAGAAGCTTCTCTCACCTCTGCTTAGAGGAAGGCATGCTTTTTGTGTCAGTGAGGGAAACGGAGCCCAAGAGTGATGAACAACTTCCTGTAGCTCTCATTCTGAGAAGAGCTACGGTTTTGTACCCTGGATGCTGCCCTTCTTGCATCAGTTGTTGCATCCCTCGCTGGGGTGGTTGTTGTCCCCCTGCCCTACATGCTTCACCCTGAGTGCTGGAGCAGAGAAGTGACCACCGGGCATCCCCACGGTCCTGGTGTGACCCTGTCCTCATCCTGATATCCTGCCCTCATCCTGACATCCGAAGGCCAGGGACTGCCCGCAGCACTACTGAATGCTCACTCACATCATTTGGGCTGCTCTCAGCAGGGTCAGGGTCCATCCAGCACTGGGTGAAGAGGGTCTGGATGCACTGGGGGGGGGGGCACATGAGGCTGTGGGTGACACTGCCACATCCTTGCAGGTGCATGGAGGCTCTGCTGGTGTACTGCTGGTCGGGGAGGCAGGAGGAGCCCTACGTCACCATCACCCGCAAGCGGCGGCTGCGGAAGGGCTACGAGGTGGAGATGGAGCAGGAGATGGGTCACTCGGAGCGGCGCCTGGCCACGCACCGCAACGCCTTCAAGCGCATGGCGGTCATCCAGGCCTTCCTGGGCTCCACGCCGCAGCTCAGCGTCCAGCTCTATATCAGCATCCTGGAGAAGTACGTCCCTGCTGCCCGAGGTAAGGGTGCCTGGTGTGTGGGGACCCACAGGGACAGGCCCCATAGCTATGGGTGGTGGTTGGCGTCCCACAGAGCTCTGCGGGGATGGTGGCCACTGGATAACGTGGAGCACGACCTGCACTCATCCATCCCTGGTTTGCTTTTCCCACTCTGTGCTCTCCACCTGGATGTGACGCTTGGGAAAGCGGGAAGAGCTGGACATGCTACTCCCAGCCCTGCTGCTCACAGATATCTGCACTACAGGGCCATCCATGCACCCAGTGGCCTGTCCCATGAAAATGCCATGTCCCTGCCCCACGTTGCTCCAGTCTGCAGCAGTTGTTGTTGTTTTCCAGCCAGCTACATGCTCTGGCTTCCTCACAGCCCCTCTATTGGATCTATTTCCAATGACAGAAATAGATCAAGTAGAAATAGATGGAAATAGAATAGAATGCTCTGGGTTCCTCACAGCCCCTCCGTTGGATCTATTTCTGCGCCTCTCCCAACAGCCGCAGCTCCCAGTCCCGCGCTTCCACTCCCAGGCTCCTTTGCCTGCTCCCAGGATGTTTATGAGCTCGGGGCTGGATGTGCCGGAGCAAGCTCTTAACTCCCACTTCGGCATGCTGCTGAGCCAGACACGCAGGAGCTCTTGCACCACAGCGGTGCAGCGCCTGGGGACGGAGCTGCCCTCACCAACCTACTCTGTGGCCGGGCTGGGAGCCCAGAGCTGTGCCCATGGAAGAGTGAACATGGGGGATGCCCCATAGAGACCCCCTCCTTGGCCATATCCCCCTGAAAGGGGGTTTTAGGGAATGGAAGCATCAGAGGGAGGATGAGCACCAGTGCCCCTCCAGCAGCAGATGCAGGAGGTGAATCCAGGTTGGCACATTCCAGGTCATTCCCTTGCAGCTCGGGTGCCTGAGCTCAGTCCTGCATCTCACAGCCATCACCACTGGCATGGCACAACTGGGACCAGATACTTCCCATTTGTTCCATTGCAGTTTTCCTGGCTGCAGTGAATGGGAGCAGCTGCCAATGTTCCGTATGAATGATCTTCATCCTGAGTGATAAGACTAGGGGTGATGAGTGCAAACTTAAACAGGGGAAGTTCAGGTTAGATATAAGGAGGAAGCTCTTTACTGTGAGGGTGATGAGGCACTGGAATGGGTTGCCCAGGGAGGTTGTGAATGCTCCATCCCTGGTGGTGCTCAAGGCCAGGTTGGACAGAGCCTTGGGTGCCATGGTTTAGTGTGAGGTGTCCCTGCCATGGCAGGGGGTTGGAACTGGACGACCTTAAGGTGCTTTCCAACCCAAACCATTCTCTGGTTCTATGATTCTATCTTGCCCCTGGATGAGGCCGGCTCTCGAGATGCTCTTGGGGTGAACGGTGGGCTACAGTCCCCAGCGCTGCCTGACTGCTCTGTCCTCTCTCTTTGCAGCGGTCCTCATGGGCATCTGCCTCGTGTCAGTCACCTACGGAGCCCTCGTCTGCAACGTCCTGTCCATCCAGGTCAAGTACGATGACTACAAGGTCCAGCTGCGGCCGCTGGCCTTCCTCTGCATCGTGCTGTGGCGCAGCCTGGAGATCTCCACGCGCGTGGCCGTCCTCGTGCTCTTCAGCACCGTCTTCAAGCACTGGATCATCCCCATCGCCCTGGCCAACCTGCTGATCGTCTTCTTCATGCCTTGGGTGCAGTTCTGGCGCAGCGGCACCCGCCTGCCCGACAACATCGAGAAGAACTTCAGCCGCGTGGGCACCGTGGTGGTGCTTTGCGCCTTCACCCTCCTCTACGCCAGCATCAACATGTTCTGCTGGTCAGCCGTGCAGCTCAAGCTGGCTGATAGGGACCTCATTGACAAGTCCCAGGACTGGGGCCGCTTGGCTGTGTACTACGTGGCACGGCTGATGGAGAACACGGCCCTCGTCGTCCTCTGGTACTTCTTCAAGACGGATGTCTACGAGAACGTCTGCACGCCGCTGCTGGTGGTGCAGCTGCTCCTCGGCTACTGCCTGGGCATCTACTTCATGCTCCTCTTCTTCCAGTACCTGCATCCCTGCCGACAGCTCTTCCAGCACAACGTTGCTGACTTCTTGCACTGTGTTTGCTGTCGCCGGCGCCCGTCGGGGACCCCTCTGCACCTCGAAGCACCGTATGAGCCTGGTGTGAGGCACAGCATCGTCTGAGGGACAGCCAGCACCCGGCTATGGACGCAGAGATGTGCTGGCAGACGTGGCACAGACCAAGCACTGCTGGCCCTTGGTCCCTGCACATCCCACAGTGCCATGGGGACAGGAACGTGTGTGTGCCTGCCGCGCACATGGACACAAAGGACTTTGGGATGCTCAAACTGCCGCTGCAAGCAGCCGCTGTGCAGTGCACAGCCCTATAGGTGCCCTGACACCCCAAGCTGCCCGCTGCGGTACACACAGTGACCCTGGGGACACGGGGCCAGCGGGACTGTTTTAAGCAGTAAAGAACCTCTGCTGTGGCTGCGTGTCCGGGTGCTGGCACTGACTCATGTGAGGGTGGGACCATCACCGTCGCGCCGGGGCTGGCATGGGTGCGCACCCATTGATTGTGCTCACGGGTACCAAGCAGGGGCTGTGCCAGTGGGTACTGGGGTAAAGGGGGAGCCCCACAATGGAGCCGGGAAGAGGCAGGAGCATGGCAGGAGAGGGGCCTGCCTCATCCTGCACCTCCCTCAGCGTGGCCATGGCTGCGGGCCAGGCGCGAGGCGGTGAGGAGCAATCCTGCCCAACCTGTTCCTCCAGGCCCCAGGTGCTGTTCCCAGCCAAGCACCCAGCACCGCAGGGCTCAGGACGCTGCAGTGGAGGGCAGGCAGGAGAGGAAGGGTGGCTGGCACAGCAGCAGGGATGCTGATGTGACCCGGGCATCCCGGTGCCAAATCAGGAGTGTGCCACCCCCCTCCCCAGCATCCTTTGTGGGGTCAGCTCAGTTAGGAGGATGCTGGTGCCAGGCTGAGGGCGCTCATGGAGGTGCAGCACCGCTGGTGCTCAGTCTTAATTCACCCACCCTGGAGTGGATCCCTGGGTTGGATCCTGGCATCAGCACAGTGCTGGGATGCTTCTCCTCCTCCTCCAATGGTTTCTTGTAGCACAGAGGCAGTGAAGGCTGGTGAGGAAGGCCGGGAGCAGCACAACAGAGCTGAACCCTCTGCACCTTCCTCCCACCAGGAAATTCCCTTCAGAAAAGCCCATTTTGTCCCCAAATAGTGCAAACATGCACAAGGAGCACCCTGATGCCCTGCAGCACCCAGCCATGGTGCCATAGGGAACCCCTCCACGGTGACTGTACCCATCCGGCGCAGGGGACTGATGTCAGGGCTGTCTGCCTGGGTCAGCCCTGCCTTCCTGGAAGGCGGCCTTTGAAACCAGCCCGCATTTCCTCAAAGGCTCCTCAGGGGAAAGTCCCTGAGGAGCTGCTCCCATGGCCGGGGCTGCCGCTGCCTCCATAAAGCCCCGGGCAGGCAGCACCGGACCTGACAGTGCACCATGGGCAACTGGCTGGTCAACCACTGGTTCTCTGCTGCGGTCCTCGTGAGTGTGTGGGGCTGGGGACAATGCAGGGGGCTATGGGGAGCATGGGCTGGGGGGATCGCAGGGGGAAAAGGGGGCTGATGGGCAGGGAGAGACAAGCATCCCCTCTGCTCAGCCAACCTGCAAAGCACCGGTGGCCAGGAAGGGATGGGGCTCCTAAAGCTTAAGGAAAGGGGGGATCCTGAGATAAAGCTTAAAAATGGTATCACTTGCCTGGCTGCTTTGGTTGGGAATGTCTTCTCCCCATGGGAAAGCAGAAAGCTCCTGTGAGAGCCTGCACTAGGTGATGGTGGACACTGTGGATGACTGGTGCTGTGTCACGGCATCACTGCTGTTATGGGGCTCATCTGGGTGGCACCGCTTGGAAGGAGCTGCAAGTGCATGAGAAACGGGGATGTGCAGCTTAAAATCATGGAATGTGTTGGAAGGGACCTTAAAGCTCATCCAGTTCCAATCCCTTGCCACGGGCAGGGACACCTTACACTGGAGCAGCTTGCTCCAAGCCCCTGTGTCCAACCTGCCCTTGAACACTGCCAGGGATGGGGCAGCCACAGCTTCTCTGGGCACCCTGTGCCAGAGCCTCAGCACTCTCACAGGGAAGAGCTTCTGCCTAAGAGCTCATCTCAGTCTCCCCTCGGGCAGGTTAAAGCCATTCCCCTTGGCCTGTCCCTACAGGTCCTTGTCCCAAGCCCCTCTCCAGCTTTCCTGCAGCCCCTTCAGGCACTGGAGCTGCTCTCAGATCTCCCCTTCAGGAGCCTTCTCTTCTCCAGGCTGGACCAGCCCAGCTCTCATCCGGTCATCTTCACTTCTTTAAACTACTTAAAGAAAACAACACAAGACAGAGGGGCTTTGGGAGCTCTCTGTGGCTGTGAGAGAGCTGCTGTGGGGTGCAGCAGGGTTGGGCACAGGCTGGCAGTGCCATGGGGCTGAAACTTCCTCCTCCCAGCGTCTTCCCCATGCAGCCCCAACCACCCTTGGGATATGCACCCACTTTTCCTCCTTCCTTATCAGGGTGATGCACAGGGCTGCAGTGACCCAATGGTCCTTTTGCTAGACTCATCCTCCCCACCTTTGTCCCCATGTGCTGCTGCAGCTCATATGGAGCAGGAAGGGCTGCACTGTCCTGATGCACCCTCATGCTAGGGGCAAAGGAGGGTCCCTCATGAGGCCGCGGCTTGTCCCCACAGGCAGCCTGGCTGGGCATCAACATCTTCCTCTTCACTTACTACTTCCTGTTCTTCGACCGGGATGCGCGGTATTTCTACACCAGGGCCATCCTCGGGGTAAGGTTTTCCCCTGCAGCAACCATGCCCCTTCCTTGTCCTGCCCTCTCCCAGCCTGCTCCATCCCAGTCCACAGCCCATGCTGGTCCCTGTCATGTCTCAGCCCAGCATCACCCCCTCCCAGTCCTTCTCCTTGCATAGGATTGTATAGGTTGGATAAGACCTTTAAGATCACTGAGACCAACTATTCCCCAGCACTGCCAAGGCCACTACTAACCCATGCCACTGAGGGCCTCATCTACATGGATCTGAACACTTCCAGGGTTGCTGGTTCCACCCACTTCCCTTGGGAAGCCTGTTACAATGCCTGACCACCCTTTGGGGGCAAAACTGCCCTTTCCTGGCTCAGCAGCACCCCTCTTCCCAGTCTCCACCCCAGCATCACTCCACCTCCCATTCCCCATGTCAGCATCGCTCAACCCCATCCCGCCCAAGCCCCATGCTGAGCAGCACGGCTGCAGGCAGACGTACCCAACCTGTGGCATGGAACAGCAGCGCTCATCCCTCCTCCTTCTTTCCCCAGTCCGCCTTGGCATGGGCTCGAGCATCAGCCAAGTGCCTCAACTTCAACAGCATGCTGATCCTGCTGCCCGTGTGCCGCAACCTCCTCTCCTTCCTCCGCGGGACCTGCTCGGTGAGTGCTCCACGGTGGCACAGCCATCCCCATCCCTATCCCCATCCCTATCCCCATCCCAAGCCCCTGCCTGTCCCTCAGTGCTGCCGGCGGACACTGCGGAAGCAGCTGGACCACAACCTCACCTTCCACAAGCTGGTGGCGTACACCCTGGCCCTGCTCACAGGTACTGCCCTGCGCAGGCTGGGGTATGGTGGGGACCGGGAGGTGACCATGCAGTGACTGCCTGTCCCCTGCCAGCCGTGCACACCATTGCCCACCTCTTCAACCTGGAGCGCTACAACGGCAGCCAGCAGGCCACGGACAGCAGCCTGCCCGCTGTCCTCTCCAAGATGCACCTGCAGGGCAGCAACAAGTGGCTGAACCCCATCCACTCCAACCAGACGGTGAGCGTGACCCTGGCATCCAGCTCCCCATCACCACCAGCCCCTGCATCCCTAACCCATCCTGCTGTTCCTATAGACCGTCGAGTACGTGACCTTCACCACCATCCCAGGGCTGACAGGGGTCATCATCACACTGGCACTCATCCTCATGGTCACGTCCTCCACCGAGTTCATCCGCAGGAACTACTTTGAAGTCTTCTGGTACACGCATCACCTCTTCATCATCTACTTTGCTGGGCTTGTCATCCATGGCATCGCGTAAGGCCCTGGGCAGCAGGGAGTTGGGGTCCCCATTCCCAGTTGGCTTCACGCATTGAGGCTAAACCCTGAACAAGGGGACATGAGCCGGGCTCAACCTTCATCTCCCCACAGCGGGCTGGTGCGTGGACAGACAGAGGAGAGCATCAAGGAGGTGCATCCACACCACTGCGCCCAGTACCTCACACACAAGGACAAGCACTGCAACCATGACTGCTGCAAGGACCCCGAGTTCGGGAGCATCCCTGCCGAGGTAGGGCAGTGCTGGGATGGAGGCAGGGGGAGAAGCTCTTCCCTTTCCCTTGGGATGCTCCAGCCCTTTGCTCTCCTCCATCCCACAGTCCTGGAAGTGGGTCCTGGCCCCTGTCCTCCTCTACATCTTCGAGCGGATCTTGCGGGTCTGGCGTGCGCGGCAGAAGGTGGTTGTCACCAAGGTGTGTGGAGCAGGAGCACGTGTTGAAGCTCCTTGCCATGATGGCCATGGGGAGATGGACAGGAGCCATTCTGGGTGCTGAGCCCCATCCCTCCCCATAGGTGGTGATGCACCCTGCTCGCGTGCTGGAGCTGCAGATGCAGAAGAAGGGGTTCCGCATGGAAGTGGGGCAGTACATCTTTGTCAACTGCCCCTCCATCTCCCTGCTGGAGTGGCATCCCTTCACCCTCACCTCTGCGCCCGAGGAGGACTTCTTCTCCATCCACATCCGAGCGGCTGGAGACTGGACCGAGCGCCTCATCGACACCTTCCAGCAGCAGAAGCTGGAGATGCCCAGGTAGGCTGCAGCCCACTCAAATGGGCTGATGTGGGGAGGCCCAGCTTCTTATCCAGATCATTCCCTGGCCAGGATCGAGGTGGATGGTCCCTTCGGCACAGCCAGCGAAGACGTGTTCCAGTATGAGGTAGCTATGCTGGTGGGAGCAGGTATCGGTGTCACCCCTTTTGCCTCCGTCCTGAAGTCCATCTGGTACAAGTTCCAGCAGGGTGACCAGACCCTCAAGACCAAGAAGGTACGGATTTTCCCATGGGAGCAGCGTGGGTTCGTTTGACACGTCATCCTTCCATCCCTCCTGCTCTGCTCTACTGCAAGCAATCCCTTTCTGCATCCCAGATCTACTTCTACTGGCTCTGCCGGGACACAGGAGCCTTTGCCTGGTTCAATGACCTGCTTGCCTCGCTGGAGCAGAAGATGGCCGAGTCGGGCAAGGCTGACTTCCTCACCTACCGCCTCTTCCTCACTGGCTGGGACACCAGCATTGTGAGTTGACCATGGGCAAGGCAGGGACATGGGGTGGCCCAGGAGAACCATGGCAATGGCTTGCAGGCAGTGGCGTATGGTGGGCATCAGCACTGGATGCTCCTCCATGGTGGGGGACCATTGCTGGGCCCAGGGGTGGTGGCAGGGTCCTCACTGCCCTGCTCTGGCCAGGCCAACAACGTGGCGCTGCGCTTCGACACTGCTGTGGACACAGTGACGGGGCTCAGGCACAAAACCATCTTCGGGCGGCCCATGTGGAACAGTGAGTTCACAGCCGTGGCTGCAGCACACCCCAGGTGAGAGCAGGGCAGGGGGCTGAGGGTGCTGGGGGCACCCATCCTCCCTGAGCCCTTACCTGGTGCTGATGCCCCCATGCTGTGTGCAGGTCGGTGGTTGGTGTGTTCCTCTGCGGGCCGGGGGCCTTGGCGAAGAGCCTGCAGAAGTCTTGCCACCAGCACTCCAGCCTGGACCCCAGGAAGGTCAAATTCTACTTCAACAAGGAGAACTTCTAAGAGGCAGCCAGAATGGGAGCCCCGCGGGCAGGGGACCACGCATCTCACCTCATCCCCCGTGCCTGGGGTAAGCATCTCCTGATGGGTACATGCACTGAAGCCAGGCGAGACAAGGCAAGAATCCTTCTCCATGAGAAACTTGAGGGTCAAAGACTGCTCGGCATGGATCCCCATTGATAAACCAGAGGCACATGCTGCGATGATGCTGCTGCAGCAGTGGGAAGAAGCAGGAGCACCCAGCAGGCTGGGCAGAACTGTGGGACGGGGAGGGGACATGGCTGTGCTGAGCAGGCACTGGGGATAAGCGTGTCCCTCCGGGTTTAAGCAGTCCTCTGCGTGAAAGGGCACATTAAACCTGATTTCATTTGCACTAAAGCCTCTGTGTAGGTACTCTTCCCCCCTCTGCTGCGCTCGGGGGAAGACCCCCACTGCAGTCCTGATCCGACTCTGGAGCAACAGCACAAGAGAAGAGGGACTTGCAGTTGGAGTGAGTCCAGAGGCCATGGAGATGCAAGGGCTGGAGCAGCTCTGCTCTGGAGCCAGGCTGAGACAGCTGGGCTGGGTCAGCCTGGAGAAGAGAACGCTCCTGAAGGGGAGACCTGAGAGCAGCTCCAGTGCCTGAAGGGGCTGCAGGAAACCTGGAGAGGGGCTTGGGACAAGGGATGGAGGGACAGGCCAAGGGGAATGGCTTTAACCTGCCCGAGGGCAGACTGAGATGAGCTCTTAGGCAGAAGCTCTTCCCTGTGAGGGTGCTGAGGCGCTGGCACAGGGTGCCCAGAGAAGCTGTGGCAGTGTTCAAGGGCAGGTTGGACACAGGGGCTTGGAGCAAGCTGCTCCAGTGGAAGGTGTCCCTGCTCATGGCAGGGGTTGGAGCTGGATGAGCTCTGAGGTCCCTTCCAACACAAACCATCCCATGATCCAAATGCAGCTCACACAAAGGCACCAAATCCTGCTCCAGCATATGCAGGGAAGAGGGAAAACCACCCTCCCCGAGCAGGCTGGAGTGGTATCCGATTGCTGTATCACTTACAGGATAGAAAGCCGAGCTCCCCACCCTGCCCTTTGCTTACCCCCTGTGGAGAGCTGTGAACAGCATGGCACATCAGGAATCCATCCTTGCTCTGGTGCTGGGAGAAGAGAGGAAGGCGAGTGGTTTGTATTAGCCTGGATGCTCCCAGAACCGAACAGTCCCATTCGGCCTTCATGAGAGACCAAACAAGGCAACCAGAGACATGACTTTATTCAAACCCTCCTCCCACTTTATTTCAAACATTCATAAAATATACACATAGGAAAACACAAAGATGAATGGGAAAGGAAAATGTGAGGGGGGGAGGAGAAACCTCTCCCAAACGCAGCATCAGCTCAGACAGCAACGGGAAGCAGCTGCCATGGAGCATCACCTTCACCACACACCAGCCAGTGCTGCAAGAAGGAAGCAGAAGAGTGAGCCCAGCATTGAGAGGAACAACAGAGCCCCACTTTGAGCTCTGGTTCACTGAAGGGGAGCAGGCAGAGGCTGGGTTAAGGACATCACCTTGTCACGGTGCTCCTGTGGACTTCTGGATTTGCTCCTTCAGAATGAGGATGCTCTGGCGCTGCTCCGGGGGCAGCATGGCGATCTGGTCTGCTGTCAGCTGCAGAACCTGCATGATCAGAGCTGCCTGTGGGGACAGGGGACAGTCAGAGACAGGGTTACCAGAGCCAGGAACGGCTGCTCCCACCACCGTGAGGCACATAGGAAGTGCTGCTCCCAGTGTCTCACCCTTTCGCTTTTGGCCTCTCACCTTCTCGTGATCCTGGGGGGTGACCTGGCTCTGCCCAGGGCTAAAGCCTCCGGGCTGACCAGCTCCCTGGACTCCTGCTCCGGGAATGCCTCCTCCCTGCATGCCTGCCCCTGCCATGTTAGGAACCTGTGAGCGCAAGAGATGAGGTAAGGACCAAGGAGTCACTGGACTCAGCCATGTGAATACAGGAACATAAAGCAGATGATCCGATGGACGCCCTCATGGCCAGCCTGAAGACACCAGAGCATGAAGACACATGGGTTTTATGAACTCTCCTGCTCCTCCAACTCCTGCACATCAAAAGGAGGTGGAGAGGCCCAAGCCCTGTCCTGTCCCCAACAGATGGGCAGTGCCTGTGGAGATGGGTGGATGCCCTGACTCCTTAAGAGCCACCAACCAAAGGCTTGCACTGCCAGAGGTGCTGCTGCTGCAGGATGTGATCAATCCCCACCCAGCCCCTATCTACAAGACACCACCAGCATCCAACTGAGCAGAGGTGCTGTGTGTACCTGGCGGGGCCCCTGCGGGCCACTGGCTCCCATGCTAAGCGGCCCAGGACCCTGTATCCCACCAGGCATGGGGCCACGTGGGTTGGGACCAGGCCCTCGAGGCTCCAAGCCCCGTTGCTCCATGACCCTGGCCTCCATAGCCCTGGCTTCCAGCACTCTTGGCTCCAGCCCTCGCGCTTCCAGGGCTCGTGCTTCCAGGGCTCGTGCCTCCATCACCCGGGGCTCCAGCCCTCGTGGTTCCAATCCTCGTGGCTCCAGCCCTCGGGGATCTCTCCCAACTGCAGAGGAAAGACAAGGCAAGATGTTGGAGAAAGCAGTGATTCAGGGAGCATGGAGCAAGTTCCCTACCTCCTGTGTCTGGGGGCTAGAAGGTGCAGGCCTTGGGGCAGAGGGGACATGCCTGGAAGAAGACTTTTACCCCATGGGACTGTCCCTCCTTGCCCTGGAGTCAGTTGTTCCACTGCCCAAACCCCTTCCTGTGTCTCCTGCTGGGGCAGTGGGCTCCATTCTGACTCCTTGTCTGTGCTCTTTAAAGCCACCCATTATTTCATGCCCCCTCTCTCACCTCGAGCATCCATCAAGGGCCCCCGCGGCTCTCCCATCAGTGGTCGGGGTTCTCCCATGGGTCCCCCCCTCATCTCATGAGGGGGGCCCCGGCTGTCATGCCCAGGCATATGGTGCATAGGGGCTCCTTGGTGGGGCGGCCCAAGGTAACCTCTGACGCAGAGAGACGAGAAGAGCAAAGCAGGAGGAGGAGAAAAAGCGAGAGAGTTGTGAATCAGACTTGGCTGGCTTGGCACGGCCTGGGCAGAGTGCTGGGATGTGCCCCCGAAGCCGGGCGCAGGGGAGGAGGGTGAGGCTGGCACAGGGACAGGCGCTGTGAGCCCCATACCACAGGGCTGCTGCCACCACCCCGGGGATGCCCCGTCCCCGGGGAATCGGGCCAGCCCCCATGGGCAACACCACACACGGTGCCATCCCTGTCCTCAGCGAGAGGTCACCCTTGGGCAGGGGATGGTGCCAAGAGCTCCTCTCCTTCCCTCTCCCCTCACCTGGGCTCCACTTCTCCAGTGACTGAGAGCAGGGTCCCTCCGCGAGGGTCATTCGGGGCATCTCCCAAAAGGCCTCGGGGCGGCGGGCCACTAGCAGGTAGAGGTCCACGCTGCATAGGGGCCCTCGGGTCTGGCATGGGCACTGCCAGGGAGACACACAAGAGCTCGTGAGGATCTGCATGACCAGTGCGGTGCTGACACTGTCCCCCAGTGCTCTTGGGGTCTGGGGCAGCCCCACACTGCTCCCCTGGTGCGGGTGGGTGAGCCGTGCTGACTGCCAAGGGGGCAGCCCCTCACACAGGGCCACAGCGCACCAAAACCCCTTCTCTGGCTGCTGGCTTCATCCCTCTCTGGCTCTGCCTCAGGGTTCTTATAGCTCCAAGTGGCCAAACTAAGCATGGGTGCCCCCATGGCAAGCCCTACAAGCACAGGCATCAAAACCCTGCTGATGTGGGGCCAGGAGCAAAGCAAGACCTGGTAGTGAGGTGTCAAAGGGGGCTGGATCCTAAACAAAGGTGCTCTCAAGCAGGCTCCCCGTTTCTACTAGTGCCTGGCCCTAGCCTGTTCTCTCCTCCAGCCCCAGAGGACGCCTTGCCTCCTCCTCTCAAGCAGGGCACACAGAGGGACCTGGCAGCCCCTGAGCACAGCGGAGGGAGCGCTGCTCTCTGCACACTCCACACGAGCTCCATGGCAGCAGGGAGCAGGCGGATACTGGGATACCTTGAACGCGCTCGATAGACGCAGGCCTGGCAGGTCCCACGGGCGAGAGCTGCAGGTTCCCTGGGCAAGCAGCAGGAAGAGAGGGAGAAGAGCAGACACGTAAATAGTGTATGCACACATGCACTCAGCTCTGGGACAGTGCAGGGTCACCTCCGCTCCTCGAGTCCCCTAGGAAAACCTATGGGGATGCTCATCTGGCTTGATCAACCTCTTCCACTACAGGTGTGACAGACTGCTTGGCACAACCCTTCCCTCACTCACTGTGTGACATGCAAGGCAAGAGGACATCCTGCTGAGACAACGGGCATGCTGCAGGGCCATGCTGTGCCCCACGATGCACAGCCAGCTCCTGCCCCTGCTCACAGCTCCCCACAGCACTCCCCAGTGCCAGCTTTCTGCCTGCTCCAAACCTTCTGGGTGCCAAGAACTACCTGGTTGCTCTCAGGAAGATGGTGCCCACCCCAAAGAAAACAAAGAGTCCAATGCCCCTAAGACCAGAGGGGCTCAGAACAGGTTCCTTGAAACAAGGCCTATGATACAAGTCAAGGCAACAGGGGTGTCAAGTGCCTGCGTGCCTCATTACTGGGAGAACGGGAACCCGGCGGGTGCACCGTAAGGAATCCGGCTGCGGGGCTGGGCCGTACAGACCGTGCCTGCGGAGGGAAAGGCAAGCATCATTCCCTGGGAAGTTCCCTGCCAAGCCTCGCCCTCTCGGTGCATGCAAAAGCGAGGGCCCAGCTCCCTCTGCCGGGCACGGCGACGCGGCTGCAGCTCAAGCTGCTTCCCAGCACCCAGGCAGCGGAGGAGCAGGACAGGGACCAGAGAAGGGCAAGCTCTGCCGGCCTGCACAAGCACAGGGACAGACACGGGCTCACAGAGAGGTGGAAAACACAGGCATGTCCCCCTCGGTGGGCTCTGCAGGGGCTGGCAGCTCTCCTGGCTTCCAGAGCACAACATGGCACAGAACAAAGTGGTGTGTGTGTTGTTGGGGAGCAGGAGAGCTGGTGCCGCAGCCTTGCGCCTAAGCGAACAGACGCAGGTACAGGGATGGGAAGGCTGCAGGGAGCTGGCAGGGGCTCTTGGTGCAGCTCTGCTCAGCATCCATAGCCCGGTCCTCACTGGAGGCTCACAGGGCACACAGCACTGACCCATGTGCGTTTTACCTTGTCCACGCTCCAATGGGACAGGTCCTCCACCTGGCATCCCAACCTGCGGCTGCATCCCACCTGAGGGGGAACAGGAAGAGATCAGAGCCCTCCTCAACCATCCCTGCGCTAATATCAGACTCCTTTGTCCCCAAATACCTTCCCAGTCCCGGGCAAGGATCTGGAGGTTTACTTGAACACAGGGATAAGCCAACTCTCTGGACTGCTGCTGGCAGCAGCCACAGCCACAACACACAGTATGGGACTATGTGTGCTCTCATAGAGCCAAGCCTCTGGCTATGGGGGGGGTCTGTCTTCAGGACCCATTCAGGACTCACCTCCTGGAGCCATGGGCCCGGGGCCCTGCACAGCGGCTGCCATCTGTCCTGGGGCTGGCACTCCTCCCTGCATGGGTGGCTGCATCAGAGGGGGAGCGCCGTTCACGTGCATCCCACCCTGCCCAGAGAGAAACCAGAGCTCAGGGAAGCCCCAGCAGCCAGGCACAGGCCCCCCAGCTGGGAGAGCTGGAGCTGGCAATGCCCAGCTCTGCCCTGCACAGCTCGTGCATTGCGTAGGCTCTTACTATGGGCTGTGGCTGGGACGAGGGGGTATTCTGTGGGTTCAGCTGCGCGTTTGGCCCTGGCCCAGGCCCTGGTCCTGGTCCAGGTCCTGGCCCTGGCACTGCCTGCTGGTTGCCTGAGATCAGAGGAGGAACGCTGGTCTGGCGATGCAGGATTTTCTAAGGGCAGAAGAAGGAGAAAGGAGTTTTCTTCCACCCTCAATGGGCTGCCACCAATATCCAACCAACCCTGGACAAGGCAGCAAGGGACAAACCAGTGCTATCTCTGGGTCCACGATCCTCATGACCACTTGGGCTTGCAGCAGGGCATAAGCCAGCTGGGGGTTCTGCAGCAGCATGTTCCTGGCTTCCTGGGGGCTGTTCTGGACACACAGCTGAGAAGACACACGAGATCAGAGCTCCAGCAAGACACAAGGGCTGCAGCCATGACAGAAGCTGTGCTCATAGGGTGCAGCCTTCCACTCACCTTCATCTGCTTCATGAGCTCAAACATTTGCTCGGGTGGCAGGCTGGCTACCGCCCGGCTGATGGATTCAGGGGCATCTTCAGGACTGACAGGGTCCCCGTAGGGTGACTCTATGATGGGTGCGCCTGTCCCCAAGCCTGCAATAGAGTTCGTGACCTCCTATGGCAACATGAACTGTCTGTAATGGTCTCATCAGAAGGGGAAGCCCCACACCATCATAAGGGAAGCAATGAAAACAGGATCATCTGGGAGAGAAAACAGCCGAGGCCATGCATCCCTCTGCAAAACTACTTGCTGCATCGCTTGGAGCAGGCCAGCTCTGTGAGCCTGCTTCCATGAGTCTCTCTGCCGGCTCCATGGAAGAGGCACATATGTAATGCTGAGAAGGGCAGGCCCAGCACGGCAGCAGTGCCCTCTCCAGCACAGAGCTCACACTCACTCTTTAGCTCTTCCTTGTTCTTTTCGCTGGCGGCGTTGTCGACGCGCAGGGCCCTGCCGCTGAACTCGCGCCCGTTGAGGTTCCGCATGGCGCTGAGCGCTGTCTCCTGGTCCTGGTACTCACAGAAGCCATAGCCTTTGGGTTTGCCTGTCTCCCTGTCATACACCAGCCTGCCGAGTGAGGAGGAGAGAACCACACCGCTGAGGGCAGTGCAGGCACCGAGCATTGCCCACCGCTCCCCAGGGCTTGAAAAGGGATGTTGGGGTGCACCATGCAGGAGCGAAGGCATCGGAGTCAGGTCAAGCCCTAACCGAGAGCCAAAAGCCTCCTGGATCCGGCCTGATGGCTGTTTCCAAAGCCCCAGTGTCAGAAAAGCCACCAGCATAAGCCCTGTGCTTCCCATAACCCCACAAAGGCAACTTCTGGGGACACAGAACCGGACTGGCTGCTCCTGGAACTCCCAAACCCTTCACTGAGAGCTCTCTGAAGCCTGGTGCCAAGACAAGAAAACATCCCTGTGGAGCAATCCCATCCCTTTGCACAGAGCCTCAGCAGGACCTAAAGACTTACCTGCCCCAGCTCCGCGCCACCAGTGCCTCCAGCCTGGAGACCCCATGGAATCACTGAACAATTTGGGTTGGAAAGGGCCTTAAAGCCACCCAGTTCCACCCCACCACCACGGGCTGTTGTGCTAGGGTCGTTATGCCCTGCATCCCTAGGGAACCCCGGTGCAGGACCTCACTGCCTGGCCCCCCACAGCCTCAAGGCCGCGCCGCTCCGCTGCCACCGTCCCCTAAAGGAAGCGCGGAGGGAGCCGCCACCCTCACCTAAAGCTGACCACGGGCCCGACCTCCGAGAAGATGTCCTTGAGCTGCTCCTCGGTGGCTTCGTACGGGATGTTCCCCACTGCGGGACACAGACAGCGGGCACCGGTCAGCGAGGGGGGCGACCCCGGGCCCGGCCGGTCCGCTCGCCCCAACGCCCGCCCTCATCCCTGCCCCTATCCCTGCCCCGGCCCCGCGGCGCTGACCGAACACGGAGCGCAGGGAGCGGTCCACGGCCGGGTCCCGCACCGACAGCCCCGCCA
This sequence comes from Pezoporus flaviventris, assembly GCF_033815535.1. Taxonomy (NCBI): domain Eukaryota; kingdom Metazoa; phylum Chordata; class Aves; order Psittaciformes; family Psittacidae; genus Pezoporus; species Pezoporus flaviventris. The sequence continues at coordinate 18,470,699 of NW_026892553.1, read as the reverse complement.
TGGCGCTGCAGGGTCCGGCACCGCAACCGGCCCCCCGCTTCCGCTTCCCGCCGCAGCTCACGTGGAGGCGGCGGTGTACCGGGGAAAGCGAGCCGGCCGGAAACACGGTAGGAGCGGAGCGGGCGGGATACCGGGATGTTGGGGTACCGGGATGTTGGGATACCGGGATGTTGGGGTACCGGGATGTTGGGATACCGGGATGTTGGGGTACCGGGATGTTGGGATAGTGGGATGTTGGGGTACCGGGATTTTGGGGTACCGGGATGTTGGGATAGCGGGATGTTGGGATACCGGGATGTTGGGGTACCGGGATGTTGGGATAGCGGGATGTTGGGATACCGGGATGTTGGGGTACCGGGATGTTGGGATAGCGGGATGTTGGGATACCGGGATGTTGGGGTACCGGGATGTTGGGGTACCGGGATATTGGGGTACAGGGACACTGGGCCGAGGGGCGCTGGGTCCTTGCGGAGCCCTTCCCGGGACACCCTTACACGAGGTGTCGGCTCCCGGGGCAGCCCCGCGGCCATAGCAATCCAGCCCCGGCACCGGCCCTAGGACGGAGCCTTCCGGGTATCCCACCCCCGGTATCGCATCCATTGGTACGTCAGCCCTTATCCCCCGGGAATCCCACCCCGGTGCACCCCATCACTCGGGCACCCCATCCCAGCAGGTACCCCACCACCTGGCACACCCCATTCCATGCAGCACCCAATCCCATCCCCTCCCCAGAGGATCCCATCCCCTTGGGTACCCCACTGTCCCTGTCACGGGCTGCTCTCCAGGGCAGCCAGATCTTGCATGGCAGTGACAGGGACCCTGGCTCTCCATTGCAGCCTGTGCCCTTTTGATAAGCAGCCACATCCCTGCCGGCCGGTGACATCCTTCCATCCTGGGGCTTGGCAGGATGGAGACCATGGATGCCCCCGTTCCCATCCCTGCACTGGCCACAGAGCCACGGTTCGCCCAGCGCCTCAGGTGAGCCTGGAGGGGGGAATGAGGAGCCCTGTGTCTGCTCAGGGTGCAAGCAAAGGGGGCCAGCCCCACACCCGGGGGTCTCTTCCCTGCAGTGGGGGGAGGCTGTGGGTCTGGGGAGGACCTATCCATGCCTTGGCCTTGCAGGGAGCATCTGGAAGCGGAGCAGCTCCTGGATAAGCGCTACCAGCTGCAGGAGGTGCCAGGGGGCCATGTGGCACTGCCCGTACTGGAGGAGAAGCTCTCCCTGCAGAGCCTGCCGCAGGAGATGCCCTGTGAGCTGGTCCGCATCCAGGTTGGGACAGCCCCTGGATGGGGCAACCCCCTATAGAATGGGAAGGTCTCATCCCCACGTGCCCCATCCCTCCCGCAGGATCCCACCCCCTCCAGGGCACTCCGCCGGCGGACGCCTGCCCAGAGGCTGCGGGATGAGCTGCGGCGGCTGCTGGGCGAGAGCTGGTCGGAGGAGCTGGAGCGAGATGTGCCCCGTGCCTGGCAGCGCCACGGGGACCTGGTGCTGCTGAGCGAGGACAGCCTCAGGGCTGCGCCCTGGGAGCAGCTGGGTAAGGGGGACGGGGTCTGCCGGCCCCATCCTGCCTGCAGCGCTCTTCCCAAAGCTCCCGGGATGGATGTGCTGCAGGTCCAGTGCTTTGGGAGACGGTGGCATCAGCGCTGGGTGCGCGGCGGCTGGCCAGGAGAGGACGGGTATTGGCAGGCGGGATGCGGTCCCCCAGTGTCACCCTGCTGCTGGGCCAGGACCCCTGGGTGGAGCACGTAGACAATGGGATCAGGTAGGGCAGGAGCTGCGGTGCAGGATGTGGCCCCTGCAGGGAAGGAGCTGCCCTCACCGGGTCCGTGGTGTCTCCCAGGTACACGTTTGATGTGACCAAGTGCATGTTCTCGCCGGGCAACATCACGGAGAAGCTGCGGGTGGCATCGCTGCCCTGCGCCGGGGAGGTGCTGGTGGATCTCTATGCAGGTAATGGAGGGGTTTGGCAGGGCAGAGAGCAGTGGTGCGGGGACCCGTGGCATCCAGGTGGATGTGGAACTTCATTTCCAGTCTGGATTGGAAAAATACCCAGGCTTAGAGCTCCTGCATGGTCTGTGAGCCCTCAGTTAACTTGGCACTGCTGTCCCTCCTGTGTCCCCGGTGCCTTTGAACAGTTCAGATGACCTTGCACTGCTGTGTACCTAGTTCTGGTCATGGGAATCAGGTGGATCCAGGGGAAAGATTTGCCCTCATATCATTTCTGAAAGGCTCCTGAACCTGTATGGATACACTTTCATGTGTATGGATACACTTTCATGAAGGAAAGGAACTTCAGATATTCCAGTTCCACCCCCTGCCACAGGCAGGGACACCTTCCACTAGAGCAGCTTGCTCCAAGCCCCTGTGTCCAACCTGCCCTTGAACACTGCCAGAGATGGGGCAGCCACAGCTTCTCTGGGCACCCTGTGCCAGTGCCTCGGCACCCGCACAGGGAACAGCTTCTTCCTTATATCTAACCTGAACTTCACCTGTTTTAAGTAAAATAAGCTTCTGTGTAAATAGGACAGAGTTTGTTCTTGAGGAGGAGGGAGGGATGAATTTCCATTCCCCAGTGTCTGGGCTTGTTCCTACCCGGAGCAGACCAGGTTCAGAGACCCAGGGTGTCAATCACATCCCACCCTGCCCCAGGGGAGGTGCCTGGACCCTTCCCTCAGCTGCTGCCACCTCCTGCCCCCCCAGGCATTGGCTATTTCACCCTGCCCTACCTGGTTCACGCGGCAGCCGCCTTTGCCCACGCCTGCGAGTGGAACAGCCACGCCGTGGAGGCCCTGCGGAGGAACCTGGTGCTGAACGGCGTGCAGGACCGCTGCCATGTGCACCATGGGGACAGCCGAGAGGTGAGTGCTGCCCCCAGCCACGGACCCCATCCCTGCACTGTATCCCCTCACCACCCCTTGTCTCTCCTTCCAGCTGGAGCTGCGGGACGTGGCAGACAGGGTGAACCTGGGGCTCATTCCCAGCTCGGAGGAGGGCTGGCCGGTGGCATGCCGCGTCCTCAAGAAGGCCACGGGTGGTGTTCTCCACATCCATCACAACGTGGAGTCTGTCCCAGCAGGATCCAGCCCTGATGGAGGAGCACAGCACCCAGCAGAGGGTGGTGGGAAGGAGAAGCAGAGGGCCAGGATCAGACCTGAGTGGGAGAGATGGGCTGAAGCCACAGCATCACGGATCCGGGGGCTGCTGGCAGAGCTGCATGGGCAGTCGTGGAGAACCAGCATCCTGCACATCGAGGCGGTGAAGTCCTATGCACCCCATGTGCATCACCTCGTGCTGGACCTCGAGTGCCGGCCAACACTGCTCACAGAACCCACTGCCAGCTCCCCCATCACTCCAGATCCCACAGGACGGTGATGCCGGAGCACGGGTGGTGGGAGATGCCACCACTGCCTGCTGATAGCTTGGATGTGCTTTGCATCCCCTCGTTCCCAGTGGCAGTGCCTTGCGGTGGCACCAGAGAATGCACTCCCATGGGATATCCCTCCAGGAGCCATATCCAGGCTGAGGATGGAGCAAGCTGGGGCTGAGAGCGCTCCAGTCCTGCCCATCACTGCCTTGGACACATGGTGGCACTTTCAGCTCCATTTTCACGCAGGAGAGAGCCACAGGGTTAAATAAATGCTGGATTCCTGCTGCTTTTCATTTCAGCAAGTCAGGGACAGGCATTGTGTCTCCATTACCAATGTGCTTTTTCAGTGTACTGGAACCAGGTCTGTTCATCTCGGTTTCTTCTCATCTTTCTGCAGAAATAAGGATGTTTCTTACCTCTTGTGTTGGTGTCCATTTAAAACATGAACACTGGTGCCAGTGTGGGGGTATGGCCTGAGGAGGTTGAGTCTTAGGGTGCTGTGTTCTGGGCCTCGGGGAACAAAGTCTCTGCTCTCAAGCTCTACCTGTGAGCGCAAAGCCCTCTGTGTGAGCCTTGTGTCTGTACCTGCGTGACAGAGAAGCCTCCATCCCTGAGGGATCTCCCCCAGGCCCTTTGGTGTCTCGGTGCATCTTCCCCTATGTAGATGTCCCATCCCCTCCTGCAGCACTGGGAACCTCTGTCCTAGGGCAGGGATCCCTGGGATGCAGCCAGCGTGTGGGCAGAGCCCTCTCGTCTGCTTTGGGGCTGCTCCCAGCTCACTCCCACACCCTGCATGCCAAGAAGCCACCTTCCCACGCTGTGAGCCCCACGCCTCGTCCTGTTTCCCTATTGCCTGTGCCGCTGCGAGCACAAGGAGCCTGTTAGGAACCACATCTGCCCACAAAGGACAAGGACAGAGACTGGAGCCTTGCAGGGAGGCCGTCCCCTGCTGCGGGCAGGGCTTGGGGACACCGTGGCCGTGGTGCTCGGGTCTCAATCCACAGCCTGCTGTCGTGCAGGGCACCCCGGGGACCCCGAGGGGCAGTTCGGGTGGCTGTACCCTTCGTACCGGCCTGTGTGCGCTCTCTGGGAGGAGCTGCCCTCACATCGGGCTGCGTGCAGGGGAGCAGCGGGGGCAGCGCGCCCCGCTCCAGGCACCGAGCGGGCCGTGCCGGGGGGAGCCGTCCCCGGGGACCCGGAGCTGTGCCCGAGGGGAGGCGGCTGCTGAGCCCCAACCGCGGGGTTGGACGCGCCGGGCGCCGCCTCCCGCCCGGGCCGCGCCGTCGGTGCCGGAGGTGCGGCGGGTGCGGTGCCTTTAAGGAGGCGGCACCGCCCTCTCCCTTCCCTCCCCGCCGCTGCCGGGAGGCGCCGGCCGGAGCCAAGGCAGGTACCGGGGGAGCGGGGGGGGGGGGGGGGGGGGGTGTTCCCTTCCTTCCCGTCCCGGTCAGGCTCGGGGCTGCCACCTGTGCCCGCCCCGGCGGCCCGGGTCGGTGTCGTCGTTGTTTCCCGGTCCCGTCCCTTCGCTCCTCTTGTCCCCGGGCTCGGCAGGAAGGTCCCTCCCATCGGGCTCGCTAGCAGCCGCTCCCAGCCGCCGTCCGTGCCTCGGTTCACCGCTGCCGTCGGGTGTGCAGAGACCCCCGGGTGGGCGCTCCGGGACCGGCTCCGTCGGGGTGGGCGCTGCGGTGCGGAGCCCGGCCGGATCCTGCCCCCGCCGCCCCGGGTGTGTGTGTGGGGGGGGGGAGAGGTGAGTGGGTGCAGCAGCCCGGGGCAGCTCTTCCCCCTCTGGGCCGTACTGGGTCCCGCAGAGCCGGCTGAGGTCAGCGGGGCTGGCGGGCGGCCCGCGGCAGCGCCGTGCCCTGGGCAGGGCCGGGAGGCGGCTGGGTGCGGGCGCTCGGGGCTGGGAGGAGGAGGCAGCCAGCCCTGCCCCGGCTGCGGGCACCGGGGCACCCGGCGGGGCTGCGAGCCGGGATGCGGCTGTGCTGAGAGCGGGCATTGCTCCCAGTACGGACGCGTCCGGATACTGCTGGTTGAGAGCGAGCGATCCCGGGCGGAGCGATGTCGGAGGCCGTGGATCTGTCCTTCCTGTCGGATGTGGAGAAGGATTTGATCCTGCAGGTCCTGCAGCGCGATGAGGAGCTCCGCAAAGCGGAGGAGAGGAGGATCAGGTGAGGCTGGGGCCGGACCTTGCTCCGAGGGGCCGTGGGGGCCGTCGCGGCTCTGACACTGCTGGGGTCCGAGCAGGCGTCTCAAGAACGAGCTGCTGGAGATCCGTCGGAAGGGGGCCAAGCGCGGCAGCCAGCGCTATAGCGAGCGGACGTGTGCCCGCTGCCAGCAGAGCCTGGGCCGGGTCAGCCCCAAGGCCAACACTTGCCGGGGCTGCAACCACTTGGTGTGTCGGGACTGCCGCACGTACGGCCCCAACAGCGCCTGGCGCTGCAAAGTCTGCTCCAAGGAGGCGTGAGTACCCGGGCTGGGACTGCTGCATGCCCCTCCTGGCCCCACTTACCCCAGCTTGATACCCCGTGGTCCTTGCCTACCCCTGCTCGTCTTCTTCAGTGCAGGGCAGATGTCTCTGCTGTCACTTCCCAGGGTGGGCATCCATGGTTGGGTGATGGAGAGCTGGGTTGTGACCCACTCTTGGGTCTTCATGCCATCCTGTTCCTTTCCCCCCCTTACTTTACTTCAGCATACCCCCGTGCCCCTTGTCATCCTGTGTTTAGAGCACCCTAGGTCCTTCCTCTTGGCTGTTCTTGTCCTATAAACCCCATCTTGCTCCCATGTTTGCTGGCAATGTAGCTGGGTCCATCATCTGCCCAGTGCATCATCACCTGCTGAATGTGCCCACTGTGATCATGCTCTCTTTGCCTGGTGGCAGCACTGAGGGTGGTGTTGGGGTGCCCCCCTCCCCACCCTCACTGCCTCCCTGCCCTGCAGCGAGTTGAAGAAGACAACAGGCGACTGGTTCTATGACCAGAGGGTGAACCGCTTCGCCAACCGCCTGGGCAGTGACATGGTGCGGCTGTCCCTGCGCCACAAGGCAGCAGGTAGGGGTGCCACAGTCATGCCTGCTCCTGCATCCTGGCCCTCTGGATGCTCCAGCTTTCCCTGGTTGGCTGGGAGCAGCTCCTGCTCCAGGCGATGGGCTTGGTGCATTGGTTCTCCTGATGCCTCTCTCCTTCCAGCCAACAAAAGGGAGACCGTGGGACAAACCCTCCTCCAGAAAGCCCAGCTTGGGGAGCCCAAAAGCTCCTCCCCAGTGCAGAAGCAGAGCCCCCCAGCACTGCGGGAGGGGCCCAGGTGAGGATCCCGCTGTCTGCTCTGCTTGAAGCCCCAGGCATCTGCCACAGGGATGGGAGCGATGCTGCTTGGCTCGGTGTTGGCACAGCAGCTCCCTCTCAGTCCCTCCTCCTCGCCAAACAGGACATACCTGTGGTTTGGTTTGTCTGCAGCTTGTTTCCAGATGCCTCAGACCCTCGGGATGGCAAAAGCGACACAGAATCCATGGAAAACATGAGCCTGGATGGCTACAGACCGAGTCCTGGTGGGCTGGGAGGCAGGTGAGGGGCTCCCTGGGTGGGTTGGATAAGGACCTTTATATGGAGTGTGGTTCTCCCAGCCTAGTGAGGGGGAGCTGGGCTGAAGCCTGTCTGTAGGCAGGCAGGTCCTGTGCTCCAGGGAGCTTGTGGGGAGATGGCACATCCTGGCCAGCCCTTGTTCTCCCAGCTCTGCCCCTGGCCTGGGACAAACCTTTCCATGTCCTCCACAGGAGTAACTCCCTGGAGAGAGCCGCCCCTCTCCGAGATGGAAAACAGGTTCCTGCACCAGCAGGACCTGCTGCCTCCAGCCTGACCCTCCCTCTCCACTCCAAGCACGTGTTCTCCGGACGGGTGCGTGCCCTGTGCTGGCTGTAGGACCGGGATCCCCATGGGATGCCCATCCCTGCCTTGCTCTGACGGGACCTGTCCTCTGCAGGGTGCTGCCGTGGGAAGCCGCAGCAGCGCCTTGGATGAGCAGGAAATGATGTTCAAGAAGAACCCACGTCGGGTGGTGAGGCCGGCAGGTGAGCGCTGTGTGCGGTGCAGGGGGGTTTAGGTGCTGGCATGGGTGGTGGGCTTTTGGTGCAGGTGGGAGCAGCAGGGCTGTGCGTGTCCCGCACCACTGCCTCCCTCCTCCCCATCCCTTGTGCAGATTACACCAAGTCAGTGATCGATCTGCGCCCCGAGGACTTTGTGGGGGAAGGCAGCACTTTGGGGGACAGGAGCAAGTCGGTCCCAGGCCTCAACACAGAGCTGGTGAGACCCTCATCATGCCATGGAGCTGGCTGCCTGGCTGGTGATGCTCCCCATGCATGGCTGGTCCATCTCCTTGCAGGAGGAGGAGGAGGAGGACATTGATAACCTGGTGGAGATCCATCGGCAGAGGGTGGCCCGGGGCAGCCTGCGCAGCGGCACCTCCTCCGTGAGTCATGGAATCATAGAATAAACCAGGTTGGAAAAGAGCTTTAAGATCATCGAGTCCAAACGTCACCCCAAGGCCATCACTAACCCGTGTCACTGAGGGCCTCATCTACGTGGTTTTGAGCACTTCCAGGGATGGTGATTCTACCACTACCCTCAGCAGCCTATTCCAGAGTCCCCATGGCGTGGGGCCATGCTCTGCTCTGCTCTGCTGCAGGAAGAGTTGATGGAGAAGGGGAATGGGTGTGAGGGAGGCAGGGTGGGCAGCCTCTGGGCTGCATGGACAAGAGATGTGGGTATGGGGGCTTGAAGGGAATCAAAACAAGGAGGCCCAGCTCTTCTATGGAGCCTGCATGCGATGGGATGCACTTAGCATCCATTCCCAACCACGGGGATGAGGGTGGCTGTGCAGAAGAGGCCTTGCTGAGGATGAGGAGGGACTATGAGTGATGCTGCACTGGCTCAGCCCTGCTGTGTCTTCCAGAGCACACTGGGGAGCATGGTCAGCATTTACAGTGAGGCCGGGGACTTCGGCAGCGTCGCGGTCACCGGGGGGATCTCCTTCTCCTTGAGCTACGAGCAGAAGACGCAAACCCTGTTCATCCACGTGAAGGAGTGCCGCCAGCTGGCCTATGGGGACGAGGGCAAGAAGCGCTCCAACCCGTGAGAGCCGTGGGGTGATGGCTGGGTTGGGGGGGGCTGTCTTGGCGGGGCAGGAGGTCTGGGGTTGCCCTGGGAGGCTCGGCGGGTCAGCTGTGGTGAGACCTCGGTGCTGTTCCTCCCATCAGGTACGTGAAGACCTACCTCCTGCCTGACAAATCCCGGCAGGGGAAGCGCAAGACAACCATCAAACGCAACACCATCAACCCCCTGTACAATGAGCTGCTCAAGGTGATGGGGATAGCTGGGATGCGGGCTTTCAGCCCTGGGGATGCTGCTGGACCAACCAGGGGAGGGATGTGCTCCAAACCATGGCGGGGTTGGCTCTGCAGAGGACCCATATCCAAACACCCTGAAGGCTGGGAAGACCCACTCGGGACTCTGATGGGGCTGTGGTGTCAAGCCCTGGGGCCGTGGTGGGGTGGAGGTGCAGATGTGGATGTGGTCACAGGCTGCCTTCCTGGTCCTGTGGCAACCCCCAGGGCTTGGTTCTGCTTACCCTGTGCACTGCTTTCCATGGACAAGGCTCCTGGACCCACTGCAGGAAGGTTGCAGTGGTTGGAGGGAAGCAGCGTGGCTGCTGGGGCAGAGATAAGGCAGTTCTGAGCCCAGAGACACACGGTGCTGCCCTTCACCATCCCCACTGCAGCCTCCATAAGGTGATAGGACTGGCTGGCTCCATGCTTGAGCCTGGCGGCGCATCCCTAGGGAGGCAGGGATGGAAAGTGGGAATTAGTTTGGTTCCCAGGCTCCTGCAGCCCTGTGTTTGCTGAGGTTTCACCACCTGAGGCTCGGCGGCCTGGCAGAGCTCTGCTTGTGGTGGGATGGGGTGGGATGGCTGGATGCCATGAGTCCTGGTCCTGCCTCTGTATGGGCTCTGGGGAGAGCATGGTCTCCTGCACCACTGCCCCAGCACTTTGAGGTTGGGAAGGATGACAAGCATCCTGTGTGCACCCATCGCTCCTGATGCGTGCGCTCAGGCTGCTCACAGGGCATCTCCTGTCTCCCTCCTAGTACGAGATCCACAGGTCCCTGCTGCCCGAGAGGACGCTGCAGTTCTCGGTCTGGCACCACGACCGCTTTGGCCGCAACACGTTCCTGGGTGAGGTGGAGGTGCCGCTGCACGCCTGGGACTTCCAGAGGCACCTGGAGGAGTTCCTGCCCCTGCACGGCAAGGTGCTGCCCTGCGCCCGCAGCATCCCTCTGCATCCCTCTGCCCGGGGCGGTGCGGAGACCTCGGTGCGGGATGCAGGGGGATGCGGGAGCTGCCAAAGGCTTGTTTCAAGTCAGACCCTTGGGGAAGTGAAGCCCCCAGCAGCAGGCAGCAAAGCTGTCATAGGACATAAGGGCAGAGAGGCCCCCTTCTTTTCCTCGCTAAGTCCCCTGTGTGATGCTGTGAAGCTTGTCTCTGCTCCATCAAGTATTTCCATGCTGTTTCCTGGCTCTGCCCCAACTGGGAGGAGTTGGAGCCAATGCAGGGAAACAAATGGCGGAAATTGGCCTGGACATCCTGCTGTGATTCCAGAGCAAAGCAGGGATGGCCTTACTGCAGCTCCCTGGCAACAGACGCTGCTGCTGGGCTTGAGGCTGGTTCTCTGGACCAACTCATAGTGTGGGCTCAGTTTTGGGATGTTGGGGCTTGTGGAAACCCCTAAACAGGGTTTCTTAAGGGAAGTGATGGAGCCAAAGAAGGATCCCAAAGTCTGAGCTGGTGATGCTGTGGATGGTCCATAGGCATTTGTACCAGCTAAACCACATCTAGGAGAGGCCAGGCCCTTTGGCACAGCATGGGGAGGTGCTGCAGGCAGGCCAGACCACCACCATGTCCACTTCACCCTCCAGCAGTGTTTAAGTCTTTCTCTTTGCAGATTGGGGTGGATGCTGCTGGCCTTCACCAGTACAAGGGGGAGCTGGTCGTGTCCATGAAGTACATCCCATCTCCCAAGCACCCTGTGGCTGGGAACGGCAGGAAGGGTGAGTGCTGTGGATCAATGTGTAGTGTGTGGGACCTGCTTGTGGCCACGAGAGCTGGGTCTGGGCGGGTTTCTTGCATGGTGCCACTGCAGCCTTCCCTTCTGCTGTGCTTGCAATGATGCTTTGGGTCGGGGCAGACCTGGCTGTCCTCAGGCTGGCCGAGTGGTCCCAGTGCCTTCATGGGGCTGGACCAGTTGTCTGCCCTCACCTCATCAGTAAGGGATGGATCTAGCTGGGATCTGTGCCTGAGTCTAATGTGTTCATCAAGACCTTGCTAGAAAGGTGGTGGAAATGAGGGTTGATTGATTGTTGCTGTGGTGGGCTTTTCCCAGGCAAAACAGGGGAAGGTGGTGAGCTCCAGGTCTGGATCAAAGAAGCCAGGAACCTCACGGCTGCCAAATCCGGGGGGACCTCAGACAGCTTTGTCAAGGGGTGAGTGTGGTTCCTGGATGGGCACTGTGCTCCCTGGCTGCACCCCAGGGCACTTCCCAGCGCTGCTGTGGGGATGTGGGGAGGGCAGGGACTCTGCTGTCTGCCCAGAGGGAAGATGCTCCTGGTACCAAATCCCCTGGGTTCTGCTGGTTGAGAGGTGATGGTGGGATACTGTGTGCAGGGCAGGGCTCCAACTGCCACCACAGCCACCAGGCAGCATAGCTGGGATGAGCAGCCTCTGGTCCTTGCCCTCGCCCATCCTTAGGCTGCTTGCAGCCTGCTGAGGAGCTTTAGAGGAGGCAGAGCAGAGCCCCAGCCCCTTGCAGTGGTCCCTGTTCCCAAGCCCTGTGAGGGAAGGTGGGCTCAGGCCATGCTGCTAAACCCAAGGGGCTGCTTCCCCAGCTACCTCCTGCCGCACAAGACCAAAGCCTCCAAGAGGAAGACGCCGGTGGTGAAGAAGACCCTGAACCCTCATTACAACCACACCTTCGTCTACACCGGCATCAACCCCGAGGACCTGCAGCACATCTGCCTGGAGCTGACGGTCTGGGACAGGGAGCCACTGTCCAGCAATGACTTCCTTGGGGGTGTCCGGCTTGGAGTGGGCAATGGTGAGGAGCCCTGGTGTCCATCAAACCATGGGGACAGGGATCCCTGGGTCCCATCAAACCATGGGGATGAGGAGCCCTGGTGTCCATCAAACCATGGGGACAGGGATCCCTGGGTCCCATCAAACCATGGGGATGAGGAGCCCTGGTGTCCATCAAACCATGGGGACAGGGATCCCTGGGTCCCATCAAACCATGGGGATGAGGAGCCCTGGGGCCCATCAAACCATGGGGATGAGGAACCCTGGGGTCCATCAAAGCATGGGCACGAGGAACCCTGGGGTCCATCAAAGCATGGGCACAAGCAGCCCTGCCTGGGGCTGCCTCGCTGCAGGCAGGGGCAGTGATTTCTGCCGACATCCATCCTTCCCACAGGCATGAGCAATGGGCAAGCTGTGGACTGGATGGACTCCACGGGCGAGGAGCTGAACCTATGGCAGAAGATGTGTCAGTACCCGGGCTCGTGGGCAGAGGGGACGCTCCAGCTCCGCTCCACCATGGCCAAGCTGAAGCTGTAGGCACTGGGACTCAGGAATACAGTCACTGCATGGCCCAGCAGAGCTGCCAGACGTGGGTTGTTCTGGTTTATCCTTACGCTTTAATAAACATCACCTCTAAACAGGCTCGGGCAGAAAGTCTTCTTGGCCCAGCTTTGTTTAAAGGGTTCTCCTTTTGTCTTAGGCTTTGCAGCAGCTTTCAGGCTGAACTGGAGTCCTTGTGGACCCTCCCTTTATTTCCCCGCAGGCAGAATGCTTTGGGATGTGGTTGGGTTTTTAGTCCTTTCCATTCTTCTTCCTCCCACCCCCTGGGTTTCACAGTCTGCTCCCTCCTTGCCTTCTCCTGCCAACTGCTTGCAGGACTGGGGCAGCCCTGCACATCCCAGCCCTGGCTGGGGATGATGATGGTGTTGGAGACGGCCAGGATGGAGCCACGCAGGGTCACCTGGGGATGGTGTTCCCCAGGAAGCATTCATTCCCAAGCCTGTCCTCAACACACCTTCTTCCAGCACTGACTTTTAATAACAAATATGTTTATTTCAAGTTAATTCTATTGCCAGAACTGCTCCCAGGAAGGGTGCCTGTAGCTGGTAAGGGGAAGCAAGGGGCAGGGTGAGATGTTGAGCCCTCGGTGGGCTGCTGCTGGCTGTGCTGAGCGTGGGGCTGTAGCTTTGAATACAGACTTTATGGCAGGACCCTGCCCAGCAGGGCTGACCCGGGCCATAGGGAGCGGGTTCAGCTTGTGCACGGGGTGAGGATGATGATGGTGAAGCTGCTCTATTAGAGGCTATTTATTGCCCTGCCTGTCCCCCCTGCCCTGGCGTTGAGCAGAGGCCCTCCAGTGTCTCCCACCAAGGTCCTGGTGAGCCACCCCACCTACAGCACATGGCCCCAGCCGTGCTCTGTGCCAGAGCATCGGGCACGGGGCTCCCCTTCCCTGCAGCTCCCTGCTCCTCCTCTGCAGTGGGCGACAAGGAAAGCAGGAAGGGAGGTGTCCGAGGGGGTCCCATCGCTGCCTCAGTCACAGGGGTCCCCGCTCTGCGCCCGCCAAGCCGCCTCCTGCTCGCTCAGCAGGTAGCTGTCGATGAACACAAAGAGCTCGTCGGGGTTCACGGGGCGGATGTAGCGTTCCCGGTCCATGCCCCCCTTGTCCAGCAGCACCACGTTGAAGTGGGAGCGGGTGAGACGCAGGAACTGCCTGAGGGGGTGCAAGGGGAGCTGGGATTAAGGCTGGAGGGGGGGTGCATGGAGGGCTGAGCCTGCCCACCCCATCCAACAATGCTTGTGTTCTCTGGGGGTGTTGGCTCCCATCGCTTCCTCAGGTCTGGGGATGCTGCATTCAGACCTAATGGTGGTGCGCAAGCCCCTACAGCACAACAGGTTGGAGCTGGGTTGGTTTGCCCACAGCCAAGGTAAGGGATGGCCCCCCTCTCACCTGAGCTCCTCAATGATGCCAGGGGAGAGCCGGTGCTCCCGGATGCGTCCCACCTCGTGCGGCAGCTGCCCCACCAGCTCCACAGTGGTGACGTGACGCAGGTCCAGCCCGCAGGCAGCTTGCTGTGGATGGGAGGGGTGATGGTGATGGGCTGCTGGAGTGGAGGTGGGAAGGGGGGCAGCGGGAGAGTCTCCTCACCTGCAGCATGGACATCTGCATCTTGTAGTAGCGGTTGGAGGGGTCGGGGGCTGAGATGATGAGGAGACGGCGCTTCTCATGGAACTGGTCCAGCAGGCTGGCGGCCGAGCTCACATCCGTGTTGATCTGCATGGCTGGGGCGAGAGGGGAGCGTGTGGGGAGGGTTTCACCCCCTCGCCCCTTCCCCATCCCTTCACCCTGCCCCACACCTACGTGCACAGATGGGCTGGGAGCCCGTCCACTGCTGTGTGGACTGGCAGACCCGCAGGGAGGTCCCCACGCGCTCGTAGCCCCCATCGCACTGGTACTCGCAGGTAGCCCCGTAGTTGTTGCCGTCGGAGGTGCAGGAGAGGTGCCCATTCTGCGGGGGCTTCAGCACAGGGCAGCGCCTCACTGCGGAGGGGAAGGCTGTGGTGAGGGCTGGGGGCGATGGGGCATGGTCCCAGCTATGGGGTGAGGAGCCTGGGGATGGCTTCACCTTGGACACGGATACTGAACTTGCAGCTGGCTCTGTTGTAGGCCTGGTCATAGGCTGTGTAGCGGATGATGTGCTCTCCTTCAGGGAATTCCGAGCCGGGCTCCAGGCCCCGCAGCATCACCCTGCATCCAGCAGATGGGTTTCTCCATCAGTGGTACCCAGCACAGTCCATAGCCAGCAATGCCCGCAGCATCTTCACCTCACCTCTTGATGATGCCATCCGCAGAGTCCTTCACACGGGGGGGGTCCCAGTAGACGATGGCAGTCAACTTGCCAGGCTCGGCTATGCGCTCCCGGGAATCCGGGCAGCGGATCTTGGGAGGCTCTATGTCTGCCCACAGGGACGAGAGGCAGTCAGGGAGGCTGTGAGTGCTGGGGCTGGGCTGTGAGAGCTGGGTACCAGTGCTTGGACACCCCAGGGTGCTGTGCTCCAGGATGCATAGCACATGCATCCTAGAGTCAGCAAGACCTGCTGTGGAATGCCTCAATCCTGGACCAATGTGCCCTGCACTACCCATGCTTTGGGAATAACAGCGCCTCTGGGAGCATCACTGATAGGGACCCAAGTACACGAGGTGCAGGAGCTGGTACCTAGCAATACCTGGGTGGGATGTGGAGGTGATACCTGCAGCACCCCAGGGATGGAGGTGACCTCTCCTTGCATGCATGGCGCTGTGAGGACAGAGGGTGAGAATTTACCTACACAGACTGGCTCGCTGCCGCTCCAGCGCCCATCCTCCATGCAGACCCGGCTCCGGTCCCCCTCCAGCTGATACCCGGGCAGGCAGGAGTAGTCACAGCGGGAATCCATCTGCACCCCGGCCGAGCACACGTAGGAGCCACGCAGCACCGCGGGCAGCACGTGGCACCGGATCTCTGCCATGGACAAAGCCAAGAGGGGAGGGAGGAGGGGTGCGGTTCCCGGGCCATACCCGAGGGCAGGGCACGCACTGGGGATGCCGGGGCTCACTCACGTCGGCAGTACGCCATCCCGGACCAGTGGCGGCTGGGCAGGCACTGCACGGCGCTGGGCCCCACCAGCCGGTACCCGCGGGCACAGCTCAGCTCGCAGCGGGTACCCAGGGTGCTGCGGTAGGAGCCGCCGCGGGGCGAGTAGCAGGTGGCATCGCCGCGGTGGATGCTGAGCGTGGCGCACCACTGCGGCACTGTGGGGCAGGAGCCAAGTGAGGGGGGTACCCGGCCCCGCGGTGACCCAGTGTGCCCGTGGGGAGCCCCGAGGGATGGGTTGGGGTGAGGGTACCTCGGTGGTAGTCCAGGGCAGGCTCTGGGGGCACGTCCTCCGTGTACACCTCGTTGGTGTGGCTCTCGGAGGGGTAGTAGCCAGACCCTGGGGAGGAGGAAAGAGATAAGGAGGCTGCTGTGCCATGGTTTGTGGTTGAAGCAGCACCCAGGTGATGATGCCTCCGTGCACCCCCCGGCACTGAAACATCCCAACGAGAGATTCCCGTCCCTGTCCTGCTGCTCCTGGGGCTGCTAGCAAGGGTTAAGCCTGGCAGACAGTGAGCCCAGTCCCCAGTGACACTGTGTGTGCTGGCACCGGCTGCAGACTAAACAGTGGCAGGAGCCGTGGTTATGGCAGGAAACAGGCACTGGCACAGAGCGGGCTGGCACCGACCCCTGGCTTTGCGCTGCTGGGAAGTGCTTCCACCCGCTCCGTGGCACCATCCAGCATCCCAAAGGAACAGAGCTGCCCCCTCATCCCAGTGGAGCCCCTGGCCAAGGCGAGGGATGCTGCAGCCTCCCCGCTCCCATCAGGGAGCATGAAGCTGCTGGAAGGGCTGGCCTCACACCACCCATGGCCCCAGGGATAGGGGGAGGACAGCCTTGCACCATCCTCATGTCCCGCCATGGGCCAGGGACCAGCAGGCAGGGGCCGAGGGCTTTGTCCTCCCCTTCGGCGCCGCAGCAGCCACGGCATTCCCCAGCTCTGAGCTCACGTTTCCGCTCTGTTTCCGCTGGCCCCCTCCTCGACATCATCCATCCCATCCCATTCCATCCCACCGCGCTCCCTGCTCCCGATGGGTTGGGAGAGAAGGGACCCCGGGTAAAGCAGCAGCCCTGCTGTGGCTGCAACTCCCCTTCACCCTGCTCCAGGCTTTAGGAAGGGGATATCCCCTGAGCCCATTCCCAGCAGCAGCCCCGGGGAGGAAACTCCATTACAAATCTTTCCGACATGAACTTTATTATGGAGCGATTCCCTGCTGCTTCCCCCAAGCTCCATGAAGTTGCCCACTCGTTCCCACAAGCCTTTCATCCCAATGTGCTTCCCACGCTGCCTTGGGGAGCGGAGGGGACCGGGGCAGGGTTGGCATCCATGGGGCTGGTGGTGGGGATGTCAGTGACCCCCCCCAAGCAAGGATGCTTCCTGGGGGGCTACCGAGCCCCTCACCAGGGCTCTATGGATGGATGACACTGTGTCCCTGCAGGCAGATGTGCCATTTCATTGCGACATTCCCCTGCTGTTCCTTCTCACCTGGGGACACTGGGTAGGAGCATCCTGAGCCAGCGGTGCTGGCATAATGGCAAGGGGATGGGAATGGGATAGGGATGGGAGCAGGGAAGGGGGAACCCCCCCAAACAGGACAAAGGCATTGATCCCTGACCCCGCTGTGG
The DNA here is from genome assembly GCF_033815535.1 of Pezoporus flaviventris. NCBI lineage: Eukaryota > Metazoa > Chordata > Aves > Psittaciformes > Psittacidae > Pezoporus > Pezoporus flaviventris. The sequence continues at coordinate 18,453,955 of NW_026892553.1, read as the reverse complement.
GACTGAGTGCTTGATCCAAGCAAACATCTGCATGCGATGTCCCGTGGGAGCAGGGGGTCAGCGGGAACGCTGCACGCACGATGCAGGGCTCGTTTTACTCCTCTCTGGGTGCCTCCCAGCACCCGCTCTGCTCCCCCACAGCGCCCCATACCCCACAGGCACCGCTGCTCTCCCCGTCACCCACACCCTGCTCCCCTCCCTCCATCCCCACTGCGAGCCCCCGATGGGAGCAGGACCCCGCAGGCTGCATCCCCATGGAGCCCAGCACTCACCTTCATGCCACGTGGATGACACCAGCCTGGCCAGGACAACCAGCAGGATGGGGGCCGCATCCTGCGCCATGCTGGGGGCCGTGCAGGGCTGGGGGCAGGACCAGGGCCCTGCTGCCTGCGCTCAGCAAGCCTACTTCTCCCCTCTGCTGCCCGTCCCGAGCATTCAAAAGCCGTGAGTCAGGCCCAAAACGATGGGATTGTTAAAAATAACAAGTCCCAGGATCTCCCGTTTTCCAACGCACCTCCGGCTTCTCCCGGGCTTTGGAAGGTTGCGGGATCCTTTCACTTCTCAAGCAGAGCCAGGAGCCTGTTTGGACACAGGGGAGAGCCGAGCCTGTGCCAAGCTCCGGGAATGGGGTTCCGGGATGCTAAAGATGAACCCCTGGGATTCAGGACCCTTTGTGCTAGGAGGGAGGGAGAGCCCCGCTGCAGCCGCGGGCTCCGAGCGCGGTCCGGAGGCAAACGCTTCCAGCTGGGAGCTGTTTTCCAGCTGAGGTTCAGCCCCGCGGCGCAGAGGTAATGAAGCACGGTCCTTAGGACCCGAGTCCATGGGGCTGGATGGGAGGAGGCAGCCGCTGCCTGGGGTTTGGGGTCTGGAGCACGGTGATGAGGGCGGGAGAGGGATGAGCCTGGCATGGGCAGGTAGAGCTGGCGTGGGGAGGAGGGGGGGGGGGGGGGGGGGGGGGGCTCTGTGTGAATGCACTAATTATGTGGCAGCCAGCAGTGTAATTAACAGCACAGCTGGCCTGGCAGCGGGGGAGGCAAGAGGCCATGTGTGGGGACACCCCCGGGGAGGGGATGGGGTGCCCGCCCTATGGTGGCTGCTCCGGCTGGTCCCTGCTCTGCTGGGGGGGACATACGGGATGGAGCGGGGGTCCATGGTGGCGTTGGGTTGTATCGGCAGTGGTGGGGCAGGAGGGCAGGGAGTGGGGGCATGGGGCAGACAGGAGGTGACATAGGACAGGCAGGGGGTGGTACAGGGCAGGAGAGCAAGGACTGGGTGGCGTGGGCAAGCAGTGGGTGACATAGGGCACGCGGGAGGCGATGCACTGGCGGCAAGTAGCCTGCAGGGGGCGACACGTGGAGGGAGGAGCGCCACACCGGGGCGCAGCGCCAACGCCTTCGGTCGCGCTCGGCCATTTCCGTGAGCGCTCGGGCGGCTCCGGCAGCGCTCGGGCGGCTCCGGCGCGGCGCGGAGCGGGGCGGAGCGTGTTCGGCTGCGTTCGGCCCGTGTCGGCCATGGCGTCTCCGTCGCGGCGGCTGCAGACGAAGCCGGTGATCACCTGCCTCAAGAGCGTCCTGCTCACCTACACCTTCGTCTTCTGGGTGAGAGCCCGCCCCGGCCCCGCCGCCTGTCGCGCCCGCGCCGCCCTGTCGCGACAGTGGCGAGCTGTGCCCCGTGCCCGCAGGTGTCGGGCATCGTGCTGCTGGCGGTGGGCGTGTGGGGCAGCGTGAGCCTCGCCGTGTACTTCTCGCTGCTGGACGAGAAGGCCACCAACGTCCCCTTCGTGCTGGCGGGCGCCGGCACCGTCGTGGTGCTCCTGGGCACCTTCGGCTGCTTCGCCACCTGCCGCGGCAGCACGTGGATGCTCAAGCTGGTGCGTGCCATGGCTGGGATGGACCCCATCCGCTCCTGACCCCTCCCGGCACGTCCCCAACCTCGCTTCCCCGGCCCATCCTACTCCAGCCTTCCCCACGCCATCCCAAGCCCACCCCATCGCAACTCCCTCCTGTCCTACCCCACCACAGACCTGTCCCGTCCTACCCCGTCACAACCCTGTCCTGCCCTACCTCATCCAAACCTTGACATGTCCTACCCTATTGCAACCCCATCCTGTCCCTAACCCTAGCCCTGTCCCATCTTACCCCATTGCAGCCCTGTCCCATCCTATCCCTGTCCTGCCCTACCTCATCCCAACCTTGACATGTCCTACCCCATCCTGTCCCTAACCCTAGCCCTAGCCCTGTCCCATCTTACCCCATTGCAGCCCTGTCCCATCTTACCCCATCCCAGCCCTGTCCCATCCTATCATATCACAACCCCGTCCTGCCCTACCTCATCCCAACCTTGACATATCCCACCCCATCCCAACCCTGTCCTGTCCCTAACCCTAGCTCTGTCCCATCTTACCCCATCACAACCCTGTCCCATCCTACCCCACCACAACCCATCCCATTCTACCCCATCCCAGTCCTGTTTCATGTTACCCCATCCCAGCCCTGTCCTGTTCTACCCCATCACAACCCTGTCCTGCCCTACCTCATCCCAACCTTGACATACCCTACCCCATCCCAAGCCCATCCTGTCCTACCCTAGCCCTGTCCCATCTTACCCCATCACAACCCTGTCCCATCCTACACCACCACAACCCATCCCATTTTACCCAAACCCAATCCCGTTCCATTTTACCCCATCCCAGCCCTGTCCTGTCCTACCCCATCACAACCCTGTCTCGCCCTACCTCATCCCAACTTGACATATCCTACCCCATCCCAACCCTGTCCTGTCCCTAACCCTAGCTCTGTCCCATCTTACCCCATCGCAACCCTGTCCCATCAAACCCCACCACAACCCGTCCTGTTCTACCCCATCCCAGTCCAGTTCCATCTTACCCCATCCCAGTCCTGTCCTACCCCATCACAACCGTGTCCTGCCCTACCTCATCCCAACCTTGACATACCCTACCCCATCCCAACCCCATCCTGTCCTACCCTGCCCTGTCCCATCTTACCCCATCGCAACCCATTCCCATCCTACCCCACCACAACCCCAACCCTATCCCATTTTACCCCATCCCAGCCACATCCCATCTTACCCCATCACAACCCTTTCCCACCCTACTGCATCCCAACCCCATCCCATCCTATCCTGCCCCATCCCATCTGGCCCGTCCCACCCCGTCCTTTCTGCCCGCAGTATGCCATGCTCCTGTCCCTCATTTTCCTCATTGTCCTGGTGGCCGCTGTCGTGGGGTTCGTCTTCAGGCACGAGGTGAGTCTGGTGCTGGTGATGTGGAGCCACTCTGGTGCTGGTGTTAACCCAGGTACAGTGATGGCACTGGAGGGACCAGTGGCAGCAGTGCTTGCTTTAGTTAAAATGGGTTTAAACTGGCCCAAAGAGCAGCTTGGTCCCTGTAAGACCATAGAACATGGAATGGTTTGGGTTAGAAGGAGCCTTAAAGCTCATCCAGCTCCAACCCCTGCCACGGGCAGGGACACCTTCCACTAGAGCAGGGTGCTCCAAGCCCCATCCAACCTGGTCCTCAAGGACCCGTAAGGTCCCCGTAGGGGAGAGGCTGGGTGTATGCTGCCCCTTCACCAGAACAGGCTGAGTAGCCTGGACTTTAATTCCTGGCTTTGGTCTATCTTCTGCGGTGATTTCTGTAATTAAATCATTAAATGAAAGCCTCTGAGGCTTCCTGCACCACGGAGCAGCCTCTTGGGGGGGACCGGCACCGCGCACATCCTTGTTATTACACACACACAGCATCCCAGCCTGCCCTTGAATACAGCCTTTACCTGCCTGGGGACAGGGAACGTCTGCTGGCCATGGCCAGACTCATTGCTGCCATCACCAAGAGGTGACTAACATGGGGCCATGGGTCCCCAAGCACGGGAGGGGTTGGCAGCACCGCAGAGACCTCTCTGTTGCAGATCAAGACCAACTTTGAGAGTAACCTCAACCTGGCCTTGAAGGGCTATAATGTGACTGCGGATCGGCACAGCGAGGCTGTTGACACCATCCAGAGAACCGTGAGTGCTCCACAGTGGCGGTGGGAGAATGGTTCTGCACCGTGGAGGTTTGAGTTTGGGAGATGCTGGGTGAGATGGGGGCAGTTTGTGGGGAGGTAAGGGCATGGGAGTGATGGTAGGATATGGGTGACTGTCCTTCCCCCTCCAGCTGCACTGCTGTGGGGTGCAGAACTACTCGGACTGGGAGAGAACTGAATACTTCACCCAGAGAGGCATCCCCCAGAGCTGCTGCAGGAGCCAGGACGACTGCTCAGAGGAGGACCTGAAAGACCTGGGCAAGGCCAAGCTGAAGGTGTTTGTGGACGTAAGTGAAGCTCAGCAAATCCCTCTGCCTGTCCTAGAGGTGTGCAGGGCAGAGCTGGATGGGTGGAGAAGGGCTTGTCCTTCCTGATGTAGCTGGAAAGAACTGCTCCCTGCAGCCCAGGAATTCCCCTAGGGTGGATGTGGGGGTATGGTAGAGAGAAATGAGCCCTTCCTTGTGTCTCGTGTCCCCTCCACTCCTCCTTTGGAGCTCAGGGACCAGCCAGACCCAAGCGTTTGTGTGCAGCTGAATAAGAAGGTAATTTCCCAGTGAAGTATGGGCACTGCTGACGTCTGCCTGCCCCAGTGCTGCGCAGGCAGGGGTGACCTCACCCTGCAGGTGATGCAAGGGATGTACCTCTGATGAGTCACTGCTTCAAGGCAAGGACCAGGAGCACCTTGCTCAACCCAGTTCCCTTGGGAGCAGCCCACGGGCAGCCCTCCCTTTGATAACGCTGCTGGGCTGGGAGCTGCTCACTGATAGGGGAAGGACTTTGACAAGGTCAGGCAGGAGAATGGGAGCGTCTTCCCCTGGCGCTGGTGTGTGCTGTGGTGATAAGCACTGCAGCCACGTGCCTGCTTTCCCTCCTTTGCAGGGGTGTTTCTTCCTGGTCACGTCAGTGATGGAGTCGAAGATGAGCATTGTGGCTGGAATCTCCTTTGGCATTGCGTGCTCCCAGGTAAGCCTGCCTTGCCTGGCACAGGAGGAGCGCAGGCACTGCTGTGTCTCTGGAGGTGTTTAACCCCTGCACAAAGGCTGGTGCGTGTACAAAAGGCACGGGCTGTGTCAGCCAGGGAGGAGCATCCATCCCGCAGGTTCCCCTTGGGTTTAACCTCACTGTAGTGCTGTCCCCAGTCTCTTAAACCCTGTGCTGAAGCACCAGCTCTGTTTCCACGAGCCCAGGTTGTTTGAGAACAGAGCTCCTGCCTCAAACAGCTGGCTTCAGGGAAAACCAGATGGAGCCTGTGCTGGGCAAACCCCCTGCGTTTGCTGTTGGGGTCGGATGTGTGCCCTTCCTTTTCCTAGCCGCTGACCTTCCTCTTCAGCAGGGAGGTGTTTTGGCATCACTTCAGCGTGGCTGCATGCCTGTGAGTGCCTGTGGAGGGCACCACCGGTGCCACTTACCCTGTCCTCTGTGTCCTCCCCAAACCCTCCTTTATCCCGCGGGACACTTCCTGCAGGAGCTGCAGCAGGAGCGTGCTCGCCAGCCCCTGCTCCAGCAGGCTTTATCCCATCAGGAAACAAGGGGCCCCTGGGCCCCTCCCATAGACTGAGCATTGGGCGCGCTGACGCCGTGGTGAGGTTTCCCGAAGTGCCGAGGGTTTTCCGATGCTCTGCAGCCTGGGCTCTGGGATGGCCTTGACCTCAGAGGGGCTGGAATTCACCTTCGTTATCCAGCACGTACAGGCTGTGGTATGAACTTCCAGGTGGAAGTCGACCTGCGCCAGCACGGGGGGAAGGAACCCCACTAGGATATTCCTTCCCTAACAAGCACGTTGCTGTGTGTTCCCAGTAAGAGATGGGTTGAACTGGGGGAGAGGTGGGAGCCGCAGCTCCTGGCTGTTGCTTGTGCTTCCAAGTGTTTTTGGATGGAACTGGGAGAGACCGAGAGCTGGAGCTGCTGCGCCACTGACCACACTGTCCTTCTCAGTGAGCTGTGGGGTCACTGAGACGTGACAACATACAGACAGTGGTGAGCTGCACTCTCCCAGATCCCGAATTACCCCGGCTGATGCCAGGCTTGGGAATTGTTACCGGTTCCTGGCTTTTATCCCTCTTCCAGCAAGCTGAGCCATGCAGCCGGCTGGGACCCATCATGCAAATGTGCCTTTAACTTTGCTTGTGTAGGTCAGACTCCAGCAGGATGTGGCCCCAAATGTCTGCACAGGGGCTGGGAGGACGTGTTGTGATAACAAGAGCGTGTCCTTCAGATGCTGATGGGAAAACACCAACCTTGTCCTTGCCACGGGGAGAAGTGGCTGCTGTTCTCTAGTGGCTGTGTAATTGGCTGTGATGCTCCTGAGATCTATGTAGTCTCCAGAATTGCCATAAAACAGTAGATGCTTCATGAAGCAAAATGTAACCGGATGGGATGAGGAGCATCTCGTGTGGGGAGCTTGTTTGGCTGATGTCTGCAGGATGCTCTGCTTCAGCCTCTCAGTTATTCCAAAGCAGGGCAAAGCAGCCCGTGTTGTGGTTTGTAAATCCCACTGTCCATGCTTGGATTTTATAATACTGGAGTTCTGGAGCAATATATCAAGCTTTACCCCTAAAAACCACCGTATCCTGGTTGTGGCTACCTCTGATGTGTGTTTTCTCTTTTTCAGTTGGTTGGCATCATTCTCGCCTGCTGCCTGTCCCAGTACATCACCAACAATCAGTACGAGATGGTGTAGGTGGCCTCCAGCACACTGTGGCTGTGGCCAGGTAAGTCTGTCCAGTGATGTAAGTGCAACGGGCAGCCTCTGCATCCCTGGCTGCTGCCTGGTCACCCCTGGGGACCCTCAGCATGGTGGTGGGTACCACATGGGGGTGTGGGGATAGGGGGCAAGGCAGTATGTGCTGTCATGTGTGCTGGGCTGCGTCCCCAGAGCATGAGCTGCCAGTTGAGGGAGGGGATTCAACCCCCTCTGCTGCTGTCTGTGGAGACCCCCTCTGCAGTCCTGGTCCAGCTCTGGGGCAGCAGCACAAGAGGGACGTGGAGCTGCTGGAGTGAGTCCAGAGGAGGCCATGGAGATGCTGCGAGGGCTGGAGCAGCTCTGCTCTGGAGCCAGGCTGAGAGAGCTGGGCTGGGGCAGCCTGGAGAAGGCTCCTGAAGGGGAGACCTGAGAGCAGCTCCAGTGCCTGAAGGGGCTGCAGGAAAGCTGGAGAGGGGCTTGGGACAAGGGATGTAGGGACAGGCCAAGGGGAATGGCTTTAACCTGCCCGAGGGGAGACTGAGATGAGCTCTTAGGCAGAAGCTCTTCCCTGTGAGGGTGCTGAGGCGCTGGCACAGGGTGCCCAGAGAAGCTGTGGCTGCCCCATCCCTGGCAGTGTTCAAGGGCAGGTTGGACACAGGGGCTTGGAGCAAGCTGCTCTAGTGGAAGGTGTCCCTGCCCGTGGCAGGGGTTGGAGCTGGAGGAGCTTTAAGGTCCCTTCAACCCAGTCCATTCTATGATTCATTGTAAGCTGTGCATAGCCCAGCCTGCTCTGCTAACGCTGTTCCATGTGTTGCAGGGTGTGCTCTCCATGGCTCTCCACCACCTCCAATTTTCCTCTGGATGTCGCTTCGGGAAATCTTGCTTTGAACTGACTGATCCTCTCACCTAGCTCTTAGGAACGAGCACAGCCTTGTCCTGGTGTGCTCGGGGACTCGTCCTGACACTACTCTGCTGTGCCACCGTGTGGGGTAATCAGTGTAGCTGCGGTGGTTACAGCAAGCATGCTCCTCCGTTGGCTCGGTGCTGTGCCTTGTGGGACTCCTGGTGCTCCTCTCAGTGCCTCCATCGGGAAAGCAACACTTTCCTCATCTCCAGCAGCCCCTCTGGATGCGGTTGCTCTTGAGATGGGGCTGTTGCCCTGTTCCAACCCACGCTGTCTGCCCAAAGCCCTTGGCTCAGCAAGGTCTCTGCTTGATGCCAAGCTCTTCTGTCTCATCCCTGCCCTGGGGTTTATATACTTCTTTATAGTTGTACTTTCTGAAGTACAGGCCATAGTGATTCTTTGTAAGCTGTAGCAAGGTCTGGTGATATAGCTCCTGGTGCCTTTCCTTTGGTAGGTGTCCTTGCACCGAGTCAGCTGTGACTTGATTGTCAGTATTACGTGCTGCTTTAACTCATTTTATGTATTGAATAGAACTCTCTCGTCCTGACACACAATAAATATTAAGATATTTTACCCTGTGAAACCACCTTGGCTTTTCTTTCCATCTCCTGGCACTGTGGAGAGCAGCAAACCCCACTGGGAGATGATGTGGCTGCCCCAGGCCAACCGGTAAGCTCTGGACCATTGCAGCTCACAGCGCCAGTGCTCACTGGTGCACTCCTGCTTACCAGTAACTCCTGTAATTGAAGTTCTTCATAACAGTGCTTGTGTAACAGTGCTGGAGCAGAAGGCCTGGAGCATCCCAACCCCATGTAAATGTGTGGATCACTGAGAGCAAGGGGCAGGGCAGAGCTGCTGGAGCTTGTGCCCAGCCTCTCCTCTGGGTAAGAAACATGCACTGAAGCATCCGTGTTCGTTTGATACTGCTCATCTTGAGGCTGTTTGTCAGGCAGCTTTGCCTTGCTGGTGCCATGTGGTGCAGTGAAACCCCCCCTCCTTGGGGGCTTCTTGGGTCTGGAGGGTGGAAGTGACACGGGCTGTGGCTTGGAGCACAGCGGAAGGTGGAAAAGGAGTGGTTAAGCCATGGGTAGGAGCAGTGGCTCTGTCAGCGCACGCCTGGCTGAGCTGCCCCATGGTGCTGCAATGACCCGCTGCTGACGGAGGAACCCAAAGGGAACACCCGAAACCCTGGTGTGTTGCATTGAACCCAGGTGAGTCAATCAGAGCTCTGCCAGCACCGAAAGCCTCCCGGGTCGGGCAGCGTGCGTCAGAGCATGGAAACCAGATTGGAGAGATGGGCTCACAGCGGTTGATGGATGGAGGGAGACGGGAGCACGTGAGAAGCAGGGCCAGGTCTGGATGAACCCATCCGTGTCAGAGGGAATTGTGCCTGCCTCTGCTGGCAGCTTCCTTCCACAGGTATGGGGTGATGTTGTTAGAGAGTGGCTTAGGGAGCCCAGAGGTTCCAAAACCAGCACTGCTGGTCCCTGTGGCCAGAGACAGGCACCCATCAGAGGGTGCAGATCTCACCCAGTTAAACAGTGCTTACGCAGGCACCTCACTTTAATTTGCAGAGACATCAGTGTATGCCAGAGGTACAGGCGTGTGCTGGGGGAATGCCATGCTGTCCTGGCAAAGGCACTGATGTACTTTGGTGATGAGACTGGACCCACTGAGCCAGGACACGAGCACGGGCTGGTTTCCTGCAACAGCTGTGTCTGGGTGGGTTTCACATGTCCCCGCTGCATTCAGACCTCCCCTCTCATGGGGATAAATGTCTTGAGGGACGCATCAGAAACACGTGGTTTCACCAGGGCTGTTGGTGTCCCTTGGGATGCCATATGTGGAGCTCTGCTGCTCCGCTCAGCACAGCTGTGAGCAGGGATGGAGGGAGCTGCCCTTAAAACGTGCTTACATCCCCATGGGAGCCGCAGGGATGCAGGGAGGGCCTGGCAGCACCAGGGACACCATGGCTGGCACCCAGCACAGTGGCACCGAGCAGGGCCTGACCTTTGCTCCCTCTGGCTTTGGCCACCCGGTTCTCCAGGGAAGCTCCTGCCTACCCATTGCCCACATGACTCCTAATGGGACTGGAGCTGTCACTGAGCACATCAGAGCGTGCTGGAACAGCAGGTCGAGATGAACTGAACAACTCCCAGCACCATCAAGGAGCAAATTAGGGACCTCGGCACGTTCCCAATGAGGTGAGCGCTGGCAGTCCTGCTCCTTGAGTTATGGATGCTTGTGATGAGGCAGCTGAGCAATTAGATCACTCCCAGACCCATTAAGCATCCCAGGCTGAGACTAAATGACTTCCCATTTTCTTTGCAATCGCTCATACAAGATGTTTATTGTTTGCCTCTTGCCGCTCAGCGTGGCCACGATGCGCTTCAGCATGGACCCCACAGCACTTGGGAGGGGGACCACGCATCCCTGCAGCGGGGATGTGTGAGCACACGGACCATCCAGCCCCATAGCGCAGCGCAGGATGCCAGCGGGCAGGCGGTGTGTGCATGGTGAGGGTGCTGTGGTTGGCAGCACCCAATCAGGTAATGACCTGCATGTTGGGTATGTCGGGATGCCTCCAGATGGGTGCGAGGTGGGCACGGGCAGGATCTGAGCCTACACCCTGCCCAGCATCCGAGCGATCCACCAGTTGCAGGGCATGATGATGCGGCAGATGACCCTGCCGCCCTGGTAGCAGTAGGGGTAGGGGTAGTAGCCCAGCAGGGGCTCGCAGACCCGCCGGCAGTAGCGGTTGGCGCGGCGGCACTGGGCGCAGCAGTACCCGCGCTCGTCCCACAGCGGGTGGAACTCCAGCCCGTTCTCCGACTGCCAGGGAGAGCAGTGTCAGCACAGCCAGGGGGATGTGTGACCGAGGCATCCCGGAGCATGGGCAGGACATCCCAAGGAACATGGGCAGGACATCCCAAGGAACATGGGCAGGACATCCCAGAGCATGGGCAGGACATCCCAAGGAACATGGACAGGACATCCCAATGAACATGGGCAGGACATCCCAAGGAACATGGGCAGGACATCCCAAGGAACATGGGCAGGACATCCCAAGGAACATGGACAGGACATCCCAATGAACATGGGCAGGACATCCCAGAGCATGGGCAGGACATCCCCAGGAGCATGGGCAGGACATCCCAAGGACCATGGGCAGGACATCCCAAAGAACATGGACAGGACATCCCAAGGAACATGGACAGGACATCCCAAGGAACATGGACAGGACATCCCAAGGAACATGGGCAGGACATCCCAAGGAACATGGACAGGGCATCCCAGAGCATGGACAGGACATCCCAAGGAACATGGACAGGACACCCCAGGAGCATGGACAGGACATCCCAAGGAACATGGGCAGGACACCTCAGGAGCATGGACAGGACATCCCAAGGGACATGGACAGGACATCCCAAAGAGTAGAGCCAGGACACCCCGGGACACACATGACACCCTGAGACCATGACCAGGACACCCCATGGTGTGATTCCCTGCACTCACATAGTCATTGATGGGCAGGTCCTCCTCGGTGAGCTGCCGTGCGTGGCGCTTGGGCCCTGGCTGCGCATCCTTCTCCACCTCATGTTCGCTCCCCCCATCCAACCACCTCTGGTTGTCCACGAGCAGCTCAGGGTCTTCTTCTGCTGCCCCTTCGAGGTTGGCCAGCTCAGGAGCTGCAGGAAGAGCCCAAATGTTGCTGTCAACAAGCAGGGAGCAGAGGGACAAACGCAGCAGCAGGTATTAATGTGCCGAAATCTGGTGCTAAGGCACAAGAAAAGCCCGCCAGCAAACTAGCTGCACTCCATTGCCTCTTGCTGTCACCAAGCCTGGAAGGGCTGTGGGAGGTAATATGGTGAGAGGAAAGGGTAGAGAAGGCATGTCCTGTCCCCTCCCTGTGCTCGTGGGTGGTGGGTACCCATGGGTGGTGTTTGCATTATCATCATGCTGTGGGGAAGCACCTCCTCATGGTGCTGCTGCGGGGGGAACTTACAGAGCCCCAGCAAAGTGACATGATTTGGGGCAGATTAGGCCCAGCACCACCGTGACATTGATTTCCTTTGCTGAAACCCAACCGCAGATGGGGTCTGATGGTGGGGACTGAGGAGAAAGGGGCCAGCAGCCTCCCTCCCTGTGCAGTGGGGATCTCTGCTGCCCACTTGCTCCCAGGAGCATCAGTGGCTATGAGCTGAGTGGTACCCATGTGGGATGAGATGCTCCTCGACGGCTGCAGAGCAGAGGGAGGGTGCTTGAAACCAGCTCAGAATTGGGGTAGTGAGTGGGTAATTGCACTGGCACATCTCAGAGATCACAACCTCTGTGAGGGCTCTGTAATGGGCAGCCGGAGCTGCAACCCCGTTGTGTGATTTAGATGCAGACATCTGCTCGTGCTCAGGTGTTCCCGCAGTGATGAGCATTGAGGTGTTCCCATTTCCAGCAGCACTGGCTTCTTTACAGGTACAAAGGGTTTAGGGTTTAGTTTTGCCTTGTTATGAGAAAGGCAAGTGGCCGCTCTGCGAAGTGCAGGGCAGTGGGGAGCCAGCAGAGAGAAACTTCAGCTCCTGTTGTTGCACTGATCATGCTCTCCTGGTCATGGTTGACATCATGTTCATGTCTGAGTTGTACAATAAGCCCCTGGAAATGGGTTCCTGCCGCACTGGGGGACATGGTGGGTGATGGGGCTGGTCCCAGCGAGGGGGCTCCCATGTGCTTTGGATGGGGGATGTTTCCCTGTACCTGCTATGGGCGTGGGGTGGATCCAGTAGATGGTCACGTTTCTGCAGATGTCAAAGATCTTGGAGCTCTTGAGGAACTCCTTGTTCTGGATGGGCTTTTCCCCGGGCACCCAGACCACGGACTGCTCCAAGTACGTGGTCGTGATTTCTTCTCCCTGGAAGAAGAGCCACATTTCACCCCTGCATGGTGAGACACCCTGTGCTCCCCTCGGCTTACCCAGAGGCGCCTCTCCCATCCCAGAGAGCAGCTTGGCTTCATCTGCCTTGTGGTGCTCACCCAATGCACATGCAACGCCCTACTGTTCCCATCATGAGCCCCATCTCCCCTACCTGCTTTCAGCCACCACCCCCCTGCTCTCCTCTCCCTGTTCATCATGCTTCAACAGCCTTCTCCTGCGTGGTCCCCACCATCTGGAGGAGCCTTCTGGAGCGCCCCAGCTCATTTCAAACCCAAGATTAAGGCATCTCCCCTCTGCTTTTCTCTTACTATTTAATTTCTCTCTCCTTCTGCTGCTGATTTTGTGATCGAACGCTTTAATTTATTCCTCACAGAACTCCTTTGCGCGGCCATAGACTGTAATTTATAGCACATGTCTCTGCCCTTGCATTAGCCCACGGTGTGTTTTGGCAGGCGCTTAGGGAGGGAGATATATAAAGACTATTGAGCGGGTCTGCGCTGAGCTATCTGCCGAGGCCACTTGTGTGTGGTGGTGGTGGTAGCCCATAGAGCAAGCTGGCAAATGGCATCTCTTTGCTTTCCAGGAGGCATCTGGAGCTGTGTTTCTCTTCTGGAGCTTGTCCTTATGGTTTTGGGAAGTCTTAGGGAAGAGCCAACGCAACCTAAGTGCTGTGAGATTCTGTGGGGCCAGAGGGTTGGGCAGCATCAGTGGGGCAGAGCTAGGGGGATGCCACCCCCAGAACTTGAATCCCTTAGGATTCAGGTTGGAAAACCCCTCTTCCTTGTGCTCCTCACCTTGCTCTGGGTGCAAGTCCTATCCTGGCTCCCATTCCCTACCACAGGGCAGCATCCTCTGCCTCCTGCAGGGCATGGAGCTGGGTTTCTCTCCCTGTGTGGCTGGATTGGTCGCATCCTGCACTGCAGAGCATCATTAACATGACAAGGTCTGGGTCTTTGGAGCCTATGGTGAAAGCAGCCAGGCTGGAGAGATGCTGCCTGAAGGATATTTATCTGGCTGGGTTTTACATTGCAGCTCTCAACCCAGGGCAATGTTCAGCTGAAGCCAGGGAAATCGTCTCCCTTTTACAGTGGTAGCTGAAGAGATCCATGGGCATCTTATGGCATAATCAAAGAATCAGCATCTGGGAATCTGGGTCAGGATTCAGGGAATCGCTTCTGCCCACACTTGGATTCAAACACGTGTCCTGCTGGTGCTTCATCTTCAACGGCTTTCCTGGGGGGGCTCAGAGTGCTAACACCCTGCATCCCTCAAAGGGGGAGGTGGGGGGGCTGTGCCACCATAGTGAGCTTGGGGATGGGGACAAGTAAGGATGCTTTCGAGGCACTGAGCTGAGGATAGGCTGTCAGAGAGGGGTTAAAGCCGTAGAACCATAGAATCCCAGAGTGGTTTGTGTTGGAAGGGACCTCAAAGCTTACCCGGTTCCAGCCCCTGCCATGGGCACAGACACCTTTCACAACACCAATGTATGGATTCACACAGGACAGGGAGGCGTCCCCAGCCCCGTGCTTCCCACCTCCAGGGCTGCGCGCCAGGCACGCTCCCAAATCCCACTCCTTAAACGTGGCTGCTCTTTTAAATTCATTACTTCTGCCTCATTCTGCTTGAGAACACGAGGCTCAGTTCTGGGAGAAGCCAATCTGATTGACTTCTCAGTGCCTGCTAATCCTGAGCTGCCTTGCGACCTTTTGACTACAACAGGATTATTGTTCTTGATCTGCGGTATTGTGCTGAGAGGTTTCTGCCTGCCGGCAGCCTAATCCTGCCTCTTTCCACTTGTTTTTAGAAGCAATCCTCTGAAACAAGATCGTTTTATGAAGCGATCAGAACTCATTATTCCTTTCTTGCAGCATCATTGGAAGGCAGAAGCAGATGGGAGGGTGGTGGGGACGGTGCTGTGCTCCCAGTGCTGGGCACATGAGGGGGTTTCACTGGGAACACGAGGGTGTCCTGCTTTATGCACCTACCTCAAGCTCTGGGATCTTGGCCTCTGTCGTCTCAGGCAGGACTTTAGTCTGAGTTTTGATGAAGCATTTTTGAAGTCCCACAAAGAAGATGCCGGTTATTCCCTACAGCATCAGAACAAACAGCAAACAAGCAGTCAGGGCAAAGCAGGAGAAATAACCCTGTTGTATTGAGCGTGCATAGAATCATTGAATGGTTTGGGTTGGAAAGGACCTTAAGGTCATCCAGTTCCAACCCCTGCCACGGGCAGGGACCCCTTCCACTAGAGCAGCTTGCTCCAAGTCCCTGTGTCCAACCTGCCCTTGAACACTGCCAGGGATGGGGCAGCCACAGCTTCTCTGGGCACCCTGTGCCAGCGCCTCAGCACCCTCACATTAAGGAACTTCTTCCTTAGATCTAACCTGAACTTCCCCTGTTTCAGTTTGAGCCCATCACCCCTTGTCCTATTGCTACGGTCCCTGATGAAGAGTCCCTCTGCATCCCTGTAGGGGCAGCAGGTTGAGGGTTTTGTTGTGCTTTTCCCATTGATGTTCTTGTGCAAACCCCACTCAGCAGTGGTGCTAAGGTGCACAAAGAGGTTCTCCTAAGGGATTTGCACTTTATGGGTTGGGAGAATTGGTCTTTTTACAGATATTTGAAGGCAGACAGCAATAACATTTTCCTTTGCTCCCCTTCTCCTTATAACTCTCAGGAGCTGTGGTTATCACCAATAAAAACATGCAGAAGAGCATCTGACCGTTATGGGTATATGAACATCCAGCCCCCGGTTCCTGCCAGGCTATTAGCTTAAAGTTTTGCCATATGTCACCGCACAGGATATTTCCCTACACATTTCAATTAGGTTTCAGAGAGAGCCCTACAACATTGTCATGAGGGTTTAATGCTCTGCAGACAGAAAGATGCACAGGGCTCGGATAGATTGATGGTGATTGCGTTCCTTCGCAAGGGTAAATCCAATAACTGGGGCTTGCTTTTAGAGATGCATCTTGTTGGAACTGAACCACTCCACTATTAAATACCGGTGGAAGCTTATGTAGATACACATCTCTTTCCCTTTGAGAGCATCCCCAGGGATGCTGCATGTGGGTATTGCTCTCCCTGACACAGGGCTGGGGCTTGCTCCAGTGACCTGTGGTGTCCTAAAGGATCCCATTGGTCCTGCTGCATGGTCCCAAGGATAAACCCTGCTGCACTCACGTTTTTGAAGTCATGGATCTCCAGGATTTCCTCGCTGCCGTTCCCGCTGCTGAAGGTCTCTGTCCTGGCCAGTGGGTCGATCTCCATCACAATCTTCTTCTTCTCACCGTGGCTGAAGAACGTGTGTTCCATGTCATAAACCTGCGAGGGACAGAACCACACAGTGGTTGGCTCAGCCTGACCTGAATTCACCCACTGGCCAGTGGGTGAGCAGGATGGTTCTGGGTACCCTGCACCAGGGCAGCTCTGAGCCAGGATGGTAGCCTGGATAGTGAAAGGAGAAACAGCTCCCAGGCACCAGGGGTGGGAAGAAGGGCGGGATGGGGCCAGGCTGTGTGGGGACATGGATGTCAAACCTGGGAGATGATCATCTCACACTTGCACCAAGAGCTTGGCCATGGCTCAGCCTTTGCCGGCGCTTTCTGTGGCATGAGCCTGGGCATACATCCCAGGCTGGAGTGAAGTCCAGAGCCCAAGGGACCTCACTTTCTTGCTCCAACACTGCATCCCTGTCTCACTTGCTCCATCACTGCATCCCCAGCTCCCTTGCTCCATCCCTGTATCCCTGTCTTGCTTGCTCCATCACCACATCCCTGTCTCATTTGCTCCATCACTGCATCCCTGTCTCATTTGCTCCATCACTGCATCCCTGTCTCATTTGCTCCATCACTGCATCCCTGTCTCATTTGCTCCATCACTGCATCCCTGTCTCACTTGCTCCATCACTGCATCCCTGTCTCATTTGCTCCATCACTACATCCCCAGCTTGCTTGCTCCAGCACTGTAACCCCAGCTTGCTTGCTCCATCACTGCATCCCTGGCTCCCTTGCTCCATCTCTACATCCCCAGCTTGCTTGCTCCAGCACTGTAACCCCAGCTTGCTTGCTCCAGCACTGCATCCCTGGCTCCCTTGCTCCAGCACTGCATCCCCAGCTCCCTTGCTCCACCACCGTATCCCTAGCTTGCTTGCTCCAGCACTGTATCCCCAGCTCCCTTGCTCCATCACTGCATCCTTGGCTCCCTTGCTCCATCACTGCACTTTCCGTTTGTCCTGGAAAAGCCGAGGTAAATCCTCTCTCTGCCTGGAGGAGATGAGGGATTGCCTGCGGATCAAAGCCCTCCTCCAGGGCTGGTGAAGAGCTCTGGGGCGTAGCAGCCGGCTTCCCGTCAGCACTCATCCCTGCGGGAGCCGGGGGGAGCCGTGCCGGTGGAGCAGCCCTCTGCTGCTCTCAGGTGCTCACCGCACGCAGCCCGCCCCGCAGCGCTCCAGTCTCTGCGGATGCCTGACCCTTAAGGAATGAGCAGTGGCAGATGCTATTTGAA
This sequence comes from Pezoporus flaviventris, assembly GCF_033815535.1. Classification (NCBI taxonomy): domain Eukaryota; kingdom Metazoa; phylum Chordata; class Aves; order Psittaciformes; family Psittacidae; genus Pezoporus; species Pezoporus flaviventris. Next base: position 18,436,896 of record NW_026892553.1, on the reverse strand, counting down.
ACACAAAAGTGATCCCGCTGGCACTGAGCCTCGGGGAGTCTCGCTTCCTAAATCTAATGGTGTCATGTGGAAGGAAAGGGCTTGTGCAGATCCCCTCCAAAGCCACAGGAGAGGGGGATAATGGAGGCACAGGGATGGGGATGCTCTATTAATCCCCTGGCAAAGCTGTGGAGCTGGTAAAGGAGCACTCTGAAACCCCAACCCAATCCCCCTTTCAGGGTCCCCTGGTTCTTGCACATCCCTCCCCGTGAGGGTGTTCAGAGGCTCTCATCTGTGCCTGCAGCATCAGCATCCCCTGTTTTGCAGCCTGTGTGCTGAACTGGCCATGCAGGTGGTAACTGCCAGGTACCTTTACCTCTGCTTAAAACTAGAAGAGCGATGAGCGCCTGGGCATCCATGAGCATCTCCTTTTAGTCAGCAGGAGGCTTTTCTAAAGATATATAGCCACAATGGATGTAATGGCATGGCAGAAAGAGCCTGCAGCCTAAAATGGCTGGAAACCTGTTGATTCTGCCTGACAAAGTGCACTCAGTGCCATAAATAACTTCCAGGGGTTAGGATCCTGGGTGGTACCTTATCTTCGAGTGCCTCTCCATCTATGAAGAATGACTTTTGCCATTGCAGAGGTCAGGTAACCCATTTGGACTTTGCTGGCTCATGATGCTCAGAGAGCTATGAGATGTTATAGGACTAAAGGTGACGCTTGCTGTGTTGGATGCTGCCAAGCAGAGGCCACCCCTCAGAGGAACAGGTCTTTAAAGCCTTTTTTCCACTCCCTGGTTTCATGAAGGGAGCTTGGAGGGGTTTTTGCTCTTCAAAGAGCTTGATTCCCCTTGGTTTAGAGTTCTGAGTGTTAGGAAGTTCCAGCCTCCTGAATCTGGCTTTTCCCACAGGATTGCCGGCCCAGCTCTCCAGCCCATGGACACCAATGATGTTGGACACCAGGAGCATCCCATGCAGCTCCACTGCAGGAACACCTTTGCTTCCTTAGGCCTTGTGAAGGGCTTCCAGAGATGCCACCAGGCTCCATCCTCCTCCGGTGCCCCCCAGTGAGGATGCTGGGGGCTGGAGCTATGAGGCTGAAGCAATGGCTCAATGGCCCAGAAAGAACCTCCCCTCCAGGGGTTAAGAGCTGGCACTCACCCTGCTCTTCGAGGAACAGTGGAGGCTTTATAGCGGTCTTGGCAGGAGCCCACCGGCACATATGGCTTTGATTGCTGCTTCTTTTCTTTTAGGAGGTATTTATTTCTATTTGCTGATAAAAAGACCAAGTTTCCAGCAAGCAGGGTGCTTCCTCTGCCCAGCAGGAGGGCAGCTTGGACGGGATGCTGTGGCTCCAGCATGGGAGGAGCGAGGAGATTCCATGTGGGAAAGGGGTCACTTTGTCTGTGCATGGGGATGCTGGAGAGCTGGCAAGACCCGCTGGTGCCAGGGTGCAAAGCAAGGCCTCCTCAGTGGGCATGGACACTCAAAGGAGGATGAGGAGCACTGAGCTGTTGGCGTCAGTGCTAATTCTATGATTCAAGGTTAAGTGATTTGCTTGGGGTACAGAAGGAAATAAAAGGCAGGATTGCCAAGACCCTGGGCAGAGATGTATGGGAGACGTGCAGCCCTGCTGCTGCCCCCGACACACTCGGCACTTAGAGCAGCGTCTGTCTGGGGAGCTGGGAATAAAGGAGCCCAATCCAGTTAGCAGGAACTCCTCCACAAGCTAATCCGTCTCAGCGTCCCCTCGCATTGCAGACACATTAAAGTAAGAAATACAGCCCATGACAATCCATCACGGCCGCGTCCTGGCTTTCTCTCCTCTTTATGCGGTGGCATAATGACTTTTCCACCAGTTTCTGGCAAGATAATTGAAATGAAATGGAAAATATTTTCTTACTTGTCATGAAATTTGCTGCCGGTGGAATAAGAGTAACTTTAACTCTTCATGGCATAGCTCCCATCCCCTCTAATTGTCAGAATGCGGTGGCAGAGAGAAATAAACCCCAGCCTGTACAAAGTAAAAGCTAGTTATGAATAATAAAGACATTTCTAAATGGCTCATGAATACTTGTGGTCTAAGGAAGTGCATCTTTGTGAAGTCGCCTGGGTTTTGGGGTGTAGTTAACAGTTTCGGTGGTTTGGGGATGGGGGAAGGCTCTGTCTGGGGAAGCAGCACTCTGTAATGCTGGATCAGAGAGTTGTTACTTACTTTTCTGGGCGCTGGGTTCCGCAGGTATTTGACACCAAAGAATATGAGGATAAGAGAGATGAACAGCACGCTGAAGAGCAGCCCGCAGACCTGGTACCTGGAGCAGGTCCTCTTCCGCCTCTTGGATGCTTCTGCCTAAGGAGTGACAAAGAGCGATGTTTGGTGCCGGTGACCCAAGGAGGGGCACGCACACACGGGTATCAGACACTGACAAGCTGCAGGGGTGCAGAGCAGCAAGGCGAGCCCTGAACTCACATCCAGAAAGCGGCAGTCCTCCGGGCTGTCCCGAGCCGTGCCTCCCATCGTCTCCTCCGTGTGCGAGCCCGCTCCGAGGTGGAGTCACAGCGGCTCTGCGCTGCACATGCAGCAGGGAGGGCCGGGTCCTGACGGTGCAGCAGCTTCCCCCGGCAGCTCCCGCAGCGCTGCCTGCTCGCACGCCATTCCCAAGCCTTTGGAGAGGAGCCTGCATGGAGCGGCGCGGTGCGGTGTCCATCGGCCATGGGCAGGGCACAGGGTTCTGTGCTGCTCCGGCCCAACGCTGCTGCTGCCTGTGCGCTGATGGATGGGCAAGGGCTCCTGGACACCCCTGAGCTGTGGGGATGCGGGCACTGCTGCTCTTGGGAGCTGCTCCCTTCCAATACAAACTAGTCTGTGATCCTATGATTCCATGATTCTATGATACTATGATTCCATGATTATATGATTACATGATCCAGGGGCACTTCTGCAGCCCAGGAGATGCCCGTGGGGTTCCTGCATGGCATGGGGACATGGCATGGCAGGGGAACATGTGTACATGGCCATGGTTGTGCATGGGTGGGCATGGGTGTGTGCGTGTGCATATGTATATATGGTGTGCATACACGTGCGTATGGGTGTGTTCATGCACATATGTGTGAGTGCATGAGTGTGCATATGTATGTATGGTGTGCATGCATATATGTATGGGTGTGTTCATGCACATATGTGTGGGTGCATGAGTGTGCATATGTATGTATGGTGTGCATGCATATATGTATGGGTGTGTTCATGTACATATGTGTGAGTGCATGAGTGTGCATATGTATGTATGGTGTGCATGCACAGATGTGTGAGTGCATGAGTGTGCATATGTATGTATGGTGTGCATGCACAGATGTGTGGGTGTGTACATGCACAGATGTGTGAGTGCATGAGTGTGCATATGTATGTATGGTGTGCATGCACAGATGTGTGGGTGTGTACATGCACAGATGTGTGAGTGCATGAGTGTGCATATGTATGTATGGTGTGCATGCACAGATGTGTGGGTGTGTACATGCACAGATGTGTGAGTGCATGAGTGTGCATATGTATGTATGGTGTGCATGCACAGATGTGTGGGTGTGTACATGCACATATGTGTGAGTGCATGAATGTGCATATGTATGTATGGCGTGCATGCACAGATGTGTGGGTGTGTACATGCACATATGGATGCATGGCTGTGCATGCACTCACTGCCAGCCCACAGCAATGTAGTATGAAGCCCGAGCTCTCCCCATGGAGTGCGTTCTGCCGCCCCATTGGCTTAGCCAGGAATTTCCTGACTAAGTTTTCTATTTGTCTCGACATTCCAGAGTTCCCATTTGTTGCAATCGCACCGTTTCTGCGTGGAAATGAACCCATCTGAAGGAAGACTCCCAGCAATCCAGCACAGAGTTTCTAGTCTGAACAGGATGAGGCTCCCTGGTGTCGAGGAGCTGGCACGGGCTGCTTTTCCAAGCTGTTCATCTAATATAAACCCGGAGTGCATCATGCACTCATTAAAACTGCACTGCTATAAAAGAAAACCCACATTGGGCTTGGCTCAGGGTGGGGAATAGAGAAATTGCTTTTAGTAGGTCCAGTGCTGGCTTTGCCATCTCCCCTTCCCTTAAGCCAGTGCCAGTTACTCCAGGATGTAAAACACACCAAGGAGGGGTTAGTGTAATGTTGGAGAGGCCAATAACAGAAGGGAACCATACTGAGGAGTGAAAGACAGCAGGTTATTTGGAGGAGAAACATCCCTCTTCAATGGAGAGCAGCAACCGCAGGCAGCCTTTGAAAGCACCCAAAAGGTTTGGGGAATCTAAATGCAGTAACCCTGTGCAGATATGGGCTGTGTGTCCTCACTTCCCAGCAGAAAGTTCCCCCTGGAAGCCTTTGTTATTCATTGGAAACTGAAGTATTGGGAAGTGCTTTCTTTCCCTGTCAAAATCAGGGTTTCAAAGGAAAACTTTGGAGCAGCTCAGTTGAAAGACAGCTGTGATGGTAGGAGAGGATTGCAGCTGTGCCACTAAGCAGGCACAACCGATCAGCAGAGCAGCCCATCTTCACAATGCCCCCACTGGGGGCACAGGGAACACTGCAAATACCACTCGTAAAGTAAATTAAGCATGATTGGTTTATTGCTGTTGTAAGGGAATGTCAAGGTTTTTAATGGCAATCACTGGAATGCCAGCAGGAGTCAGGCAGTGGAATCAGCTGGAAGGGGTGAGAACCTCCAGGCTGGGAGTTAATAAAACTCCATAAATACCATTCCAGAGCTTGGTGAGTAGTGGGGATGGAGTGATGGGGATGGAGTGGTGGGGATGGAGCATCAGGGGTCTCACCACTGGGATGGAGACCTCATCTTGCTGCAGCCTGCTGGGCACTGCTGGCCCAGGGGACGGGGAGCAATGGGGTTGAGCACACACAGTGCAGGCACACACAGCGCATGCATGTGCAGCCAGCCCCATGCGTCCTGACCCCCATGCAGGGAGCAGGATGGGACCCCTCCATAGAAACCATTATAAGTATCCAACCTTGAACCAGGGCAGCAAGTCACTGGGCAAACCAAGTAGACCTTCCCCTCAGCAGCTGAGCGCTGTGTGACAGCCGCTGGATCCCAACAGGGAGATGGATACTTGGGATGCAGAGAGGGACAGAAACCACAGGAGGTTGCCCAAAGAAGTGAATGCTCCATCCTTGACAGTGTTCAAGGCCTGGTTGGACGGGGTTTGGAGCAACTTGGTCTAGTATAAGGCATCTCTGCCCATGGCAGGGGGTTGGAACTGGATGATCTTAAGGTCCTTTCCAACCCAAACCATTCTATGAGTCTACAATGCTGCTCAGGAATGTCTTTTCCCCTCCATTTCCTAATCCTCTGTCTCAGCATTCAGGGTGTCAGATAAAGAAAAAAATAAAGGACTTTCCATGAAAAGACAACATTTTTTGAGGGGGGAAAAAACCCCCTTTAAGATGACAATCAGGTTCTCTGTATAAAAAGCAGTTCTGATGGAAATCTCCCATCAGTGCCAATGGAAAGGGAACAATCACTAATTTTCCTGGAAGCTAATGAGCGCCAGTGTATATGACAGGGGAGAATTTAATCTGATGCGAGCTGCGGAAGAGAAGCAATACTGATATTAACGTGTGACTAATTGATACCCAGAAGAACATTTGAAATGATTAAAAGCCATTTGATTTCTATACAGGGCAATAAGAGGCTCATTGGCGACGACTGGTGCATCCTTTCAGTTCTCTACACATCCTCAGTGTAGCTCGACTGCTGCATCAAGTCTCCGTGCCTGGAAGTGTGGTACCAACTGATTCCTCCTGGACAGCACAAGGGTTTGTACACGGTGTAAGGGTGAGAAGCCTGGAAGGAGTAAAATAGGTCCCCAAACCACTAAAAAGCAGGTTCCCAAAGCAATGGGGCTCAAGCAGCAGCCTCCAGCTGGAACCCCCTGGTGATTAATATGGTGCTCTTTGTTATAATGAAAAACCCATTAAGGTCAGCGGCAGCATCTCCGAGCAGCACTAAATTGGAACGATGGAGACAGTAAAGTTAAAAACGAGCCATAATATTAATGTGGATAGTGAATTAATTGGGCAATTCCATAGGTAGTAAGTAAATCATCTCATTTACTGTGGGACTCTGGCTGCAGAGTGCTGTGGTGGCAGTAATGGAGCCAGGGAAGCAACACTGAGCGTCAGCACTTGAAGGGACCATACTGGATCCATCCCTTTGCTTCTTCTCCTTTGGTGCTTCTGGGGGGAGTCTCAATAGGGAAATGCCTCTTGCTTTGCTCTTCTGGGTGCTCCAGCCCCAGAATGCATCGTCCAGGGCAAGGTGTCTGTCCCCTGGTCCTGAAGTCATGATCCAAAGCATCTGCACCTGGTCCTGCAGCACTGGTCCAAGGTACCTCTCCCTTAGTCCTCAGCTGTGGTTTAGTGTCCATTGTCTGGTCCCACAGTCACAGCCCAAGGTGTCTGTCCCTTAGGCCTCAGCCACAGTCCAAGGTGTCCATCCCCTCTCCTGCAGCCCTGCTCCAAGGTGTCTGTCCCATTTTGCTGTTGCACACAGGAAGGTCAGAGCAAGCTGGAGGTAGCTTTATGGAAGGGCTGTTCCCTGCTCCGGGTGGGTCTCTCAGGAATGGCTTCCTTGCCTTTGGGAGAGACGTACAGAACCATCACACAGCCCTTGGCCACCTCCTGCTCTTGTTGTGCCCTGGACTGGGACCTGCTGTGGGGACAGAGGGAGGGGATTTACACCAGGTGGATGCATTTGCACACACATCAGCAGGGCTGCCGGCTCCCTCCTCACTTCTAGCATCCCAGACAGCGCACAGAGAGAGGGACAAATCACACCTAAAAGGAAATTGCTCATTAGCCAGCGCCTGATTAGATGGAACCATTTCTGCTTCAAACCATCCCACTTTCTGTAACATTTGCCAGATGAGAGGATGCGTATCTCCTCTTATCAACCAGCCACATACGGCCTCAGCGAAGGGATGCTGCAGTAATTGGCCTATTCATCATTCATTGTTTATCTTAAGTTCACGTTGTCATAGGGAACTCCAGAGACATCCCTGATTGAAGTTAAGAAACTCATCATTATGATGGAACTGCTTGGGGAGCTGGGCTGGGGATGCACGTGGCCATGGCGATGCTGTGTAGCCAGAGCAGCTCGTTCTGAGCTGACAAAGCTTTTGGAGAGAACAGAAAGAGATGAATTCGTGGTGGCTGTTCTGATGGAGCCGCTCAGAAAGTTATTACCGGAGACACACACCTCTCCTTGTTCACAGCCCATGGAAACCTTGCTCCCGGGAGCTCAGGGGGGTGTCTGCCTTATTGGTGCTCTTGTGACTCCCTCGGCAACACAAGTTATTAACAGCACCAAGGAGCTTTATCCTAATGCTGGTTTCATCTTGATGAATGACAATTCCATGCCTCTGTTCTACCAGGTGAGTGCCCAGGTGTATTTCAGACACTTGACTTCCTCAGCAATGCTTGCCCATGCACAAGGTTTAGCTTGTCTATAGGGGATGCTGACATGATGCTTGATTTCCACCAGGCTTTGAATATCTATAATGCAAAGACCAAACCCATAATCCTGCATTACCATAAATCGCTTCTCCCATGAAAGAGCTACTTCCTACTGGAATGTAATGGGAAGCTATGTGTGTATTGGTGTCACACCGAAAAGCATTTCCTTAGGAATAGGTTAAGAAATGTTAAGGAATAGCTCCCAGCTGCTCTCAGAGAGAGGAAACCAAGGAGAGGATGACTTGGGGAGTGAAAGGTGTCTCCCTCTGCCCTGCAGTAACACAGGACAACACAGGACAGAGGCTGTGGCTGGGTTCCATGGCAGAAGATGGGTGCTCAGGGTGATGCGGGTGCTCCATTGGGAGCAATCCCAGCCTGCTCAAGTAGAAGCAGGTCATTCTGGGATGACTGTGCATGAGGCCAGCCTGGTTTCTCGAGGGAGTGCAGATGTGCTCAGGTATATGGGGACGTGTTGCAGGATGGATGCTCTGGGCTTCTCCAGCAGCAGCAATAAGAACACTGGTGCAGGAAGAGGGACCAGGTTCCCCTTCCATGGACTGAAAGGACCTATACAAGAATGCAGAGGGACTCTTCCTCAGGGACTGCAGCAATAGGACAAGGGGTGATGGGTTCAAACTGAAACAGGGGAAGTTCAGACTGGATATAAGGCAGAAGCTGTTCCCTGTGAGGGTGCTGAGGATTCTCCTCTCCGTCCCTCCGAGAGCAGGGGGAGGGCAAGAAAGGGGGGGGAAGTGAGCGAACGAATTGCCTGACTGGGTTTAAACCACGACAGGTGCCCAGAGAAGCTGTGGCTGCCCCATCCCTGGCAGTGTTCAAGGGCAGGTTGGACACAGGGGCTTGGAGCAAGCTGCTCTAGTGGAAGGTGTCCCTGCCCGTGGCACGGGTTGGAACTGGAGGAGCTTTAAGGTCCCTTCCAACCTAAACCAATCCGGGGTCCCATGATTCTCCCCTTGGTCATGAACTCAACTGTGGGAAGCCCACAGGGAAAAGACCACTTTTTGCTGCACGGTGCTGGGATTATATGAAGAGCATAACCGGTGTTATCACTGCTTAGTAACCCTAAACCATTTAGCATTAACACACTGAGCATTTCCCACTGAATCAGTTCAGTGTCACACGAGCGCCTGCTGAACTGAGCACGCAAGCTCCAGTTATCCTACTGTCAGCTGATACACGTATTTATGTTGTTTATTTACTAAAGACAGAGCTGAGATGGCTCTGATCAAGAAGGAACCCATTAAAGCGAGGAATCCGAACACAGTTCATTTGTCTTTGATTGTCATTGACTCTCCCGTTGACGGCCTTCGTGATTAATTGCGCTGTGATGCTGTGAGCATCGTTTTTCCTCTGAGACCACACGCATCCGCAGTGTCCCAGCGGTGGCAGGAGGAATACCCAGGTCTCCTGGGAGTGCTGAGGTTTTGCGGGAGATCCCGAGGCGCAGGAGATGGGGATTTGCCTGCTCTTTCCTCAGTGATGTCTCTGTGCTGTTTTCCCTGCACCCCGAGCTCTGCTCCTTCCTCTCTCCCAGCTCTAACACACAGAGCAAAGCTGTTCGCTGCCCCAGGGTCCTTTTGGGGAAAAAAAACAGCTATTTTAGAAATCAATAAAATAAATAAAATGAACCCAGTCAGCAGATTGCCCGTCTCTGGTCCTAAAAGGGAAAAGCAGTGGAAAGCTCTGCAGCTCTATGCATTTTGGGGTTCATCACTGGTGCTGGCTCCCCTCTGATGCTCACCAGTGGGGAGGACCTAGGGATACCCAGTTAGGGAACAGCAGTGCTTCCATCTGGGGCTCCAGGTGCTCTCCATGAGCAAAGGGGCTGGAGCTAATGCTGCCCAGCTGCCCCTGCCTTGGTGGGTATATAGGGGATGGGAAGGGAGCAGAGGGGTTTGGACTGTGATCCTGTGGTTCTTGGTGAGAAAAGGGAGGCTGCTGGGCTCCAGAAGTATAGGGATGAGGACCACAGAGCTATGGTTGTGCATATGAGAGCTGAGAAAGAGGCAGCAGCTGAGCTTGAGAGGCAGGTAAAGCAGCATGGAGACACCGCTGAAGAAGGACCAGGAAACTGGGGCATAGATGCAGAAGGTGGGCAGCAGAGCAGAGGATGCTCCAGTGCATGCAGGTAAGCTGTGGGGCTATGGCAAAGCTGTGTGCATCCCCCAGCCCCGCTCCTGCAGGGGAGCAGTGCTCGTGCCAGGCTGGGCTGTGTGCCTGCGCTGCGATGGGGCTAAGGGATGTCCTCCTCCTCCTCAGCCATGTGTGAGCACAGATGGGCTGCAATGGGGGTGTGCAGGGGAGATGACAAGCATATTGGTGCTGATGTACTGTGGCACACACCGAGCACCCGCCTGCGGGAGCGGGCTGGCTGCTGGGGCCATGGCACAGAGCTGCTGCTGTGCCACCGGAGCCCTTCCTGCCCGGCAGCCTTGGGATGCAGCCCTGGCCTGGGGCAAATAGGGGGGTCCTGGAGCTGCAGGGCTGTGCCTGGTGGCAGTGGGAGCTGCTGAGGGCTGTCCCACCGTGACTGCGACCCTGCTCAACCCCACATGACTCAGGCATTGCCCTTCTGGGAGGTACCAGAGTCCCAGTGCTCTGATCCTGGATGGGGCTCTCCCAGCCCAAAGCCTCCAACCTGGCCTTTGTGAGAGGGCTGGCTCGCACCCCATTGATGCTGGGGCACTGATGCTGTGGATGGCTCCCTTCTGTTTCCCACTGTCTCTGTCCTCTGAAGCTCAGCTCTTTCCTTGCCTGTGAGTCTTTGCCTTTGGGGTCATGATTGCACACCTTTGCATGGGGTGTTCCTGCCTTTGCCATCCCCCCGATGCACCATGGGGGTCTGTTTTAGTGTCACAATCCCAAAGAGCCCATCTGCAGCAGGCTGAGCCTTTGGAGCAGTCTGAGCATGCAGAAAGCATCTGCATGACCTCCTTTCAGGTGACACCTTATTTTCTCCTCTCTCCTTCCCTTCTGCTCTTACCATTAAGGTCTGAAGCTCCATCTCTTCCTCTTTCCCTATTACTCCGCTCTCCCTTTGCTATTCCTTGCAGGGATCTCTTTTTTCTCCCTCCCTGCCAAGGTGCTTCCCTTCTGTTGGGTTTTCCTCTCCTCTTTTGCTTTGTTCCTGCATTCCCTCCTGGTTTCTCCCACTTCCTCTGTCCTCTTCACCTCTCTGACACCATCCTCCCCTCCCACTGCAGCCCCAGCATCTCCCTGCTCCCTCTCGGCTCTGTGCAGGCAATGGGGCTGGACCCCTCCATCCCATTGCTGGCCATGGGGTCTTTTCTTGGCGAGGTGTTGGCTGGCAAGTGGAAAACCCCAGGGGAATGAGCTCAACTTGGCTGTCACCTGCAGTGATTGGTTTCTGCCTCTCTCGCAGGGTGTTGTGTCCTGTGAGCAAGCGGCTGTTGGGGGAAGCACATTTTTCTTGCTCACTGGGAGTTCCTGCTTGTTGTTTTTATAAATCAGTATTTATTGGCCTAATTATTGCAGATGCAGGGCCCGATAAAGGTGACTGTGATTGCAATATCTGATAATGAATTTCATAACAAACCTGCTGAGCCTGAAAGCTGCCAGCAGGAAAGGCATTATGTCAGGTTAATGACAGCGAGGAGAAACCTCCCCACCAAGCTGCTTTCTCCCATCTCCAAAGCATGAAGGGCCTCTGATGGAGGCTGCTGGAGCACCTCAGGCCAGTCCAGTGCTGCACCCCAATGCGTCTGGGGCTTCTCCATTGCTTTCCCTTGATGGGAGATGCTTTGGAGGATGGAGAGTTGTGAGGAGGCTCAGGTCCTGCCAGGGTCAGGCAATAGGTGTGCAGCAGCACCCAGAGGTGCTCATGTCTCTGCTCCCACTTCCTTCCCAACTTAATCCCACTATGTGAAAGCCAAATGTGAGGCATAGGGAAAGTGGCTCAAATCCACTGCTGTAAATGGATTAATTTAGTAAGTCAGTGGAGGGAAAGGCTTTCCAATAGTGATGCTGGTGCCTGCTCTCACCTCCTGGCCCTATGTGTGCCCCCTGAATTTCCTCTGCCTGTTCCCCACCATGCATGGGCTGCCCTGGGTCAGTCCTGCCCATAGGGCACACTGAGATGGAGCAGGTCAGCAGTGGTTGTGCTGTGGGAAGTGATGCTGCTCCTGCAGGATGCTCGTGTTGGAGGTTTATAGGTGCAGAGACAGTGATACTGCGGCCACAGGGCATCAAGTGGTGTGGGCCCATCTGCTGCTCAAGTAAGGATGGAGAACTTGTGCTGGTGTGCAATCCTTGCCCTCTGCTCCAAATGCTGCCTGGTCATGGGGGCTCCCAGCTCTTGCCTTGTCTTGGTCCTTCTCAGTGCTTGTGATGGTCCTGGTCAGGTCAGAGTGCCTGTGGGTCTACTCCCTGTGAAAGGCTCTTCCCAGAGTTTGGACCTGATCTGCAGGTCAGGGTGCAATGGGCTTTCAGTCAATGCGTGGCTCTGCTGAGCACAGGTGTGTGCTGCTCCGTGTTCCTCTGATCCAAGAGCCAGCTCTGTCCCACTGCAGAAACTGGGGTGATTTCCTAGAGCTTGATCAGACCCAGAGCATGGCTTCACATCACTGAAACCTGGGCTTGGAGATTTTGCTTTAGTTCCCTCACCAGCACCAGGAGTAAGTGTGAAAGGGAAGGAATAAAGACCAGAAGAGAATATTTTCTTTTCAATAATGCAGAGAAGCACAGGCAGGAGGATGTACAAATGTGATTTACTCCTTTGCCCCTGTTATTGCTGCTGATGGCTGCCGTACCCCAGCTGTATCTCAGGGGGCCAGGGGAATTGCTTGCCCTATGTAATGTGCGGATGCCTGTGTTGAGCCTTCTCTCCCCAACCACCAGCAAAGGGCTGGAGCTGCTTGCTTTGTACCTTTAATATTTGGTTGGCAGCTGCTGTGTTTGATGCTGCTCAATGTGGGAGCAAATTGGATTAACTGAAACGTATTCACTGGGATAAGCAGGGGAAAAGCCCTGCTTGTGTGCAGGGCTGTGTGCAGGGACTGGTGCCTGTGGAAGGTGGTTGGGCTCCTGGGGCAGGAAAAGCTCAGACCCTGGACTTGCTCTGAGGATGGGGTGGGAAAGGGATATTGGGGGGCCACGGTCCCATCACCATCAGCTCTTTGCAGCAGGATCTTGCTGTTGACAGTGTCAATAGTGATTTATTGGTGTTATGAGCCATGCACATGAGGATGCTCATCTACAGCAGATGAAGCTTTCAGTAGTACAGTCAATAACAGGAGGACATGGATACCTTGGGAAAACTTGCAGAGGAATTTGGGAGATGTGTCTGGATAACTGAGTGCCAAGCACTGCATTCATCCTACTGCAAACAGAGAGCTGTGGTTTGGTTGTCTCTGCACCTACAAATGACCCTCCCTTGCCCAGGAGGGGACCAGGGCACAGGAGAGATGCAGGCAGAAGGCTGGTGTCAGTGCCCCCCCCCTGCCTGATGCTCAGCAAGCTGCCAGGGCTATATCCTGCCCTGCTCAGCCCACAGAACACTGTTATTTCATTACTCTCATGTCATTTCCTCCTGGCTGATCCTGTTGTCATATTGCAGAAATAACTTCCCGCTGTTCCCTAAGGAGGAGCAGGCTTGGGAGGCCAGGACAGCCCTCCTCTCTTCCCTGCTTGTCCCTAAGACTGCCATAAGGTTTGTGAAGCCTTTGATTCCTTCTAACTCTTAGCATCAGGGATGCATTAAAAGCAGCTCATGCAAATAACACCAACCAGTTGCTATCATCATCAAACCCTCCAAAGTCTAGTGGCAACTCAGCAAGGTCAGGATGAGGCCATGTCCCCATCCCAGACACCAAAATTGGCCACAGTGGCATTGTGGATCATTCCCCATTCCCTTTGAGTACCCAGCTTCTGTGGATGCTTGGCTTCCTTCTCCTGCTTGTGCCATCCCAGTGTCCTGGTCCCTCTGGCTCTCATTCTGGCTGGAGCATTCCTGGGGTGCTGTTGTGGAGCCTCATTAGCCATGGTTAAATGAGGAGTCAGGTGAATTCCAGCTCCAATGCCTGAAATACTGTTTCAATGCATAATATATGTCCGGGGGTAAATCTCTGCTTCTATTTAACCGTGGGGAAGAGCGTGCTGCTGAATGTTAAGTACGTTATCCCAGGAAACAAAGACTGTGCTGAGTGAATGACATGGCTAATGAATTAGTGAGGGGAGCAGGGCTGGCATCTCCCCTGCCTCGTGCTCCATTCACTGCACTGGGGGGGGGGTATTCCCAAGTGTAGGAGTGACAAATTACATGATCAATATGGACACTGATCCATGGTCTAATCTTGCTTAGCCCTGGTAAGCCCAAGATTGATCCAGATCTAATCTTGCTTATCCTGGACAAACCTGGGAGCAGATCCAGAGCCTAAGGTAATGCATCCTATGCAAATCCAGAACCGCCCTATTGATTTGCTGGTGTTGTCACCCTGCTTTCACCTTGCTGCAGAGGGCTTTATCTGCCCCTTGGTGTGCAATGCAATCAGGGCAGTCATCCTGATGGATTGGTGGCAGGGAGTGCCTGGCATCCCTGGCTGCAGGGCTGTGATTCCCTGCTCCTGTGGGGCTTCCTATGTAAGAGGGAGGCAGTTAAACACTGGCTGGGAATCAAGGAACCCTCCATTTGAGTCTCACCTGAGCAGTGAGAGCTCTCCTCGCTGTCTGAGGTGGTCAGGGAGCCATGTATCCCTATGGAAGGTGCAACCTAGATGAGGCTCTGCTCCCACCTCAAGAGCCCCTTGGTCTCCTTGCATGCTCTGGAGGTCTCCTGACCCTCCAGCTGTGGCTGCAGCGAGCAGAAGGGCTGTAACATCCCATGGTCCCCATTCTTTGCTGCATCTTTGCCCTGCAGAACCTCATCCTTGCAGCCAGCATCAATGGGCTCCAGTGAGTCAGGGGGCTCCTGCAAGGCCTTCCTGCAACACTGATAGCATCTCAGAGTAAAAAGGCCATGTGCTATTTAATGTCTAAAGGAATTGGATGGAGAGATATGAAGGTCCTGCACTCTGTGCCCTGGGCTCCTGGCTTCTGCACTGGGATGCAAACAGGTTGCTGTGTTTAAAGGGGGGATGTGTTCCAGCACCTCGAGGTGAGGGGCTCTCGCCCATCCTGCAGCATTCCCAGCTCCATGCAGGTGAGTTGTCAGAGCTTAAGTGCTGGGGGACTGAATCCTGCAGGCTTGGTGCCAGCTACATCTGTGCCTGCAGCCTGGCCCCGTGTTCTGCATTGCTTGGAGCTGGGAAGTGCTTTAGCAGTGTCAATACAACCCAGAAGGTTCTCAAACACTCCAAAAGCATTCCCTGAGAAAATAAGCTGCTTCCTCCCTGAACGGGAAATCATTCCAGATCCATCCCAATGTGCTTCTCTCATCAAAGGGGCCACTTTGTGCTTCTGAATCCAAGGGGAGGGGATGGGAATAAAACAAGGCTCTTGCTTGCGAAGTGCATCTCCCATGGCTGAATCCATCTGTGTTTCTCCTTTGGCGTGTGCAGGAGGGATCTTCCCACTGCAGCTGGGCACTTCACAGGCTCTGTGTGGTGCACGGGGAGGCCGATGGGGCTGGAGCAGCCCAGGTTTCTATGGCATCGTGCACGGCAGCTTTACTGCTCGGCTTCTCCAAGTTGATGGGGAGAAATTGCTTTTGTCAAGTCTAATTTCAGCTGAGCAGAGCAGGATAAACAAAGGGAGGTGTGGGCAAAGCAGATGGTTTGTCACAGAGCACGGAGCAGGCAGGAAGGCTGCGCAGCTTTTTATAGTGTGTGATGGCCTTTCCTTGCATCGAGCTATCCATCACTGTGCAATTCCCAGAATAAACCCGCCTTGTGCGATGTACGTGAAATAGCCAAATGTTACAGCGGGATGTTCGGTCCACACAGTGGTTGGGAGCATCTGCACAGCAGCTTCCTGCTTGGATCCTTGTTTGGAACCCCCTGTAGTGGCTGCTCATCCCAGGGACCCCACTGTGCTCCAGGTGGGACTTTCCTCTGCAGGCTGGTGGATGTGGCAGTGTCAGTGATGCTCCTTCTTGGCGTTATCAGGATTAACAAGGGGTTTGATCTCACCCCATGGTTCTCCCATCTGATCACACTCGGACCTCCTGATCCAGGTCAGGGATGTGGCTGAAGAAGCAGGGAAAGGAGGCATCTCGTGGCCCTGCTCTGCTTGGTGGTCTGGTGTGCATGGAGCTTTGTTATCTGTGCAGATACTGATGAGAGCATGGAGAAGCAGTGCTTGGTACCCACAGAGACCTCCCACCCCATTGTCTACCCTGCCTGAGGTGCTCCTACCACATGTTGTAGTGATGGGGTTTCCTCTCATGCCCTCCACTACATGATAAGGAGACTTCAGTGCCATCAGCCTGGTCCTGTTGCTGCTGTGGGTACAGGCAGGAGGCTGCCTGTGTCCAAGTGCCTCTGACCCCACTGCTGTGGCCCCGTGTCGGATCCAGCTGGGCAGCTGTGCTCTTTCCCAGCGCTGGTGCTCTGGGGGCACGGCCCAGATTGCTGGGTGTTTGTTTCAATAAGAACGATGCTGGTGTTTGCAAACCCTTTTAAATTGCTCTCAGCAAGTGCTTGTGTCTGGAGCAGAGTCTGCTCGCAGCAAAGCCTGCAGGAAGAGGAGGTCTGGGGGGTGGTGGTAGGAGCCTGAATCCTTGCCAGGTTTCCATCCTGCAGAGCGTGTCGGGGCCGGAGCAGGGATGTGCTGTGGCTGCTCCCTGCCTGCCTTTTTACAGCAGTCCCTGCTCCGCAACATCCTCATTAGAGCATCCCTGTGCAATTCCATATAATGAGCAAATATGAAGGAAATCAAAGTATGTTTGAACTCTGTTAATGAATAAAAAGAGGGCTAAATGCCTCCAATAACCTGTTTGCTGCGAATCTGCGCAACGCCTAAACCAGATCTGTCTGTATCAGCTCATGATGTGCAGGTGCCCGAAGCCATGGCAATCTCAGTGCCCGCATGATAGCAACAGCCAGACCCGGTGGGCACACGGTGGTGGCTGTGATTGCTGGAGATAAGTGACTTATTCAGACCTGAGTGTGCTTCATTGCCATGCGGGGCAGGAGCATCCCCTTGGGGAGCGCAGCAGGGGACAGCCCCCTGTGCTGCTGGCCTTGATAGCAGCGAGGAAAAGCAAGATATGCTTCCAGGCTTGGAGGGAAACGGAGTTCAAAGGAGGCTCCCAGGGGGGAACTGGCTCACATTAAAGACAACGGTCCCTGTGGCATTTACGTGCATTGCAAGAGGACTCTTTGGTGTTTATTTCCCTTTATGTGTTGCTCACAGGAGGCTGAGCAGTGGTGTTGCTGGGTATATGGGGTCCTCCATCCCAATGCGGGGTGAGCCTCTATTCCTGGCCGTGCAAGCAGCCACAAGCCTTGCTTGGGAAGGCAGGCAGGATTCCAAGGAGCTCTGTTTTCATTCTTCAGGCCTGGAAACCTCATCTTGGTCATGGGCTGGGTGTCCTGGCCTTCCCCTATGGGCAGACAGACACAGAGGGACAGCTGACCTGGCTCTGTGGTGCATCCTCCCAGCGCAACGCAGGTTTTGGGATGCCCTGTGTGGGTGATGGCTCCCATCAGTGGCTTCCTCCATCAGGACCCTCAGTGTCACCCAGTGCCAGCCCTGGCTCCGCAGCTGATTGCTTGCTAATTAAAGTAAATCATTGACAGATATTAAGTCTCTGCCGGGGGGGGGACTATTTTCACATAGTGCACCACACAAGTGCTGCTTCCCCCTTTGAACATGGTCATGTTAATGGGAATGATGGTTTATTCCCTGGCTGCAGGAGTGCTCGGTGCCCTGAGTCACTGCCACACCTCACCTGCATGAGGGTCCTGGGCTGGATGGAAAACCAGGGAGGGGATGTTCCAAGAGGGCATGTACATGGAGATGTGCTATGGGCAACTGCTTTCTCTAGCATCCCAGTGCCTTCCCCATTGGTCCCAAGCCTGGATCCCTGGTCCCAGTTCTGCATGGTGTCTGGGTGCCTATTCTTTGACCGAAGCAAGGGGGATGGCACTGAGGTGTCCCACCATTGCAAAGCTGGCTTTGCCGCTCCTCAGCGGGTCGCACGTTGGAGCAGGTCTCAAAAGGCAGCTCCTGTGTCAGGTAGGATGCTGTGTGCCCCCCTTGCTTTAGGGGTCACCCATGATGGTGGGAACATGAAGCTTCCAAAGATGCCCTCTAATAGACCAGTCCTGTTTACATCACCTGTAAACAAGATGAACACAAAACAGATTCATCTTTCACTGTTAATAGATGAAAATGATAGATGATCACAAAATAGCAGCTTAAAGAATACAGGTTTGGCTGAGGTAAACCACTTTTTCCTCTATTTCTTTCCATTAGGCACTGACCATTTACCCCAGGCCGAGCTCTGTCCTCATGGAACACCAGAGCTGGCTGGAGAGCAGCAGGCTGGGTGAGACAGCTCTCCTGATGGACTGAGGTGAGATGAAGTGGGCAAACCAAAGGGACTGTGAGATGGAGGATGCAGCCTGTCATGTTACCTCCAGTTCTTTTAAAGAATAATACTAATAGGGCAGGAAGCTATTCCTACCTGATCTGTGGTCTTCTCTTGCTCCAGGACAGGATTTGGCCTGCAGAGCAGAGAGGGGGGTTTGCAGCATTGGCAACAACATGCTGTGATTCAAGAGCGATCCTTTAAACAAGGTTATTACTCACTTTACCAGGCACAGCTATCCATTATGGTTAATAGAACACCACATAAGTGATTCTCAGCCCGATCCAAACAATATATCTTGCGGCCCAGCTGGACTCGCTTTTATTCTTACCTCTCACTGGAGGATGTGTTGGCATCAGCAGACATGGAGATGCTGGTACCTGATAGTGTGGACAGCCAAGATCTGCTGCTTTCCAAGGGGATGAGTGATGTGAGCTGTTGGATGGGAAGCAGTTGCCACCTCCCTGCCATGTCCTTCTCCGAAGGACAGGATCCATGTTGGCCATGGTGCAGTGGAAAGAAGCCTGTCTGGGTTGCCTGTACTCGCTCCATAACAAGAGGGTGGCCTCTCGATAGACTATACTTCATGCTTTCCATCACTATAGCTGCTGTTTTGGCTGCATGAAGGGTGATGTCTCACTGCCCTGGAGCAGATGAGGTTTGCAGGCTGGGGACGGGGAGAAGGACCAGCTTGGGCTGCAAGAGGAAGGCTTTGTCCTGACAATCCTGCTGGAAATGAAGTCCAGGGATTTGCTGTGGAGATGCGCCTGATGCAAGGCTGGTGACAGGGCTCCCTTCAGGACAGGAATCAGTAATCAGCCATCCTGCCTGCACACTGTCCCTGTATCCAGCACTGTGCCTGTCCTGCAAGGCTCTGGGAGCAGCTCAAGTAGCACCAGGGCAGCAGCAGGGGCCATTCCCTGCCAGGATGTGATTATCCCACAAACAAGGAGCTTGTGGTACCCACCTGCACTAGAGCAGCCAGCACTGGCTCTGGGCATGCTGGTGGCTGGCTGGGGGCTCTGCTCCATGCCAGCCATCTGGAATCTTCATGAGACACCATGTTTGGTTATCACCATGACACAACAAATCCTAGCAGAGTATTAATCACTGCTTGGAACAGCATCCACCCTAGGTTTAGTTATGGTAAGCTACGCCAGGCCTTGTCTGACAGTGTGTAGCCATCTGAAGAGCCCAGATTCCAGGCATTTTCCAAGCTTTTTCTCCCTTCTCTCATAGGCAATGTGTGCCATTCACATCTCAGAGTGCTCTGCTGGAACACCACCCATAGCCTGGTTATGCTGTAGTGTGGGAACATCAGATGGTGCAGGTGAGGTGCCCTCATGTGTGAGTCTCGTTTTGGTGGGTGAAAATGGTCAATGTGGTGATGCTGGGGGGGGAGATGGGGCTTTGATGGGTGAATTCTGTGACTTCCCTACATCTGCATTCAGAGAAGGGAGTGATGGGGAGGGGCATGTCGGGATCAGTGCCTGGACTGCTGGCTGCTGGTGTGGGATACAGGCAGCATCAGAAACACCAAACTGCAGGATGCTGCTAACCAGTATCAGTGAGGATCCAGAGCCAGTATCCC
This sequence comes from Pezoporus flaviventris, assembly GCF_033815535.1. Taxonomy (NCBI): domain Eukaryota; kingdom Metazoa; phylum Chordata; class Aves; order Psittaciformes; family Psittacidae; genus Pezoporus; species Pezoporus flaviventris. Next base: position 18,417,291 of record NW_026892553.1, on the reverse strand, counting down.
AAATGCAAGCACCTTGGTGGGATGTGGGATGGAGCTGGCGCCTGGCCCTGTGGCTGCTGCACATCTGCATCGGCTGCTCCGGATAAGGAATGCTCCTGGAATCTCCCAGCTGGTGCTCAGGGCTGCAGCAAGAGCTGTATATCCCAGGAATGCTCTCTCCTGTCTGCTGCCTGCTGGGCAGGAGCCCTGTGGCTCTGGTGGAAGAGCAAGTGAATGCTTAGGAGCTGTGAGCTCTCTGCCAGGGCCAGCTATCTAATCCCTGCTGGAAGAGGGAAGCATGGCAGTCTCTTTCCCACCCCAGGGGGTGGGATGTAGGAATAAAGAGGGAGAAAAGTAGAAAGGAGAATGTAGAACAAGTGATTTAATTGTGTTTGTGACTGGTTTGAAGGTGGAATGGATGGTGCTGGAGCACTGAGCAGGTTGCTGGGCTCTATTTGTAGCCACTCAGAGCAGGCACACTGCTCTATTTCTCTAAATCACTGCCCTTTCTCTCTTGTCTCTATTCCCCTGACCTTCGCTATCTGTTTGCCCATGCAAGAACCCAGAGGCTGAATTAAGATGGGCTATTTGTAAGCAGGGCAGGAAGAGCAGAGATTCTCCCATCACATAGGATAACCTTTGCCAGCAGGGAAAGGGGCTTCTGCAGAGCAAAGTTTGGTTGCCTCTAACTCATCCATGTCATTGCTGTGATGTAAACCCTGTCTGTTCCTCACCCGTGTGGGTACCAGCACGCATGGTTTGTAAAGGCAGGCAGGCATCCAAGCCCCCATCCCAAACATCCACCACACAACTGTGCCCTGAGCTGCATTGCAGCGCTCCCCTGCTCCGGCACGCTCCAATGGCACAGATTGCAATTGCCTTGTGCTTCCTTGTCTGCTCTCCCTCTTCTCTCCTCCTCGCTTTTAATCTTTGCTTAACTTGTTGTGCAGGCAATTGCGTGGCATTTAGTGCGTGGTGATGGGTGTTTGGGGCCTGTGCTGGAAATACGGCTCATTATCTGGAGTGGATAATATTAAGCACTTTTCTCTGTTGGCCATTTGATCACAAGGTTATCCTGGTTGAAGGGTTTATGTGCTGGAATTGCTTGCAAGGGAAATATTGAGCCGGCATGGCTGGAACTTGTGTCTCCCCACAGGCTGCTAGTGCAGGTGTGCTGTGGCGATGGCGGAGCATCCCGGAGCGGGGCCAGCAGCTCTGTTCAGACCCTCAGGTCACCTTTTCTTGTGAAGGATGGGATTAAATCAACTGAGCTGCATGGTTCTTATTGATGTGACCCTGCAGCAGGCCATGGGATGGCTGTCGGTCACCTCTGAGGGTGCTGTTTGGTGCTGGATGCTGACCTGGGTGGTGATGAGGGCTCAGTAGTGCGCCTGGTGCTCACTCTATCCCCTGTCCCAATGGGGATACTTGTTACCCTGCTCCATCCTGGCCTCTCAGCTGATGCAGCACCAGAGATGCTGCTTCTGGCATTAACATCTCCTAATGTGCCCTGTGGGAAATGGCCTGAGAGCCATCAAGTAGCCACTGGGTAGTTGTGGGACATGGGCCAGCGAAATGTGGGAGAGGCTGCAACACCTATTACAGCCCCTTGAATCATGCAGTGTGTTTTACTTTGCACTTTAATAGACCATATTAATGCACTGGCACATGGTGCCCAGGGAAGCTGTGGCTGCCCCATCCCTGGGCCAGGTTGGACAGGGCTTGGAACAACCTGCTGTAGTGGAAGGTGTTGGGGTATGAACTGGATGAGCTTCAAGGTCCTTTCCAACACAAACCAGGCTGGAATTCCATGGTCTATCCTGATTGTCTTACCCTTAACTCTGCCCAGTGCAGCCCAGCTCCCTGCTGCACCCTGTGCTGCCTTCCTTCCCATGTGATGAGCCTGCCAGGCTCCATTGGTACCTCCAGAAAGCACCATCCTATTAGTGCTGCTTCTCCCCACTCTTTGCTTCCAGGCAGGCTGTGCACATCAGGAGTGGCTCCAGCAGGTTTCCTCTGGACCAGCACCAGTGTGGGAGCAGAGAACCAGCTCTGCACCTGCCACTGCTTTAATACAGGCTGTAAATCAGATTATAACTGCCTGTCTGGCTCTGCATTGTGGACTCCGTGATTATTCAGCATTATGTAATCTCTGATAAAAGATGCTGCATCAGTAAAAGTGAATTAAACTATTGAGTGATAGGAGCTTATCGAATCGCTTGGAGTGATGCTGTCCTCCCTTTGGCTCTTTAACCTCTGCTGTGGCAGGAGCATGCCGGGCGCTGCCCTTGCTAACAGCCAGAGAACCCTGCTGACTGGGGTGGAATTGCTGCACTACAAATAAAGTTCCATCTCAGCTGTGAAAGACAGGGGTTTTGTAGTCTAAGGACTCAATATTTTATAGCAGTGGTCCCTTATCTGCATCGTGTGCAAGCAGAGTTACACAGGGATGTCTGCGAGGCGAGCGGATGCTCGATAAAGCTTGGCTCTTGGAGTGCTGATGGGCAGGGACTGCCTTCATTCCCAAACCTCTTGGGGGTGGACATGCATTGAATTCCCACATTAGGAGAGGGGGGAAAAAAGCATGCTTAGTTCTAAGCTGAGCATTTTGTCTTATTCTCCAGACACCCCCATACAAACAATATTGTCTTTTCTCTCCTTTTCAGGCCTTCTCTTTCTCCACGCGCAGCAGCTGGCTGATGGCTGAGGGATTTTGCTGTGTGTTTTCCTATTGCTTCATTTTCTTTCTCTGTGCTACGGGGTTTTATGTTTTCTTTCTGCTTTGCTGTGATATTAGAAACATTGCTAGGGGAAAGCAGAAAAAAGCAGCACAAGCCTAAACTGTAACTCCTGACACCCAGGTGCTTTGAAAAGCTTTCAAGTTTTGCAGAACTGGATAAGCAAAGAAAGGAGGGGTGGGGGGAATAAACCTACATCATTTATTTGACTTCACCCAGTAGCTGAAAGGGAAAGGTGCCGGGAAAGGGGGAAAAACAACACTTCAGAAATGTGAAATTAAAAGAAAGGCTCTGAAAAATTAAAAAGATAAAGGTGGTCTTTGATGTTTAACACAAAATCTTCAGCTTTAGACCTATTTTGTGCATGTGTGTTGGAGCAATGGGGTGCTGGGGGAGATGGGTCCCCATTGCTGCAGTAGTGATGAGGATGGATGGCTGGGGCAGGGCATCAGGAAGCCTTTGCTATGGAGAGAGGCAGGGTGGGTGTTGAGCCCCAGACCCCACCAGCCTCTGCAGCAGCATGGAAGATGCAGGCAGGGGATGAGACGGATGAGAGCATCGCGCTGCCCGGTCTGCAGTGTCATCCCCTGCTTGTCCTTCTCTCTCACCCCCTGCACAGGGGATGTTGAATAAAAAACCTCAGGCTTGACAGCCTGCTGATACCATAGTTTTAAATATACATGTTTGAGATCCTGAGATTTACTTTCTGACAGGTACAAGGGAGACAGCTCTGAGTGCTGGGCTGGAAAGTCGTTCGCATTAGCACTCAAACAAAGGGCTGCAAGCTGCACCACTTGCTTTTAATTAAAAGCTTTCCTTATTTTACAGCGTGGGCAGAGCCAGTATCTTCATTACACGCTTCCTGTACCCATCAGTGAGCCGGGTGAGTGACAGGTCACAGCGCTGCTCCCTCCAGACCCGCATCCTGATGTTGAGGGCAGCACACCGGTACCAAGGGGGATGATGCAGCTCCCCAGTGACCATGGACATGGGGACCACATTGCCAGCACCTCCCTGCCCATGCCCTCTGGGCATTGACAGGCACATCACAACAGGAAAGTCAGGCTTTGGATAAACTAATTGTGTTGCAAGGAGTGGAGCGAAGTGTTTAGGTTTCAGAGCCAATGTGTGGCATCTTTATTAATGTGCCTACTTGAGTTCTCTGGGACGCGATGTTTTCTCCTCGCCCTGGCTATCCATCTGAACTGATAATAGGACTATTAATCCATTTTGTTGACAGCCCTCGCAGACCTCCAGTGAGGCAGGAGACAGGGAGGGGTGGGCATGCAATCGATGCCTGGTCTATTCTGAAGGGATCCTGCCACAGCCTCTGGCAAGCTGAGTGTTAGCTGAGGGTGAAAGGACGGAGAGTTAGCCAAGGTTATAGGTGCTGTGCAGCCTGGCTTCTTCTTGGTCACCTGGAGACCATCTGCAGAAGGCCATTGAGATACAAGTTCTAGTTCATTTAGATGATCTTTAAGGTTCCTTCCAACCCAAACTATTCTCTACAGAAGCCAAACCTGCAGGGGACCCTGTGCTTCAGGGATACTGACACAGGGGTTATACACCATGGACCCACTCAGAACCCTTGTACCAGTCACTTAATCCCCCTCCATACCTCTATGGAGATGAAGTGTTTCTGATTTCAGGTCCTTTTCAAGCTACACATGGCCTGGCACAGCATCCATCGGGCACAGCATCCATTGTGCCAGTGGTTCCCTTTACAGCAGCAGAAATAGGTATTTGGAAAGGAATACAAAATGCAGGTCTGTGATACAGAAAGACAAATTCCAGTGGAAGAAGCCCTGGAAAAGGAGGTGCATCCCTGCCCAGCTCTCGCTCCTCTGCTCATCCACTGCCAGGGGCTGATCCCTTTCTATTCAGCCTGATCCTGTCTGGTTTCAACTATCTGCAGCCACAGAACTCTTTCCCTCCAGGGAACCACATCGCAATCCCTGTCGGCAGAGGGGATTTTTTTCCCCCTCTGTGACATTCAACCTAAACACTCCATTTCTTCATTTCCTGTCATCTCTTGTGGTGATGCCCCTTGTACTCCCGACAATAATTCCTTCCCTCCCTATTTACTCCAGCCGGATTGTAAGGCTCTTAAGTTTGTCTCCCCATGGCCAGCTCTTAACCAAGTGATATATATGTTTAAGCCTTTTAATCTGCCTTTGGATATCAGTCTCTCTGTGCCTTTGATCCTTTGTGTGGCTTCCCTCTGAACTGCGGCCAATTCATTGGTGCTGATGGGCTCCAGCTCCAGCCACACCTGAGCATCCCAGTGTTTCCATGGGCTCTTGGAGCAACACCAGGGGCTGGCCTGATGCTGCAGGCTCCTGGGTCCTCGTTGCTGTCACACAGACGATCACTGGGGTGTCACCTGGGTGCTTGGCTGCCCATCATTACTCCCATTTGCACCCATTTGTGTCCCATTTGCACGCAGTTGTTGAGGGCACTGCTCTTTCTGCCCCTGTTTCTGATCTCACCAGGCCCTTTTGGTGTTAATTTTCTGTGCTTGTTGGAGTTCACAGCAACTCCCAGCCACAGCATCCTCTGCCAAATTCGTTAATGCGTAGTTTACTCCCTCTTTCCAGGTCATTAATGAGGGTAGTAAATGAGAGCAGGCCTAACCTAGATCCCAGCAGTACCCCGTAAACACCCCCCCCTGTTTCTAATTACCCTTTGTTTATGAGCTTTCAGCCAGGTTTTCAATCCACATGGATTTGAGTCATCAAAAAGTATGTTTCCGAAGAAGACTTCAAGGATGCGGGAGCAAAGGCTCCAGCCACGTCTGCCTGCCCCATTCCCAGGTCATGGTGATCCACGCTGCTGTTTTCTGGGGGGGGAAAAAAAACTGGTAAAGACTCTTCTTTCTTCTTTGTGCCTCACTCCCTTCCTCCGGGAGCAGGTGGACCCTATATCCCCTAGGGAAGAAAGGGGGGGGGGGGCGGGGGCTAGGGGTACGGTGTCCCCCCTGGAGGTGGTGGTGTCCCTGGGGATGGTATCCATGGATGGATGTTGTCCCGAGGGAATGGTGTCTATGGATGGGGATGGTATCAATGAATGGATGTTGTCCCAAGGGAATGGTGTCTATGGATGGGGATGTCCAGGGGGGATAGTATCCATGGATGGATGTTGTCCCAAGGGAATGGTGTCTGTGGATGGGGATGGTATCGATGGATGGATGCTGTCCCGAGGGAATGGTGCCGTGGATGGGGTACCCCGTAGCTCCCCATGCATCGTGTGGGCCAGACGGGTTCCCGATTCCCGCGGTGTGGTGCGGTCCCTGCCGCTCCGCATCCCGACATTGGCCGCTAGATGGCACCGTTGTGCCTGGGAAGGCGCAGCGGGGCCCGACGGCGCGGCCAGGCCGGGGCCGGGCGGGGACAGGCGGACGAACGGGCTCACACGGCCGGGGGTGGGGGGGAGCTGCACCGGCGAGGCGCCGGCTCCCGCTGCCCACCGCCCCGATGGGGCCTGCGCTGCGGCAGCTCTGGCCGGGCCCCCCGTCCCGCTGCTTTCCCTGCCGCGGCGCCGGCTCGCCGCTATCGACCGGCGGGCTCCCGGGGCGGTGTGCCGCAGGGACGCGCCGGCCCCCGGCCCCCCCAGCTTGGAGCCTCGGGGCGGAGAACGGCGTGTGTGAGGGTGTGCAGCCGGCAGGCTCCAGGCTGGGCGCCACCAGCGCCGGGGCAGCCCCGCCTCCGGGCCCGGGAACACCTTCCCTGTGCCCCTTAATGAGGGCCCGGGAGCTTGCGTGGCACGGCGGGGACCCGAGGTAAGGCAGGAGGGGTGATTTCGGCTGGAACCGGTACCGTGGCGCTCCCCAGTAACCAGGAGCGAGCAGCGAGCGCTGCCGAGGCTGCAGCCGCCCGGGAGCGCGCGGCAGTCCCGGGTCTCAGGCCGGCTCCCGTGGAACCCAACCCGTGCAGCCGGGACGCATTCGTGGGGCTCACTGCTTCCCGAGCGGGAAGCGACTGAAGGGGCCTGGGGGTGATCCCGGTGCCTGGAGGGGCCCCCGAAGAGGGACCCATCGGTGCCCGCGGGCAGGCAGCGGCTGCCGCAGCCTCGGGGCTCCGGTGCGGGCTGGGCCCCGCGGGGCCACCCTGCCCCGCTCCCGGCCGCTCCGCTCCGCGGGTCCCGCCTTGGCTCCGCCCCGCCGGCCGGTAGCGCGGCTCGGAGCCATCCCATTGGCTGCGGCTTGGCGTGCTGGCCCCGCCCCCGAGCGCCCATTGGCTGTCACTCACCGCCGCCCGCCCCCGCGCCGCCCGCCGGCGCTCCGGACTGCGGGCAGTGGCGAGCGGCCGCCGCAGCGAGCGCCGGCGGGAGCGGGCTCGGAACCGCTCGGCACTACTCGGCTCCGCTCGGTTCGGTTCGGTTCGGCACCGCTCCGCTCGGCTCTGTTCGGCGCCCCGCTCCCGCACGCCATGCCCGGCCCCTCCGCGGCGCTGCCTGCTCGGAGCGCCTGAGCGGGCGGCGGTGCGTGGACGCGGGGGACCGCGGCTCCGGTGCCCGCACCCGCCCGCTCGCCCGCCGCCGGGGCAGCCCGGCGGGCGCTGCCCGCATGAGGGCGGCGGGGCCCTGAGGCGGGCGGCCGGCGGCCGTCGGGGCGCGGCGCGGCGGCGATGGGGGCTCTCCCGGCGCTGCTGGGGGCCGCCTTGCTGTGGGCCGGCGCCGGGGCCCTCGTCAACCTCAAGTACTCGGTGGAGGAGGAGCAGCGGGCCGGCACGGTGATCGCCAACGTCGCCAAGGACGCCCGGGACGCCGGTTTCGTGCTGGACCCCCGGCAGCCCGCTGCCTTCCGGGTGGTCTCCAACTCGGCCCCCCATCTGGTGGACATCAGCCCCGGGTCCGGGTTGCTGGTGACCAAGCAGAAGATCGACCGGGACCTGCTGTGCCGGCAGAGCCCCAAGTGCATCATCTCGCTGGAGGTGATGTCCAGCTCCATGGAGATCTGCGTGATCAAGCTGGAGATCAAGGACCTCAACGACAACGCGCCCAGCTTCCCCACCGACCAGATTGAGCTGGAGATCTCGGAGACGGCCAGCCCCGGCACCCGGGTGCCTCTGGAGAGCGCCTACGACCCGGACTCGGGCAGCTTTGGTGTGCAGAGCTACGAGATCACCCCCAATGACCTCTTTGGGCTGGAGACCAAGACGCGGGGCGATGGGTCCCGCTTTGCCGAGCTGGTGGTGGAGAAGAGCCTGGACCGCGAGACCCAGTCCCACTACAGCTACGTGATCACGGCGTTGGACGGGGGTGACCCGCCCAATTTTGGCACGGTGGAGCTCAGCATCCGCGTCATTGACTCCAATGACAACAACCCGCTCTTCGAGGAGCCGGCCTACACCGTCAGCGTGCCTGAGAACGCCCCGCCGGGCACACCAGTTATCCGCCTCAACGCCTCCGACCCGGATGAGGGCACCAATGGCCAGGTCCTCTACTCTTTCCATAGTTATGTCTCCGAGAGGGCACGGGAGCTCTTCCAGATCGACCCGCAGAGTGGCCTCATCACCGTGAGCGGTGCCATTGACTATGAGGAGGGTCACGTCTATGAGCTGGACGTGCAGGCCAAGGACTTGGGGCCTAACTCCATCCCCGCCCATTGCAAAGTGACCATCAGCGTCCAGGATGCCAATGACAACCCACCGCTCATCAACCTGCTCTCTGTCAACAGCGAGCTGGTGGAGGTGAGCGAAAACGCCCCACCGGGCTATGTCATTGCCTTGGTGCGTGTCTCGGACCGCGACTCCGGGGCCAATGGGCGTGTGCAGTGCAAGCTCCTGGGCAATGTGCCCTTCCGGCTCCAGGAATACGAGAGCTTCTCCACTATCCTGGTGGATGGGCGGCTGGACCGGGAGCAGAGGGACCAGTACAACCTCACCATCCAGGCCAGGGACAACGGCGTTCCCTCCCTGCAGGCCACCAAGTCCTTCACTGTCAAGATCACCGATGAGAATGACAACCATCCCCACTTCTCCAAGCCCTATTACCAGGTGATCGTGCAGGAGAACAACACCCCGGGGGCCTATCTCCTCTCTGTCTCTGCCAGGGACCCTGACCTGGGCCTCAATGGCAGTGTCTCCTACCAGATTGTGCCCTCCCAAGTCAGGGACATGCCTGTCTTCACCTATGTCTCCATCAACCCCAACTCTGGAGATATCTATGCTTTGAGGTCCTTCAATCACGAACAGACAAAGGCCTTTGAGTTCAAGGTCTTGGCAAAAGATGGGGGTAACCCCTCTCTGCAGAGCAATGCCACTGTGAGGGTGATTGTCCTGGATGTCAATGACAACACCCCGGTGATCACAGCCCCACCGCTGGTCAATGGGACGGCGGAGGTGTACATCCCCAGGAACGCAGGGGTCGGCTACCTGGTCACCGTGGTCAAGGCAGACGATTATGATGAGGGTGAAAATGGCAGACTCTCCTATGAAATGGTGGAAGGAGACAGAGGGTTTTTTGAGATAGACCAGGTCAATGGAGAGATAAGGACCACCAGAGCCTTTGGGGAGAATGCCAAGACAGCCTATGAGCTGATTGTGGTGGCTCACGACCATGGGAAAACATCTCTGTCGGCTTCCGCCTTGATTTTGATATACCTGTCTCCAGCCCTGGATGCCCAGGAGTCCATAGGATCTGTTAACCTCTCTCTGATTTTCATTATTGCCCTGGGGTCTATCGCAGCCATTCTTTTTGTCACCATGATCTTCGTGGCAGTCAAGTGCAAAAGGGATAACAAGGAAATCAGGACCTACAACTGCAGGTAAAGACCTCTTTTTCTTCTGTGCACCCTGCTTTGATTTTTGCCACCACGCTCACTTTTCCCTTTGCTGCTGTATCCTTAAGGGAGGGCCTGGAGGGGGATAGATTTCCTTTAGGGATAAAAGTGAGGTTCCTCTAGGAAGATTCCCTGCGAAGCTTTAAGGAATTGCTCCCTGGGAGGAGAGCTCAAATCCGTGCCGAGTAACAGATCCACTTAATCGTGCAGCTTGACAATCTGTTGCAGCATCCCCGTCGCAGGGAGCGGGAGGACAACACTTTGCCAGAGGCATGGCTGGCTCCCGCGGGCAGCCCCCCATTCCCAGCGCCTCTCCCATAGCTCACAATGGGGGGGGGGGGGAAGCCCCCGACCACCGCAGCATCCCCGCTGCAGACCTTCCCCGAGCCCTTGCTCGCTGTTCAAAAGAGCCATTGTGCACCCGATGTGGCTCCTCCTGGGGCCAGCTGGAGGGAATAGTGCCCCAAATCACCCCTTTTCACCCCGATCCTCTGCTCCGGCACCCGGCACGGCCGGTTGGACTGGGAGCAATGGGGCCGAGGAGGGATTTTGCCCTGGCTGGATGCGTGCTCTTAGGTCCGAAATGCCGGAGGGGAGGTCAGCCCCGTGCCCAGTGCTGCTGAAAGGGTGATAGGGGAAATCCATCCCCCTGAATATGTAACAGCCCGGCGATTATTGTCTCTCTTTTACTATTCTCTGTGTTACACAAGTTAGGAGACAAATGCTAACCACACATGAATATCAATCAGATGCCATAAAAGAGCAGCTGCAATGCCTCATAAATGGTTTAATCCTGTTACTAGTGAAATAGCCATGACTTCTCCATTCCTTGGGCTCCGAGTCGTTTCGGAGGGGAGGGATGGGAATTAATTTGGCTCTACCTTGGAAACGCAACGCTGGCCCCCGGCAATTCTGTGGCGGGGGGGGGGGGGGCATGTGCAGTCCTTAAACTTTTATTTAAGCAGGAATAATGGTGGAGAGTTTGGGTTTTATGCCCCGTTTTCACAGCTTAAAGCCTTTTTTCTCAATGGGGGAAAAAATCATCTGCAAATAAAGGTCGGTCTGTGCTGTATTATGGGATGTCAGGCTTCAAGTGAAAGCTCATCCAGCAGATTTCGTGCCAGCTTGGCCCGTTCAATGAGAATAGGAGCTGAATGGATAAAAATCACACCGTGGTGGTAGCCCCTAATAGCTTCACACATCGGTATAAACTCTGGGTTTGCTGTGATGGCTTCGGGATTAATGAAGTGCAGTTTAATTAAATAATTGGTCAATAGAGAAGGGACAGCAAAATGAATGCCTGCAGGAAATAACTGGGTTCTCCCGTTGCCAAACTTAAAACACTGAGGCAAACAGAACAATTAAAGCTTCATCAAGCACTGCTAGATGAGGCAGCAACGTATAGATTGGTGGCACGACAGGAATCCCTGCCTTCCCCTGATTTATCTGCATGCTCCGGGCGATGCACGGGCTCTTATCAGCGCGCATCTGAGCAGGAGAAGCTGGCTGCAGAGGTGGAGAAGCACCAGGTAGGCTCATGGTGACCATGGGCACCCTCTCCCTGCACTGCCTGCGTGCCTTTGGGCTTTGCAGAGCCTTATCTGAGAGGTTCCCCGGCAGAGCTGCTGGAGAGGCTTCATAAAATGGGTTAATTTATGAGGCACATCAGGTTATATGAGAGCTGTTCGACTTGGTGGCGTTTTCATGCTCAGGCAATTAGCTTCCTGGAACAAGAAGATTTGTCCAATATTTGCCTTCCTAGATAAAACTGTGTTATTTATTCATCCCATTATTTCTGTTGCAGCTATGGGAATTTTCCCCCTTTATTTTTAAATGCTGTTATCATAACCACGAGAAAAGCAAAGTCCTCACTTTCAGATGTGCATTCCTGACTAGGGATAGCATTTGATGTGCTTCCCTGGGAAGTATCGAGCTGCCCTGTGCTGTGCATGTGCAAATCCATCTGTGGGGCATTGGCATTTGGAAAAAGGAGCCACTCTGAGCTGAGCATCCCCAGTTCCTGCGAGATGCGGTCATGTATTTATGGTTATTTGCTCGGCTGCTGTCTTAAGGGTAACTTTCTCCCTCCGGTGCTTTGTAGAAGGCAAACAAGGCACTTCATCAGTCGGTTCCTTTGGCAGGTGGGAAGCGAAAGAGGGAAAGAAAGGCAGAGAAAAACAAGCTTTCAGTGAGGAAAGAGAAAAAGAAGGTCAAAAAGGATCATTTCTCTTTGCAAAACACGGTTGTTGCTCTCCGATTTCCAGGAGGCAAAAAGCATCTCCCAGCAGAAGGGGGTGTGCGTGTCAGGGGGTGAGGGATGAAGAGGATGCGGTTGGAGAAGAGCTTTTGGGTTATCGGGTATTATCAGGAGATAGCCTACACAGCAGCAAATTGGGTAAGGCATTAATAAACAAACAGCCTTTGGAGTGTGAGAGTCTTGAGCTTGCCAGCTCAGGCTGCTTCTGGGTCTGCTTTATTTACTGCTGTGGAAAATGAACTAGGGGAAAAAAAAATGCTCTATTCATTTTGAATTTGCATTATGGGGACCAAATTAAATCCCGTTTAGAATCCTTAGTCTGCATGGAAATGAATTCAGGTACCCTTTTCAGTTCATGGAAACTGATTTTAACATCCCCATTTTTCTCCTCTGCAGGCTGGACTTTACTCCTAGTAGCTAAATATCAGCAATCACAAACACTAGGATAAAACCCCAGAGGCATATTCTTCCTTCCCATTACTTTCCATATTTGACCTGCAAGCATCATACATATGAAAATAAGCTAAAGATGGTGTCGTGCCACCAGACCCGAAACATGACGTAATGTGCATGACTAAGAAGCCTACATGGAGATGGGGGCCAAGCCCTCTGGGTTTCTGCATGTGTATTTAGCGGGGCAGGTTCAGGATGCTCTCAGCTGTTCATTTCCATTCTGTCCCCCAGAATCGCAGAGTACTCCTATGGGCATCAGAAGAAATCAAGCAAGAAGAAGAAGATCAGCAAGAATGATATCCGCCTGGTGCCGCGGGACGTGGAGGAGACGGATAAAATGAACGTTGTCAGCTGCTCCTCTCTCACTTCATCCCTCAACTACTTCGACTACCACCAGCAGACCCTGCCGCTGGGCTGCCGCCGCTCCGAAAGCACCTTCCTCAATGTGGAGAGCCAGAACAACAGGAACGCCGGCTCCAACCACATCTACCATCACACCTTCACGGGGCAGAGCCCCCAGCAGCCCGACCTCATCATCAACGGGATGCCGCTGCCGGAGGTGAGTGTTGGTACCCCTTGGGCATCCGGAGCAGGTTTGTGCTGTTGGTGTAAGCGCTGCCCAAAGGATGTGTTGAGCGATGGGCAATGCTGGCTTTGGGTGTTGGATGCTCTGGAGCAAGGGACTGATGGAGGATGGAAGCTGCGGGCTCTGGGACAGCCCCAACATGTGGTCATGGTGGATGTTTCACCTCCAAGCGCTGCAGAGAGCCTTAGAGATGCCCAGGCAGGGATGCTGGCATGGTCAGGTCAGGCCAGGCTGTGGTGGATGCTTTGCAGGTGGGTTTGGAGTGTGGAGATGCTCAAGGGAGGAGACACTCATTGCCTTCACAGGAGGTTTTTAGGCGGGCATTGAAAGCAGTGCTGGTGGTTGTTGTTCTGGAGGCAATGGGTTGTGCTGGGGGTGCCCCATTGTCACTGCCTGGCCCTGCTGTCCCCTCACCATGCAGGCATGGGAGGGATGCTGAAGGCAGGGAAAGGGGCTGCTTGGATCCACACCATCCTCATCAGGTTCTTCTAATTCATTGGCTTTCCTGTATATCACAGGCATCATTTAATGTTGCTTGTTTGTCTCTCTTTGAATTATTGTTTGGTATTAAGCAAAACAATCAAAGGTTTGTCATGTTTCCTGCTTTGAACGGAGTAACAAAGCTGAAAAAGCAGCTGAAATATTTATGGCTCGCTCTGTTTTGCGTTCAGTGTGCTGGTGTAAATGCAAAACAGTGCTGCTGGAGACAGTGGAGCTGCTTCACATTTATCCTTGTGCTATGGAGAGCAGAGCATGGCCCTCTTTGGAAGCCTTCAAGGCTGCTGGAGAGGGCTTGTGCTGGTGGGCCTCATCCTGCTCTGTGTGTATTGGTGATATGTTCATTGAACCCTGGTGTTTAACCTCTGCTGAGGCTGCAGAACCAGCTCCCAAGAGGTCACATATGAGTGTTGGACCAGTTTTAGGATGCTTCAGCCCAAATGTCTGTTGCTCAAAGTGGAGGTGCAGCTTTGAGCTTTGAGAGTGGAAATGACCTGGGTATAAGCACTAACATAGTCTACTTGCATGTATCCAGCCATAGGGCTTGAGTGGGCTCTTCTGCTCCCAAGTGAAAAGGATAATCAGGCTTTGGAGCAGGCTGCCCAGGGCAGTGCTGGAGTCACTGTCCCTGGAAGCATTCACAAACCATGTAGATGAGGCCTTTAGTGACATGGTTTAGTGGTGGACTTGGCAGTGCTGGGCAATGGTTGGACTGGATGAGCTGAAAGGTCTTTTCCAGCCTGATTGATTCTGTATCCCAGTGGGAAGGGGCAGGGATGTTGCATCCAAGTGTGAATGGGAGCCATCTGGGATAAGCCTGTCTGTGGTCAAATAAGGCAGAAGAGCTGTTACTGAAGCTGGCTTCTCTCCTTGTGCTGTGCCCAGGTAGGCTGGGAATGGGAAACATCACCCTTCATATATTAGGGGATGTCTATTGATGCTCAGATTTGCCTGTGCTCTTTACTGAGTACCAGCAGGGGCTCAGGGTACCCAGCAGCCTGGGGGACACATGCCAAGCTGTGAGCGACCATCACTGTTGGGATGCTGGGGAATTCCTGCCTTCCTCGAGCGATGTCCTTTGGAGAGGTGTCTCAAGCATATCTCTGGCTGGTGCCTTGGTGTGGGAGCACCCTGTCAGCCTGTGATTCATTGCCACAGACAAAATGCAGTCATAAAACCCATCCCACGCTGGCATTAGCCAGCAGCACACGCTGGCAGCAGTCTGTGGTGCCAGGAAGGAGGGAAGGACCATTGGGAACATCATAGCTCAGCTGATGAAGTTAACAGGCAGCGGAGGGCAGGAGGCAGCACTGACCATGTCCCTCCTCAATGCAGCGGTTAGCCTGGGGTCTGGCAGCGTGTGGAGGTCCCCATGCCCTGTGCACCCTCATGTGAGGGAGCTGGGATGCTTGTTGCTTTGCATTGTTTCTCCATCCCCAACTCTTGTGCTGGTGGCATGCACTGTGAGAAATACATTTGTCTTTTGTAATGGCTGCTATGGAGTGTCAGCTTAGAACATGCCCTCCAGCAGCTGATGCTCTCCAGTCCTGCTAACGGACAGCAGCCCTGGGGTGGATGCTGTCTGGGAGAGCAGCATGTCCTGGCAGGGATCTGCTTGCTCCCTGGGGATGCTTTTGGACAAAAGAGCAGGGCCAGGGCACGGGGAGGAGAAATCCCAACTGCAGGCTGTTTGGAAGTTTGGGTTAGGGTGGGAACGTCTATGGTTTTTTGGCAGAGTCCCAGTGTTATGCTCCCAGCTATTGCAAGGAAAATTATCTCGCTGGTGGTGTGGGTTCTACCTAAGGGGCAGGAGGATTAGTGGTGACTGGAGTGACAGCCATGGTCTGGCACACAGGATGACACAGAAACACCATAAAAGATGCTTTCACATGTCCAGAGGACCGTTACAGCTTCTTACTCATCGCAGCCTGTCACTGCCTTAGCAAGCATTGCAGTGTGATGATGTGCTATTGGTACACCTCCAGGTGGTGATGATTTAATAAATACAATTCCAGCCCGGAGTTTCCAGAGCCAAACCTTCCCCTGCAGTACATCTGGTGGGACTTTGTCTGGGCTGGTTTGAATCGCCTCCGGTGATGATGCTGCCGGCGTTTCCCCAGGGAGCCCTTATGAGGTGTCAGCATCATGGAGATATTGATGCTGCTCCACCGAGGAGTGACTTTTCCTGATGGGAAGGCAAAGTATCGGTTGATAAAAGATAAAATAGGGAGGTAAATGTGTCTATGGTGGTGTCATGTAGCATATGATGGTTGTGGCTGGGAGTAAACGTCTGCAGACACATGCTGTCCTAAGCAGTAGTGGGTTTGCAGTGTAGCTGGTCTTTAATGTGAGCTTTATTTGCCTTATGCCCTGAAGTACAAGTCGCCGAGGCTGGGTTGTTTGTGGAGCTTCAGGAACTGTGTCCTCCCTGCCGTGGTGGCAGGTCCCGGGGCTTGTGGTGCTGTGCTGGTGGTAACTGTGCTCCTTGGTGCTCCCCATCTTCCCCTGATGATACAGGAAGGGTTAAACAGTAGCTAATGCAGGGGCTGCAAAACAAGTTTGGGGTGATCCTTGATAAACTTTTCCCTTTGGGTCAGGGCTTGGCTGCCAAGACAGCATCGGGAGGCAGTGGGGGACATCCTGGGTGGGGGGGTTCTGGCCTCTTGGGTACCACTCAGGGATGCCTGCCTGTGGCCTTTGAGCATCCTCGTGGCTGTAGGCAGTGATGGCAGGAAGTGTTATGAGCAGCTCTGGTGATTGTGGCTGACAGCGGGAGGCTTGGGCCCCGTTAGTGTTTGGACTTGTTTAGCAGGAGGGAGAGTGGGACATGTTGGAGCCGCGAGGGCATTGCCGGTCAGAGCTCTGCTGCTGCCGAGGGCTTTCCTTTGTCTTCCTGCTGAGCCGGAGGAGAAGTCAGCTTTGAAACCAAAAGGGCTTGTTGTTAGGTTTTGCATGTTTATTACTGAAAGTTGTACCAGGAGACTAAATATCAAAAGGAATGGGTGCCTTGATAAAAATGCAGTTTGCATTGGGTTGGTGTGGAAAGTGGTCTGAATGCCCAGCCTTTTAGGATGCCTGGGACACGACTCGCATGTCGAGCAGCCACCCTTGGGTAACACTTCCATGCCTCGGTCTTGACTTGGTGGTTTTAAAAGAAAACTCTGTGTGTGCAATGGCTGCATCTGGGTTTCAGAGGCAGTTTGACATCCAAAATCTGTGCCGCTTTGGGAAACGATGCTGATGCATTGTGTGATTCCCAGGAACAGGGAGCATCCCCTGGGATACCACAGCTCTCTCTGCCCCTTGCTCTGACCTGGGGCCACAGTGACCCAGCAGAACCCAGCATGGGAGAGGCGAAGAGGTGTGAAACAGGGGTGGGGGAATTCCAGAGGTGGAATTGGCATGAAGGTGCGGGATTGATGCTCTCTGGGGGTCCAGATGGCTCTGCTCTGGCAGCAGCAGGGAAGGTAAGCAGCAGCACTGCCCTTAGACTATAAGCAGAATGAGGATAAGGCATGGCCTTGCTCTGGTGCTGCTTTGGTAGGTTTGAGATGATCAAGGCAGAATCCTTTGGGTCCCCACATGGTGACAAGCCCCAGGCCCAGGTCTGTCCATGGGGGTCATGTCCGTGGGGATCTGCCACCTCCTGAGCTGGTAACCACCATCAATAGGATGGGGAATTACTGGTGTTAGTGATAATCCCGGTCTAATCCCCCAACCTTGATACACTCCCCTGTAATCCTCACTCACACTGATTTCATTGGGGCTCCTGGTGGCAGTGGGGATTATTTGAGCGAGCAACAGTTGCAGGATAAGGCCCTGTTGGTTTCAGATGTGGTTTTTTACTACCTGGAAAGCGTTCTCCTCACTATAGAAAATGGGTTTCGAAGCACAATAGAGCAATTTTCGTTGCAGGCAGCAGCGGCAGTTTCTGCTCTGGCTATCTGGTGGTGTTAACTAAAGCACATTTCTACAGCACACAAAGAGTTTTGTTTTGGGAGGAATGAAATCAGCGTGGCTGCTCCTCTCTCTCTGTCATTTCTCTACTTGTCAATTCTTTCTTCCCCTCCAGCTTATCCTCCTCTTCTCTGCTAGCCTTAAAAAGCCCCCAAAGTGTCTGTTGTAATCACATTTGGTGTGTTACAACCAGAATGAATGTACTCACTTTAATATGCTGGGTTTGAGGAAATCACTTTCTGTCTGGTCTAACAGACAATTTGTTATAAACCATGCCGTTTAGAAGCAAAGGGCCTTGCTTTAGTGTAACGCTGGGGAGATGTCACGATACATAATTGGAAGGGATTTGGCTTGCTTCTGAGTAATACTGTGGATAGAGCAGGGGAAGGGGAGAAAGGAAAGGAGGTGTGTTCCAACCCGGAGAAAGTGTGCCGTGCTGAGGCGTGCCAGGCTCTTGGAATGAGGCTTATTTTGAGCAGGGATAATAATTAAAGCATGATCAGCGCCGATGCTCCGCTAGGCAGAAGGCTGACTTCGCAGCCAGCGTTGCCAGTCTTGCTTTCTCCTTGGGAGGTCACTGTAACTCAGCACTTTTTGTGCCTGCGATGTGCACCGCGCTGGGTAAGCACAGGTCACGGCTCCATCTGTGCCTCGGCATTCCCATACCTGGGTATCCCTGTCTAGGAGCTAACAGCAGCATTCATCCTTCGGGAGCCCACCCAAGAGGAGTGATGCTTTCAGCTTTAGGTAGCCACTGGGTATCCTCTCCCTAGGGAAAGCTCAGCAGACCCTGCCAGGCCCACCCCAAACCAACCTGGATGCTCTCCATACTCACTCCCAATGTGCCCTGAAATGGCAACTCCCAGCAAATCCCACGGCTTAACGACTCCCAGAGAGTTCTGTGTATCACTGCATGTTCCCTGACCTCTCGGAGCATCGGATGCTGACATTATGGAAATCAGCAGCTCTCTATTCCATGCCAAGGTCAGCCTAACCAAATTACACTTCTCCTAATGTAATCGCTCTGAGCAATCTGTGTGGAAAACCTCATTTGAATACCTTGCAGCAAGGATACACATGCCAGCTCCCATTCCCATTTAACCACATCTCACTGATGGCCACACTCGCTGCGTCTTGGGCAAACCTTTGGTTCAACACACTTTGGCTCTTCATGGAGTCATTTAGGTTGGAAAAGATCATTAAGATCATCCAAACCTACGCTGCCAACTTCATCACTAAATCATGTATGTTTTCTATGGGTGATATGGGGCTGCAACCCTATCCTGGCACCCCTTTGGCTTTTCCAAGGGTTTTCCAGCCTGCAGTGGGGTCCTGGATAGGTGGGACCAAGGGTGTTTGCTGCAAGGGTCCTTAGAGGAATTGGGGATGGTGTGTGGTGCGGTGGCAGTAGCCAAGCTGTATTTAGCGGTAAAAACCTTCTCCTCTGATGGCAAGACCTAGGGTGCTCAACAGGAATATGATTATATTGTTATATATTGCATACTGTATATGATATATATTATAGACAATATGCTCTGATACACACAAAATATTTATAACCATATAAAAAGTGTGTCTAGAATTATTCCATATTATACCTAATTATCTAAATAAGAATATAATACATTGTATAACCATATATATATCTCAGTTGGTTTTATGCTGCTGGATTGGGGTTTATGGCTCACTTGCTGAAAGCAGAGAGGCTCGTTTTTGTTCTCCTTTTAGTAAATCTGAATTTCTGATGCCTATTTCTGATGCATAACTCTTCCTCGCTGAGTCTATAAAAAACCCTCCTGCAGCTAAATTTACATGGCAGAGAAGAATTTTCCCTTAAATTAGGCAAGATTTGTAGTAAGTTTTGAGGGTTCTTAAATGACATCAGGAGGATGGTCTTGCACACTACGTCTGGCCTTTTTTGGGGGAGTTTCCAAGTGAACTCCTGCTGTATTGAGCTATTTGGGTGCTGTGGTTTCTCCCTGTCGTTCAGTTTGCATAAAGCTCATGCTGCATCCAAAGGCATTGTAAGGCCAAGCGCACGTAGCCTTTGAGTAACCTTATGCACACTCACTTTTCTCCATGGATAGAGCTGTATCTTCCAGCTGCCATGTCCTGAAGTCCCTCCCGAGGGCTTTGAGCCAGAGAAGCTCCTCAGCCATGTGTCCTCCTGGGTCCTTGGGGCTCCTGCCCTCACTGAGGGTGCCCTGCTTGGATCTTCGCTAAATTCCCATCATCTGGCAATGGCAGAGCTCCCTGCCTGCCTCCATCCTGAGGCTCTTTGGGCGATGAGCCCTCCATCTCCTCTGGGAGACCTCTCATCCCTCTCTCCCACTTCCATGCAAGGGCTTGGATAGGGGACCCCATCCCTGCCCGTTCCCTCTTCCCTGCCAGGCTGCCTATGGGTCCAGGCACAGCCTCACTTCAATAAATGATTAGATATTGTTCCCAGTAGGGGCTATAGTTGAGTTCCAATCATTTTCTGTTAATTAAAGTAGGGGATGGTCTTATTTGTAGCATAAATAGTTGTAATCTGTGTACTTATAAGTGTAATTATGATTTAAATTAGAGTGTGCTCTGACTCAGTGATGGATGGGGTGCTCTGCAGGCAGTGCTACCCTAGCAGGGCTGCGATATAAGGGTCTTCTGGGGTCCCCCATGGTCCTCATTATCCTCAGGAGAGCATCACTGGGAGCTCAGCAAATGGATGCTGATGATGTTGATGGCTCCCAATTTTGCTCTTCCTGTTGGGGCAGAGCATGCTCATGGCACCTGTCAGAGGGTTTGAGAGAGAATAGACTTCAGTGTTCCTGCTTCGGTGTCTCCCTATAGTTTCTAGTCTCAATTTGGAGTGAAGTAATGGCTTATGTCAGCCAGACAAGTGATTAGTACTTAGCCTTGGAATTAACATGGAATTACGTTGAGTTCTCGTTAGGCTGGTGAAGGCTGGAGAGCGGCGACTGCTAATGCTGCAGTGATTCGTGCTTCCATACCTCTGATGGAAGCCCTCAGCATGCTGTAGGGGACCCCAGCCACCCCTTCTCCTCACCCCCAGCTCCTCATGCAGGTCTGGGACAGGTAGCCTAGTATGCATTGCAGCCAGGTAGATGAGGTCTTTGTCTTGACATCCCGTTGGCCCCCAGAGATCAGGACGTGAATCCCTCCTGGTTCTCCCGGCGCTCTGGAGCTTGTTGGATTAAACCATCTTTTGTAATGGCAGGTGTATGCCACAGGGCAGGTTGTAAAACTCCGGTGTTGGTGGATTGCATTAACCCATCCTAAGTCAGGTATGTAAAATTCCATTAAGCAAAAACCCTCTGGCATTTTCTCACCCTCTGCTCGAGCTCTGCAGGCTATGCTAATGCAGTGCGCTCATCTATTAGGAGGATGATGGCTTTAAAATAATAACATTTATCTTTGGCAGCGGACCTACAATAGTGCACGCCGAGTACAATTTTGTGAAAGGCTCTGCAGATGTTGCCTCGTTCAATCTGGGTCAAAAAGAGTGCTTAGAATCATAAAGGTTAGAAAGAGATCAAATAATTCGGCGGTTTTATTGCTGAATAATGTACTTGGAAAATATCATTCACCATTATTAGACTAAGTGAGTACAGAAAACACAGGACTCAATAGTCATTTCTCAGTATTGGCTGATTTTACTGGGTTTATAATGTAGCTAAATTCCCTGTTATTGATTCAAGCATCGATTATTGATCTGGACCTCTAAATGCATGTGCTGGTGGGAGCACACGGGAGTTGGACAGTTAGGGAATTAAGCTTCCACACCTCCCTGCAGCGCTTGGCAGCACACCCATGGGCAGAAGGATGCTGCTTTTGGGGAGCTCTCGGTGTTTTACCTTCACAAAGGTGAAAAAGCAGGAAAACACCCATCTTACGAGTGTTCTTTTCCATGCCTCACATAAACTTGGTCATGCAAGCCCAGATGTGGGCTTAGTGCCTGCGACTCTTGTCACCTCCTCCCTCCTAGACTTTTCATATTCAGATTCACATCTGGATGCTCTGGCAGGAGCCCAGCTTCAGTGACATTTAGTAATCAAATCCACGCGGCTGTTGGCTTAGAAACAGCATCCAAACCTGTCTGTCTGCCTGGTGGAATGCCTCTCCAGACGTTTGCAAGTGGTTCCTCTTCTTTCTTGTGCAGCCCCCACTGTGGTTGTGTCCCCTTTGAGGAGGTTAGTACCATGCATGGGCTGAGATCCTTCATGTACATCAATTAATTGCAGGGGTTGGGTTGATGAGAAACCAAAGCCGTGGTCCCATATGGGCTCTGCATCCTGTGGTGAGCCCATGGACCAGAGCTGGCAGCGTCATTGTGGGAGCCACAGGCATCCCACTGGGCTGGGGCTTGCTTTGGATTCCTTTGTTTAGGAGGGAAAAAAAAAGATGAATTTTGGAATATGTTCATCTCCTGTTCTCCGCACTTGGTTGTTGTCAGCATTAATATGCCATTAACACATGCTCATTAGGAGGAAAATGATTATACCCTGCAGAGGATGGGGGAAACCTTCATTAGGCACTAACATATTGAACTGAGCTGCAAACTTCACTTGGGAAAACTGGGGAAGGTTCTGCTCAGCATCAGGTTTCCCTCATTTCTCACTGGGTGGATGAAAGCACCTCGTCCTTTAGCAAGTACTCTCAACCAGGGCTGGGGGTCCAGCACTGAAATCCTTCTCAGGACCTCAGATCCATCTCCCCCACACGTCAAAGATGTCCTCATCAAAGCTTATTTTGGCACGCAAAGAGGACACAAACCTGTGTCCCTCCCTCCGATGACTCCTTAGGCTTGATGAGATGAAATCTCTGCATAGCTGGGTGATGCTCCGGGAGCAGATTGGTTGAGAAAGGAGGTGTCATTTCTACATCCTTACTCTTCACACTGTAACGACCTTTTAAGTGTTCATCTGGCCTTGCTGCCTCCAGTCTGAAGCCATAACCTGCCATGTGTGACAGGGCAATTGCTCGCCCTGGTAATGATTACAGCGCAGCCCAGCGTTGTTCCCTTGTTTGCTCGGCGCGTGGCAGCTTGAGGCATGTGCATGGTGCTCTCTTAAAGTCAATCAATACGAATAATTGCAAGTTGAGGGGGGGGAGAGGGCTCTAACAGACAAATACTTGCAGATTAAAACCCTTTTTGCATGCGGACGCCTCTTGTGATAGGTAACAGGGGATGGACAATAAGGACCATATGTGGTGTTTAATCAGAATTTATTCTAAATAGGGTGATTTCATAGAGTTCCATGGAGCTGACATCTGTCTCTGTATTAATTGTGAGCGTGTTGTCTCTGTCCCTGCCCTGCTCCCCTCTCTGCCTGGGGTTTTGCAGTGTTGGTGGTGGGGTCACTGTGGTCCTGTCCCCTCTGTATAGATGCAGCCATAGGGAATCCCATGGATTGGTTTTCATCTACAGACCTCAGCAAAGCAGAAATGGCATTTGCTGGGTCTAGCTGAAGGTGTGTGAAAGCATGGCCTCATCAGGAGTACAGGAAAGTGCTGGGGGAGATAGCCCTGGTGCTACAGAAAATTGCTTCTGGTGCCTTCATCAGCCTCAGAGCAGTGATGGAGAGCTGAGCTGTAGCTGCTCATGGGGAGACCCAGATCGCAGGTTGGAGGGTTCCTCCCTGCAGAGATGGAGACAGAGAGGGCTGGAGCTGCCCATTCCCAGCTCACGTTCCCTTTGGTGACCTGGCCCTTCCTTTGTCGTTGATCCTGAAACCTAATGAGGAACGGCTGAGGGACATGGGGGGTTCAGTCTGGAGAAGAGAAGGCTCAGGGGGGACGTGATCGCTCCCTACAACTGCCTGACAGGAGGAGGGAGCCAGGAGGGGCTGGGCTCTACTCCCAAGGAACAAGGGATGGGACAAGAGGAAATGGCCTCAAGCTGCCCCAGGGCAGGTTTAGATGGAGCTGAGGAACAATTCCTTCCCCAGAGGGTGCTCAGGCATTGGAACAGGCTGCCCAGGGCAGGGCTGCAGTCACCATCCCTGCAAGTGTTCACACACCGTGGAGACGAGGCCTCAGTGCCATGGTGGCCTCAGCAGTGCTGGGGAATGGTTGGTCTTGATGACCTTGAAGGTCTTTTCCAACCTGGTTGATTCTATGATTCTAATAATGAGGAAGTTTGCCAAAATCAGAAGTCACTGATAGGGAGGGACATGAGGTGGTGAAGTGAGATACCAACATGCAACAGGTCAAGCTTGAAAGCTTTTTATCTATCAGTGCCTCCATTAGAAGCGAGTACCATCTCCTGTCTTGTGTTGACTGGACAGACAGATGAACGCCCATGCTGTCGAGGAGACACTTTGGTGGCCATCCACCTTCACCCAACCCCTTGGTTCTTTCTCCTCCAACCATAATGACTTCTCCTCTCATCCCACCATGCTGTCCCCATACCGAGCAGGCAGAGGCTCCCTTCTGGCCGCATTGGAAGCGTGGCTGCTCCATGTGCTGGCTGCTGCGTGACTCATGGAATCGCCATGCGAAATGCATCATTCATAAACTGTTTAGTGTGACCCTTCTGTACAGTAGCACTAATTATTATTATCACAGAAGCCCAGCAAACCAGACTAGTAATTATCAGGGATTTATTTGAATGGACAGCTAAGCTATTCTTGGCAAGTTAGTCAAAGCAGTTGTCATGACAGCCACACAAATGTGTCTTATGAATTGGGTTAATTAGGGTAATTAATAACTGTTGTTTTGCCCTTTTTAACAAGGTATTGCTTAGACACCATCAAAAATTAGCAATTGTACCTAACAGAAATAGTCTTCTTCTAGCAGGAACCTTCCCATTGCAAAACCAAAGCAGTAAATACCCGTTGGGTTGTTGTTTCAATGTGCCGTCCCTTTCCTTGTGTGAGAGCAGGGAGAAAAAGGCCATGTTGTGATGTTTCTGCTGCGGTTCCCCTGCTGTGCAATGTTATTTAGAGAGTGGTCATCATCACCGTTGATATCGTTATTTATTTTAGTGCTATGCTGCTCCAGGGGGTTGTGGCAGAGGGGTCTTGCTGATGGGGTTTGCAGATGCTTTTGGTTTTGCCATGGTTGTTGCTGGTATTGAGTAATGGTGGCAACTAAAGCTCTTAGAATCATAGAATCAACCGGGTTGGAAAGGAACTTCAAGATCGTTGAGACCAACTGTTCCCCAGCACTGCCAAGGCCACCGTTAACCCATGGCACTGAGGCCTCATCTCCACGGGCTGTGAACACTTGTAGGGACGGTGACTGCAGCCCTGCCCTGGGCAGCCTGTTCCAATGCCTGAGCACCCTCTGGGGAAGGAATTGTTCCTCAGCTCCATCTAAACCTGCCCTGGGGCAGCTTGAGGCCGTTTCCTCTTGTCCCATCCCTTGTTCCTTGGGAGCAGAGCCCAGCCCCTCCTGGCTCCATCCTCTTCTCAGGCAGTTGTAGGGAGCGATCAGGTCCCCCCTGAGCCTTCTCTTCTCCACACTGAACCCCCAGGTCCCTCAGCTGTTCCCCATCACACTTGTGCTCCAGGCCCTGCACCAGCTCCATTGCCCTTCTGTGGCCCTGCTCCAGCACCTCGATGTCTCTCCTGTAGTGAGGGGCCCAGAGCTGAGCACAGGAATTGAGGTGCAGTCTCAGAAATTAAAACCCCCCTAGCCCTCACCCTATGGAGCACCCTGTGCACCCCTGGGTGCCTTGCAGGGCAGTGCAATGGTGACAGTCCCCATCCCATGCAGCGCACTGAGTGCTTGCACAGGGCACCTTCTCCCTGAGGACTGCAATGTTTGGTGTTGATGATTAAAAATGACCCAGGATTACAGAGGAGAATGAGGAATGTTCTGTAAGTGGTGTGGAAAAACGACCTGAATAGATGAGCGAAGGCTCTGGCTGGTTCTCCAGCTGCACTGAGCCCTGTCTATTTATATCACCTCTGGGCTTCCAAAGACGTCTTTTAACTAAAGCTTATTCAATAGCACACATCTTTTAACAAGAAAAGGAAGAAAAACAAAACGAAGAAGGAAAAGAGGGGAAAAATCCCCTAAAGAGAAGCCCCTCTATGGAGAAGGTAGGGGTTTAATGAAGAAATATTTTACACCGTTCTCTTACAACCTTAGGGCTAATAGCCTGGAACTGGTACTTTGGCTCCTTAAAAAGCCCAACAAGACAAGCCAATTATGGCCTCTGAAACAGGTTTATTTTTAGTTCCTTGTAATAGCAATTTATCCTCGGCTATGGTACATTAACTGGGAGGAACAAGAACTAGGAAGGGTTTGGCATCTTTGTAATAACCAGTGGGCTGTGTTTACTGGGCTCTTAATGATGTGGGGTGGCTGTCGGGCAGTGGGAGAGGGCAGCATGGTGGTGGAAGGGGGCATCCAGAACAGAGATCCCCGCACCGGGAGAGCTCTTTCGTGTCATTTAGTTCCCTACAGTTGGCTCCTATTGGGCTGCGTTCCTCATTTCCCAGCATCCCTGAGCTGGCAGCATGGCTCAGAGGGGATGAGGGGCTCTGTGGAGGTTGCTGTGTGTCCCCAAGGGTGCTGGAGCCAGTGTGGTACCTTTGGGGTAGCAGGTTTTGAGGGGAGCTGAGTTGAGCCAGGCTTTGCATCCTGATTCCCACCCGGGCTCTGGACATGGTGCTGAGGACTAGGAAAGGTGGGGTTGTTCAGCCTGGAGAAGAGAGGCTGTGTGGAGACCTCAGAGCAGCTTCCAGTGTCTGAAGGGGGATACAGGGGTGCTGCAGAGGGACTCTTCATCAGGGACTGTAGTGATAGGACAAAGGGTGATGGGTTCAAACTGAAACAGGGGAAATTCAGGTTAGATCTAAGGAAGAAGTTCTTCCCTGTGAGGATGCTGAGGCGCTGGCTCAGAGTGCCCAGAGGAGTGATAAATGCTCCATCCCTGGTAGTGTTCAAGGCCAGCTTGGACAGAGCCTGGGGCAGCATGGTCTAGTGTGAGGTGTCCCTGCCCATGACAGGGGGTTGGAACTGGATGATCTTAGGGCCCTTTCCAACCCAAACCATTCTATGATTCTATGGCAGCGATGGCAGCAGGAAGGAAGGCCAGTCCTGCTCAGGTTTGCTGCCTGTCTCGTGGCTGCAGGGTAATTCTGTGGGCTGCAGACCTGCCTTTTCCAGCCCAAGTCAGGGAAAATGAATAAACCAGGGGAAAACTTGTTTTGCTAAATAAATTTGTTGTGAGCAAAGTCCCCTTGAAGCTTTGAGCTGGCCGAGGCTGCCCTGATAGGGACCCTTGCTGTGCAGTTGTAGATAGCAGTGTACATGATAACACGACGGGCACGTGGGGCAGTGCTCACCTCCCTCTTATCATCCCCCATTGCCAGGGAATGTTAGCTGCATGGTGTGGAGGCATCACTCCAGAGCGGCTATGGATGTGCACGTGCTGGGGGCGCACAAGGGGGCTGGATCAGGCCTCTAATGAGGATGAAAACATATGGGGTGTGTAGATGATGGATAGGAGAAGTACTTGCTGCTTGCCCAAAACCCCAGGAGAAATGGGGCTTGCAGGGCTGAGGTCCCCATGTGCCCATCCTGCCCTTGCTCCCACCACATGGATTTTGCTACCCCCATCCCAATTCCTCCCTGCTCACCCACAAAGCAGGAAACACTTCAGCTGCCTCCAGCCCCATCATCCTGGGGTGCTTCAGGGGGTGTCCCCGTCTCCTCTGGGATGCAGAAGCAAAGCGAGGTGCCCCCATGACACTGCTTAAGCACCTTGCCCTATTGCAAGTGCCCCGGCACCCATCACCCCGGATGTGCCTTGAGGGCAGGAGCATCTCACGCCTTTGTTGTTTTTAACTCAGCTGCAGTGATTCTGGGTTTTGCTTTCTCCTTCCCATTTTTGCTCTGCAGTGACAAATGTGTGATTTCTCCTGCTCCCTCCCAAGCACATCACCCTGACCCGCTGCTCTAGAAGGTGACTGACGAGGAGGTTTATTTAGTCCCAGCGATGGGAACAGTTAGAAACAGGTCCCTCTGCTCTATTTGTTTTCATTCCTAATGGCAGGAGGCAGGAAAGGACACTTCGGGAAGGGGTTTTAACAAACCTCCAAGTCATGCCCCATTACCCTAGGGCTGCTGATTAGATCCATGTTGTTTCTCACACTGCTTAAAGAGGGGTGAAAGTCCGCGCTGGAAGCTGCATGCACAGATCAATTGCACAGTCCCAGGCATAGGTGATGGGAAACACACCTTTATTAGGTTTATTGGCTACTCCATCCCTGCAGGGAATTTTCCTTGGCATATTAAGGCTGTACCCCCATGCAGAAAGCTGGTGAGCTCAGGTCTGTGCCTATTAGTGCACACATGGGAGGGTGGCATTGCCTCTGCTGCCCCCAAATCCCTCTTGTCCCAGCCCTATTGGGCAGCTGCTAGAGCATCACCATCCTCGTAGTCCAGGGAAGGCAATGATATGAACTTCTTTAGAAAGCATGTCCCCATTTTGGGTCAGTATTTTGCTTTTTGGTTGATTTGTGGAGGGGGTTGTAAGTGCCAGGTGGTGGTGCTGCTGGAGGGATCCTTGTGCTATGGCCACCAAAGAGCTTTTGGGTTATAGATGCCATCTGAATGTAAGGAAAGCTCTTTATTATTGCATCTGTGCTGCTCATAACCATACAGTACATTTCGGATGTGTTGACAAATTCAATTGGGCGACACTATTTGTGGCTTTCAGGAGTGTAATTATGGCTTCCTTGTGTGTTGCCGCTCCCGGGATTCAGTCTGGGTTTCTAATCCTATGCCCTTGTTTTGAAATCACATCACAGCAGCTCCTTGCCTCCTGCCTCTGATCCATTTTCACACTAAATATGCCAAACCCTGTATTTATTTGGGGAGGGGACAGGAGTTCAGTGTGGATTAGTGGGCAGCCTGCGCCGTAATACAACGTGGTTTGACACTTCTCATTGTGATGAACAGGGTGATGCTAAAGGATGAACTCTCCCAGTGATTTCTCTGCAATGCTTTTTATTTCATCAAGAGAAAATGGAGGCTGGACTCTGTTTCTTCAGTGTTTAATAATGGCCATCAGTACCAAATGCCCTTTATTTAAGCTGCAGTTGTAATGAGAGGGTCGGTGGTGTTAAGCAAGGCCCGGAGCCTGGCTCTGAGGAATGTTCATTGTCCCTCATTAAATCTGGAATTAGTGCTTAAAAGGCCAGAAATAAATACTCTGTTTATATTGCGGGGATAGTAAATCTAAATGGATGCTGTGTTTGCACATCCTCATCTCTGCTCGTTCTTGCTGAACCGAGCGAGGCAAAGCTCCATTTGGGTTAGGCAGCAATCAAGAGTGCCTGCAAAAAAGCCCAACCCCAAACCCAACCCTGGTTTCATTGATCAAGGGCAGGGAAATCATCTGCTGTATTACATCTAATTATAAACCATCAATATCAGATGCTGAACGCACTTATTTCTTCAGAGACACTCTGCTGGGAGCTTACAGTTTTCAATCTCCTGTGTTAGAGGCTTTAGAAGTGGGCTGGGGTGGAGGGAGATGGCTGCAAAGGGAGATGCCAGAGGTCAGATCCTTTTAACCTTTATTGAACCCCTCCAGGTGACTGCCTTTGAAATGCTCCTTGGTAAGAGCTGAATTGCTTCAGGTTTTCCTTCCAGGTTGCCGGGGGCTCTTGACGCAGCAGAGGAGCATCTGTGCCTCAGCTTGTGCTCCAGTGCTGCCGATGGGGACTATTGACCAGCTGGGTCCTTTCCAAAGGCTGGGGGTCCCCAAGCACACCTTGGCTGATGGAGGAGAGCATGGTGGGCTCCTTAGGGTACTGCAGGCATCGGTCTCTGCCCTGTTCCCGTTGACATGTGCTGAGTTTCCCCAATGGTGCAAGCACCAGGAGCTATTTGGGTAGTGTTTAACCAGAAGCCTTGGGCTGATGCTGCTGTTACATCTCAGATACCCACCATGCTGGGAGATGCTGATGCTGGAGAGTGAGGAACCAGGAGATAGGGGTCTGTTTCCTGCTGCATGTTCCCAGGCTGTGGCCGTGGTGCTCAGGACCCTCACCCATGGTTGCAGATGTTGCCAGTGCTGTCAGTGCCTGAGCAGAGCTGGTGGTGAGCATGGGAAGGAGGAGCAGAGCTCTTCAGTGGGTCGGGCTCTGCGGGGCTCATCCAGGCTGCTCTCCAGCTCTGACTGATGCTCTCCTTGGGTGACATGGTCTAGTGTGAGGTATCCCTGCCCATGGCAGGGGGTTGGAACTGGATGATCTTCAGGTCCTTTCCAACCCGAACCATTCTATGATCTGCTCCCAGCCTGGAGCTGGATGTGATGAGTCTCCTGCTGTGTGTGGAGAGAGAACCCAGTTGCACTGCTGAGTGTGAGAGCATCAGGACGAGCTTGGTTGTTCCCGTCAGGGCCATGGGGCTGCTTTTGGTGTTTGATGGGGTTTCAGACCGTGCCTGCTCCCGGCAGGAAGGAGTCTCAGGCTGCTTATTTATTTCCCATGGGGTAAATAAGCAGCTTGCTAAATGATAATGACTTTCCCTCATTGCTGATGCGTACTTCAATTGACCTGGTCCCTGCTTTGGTATTTTCCCCGTTTCCCAAGTGCAGCTGGAATGGTTTTATTTTGTTTGCATGAATTCTCTGTCACCTGCAATAGAGTTCAAACCATAAGAATGAAGTGCTGGCGAGTTCTCCTAACAGGCAGCAACAGTTTTATTGCAGATTCTGGAACTGTGATTGAGTGTCCTGTGGAGAACAGGACCAAGGAGACAGGAGAAGAGGTCTTACAACCCCTGCTCTTCCCAACAGGAAAGGCCAATGGCTTTTGGGGAAGGATGTGCCATTTCTGTGGTCCCTTATGATGCCTGCAGCATGGAGGGAAGGTCAGGAGCCTGCTGTGCCTGATGAAGACATGCAGCTTGACGCAGAGATGAGTTATTGCACGTTTTGGGAGGATTTTCTGAAACCCAAAAGAAGAGATGCACATTGCAGCCTTGGAGAAAGGTCTGCTTTGGGTTTTGATAATAAAGGGTGACATGCTAGCTTTATTAGCAAGGCACAGAGGGGGGAAAGAAAAGGCTCAAGGGATAACCCTGAAAAAGTGGTGCTAAATGTGTCATTTTTATGAAGCTGATTGTGTGAAGGGTCCCTACATGCTTTGGCAGGAGGTTGCAGCAGGTTTACAGTAATTTGTAGGAAGATAGAAGTGTTTTCACCCTGAAGTGAGAAGAAGGGCAAAACCCCACTGTGTGAGATGCTTCCGAGGCAGAGGCTGGCGCAGGGATGGATACCTGTCACTTCGGGTCAGCAGAGATGGGTCCAGCTTCCAACAACCATGGACTTTGCTGGGGGCTGATGTGTGGACCATCAAGAGCCTGGACACAGCAAGGAAAGCTGGGTTTTCACCTCCATTGAGTTTGGCTTGGGAAGAAACCACATTTGGAATAGCTGAAAAAGAGGGAAGAGTGAGAAGGAGCCAGGTCCTGGGCATGTTCTGGCAGGGACACATCCTGAGGACTGACCCCAGCCTGCATTCTCTATTCTCCATCATTCTAAGGCCTGGTTGTGCCCTGAGTCCCCACAGCTCACTGACCCTTCCTCTGGAACCTGCAGTAATTCCCTTTAAACCTCCTTTAGATGCTCAGGGGTTTCATTCTGTTTCTAAGGCAGAGAGTGAGCAGCCGTTAGAGCAGCGCCCTGTTGCTAACAGACCATTTACTAACGGGCAAGTCACCCCCCTCCAGTTTACAGGTCAGGAAGAGTTGTCCTGAGGTTAGTACATCCTTTTTTCCCCTAATGTAATGGAATTGGCAATCCTCATCTGAAAGCAGCAGCTGGGTGAGGGAAAAAAAGGGCAAGTTTAGAATTTCCCTGCTGATTGCTCCGTTCCGAACGTGGCTGTTGTTATATTTGTATTTGTGTTGCTAAGGCAGCAGTTAAAAGCAGTTTTCAAATTAGGCCCTGGTAAGCTGTTCACCAAGCCAGGGCTCTGCCTTTGATGGCATTGACACCATTGTGCCTGCGTCTGGAAAGCAAATCCCAAGCCCAAAGATCATCAGGGTTTGTCTCCGCCAAGGGGGATGCAGGCTGAGAGCAAGGATTTGATGCTGGGTACTGTTCCTGATGCTTTGAAGTGCCTTGTTTGCCTTCTGCAAAGCACCGGAGCTGATCCTGACAAGCATGAGAATCCTTTATGAGCATTGGCAGCACTGTTCGGGAGGTCCTTGCCGTACCCATCTCTGGACATGGAAAGGAGAGGCTGGGCTGGAGGCTGGGCTCCGCTTTGATCCCTATAGGAGTATTGCTGAGGAAGTAATGGTTTGTTTGCTTTTGCCAAAACGATGGAGAAGATGAGGGCTGGGCTCTCGATGATGCTTTGTGAAGAGTACGCGTTCCTCAGCCTAACCTTTTCCCTTTTCCATGCTTTGACTTTGTTCTTTGGGCCTCATTAAGAGAGGGAGCAGATCCTTTCCCAATTAAAATGTTGACACATTGGAAATGTTGGCATCTCCTTCCCGTCGCTTTGCCTCTGTTTATAAGTAATTGCACTGCGCGGGATGAACTGGAATGAAATCAAGTGAGCTTCAATTGAATACTACAAGGTAGAAAGCAGCCCTTCTCCATGAAAAACCTCATTTCTTGTTTATCTTTTTCTGGTTTGATCCCTTAGTCTGCATGGGGATAACCTTGATGGGTAATCCCATGGCTGAGGAGCTGCAGGGTACCATGCTGATGCAGGCAGGACAGGCAGCCCTCACCCAGGGAAGCACATTTCCCATCCCTGTGACTGGCTTATTCCTTGGTTTGTCCACAATCTGGGAGTAATTAGCATCGGTTGTCCTGCTCTCGGTGGCACGGGGGGATTTGGAGCCTGGGAACGGATGCTGGGATCAACCCCGCGGGAACCCATGTGTGGTCTTGGAGCTGTGGGTTGTGTTAGTGAGGTGGTGTGGAGCATCCCGAGCAGGGGAACATGTGGAGCAGGGAGTCCTCATGGGAAGGACATAACTCCAGTCCATCAATTGTATTTGCTGTTGGTGAATGATTTCAGTCAAGCCAGGATTTGGTCATCTATTTTTGGTCAGAAATCAATAGCAAAGCTCCCAGTGATGTTGGTCAGAGGGGATTTAGTGTGAGGTCTGTATCTGGGCTGCCAAAGGACATGTAGTGGCAGCATGTGTGGTGTTTCCTCCACCTTCTGTGGGGTTTCAGTGGCACTGGTTGAGCATCCCCTGTATCCCTTGGTCCCCCAGCCCTGGTCCCTGCGTCATCAGTGCTCTGAGCACTTTAAAGCTCTGTGGTGTACTTGTATACATTGGAATTTGCTCTCTGGGTCCTCCCTTCTGGCTTTCTCAGGGCTGAGATGTGCACGGATATAGGGTTGAAGTTGATGGAGGTGGTGGTGGGTGCAGGGGGTCTCAGGCTACTGCTGGGCACAGCAATGGGGCCAGGGACACAAGGATGGAGTCAGCTGAGTCTCTGGGCTTGCTGGAGCCATTCCTATGTCCACCAGCACAGTGTGATGGAGGGGGCTCCCCACCAAGCAGGGGTTACTCTGATCCCTCCATTGCTCCATCACTCAGCTGCCCTCAGAGCCAGTTTGCAGGCCTGGCATCTCCCATGGGGCTGCTGAGGGGGGATGCTATGTGTTCCCCTTAAGATGGCAGCGCCAAGATTGATGGATAAACTCCAGATCAGGCATTTTCTGTGGCATTTAAAGCCTCGGGCATCCTGTATTTAAAAACACCTGTGTCTGTCTGCTCCTGAGCTCTACTCATCAAAGCCATCCTGCAGGACCACGGATGCAGGAGCTGCAGGGACCGGTGGCTGTGCAGTAAATCTCCTGCGTGACTCTCCAGCAGTAATTACAGTGTGAAAGCAATAACGGAGCTGTGCCGGCTCCCCCGGCTCCCAGCTCCTCGCGTGTTTCTCTCCGGGAGGTTCCTCTTTGGTAAATTAGACATTGTGCTCTATTCCAGCAAAGGTTACGCTGAACCAGGGCTGCCTTTGCTTCATTATCTTGGCAGGGCAGTGTAACCTCTACTGGGGTACGATTGGATTTCACATCGGGCTCGGCTGCGGCGGCCCTGCTCCCTGCATCCTGCCGTTGTGATTACGTTAGCAGCAGACTCTGCTTGCCTTTATTTATTGAGACATTAAAGATGCATGCATTTATTTTTACCATGTTCATAATTGGCATAAAAACAGGCCGTGGTGTCCCGGAGCGGCTCTTTGGGAAGGAGAGTGGTTGTGGGGCTGGGGTGAGGAGGAGCTGCGGCACAGAGGAGGCAGGACAGGGATGTGGGAAAGGTGGATGTCCCCAGTTGTGTCCTAGGGGACATTGCTGTCAGCCCGGAGGAAGGGAGAAGAGGAGATTGCCTCTTATACTGGCCAGGAGGCCTAGTGGGGACAAGGAGCATCCTCCTGTCCAGGGGTGATGCTGGTGTGGGCCCAGGTGGGATCCCTGCGGATCCTGGGGCACTTTGGGTGGATGGATGGATGGAGTGGGGTGCCTGACTCATAGAAAGAGACCTTCACCCTTGTGGGGCCCTGAAACCCAGGAAGGATCCTGGCAAGGGCATGCAGATCTCACCATGTCCCTCCACATGGCTTCCAGTGTGACTCTCAGCTCGTACCATGCATCTCCCATCACCTCCTACCATGCACCTACCACTCCATTGCACTGCACAGGTCCCACCACATCCCGCTGTGCATCTCCTACCACCTCCTACCATGCGTCTCCCACCACATCCTAGCAGGCACCTACCACTGCATCCCACCTCACGGCTCCCACCATGGCCTCTTGCATGGTAACACCCTCCTCTCTTCCCTACCTTCTCATTGCTTGGTTTGATTCCTTACCTGCTCCGAGCTCCAGAAATGCAGGGCTGTGTAACATGAGGTTAAAAGACAATGCTTCAGGAGCAGAGCGCGTGAGTGGGGTTTGCTTGCAAATAACAGCTCCATTGACTTCTCTGCCCTGCTTTCACTCCCCTCCAACTTTTAAGCATGTCATCCGTTGTTTGCTCTTTTATTACTAGCAGAGCCCAGTGTCTCTGCAAATGAAATGATGTAGAACAAAGAAAAGTGCCCGCATGAAATTCCCTGGCAGGGGATTACCTTGCTGGCATTTACATATCTATGCAATAAATATTTTAACACGTTAATTATACACTAATAAGAAAAATACCTTTTGAACTTCCAGTCAGATTGACACACACGGAACGGAGTCCGTCAGGGAATTAAAAGCAATTAGTTTTGTAACACAGCGTAGTCACATTGTTTCTTCTTTGCAAATTGGTCTGTGGTCACCAGCCAGACTTTTTGTGTTGGATAGACCCAACAGGGATGGGAGGATTCTGTGCCTGGCTTCATCTCACTCACTGGACCTGTCCTGTGCCAGGATGCTGCTTCCCTCCTGTGGGGTGTGCTGGCTTTTGTCCTGCCCCTGCTATTCCCAGTCATGGGGATACCAGGCTTGTAACCATCTCCCTTTTCTTTTCCTCCTTCCAGACTGAAAACTACTCCTTTGATTCCAACTACGTGAACAGCAGAGCTCATTTAATAAAGAGGTACGTAGGCTTTGCCCAGCCAAATCCTGATTATTCGGTGTTCTTCCTTACTGTGTTATATACCGTTTGCCTTTTCTAATAGGTAAAACATTTCCAGAGTAACAGTTTGCTTTTCAAAACAGTATTTACTTCCTATTAAGTCCCATTGCTCTTGGTTTGCAATAAGGGGAAGTCTTTCTTTCCATCTCTTTGGCGCTGGGAAGTTGCAGTGCGTGAGGTGGAGTGCTGTTACCCTGACAACTTTCACATTCATAAAGTTTATGCTATTTGAGTGCATAGGAATGGAATGGTCGGTCTGGATCATGATCTCCCTGCCATGTGAGGTGAGGGGAAAGAGAACCCAGAAGTAAAGCTCATCTGGGGGCAGGTGATTGGGTTGGATGCACACTCACTGTTTTAGTTTGACCACTGAGGCAAAGCAGCACGTAGCCAGGCTGTTTTCTTCCATGGTAAAAAGGAAATCATCAGTTCAGCTGCGACCTGGCAACTGCCCTTGAGGGAACTTAACCCTTTGGATAAAATCCTCGTATCCTCAGCTCAGCAGTGGTGAAGGAATGTTGCTGGGAGGTTAACACCAGAGTGATCCGGCTGAACCCCAGTGGATTGTGTGAGCATCCCCCTGCGGGGCAGGCTCTGCCTCCTGGCTGCTTGGAGGCAGGGAAAGGCACTGACACACCACGATCCATCCTGCTCAGGAGGCGGCTGTGCAGCACTGGAGGGGCTCTCTGCCTGTGCAGGATGCAGCGCAGGACGCGGCCACCGGCTATGGACCAGCAGAAGTGTGCAGCCACCAAGCTATACCCATGCCTGTACCCGGGCGCTCTGCGTAGCAGGGGTGCAGTAGAGAGCAGGAGCTATCCCTCAAATGTGGAGATGGGATCCGAGCAGGAAAAATACCCAGTTATCTGCCTGGCTGACATCCCATTTCTTTACATCTTAAAAATACAAGGAGCTGTGAGCGCATTGTTTAAGCAGCCCGGGTACAGCTAGCCAAGGGAAGGTATATTTGCCTGCGTGGCTCGTGGTGTTTAAAGATGCTAATGGGATTGGGAGAGAGATGCGCCACGCCACGCCACATCCCCCAGGCAGAGGGGAAAAAACCAAATCTATTAATCTTCCCTCATTCACACCTAAGATAAAGGCAAGCAGCACTCCTGCTGCTGCAGCAGGGCTTGCTCCCAGGCTGTATTGTTTGGGAACTGCTGCTGCTGCTGATTCCCCAAGACCTGCCCATCCTTTAGAGACGTGTCGTGTGGCTGCTGCATTCCCCTCTGGTTCACTGCGGGGAAGATAAATGCGTTGTAACAGGGGTTGCCTGCGCCTGCTGAACAGCAGCTCCGGGTAGGACAGCGTTTCCCCCCCTTTGTCTTGTATCTTAAGTACAACGGGTGTTGGGAACGCTGTGCAGACATCTAAGAACAAGAAATACTGTCTGTAACACAGTGTGGCATCATTTTCATCCTTTGTCTTTATGAAGATGCTGTAGCTCTCCTATCTCTGGTGAGTGAATCTCCTCAAACCCAAGCACTTTAATTAATCTATTTGTACTTTCCCTGTGTTGCCTGCCTGCCTCTCTCTCTCATCCATGCACACACAAATGCATTGTACATTTGTAGTGCTTTCTAAACTTAAAAACTCTTTGATGTCGCCTGGAATCAAAGTCAGTGGCTTCAACAGGGACATCTTTACTTAAAAAGTCATGTTTGAGGGTTTACCAATTTAGATGGGTTTCAGAGCCCCCCTTCGCATGGCTTTGCAAAGCATCAGATGGTAGGTGGTCTGCTTGGTTTCCGTGGAGACGCAAAAGGGCTTTTCAAAGTAATGAAAACCTCCAGCTCTTTGGGGCTTTGAAGCACAGGCCACGGCTTCTCACGCCACATCAGCCCCTGGGTGCAGGTCTCATATAATCCCAGACTGGTTTGGGTTGGAAGGGACCTTAAAGCTCATCCAGTTCCAACCCCCTGCCCACAGGCAGGGACACCTTCCACTAGAGCAGGTTGCTCCCATGCTGGGGACATCCCTGTCTCTGCAGAGCACGAGGCGGCAGCCGTGCCATCACCACAGGTCTCATTGCGGGGTGATGGGGCTGCTCGTCTCATCCAGTAAATCACAGCTGTGTCTCCCCCAGCAGCTCCACGTTCAAGGACTTGGAGGGGAACAGCCTGAAGGACAGCGGGCACGAGGAGAGCGACCAGACGGACAGCGAGCATGATGTCCAGCGGGGCCTCTACTGCGACACGGCCGTCAATGACGTGCTGAACACCAGCGTCCCCTCCATGGGATCCCAGGGGCCCGAGCAAGGTGAGTCACTGATGTGTGTCCTGTGGTGCTGCCCAGCGTCACCCCAGCTCCCTTGTGCCTCGTTGGTGGCTCTGGTGCTGCCTCGGTGAGTGCACATTAGGGATGCTTAGTGCTTGCTGGGGATAATGCTGAATGCCAGGTACACAGATGTTAATCTTCACTCCATGCCTGTCAGGTAAGCAAGCAGTTAGGATTATCCTCTGTTTCACAGGCACAAACTCAAGGCCTTGAGCATCTGCCTGACAGCAAGTGGCAGAGTTGGGATTAGGGCAGGAACTGCAGGGGCTGGCGCTGGTCCGTGCCAGTGCTTCTCTGTGGGACTCGCACAGTTCACCTTCACCATGCTCTCCACGTGCTCTCCAGGCAACATTTCCTAAAGGTCATCAGAGCGTGCAAGCAGTTAGTTAGGCATCCCACAAGGGATTAGCTCAGGTCAGTGGGTGAGGGTTTGTATCTTCTCCCCTGAATAGGCGACAGGGTTTCAGCTCTTTCGCATCCCCATGTGTAGGAATGATGTCCTGCTCCAAAACCAGACTGGTATTAGCTTGGAGGAAAGAAGTCAGAGGAGTTCAGCTGAGCCCAAGCCTTCATTTGTACTTGGGCATGACTGTCACTTTTAATGCCTGACGGATGCAGACATCCTATGCAAACATCCTGTCTTTTTCAATTAAGGAGCCTGAATGTGGTTTGGTGCTGGGGAGCCTCAGGGCGCTTGGCTATATCTTGAGATAAGCTGTAGCTGAATCTCAACTGGAAGCCCCACTGCTAAAAGACTTAAGGATATGAAAACAAAATGCTGTGATTATGTACTGGTCTTCAGCTGTTTAATTCAATTCATGGTAAACATCATTAAAAGCCTTTGTTTTGCTGTCATAAGAGAGTCAAACGGGGGAGAGAGAGTTCTTGCCATCTGTGCCACCGAATGTGGTTGTTCCTTCTGGAGAGGAGCTGATCGCTGTATTAATTCTCCATAGAGTCTGCTAAATGGCCATAGTTAACCCTGTAAGACTCTGTGAGGAGGGGGACATGGAGGTCACCCACCCATTCCACACTGCCAGCCACACTAATTGGAGAGGGATGGCATCCGCAGCGATAATGTATTTCCAGACAAGCCTACTGTGGCCAGAGATGAAAAGAATTAAACATTTATATAAGTGTACAGTGGCAGCTTAATCCTGCGTGTCAGAAAACGCAGGCTGATAGCTATCATTTATTATTCTTCTGCTACAAAGGAATGCCCTTTCATTCTGATCAGGAGAGGGTCTCCTAAGATGCTTTTTGCAGAAAGGGAGGACTGTAGGAGCAGGAATGTTCATAATTGATTCCTGTCCCGTTGAATGGTCTGAGCAACATCTGCTAATTCTTTTTGGTCACATTTCTTGGGGAAAAATAAAAAGACCCCAATCTCAACGGGCTGCAGATAGGGTTTTACAGGGATTACATTTGTGATAAGTCTGCGTGCTGGCTCTGCTGTGCACCAGATAACAATGCAAATAAGTTACAGAGGATGAGTTGGAGGCAGAGCTCGTCGCAGGACTCAGATGGAAATATAGACAGGCCAATCCATTGAAATGTGAACTCTTCATTGCATCTAAAATACCCTCCCCAAAATCAGGAGTTTTTCCAAGGGCAGCCTGTGGGTCTGGCTGCGATGGCCAGGGGTTGGTGCTCTTGGCTGTGATTTATTCTGGGGAGGAAAACTGCATTGCCGTGAGGAATGTGGATCCTGTTCTTCATGTCCCATATGGAACTTGCCTCTGAGGTTGTCAGGGTGGTGTTGGAGCAGTGAGGGGAGCAGCAGGCAGGGAAGTTAGCAGTTACTGTCACAGAAGCTGAAAAGGAAGGTTAAAGAGAATATTTTCTGAGCTGATTTGTTGAGCAGGGACTGCAGAATATAATCAGGAAAATCAAGATGCTGAGATGATGGTGATAACTGCCTGATTAAAGCGATGGTTTGGGCATGGTAATTTGTATCCCATTTCGGGTCAGAGTGGCAGGGTGGGGAGGAAACACAAGTTCAGTGCCAAGGATGTACAGGACCAGTGGGCCAACCACATCCCTGAGCCTGGCAGCTCCTAT
This sequence comes from Pezoporus flaviventris, assembly GCF_033815535.1. Classification (NCBI taxonomy): domain Eukaryota; kingdom Metazoa; phylum Chordata; class Aves; order Psittaciformes; family Psittacidae; genus Pezoporus; species Pezoporus flaviventris. The sequence goes on along the minus strand of NW_026892553.1, from coordinate 18,378,136 downwards.
CCCCATGGTTTGCCTTCACTCACTGTCTGTGCCTGAACCACATCTCATGTAATCCCATAGGAGCAGGGTGGCAGAGTTGTCAGAGTTTGCTCATTGATGCTGATGATCTCTTGCCTGGGAGCCCAGAGAGGTGACCCCATTCTGAGCTTGGATCTTGGCTTCTAACACTACGAGTCCTTTGTGAGTGGCCAGCTCTCAGACCTCATCCCGATGATTTGGGAATCTTTGCCTGTGGGTAGTCCTGCCTCTCCCAAGGGAAGACATTGGTTGGCAGAAATCAGGTGTAGAGGATGATTCCTCTGTGCTGGCACTGAAGGGCTTAGTGCAGACCTGTCCCTCCAGGCTTTGCCTACTGAGAAGCTGGATTTCCTGCAGACAGAGGTAGGCGTGGGTGGGTCCAAGCATCTTTAGTGTTCTTAAACCAGTGCATCAGCACTGTCCTTCACTGCCCCGGTGCCACTCTTGGGTGGGAGTGTCACCAGCTGCCAGTCCTGCTGGCAGAAGCCCTCTTTTTCCCGTTGGAAATGACCTAGATTCCCAGAAAAAATGGCAAACCACAGCACAGAGGGTGTTGAGCTGTAGTGGGTAGCAGCAGGTCATCAGAAATACTGCCTGGAGCTCAGCCACGTCCCTTATTTTGGGAGCAGGACTTCTGCCCAGTCCCTCTTTACCTCAGGATCTTAATTATTGATTATAAATTCATCAGTTGAAAAGATGCCTTTAATTGCTCTAATATGTGCCCAATTTGGAGTTTATTATGGCCTGGAATTGTTTTCCTTCCCCTGCTAATTGACACCAAATGGGATGCTGAGGGAGGCGGGCATGGCACCGCTCCACCTTGTGCCATTGCCGCATTGCCTGCCTGCTGTTGAGCTGTTTGTTTGTTTGGAGAGGTGTTCAGCACTACTAGAAGTTTATGTGCATCCTCCCCTAACAGTGTCCTCAGCTGAACTTCCATGAGGATTAGTTGAAAAAGAGAGGTTTGCAAGGGGCTCTTAGATCTCAGTGATGTTTTGGGGTGGATGGAGAAGCTGGGGGATAAATCTTGGGTTTGCCTGTTGTATCTCAGCTTATTTCATAGAACCACAGAATGAACCAGGTTGGAAAAAAGCTTTAAGTTCATCCAGTCCAACCCTTACCCCAGCACTGCCAAGGCCGCCACTAACCCATGGCACTGAGGCCTCATCTCCACGGTGTGTGAACACTTGCAGGGCCGGTGACTCCAGCCCTGCCCTGGGCAGCCTGTTCCAATGCCTGTGCACCCTCTGGGGAAGGAATTGTTCCTCAGCTCCATCTAAACCTGCCCTGGGGCAGCTTGAGGCCGTTTCCTCTTGTCCCATCCCTTGTTCCTTGGGAGCAGAGCCCAGCCCCTCCTGGCTCCATCCTCTTCTCAGGCAGTTGTAGGGAGCCATCAGGTCCCCCCTGAGCCTTCTCTTCTCCAGACTGAACCCCCCAGGTCCCTCAGCCGTTCCCCATCACACTTGTGCTCCAGGCCCTGCACCAGCTCCATTGCCCTTCTCTGGCCCTGCTCCAGCACCTCAATATCTCTCTTGCAGTGAGGGGCCTGGAGCTGAGCACAGGACTCAAGCTGCAGCCTCACCAGTGCCCAGTGCAGGGGTACAATCCTGCTGCCGCACTGGTGCTGATACAGACCAGGATGCTGGGGGCTTCCTGGCTGCCTGGGCACGAGCTGCTCATGTTCAGCTCCATCAGTCAGCACCGCCAGGTCCTTTTCCATGAGCAGCTTTCCAGCCTCTCTTCCCCAGTCCTGTAGCATTGCAGGGGGTTGTTATGACCCAAGTGCAGGACTCAGCACTTTGCCCTGTTGAACTGCAGTGTGAGGTGGGTTTTCTCCATGTCCTGGTGTAACCTTGTCTCAAAGTCCTGCACTGGAGCAAACCCTGATTTCCATAAGGAGGTGAGGTGCCAGGCAGGAGGCTCACCATTACCATCACCTCTGTGCCCAGTGGTGGGTGATCTGGGGGCTACAGGAGCTTTGCCATCAGGAGTGAATGGGGGAATCTCAGTGTGAGACGTTTCCAACCCTGCAGAGGGTGGCAATGCTTTTCCCGGGAAATGGCAGTGCGGAGCAGATGTTCTGCAGGGTAATTGAAAATTCCATTTTATCAGAAAGCGTTTGCTGTCAAAAAGTTTTATCTTTACTTCAACAAAGAGGTTGATTAGATCCCTCAGGACCTGAATTAGCATCTTTGAGGCTAGATACTCTGTTTTATCATTCAGGTAGTTATTCCTCCCTTGGTTTTGCTCATACCGGGACTTCTTTTTCTTCTTTAAATCCCTTTACCCTCTTCCCAACATAGTATTTTGGCTTGTTTTGTGGATGGATACAGACACCTGGATCTCCTTAAATGTTTTCCATTACCTTTTTCACTTGCTTTGATCCAGAGCCGTACTTGTCCTCTATAGGTCATAGGAGCTCTATGCCAGCATAAACGTCAGAAAGGAACTATTTTACATAGGCGGTTTTAACGTTAGAAGCAACAGATTTCGAACTTACCTTAATTCCCAGTGCTGGCCAGTACTTGTGCCATCAGTTGTAGAAGGAAAAACATTGACTCAATGAATCATAGAAGCAGTGGTTCACTGTGTAAGGTAAAAATAGCATCTGAAAGAAAACAGACAAATAATAAACACACATTAATCACAAAAAAGAAATAGTCACCACAGCCATAAAAGAGTGAAAAAATCAAAGCGAGAGGGTTTTTAAGCAACATCAGTGATGTGTCTTTACAGAGAATTGCTTCTAAAAGCATCACTTCCACTTCCCTGGTGCCAGATCAGCAGTAAAGGTTGGCATGTCATCGGCTCAGACCTGACCCTGCATACATTGCCACAGCTGAGGAGCTTTGCTCACGTAGGTAGTTTAATTGTGCCTGAGTCTCATAAACTCAGCAAGATGAAGGCTTCTTTGTATAGAAATGGGTTGTGTTTTATGCTTACTTTGAGTCTTTCTCCTATTGCACAGTGTAGGAATAGGCTTGGATGTGAAGGGGAGCCAGGCACAGGATATTCACTGAAAGCTTTCTTGCTGGTTGCATCCCCAATTGTTCAGGTACATCATCGTTTCAGGGATGAGGCTTTATCTAGAATATTCCAGTTGGTTCTTATGCTCATCTCCATAGGATCTGGGTGCATTTCAGTCTTGAACTGAGAACATGACTAATAGTATTAACTGGAGGCAAACACAGGTATTAGGAACTTGAATTTTTAAGCTGATTTCCAGCAGTCGTTCCACCTGCAACTCCCTTTTACTCTGCAGAAAAGCCTTTCTGTAGAGCTGTATGTACGTGAAGACCTAAGTGACATACTCTAAGGCTTTGGAGGCCTGGAAATACAGCTGCATTTCTCTGCAAGTTTCTTCAAATTAGCAAAAATACCTACTTTCTTGTATTCATATATGCAGCACAAGACAAAGTACAGCATCCATGTGTGAGTGGCAGCACATCCCTTAAGATGGATAAATGCTGTAAGCTCTCTTTACAGAGCAATGTCAATTATTACAGCTCTTCTGATTTCTGTATTATGGTGTGGATGGCTCAGCACAGCAGCCTTGGTGAGCTCAGTGGTGCTCCTGCAGTGGCCAGCCTGGAGGGAGCAGGCAGCTTCTCACAGTATTTTGAAGCCCCAGAGAAGGATTATTTATGACAAGCGGCTAAGCTGGGCTTTGGGAAGAGGAGTTACTTGTCTTGTGATTCCTATGCTTTTAAATGATTATGTATTGAGCAGCTCAGTCAGCTCATGCATGGCTGCGTGGTGGTTACTGATGCTTTGTACACGCTCTCTCCATCCTCCCCAGCGCCCAGTATCGTTACTCAATGTAGTATCTTTGGTGTCTACATCTATGGCTATGAATGTAGCTGCGTTGGGCAGCGGATCTGGTTGTTGCATTGCAGCAGAATGGGATGGCAGTCACTTGAGGAGGTTTAATCCATGCACAGCCAGATCTCTCATGTTACTTCTTCCTCAGGTTCACAGCTCTGTAGCACTGAGCACAGCTTGGAGAACTTGGAGTTTCCTTGCTGCAAACTGTTGGTGGGGCAGGGGTGACACTGAAGTCATAGCCATAGCAGTAAATGAACACCAAGCCCTTTCTGCAACAGCAGAGCTAAATAGCAAACAGATGTGTAAGCTCCTTTGTTTGCTTAAGAAGCATTATCATATATCCCACATTCCTGGCACTCTTTCTTCAGTTTTCAGGTTCCTTCCTTCAAAGCTAATTCTTGCAACGTCTTCATCAGCAAAGTTACTCAGTCCAGGGTCATGGGAGTAACAACCTTTAGCTCCTCAAGTCCTTGCCATCCCAGCACAGAAAACACTCACCAGATGTGAACATTTTGGCAACTTTGTGAGGAAAATTAACACTTGGCTCCGTGCCCTGTTGTGTAGGTTTAGGATGGATGAATGATCCACCCAGAAAGTTGGAGGGTTTCTCCTGGTTTATTGTGCTTTTTAATGAGATTTTGTCAAATTTAGTTACTGCTTACCCAGATTTTTGCTGGTGAATGGAGCTATGGAGGAGTGGTATCTGTGATTAGAGGCTTTCAGCTTCTGTTTGTGCTTAAGTTTGTTCACTGCTCCTAAACTCCAGCCCAAGCAGAGAAGATCCTAGCCAGGGTTCAGCTGAAGGACGGGGTGGTGTTCAGTAACCCTGGCTCTCCCAGAGCATCCTTGTCCAAACCCACTGCACAATACTTGGGGTTTCAAGTATTTCTAAGATAAATAAACAGCTCAGTCAAGTCTGCAGTTTCCTTTTCCCTTATAAACAAGCCAAAAAAGGGCTCACGTGGACTATTTTTTTTCCTTCCCTTTGCCAGTAACCTCTAAGGAAACCATTAACACTTTGTGTCTCACAGCAGTTAAGACTAGCAAAATGGTCAAGGTAATGGCCATCGTATTTAACAGTAGGGAAGGTATAGGAATAAACCCAAACCTTCTGCTAACGCAGCAAGGCAGCGCTTCCCCATCTCCTCCTGTAATCAATCTACATCGTTAATGACTCTGAAAACAGACAGAACTGCTGGGGCTGGCACCAGGAAACTTGCATTACAAACTAACCATCTCTTATTAACCTTTCGGTGTTTCCTTCACAGCACTAATTAGAGCCAAATAAAAGTAGTGTTTGGGAAACTCGGAAGTCAAAATACAATTTTCAGAGGAAATGTGCTAAACTCCAGAGCTCCTGTTTGCTTGGCCTTTCTTTTTAATTATGATGGAGGATGGCTGTTACTTGTTTAACAGAGGCTTCCATGATTAATGCCGCGATGCTACTGTAATTAAAACAGCAAAAAGAAGGAGATGTGATTGGAGCCCGTATAATTTACCGGCATCTCGGCATTCCGGTGGCAGAGCAGCTCTAAGTGTTGCAAAGAGGAATCATCCGAATTTATTCTAATTAAAATTGCCAGATTGACTAAACAACAGGTGACTCCTGTAACTCGAGCGACTTGCTCTCGGGGTGAGAAATCATCTGAAATCAGTGAATTAGACAAAGCTGTCTCTTATGCTGCTAAATGGGAAAGTGTGTGCTTACCATGGCAACCCGCATCAATTTTGCAGCCGCTGGAAAATACAGGGTCCTTTATTAAAGGAATAATCACCACCACAAACAGTGCACTGCCCGGGTACGGTGAGCTTCAGAGCAGCCTCTGGGCATGGGCTGCCATCAGGCTAAATCCCCTTGTGCTGAAACAGTTGGTGCAGCGCTGGAACAGCATCTCTATAGGGGTGGTACAAGTTGGGTTCCCCCCCCCCCCCCCCCCCCCCCCCCCCGATATGGTGCAATTAGCAATTAGTGCATTAGCAATAACTCTTAATTACACTTGCGCTCAGCTGCATATAGGGCAGGGAGCTGCATCTCCCCTGGCTGCACCCATCGGTGCCTATGGGTGAGTGTCTAAACTGCTTCAGTTCCAGCAGATAACTGCTAACGGGAGATGTACCACTGGGTGTGTATGTAGGTTGTTTTACTAAGTGATCTATGTAATAATATATAAGTCAAAACTCTGTAATAATTGGCACCAAACAGCAGAGAACTTGAAGCTTTTATCCGTCTTAAGGGAAGTGCTGCCACTCAAAGCTGGGAAGTGCTATGTTTTATTTCTCATACAGCATATATGAATGTGAGAGAGCAGGTAGGTTTAAATGGGTCATGGAATTAGGAAGGAGTTTGGCTGCCTTTTCTCACACAGACACGCGGGTATAAGGTACAGTGGGCTGGGCTGTGCAGCAGAAGCTGTGCCAGGGCTTGCCTGGGTTTGTGTTGCCCTTGCTCAGTGATTTCCTTCTCCATCCTGCATTTAATCCCTGTGTCTGTTTGGGAAATAAGTTCTCTATGGGAAGTATATTATAGATATATGCTAGCCACAATGTGTGTAATTACAGTAAGTATAGCATGGCCTTATTTTTGCTGAGTATCTGTAATAGTAATGATCAGCTTCCCTACTCTCAGCATTAGTGTTTCTATTTTTCAAAAGAAACCCTTTTTTACTCCATTTTCCTTATTTTCACCCTTTCTCAAGTGTGAAGAACGACTTGCTTTGTGACCAGCTTCATTAGCTACTCGCATGTTGTGTTCCATTACCAATACCCACTGCTGGCAGCAGGTGACCGGTGGTCCCCACTGTGTCACATCACATCAGGCAGTGACAGTCACACTTGGGGTAGGGAAGAGGCATCAGGGTGAGATGGTTTGGGCTTGAAGTCTGGGTGGTGTAAATGGGAGGACATCTGGATATGGATATCCCACATGTGGGATGGCTGGAGTGAAAGGGGAGCTTTACCCTGGAGAAATCCTGGGTTAATGTCAGTCCCTGTAGGAAAAGGAGAAAATTGAACCATAAAAAAAAAATAAAAGATGACAAAACCTCCTCTCTGAATTGAAGCAATAGGAAATGAAAATTGCTGAGATACGCTGTCATGTGGGTAGTGGTGCTACCAACCTTGTGCTGCAGTAATTACCTCTATGCATGCAATTTGTGTTCAGCTACGACTGATTTCCCACATCATCCGGTGCCCAGGCTATATTCAATCAGTCCCAGCTGGAGAAAACTATCTTGGATCATTTGGTGAGATGTCACCACAGATGCTACCTTGTGCCTTGTGGAAGCACTGGGGAGCTGCACACCACAAAGCTACCCTAGCACATGGGTGGAGGTGTGAGGACAGGAGCAGGAGGTTCCCTGGGGCAGGACTGCCTGCAAAGTGAGAGATGCTTGGTCCCATGGGGTTCTGATCATCTGCTTCTGGCCCTTTCCGGGGGGGAGACTTTGGTCGGTGTGTGCTGGGGATTTGGTGGTTGGTTTTGGAGACCCCCCTGCAATCTTGGTCCAGCTCTGGGGCAACAGCACAAGAGGGATGTGGAGCTGTTGGAGTGAGGCCAGAGGAACCCACGGAGATGCTGCGAGGGCTGGAGCAGCTCTGCTCTGGAGCCAGGCTGAGAGAGCTGGGCTGGGTCAGCCTGGACAAGAGAAGGCTCCTGAAAGGGAGACCTTAGAGCAGCTCCAGTGCCTGAAGGGGCTGCAGGAAAGCTGGAGAGGGGCTTGGGACAAGGGATGGAGGGACAGGGCAAGGGGAATGGCTTTAACCTGCCCGAGGGGAGACTGAGCTGAGCTCTTAGGCAGAAGCTCTTCCCTGTGAGGGTGCTGAGGCGCTGGCACAGGGTGCCCAGAGAAGCTGTGGCTGCCCCATCCCTGGCAGTGTTCAAGGGCAGGTTGGACACAGGGGCTTGGAGCAAGCTGCTCTCGTGGAAGGTGTCCCTGCCCGTGGCAGGGGTTGGAGCTGGAGGAGCTTTGAGGTCATCTTTAAGGTGCAGAGGAGAAGCCGAGCAGCCAGGCTGCTCCTGCACTCCCCTGCCTTGCAGAGCAGCTTGGGCAGAACCTCTGACATTGAACTGGGACCTTTGGCTTTTGTGGCTGGAGCCAAACCCTTCACGTCCCTGAAGGCAACCCCCGGCCTGGGTGTGGAGACAGCGACTGTGAGACTGCAGAGACAGCACACGGCAGCTTTTATTGACCTATATCCTATAATTCTGTGATTCTAAGAGAAGTTAATTCTAGAGAAGAACAAACAACAGAGCTGCTTACCCCTATCCTAACCTATAACCTATTGAAACCCCAACAACAGTAACTTACTCCTACCCTAACCTATTCCCTATCTCTACTCTATGGCTGTTCCTATCTACCTATGCCTACGTTTTGGGGCAGAGGGGCCGCTGGTGTCTCTTGGGGTGGTTGCAGCAGCCCTGAGCCTGGTGCGGGTGGAGCGGGTGGCTGCAGAGGGCTGGGTGTTGTGCTGCTCCTCTGCAGCTCCTGCACCAGGCTCAGCACCACGCCGGCGTCTCCTCTGCCTGGTGCCCTCGACGCTGGTGCCCGGCGGGGCTGCAGTGGCCGCTCTCAGCTGCTCCATGGCTCTTTCTGCCATCCCCTGGATCTTGCTGAGGTTGGGGTAATCCCGCTGGAAGTAGGGGTGGTAGAAGAAGAGCAGCTACAAAATGCAAAGGGGAGGAGTCAGTTGGCATCGGTGCAAGGAGGAGAGAGACAGAGATCCGGTAACTGGGCATCTGCATTGGAAAAGGCACCCACGGGTGTTCAAAAGGACTTTCTGGGGCATTTTAAAGCTCAGCTGTTCTGGCTGAATGCAATGTGAGGGTAGAGTTTTGGTCAGTCAGAACCACCCTTGTGTTTCCAGCTGCTGGGAGCAGAGAAGTGTAGGGTCTTCAAAAGCCTAAAATCCAATGGAGAAACCCAGACAGGTCTCGTTTTAGAGCACCTGAGTGTGGCATGGGCCTGTTGGCAATAATGGTGGTGCTGCCGTGTATCTTGTCAGCCTTGAGCAGCTGCCACAGGATGATTGAGGGTTCTTTTGTGTGTGAGGAACCAACGTACCTGTCCCACAAACGGCCCTGCTGCTACTGCCCGCAGCTCCCTGATGGGCACAGATATCACCATGTCCTCCTCCATCCTGCAGAAGCCATGGAGGTGGAGCCGGTCGAGGAACTCATTCATGCTCTCAGCCTTAAGGACCCGACGTGCTCCCTTCTTCCCAAGCACTTCCCTTTCAAAGAGGTTATCTGCGATAACCACGCAGCTCCCGTTGTCCCCCCACCAGATGGAGTGGAACTGGAGGCAGGTGACGAGCTTCCATAGGGCAACGGGGAAGGAGTCGGGTGCAGAGGTCTCTGAAACACAAAATCGCATGGTCAGGGCCCAGGGTTCATCAGGCAAACCCTGAAGGGAGTTTTCTTTTGTGGGAGGTGCGGTGGCAGCAGCCCAAGGTGCTCCCGTGTCACCTCTTCGAGGCATGGCCGAAGCTGAGGATGCTTCCCCTGAAGACGTCTCCAAAACCACTTGGTTCCTGCCCTTGGCTCCAGAAGTCCCCCAAGCAGCCAGACTGGGTCCTGCTGCTCAGCAGACTGAAGGGCTGTGGCCCCAGCAGCCCCTCAAGTCCTCCAGCATCACTGTGACATCAGTGTTCCATGAGGGTTCCATGAGGGTTCCGTGAGGGTTCCATGCACGGTGCCCATCTCCTGGCAACAGGAAGGGGAAGGCAGCAGAAGCTGCTCGAAAGCCGCGTTGTCTTCTCCTGGAGGGAGCTGTTTAGAGCTGAGAAGTGACCCCAACTGTATTTGCCTTTGGCCTGTGCTGCTGGGGCCATGCTGCCTCCCGTTGCTGCGGGGAGCTGGTCCCCAAGGCGGGATGGGGAAGGCTGCAGCGTTGGGCATCAGAGTGCCCAGACCTGAAGGTTCTCCCTTGGGCACCTTCCCCCTGTGCAGAAATGCCCCAAGGCTCTTGTGTGGAGTAACCCCGCTGTGATTTCAGCAGCGCTGCTGCTGTCGCGGCTGTGCATGTGCTGGGTGATGCTCTCGGCTTTCAGCAGGGCTCCGTGCTGCTCTGCAGGATGAAGTACAAGTGAAACAGCACCTGCACTGATCCTGCACGTGAAATAAAGTGGTGCTCTGCACTCCTGTGCCTTTTGGAGATGGGTTCCTCTGCTGTTCTTTGAGACAGAACCGTTAGACCCAAGCCAGGACAGGACACTCAGTGATGTTCTCTCAGCCTTTTGAAAGCTGTCACCGCAGCCTTGAGTTGAAGGAACGTGGCTGCAGGAACAGTTGTGTCAGCTGCAGGTTCTGAAGTCCATGGAGCCTGACCTGAGAGCAGCTCCAGTGCCCAAGGGGGCTGCAGGAAAGCTGGAGAGGGGCTTTGGGCAAGGGATGTAGGGACAGGCCAAGGGGAATGGCTTTAACCTGCCCGAGGGGAGACTGAGCTGAGCTCTTAGGCAGAAGCTCTTCCCTGTGAGGGTGCTGAGGCGCTGGCACAGGGTGCCCAGAGAAGCTGTGGCTGCCCCATCCCTGGCAGTGTTCAAGGTCAGGTTGGACACAGGGGTTTGGAGCAAGCTGCTCTCGTGGAAGGTGTCCCTGCCCGTGGCAGGGGTTGGAGCTGGAGGAGCTTTAAGGTCCTTTCGAACCCAAACTAGTCTGGGATTCATTCTGAGTCTATGAAGGTTGTTGGTGCTTGATTCCCTCTGACTGCTTTGGAAGCATCAGTTTCATTGTAGATCGAGGCAGGAGGGTGGCTGGTGCAAGGAGAACAGACAGTGCTGCCTCATCTGCTCGGGCACGTTTTCAGTCAGCTGGTTTAGCAGTCAAACCGCTCCTCAGCCAGGCGAGGAGCCTCCGGATTTGCCCTGCGAGAGGAATGGCTTTTCTCAACTCCACTAAATGGGCTTTTGGATTTGATACAGCTCAGTGAGGAGGTATAAAGGGGCAGCTTCTGTTCGGGGAGAGGAGCTGAGCTGGAAACCTGAAATCAAATCAGTGCATAGTAGTAATTCAGGAAAGTTTAGAGAGCCAGCTGTGTGTTTGGGAGCGGTAGGTGCATTAGTGATGCACATACATACCTTTGGGAGGGTCTGGCACACTCAGGTGGGTCCCAGTGTGGGCCCTATGTATATATATATATATACATATGTATATATATACAGGACTTTGTTCTGGTTTTCACTGTGTTTACCAGCTGAGCTGTTCATGCTGCTGCCATTGCTGCTCACCAGCACGGTTCAACAGGAGCCGTGTCTTCCTGATGCTCCCAGAAGCCATCCCTGGAGCGTGGGGCTGCATCTGCCTCATGGCAGTCACCCATTGACTTCCATGTCCTGCATCTGTTGTGACAGGCGGTGCTTTTGCAGCCGCTCTCTGATTAGTTTGGTCCCTGGGATGCATTGATTTACAGATCATTCCTCTGCAATAGAGCTGCTCTCGATGACAGTCCATGAGGCACATGATAACTCAGCAGCCTAAATTATTCAGGCAAATTGAATGTGTTTGGCTTGTTCCAAACTTTTGTTTCCTTTCAGTGCTGTCAGGAGAACAGGTAGCTGGGATGCTTGTATCCAGCTCATCCAAATGCCAGGGAGACACAAACAGCTCAAGTATAACCCATGTTTTGCCTTGTTTGTCACTTACTTCCACCTTCAGCTCTGCTTTGTCTGGGTACTTCTGAGCCTCATAAAGATGCTCATCTTGCCTCTAGGGTTGCTCTTGTCTGGTGAGCTGCTGGGCTCTGGGAAGTCGCTTTCATCTTGCAATGGAAGGGATCTTGTACAATCCAAAGGAATCCTTGTATCTGTTCCACCCTTTAGCTACATGTCCTTTTGGGAAAGTATAGTCATTCCTGTAAATACTTTGACCCATTAGGGTCCAGGAACCTCACACTGGTGAAGACAAGTAAGTAAAATGAACAGTTCCGCCTCCCATTTCCTCATTGTCAGACATCCTCCATTGCTGCTGGGTAGATATGTCCAATTAATTCACTATATAAAGCCCCTCAAGCCCTACACTGGATAGATGTGCCTGCAGGGACCACCGAGCTAGGCCAAGCATGCGAAGAAGATATGCTTTATCAGTGCACAAATGTCTCCTTGCTTCCTGGAGGCTGTTCTGCATCAGGAGCTTCTGGGTATAGCTGAAGGCATTGGCTTTCTCTCTCCAAACACATGTCTGGAGATTTAAGACCTGACTCAAAACCTTTTGAATCCAGCAGGACTCTTTTCAGCTGAGACCATTGGGCTTGTAATAGGACCCAGGAGAGATGGCATCCTCAGGGGATGTGCTCTGAACTTTGCTTGAGACATCGGTCAGCTGTGTTCAGAAGTGAACTTAGGGAGATGACATCTGCTGCGGAGCATCTCTCTGATTCAGAACCAGGCAGAGGATGCTGGAGGATGGAGGCTTGCCTTGGAAAATTCTAGCTGCAAATGAGACACATGATTTCAGGAATTAGAATAATTACCCCCTGGAACAGGTACCCAAGGGATGTGATATATTCTGTATCACTTTAGAGTCTTTAAATCACATTTGCATGTGTTTCCTAAAAGCATGCCTAGTCACTCAAAGTGAAGGGCTGTGCTTGAGAAGCGCAGTGTGACAAAGCTGAGCATCCCCTGCTTTGCAAGGGAGCAGAGCAGGGAGTCACAGTGGTCCTACGTGGATTGAGCTCTGCAGATCCCTTGGGCAGCGCTGGGATGTGGAGGATGGAGCAAGTAACCACACTGGGGATGATTCAGGAGTGAGCTCCCCCAGTCAAAATGTGCCTTCTCTTTCTGCACGCACACAGCTCCATCCTCACTGAATCAGACGTCCCCAGGGCCTGAGCAATCCTGGCTGTATCAGTGTTTCCAGGACCTTCCCTCCCGCCGCTCCCTAAATGATGAGAGTGTTTTTGCAAACCTCATTTCCTGGCCTTTCCCTTTTATCTCTCCAAACAGCAAGTGAACAAGCAGCCCTTTAGTTTTTAGTTACTGCTCCTGCACCCGGTGAGCTATCAGAGGCTGTTGACAATGACTTTTTCCATGCTCCTGCCTGCAGGATTTGGGGAGATAATTCATTTGGTCCTGGTGCTTTGTCAACTTTCAGCAGTTGTAATTGCCTAATGATGAGTGCTGATGCTGTTGTTAAGCCTGTTAAAACTTTGTCCTGCTGAACAGCCAGACTGTGGCTGTCTCATCATGTTCTGCTTGCTGTGTCAACTGGGGGTGCCTTTGATGCCCAGCCCTAGCTTTGCTTGCTGCTTCCCACCCCAGCTCAGCTTCTGCCGGGGGGGGGGATGGATGCTGCAGGGCACTACCCCACACTACGGAACCATGCCCAGGGCTACAAATAACTAAAGAATAACCCCACAGAGAGGCAGATGCTTTCCAGGATTAATCTCCTCTTCCCTGCCCTGATGCCTCTGCTGGCCCTGAGGAGCTGGTGCTGGGTGCTGAAGCTGGTCCATCACCCCAAGCTCTGGTGGGGTAGGTGAGAGGATCACTCTGGAGGATGCTGTCACTGGTAGGGCATTGCTGTTTAGCAGCCTGCATAGCATTTTTGCTCTTCCATCTCTTGGGTGCCTTTTCCACTTTCATTATATCCTTTTTAGAGCCGCATTTCATGCTATCACCTCCTTTGTTATGCATCCGAGGTGCCCAGCTGGCTGGTGCCATCTCTTGAAGCCCCAGTCGCTCATCCTCACCTCTTCCAAGGCCGTTTCTTACTTAATGGGACACGCTGAACATTAGTGCATTACCATCCCGTTTCCAAGAGCAGTCTCCATCCACTCTTCGCTTGTCCCCCAGTGCCTCATCCAATTTAATTAATTATAGTTAGTATATTACGCATCTTGTCAAAGTTTTTCCTTCCCGAGGTTTAATGTTTTTTTAATTCTAATGCATGCTGCATGTGTAAGTGTTTCAGAAGCGAGGTGAGCATGCAGTGGCAAAGAGGCAGCATTACATCTGTGTGCTGCAGACAGCGAGGGTGGGTCCCTAGAGAGAGGCTCCAGCAGAACCACGCTGCCTGCCTTTCATTGCATCCCCTTCTTGTGCTCAGGGAGGGGGAAACCAGGCTGATTCCAACCTCAGAAGTACACATTTGGATTAAACCTACCCACTTACGGTGGTCCAAAGTGGGCGCCCAGCCCCAGCATCATCATCTTCTGGGATTCTGAAGCCCTGTGGTGAACTCCAATGTAATGAACTTGACTCTTCTCACACTAACTTTGTCTGAAAGCTCCAAATCACATCAGTCATCCCAGCCTTGCTTTATCCCTTTGCAGCAAGGCTGCGCTAAGGATGTGGTGGGGACTAGACTCAGCAGGTAACGCCAGCTGGGGCTGGTACCTATCACTCTTTATTTCCCAGTGACAGCTAAAAGGTTTGGTCAGAAAAGTGGTTGAGGAGGAATGACTTTGTGGGGTTTTACACCTACCAGCTTTGGCTGTTTCCAGATAAAGCCTGCTCAGACTAAGAGGGATGTGGGTTGTTTTTTTCTTGCCTGTCAGTGTTGCAAAGTGCTTAGGTTTTGAGAATCCAGCTGGGCTCTGTCTGTCTGTCACAGCATCACCAGGAGTAATGATGCCATGGTGCAATTTAGCTGACAGCCCTGTGAACCAGAGCCAGGAGCCAACACAATCCATCCTGACCTCGGGGCAGCACTGCAGGAATGTGCCTCGGAGCAGTCGGAAATCATCCAAGGCTGTGCAGGCAGAGGTTGGGGCACATGTCCTCTGTGGTCCAGCAGCCTCTGCCCCCTGCATTGGAATCACAGGAAGGGAGGTCCTGGCAGACCCCCTGGGCAGCGTGCACTGGACTCAGCATCAGTACCCAAGGGCTGGCATCGGTTTGGCCAGGAGGGATGGAGCCATGGAGTGTTTCTTGCAGTACTTACATAGGCCATGGAAATCCGATCATTTTCCATCCCTGATGTTCAGCTGTCTCCCTGCAGTTTACAGCCCCAGGCAAACTCGAGGGCTTGTTCTCCATCTCTCCCCAGTGGCTGTGGGGACAATGGGATGGGATAGATGGGATCAGATGGGATGGGATGGGACCCCACCTGCATTGCTGGAAATTGAGCTTGTCCATGACTCGCAGGTAATGTAGTTTCCCAAGGTTGATAATGAGGTTTCAGATTTGACTCTTGGCCTCATAGTAATTTTACATGCATATTTATACCCTGTGATCACACTCTTAATTAATGAAGGTAAACTTAATTGCCAGAACAAAGTTTTGGCTGAATTAAATGGGCTGGATGCCCAGGCTTTGGCAACGCCGCGATCTGTCTTGGTGGCCATGGGGCCAGTGTAACCCATGTCTGGCATTCCTCTGACATCACTGTATCCTTGTTGGAGCTGGAGCCTCATTTGAGCCCTACATGTAGATCTGATGCTTCCACCCCTGTGCCAGCATCTCATCACAGGACATCCCTGTGCTTCCAAGGAGAGGATCCACCAGCTTGGAAAAGCGCTGTGTTCATCTGAAATAAGACTTGAAGTAGAGCACCAGGGAGGAGGGAATACTGCTGGGCTCCAGGGTGGAGGAGCGAGAGGTCAATGTCATGATGGGAGGCAGCCAGCAACCAATGCTTTTGGTTAAGACAAAACAAAAAGGGGAAAATTCCCTAATTCCCCAGTGATCTCCCCACGGTGGGGAACGCCCCATCGCGCTGGGAAGCCTTCCAGCTCCCTCTCCTCTTCAGAGCTGCACACTTCCACAAAGTACAAAGAGCTCCTCAGATTGTTTTGCCTTGTGGGTACGTCTGTGATTAATTCCGTGCAAGCATAACTGGTGCAATAACAATACTGGAAGTCCTAAAACTGAGAAAGGAAACACATTTGGCTCATACTTCATACACAATCACTTACACTTAAGCTATTGATAGTTGATTGGGATCTGTAGACTGCTGGGCTGGTGCCACTGGGTTTCTGAGCGCGTTCAATGGCTGGAACAGACAGCGAGGCTGTAGGTTTTGGCAAGCTGTAGGTCTCATTATTCAGGCTGACTGTATCTGACACGAGAGATTCCCATCCACCAAGATGAAGCTCGCTTCCCTAGGCTTTGGCTGACATCCCAACAATATTTACATGAAGGACAACAGAGGATCAGTGTTAGATTAAGGCTGTGAGTTTCCAGTAGGCAGACAGTTAAATATTCCATTGAAATCCTCTTTTGATTATTTAGATAATAATGAAGTTTATGTGTGTCCTTGAGAAAGCTGGGGAAAGGCAGTTGGTTTATGCTAAGCATGCAAAGATGTGTTTAATCTTGATAATAGGAGTAAATTATGTATCAGCCTTTACAACCTCGGCTCCTTTATTTCTTACTTGTTGTATGGAAGCACCAGCCACCTCTTAGGGAAGGGAAGGCTGTGTTGGGCAGCTGAGCAGGCAGGGGTCTCATTAGCATCCCTGCTCCTGCTGGCACCATCTGCATCCCTGTGGGAAGAGGATGAGGATGGGTTGTTCTGGTGCTGGTTGCGGTCATGCATTCACTGTGGGTGCACATGGGTATGGCTGCAGTGAGGGCAGGGATGCTGCTCCGACAGGGGCTGGGCCAGGAGCTGGCCTGGTACAAGCAGTTGGGAATTGCTTCTTATCTCCCCCGACTGCAATTCCTGGTTTGCTGGATCTTTATCAAGTAGCTGTTTTCTGAGCAATGCCTAATTTTGAATGGGACAGGGTGATAATTCGATCTATTGCTGCCTTTGGAACGTGGCTGCTTGGCTGGTCCTACATTACCCCACCAGAATGGGTGCATTCGTCTGTTTCCTGACAATAGCAGAGAAAAGTAACCTTTGGATTAATTTGCTTTAGTGACTAAAGTCCCATTAAATGGGAGGCAGCTGGTGTCAAAGGCATAAACGGAGACAAAGTTTTGCTCCCAATTGTGGGAAATGTGTTTAAACAGACTAGAAATGTTTCCATCTCTGCAGGGTATAATATACTCAAATGGTTACATTAACATGAAAAAAATATAAGAAAGAGTGTATTTAGGACAATCCCTCTGTATCCAGCGTTAATGAAATTGAATTCCAGTAATGAAGTCAAAGGGTTGTATTCTGCACTCGTGCAGTAACTGCCATTAGCATTAATGGGAGCCGTGCCGATGAATTACGGGGCTGTAATGGTTTGAGATGGAAAAGGTCTGTCGGATCCCGGAGTGTTCTCCTCTCTGAGGACCAGATCCTGCATCCTATCAGTTAGGATGCTAATGAGCCCTGTACTGAGGCAGGAGTAGTGGAGTTTCAGAGGTGAAATCCCCACCACTCAGGGGCCATCACGAGCTCTACGGACCACTTACGGGAAGGATTAATTGGAGTTTAAATGGTGTGTTCTGCTGGCCCCTCTGAAAGGGAATTAATTCTGCCTTGTGAATGAGGTGGGGATTGGCCCGTGGTCCCGGATAAAGGGGGGCAGCCAGCATTAAATTGCATTTCAGCCTCTAATACCTTCTGGGTCTGACTCCGCTGCAGCACACGGCGTGCCCAGACACCAGCTCCTCTTGCCTTGGGTGACTGCCCTTCTTCCCTGAGCCTTCTCATTCCAAAAGCTTCAGCATGCCCAGGAAGGTGGTTTCCCACCTGCATCAAACCTATCCTTAGCCCTCTCAAGTGCAGTTTTCATTGATGATACAGATGTGTCAGTTTTCGTTGATGATACAGGCATCAACGGCAGATGAAATGGTGTTATCAACGGTCATGCAGAGCAGGGGAAGAGGGAAGGCGTGCAGCAGCTCAGAGCAAGCCCATCACATCTTTCTTGACCATTACAGAAAGGCTGCCTATGAGCTGCATTCAGCCATGGGTCCTTATAAGCAATTGCCTGATAAATTAATCTAATTCGCATCCCTTGTTCCATTAAAAGAATTCCTTGCAGGCATTTGCTTTGCCCAAGCACTGCTGACCCCCTGCATTGGGACAGACAATCCAGGCTTAAAAAGACAGCATTTTTTAGCTTGCATAAATCCCCAACAGTAGCAAAAGAGAGGGAAATAAAGGCTCCTCGTTGTGTTAAAGAGCATTTGTCACTGTCCCTGGTTATTAGCATCCTCAGAGCATTGTGCAAGGGAAGCCATGCCAGGATTACATTTCTACACTGACTAGAGATTTCTTATTAGGGAAGGTGAAGAAGGCACTGTAAAAGCCCATAGGTCAAAAATATAATGCACTGTTCCCCACCTCTTGTTTCCTGATGTTATGCTATTACAGGAGATAAGGGAGAGGTGCAGAGTCTTAATTTACAAGCAGATGATGAACCATGGCTGGGGACTGTTTGTATTTTGCTCGAGCTTATTAGTTTATCTGGAGTGTGATGCAGTGGGTTTCTGCTTCCGAGCTCCTGGTGGGATGCAGGGGAGGTGGGCTCCAAGGGGGATGTGCCTTGTGCCCTGTGGCATCTATCCCTGAGCAAACGAAGGTGCTGGGAGTTGAAAAGAACCCCCCAAAGTAGCTGGAAGAGGCGTGCTAAATAATGCAGTTGTGCATTGTCCATGAAAGATGGCTAACCATGAGTAAACAGCAGCAGCAGTGTTTGATCCCTGCGTGTTTACTATTTATTCCTATTTATTATTCATCAATTCCATCACAAACGTTCGTCCCGCACCCCAGTGAGGCATTTGCATTTTATTTTAAGTTTGATTTTATCCCCCTACTCCCTTTAGTTTCATGAACTGAGATTTAATGATGTGCTTTTCCACACTGTTCCCGTGCCGGCTCTCCCTGGCTCTCCTCTTCTTGTTTCAGGAAGAGATTTCGAACATGGAAAAGTGATATTTGAATAGATTCCCCTTAGGCAATCAATTTACTTTTAATTTGTCTGGAACTAAGCTTTTCTTTGTTGCAATGAGAAAGGATTGAAACTGCTGTAAAATTTATTAGCTTCCAGGAAGATTTTGAAATGAATTTTTTAATGATCGTGCTGTTTGCTGTACCCAGGAGCAGTGTCATCCTGATTGCAGGATAATCACAGGATTGCTGAAGAAACACCCCAATGTGAAGATAAAGCCACTCTCCAGCACAAGGGTACCTGTGGTACTGGTCAAGGGATGGACACGCATGCCTTGCTCCAGCACGCTGTTCACCCGTGCACCCCCAGCACGTCCCAGTGGGGCTGTGATTTCTCTTTTTTCCTTCTTTTTCATTCTCAAGTGACTCCTCTGCTCCTTTTCCTTGCTTCCCATGTAATAGCACAAATGAGTTCTACTTACTTACCTCGGCAAAGCTGCTCTGACATGGATTGGATTGAACTGAGCGGCTCTTTGAAAATGGAAACTCCAGGGACTATTGTCATCGCCCAAATTGCACCTTAGATTGTATAACAGCACATGTCATCTGGCCATTTATCAGGAATATTACATTCCCAGGCACTTGCACCTTGCTACGATTTAACTTTGTCTCTTTGGCCAGTGCTGAGATTCCACTGGAGATAATTCAATTGCTCTGAGAGCTGAATGGGTGCCTTGCGCACCGGCTTCGTGTTGTTCTGCTGCAGGGATGCTGCAGGCTTTGAATAGGAGGCTGGAAGCGCTTGTACACCCTGGATGTTCATTAATCCTGCCTTTTAATGAGGGGAGTGCTGGAGGCTCTGTTGCTCCAGTGCCCACCCCACGCTTCTCCTGGAGCCTTCCAGCTCTTAGCATCCATCGCATCTCCCTGCTCTGTTGGCCAAGTGGGATTGGGAATTGCTGAGGGTCTCGGCTGAGCACTTCAGCCCCAGGAACTGGGGCAGCCCCAGTGTTTCATGGCAGCTCCGTGCCTCTTGTGTCACCGTGCCATTGTCCCCAGCTCCCATTCCCCACCAGTGACATGGGCTGTGTGTCTGCTCATGGTGGCTTATCTCCCACCACGTCTTCCTGCAGTTCTTGGCAGCCTTCAGCCTGACTCACACCCCGCAGGCAGCACAAGGGCTGGCTGGGGCTTGTTATTAGTTGTCTTTGTGCTGGTCCCCTAAGGTGCGAGTAGAGCAGGTTTGAAATCTGGAGCTCAGCATGGGTTTTGCTGTACTTGCTAAGGAGCATGTTTATTCCAGAGGTGGCTGTTGGATTTCGTTTATTTCACATTTGCTAGCTGAAAGCTTACATTTAGCAGTGACACGTTTTTGTCTGCCAAGCCTGACTTCTGAGTAACTGCTCATTTGATGGCGAGGCTTCTGCCAGGATGCTTTGTACCTTAGGACCTGCCCTAAGGTGCTCTGAAACAAGGCGGACAGGCTGGAATATGGACACTGCTGCTGCAGGACCTCTTGGGCACAGCCATCACCTATGTATAGAATCTCTCTGGACCACCTACGTGCAACATGGGTATTCCTACAGCCAGGTTTGCAATAGGATTCTCATCACAGCTCCTAAGAGCTCAGCCCAGCTCAGTGTGGCTTGCACAGCCCTAGGCCATGTTGTTCCCCCTCAGTCCTTGCCATCTGGCTGCATTGGGCTCTTTGGGGACCCCTTTTCAGGATGCGGTGGCTGCAGAGCAGCACCAAAGCTGCGGTGATGCTCACCCAGCGCTGTCCCTCTGTGGTTTCCTCCTCCCTTTGCCTCTCCTCTGGCCCCACTCCATCTCACTCAAGCCTTGCCATCAGTGGGAACCTGCAGTTGTTACTACCTGGGCTTTGCTTCTTGCATTGAGCATTTTTCAGTGCAGACAATACGATAGTAGCAGTTGTATTGACTAGGGCAGGTCCAGGGCTGTAAAAGAATTTCCTGTTGTCCTATTTCTGATTGTTAAAGTGGTAAAAAAACAAGGCAGAACAGTACAATAAAGAGCCTGTGTATGTGAATGACCGTCCTGGGTGCCATTGAGGCTGGGTGAGTCAGACCTACCTGCAAAGTGAACAGCAGCTCCGTGCCTGCCTATGCTTTGGGGCAGCAGCTCCTCTTGCACAGGAGGAGGATGCGAGATGGCAGCCCTGGGTTCAGCACACTGAAGAGCCTAGACCCCTTTGAGCTTCCCTACTTTGGACCTGGGAAAGCAGAGGAGTGGTGTGATGTTCCTGTATATCAATGGGGCGTGCTTGTGGTGTAGAAACTACAGGGTTAAGATGAGTAGCTGAATATCCTTATTCTGCCATAGAGAAGCAGCTGCTGCTCAGGGCTCTTGCAGGTCTCTGCTGCTCTGGTCAGCCTGGACATGTGTTGTCCCCAGGAGCAGGATGTGGGATATGGTCCCTACAGACCAAAGCTGAGATTTGCAGTGGGGACAGGAGCAGAGAGGCAGAATACGCCATGGAGCGACCTGTTGTCTTCAGGTGTGTGGATGCATGGTGACACCTGCCCCTCTGCCTGTCAGCCCAGTGTCTTTTGTACTTATTACATTCCCTTCCTAAACCAAACAGTTGAAATGGTATGATTTAATACTTCTCATCTCTTCTCCTGCTTGCATTGCAACTGCCACTGGTGTGACTTATTACAAGTATCTTGGTGTCCAAAGCTTATCATCTCCCCAGTGGATAGGTACCACACCAGTGGTCTTTAATAAAACCTTTCTTAAAGCACAGGGCCCTTTCTAGGGTTTGAGGAATATCCACTTGCAGTGCAGTAAGCATTGTTTTTAACTGTAAAATGAGGCAGCTTGGAATAAATGGGTCAAGGTGGGGGTTTGCCTCTGCTGCAGTAGTCCCATGGAGTTGGGGTTGAGCCATGATGCTGGATGAGGAAGGTGAGGAGCAGCAGGTCCCCTTATGCCCACACTGGACCAGCCATCCCAGCAGATGCCCGGATCCAGCATTCCATGTTTGTGGAGAGACTGAAGTGATGAGTGCTCCAGCCACATGCCCAAGGTCACACAGCACAAAGAATCAGTGTCTCACTGGGGATGAGAACCCAAGATGCTTCTGTTGCTCCTCCAGCCCTCACCAAGTCCTGTGCTCTCACAGCCACACCACACACCTCTGTGTGCCTGTGCCCCTTTTGCAGTTAGGCTGGGGATAAACAGGCAGGCAGCAACACGTCCTGAGCAATCTTTTGGGGTGTTTTTTCCTCTCCATTCTGCTCAAGCACCTGAAATTAAGGCGATCAAAGCACGAGAGCGTGGGCTTTTAGATTTTGGTGCAGATCTGCATGTAAGGCTCAGAGCATCCTTCCCTCAAAGGGCTGTAAAGGTGGCTGCCAAACCCAGCCATGCTCCGCACCACCGGGTCCCTGCTCTGAGGCAGAGAAAAAGCTGATGTTTTACCTATAGAGTTTTCAATTAATTGGCTTCTCCTTTAAAAACATCCTTTTCCTTCCTTTCTTTCTGTGTTTTGAGGTCTGCCTTTTACTCATTTATTCTCGGGAAGTGTTAAGCTGCTCATATTTTGGTGCATTGTGTTATGTGCTGAGAATTTTTATCAGCCGCCCTAGTGCTCGAATGTGGTGGAAATACCAATGTGTCTGAGGAGTGGAGGTTATGCACACAGATGTACAGAGCATCAAAATGAGCCGTTTGCAGGCAGACAGGAAGGAAAGCCAGGCTGAGTGTGCACCTTCACAGCCCTCCATCCATCAAACCGGCACCGACCAAGCACGGTCTCGTGTGGGCAATGGTATTAGTGCTTTAATGCTGCTCTGCGTGTGTATAGGTTATGGGAGGAAGGAGCTCCATCTTTGTGTAGGGAAAGGTTGTGCTTTATGAGGGTGAGCTGGGATTATAAGTGTTTATCAAATGAAAGAGAAGTTGTAAATTGAGACTGGGAAGCAGCCTGTGGTGTTGGGTGGCTTGATGCTCAGCAAAGGCTGGGGATGGGGAGGCTCCTGGGTTTGCTCTCATGAGACCCCACTTGGAGTACTGTGTGCAGTGTCCCCAACATAGGAAGAACATGGAGCTGTTGGAACAAGTCCAGAGGAGGCCACGAGGATGATCAGGGACTGGAGCACCTCTGATATAGAGACAGGCAGAGAGCACTGGGTCTGTTCAGCCTGGAGAAGCTGCGTGGAGACCTCAGAGCAGCTTCCAGTGTCTGAAGGGGGCTATAAGGATGCTGGAGAGGGACTCTTCATCAGGGACTGTAGCAATAGGACAAAGGGTGATGGGTTCACACTGAAACAGGGGAGATTTAGGTTGGATATAAGGAAAAAGTTCCTTACATGAGGGTGCTAAGGCACTGGCACAGGGTGCCCAGAGAAGCTGTGGCTGCCCCATCCCTGGCAGTGTTCAAGACCAGGTTGAACACAAGGGCTTGGAGCAAGCTGCTCTAGTGGAAGGTGTCCCTGCCTGTGGCAGGGGTTGGGACTGCATAAGCTTTAAGCTCCCTTCAAACACAAACCATTCTATGATTCTGTGATGTCGAACTCTGCACTTGGCTGAGCCTAGCTGCTTCCCTGAGCCTGTTTGTCCATCCATGATGGGGGCCTGAGGCCGTGCAGTCCCTTGGGATCAGCTGGCAGCACAGGCATGCACACAAGCACCAGGCACAAGTGTTTGCACTTGCCTAGGAGAGCTCATACCTGGGTATGGAAAGTCCTTGGGAAGAGTTAAACCACCACTCCATAATTCAGCCCTGTGAAGTGGTGCCGGGACAGCCCCAAGTCCAGGGACGGGATCTTTATTGCTTTCATATGAATAAAGCCCAAGCGCTGGGAATGACACATTTAATCTTCACTGGAGTGGGCAGTCGCAGAGATTTATGAAGCCTCCGTTGTGTGGGAGGTCAGCGGGGACTGAACAAAAACTGAAACCACCCGTATACACCAGGAAGAAAAGAACTCCCTCCCTCCTCCCTCTGCTCCTTCTCCCCTCTGTAAAAAGTCAAGCTTAAATGCCACATCAAACCAAGCTTAAAATAGGGTGTCTTTTAGTGCTGGTTACTAAACCCAGAACCTGCTGACTCAGAGGGGCTCAACAGGCAGGACGGCCCTGCGGTGTGGGATTCACATCCGACACCATTCCTTAGGCTGCGTGTCTGGCTGTGGCAGATGACACAGAGCCTGTTGGAAACGGAACCCCAGCCTTTACAGCAGCAAAGATCCCTCTTCCAAGCCTTGCCTTAAGAGCTGTATAGGGTAGGGTAGCTGCTGCTCGGTAGGTGGCTGCTGTATGGGACAGGAGTGATGCCCAGCGCCTGGCTCGGTGGGGCAGGTTGGGGTACAGCACGGTTTCCCCCGTTCACCACCCCTTGTGTTCTCTCCCCGCAGAGCAGAGCGAGGGATTCCATTGCAGGGAGGAGTGCCGCATCCTGGGCCACTCGGACCGGTGCTGGATGCCCCGCGGCGCCGTCCCCAGCCGCGCCAAGTCCCCGGAGCACGGGAGGAACGTCATCGCGCTGTCCATCGAGGCCACGGCGGTGGACGCGGAGCCTTACGCAGACTGCAGCACAAAAAGGACCTTCGCCACCTTCGGCAAGGAGGGCGCTGAGCCCCTGGCCGAGGAGCGCCTCGCCAACCCCAAAGGCAAAAGAACGGTGGACCCGGCCGCCTGCAGCCCCAAGGTGAGCGGCGCCGTCCGCGAGGCGGGCAACGGCTGCGAGGCCGTCAGCCCCGTCACCTCGCCCCTCCACCTGAAGAGCCCTTTGGCCGGCAAGCCGTCGGCTCCGTACAGTGCCGGGCACTGCGCCGGCAACCGGGAACGGGAGCCCTTTGGGAACACTGGTCCTTCCCGGCCGACGGAGGCAGAGCCCCGCGGGGCGGACAGTGAGAGCGGCGGGCAGGAGGGCAACCCGCTCCTGCAGGAACGCCGGGATAAGGACTCACCCGGCGCCCGGAGACTAAAAGACATCGTCCTCTGAGCAGCACCCGGTGAGAGGAGGAGGAAGAGGAGGATGAGGAGGGACCGCACGACTCCCAGCGCAGATTGTTTTTACCGCTTACCAATGGTTCACAGATTGCTGTATTTAAAAGCTTTCCCTAAATGTATTGTTTATAAATGAAGCTATCGTTAATGTGACAATCCCACTTGGCTCAACAGGCAGCAGGGGCGTGCAGCCCGAGCAAAGTAGCTGGTGGTTTGCTTTTGGGTGGTGGGGGGCAGAGGTGAGACGTTCCCCTTCCGTGGTCCCCTGCAGCGCTCGGTGTCCCCTCCTCGGAGTTTCTATATTTTTATATCAATTCCCATTCCTGGAGAGAATTGAATGGCAAATTCCTTATCCAGACCTCTAGTCATCACCCTGGTGGTTTTGTAGTCCAGTCAGAGCAGCGGCCGTTCCCTGCGTGCCACTGCTCAATGTGACACTCGGGTGAGTGTTCATTCACCCAACACGACGCTGTTTGTATTTCAAGATGTTGCTATTTTGCTATGGACCCCCCTGCATTTATGAATCCTTTTGCTGTCACATGCTTCTCTGTACTATTCCTGTATTTGATATTGCAAATTCCTGTATGTCTGGTGATGGCAAAAGGCTTCCAAGCTTAACAAAAATGGAAAGAAACATAATTCACCATCATCTAACCTAAACTTTGGGGACCCTGCAGCCTGCAACCTGCTGGAGCCAGCGCTTCTCCCAGCCCTCCATCACCTGAAGCCTCCCCCAGCTCCTGCAGGGCAGTGCCAGGGCATTAAGGGAAGAGGTTTTGGGGGGAATTTCTGCCTGGATTGCAGTTGTTGGATGCGCTGTGCTGAACTTTTCCCCTTCCCCATTTCTTTTCCATTATTTCAAGGCAATGCATGGAAAGCTTTTTTTCCACGAGTTGGTTGGTTTGGGTTTTTTCCAGTTCCCAGGTTTAGCTATCCCCCGTCTCCAATCGTATCCAAGCCAAAGGGATGGAATTATTGAAGAGATCTCAATCACCTTCTCAATTAGGCACACACTTCCAAGTCAGCATTTCCCAGGCGTGATTATGCCAAGTATGTGTCTGTATGTGTCACCATGGCATGGATTTCAGGCTGTTCTGATTTCTTTCCGTCCCTGCATCATAAATAAGTATGGAATGAGCAATAGCGACGTTAATTTAGGGGCAGACAGGTGATATGTAACAATGCTACTAATTCAATTAATGTGCCTTCTTAATGGAGAGAAAATTAAAGCAATTCATTATTTTTGCTCAGAATTAAGGACTTTTTCTTTTTTTTGTGTGGGTACAAATTTACTCATATAAAAATGATTCCAAAACTGAGCTACTTCCATAGCCCCTTTGTAGAAGGGAGAGAGGGAAAGGGGCTTCACAGCTCCCTGCTCTCTAGCAGTGATGATTCCTCAGTGAGGTAGGAGGATTGCAGTTAGTGTATTACCATTATGATTTATAATACACAATTAGTGTATTACTGTTGTGATTAACCCTTCACTGGACAGATTTTCCTCCCCCAAATGATGTTTCCTAGAATTGAAAATGGATTATGGAAGGGGAAATACATAGCTCTTGCCAATGTTTGCTGTACCAGCAAGTTGAGATCAGTGGTTTCTAGAGAAAGAGTCTTTCTAGGTCTACATCTTATGATAAGAAACGTGTTACTTTGATTTCTTTAAGTGAAAAACATCAACAAGAAAACAAGCTCCAGTGATTACTATCCTCCAAATTACATGAAGCTCCAGCTTTTATTTCTTCAGGGCAGATGGATCCTGCCTGAAGGCGTGGCTGGTCCCAGGCAGGTCTGCAGTCACTCTGTTCCCCTTGCCACTTCCTAGGGCCAGGAATTGGGAAAGAACTGACAAAAGATGGGATTTGTGATGCTTCCCTCGCTGGTGTTGATGACTACCTCATTCAGCTCCCATCCCACGCGCTAACATGATGTCCTGCATCCCTCTGGAAAGGGAAACAGGGATTTTCCCCTCTCTTCTGGAGTTTGAGCCCATTTTTCAGGGATATGTTCTTTCTGTTCCTGCCTGTGTGCTGTTACTGCTGTCATTTCAATCTGTGTTTCTTTTCCCCAAATGTGTGTATTTTTCTAACACAAGCAAAGAAGAAAGGGGCTGGCTCGGGGCTGTTGCAGTAACTGGATGTTCTGGAACTGTGAGGCTGGGTTTATGCTGATGTTACCTGGTTTTGTCAGCTCTTTAGGGGAGAAAAAGCTTCTTGTATGTGTTTGCTGAGTGACAGAGCCTGTGATGTCAGATCATAGAATCCCAGACTGCTTTGGGTTGGAAGGGACCTTAAAGCTCATCCAGATGCCGTGTGCAGGGACACCTTCCACTAGAGCGGGTTGCTCCAAACCCCGTCCAGCCTGGCCTTGAACACTGCCAAGGATGGGCTCTTGGCTTTGCAAGGCAGCAGCCTCACATCACCTCATTGTCTGTCCCCACCTCCAGCAGGATGGGAGCTGGCTGCCCCCCATTTCAGGTTCCCCATTATCATCACCATCACCTCCAGCTGCCCAAGGAGCCCTGGCTGTTGGTTCTTGTTGAGCATTGCCCTCTGCCTGCAGAGCTGCCAGCACCAGCCCGGTGCTTTGGATGAAAAGTAGATGCTAACTGAAAAGGAACAGAGAACAAACCCACCAGGAACATTCTGTAATTCACCCAGAGGAGACGTTAACGTTCCGTGCCACCCTGAATAACAGCGCAGCCGAGGAGGGATGTGAAATAATTCTGCATTAAAAGGGGGAACTAAAGAGGTCACTAAACCCTTATGCCTCCAAGAAAACATTTAAACACCAGTTTTCCGGGCTGCAGCCAGGGATGCTGAGTGAGGGGCCCTTCCTGGCACATCCTCACTGTGCAGGGCCAAGGGGAGAGGCTCCTGAGTCTGTTGCTACCCCTGTCACTGTCCCTCTGTGCCACTGGAGATAAGTTCAGGGCTCCTGAGCAAATCTGTTTCGGGGTCATTTTCCTTGTTGCATTGAAACTGTCCGTGCAAAACCATTCTGAGCTGTGGGGTGGGCAGGGAGCGCTTGGGAAAGGGGTTCCAGATGTAATTATGGTGCTTTTGAGTAACTGAAACCTGTCCTCAGATTTGGTTTAGGAAGAATCGCTGGGATCTGCTGGGTTTCCTGCAGGCACACTCGCTGTGCTTCCCGTTACCCAGGAGAGCAGCACCCACCTACGATTGTCCCCCGAGCATGATGAGGACCATCTGGAGCATCCCTGGGGGTGACCCACCCCCCCCCCCCCCCCCCCCATCCGTGCTGGCTCAGGGACACTTCCCTGCTCCATGGGGAGCCTTTCCCTAAGGATGGGATGATGGAGGGATGGGGAGGATGAGCACCGTCCTGCTGAGGTTGTTGCCATTGCCTGTGTGTTGTGAAGCTGGAGGTGGCCTGTGGATGATCACATGTTGTGCAGAAGTGAATTCCTTTCTATTCATTTCTATTTTTCCTTTTTCAAATAGGAGAGAACCAGTTCCTTTTGTAAAGAACATGCTGTCTGATGAATATGTTGGAATTATTCTCGGGATGGGGAGGGGGGAAAATAATACCTAATGATGAATGGAAACACATTTGTCTGTCGTTGGGGGAAACTGATGATCTTGGTTGCTCCAGCTCTGGGGGATGCCTGGTCCAGCCTGTGAGCCCGGCTGCAAGCACTGCCCAGACGGATCCTTCACGAGCATCAGCTGATGTTCAGCTGATCTAAGCTGGGGTAGAACCTTCAAACACACCCATTGCAACCTGGTTTTCCACACCGGCTAATCTGGTGGGAGCCGGGATGCCAGCAGGCAGGGCTGCCGCGGGACTGAGCGCGGCGCGTCTCGTCATGGTGTGTCTCCGTTGCCGAGTATATGAAGAATCAATTGTTGTATATGCTGATCTGTATGTTATGTACATTTCCACAGTGATTGACTCATTGTAAACAGCAACATGGATAAAAAGAAGCAGCACCATTCTGTCTATTTTATGAAGATGATAAAGCAGCTTTATTAAGTTATTACAGTTCTGTTTCAATGGTGAACCACACTGGGTTGGGGTTTTTATTTTCCCATCCGAGAACTTTGTTTTCCACCTCAATGTGATTTTCTTTTCTCTGCTTTGAGCATCCGATGCATTTTAGTATTAAAGCAATTATTGAATAAAATGGAAAGTAAGTGTTTGGTTAAACACGCCTGAGTGGGTTTGCTTTGATGGGCTCCAGGTCCTGCAGATGTCAGCACATGGCTGAGGGTCCGTGTGGTCCCCTGGGTGCTACCCCAGCCCATTGCCATCCTGCTCCCCCTGTTTGGCACCCAAGAAGCTGCAAAGCTCAGGTAGAGCTTTCCCCCCTAAGAAGGGGCTGTCACCATCCCAACATCCCCCCCATCTCCAACACACACGGGATGCATGGTACAGAAGAGGACTTTTCTTCCCTATTTCAGGACACTATGGGGAGATGGCGAGGAGCATCCACTGCCTCTGGATTGATGGAGCACGTTAATGCATGGAGCATCCAAGAGCTCTGTGGCTAACGGGAGTAAATGTCCTCCCCAGTGGCCTCTGCTCATTCAGTGACTCAGCCAGGGTGACACTAAAGTGGAACCGGAACAAGAGCAGCAACATGAGAAGCCCCTTCCCTGGGGTGGGAAGATGCTTGAGCTGAGGCCGAGCATCACCCTGTATGGCTGGGGCACACAGGGGGCAGAGGGCAGCAGTTTAACCATGCCTGCATGGGCCCCCCACCACTGTAACCCCATGGTAAAGGGGGTCTGGCCAATGCCCTGGGTCAGTTCCAGCACAGGTGGAGCTGTGTTTGCACAGCACCCAGCAGTGATTTGACCCTCGTTAGCAAGATGTTTGGCAGGTGGGTCAGAGGAGGTAAAGGCAGGCTGTGCGGGGAGGCTGCTGCTTGTCTGGGCTGGTTTGCAGGTGGGTGTCCATGCCTGAAGAGGTTGTGGGGGCTGTGCTGCAGCATCCCGAAGCTGGGGACCCAGGGCCAGCACCATGGGCTCA
Organism: Pezoporus flaviventris; assembly: GCF_033815535.1. Classification (NCBI taxonomy): domain Eukaryota; kingdom Metazoa; phylum Chordata; class Aves; order Psittaciformes; family Psittacidae; genus Pezoporus; species Pezoporus flaviventris. Next base: position 18,348,609 of record NW_026892553.1, on the reverse strand, counting down.
CCTCCCAGGTAGGAACTGATGCTGTTTGCGGGGAATGGCTTTGGTGAGCAGTGAGGTGGAGGAAGGCAGGCAAAGGATGTGGGGCTGCCTGCCTGCGGCGGGGCTCACTGGGGCAATGCAGAGCCCAGCCTGAGACCTGAAATGGGTCTGAAGCCTCCCCAGGCACCCCAGTACATCTGGCCCCAGAACCTGATGGGATCTTGCAGGCGCTGGGCTGGCTCCTGCTTTAACACCCCTCCTCCAATGCCGTTGGGAGCTCAGCGATGTCAGGTTGGTGACATGTCCCCGCCGTGCCACCGCTGCCATCCCTGTCCCCTCCGGCACTCCCCAAAGAGCTGCAGCGTCTCCTCTGCTGAGGCAGCAGCAGCAGGGTTGAAGTTTGCATCAGTAACAGTGCCAGGAAGTGCGATGGAGTGGCTGCTGCGGACGGATGGAGAGGGATGCTGCTCCCCAGCACGCCTGTTTGGGAGCGCTGCTGGTCCCTGCTCCAAGGCTCATGAGCTGGAGCAAGCCCCAGTGAGGTCCAAGCACTTTGGCGATAAATGGGAGATCTGGGAGCTGCTGCCCCCCAGAACTGCCCCTGGGGACACAGCCTGGGGTCTCTTGAGCCCCCAGCATCCTCAGGTGATGCTGTGCTGGTGGCTGATCGTACAGAGGTTGTATAGTGCTGTGCTGCAGACCCCCCCCCATGGCTGTGGTGAGGGGCTCAGCCAAGACCAGCTCAGTGAAGCCAGGGAGAATGAGCTAGCAAAGAAAGCAGCCAGCCCTCACTGGTTCAGTGGTAGGGGCTTCAGAGCCAGATCATAGATGTGCATCTCATTTCTGTGTCTTCTGGACACTGTTTTATGTTATATTTTATGTTAAACTGGGCTATCAAAATGGAGCCAAATTGGATTAACAGCAATGAATTATCATACACTTTGACTGCTAAGCCCACAAAGACAAGAACAAATAAATTGGAGGGATCAAAGGCCTGAAAGTACTGAGCAAAAATATGTATATATAATGTCTTGCTGCTTGAAGCAGGGCTCTGCAAACAGAGTATTGCAGGGGGGAGCAAAGGTCCCCATCCGGCGTTGTTATTGCTCCCAGATCCAGGCTCTGCTCCCATAGGGAAAGGTGTGGGACCGGCTGTCTGTGACTTCCTTGCCATGGGCAGAAACCCAATGGCACTGGCAGCCTCAGCGGAGCCTCCGCTGCTTTAACCTGCATCTGGGTTCTGTTTTGTGTTGTTGTCCTTTTCTTCGGAGCATGATGTAACCGAGCGGTCCCCAAAGAGCCATCAGCGAACAAACACAGGCAGGTGTACGGAGCTCACCTCCACTGCCGTGCTCTGCTCCTTCGGGTACGGAACGGGATGCAGCAGGATGGATGCTGCTCTGGGGATAGACCCTTTAGCATCGCCCCGTGGTTGGGGGTGTCTGGGCAGCTTCTGTGGGGACGTGGTTGGTGGCTGCGGTGTGATCTGTCACTGCAGCCCCAGCAAAGCAAAACCTGCCGCAGAAAACCCTGCCGTGGCACTATCCATTAATACGGATAAAGGATTGAGACACAGGGCAAACAATATTAACCCCATCACTGATCAAGCTTAAAAGCTTTTTCCCAAGAAAAATTGTCTCTGGATTGCAGTTAAATAATGGGCAGGGGATCGCTGCCTGCAGGAGCCTCTGCTATGGGTGCTGGGTGAGGGAAGGTGGCTGGGATGGCAGCAGAGGGGCAAAGGCAAACCTGATCCCTTGGAAAGCTTTAGGATGGAGGAAACTCATCGTTATCTCAGTGCTTTAAGGATAGAGGGTGCAAGAGCAGAGCAGCAGCCTTGGCAAGGGCCGGTCTGTGCTGCCTGAGGGTGATGGATGGTGTTCCAAGGCTGAAATAAAAAAGGAATCGCAATAATAGAACCTCCAAGGGAGATGCTCAGTGCAAGGGTTTTCAGCTTCACGGACCACAGGGGTGCTGGTTGCATGGTGTGGCCCTGCTCCCTTGCTTTCCTCCTCTTTCCAGCCCCCAGATCTCTGCTTTGCCATGCACCCTCATTCCCCAGCCCCTTTAGGAGGCAGCTTCCCAGCCCACGCAGGCAGATGCTGTATCACCCGTGTGTTCAAGCATCTCCCATCACTTGTGTCAGGCTGTGCTGGCATGAGACCCCAGCACGTCAGACCCGCTCCGCAGTGCTGAGGCAGCTCCATAGGGCAGGGGCTGCATGGCAAGGGCCAGGTTAGGGGTCCAGGGACCATAGGGCTGCTTCATCCCAGCCCTGCTATGAGAAACCTGCTGCTGCTCCCTTGGTACCCATGCAGAGAGCAGGCAGAGGCGGGGTTGTTTTGACTGGGAAAGGGAAAATGAGCAAACAGCATTCTCCAGGTTCCTTTCTGTTCTCTCTCCTTTCTTTAACTTCCCTGATAAGGAAAGAGCCTTTTTTCCCCTCCCCTCCCTGCCTCTGCTGCACGCTGGCTCAAAGGCTGTTCTTTATTTATTTGATTCTCTGTAAAATTGATCTTATTCTCTTTGGAGGAGTTAGGTTTAAATCACAGGATGAAATCCTGGCCCCAGTGAATCAATATCAAATCTCCTATCAGCCTCAGCCTGGGGTGGAGTTTTTGGCCATGGGGCTTTGGTTCCCAGGGAGGAAATGCCATTTGCTGATGGAGGATGCTTTTGTCCTTGTCCAGCAAGCTGCTCCCAAGGTCTCAATTAAAGCACATCACTTGTGGTGTCCTTCTGCTCCAGCCCCACATGCTTGTGCTTGTAATTGAGACAGGGGCTGAAGTGTCCTGCCCTAAATGTCAGTGGGAATCCTTCAACCCTCCCCTTGCTTACTCCCTGCCTCTGCTGGGATGGCACCCATAGGTGTGAAGGTGTAGCATGATGATGGCCAGCCTGGCTGATGAAGCAGGAGTGAGCTCTGGCTGTTTGCACCATGTCTCTGCATCCCCCTGCCCCATGGCACAGGGATGGTGCCCAGCACTGACACCCACAGCCTTTCACTTCCCCCCCCTCTTTTCCCCTCCTGTTGCCATGGCAACTGCATCCCACCTCCTCACAGGTGATGGGGGCTGCCTGGGCAGCCTGAGCACCCACCAGGGCCACATGCAGGATGCGGTCCCTGGCACGACAATGGTTATCCTGGCTCCCCTCCACCTGCAGCAGGTCCAGCATCCATGATGCTGGGGCTGGAGGGTGGCAGGTACCCCTGTGTGACAGCATCCCTGTGGTGGCACCGCGAGGCTCCCCTGAGGCAGATGGCACAGCAAAGCTGTGTCTTTATCAGAGGATACCCGTAGCATTCAGCTGCTTTTGATGTCTCCAAAGAGAGCCGGGGTAGTTCTTGATCTGCTCTTAAATAAGTTATCGCCGCTGCTGTTAACTCGCATTAAGCTGCGGAAGATGCAGGGCTCAGCACACGGGATGGGATCCTGTGCTCGGGATGCGCAGCCACAGGGAGCAGCCTCGGGAAAGAGGCTTCCGGGGATTAAATATTTGATGTGTGAGTTTATTTTAGCCTGAGCCAGGCAGGAATTGCGGCACTTCCAGAGGAGGAGCAGCCTCGGCTGGTTTGGGGCTGGGTTTGCGCCTCCGTGGCTCTTGGTGCTGCTGCTGCAGTCGTATTCCCAGGTCATTCCCAGCGCATCCCTGGCTGTGGGGCCCCTGCCTGCAGCGCACCCTGTGTCCACATAGGTGTTGGGGCAGCTCATCCCTATCAAAGGTGTGCCTCGCTGTTTTGGCTTCAGTATGCCCAGGTCCCTTATCCTGGCTCTTTGCTTATTCCTCGCTGCAGGAAAGAGGGGATTTCAGTGCTTCATGTCCAGGAGGTGTTTGGTGTTAACAGAAATGTTGACAGGTCAGACTGAGGTTTTTAAATGGTGCTTTTTCTCTCCTGCCCATTCCCTTTGGATTCTCTCCCCCCCACCAGCAGCACCTTTAGCATTTACCTCACCCGAGCCCTCTAAGCAAATCTTATCTCTACATTTATTGCCTCTTTGGGAATAGTAATTTTCAAGTCAGCTTTCACATTACTCCGTATTTGTAACTACTCCTCTGTCGAGGGAAAACCTGGCTCTTTATTAGTTCTCTGCCTGATACAAAGCATTTAATTTGAACAGAAACCACCAAGAGAGAGATACATATTGCTTTTCATAACCAAAGTGTCAACATCTTGACCAGCCCGTAGCTGAAGCAATCTTTACCATATGGTGGGGTTTTAGGCTTTAACGTCACATCTGCATCCCCGCTGCCTCTCCTTTCATTCTGGAGATGCTGTGCTGGTGATAAAAGGCGCTGTCTGCATGTCCTTCCTCAACACAAGCACAAAAGGACCCCTCAGCAGATAAGGAGCTAAACCAGTTATACAATAGCTGTGGCTTCCCACTGGCTTGCTGCTCAATAGCTTTCTGCTATGCAGTAAAGGGGGGGGGGGGGGAAGGAAGGAAAAGAATAGCAAGGAGGGGGGCATGTGTTGGGAAAATAAACCCCTGTAAACCCCAGGGAGGGCATGGCTGCTAGAAATAGTGACTAGAACCAGGCTGAACAAAGATGAAGCTGTTTTTTCTATATTCCTGGTAGATGGGATGCTACCAACAGCTTCAATGAAGCTCAGGGGTCTCCAAAGCATCCAGACTTGGGTTTAAGGAAAAAAACTGGTGCTATGTTAGTGTTGGCATTTGTTGCAATGTAATATGTTAACTGTATTAAACTCTGCTGAATCCTGGTGTAGGGATGGGATGTGCAGAGTTTCTAGTTTAAAAGCATGTTCAAAGCCACAGTGCAGTTGGAAAGCGCTGCATCTGCTGCTGAGCAGCAGGCAAATGGCTTGCACAAAGTGGGAACAGGCTGGGAACAGGGATGTGCTGATGGGATGGAGACAGCTCAGAGCCTCCCTCTGCTTTCTGCCTGCTCAGGCACTGTCTGTCCCTGCTCCCAGCCGAGGATGCTGGTCCCAAACTCCTGCACTGCTTCTCCTCATCCCTCCTGAAGGATGCCAGGAGGTTTGTTCCTTCAAGTGTGCTGTGAGCATCAGTCCTCCTCCTCCTGGCAGCTGAATTTCTTGGCATGCCTTCAAAACTGCTACAAATGCCCATTTTGATTGTATTGAATCTCTGCCACCAGATCCTTCCTCTTCTTACCTGGGCTGGACCAGAGTGCTGAGCATGAGCAGGAGACACAGGACTCCATCCCCATCCCTCCTCTACTTCGCACTTCCACAGTGGATGTTATAAATCCTTCATTGTCTTAGACTCCTGTCTATTCTATATCCTACCCCCAGGGCCTCAAGCCTTATCCTGCTGCCTTCCCACACCTCTTTCCACATCCTCCACACCTTCACAGAGCCTGCGGGCCTTGCTTGGATGCAAGAAAGAGCAGGTGCCCTAAGCTCCTGCCTCAGCACTTTGCATGCCGCATAGGATTCTTATTGTATTGCTGTAATGGGAAGTCATGCAGCTCTGAACCCCAAATACACAGCTTTGTAAGAGTAGTGGCTGGAAGAATCTGCAGATAATTCAGTCCTGCCTCTCCGCTGAAATAGGATGTTAATACAATACAGTGGAGAATCGCTAATACAATCCTATTTTTATACTAGCACTTTCATGTCATATTAGAAGAAGATTCGACTTTTAGATCTTTTTTAGCAATTTAGCACAGTGAGGATTTCATTATACTGACAGAAGTATTGACAAAAAGAAACACATTAGAATAGGGAGGATAATGGTCCTTGGGAAGAGGAAGTTTTGCAAGGCTTTTCATTTAAAACTGGAGTGGCCAAAGTAGCAGGCAGTGTGCAGTGGGGAATCATCCTGCATTAGCAAAGGGGTGGACTAGGTGACCTTTTAAGTCTTGTCACAGACTAATAGAAGTCAGAGATGGAAGAGACTTTCAGGTCACATCAAATGCTTCCTCCACCCCAGCGCAAGATTGTTTCCTGATCTATTTGATGGTGGGGTTTTTTCTCAGCTTCTAAAAGTCCCAAGCCACGAAGCTTTCTCTTCTCAGGGGTCGTTTTCACACTCTTTTACCCGGTAAGCGGGCGCTTAACTTTGCGCCATCATTAATTCCCCTGCATGTAAGGCTCGGTGGGATTTAACAACTTTAATTGGATTACTCGCAGCCTGCAAAGTTAAGCACCTGCATAAGGCTTTGCGAGAGGGAGGTTTAACAGATCTTAGCATTAAGTTCTTCTCACTTTTGCACCTTAATCATTATGTAGCTTCTCGGTCCTCTCACCTTCTCCTTGCTGGTTCAACCTCTCCTCCTGATGAGCAGGCAGCTCTCATCTCCCGTGATGCTGGTGATGCAGCCATGCAAACCTCTCGTCTCCAGGCCAGCCATGACTCCACATGTGCGAGGTGCAGAACTGCATCGCCTCCAGCAGCGTGGCTCCTGGCACCACATCCAAATCAGCTTTGCTCCTGCTGCACTGAACAATTAAAGCGCTTTTCCTCCCAGCTCGCTGCCCGCTTCGGAGCGAGAAGAGAAGCGAGCGTAGGGATGCAGGTTGGGATGGTGGCATCACCCAGCAGGCAAGCTGGCAAGGTGGTGAACCTCGCTCGCTGTGGCTCTGAGACAGGAGGAGGAGAAACGTTCCCATTCCATCTGCTCCCAGCCTTCTCGACTAGGTACCCGCTTTCCACACCAAGAGCAGATGTTCCTGCTGGAAATAGGCTTGCCTTCTGAAGCTGGAGCCATCACTTTGCATTAGAGCCTGCAAGCCTGCTTTCTGCCTTATAGTGCTTTCCCTGCTGACAGGGTGTGAGGCACAAAACATTTTAAATGAAGATCTTTACAATTGTGAACATGCTGCAATAAATATTAATGCTCACTTGTTAAATGGAGAACCAGCGATTTATAGGATGGCTGGGGATGCCTCTCCTTACGTGACATGCCGTGGTCTGGCCTGGCTCCATGTTTCCCAGCCTTGGCTCATCATTGCGTTTTGGATAGTGGTGTTTCTCGTTTCCTGCTTCCTTAGGGGTGCGATGCTGCCATGCCACGTTTGCCACCCTGGGGACTGTGCACAAGTGGTTTGCAGTGAGGGTTTGAATCCCAAGCTATTCTGTCCGGCTCCAGCAGGATGCTGTATGAACCATCCGTGGGTGTCTGAGCGCCACCCTACAAAGCCCATTTCATAGAATCCTAGAATAGCTAGGTAGCTGGAAAGGACCTTAAGATCATTCAGTTCCAACCCACTGCCATGGGCAGGGACACCTCACACTAAACCATGGCACCCAAGGCTCTGTCCAGCCTGGCCTAGAACTGTGAATGCCAGGGATGGAGCATTCACAGCTTCCTTGGGCAACCCATTCCAGTGCCTCACCACCCTCACAGGAAAGAATTTCCTCCTTATATCAAAGACTTCCCCTGTTTCAGTTTTAACCCATTACCCCTTGTCCTGTCACTACAGTCCCTAATGAAGAGTCTCTCCCCAGCATCCTGGGCATATTTGCATTCCAGATTCCTTCTTCCTCTGTTTGATCATCTTGGAGGGAGAGACAAGACTCTCAAGTCGCTGGGGGTGCAGGCGAGCACTGGTGGAGTTGTCTTGATTGTTGAATAAAAGGCACTTCAGGAGTGTGACCTATTGCTGTTAAGTAACACATTCCATTGCTAGGATAGAGATCTGAATAGGCTGATGAAGGCAAGCGCTCAGGTTCTATTGTTTCTGTGGTGAGCTGCGCACAGAGCTTGACCAGCTCCAGCCCAGCTCTCCGGCTGCCTCTTGCCTCCCAAACAACCGTGTATTGTCCATGGAGGAGGTGGATTTTCAGCAGAGACAAAAGCAAGCAAAATCCTCTTTTAGATTTTAAGCTTGAGTTCATCCAGAGGAGACAATTTACTTCTCTCTGTTGTTTCCAGCATCATTCATCCCTTCTGTTTGTGCTCTGTAGAGGCTGAGCCGGGGATATCATCTGAAAGAAGTTTCCCTTTCAGGATCTTTGATGTTAGGTTTGTTATATGTATATCTGAGAAGTACTTCTGCCATGACAAAGCTCGGTACTACTCCTGCTGGGCTGATGTGTGTGTGAACCGTGCCAGTGAGTGGCAGTGATTAATCCAACAGTGCCATGTGGTTTTGTGCTGAGCAGCACAACAGCACATTGGATTTCAATTGGTCACAAAGGGGATGGAGTAGTTTTCCTTGTCCTCAGGTGTGTGTGTGTGGGGGGCACTGATGTGAACCCCTGGGCTGTTGGGATGGGTTCCAGTCCATCCCAGGCATGTGGAATTCATCCCCATGGTCTGCCACAGCCCCATAGGAGGCTGTGAGGACGGTCTGACCCGCTGCACACTGTACTGATCTCACAAGCCAGCTCCACATCCTCTGCAGGCAGCCACCCCCAACCAGGAGCACTCAGCTCATGCCTGGATCTTAACCATCCCTCTCATTCCTGCCTCGCGGCGCACAGCGGGATAACTGCAGGCTCCTGCCGGGTGCCGTTGTCTCAGGGTTTGCTCTTTAGCTCCTTCCCACCAGCGAGCAGCGCGAGGGTGGCTCTGCCAGCCCAGCCTGGGGCTCAGCTCCATCCTCATCCTCCAGCACTGGCCAGCAGCAGGCACCAGGGAGAAGGTCTTGGAAGCAAGGGCTTGAGCTTCCCTATGGCAGCTTCCAGCAGCAAGGGGATGCCCAGAGCCAGGGATGGCAGCCAGGCCTGGTAGCCAGCTGATGTCCTGCCCTCTTTATGTGTCTGCTCTCTTTCGAAGCAGCTTGTGCTCTTGGCTGCTGCAACATCTGGTGGTAATAAACTGCTCCATGTAATTGCGTTCCGCGTGGAAAAGGGTTTCCTATGTTTTTTCCAGCTTAAATTTACTACCCAATAATTTCAGCTGCCCAAGGAAGGGTTGAGATTGTCACCGTGGCACCAGTGGTAATTTGCAGAGTGTTCTTTTTGCCACAACCTATGGTGCTGTAGGAGACCCAATGCCCGTGGGGACACTGAATGCACTGAGTGGGCAGAGGTGACCTGGCACATGGCCCTGCCAGCCTCTGCGTCCCTGTTAGATGGGGCTGAAATCTGGTGCTGTTTGCTCGATGCTACATAAAGAACATCCAGATCTGTCACATTCGCTGCTAATTGGCTTTGCCAAGGGCTGCTTGTTTGAATTGTGGAGCTCTCGTAGAAATGGGTGACCTTTGGCAGTGCTAATGCTTCCTGTGCAATCCCCAAAGCTCCAGGCGTTCCCTTGCTGCTGCTGGGAAAACCTGCGGAGGGGAGCTGCTCCCCTGGTCTCCCACTCCTTCCCTGCACTCCACTCCTTCCATGACACTGGAAAGCTGCTTTGTCACAATGAGTAAGTGACTGAGCAGCAGAAGTCCGGTGCTCAGATTTGTTAAGGGAGGAAAGCAAAGCATCACTGCTCTTGGTGGCTTCTAGCCTGTTTCTGTGATAGCATTTAGGGAACTGGCACATCTGCAGATGCTTCCCAGGCTGGGCTGCGTCCCGGAGAGAAGCAAACGCTTCCCTGCAGGAGGACATCCTGGCATGGCTTGGATGGTGATTTGCAAAAGCTCCTGATGTGGCTGGCAGCCGGGCAGTGCTCTGCTCCATCAGCCTTGGCTTGAGCCAGGGGCAGTGCTCAGGGTGAGCACGGGGGCTCTCCTCCTGTGCTCCATCACCCGCATGGGGCTGTACCTTAAAGGTTTAGTTTAATGCTGGTTCATCTGATCGATCAGCTCAGCATTCATCTGCTGAGCACCAGTGCTGGCAGGGTGATGTGACTGGGGTGAGGGGACATGTAAAGCACCCTAAATCTGCCCCAGAGGAACCTGCCTGGATCTCAGCAGGGTTTGTGCTGTTTCCCAGCAGGATGCTCTGCTATTTCCTTCCATTCCATCCCTGCAGCATCTCTGATTATTCCTTTATTCATCTTGGTTTCACTTCACCGCAACCTGACCCGTTTGGTGTGTAAATCGCTGGAGCCTGGCTCTCCCTTCTGGATGGCTCTGATTTGGGGTGTAATCCCCACAGCTAATTCCCCCTTGGGGTGTCAAGCACCCCATGCCAGCCCATCCATTGCTGGCTGTGCCCCAGTGGGGCTGCTCCCCTTCATCCCAGCTTATCCTCATGGGAAGCCCTTGGGCTCTGCTGCTGGCAGGGAGTTTTGGGTGATGCACACTCAGCCCCTGCTATCTGTGCTGTCCGTTACCCTCTTAACCATGGTGATTTACATGGCAACCCGATGAGGTCTGGCATTTCAGTGCCTTTATGCATTAAGCAGCATCAGCTCCCGTGTAATTTAATTGTCTATGTTTTAAACATAAATCAGCAAGCAGGGCTAGAGCAGAGCAAACCCCTCTGCTCCTGCTGACAGCCCCTCCGAGTGAGATACAGCTCATCCTGATGTTTGTGGTACCCACATTTATGCTGTGGGGTTTCACTTGGGTGAGCCTCCCTTTTGGGGTTCCCAATTGCATCAGTCTTACAAGCAGTGGGATGGGTGATGTTGGTACCTGCATCCCCCTTTGGAGCTGGCTGTGCTGCACCCCCAAAGCAATGTGATACCTCGAGGACTCCCGTTTCAGTCATTAGCTGTAAGCTGGCCAAGGGGCTCAGGGTTCATTAGGCACTGTGACTAACAGTGTGACTCAACCGGCCTCATTTCCTGAGGAAATTGGGCTAAAAGCCCCCCCCGCTGCCCCATGGATGCTTTCCATCCCACTGGACCTTCCCGGATGAGCTCTCATGGAGAGCAAGGCTTTGATCACCCAGCCTGTGGGCCGAGCAGCGGGAGGGTGTCTGGGGTGTGCTTCTCTTTGTGCTGCAGCTCCTTGTTCTGGATAGGGTGAGAGTGCTCGTGCACCCTGGGATGAGGTGCAGGGGATGATGTGCTAACAGGGTGGGAATGGGAACCAGATGGGGGGGGGGGTCCCCCACCCTCTCCTTCATGCAGTGTGCTGACACCAGGGGATTTTTGCCATCAACTTCCCAGCACCGCAGCTGTGTCCCTGTTAGTGATGGTGGGAAGCCAAGCTCCTCGAGGGCGGTTGGCCCTGCTGTCCTTCCCTTCCTTCTGTGCTGGCCAAGGACACTGGTTCCCATCATGGCCAAGGGGTGAGCTGCATCTCTCAGCCAGCTCCCTGGGCTGCAGGGGGCAAACTGATGTGCCCACACTGGACACAGCTGCAGGATGAGCAAGCCAAGGTGATGCTCTTCCCATTGCAAAGGGGGGGGGAATAGACTTGGAGCAGCTTGTGTGGCCCCCCAGCAACCCCTTCCTTCTCCTCCAGTGCTCCTTGCAGCCCCTCCCTGCTGCCTCCAGCCCTCTCGATAGCCTGCGGGAGCAGTGAACGCTAGCACAGAGCACACACGTGTGTTTCATCTCTGCTAAATGCTCTTGCCCTGCTTTTGCACTCTTCTGCAGAGCGTTTTGCAGGCTCTTTGGAGTGCGCTAATCCTCCCATGCAGGGTAAATCAAGGACTAGAGGGAGGTAAAAAATAACCTAGGTGAAAAATAAACCTTACGCTGCTAGGTCTTACCAGCTGTACGCTGTGGCATGCGTTCTGCTTCCACGAGGTTGGAGTTACAGCACTAAGTAGCTTCCTTATACCAGCTTTTTGTAAGCTTTTTTTTTGTATGCAAGTGCTCCTTGTAGTGTAAAGCAGCTTCCCAGCTGTTATCTCCTTCAGCAGTATAGCATGTACTCAAGCATTCCAGGTGGGAAGGGGATGCAGCCAAAGCCAGGTGCCACCTGGGCAGGAGCAGGCTGTGACAGGGCAATGTCAGTGTAGAGCTGGCTCTGCAGGTGCCTGGGTTTGGTGGGAGAAATGCATGGATGTGGTTTCCATAGTTAATTCAGCTCCGGGTTTTTGACCTGAGGGCGTTTGGGGATGCATTGGGTGATGCAGGATGAGACCTGCTGTGGCCAGGAGGGTACAGGGAAGCTGGGAGCAATCTATTCACTTAACTGCATTCACAGTCTGCAGGCTTTGAGCAGGCAATGTTGTTTAGTTCAGTGTGCTGGTTTTATGTCCATGGAGAGCTTTGTCTTCTGTCCTGAGCAGAGGTCAGTGCAGGAGTGTGTGCTGAGCAGGCACCCCATCTCCCAGAGTGGGCTGGAGGTGGCTCCGGAGCATCAGAACAGACCTGTGCTGCAAAGCCTCTTCTTGCTGTAGCTCTGCTCATTGTGGCTGGTGCCAGATGAGTCCCTCCTCAGTGGTACCCGAGTGTCTGTTCCCCTCCTTGACAGGGAAGCCATGGGAAGGAGATGCAGAGTGGGTTCCAATAGGGAGCAGTGTGTGTGCTGGGCAGCTGGCCACGAGCTGCTCACAGCGTTAGGATTATCCCTGCTGGATGTGGGGCTGGAGTGCTCCAGCCTCGTGGAGCCACTGCTATGGCAGAAAAGGCATGGAGTTTTGTAGCTAATGGCTCTGGATGATGCAAAGAGCCATATAGAAACTGGATGCTCCTGACCAACCCATGTTCCTGCCTGGAGCAGGTCTTGTTAGGGCTGAGACGCTGCTGAGGGATGCTGTGAGCAGACCCTGGCCTTCAATGTGCAACCTCTGTGTCTCACCACACACCCAGACCAAACCCATGTCCTGGCTGCAGCCTTTGCTGCTGCATGGTGTGCAAGGGGCACTGGGCATGATGGGCACGGTGTGTGGGGCTGGTGGGGCCAAGCTTACTGCCTGTCTCATTGAGAAGCTCCCATATAATTCAAGAGTAGCCTCCACCGCATGAATATTCCCCATAATGAGCATCAGGCTCACTTTCACACCTTCCCTCTGCTGTGTTTGTTTAATTCTGTTTGCTTTTATCATGGGAGATGCAGTCTATGCCCACTCTTCAGTCTTGCTCATCCCTGGCCCGGTGCCGCTGCGCTCCCTGTCTGGACAAGCTGCATCCCTGCCTCTTTGTTGGCTCCTGTCAGAGGCTGGAGCGCGCCTCGCCGCGGCGTGGGCAGCTTGGGGCAGGGAGAACAACAAAGGAACACAAAGAATCCCTTTTCCAAAGGCCGGGCAGGAAGGCAGGTGGCCAGTGAACATCAGCCAGGAAGACAAAGGGCCGGGAACAATGGGAGCTCCGTGGAGCGCAAACACTCGCCCCTCTCATTAACACCCAGATGAGCCTCACGCAGGGGCTGGACTCTGCATCTCCGAGTCAGAACAAGGGAGGGATGGATGCAGGTCGGGGTGGTTGTCGGCTGGTGCCAAGGGACAGGGCTCCTCCAGGGTGGATGAAGCTGCAGGCTGCAAGGATGGGGCTAACACTGATGGCCAGAAGCTCAGCAGCAAAGGAGAGCTCCTCAGGGACACCCCATGGTTGCCATAAGGGAGTTTTAGCTCCTGGTGGCTCTTAAACCGTGTTGGTGGATGCATGCATCCTGAGGAAGAGGTTCCCAGTGAAAGGAACCCAGATACACTTCAGGTGTTTCAGTTGGAATCTCTCTGAGCATCTCCTGTCCTCAGAGGACTGTGCTAAGGACAGAGATGTGTGCCTTTTGAAGGATGACTCTGTCAGGAATAGAGGAAAATAAACCTCTTAGCCAGATGCGTTCAGCAGGTCAGGCATTGGCTGCCAGCAAGTACAGAGCTAATGACTTGCTTCTCATCATACACCAGGAATAACTATTCCAGGGACCTGCTGGTAAGCGGATGGAGGGCAGGGGCAGTTTTATCTTAGCACACTCATATTCAAAGGTGCTCCTTTATGACTATATCATTTTCTCCTGTTTTTCCCATTCATCTGTCCCCCCGAGCATCTGTTTGTGTCAGAACAAGGGGCTGTTGACTGCACTTGAGCTGAGCTGCTTTGACCTGCTCTTCACAGTGCACAAAGGCTTCTCCCTATGATGATTAGCTCCATGGTGCAATATTAAGGCTCTTTCTTCCTTCCTTATATGCCTTTTACAGAGTGTGTTAGGTGGGGGTCTTTAAAGGTGCTGCTAGAGAGTCCTGACGCTGTCTGACTCAGATCTGCTGCTGCCCTTGTTCCTCCTGGAGCAGGAAGCCACCCAACACAGCGTGATTCCATCAGGGATGTGCAGAGAGGGAGGAGGCACAGGGAAAGATTATCACATGGAACTAAGTGCCACAGGCTGTTCTTGGTGAGATCAGGCATTATAAGGGCATCAGGAATGGTGTGAGTTAGAGGAGGATGGAAGCAAGGAAGAGACTTGGAGGTGCCCATAGGAAGCATGGAGTCACCAGGACTCCCATCTCTGCCTTTTGTGTTGCTGGATGCTGCTCTCCTTCATCCTGCATAACAGCAGCTCTTGGCCATTCTCAGCACTGAGTTAGTGGGGAAAGAAGCCCAGAAAGTGCCAAACTGCAGGTAAAATGTTCAGTGGCTGGGGAAGGTCTTTCAGAGCTGTTTCATGGACTCTCCCATAGATGGAGATAGTATTTTTCCTTCATGATAAAATCTTGATTTCACATTGTTTGGGGCTCCAGCTTTCTGGAAACATTTAGGAAATGTCTTGTATGATCGCAAACATCCTTGGGCTTTCCCACTGTCATCTTAGCTCCTGGTGCCACATGGGCCAGAACACAGAGTGACGGGGGCTGAAGTCCCACTGGGCAAAAACACTTGCTGAAGCTAGGCTTGAGCTTATTTGGACTCATTGCTCCACTCACAGGGAGCAATGTGTGGGCACCTCTCAGGGACCACTCTTCCCTCACTTATGTGTGACCAGAGAATTCGTTTTGTCTTTTCCCAGCTCTTTTTGTAGGATCTGAGATTCTCCCGACCCCCCCCTCCCCCTTTCTTTTGATAATTAAATAAATAAAGAGAACCCTTGAGCAAATGAAATGTCATTTCACATTCAGGCAAATACATTTGGGTTAGAAATCTAGGTCAGAATGTAAATTATCTCACTGCCTTCTCGAAGGTGAAGTCTCTGAAACGCTCTCAATTTAAGTGAAATTGGGGATTTCCCACTTTTTGCAAGCCCTTTCTTTTCCTTCTAATGAATACAAGGGAAAAAAAAAAAGAACTCTCAGGAAACTGCCAGGGGATACAATCTATCTCGAATGGCTGTAATATTGTATAATAAAATAAACCTTAACAATAAGTGCCCGATGCTCTTAGAGCCTGTGTTTTGAGCATGACTTGGAGGGTGTTAAATTTGGTGGAAAATCTGAGCAGGAGTCAGAAAATCAATTGCTTTTCCCTCCCCAAGATTGCTGCCTAATGCAGAGCCCTTTAGTTTGGTACCACAAAGAAGGACCCAGGGATGCTCACAGCAATAAGCCAGGGATGCAGCGGGGCACAGCGCATCTCCCAATGCTGGTGGTGCTTCCCTGTGCTGAGGTGCAAGGACCAGGGCTAAGTGATGGAAGAGGGATTGTATTCCCAGTGGCATTCTCCCATCCCCTGGATGCTGCTGAAGTGGTCCCAGCCTCCCTGCAGCAGGACATAGGCACATAGCTGGACATATGAACTACAAGGGGAAGCTGTGGCAGTGATGCGCTGCACAGGAGGGAAGGCATGAATTTAGCCTTGTATTTAATAGGCAAAGAACAGCTTCCAGTGTTGCACTGGGGCTACAACCATTTGTAAAGCAAAAGCTACATCAGCACTGTAAACTATTTGTAGGAGAATACAACCAGGAACAATCGGTCCTGAGGAATTCAATGGCAGGAGCTCTCTGCTCTCACTGCCACCTCCTTTCTCTTATTGAGGGAATTAAACCCTTGAGTGTTTCTATTTACCACCCAGTCGGTGCTTGTTTGTCTCAGTGTTCGCATTTCCTTTCTTTTTTGCCTTTAATCAACTGAAATTGTTCAGTTATATTCATGGGCAGCACTAAAATAAAAATAGGTGCATTATGAATATTAAACTCCCACAAGCAAATCCCTGAATTAGATGATTTGTGTGCTCTGTGCACACAGGTTTTTCTGCTTGGAGTATACAATGAGCCATGTTTTTGTCCCTTCCTTTCTCTTTCATTTTCTGTATGCACAGGATGAGGAGCAATGTGAGCTCGGGAGGCAATGGCCAAGGGAAGGGAGACTGGGATATCCAAGTGCCCTTGGAGCATCACTGTGAGGTGCTGCTCATAGAGGAGTCTGCAAAGGTGAGCTTTAAACTGCACATCTGGATTACAACAGGCAGAGCGAGGGCAGTGGGAAAGTGCCTTTGCTGCTCTTCCCAATGGATCCAGAGGTCCATTGGACAGCACCTTCAGTAAATCTGATGCTGCGGGTTCTCACAACCAGGTACTTCTGTGAGGAGCTTAACGTTATCCATGGCTTTGGGCAGCCACAGGGTATGTTCTTGGTGGTACGTTCTCAGGGTACGTTGCACAGAGTGCTCTAGATCACTAGAAACCAGAGCGGGACGCCTGAGACTGGGCTTTAGGGGATTTGGGATCTCTCCCTGCTGCACGCCACTGTGTATTCCCCTCTGTTGGCTGGACTGAGCTGGACCTGCTGCTGCCACCTCCTACCAGGGCTGCTGCTTTTGCTCCTGTGGAAGTGCTTATGTGGGCAAAGCCAGGATTAGACACAAGCCTTTTCTTTCTCTTCTGCAGCTTCACATTCCTTAGGGTATGTTGAAGGGAAGCTGGGAGCCAATGCCGCAGCCTGACGAACCTGCCATTGCTCATATCTTGTGTTTTGTCTGCATGACTGGTTCTTTACATTTTTAATGGTATTTTGTATTGCTTTCCTTGTACTGCTCCTGGATATTTTGCAATACACATCTTTGTGGATGGATGCAATGAATCAATAGCGAATAATAATCTAAGTCTGGAGGGAGCAGAGTTTGCAAAGCAACTCACCATTCACACTTGCTGGAAGCACGATGAGAAATCACCAGGATAAGGCCGAGGAGAGAGAAAATGAACTGGGAGAAGGACAAGGAGGAAATCCAATCTCTGAAAATGAAAATAGATTTTTTTTTAAGTGCTGTGTAAAATTATACATTTAATTCATTCGTTCTTAGCATCAAACCTCACAGCAGATTGTGCCGTAGCAGCTTCCTCACTGCTTCCACTGCCTCACTCTCAGCAGCTGGGGTGTATTAGCGAGTTATTTTTCCCAGAAGTGCCATAGTTTTCTATCTTCTTCCTTAAAGGATTGGATTTGGGAGGCTTTTAAATCTCAACAGTCAGCTCTGGTGACTTTGCTGTATAAGCCCCATGGGTTGTCCGAAGGGGCGGGCTGCAGTCCTTAGCCTGCCTCCGTACAGCCCTTGACACAAGCTCGTTCCCAGGGCTGCACTTCCCATCATCGTTCCCCCTTGAGCTGAAGATGGAATGTGCCTCTCAGGCTGCCGTGCCCTGATGGATGTCCCTGGTGTAAATAGAATCTGTTACAGGGGCTCGAGCCAGTGTCCGTGTTCATGCTTGCTCCCTCCTGCTGCCCGCTCCACGGCTGGGCCCGATTGTCTCAATCCATCACAATTACAAAGGCGCTTGAACTAAATAACTCCGTAAAGATCCACGGGGAAAATTCATTGGTTTGAGACCTTAGAAATGGATTTTTATTTACAGTGTCCAGAGAATCATAGAGGAGAGGAGAGCTGTGCTGGGGCTGTGCTCCTGCAACCGCCTACAGCACTGCGAGTCTTCATGGAAGGGTGCTAAAGAACACACTGAGATATAGGATCACAGAGGGAGGTTTAACCCCACCTTTGCCTGGAATAAAGAGGTAAGAGGGAATTTGATGGTACTGCCTCTATCCCAAGCAAAGCTTTCCAGACCCCTTTGGTGTCCGGATTACCCATACCCTGTTTTCAACACAGAAGTTAACATCTGAGATCAGATCAGATGCTAGAGCTAGAGCAGCATAACAAATTACCTCCTGTCAGCCGAACCGTGATGGCCAGGCACGGATGTGCTCTTACTCTGTGATCTTTCACTGACATTTAAACTAAGCTGGTTTAAGGATTTAAGAGCAGCCACAGCAAAGGGCCGGCCCTCCCGAGCTGCTGGTCCTTTGGCCAAAGCCCTGGGAAGAGCGTAGGAAGAGGCAAACCCATCCCATCACTTCCCCAAGGGCTCTTGCACTGCGGAGGGCTGGATGGGATGGGATGGGATGCCTCAGCCCACAAGGGAATTTTCTCCTACTCATTTCCTTTCTTTTCTTGAACTCAAGTGGAGTTTTATCATCTGCAAAACGCTGTGGCAGGATGCTTCAAAGCTTAACCCCATGTTGGGCTTAAGGAAGTTGTCTGGTTCAGTGTTCTGGTTCCATGGAGCATTTCTATAGTGGTTTGGGGTGTTTGCACATTCTTTTGTGTCCCAGCCCACATCTCTGAGCTCAGCAGGGGTGAGGCTCCTAAATCCCATGCATTTTGGTGTCTAAAACCTGTGCATCCCAGGAGTCCTTAGGCACCAGCAAGCACCCAGGGACTACAGTGACATGCCCATTCCCTTCCCACTGCATGTGTTTGGATATATCACTGCATGCTGCTGCGGGTGTGCTGGGCAGAAAACAGGCTGACCCTGCTCCGGCCGTGCCTTTGGTGCTGAGCATCCAGGGGGAGTGGCACATGTGGGCAATAATCACTTGTGGAAACTTCTGTGAGTGGTTGTGAATGAATAACTCGTGCTTATTTAGTGCTGTGTGAGGGAATGCGCCCTGCGCCGCTCTCTAGAAGGCAGTTGTGCACGCTCTGCCGGGGATGACACTTGTTCCAAGCACTAAATGCCAGTTTGGCTCCTTTTGTTCCTTCCATCTTCCTACAATTTACTGTGTCTCTGCCGAGTGTGACTGGGGTGGTGAGCGTGGGCATGGGCTGGATCCTGGCTCTGCTGTGAAGGGGCAGCGAGCAGGGTACCTGTGGACCACTGCCTTGGCCCTGCCCCATGGACCTTCCTCCCCATGCTAATTTAGACACCATCATTTAGCTACTGCATGCAGATCCCTAAATATCGTGATTTTGATTGCCTCCCCAGCAGTTTAAAGGATTATATCTGTGTTATTTTTAACCCAGATAATTTTCTTGTTCTGATTTACATGCTGTGCCCAGAAGGAGCTGCAGGGAGAAGCCGTGGGGCTGAGCATCCCAGGCCGAGGCTGCAGCCCATGCTGGGAGGTGAAGCAGGGACCTCGCAGGGTGTAGGCGCCCTCTCATCATCGAGAGTGATGAGCTGCATCATTGCAGCACAGCTGTGCCTGCGGAGGTGGACTTGATGCTTGCACAGCTTTAACCATGACACAGCCATGATGGGTTTGGAGAGAAATCCTGTGATTTTCTTCACCTCCCTCTCAGAGCAGGTTCAGGACAGACAGGAGGTGCAGGGCACCCTTTGGCAGCTCTATCTGCCTCTTTGCACTTGTCCTTTCCCCTTCGCCTCCATCCATCCAGTTCAAGGTCCCTATGCTTCCTCCACCCTCCCATCCCAAGGAGGAGCATTATCTCCCATGCTTCAAAGGCAGCACCATCGGCACAGCAAGTCCCCTTGCTCCTTTCACTGGGGGATTTAGTTAATGCTCTCTTCAATCCATTTTTGCTTCCCTGAAGCTTAGCATGGATTTCCATCCCCATTTCCTCAGCCCACTTAGGGTGTGTAGCCCTCTGCCAGCCTGGAGGCATTTCAACCCTGAGGTGCTGAGGCATAAGTGAGGATGCTGAGCCCCAAGCGAGTACATTGTGGAGCAGCTCCAGAGCCAAAAGAAGGAGTTAACAAAAGGAAATAGCCTATTGCAGCATGTTTAGGCTCCAGTGATCCTGTTTGTCCCTCCCTCATGCCTGTGCATCCTGGGGGTTCCTGGATGGAGAGCCCATGGAGAAGCAGCAGCACGGCAGCACCAGCTGCGCCATCGGTCTGAGCAATGGCACTCAGGCTGGTGAGGCTTCCCTGGTGATGGAGCGGGAGGTCTGGCTTCATCAGTCATGTCACATTACATTATGTGATGCAGCGCAACACGGCATGACTGATGCAACCCAACGTTAAATGTCATAGAGCAATGGATCAGCTCAAGGCTACGGTAATTTTATGTGCCCATTTAATCTGGTATTTAGAAACAAACACTCGCAGCAATCCGCAGCACACACGCTGCAGTTTGCAAAATTGAGCAGCAAATCTGTACCGAGCAAATTACATAATTCTGTCATCTCTCAAACTGATGCATGTGTGTAAATACTGCAGCTGGGTTCGAGACCGGGGCTCTGACTTTCCTCTTGCATCATCAGCATCACCAGGGAGGTCCCCATGGAGCTGCTGAATGCTGCCTAGTGATGGGGTGTCCACTCTTCAGGCAGGTACCAGGGGTACATCCCACTCTGGTGCTGTCTGGGGCTGCCCCTCACTATCTGCAGACAGAGCATACCCTGCTACCATCTGTTCCAGGTAAGTCAGATGGTTTAAATCAGCCATTCACACTGTTCAGATGAAGGGCTCTGCATGAAGCTCGTTTTGGGTGCTTTTGGTGGGTGCAGACACGGGGCCTGAGGCTCTGCACCCACATCTGTCTGCTGCTGCACACAGATTCACTGCTTCCCTTTCCCTTGTGGCCTGCTCTGCCACCCATCATCTCCTCCCCACAGCGTGGGCTCTCCTGCAAAGCCTTGCTGTGTCCTTCAGGCATTTTGACAGGGAAAAGCCTCCCCTGTTGTTCTTCCTCCCACCCTGTGTCTGCGTGGCCTTGGTCTGGCTCTGCTTGGAGAAAGCACTTGCTTACTCCAGCCCCAGTGAGGGCAGCGCTGGGACATGAGCTGAATGTTAAGCAGGTTCAGAAGGGCTGTCCTGGGATGCTTTCCCAGACCAGACCAGGGCAGACATCTCCAGAGCAGGGACCATTCCTCCTTTTAATGGCTGGAGTAACAATAGCAGTAATTAATGTTTCCCCAGCCTGTCATAGCACTGCCAGATTTTATGACCAGAAGAAGTGCTGCATTCCTTTAGCCTTGACCACCTCCTCTCCTGTGTCCCTGTGCTTGGGCAGGCTCTGTGCCCGCTGCCTGCCCTGCCCAACCTGCTGGGCTGTGATCCAGGGGCAGGGAATGCTGCTTTTCCTTAAAGAGCCAGAAAAAGAAGGACAAAATAAGCTGAACCAAAGGAGCAGAGCACACACTGTGCCATGGCTGGGCTTCCCCACACGGGTGGCTGTTTCTGGTGGTGGGTGCTGTTGGCATCATAGAATCATAGGATGGTTTGTGCTGGAAAGGACCTTAAGATCATCCAGTTCCAACCCCATCCGTCAATCCATGTGGGTGTCTGCTTTCCCTGTCCCAACAGTTCCCAGTTTCAGTGCTTGCTGTGCTTTGCAGGGCTTATGTATCCTGATTTCCCAAACACCCTCATGGCAGAGCATCCCCTTTTCAACCAGCACCTCCCTGTTGAGGTCTGGAGGGAAGCAGACCTGGGAAAGCTTCAACTTCCCCATCAAGCCAGGTCCTCTCTGAGGCTGGGTGTTCCCAAAGCGCTGTGGCTCCATCAGGAGAGCTCGCTGCTGCATGAAGCAGAGCAGAGAATGCAGCCAGGCTGCATACGGGATCCCTGAACACAGGGCTGGGATCCTGTGTTCATATCGATGCGTGCTGCTGTGCAGACCTTCCCAATGCTGCTCTTCGGGGTTGGAACCGAATGATCTTCAGGTCCTTTCCAACCCAAACCATTCTGTGATTCTAAGATTTGCTAATATTCCTGTGTGGAGCCGGGATTTCTTTCCCTTGATGCCTAGAGCTGGCTGGCAGCGTGCAGCCAGGTACAGATCCAGAGCAGGACCAGAGCAAGCCATTTCAGCAGCACAGCAGAGGATGTAGCTGTCTGCAGGGTGTGTGCTCAGCAAACCCATCCCCAGGGCTCCGGAGGTGGGGGGGAACAGGTAGATGCAGCCTCGCAAGTCTGGTTTTACATCTTAAATCAGAACCACGCAATGAAAAATTCATATTTTGGTTCAGATCTTATTTTTGGCTCAAGATCAGAAAACCAAAGTTAAGTGGGGAACCTAATGTGCATTTATATCTGCGTAACTCGCTAGCAGTGGAGCTGCTTTGTGTCTTATGCAGCTCATGCCAAAGTGAAGGATTTGCTCTTTCATTTCCAGCCTGGGGTGAAATTTTACAGTTGAGATTATAGGATCCTGAAAATAATTGTTGCCCCAGCCTTAACTCTTACATTATAAATGAGGATGCATCAGGCTCAGCATGACTGGGAATTACAGAAATTAAGGATGAAAAAGACCTCATCTTCCAGCCAGTGCAGGATTAGTTTGTGCAGTGTGTTTGATTTGTCCTCTCCCTCGTAGATGATGGCCATTTTCCTGACAGAGCAGTGCTGCTGATGAGCACCTCTGTTTCAAGTGACACACAACAGTGGTGTCCTCATAGAATCATAGAATAGTTAGGGTTTGAAATTACCTTAAGATCATCCAGTTCCAACCCCCTGCCATGGGCAGGGACACCTCACACTAAACCATCTCACCCAAGGCCTCGTCCAACCTGGTCTTGAACACTGCCAGGGATGGAGCATTCACAGCTTCCCTGGGCAACCCATTCCAGTTCCTCACCACCCTAACAGGAAAGAATTTCCTCCTTATATCCAATCTAAACTTCCCCTGTTTCAGTTTGAACCCGTTACCCCTTGTCCTGTCACTCCAGTCCCTAATGAAGAGTCCCTCCCCAGCATCCCTATAGGCCCCTTCAGACACTGGAAAGCTGCTCTGAGGTCTCCACGCAGCCTTCTCTTCTCCAGGCTGAACAGCCCCAACTTTCTCAGCCTGTCTTCACACAGGAGGTGCTCCAGTCCCCTGAGCATCCTCGTGGCCTCCTCTGGACTTGTTCCAACAGTTCCATGTCCTTTTTATGTTGAGGACACCAGAACTGCACACAATGCTCCAGGTGAGGTCTCACAAGAGCAGAGTGAAGGAGCAGGATCACCTCCTTCAACCTGCTGGTCACGCTCCTTTGGATGCAGCCCTGCTTCTTTTTCCCACCCTGATGTTGCCCTGGCCCAGGTGTTCAGGGCTGAGGTGGGAGCTGAGGGTTGTGTTTGAAGGGGTAGCTGGATAGACAGTGCCTTGGGATGCTGGCACCATGGGGGCCTGGGAATAAGGAGCCTCTGGTTCCATTCCCACCAGTGACCTCCTCCTGGTCCTGCTTCTTCTTGCCTGGCCGCACATCCTCCATCCCATACCCAGTGTGTCCCTGCCATCCTGCTGGCAGCACCAGGGGAAGGGACACTTGCAGAGCCACAGCCTGAGTGACATCGTGTTGTTCCCTAAACCCCTCAGGGAAGATTTCCATGGTGGAACAAACAACTGAAAGCTGTAAGAGGGAAGTTTTCTTCTGTGCTTTCTTTTTCTCCCTCTTTGCCCATCCAGGCTGGCTCCTTTCCACCCTCCTTCCACTCCCCTTTGTTGTTGCTAAAAAGATTAAACTTGTTTGACCAGGTTCTGAGTCAGCACAGTTGTAAGGGGAAGATGAATGAGGCTCTTTAACCCTGCTTATCCCTCTAAATGCCCTCCTCATGGAAAGAAACACACACACATGCTTCGGGAAACATCAGTTTTAATGTTCCTTTTATTTTTAAGTCATTCTTTCCCCCAGTCCTATTTCTACTTTTGTCAGATAATGGGGCTGCTCTCACTCCTGCTGCTCTGTGCTGAACCTGGCTCTGCTTTGCCTCACTGAAAGGGCTCTCCCTTTCTTCTGGATCTTCTGTGGCAAGCCAGAGCAGGATGCGTGCTCCCGAAAGGGCAAAGCTCCTTTGTTCTTTTGTCCCCAGAACCTTTCCCATCGCAGCCCAGCTCTCACATCTTGATCTTTTTTTCCTCAGTCCTCAAAGGAGGCTGCTTTCAAAACCCTTTTATCCCAGCAGTAAAAACTGGAAGCGTAAAGAGTAACCTGAAGATGATGCAGAGAGATGGGGCTTATACACAGGGAGAGTATGGATGGGATGGGGTGCTGCTGAGTGGCGAGGGGAACCCAGTGGGGTACACATTGACCTTGGCACTTGTGTCTCCTCATGAGCCACTGTAGTCAGACTGTGTCCTGTCAGTCCATTCCCTGTGACCAGCCCCATGTGCCTGCATTGTGTGGCTCCTGGGTTCAGTGAGCACCAGCAGCACCCACCAGCATCCCTTTGTGCTGCAGCAGCATCCTGCTTTGACAGCACCTGGACCCAACCAAAGGGCATCCTCATGCCCATTGAGATGGGTCCCAAGTCAGGGTGAGTCTTCAGGACAGGATTCCAATCCCCAGCTATGCTCCTGGTGATTCCCTTCAGTTTGACAGCCTGCCCCAAGGCCCATGGAGCCCCAAGGAATTTCCTAAGCTAAAGGCTCAGAAGAGGCAAATATTTTCCAGTTTTCTGTTTGGGGGATAAACAGGAGTAAATGGTGCATCCCTAATCCTGGCTTGTGCTTTACAAATGCCTTGTGGTGGTCCTGTGTGTCATTCATGGAGGTGACTTTTACAATGAGAAATCCCATTTAAGCCTGACCTTTCACGTTCTAGGACATAATAGGCTGTGCAACTGCATCACACCCTCCTGGCAGGGACACCAGTGAACTGGAATGTTAGTTGTGTATGGGGACACTGGAATTCTGAGAATTCCTTTGTCAGAAGTTGTGTTTTGAGACATGGGTCCAGTATGGGGAACAGGTATGGGGAGCACGGTGCAGGGAGAGAGCTCCCAGCCTGCCAACACCATGGCCTGGTGCAAGTGAGCATCTCCCAAAGGCACAGTGACTTGAATTTGGGAACCTGAGGGCCCTCTCCTCAGGGATGTCTGCTTGTCTCCCAGGGAGCAGGAGGGAGGAAACACAAAGAGGCAAGTGAGGTGGAAACAACATCTCCTGCTCTCCACTGGGTGATGGAGTTCTTGCTTGGAATGGTGGTGGGGTGGGATGTATAAGACCAGGATGAGATAGGGTGGGATGGGAGGAGATGGCATGGGGTAGGGTGAGGTGGGATGAGGTGGGATGAGATGGGGTGCAGTAGGATGAGATGGAGTGGGATGGGATGACATGGGGTGAGAAGGAATGAGATGGGATGAGAAGGAATGATATGGGGTGCAATAGGATGAGAAGCGGTGGGACGAGATGGGGTGGGATGGAATGAGATGGGGTGGAATAGGATGAGATGGAGTGA
The DNA here is from genome assembly GCF_033815535.1 of Pezoporus flaviventris. NCBI lineage: Eukaryota > Metazoa > Chordata > Aves > Psittaciformes > Psittacidae > Pezoporus > Pezoporus flaviventris. Next base: position 18,323,634 of record NW_026892553.1, on the reverse strand, counting down.
GGAGGGATGAGATGGAGTGTGATGGGATGAGATGGGGTGAGAAGGGATGAGATAGATAGAGTGGGATGGGATGAGATTGGGTGAGAAGGGGTGAGATGGGATGGGATGAGCTGGGATGGGATGAGATGGGATAGGACGAGATGGGGTGAGATGGGATGGGATGTGGTACGATGGGATGCGATGAGATGGAATGTGGTGCGATGACTCCTTGTTCTCACTCCCCGCTCCCATCCTGCCCTACCGCAGGCTGTGGGGCAGGGTTGCAGCTCCCTGTTGGGCCCGTTTCCAGCCCAACAATTAATTATCGCTGCCGGTTCCCTGGCGGGGCTCTTTGTGCAGCAGCTCCCACATCAGCTGATGAAGCTGCTAATTCCCCCTTTCCTGCTGGCTCCGAAGCCGCTGCGGCTGCCACTTGAAGCGTTTATGTTAATACACTGTCAGGCAGCCACATCCCATGGCTTATCATTTTCATCAAGTCTTGGTTTTATGGTTGAAAGGAATTACTTTCAAAAGACCATTACCACCTCCCTGTTTCTCATGGCCTTATGCCTACCTGCTGTTAAGCTTTTATAAAGGCATAATTTTTTTGTGTAAAGCTCATAAAAGCTGCTACTCAAGTCCCATGCTCGAGTCCACTTCCCTCACTCGCTGCCTGGGACTCTGACTCGGGCAGCAGAGATCCTGGCTGATCCCACTGGGATGCTGGGCAACCCAGGAGAGAGCAACTGCTGCTTCCCTGGTGAACATTAGCTCCGCTGGGCTGTGTGGTGATGCCAACGTGGAGTTAGACCGAGCACGCTTCTGATGAGGATGTCCCCAAGGCCTTTGCAGGGAGGACAAGGGGATGTGGCTATGCTTGGCCATCTCCAGGCACAGCTTCAGGCAGGGAAAAGGCAGGATGCTGATGGCCCTGAGCCCCTGCTCATCCCAAGCACAAGTTTGAGCACCTCCTTTACATGGGTCCTGTCTTCCCTTTGCAACCTGTCTCAGGCACATGGTTTCCATCCCTTGGGCTGCCCAGGCAGCGTAGGGGCTGGCACTGCTCTTCAGAGCCTGCCATCAAGGCACTCTCCTTTAGCATTCCTGCTGCATTCCCTGCTTCATTCTCTTCTGCTTTGTGCTGGTGAGCTGAGGGGGTGCACGCAGCCACTCGCACTGTCTGATAGTCACTTGCCAGCAACAGAAAACTCTTCTGCACCAGTATATCCATCAGCGTTACGTGTCAGCCCTGACTGCTGCACTCAGCTTCTAGCACCCAAAGGAAGTCACCCCAGGGGAGGCTGGCATTGGGGATGGCTGGAAGCATGGCTGGGCACACAAAGGGGAGCAGGGGGGCTGCTGGAGATGGTTAGAAGCCAAGGGGGGACACAGGGTGCAGGCAGTGATGGGGTTTGTTCTGCCTGTGCTGCTCCCTGCCCCATGGGGAGAGATGAGGTGGCTGGGGAAGGGTGAGGGGGCCCCTGCTCACTCCAGGGCTGTGGATCCCTGTGCCTCACACACCTCAGCAGTCAAAATGTGGCCCCAGGCAGGGACAGTGGCGGGGGGGTCAGTACCTGCAGCCCCAGCAGCTCCCTAGCCTCTTCTTTGCTCCCAATTAGAGTAATTGCAGCTAATTAAAAGGAGGTAATGGGTTTCTAGAGAGGCACTGGCGCTGTCCCCATCTCTCTTTCCACTAAGGCTGCTGTGAGGCTGGAGCTCCTTGTTAGCACCTTCTGCAAGCCCAAGTGCCTGCAGTTGCTCCTGGGGAGCCCATGCTGGGCCAGGCAGGGCCACCAGCAGCAAACAGTAAATTCCAAGGAATGCTGGGATTAAATGTGCAGGAATACTTAAATGTGACTGGAGGCAGTCTGCTAGTGCAGTGCTCAGTGTCTGCATCCCTTTGGCACGGCATCCTGTGGTGTCTGCATCCTTCTGCCTTTTGGAGAAACGGGGTGAGGGGGTCCCTGGGGACCCCATCATGGACCTGCTGCTTGGGCTCTGCTGGATGCAGCCAGGGCTGGTGTCATCCCCATGGTGCTTCTCCTGGCTGGGTAGTGCTGGCATCAGATCTCCCTGCTGTGGCTGCAATGGGGACAGAGAGGCTGCGGTGTGGCTGCTTTCGCAGCAGCAGCGAAGTGAGGGCTTTGCATTTCGTTGTGTTAAATATGCAAGTGGCCATGGTATCTCCTGATTATTTAATTTGACTCGGAATAAGAGGTATTTGTATTCATTTCCAGAGATGATGTACAAGCCTGATCTAAAACTGATTCAGACAGTATTGTACATCAAGAAAAATGAGAATGGGAAAATCTAATGTATGGTGTGGGTTTTCTTAAAGCAGGGCACTTCACAAGCCTGCATGGAATTACAAGTGATAGGTAAATGCTGTCACAGAAGTCTCTCTCAAATGACAAAAGGACATGAAGAATAGCGCTGCTCAGCAGCACAATACAAAGCTCCAATAATACGATCACATTCTTCCTCTCGAGTAGTTTGTAGTACGAGGGCTTTGACAGATGTCCTGTGTCAAACCATCCCCTGGTCACTGGAGATGTTACTGGTGCCTCCTGTGCCCTCTGCCAGCAGGCACTGACCCCTCGGGCAGGGAGCTGGCTTCTCCAGGCGCCAGCTTGTCCTATGGGCAAGTTCCCCTCTCCGTGCTTCAGGTCCGGATCCATCACCAACACTCATCTTGTGTTCGCATATTGGCTGGGGAAGGCACAACCCCATCGCATCCCTGTTGTCTGTGTGGGGATTGTGAGGTTTCTGTAGCCTGGAGCTGCCTGGGATAGCCCACATTGAGGAGGGTAAGCAAGCAGCGGGCAGAGCTGGGTGGGAAACGCTGTTCTGCACATGGGTGAGCAGCACGGCTTTGCACACTCAGGTACATGGAGGTGCTGCTCAGTGCTTGGGTGGGCTGCAAGCCACCTGCTGTGAGAGGTGTCAGCAGTGGCTTAATAACAGCACTCCAGATAAAGCCCTGCCTGTGGCTTAGCAGGTGCTGTGGTCTCTGCCAGGTCTGGATTGAAGCAGTGATTAAAGCTGATGTGATAAAAGGGAGGAGGCTTGAGTGGGTACCCTGGCTGCGTTGGAACACACATGCACACCTTGCTATGTGATTACCGTAACATTCACTCTCATCTTCCTTCCCAAATCACTGCAGAGCAATGCTGGGAGCTGCTAGGAAACAGCTGTATTACCAGAGGTGGCTGTGTGCCTTTGGGAAGGATGGAGAGCTGATCTCTTCAGGGAATCTCTTAGGGTCACAGCAAACCTTTCCATGCAAGTAAATATGCATTGGACAAGGGCCATATTTGACCTTGGCTGGATGTGAGGTTTTAATTATCAGAGCTGGCTGAATAACACACAGCATTTTGCCATAAGCATTGTGACTTCTAGGAATTTATTTCAGCATTGCTTACTCCTTTTGGGCTCTGTGTTTATGAACATACAAACAAACCCTCTCCAAAGCAGGTATTTCCACCCAAGCAATGTGCTGAGGGGGCTGTGATTTGATTTAGATGCTCTTCGTGCTGCTTCTTTACTGTGGATATAAATACAACTTGCACATTGCAAAATGTTTTTCTCTGAGAAAACGTGTGAGATCCAGCTCAGAGGAGTCGCAAACCTTCAGGATGTGCTAGAAGGTGGTTTTGGGGTCACACCTGGGGTTTGTGGCTCTTTGTTCATGTGTGGTGGGAGACGAGAGGCAATTGCAGGCAATGTGGCTGTGCCAGGACATGGCCTTCCCCACTCCATCTCATCGCAGCAAGGTGCTGTTTCCTCTGCAAAGCACCCCAAAATGCTGCTGAAGCCCCAAGCAAGCTGCTTCCCAGGGTCCAGAAAACCAGGGGAGCATGGGCAGCCATGTAACTTGGAGCTTGAAGAGATGCTTGTTGCTGTTTAAACATATCATACCCAAATGAAAATGGTCTTTTGGCTGCTCATGGGAGTGTTCCATCTTCAGAGTGGCATGAAGTGATTTAGCCATTAAGGTTAATGCTCGTCTTCCAGCTGTCTGTTGAAACTCTGGGCCTAGGCAATGCAAATAGCTTAGCCAGTGCTTTTAAAGGTCATTGTGCATGGAAAAAATAAAGATCATACACCGCTCATGGAAGTGTCCTTAGGAATCACTGCCTGCTCCGGGGAGGAGGGATGAGGCGCTCCTGGAGCGTTTATCTCATCCCTATGGTTGGATGGTGAGAGGCCTTGGATTTTTGGCAGGTTTGGCTGCAGGTTGGCAACCCCTTTGGTGCCTCCTCATGCCGTTTCCTTACTGGGTGATGGTGATGCTGGCAGTTAGTGAATGCGGGGGATGCTGACCCCAGGCAGGCTCTCCACCACTGCAACACACAGGGCAGGTTTCACCTCCAGTCTCTTCTTTGGGTTTCCTGCAGGACTCCTTTGGGTTCAGCTCTTCTTTGCCTTCCCCACAGGGTGTCCTAATTTATCTAGGAGGTAATTTTAATCCTTCTCTCTTCAGACAACCAGCTACCTCAGCACGTAATGAATTTATTAACACACTAACCTACTTTAAGGCGATAATCACTTCAGGGTCACAGCACATCTCAACCTGGCCTCATGACAGGGGCTTGCAGGGAGCCTAAATTCCTCAGCATCAGGAGGCATCCGGCCGGATACCAACCACAGCATCCTCTTCCTGTCAGCCCCGCTCCCTGCAGCTCCCCATCCCGGCTCCTGGGGCTGACCCCTATCCTCATCCCTGCAGTGAAACCTCGGTATGAAGAGGATCCGCTCATGCATGGGACCAGAAGGAGTCAATCCTTTCGGCAGTGTGCTTTAGTAGTGCCTTCCCCTTTGTGTTTCCCGAGTGGAGCTGCTGTATTGTGACTTCCCAGAGGAGGAGAGGAGGGAGCCATTGCTTTGCAGGGCTCTGATGTGGGTGTTTAGCACCAGCTCTAATAGCCTCTCCGAGAAGTGAACTATATCCTCCGCTCATTACTGAAGCCCTTCAGAGGAAGAGGAGAGAACAAGAAAAGATCCTATTCATTCTCACTGTTTCCAAACAATACAAAGGGGATGAGGACTCCTGTGTTTGTAGTGAGCTTATATAAGAAACAAGCAATAAATGAGGAAATCCTGGTGACCTGCAGCGTGTCCCGAGCCCTGACGCTTCTGGAGTCTGACTGCCTGTGTACAGAGCTGCAGAAGAGAAATGAAAGCGGCTTTTAAAGCCCCTGCTCTTTTCTTGTGCTGTGGAATTCCTGCCTCCCTTTGTTGAGCGTGATCTTTGTTGGTGTTTTCTTTGTGCCTGGAGTAATTTCTGTGTTGAGAGCCTGTTGTGCCTCTTCCCAGCGCTGCCGTGCAGCCATTGTTCATCCTGACACCGACCCTTCCCGGGAAGCTTCTCCCACTGCCAAGTGCCTGCAGCAGCAGCTCAAGTCGTGGTGCGGGGGGATGTCAGAAAGGCTCCTGCTCCCCTGGGGTGAGCACTCACAGGCTCCTCAGAGGCTTTGTGCAGCATAAGGGGGACATAGACCTTATAGAGATGGGGGATTTTGGAGGTGGTCATGCTTCAGGTGAAGGTGGGAGGGTGAGCAGGTTGCCCAGCCCAGCCTGTGGCTCTCCTGGTGATACAGGGATGGAGAGAAACAACCTGGAAGAATCAATGCTGCCTTCTGAAAGAGAGCTGAGAGCGTTCCTCATTCTACACCATATAGCATAGCTATTAATGAATATGGATAAATATTTATATTAATTATCTCAGTCTGCTTGAAGCTCCTGCAAAGAACATGTCTGGGGCTCCGCAGGATGTGAGCTGGCCTTAATTCTGCTTGCACTACACACAGGGGGGTGTGCTGTCAGCCTCCTACGTGTGCTGGAGTCTCTGCACTATTGGTTTTCTATGGGGACAGCTGAGGTGATGCTCTGAGTGAGAAGTCAAACGTGCCTCATACGTGTGCACAGAAGCAGGGATTTAACACTGTATTTTGTATCTTCTCCTGCTTCTCATCTGTAAACTTCACAGTCAGGGTAACAGATGGGGACAGCTTGGATGTTGCACATACAGTTTGATATATATGGGCCTGAGCCAATGTCCTGTTGAAGCCGAGGGTTGTCTTTCAGTCTCTGGATAACGGGAAATGAATTAATGCAGGCTCTGGGGTCATCATAAATACTCACTCTGTCCAAGGACTGATGGTGTCTGGTGTGTGGCTGGAATACTACACCTTGTGAAGACAGGCTCTGGTCCAAGCTATGCTGAGCTGTTCCATCCCTGATGCAATGCTTGTTGGAGTTTTTCAGGCCAAACTCAGGAAAGCAAAGGAGCTCACTCATGAAGACAGTGGAGCTGAGAAGGAATATTGCTGGAGAAGCTGCCATGAGACCAAATGGGCTTGAGCTGAGCCAGGTCCTCTCCATAGAGCACAGCAGTGAGTGCACACTGAGGGCTGCTCCAGCAGGGATGCCCAGATCCTGCTCTTAAGCTGCAACATAGGGATGCGAAGAGACACTCAGCTCCTGCTTTATCTGCCATCCAGGGGGTCCCTGGGGACTCAGTGCAGACGCTGGTTTAGCCCAGCTGGGTGCTGAGTTCTCTCATGGACATCCTGGAGCCATGACAGACGTGGGCTGTGTCCTTGTTTGTCTGTCCCTCGCCTGCTTTTAGAGGGATGGTGTTACAGCCTGGGTAGGAAACATGATTTATGGTTTTGTCCCTCTGTTAAAGGATGTCTCCTGGGTGTTTGGAGAGGCAAACCCGAGCTTGCACACAACTTGGCTGTGTGACTGCAAGCTGGTAAGTGATGCAGGGAAACATGTCACACTGGCTCTGGATGCTGTGGTGGTCCCTGGCTCTGCTAATGGTACCCTCACCATCCCCACTGGTTCTGGGGACTTGGGGATGTACCCAAAGAGAAACCTGGTTGTAAGACTTCAGGTGTCTCTGACTGGAGGCAGGAATGGGGGATTCATCCCTCCCCTTCTCCTCCATCTTCATCATGTTTCCTTGGAAAAAAAGCTGCTTCAAACTTCTTCCCTGGCTTGTCCTGCTGAGGCAGAGCTCAGCGAGTTGCATCTGCCTGTCATGTCACATTAGCGTTTGCTGTGAGCCATGCCATGACATCCCAAGCAGACTGGCGTACCACGGAAAGAAAGATGTTCCATGTGAAAATGGAAAAGTTGTCGCTTTCCAGCAAACAGGCTGGGGAACATCAACTGCAAATGGGAAGGATAAAAAACACGGGCTTGTCTGAGTGGATGAAGGGATAGCTTTTAAAAGGCAGACCCAGCTTCCACCGATGTCAATGGAAAGCTTTACACGAACGTTAATGGCTGAGGAGTCATGCCCTGAAGCATTATATTTTTTGGGATGATGTCAAACCGTGGCATCTCAAACGAAGTTTCCATGTTACTATAATAAGGTCTCTTTTGATTCAGCTACTTAGGTTAGCTCTTTAGTGAAGTCACTTCACCTCTCCCTGCCCCTGCCAAACAGCTCTCATGAAACCTGTGTAGCTTTATCGAGTGCTTTGAGATTCAGAGGTGGAGTTAAGACCATCAGGGATGTATTGTTGCCGCTCTCACTAGGGAATGATTTGAGGGAGGAGAAATGTTTGGGATTCTTTGGGAAGAGGGTAGAAAAAGAAGGAGTAATTTGTCCCCTATTAAAACACTGCGAATTTCGCTGACTGGAAGAATTTCCCTTGTGCTTTTAGAACCCCCCTGAGTTCAAAGCATCCACCCCCTGATTCTCCAGCCTAAACTGTATCTTGTAATCTCCGCTGCACCCTTTGGGAAATCTCCCTTCGGCTTTGTGTACACAGGAGAGATTCTTGTAAGGAAATTTTATTAAAAAAGACATTTTTTCCTTAAAGTGGGATTTAAATGGTAATTCTACACTCTTCCGTCAGCACTTTCGTGCATAGCGGATCCTGTTCTTGAACAGATACCCATCTCATCTGGCATGTATGTACCTGTCATAGGAAAGGCAAGTATCTGGGTGAAGTGATTGAAGATAACAGTGGGGCTGCTGCTCCCCAGCTGGTTTGTGGGTGTTTGGAGCTGTCATTCGGTGCAGTTCATCACCACCACCTCTTGCACTGTCATCACGGGTGCTGGATGCCAGGAGGGGTACTTTGCGCTGCAGTGGATGGAGAAGGACACTGAAACTTGTTTTAGTGTTCCCCTGAATGTAATCCCATGGAGGTAGCAGCAGCTGGCTGTGTATTATGGATTCTTTTTGTGTTGCTCTGATAAATACTGTCTACAGGGTACATTGCAACAAATTACGCAGGTCCCAAATACAGCACTTTCAGAGGCAGTACACAACCTGATAATCTCATTATTTGCTACTCCTACACAATAGAAGAGCAACACCAGATCAGCCTTAGGTGTTGCTGCAAGAGATATAATTAATAAAAATCAATCTGCCACCTATAATGTCTTTAAAGTGCAATAGAGAACATGCACGAGCTCCTGCGAAACAGCTCTGCCTCCCAGGACCAGAGCTGGAGTATCGTCTTCAGCAGCTTCTCACCTGAAAAAGGACTGCTTTGCATTCAGATCCCCTTTGAATGCTGTGAATATTTCATGGTAGTTTACTGGCAGGAAATGGTGAATTTTTAAGGGCTCATTTGTAAAACATGGATGTTGAGCTTTTAGGAAGCACCGTTTGTAGCAGGTGCTCATTCTAAGGGTTGCCGGTGGCTGAGCAAGGCACGGCGCTCACTCACACGTGTCCTCAAGCGTCTTCCCATGGTGATCTGCAAACCACAGGGTAATGACTGCATCAAACTAACAGATCCAATTAACCACACACTGGTTCTGAGCTGCTCACTTGGTGGAGGGACCCACTCAACAAAGCAGGTAGAATAGTTGAGGGAGGACTTCTAGAGAAGCACTTCTCACATGGGTTACAACCCAACCAAGGAAGAGCATGGATAATGGCATGGGATGCAGAGCTGCATGGTGTTTGTCCTATTGCATGAATACCAGTTGTCCCTGGAGGACATCACCTGTATGTTTGGGCCTCGGTTTGAGTTAGGGCTAGCCTAACTCAAGTAGGAATGTTTCCATCACAGTTTTCCCCATATAATGGCTCAGAGATTATTCCCCACCAGGACCAAAGCTGTGTTTTGACCTTCCTCCTATCACCAGCCCTCCATGCCAGGCTGGAATTGCCCAAGCGGGGTGCCCTGGCTGTGTCTGCAGCATACCCCGAGGGTTTACCGTTCCTAAGCACCGTTTAAAAGCAGTAGCAGCAGCAGGAGCTCTGTATTCATAATGACGAATTCTTCAGCAAGCAAAGCAGTGTAAGGAGATAGAAGGGAGCCTGCCCAGTTGGGAGTCATTTGCAGATGGTTCTGGTTCATTTGTTGGCTGCTTTTTCTCTGTCTTCACCAACCACCACTTCCCTTGGCTTAGCAGCACACTCTGAGCACATTCTTCCCTTTAAGCACCTAAGAAGCCCCCGTTGACTTCGATGGGGCGACTAATGTGCCTGATTAAAGGCAAGTACCTGCTTCAGCGCCTTGCTAAATCTGAGGTCTGGGAGTAGAAATAAACAGAAGGATCTTGCCTGCAGAGGGGGGAAATATTTACTCTGGAGGAAGAAGAAACTGGTCCTGGAGCAAATTTCCTATCTACATCCCTGTGTCTTGGGCAATCGTTCTTTGGGAAGTTATCCACACTGAACACGTGGCTCCAAACTGAGCTTGGAACACTCACTCTCATGATTGTAGGAGGAGGAAATCTATCTCATTGCTGTGGCCTGCCATAGAAATGTAAGAAAGCTATGAAAGTGAAGAGCTCCCCTCTTGGGGGGAGGTGAAGGAAGTGCTATTCACTCTTTTAATCTTATCCTAGGATTAATTTAAAGCTGGGAAATAGCTGCAGAAAATCTGGTTACATTCCCAGCTTGATGCCTGATGCTGGTCAAGCCCCATTGTACAGTTCCCTGCGTGCCTCAGTTTCCCTGTCTTGCAAATGATGATACAGGTCTCAGTAGTGAAGTGCTTCACAACCCGTTGGCAGCAAATCTCTGTTTCTAGTGATGAGAGTGGACAGGGCAAACATTGTGCTGGTGCAAGGTGCCCTGAGCTGCTGCCCCGTCAGCAGCAGCCACAGCTGGAGATCTCCCACTGCATGTGCTCATACATGCACCAGATGCTGAGCTTAATGGACTAACAGCCTGATGTGGTTTGGTAATCCTTTGTCTCTAATAGTTATGCCTTCTAATTATTACTACTAATTATGTGCAGAGCCGTGTTCTACGGGCAAACAGAAGACAAGTTTCCTGTCCCATGGGAGCCGCAGTGTAAAGTCAATGATGAGGGAATCAGAGCAGACCCAGAACGTTTTGCAGGTGGAAGGGGAAGGTGAGAAAGCCTACCTCACCTTTCATAACCCAAAGAACACGGCAGGATGGCCCTGCTTGCCACCATACCAGGGTGGCAAAGGTAAAACCGGCTCTGTGTGAGCACTTTGCTTGAGGCTGGCTTTGTAACAGCCCTGGCCAGGTCTCATAACCCAGGCTGGTCCTTGCAAGGGCTCCTAGTTGGGATGTAGGTGGGAACAGGTTGGCTATGGGCACTCTGCCTGGTGGCAGTCTCTTTGAGAGCATTAAGTCCTGGCGAGGACCAGGACAGGACTAATGGGCTACCAGCCTCGGGGGACTAATGGGCTAGCTAATAAGGACATGGGTTTTGACATCGCAGAGCAAATAAGAATTGGCAGGCATTAACCTCAGACATGTCTGCTACCTAGAGGAATCCAAGCCCCTCTCTCACTCTTGGTTCTCTTTAGCATATTAATGTTTAATTCCATTAGCATCAGCAGCGGTGGCTGCCGCTCAGCCCGGAGCTGCTTGGGCAAGCCTCCGGAGGTGCCACTCTTGGAAGAGGGACCCTGTGGCTGGCTGGGAGCCAGGATCAGGCCCTAGCCCTGCTCATCAGCCGGCAGCAGTTGCTAATGCTGCCACAGCTCCCAGCATCTGCCTCTCGCTTGCGGTCCCCTGCTAATGCAGCATCAACTGCTGCTGCCCGCTCCACAGGCTGTCTCCTTCCTGACACATGGCTTGTGCATTTAATTCCTGGTCACCAGAGGGATTTCCCATCTTTATCCCTCCTTCTCCTCCACTTTCACCCCTTTCCCTTTCATGTTTGGGCTGCAATTCCTGCGTGCCTCCTAGAAGAGACAAGGTTGCTGGCGTTGCTCGCAGGATGGAAATAGGACAGGGCAACAGCTCCTCACAACGAAATGAACCATGTTGATTCATCTCCTCCAACCTCCCTGCTCTCCTCTCCTTGCTAAGCGGCAGTGGCAGCAGCAGCATGGTGCTCAGTGGTGCATTTCCCTGCGTTCGACCCAGCAACTCTGCACCTCTGGAGAGAGGATTGATCGCAGGAGGACGGGAAAGAAGCAGACCCGATGTCTGGTGCGATTCCTTGCAGAGCTTAGAAATCTAATCAGGGTGGTGGTGTTCAATATTTCTCTCCTTCCAACCCCCCCCCCCCCCCCCCCTTAATGTTCCCCTTTAAACAAGATATTAAAAATAGGGATATTAATTTGGCAGATGGTGCAATTGGGCTTTTGGCAGGAGCCTGCACACTGTGCTGCGGAGCTGCAGACCTCCGTCTCCATGCCGGAGCACTGAGCGATGCTCTGGCTCCTCTCCAGGCACTGCCTTCCTCCAGCTCCTGCTCCCTCTTCCAGCTCTGGGTCCTGGGAGAGCTGTTTGGGGTGGAGGGAGCTCCTGTGGGTCCTTCCTGCAGCTGCAGCCAAGCAGCTTTGATTTCTGACAGTTCTGAGCCATCACCGAGGGGTGGAGAGCTCGTTTCTGCTTTAAGTGCAGCCAGGTTTGATGGCAGTGGGAGCAGTACATATGTAATGCATTACTCAAAAAGAGGGGTAGTTGAGCCTCAGTCCTGTTCATGTGGGGTTGCTGGGCTTGCTGCAGTGTGGGAGCATCCTTCTTCAGAAGGCTCGGCAGGAGCTGAGTGTGATGGGGCTTGTTTCAGACCTGGCAGGTAAAGCATTTACAGCTGAGGTGATTCTGCAGCTTCTTTTGGCTCTCTATGGTGTGCTTTTCCCACTGACCCCCTTTTTCTTCTTTTTGCTGGTGTTCTGGTTGCTCTCAGCCCTATCCAAGAGGAAGGTTCTGATCTGTCACTGTTTCACAAACACTAAAGAGTCAAATTTCCCCTAATTTCCCTCTGCTGGAACTTTGGCCCGATGCTGCAATCTTACCAAGGGCAAAATGATCCCTAATTAACACCCGCATCTCTGCTGCATCCCTTTAGTCCATCCGCAGCATCCCGATTTATAGCATGTCTCTCCCCGTGCTGTCTGACACCGACTTCAGACCAGCCCCAGCTCCTCGGGGCTGTAGCTCCTCCACCTCAGCAGGGCCCTGGGAATGGCAGGGAACAAAAGCAGAGTCGGGTCTCACGGTTCACTTTTCACAGGCACACAACGAATTTTGTTTCCTGTGTCTTTGGTGTTTTCTGCTGCTCTTTGAACTCCTTCCGGCTCCTCTGCCTTTGTTCCAACGTGATGCCCAGATCCGGGTGTGCCGCTTCAAACAGCAGCCTGAAGAGCACTGGGAAGAGCAGAATAATTACCTTGCTGGCTCGCAGCAGCCTGATGTTATTGACTTCTGTTCAATCGATCATCACCCTCCCTCCCAGACCACTCTCTGTTGTGGAGCTGTTGGGCCAGATATCTCCATACACCCTCTGTCCTTTTGTTTATTCCTTCCTATGTGTTAATCTCTTGCATGTGTCCTGCTGAATCCCTCTGTATTGATTGCAGGCCACTTCTTCAATTTATCAAGCTCCTATTGTATTTTATTTCTGTCCTGCAAATTATTTGCTCCCCTCCCATCCTGGGAAGATGCTCAGATTTGATTAGCATGCCCCTGCTCTGCTTTCCAAGTTGTTAATAAACCGATTGAATCCTATTGACCTCGCAGGGCACTCAGTGGGACCCCACTTAACATTGCTGCCCACTGGACTCTGTTGAGGTACATGCACATGTATTTTTAATCAGCAGCGTATCTTTGTTCTTGTAGCTTGTCTTTATTTACATGATGCAAAGAGCCAGATGATGTTTTGATGATAAAAAATGATGATCTGTGCAGCTCCAGCCACCTGCCCGAGGATCTGCCTCATGATAGATATAGTATCTGACATGATGGTCTCTGAGCCCTTGTCTGTTGAGGAGCTGCCAATATCAATGGGCACAAAAAACGTCTGAAGTTGAAATATCCTATTGCATTGTCAAACCTCCAAGGCCTTGGTTGTGCAGTGAGATTCCCCAGAGCTTTCCCACCCAGCAGCCCAAGGTCTTGGGTTTGTATAGATGATGGTTGTGTTCAGCAGCTCTCTGGTCCGCCTATGGAAATCACATCAGCAGCTTGTTCAGAGTCCCTGCCTTTCTGCTCGTGATGAATCAGTCTGCAGAGGCTGTGCAGAGCTGGTGGTGATGAGGCTGGTCCCTAGAGCCAAGGGATAACCCGAAGGGGCAAGTCCCTGGTGCTGGGCTGGATGGCAGCATCTCGCGCCTCCTCCGGCAGTTCCAGGCCCTGGGTCATCTCACCTTGCAGCCAGATGCTCTGCCCCTCACAAAAGCTTATCTTTAGCAGCTTTTCCTCACTCTGCTGGGGATTGGAGTTGCCTGTAAGAAAAAGGAGAGGTGGCAGAGGAAAGAGGAATCGCACTGATTCAGTTACATGCTTCTGACTGCCAGAACCAGCTTGCATTTCACACGCCTGCTTGAGGTGACTGCTGCTTGCCAGTGCTGGGTGCTGCTCCATTTGCCATTGTGAGAGATGCTTTCTGGGAGCATCCTCTCCATTTTGGTCCTTGCTGACGCTGCAGATCCCTGGCTAGCAAATGTCAGCCTGTTCCCTGACCAATGATGGGAAAATATGTTCCCAGTCTTACTAGAAATGAATCCTACTGATCTTGTGGCCATTTTGGGGAAGTTGGAGCTAAATTGCTAAGGCAAGCTTTGCCCTGGATGGGGCTTGCCTGCCTGTCAACATCTTAGTTTTGCATTGGGTACTCCCCCTGCATGATTCATTAAATGCCCTTTCCTTTTATCTGGTGTTAAACCAGAGAAGCTGATCTGTGATTATCCTCATTTCCCCTCATCCTCCTGTGAAACATTCTCCCTGAGGTCCTGGGTACCAGCCATGGGTCATCTCACCCCATGCTAGTCCCTCTGGCTCTGTCCTGCTCCTCTGTGGGCTATCAGCACATTAGTGCTCCTTCCTCTGCCTATGACAGCTCCTTTGCCTGATGTTATTGAATTACATAGCCTCTTAATTGTCTCCTTTTCCTTGAAGACTAAATCAAAGAAACCCTTTAGTTTGTTAGTCCCCTTGCTGTCTGTCAGAGCTGACTTTTTTGACTGAGCCTGTGTCAGGTGATGCTCCTCCTTCTCTCTCTCCCCATGATACTGAAGGAATTCACCCTCCAATGTTGGTTTTATGCCTTAAAGCTGCCTTTTGGGGGGCTCCCATGGTCCCCAGAGAGAACTGTTCCCAGTCGCATGGAGCCAAAGTAGAGGGAAGGAGTGGCCTGTCCTGTCCTGCATCCGTGGTGGACAACTGAGCTTCCAGAAGTGCTCAGTCTGAAGCAGAAAGTCTGGCTGAGAGGGACATGGCCAAAGTCTCTGTTGTGATGGGCAGAAACAGCTCTTTCCAGCCCAGAAATGCCCTCACTTCCATGCAGAGCTCCTCCTGGCTAGTGCTGTCACCCCCATCTCCCTGTGTGCCTCAGCATCTCCTGGGTGTTGCACATAACCTTCTGTCCTCCTTTCTGCATAAGGAGCAACGGCCATGCCTGGCTCAGTGCTTAGGCTTGGGTTCAGAGCTAGGACAGGGACTCCTAGCCAGCTGGTGGAGGGGGCCATGTACCCACATGGGTGATTGTGCCCATGGGGCAGCCAAACATCAGGACGCCACCAGTTTCTGCTGGCAAAATAATGAAGGCTCTTAATGCCAGTGGGGTCAAGATTTACGTAGTGAGGGCTAAATGCTACTTAAGATACAAACAGTGTTGGTTTTAAATTGTGTAAGAGCAGTCTCTCCAAACAGTCTGATTTTCTCCTCTGGGACTCCCTACAGAATACAGCAGTGGTCCCACTTTGAATGAGGATGCAGGGATGCCCTGAATCCAGCGGCATCAGACCTCAACTGGCAGGATCAGCCCTGAGCAACAGTGAGACCGGAGACATGAAGGTAAGAAACACAGCTCCTCTCTGATGCCCTGCTCAAGTAGCTTGGTCTTACTAACTGGAGGCCCCTGAAAGAGGGTCCCCTGCTTTACATCAATGCCAGCATCAGTCCTGGCCACCTCCTTTCTTCCCACCGCAGGCAGTTTGCACCATCCGCACCCTCATCAGCTCTGGAGCCGCAGTACCCTCCTTAGCAAAACATGCTCTACAGCAGAAATCTGTGTCTTAGCAAGAGCCTGGTGCCAGCTGCATGGGTGTGAACTTACCCCTCTCTCCCTGACAATGCATCATCCATCTGTGACACAGACCCCAGTTCCATAGGCTCTTCCTTTCCCTACCTTTGGCTATCTGAAATGAGTCAGTGCTACTTGAGTGTTCCCACAGGAAGCTGCAGGAACAGTCTTGTCTAAGAGTGCAGCTGCACTTGAGGAAGGCAGGATCCGGCCCATGGAGGCTGACATATGGTAAGGCAATGTATGTTTCCCATATGCAGATCCAAAACGTCTTCCTACAAGGTGCAGTGTTACATTGATTGTATTACTGGATTATCAAATGATTAAAGCCATTAACAATCCACTCTTGAGCAATCAACGTAACAATGTTTAGTTGCCTTGCAGTAACAATTAAAAGATGAAGCAATTTGCAATAATTAGGTAGTAGCTGGAAAAAGTAGTCCTCATTAAGAGAAGTTAAAAAGACTTTCTTATGGTTGAGCTGAACCTAGCAGGCCCATTGTACTCCTCCTCGCCCTTGCTCCTTCCCCCTCCTGCATTTAGAGGGAACAATCTGTTCTATTTTAGCCTTTTATTCTGGAAAAGATCAAAGGGATGGATTTGCTATCGGGGGTGATGGGAATTGTGGGACCACAGCACTGGGGTTGGGATCTCCTTTTCATGGGGAAGCTGTCCTGTGTCAATGCCTGGTGGGGGTTCAGACAACAGAGTCTCAGCAGTTTCTCTAGCAGGGAAGGGCCTTGGGATCAAGCACTTGTTGAAGCACATCCCTGATTCTTCCCTTCCCTCAGCCCCTTGTAGAGGACATGCATTGCATCCAGGCTTGTGCTGTCTTGGCAGTGAGCAGGCGTGGGTAAGGCTCAGCAGTAGACCTGGTTGCTGGAGCAGATAGTGTTGTGTTCTTGTGGCACTGAAGAGGGGTTGGAGCTGCTGCACCAGCTGCATGAGGATGGTGTGGCTACCACAGGTACTTGTAGATGGGCTTGCATAAGGACTCTGATACATGAGGAGAAAGTGCATCCTCAAGGCTCAAGGAAAGAGAATAAGGGTCTAATACTTATTTTCTTCATGCTTATTTAGCTGAACCCAACCTTTTTGAGGTAATGAGTCAAGATTTTGGAATGCTTTATGCTCATTGTACCACTGTCCTCATCTTGCATCGCTGTGCTGGTGACCAGTGGCGTTTGATTTAAAGGAAAGCTGGTCTATATATGCATATTATTAACAGGCTTTGCTGAGTGTCAGTGGCTCAGAAGATGCTCTGTCCCCCTGCAGCAAAAAAGTAGACCTGTTCCTCTTCTGAGTCCAGCCTCCAGGCACATACTTGATTGAGGATTCCTTTATGTTTAGTTTTGAGGATGAGGGATGTGCTTCTGTCATGGTTTAAACTCTGTTGGCAAGTCAGCCATGCAGTCTACTCTCTACTCCCCCCCCCCCTTCTTCTCCTCCTCCCTGCTCCCGAAGGGATGGGGAGGAGAATCAAAAGAATGCAACTCCCAAAGGGGCTGCAGGAAACCTGGAGAGGGGCTTGGGACAAGGGATGTAGGGACAGGCCAAGGGGAATGGCTTTAACCTGCCAGAGGGGAGACTGAGATGAGCTCTTAGGCAGAAGCTCTTCCCTGTGAGGGTGCTGAGGCGCTGGCACAGGATGCCCAGAGAAGCTGTGGCTGCCCCATCCCTGGCAGTGTTCAAGGTCAGGTTGGACACAGGGGCTTGGAGCAAGCTGCTCTAGTGGAAGGTGTCCCTGCCCGTGGCAGGGGTTGGAGCTGGAGGAGCTCTGTGGTTGTCTTTAAGGTGCAGAGGAGAAGCCGAGCAGCCAGGCGGCTCCTGCGCTCCCCTGCCTTGCAGAGCAGCACGGGCAGAACCTCTGACATTGAACTGGGACCTTCGGCTTTTGTGGCTGGAGCCAAACCCTTCATGTCCCTGAAGGCAACCCCCGGCCCGGGCGTGGAGACAGCGACTGTGAGACCGCAGAGACAGCACACGGCAGCTTTTATTGACGAGAAATGATGCCATTTAGATCAGAAATGTTTATTCAGAGCAGCTTCCAGTGTGTGAAGGGGCCTCCGAGGGTGCCAGAGAGGGATCCTTCATCAGGGACTGCGGCGACAGGACAAGGAGTGATGGGTTTGCACTGGAGCACAAGAAGTTCAGTTGAGGAATGAGGCAGATTCTTCCCTGTGAGGGTGCTGAGGCGCTGGCACAGGGTGCCCAGGGAAGTGGTAAATGCTGCATCCCTGGCAGTGTTCAAGTCCCACTGGGACAGAGCCTTGGGAGCCATGGTCTGGTGTGCAGTGTCATTGGCCATGGCAGGGAGCTTGGAGCTAGAAGCTCCTAAAATCCTTTCCAACCCTAACTATCCTACAACTAAACTAAACTAAACTACAACTATCCTATAATTCTATGATTCTAAGAAAAGTTAATTCTAGAGAACAACAAAGAACAGAGCTGCTTACCCCTATCCTAACCTATAACCTATTGAAACCCCAACAACAGTAACTTACTTCTATCCTAACCTATAACCTATTGAAACCCCAACAACAGTAACTTACTCCTACACTAACCTATAACCTATTGAAACCCCCAAAACAACTGTAACTTACTCCTACACTAACCTATAACCTACCGAGACCCCAAAACCAGTAACTTACTCCTATACTAACCTATAACCTATTGAAACCCCAAAACCAGTAACTTACTCCTACACTAACCTATCACCTACTGAAACCCCAACAACAGTAACTTACTCCTACCCTAACCTATTCCCTATCTCTTCTCTATGGCTGTTCCTACCTACCTACGCCTACGTTTTGGGGCAGAGGGGCCGCTGGTGTCTCTTGGGGTGGGTGCAGCAGCCCTGAGCCTGGTGCGGGTGGAGCGGGTGGCTGCAGAGGGCTGGGTGTTGTGCTGCTCCTCTGCAGCTCCTGCACCAGGCTCAGCACCACGCCGGCGTCTCCTCTGCCTGGTGCCCTCGACGCTGGTGCCCGGCGGGGCTGCAGTGGCCGCTCTCAGCTGCTCCATGGCTCTTTCTGCCATCCCCTGGATCTTGCTGAGGTTGGGGTAATCCCGCTGGAAGTAGGGGTGGTAGAAGAAGAGCAGCTACAAAATGCAAAGGGGAGGAGTCAGTTGGCATCGGTGCAAGGAGGAGAGAGACAGAGATCCGGTAACTGGGCATCTGCATGGGAAAAGGCACCCGCGGGTGTTCAAAAGGACTTTCTGGGGCATTTTAAAGCTCAGCTGTTCTGGCTGAATGCAATGTGAGGGTAGAGTTTTGGTCAGTCAGAACCACCCTTGTGTTTCCAGCTGCTGGGAGCAGAGAAGTGTAGGGTCTTCAAAAGCCTAAAATCCAATGGAGAAACCCAAATAGGTCTCGTTTTAGAGCACCTGAGTGTGGCATGGGCCTGTTGGCAATAATGGTGGTGCTGCCGTGTATCTTGTCAGCATTGAGCAGCTGCCACAGGATGATTGAGGGTTCTTTTGTGTGCGGAGGAACCAACGTACCTGTCCCAGAGCAGGCCCTGCTGCTGCTACTGCCTGCAGCTCCCTGATGGGCACAGATATCACCATGTCCTCTGGCATCCTATAAAACCCGTGGAGGTGGAGCCGGTCGAGGAACTCATTCATGCTCTCAGCCTTAAGGACCCGACGTGCTCCCCTCTTCTCAAGCACTTCCCTTTCAAAGAGGTTATCTGCGATAACCACGCAGCTCCCGTTGTCCCCCCACCAGATGGAGTGGAACTGGAGGCAGGTGACGAGCTTCCATAGGACGAACGGGAAGGATTCGGGTGCAGAGGTCTCTGAAACACAAAATTGCATGGTCAGGGCCCAGGGTTCATGAGGCAAACCCTGAAGGGAGTTTTCTTTTGTGGGAGCTCTCTCACTCCCCCCCGCCCTTTTCTTCCCCTCGCTCCTGGAGGGATGGGAAGGAGATTCAGAAGAATACAACTCCCATAGGTTGAGATAAGAACAGTTTAGTAACTAAGGTATAACACAAGTCACTACTGCTACCACCAATAATAATAATGATAAAGGGAATAACAGGGGAAGAGAATACAATACTATCGCCGACCGATACCCAGCCTGACCCTGCAGTGAACTGGCCCTTCCGGCTAACTCCCAGTTACATCCTGGCATGACGTGCTGTGGTATGGAATACCTCTTTGGTCAGTTTGGGTCAGGTGTCCTGTCTCTGCTTCCTCCCGGCTTCCCCTCCTCCCTGGCAGAGCATGAGGCTCACAAAGTCCTTGGGCAGTCTAAACATTTGAGCAGTAACTAAAAACATCGGTGTTATCAGTGCTGTTCCCAGGCCGAAAGTGAAAACCACAGTGCTGCACCAGCTACTAGGAAGGAGAACAAATGAGTGCTACTGCTGAATCCGGGACAGCCTCGTAGCACAGGCTCTGTAAGAAACCTGGGTGTGCAAAGTGAGTGACCATTGTGGAAGGGTACTGAGGGCCTTTCAGTAACAGGTTTGTCAGATCCAAAGCTTGTGCTGGGATGGGTATGTTACTGCCCTGAAAAACAATCTCCTTGGTGGCAGTGTGATCATCCCGTCTGGGTGGTTGTGCTCCAGAATGGCAAACAGATTTTCTCCCTGAAGGTACAAGTGGAGATGCTCAGGTCAATAAGTAATTACAGGAATTGGGGTCTGGCTTGTTCCCTGGGATTCCCTCTCCTGCTCTGGTAGATAGAGCAGTGGCTAGGCTCTCCCCTGACTGGTGCAGGCAGGGCTTTGATTTACAGCCAGCTGGTCTGTGTCCTCCAAACCCTACAGAGGCATGTGGGGCCTTGGAGGAATGCCATCGATCTCCATATGGAGTTTGTAACTATGCTGATGGTGCCCAAGAGCTCACAGGCAAAGTGGAAATAGGAAGTTCAGAGAACCAACCTGGTTCAGGGTGCACACAAATGGAGCTGCCACTTGCCTGCAACTCCTTGAAGCAGAAGAAGGCACCAAGTGGCTTCCACCACATTCTGAACCTATGTAGCACATAGAAATGAATGGAGAACTTGGGCTATATGATTCCCAGCACCATGTACAGACTTTAGAGAGAATATGGCAAGGGGGAAGGGCCTGGATTGCCACTGGTGATGCAGCACGAGTATGTCCTCCTCTCCTGTGTCCATATGGAGAACCATCTGGTGGCAGGATGCAGCCTGTGCCTTCGCGCTTCCCCGGAACACGCAGCTGCTGGGATGCGCATTGCCATTTGAGGCACAGAAATTAGAACTTATATCAGATCCTGTAAAGTTGTCATGAATGACATGAACTGATAGGAGACGATGTTCTTTAGCAAACTACTGCTGTCACGAATAGAAAATGAGAATGGATTGAGCTACATTAGGGCTGTGAGGGTAAATCATCTGCAGCTTCTGGAATGTTTAGAAATATGAGGATAACCTGAATGCATCCTTTGCTGATGGGATGAGTGGAGTGAAAAAGGCATTTAAAGTAGTGGATAGACAGGAAGGATGTGGTCACTATGATTAGAGAATAAGAACAGCATTTAAAATAATGATCACAAATAGCTAGGCAGCAGGATTTAGGTTCTTTAAATCCAGGTAATACTCTTGTGCATATCGCCCATAGCTCTTTTGACCTTCAGTCTCACAGCTGGAACAGGGCTGACACCAAACAAGGGCTGTTGCACATTGAGTGCTGGGTGTGATAGATGTAGATCAGACAGATTTTTTCCTATGTTCAATGAAAGATGAACGTGGATTGCAATGCAGGTGTAGCAACGAGGACCCAACTCCATACATCACTGTCACTAATCGACATTACAGGGTGCTGCATGGATACAGCATCCATTTTGTGCCCAAAGCTCATGCAAACCAAGCATTCCCAACAGGAATCAAAGCTGGGGTCCCCAGCACATGTTGCTGGATGGGACTGTCAGGTCAGTGTGGTTACACCAGGTCTCAGGGAAGTAGCATGGCTGTTGTTGGGGTCTGTGGTGCTCCTTGATTGAGGTGACCATGGGGATGTGTGTGCGATGAGGATGCTGACACTGGGTCTTAAGGCACAACTCAGCATGCAGCATCAACTGCCTCGTGATGATGGCTGGTGGGTTGAAACCTAAGTGCAAGGCTGCTGCTTAACACATGGCATCAGAATGAGCCTGTTAGTGCTATATCCACAGCACGTAGAAGGCAATGGGAGGACTTGCACTGATGGTGCTTTGACTTGGGCTCAGCAGAGGTACTGTAGGAGTTGGGGGCAAATGCTGGCGTTGTACTAGCGTTAGTCTTGTCTGTGTTTATGCTGCTGGCTTGGCATTCAGACTGCTTCCCAGAGTAATGGCCTCTGCCCAAATAATTTATTCCCAGTTCCAACAGTGTGCGTGCATCTTTGCCTTTTATTCACAAATAAAAGTTATGTGGGATGCTGCCTTACAAGAACAAGAATATATTTAGTGATTCAGGTGGTGTTATAAAGCATGAAAATGAAGCTCATGTTGTCAGTCAGTGGAATGCTGAGACATATTTATATCTTTGGTCATAATTTCCTTGCTTTAAAATACCTGGTTCTGGGTGGGAAGTTGCAAAGGAAAAGCAATAGTGCTTAAAGAAGAAATGGAATAGAGATGCTTTAATAAGAAATGGAATAGAGATGCTGCATGTGTGTGTATATGTATGTATATATATCATAATGTCTATTTATCTGTCTATACTAGCTTTTTAACCAAATATACTGTCTGTGCAAGACAGAACCTTGTACTTTGCTGAGTTTGTTCAGGATTTTCAAAGCCTCAGCAAGTCATACGAGTCCTGCATCGACAATGCATATTAACGATGAGGTTTTTTGTTCTACTGGGGCCAGACGCCCTCTTATACTGGGCAACATAGTTCTGCCTCCAGCAGCTTGCAGCGCTGCTGAGAATTAATAGAAATAGGTTATTCCCATTTTGGAAATGAGGATAAATGATATATTTGGTACTACCCAAATCTGCAAGCAAGTAGAAACCTGAGGCTCTGTCAGTGAGTCCCCTCCAAGCACTGCAGATATGAGCCTGTCCCACCTTTTGTCTGTATCTAAGATTTCCAAGTGTTTTTAAGTCATGAGCACAGTTTGGCACAATTCTATGGTGCCTTTATGCCAATCTTGACAGCAGTAATTATATCGTTGCTTGCAAAATCACTGATAGGAAAGATTATCCAGGTTCTTGTTCTGATTGCTGCTACAGTTTGATGTCCTGGAATGCCTTTCAGACTGCTGTCTGAGCCTCTGGGTAGCAGGGTCTATACTCAGCTAGACACGAAGTGCTCCATGCAGGTCCTACCGTACCATCATAAAGACCACCATATTCTTGGCTTCATCCCTGCATGGGTTCCCATGTGCAACAAACACGAGAGGAAAGCTAAGCCCAGGGATTCACAGTAAAGGATGCTGACTGCCATGACCAGCTCCCATGTGCTGTTTGGCCACGGCTATTGGGGAACAAAGTAGTTTGGGTGCATGAAGCAGACTGTGTGCTGCCACGCTCTGATTTATGCTAGCACCACTTGACCTTCTCCCCAGGAGAAGCAAAAAGCATGCCTGCCCTCTCAGCAAAGGATCCTGGTTCATGACATCCTCCAGCCGTGATAAGCTTCCTTGGCTGGTGGCTTGGCATTAGTGGCCATTAGGGCTGGTGTTGGCACAATGATGGGTGGCCGGGGGCTGGTGACAGACTAGTCAGCTCATGACTACTCGGTCATATTCACATGGACTAATGTGAATGTGACCAAATGTGAATTCATATGGACTAATTCCTGGTTGCAATGGTGGCTGCTCAGCAGCACGTAAAGAGCACAGAACGTGGGGAATTAATTAGCTGTGTAGTTCTCCATAGGAGTTATTCTGCTGATGCCCTGGGCACCGCAGCGATAGCGCTTGCCTTCTCAAAGCATCAGGGTCAGCCCTGCCTTTCTGCTGCAGAGATGCTGGGGCAGGGCTTTGCCTCTGTTCCTGCGTTTTCCTCTGCTGAGGAGGCAAAGGCACCTCCAGGGCTGTCCCTCCGGAGGCAGGGAACACCGGGCTGGCTCCTTGTGAGGAGGCTCGACCTGCCTGAGAGCTCTCTGCATCCACAGCAGGAGGTTACTTCTCCCCTACTTGATCTTGTATTTTCATCTTGGCCTTGCCATGCAAATAAGCTGGGACCTGGTGGAGTCGGAGCAGGAGCTGGCCAGAGGCCCTTTGCGTATGCGGTTGTTTGATGTCTGCTCCCCCTGTGTTGATCTAAATGTAGCTGAGAACTTTCTGCACATCTGAAGTTGGTTTTCATGAACCTTACCCAAACTTCCCCTAAATGCTCCCTTGTCCCTGCAGCTCTTGTGGAAAGGTCAAGTTGTTCTCATCAATGTATTGATTATGCATTTCTCCTGCTATTGATCTGGTTCAAGACTGTCATGATGGGTGTCCTGGATACTAATCCCAAAATGCGTGTTCTGAGGCTGCAGGAAAAGAGGAAGCATCTCCTCAAAGTACTTTAAGGTTTGCTGTTTTTTTACATGACAGGCAATGATTTACCCCCATAGAACAGCCCTGAAAGCTTGGGGAAATGATAATTCATTTGATTTCAAGGTTTTTTGATGTTGGGTTTTTAAGGGAATAACAAAGCTGTGGTGACTGTGTGCGGTTTGAAAGAAGGAACTGTGTTTTCCCATTCCAGCTTTGTAAAAGAGTATCTCTTTTGTACCAAAACACAAGGAAAAACATAATCCTGGTTGAGACCTGTCCACATGTAATTTAGCAGAAGCCTTTCTGGTTGGGCCTCAGCAGCCCCTTCCAGCCAGGAGGAGCTGTAATTCTTATACCTGATGCAAGGCTGTGGCTTACTGGTAAATCTTCCTTTCTTTTACTATGGGACAAAGGACCCATGGTGGCTGATGTGTTTGGCTGAGTTATGTCCTGTGGTGCCATCATGGCTCTGCTGATAGTCAAGTTTCACTTTCTTATGCCATGTTCACTTCAATTGTCAGCTTCATTTGTGAATTCCTTTCAAGCTGCAGGATGTAATGCAGTAGTTGGCATCGTTCCCTGCACAAGTGCTGGAAAAGAGGCAACAGGGGATTGAAATATCCCCTCTGTAGTAGGGGCTTCTTGCAATGCAGTGAACAAGAGCAGAGGAAAAGGAGTAAGCCTCAACCAAAGTCTATAGCTGAATATTCTCCAAAGGCTTGGCACAGTGGTGGGAAGGAAACCCCTGGGCTGGGAGCAGGGCAGTCATCATTGGGAAGAGAGATGGAGAAGTTCACCTTCACCACAGGAAGCAGATGCTTTAGCAAGAACACATGGCTTGGTTATGTTTGAGCACAAGAGGATGGCTCCCACTGGCACTCCTGGCAGATCTCCGTTGTGCCCTATAAAGCAGGGGCTGGTTCTGTGCTGTGCCTGCTCAGCACACAGCAATTCTGGAGGAGGAAGAGTGAAGTGGCCAAGGCAAAGCTGCTCCTGCAATGGAGCAGTTCAGGTGATGTGGACAATAGGCATGGTATGGGCTGTCTGACCATTCCACATGGGGATGAAAAGGAAGCAGATGCCAACTGCCCGCAGGCCCAATCACAAGTGTTCGTAGTTAAGGAGTCACCAAGAAGATGATGATTGGAGCAGTCTTTGCTGTTGCCAGCAGAAGAGTTTAATGTGCAAAGACCTTGTGCCATCCAAGACATGTGAGACTTTGCAGGTTGGAAGCAGAATCAACACCACAAGCTTGGAGAGGATGCTTGTCAATAGCTGCCTGTATCGAGGAGATGCCAGCTCCAGCCTGGCACAGCCCCTCGCTGCTACTGCGTGGGGTTTGCTCAGCATGCTTCCAGGCAGAGCAGTGCTGCAAAGGCAACATTGATCTGAAATTTAAATCCAATGTAGTAACTTAAGCATTTTGAAATGCCTCTGAATCAATGAAAATGATTGAAGGCAAAGCCCAGATGGCCACATAGCTGTATCATATAATACCAGCCAAAGGTTGCCTTTTTTTTCTGAGCAAGGGTGTCTTTTAACACAGATTTAGTCTTCAAAGAATTTTAAATGCTGCAAAACACTCATCCTGGCAAAAGTCTTTAATAGGAGCCTTTTTTTCTGCCCCCCTTTGTAATCGTCTGTGCTGTCACTGGGATTGTAATCTAATGCTTTATGGATGTTTTTCTGCTTCATGCTTCCTAACGCTCCGGGAGTGAGTCATGTGCAATGGTGAGCCCAGGCACCAGAAGCAGATATGGTTGAAGAATGCAGGGATTGTGTGTCTGAGAATACACCCACGGTCTCCCAGGATCTTTACCACAGAAGACTATTGTAGTGGTTCTCTATAGGTAAGCCAGAAGATACTAGATGTGATGGATACACAGGATTTGTCTTCAGGGCATAATCCTACTAATACTTTGCTTCCCGTTTGTGGTGTCCTGGTCGGTGCAAACATAACTGGAGCAGCTAACCAAAGCCTGTTGGATGATTAGGTGAAACTCATTGCCTCTGATCACACACAGGGACTTGGAGAGACAAGGAGTGAGGGACCAAGATTTGTTATGGTACCTCAGAGGTCCTCTCACTGCTGAAGCTGTGAATGTATGGGATTTGCTCAGGGTACTGAACATGATAGAGGGAATATCATGGAAGTGCTGTCTTCTAAAGGCTTGACTAAATCCATGCCCACGTGTGCCTGGGGAATCTTCTCAGACACGTTTCTATTTAAGATAAAGAAGAGCTTCCACCCTTGGGTATCAGTGACAGACAACATTGTGTGCATGAAGAAGGCATTTTGGGTGCAGCTGAGCTTTGGCTTAACTAAGCAGCATGGGTAAAAGTGCTTTCTCCAGTTTCTTTTCAACCTGCTATTAATCATTTCCAGACAGTGATGTCTCCCACTTCTTGTGGGAAACAGTGAATAATTGTCCCCTTTACTTTTCCGACATGACATTCCTGATTTTATAGCCTTCTTAAGTATCCCTTTCCCACGGGTAAGGAATCACAGCCCAGGTAACAGCTTCTTGGATGGGAGCCCTTTCACAGCTATGGTCACATCTGTACTCTTTATGTATCGTTTCCAGTTGAATGTGTCCAGAAGCTGCAGACCAGAACTGCACGTTTCCCATTTCAAACACAAACACTCTACGCAGCCCTGAGCAGGGCAGATCCCTGCAGATAACCTCCTCCATTGAAGTGCTGACCATTTATTCCCTATTTGAGCTTTGTTTCTATTGAACAGTTGTTATTTCAAGAGAAGTTCTTTACTTTTGCCCCATGACTCTTTAGCATCTTTAAAGCCCTTTAGTGAGAAGCATTGCCGTAGGTTACAGCAGCTGGATCCCCCTTAACCCTACACCAGTGACCCTTTGGAGTGTCTATCCTGAGAAGTGACCTGTGGAGAGCAGCCTGCTATTGAAAACAGCTAGACAGGGTGCTTACAAATGGGTTATGTCTTAATCTCTGCCTCACATCCTAAATTCACAGTTTTCCGCTAGCTGTACAAGGACAAGAACCCAAGTGTGAGGCACTCGGCTATTGCAGTGGTAAAGACTATACATACATGCATATATAAAGATTATTTCCGCCTTTAGATTGGGATAAAAATTCCATGGGAGCCATTTGGGACCACCCAACCTATTGGCATTATAGAGCTGGAATCCTGTCTTCTGAAAAATCCTGTTGTAAGGCTGTGATTGCGTCTCAGCAACTGCTCGAGGAATTGTGTTTTAATGTGGTTTATTTTCCTCTGATGGCTCTCAGTAGGCACACACCCACATGAGGCTATTCGAAATGATAGTATCATTACATTTGAACCCTTAGTAAAAGGGTGGTTTTCAGCAATTGAATTCATATGTTCAGCTCCGATTTTTTGGTGGTGTTTTGTTTCTGTATACAAATTAAGGTCTCTGCTGGTACAAATATAGCTTTCTAGTAAGCCTGGAGGTGTTGAAATGAAAATTAGAGCTGTGCAAAGCTTTTTTTCTTTAATAAGCTCTGTAAGGCATGGGCTTGAGCTTGCTACAACCTGAAAGCTCAGCGTGGAATTGAAGCAAACCCTGAATTACAGTGGGGTTCCCACTAACACGGTGCAAGAGTGGGATACTCGTGAGTGGTGTGTGATGTGAGCAAGAGGAGGCAGTTCTCAGTGCAGCAAATTCACCCTCAGATGCCAGTGCCCTCTCACACATTGTGCAGTCAGATGGGTGAAGTTGGGGGTTCAACAAAAGTCAAGGTGAGTTTGTGGTAGCTGTTGGGGCCTTTCACACATATTGGGGGTGTCTGTGTTAGGATACGCTGTCTGGGATGCTCCTGAGGACTGATGGTTGAACTGATGACCTGAAGCAAGCCACCAGGATGCCACTTTGTCCCTCAACACGCAGAAGCAGTGTTAATGCATCATTCCTATGGAGATGACATTTTGACCCCTCTGCTCCATCACAGCAGGGCAGGAGCAACACAGACCCCGAGCCCTCTCCTTATATAAAGTCGTGATCTGGAAAAGCAGCAAGTCCTGCTTCACTTCCCGCATCTGGGTATGGTAATGAGATATCCATGTCTTGAATGATAATGTTTTAATACAGACACATGAAACTTCCTGCTTTGAGACACAGAATGATCTGTAACTACTGGGAATTACAGTTGAGTGTTCCTGTTGGGGGAGTTTGAATCCTCAGGCTGCTCATGGGATTTTAATACTCTTGTTTGGAACAGCTGGTGCCAGTGGAAGTGTGTTGGATGAGACAGGCAACCCCTCATTCCTCTTTTCATGTATTGTCATTCCCCCCCTGTGAGAGATGTGTTTGTGTTTCAAGAGACAAGCAGAGAGCTAGCAACATGGACTGTCAGTGGGAAGACTGAAGAGGGAGGCAAGAGAGCCCATGGAAGTAGGAATGCAGCAGGGAGGTAGAGCAGAAACCAGAGACCTGGAGATGGCTTGAGCAAGTGGGGCATTCAGGGGGCCATGAGTGATGGGAGCAAGGGAAAGGGTGGACGGATGCAAGCTCCAGAGGGAGACAAAAAACTGGGGGCAGGTGAAAGCAGAGGGGAAGAAGATTGAAATGGAGAGTGGGCACTGGATGAGAAACAGGCAGGGGTTGAACAGGAGGAGAAGCCAGCAGAAGGCATCTGGGAGAGATGCCACCCCTGCACTGCATGGGAACTGTGCACCTGAATGGGGAAGGAGCAATCTCACTATTATTGCCATAGCATCAGCCACAGACTCTATGTGTGGCACAGGACCCCAGTGTGCATGTTGCTGTACAAAAACTTGTCCCCACCTTCCAAAACTCTTCACTTACAAGACGAGACAAGCAGAAATGCAGACATTGAGGTGGAAAAGTCAAGGATAACGAGACCGTGGTCTGTACAGGCTACTCACCTTCGTAGATGCTGTTTGCAACACATTAGCACTTTAATCAATGTCTCCCTTTCTGTAGCACAAACTGGCATCTCAAGGAAATGTTTGGGGAGAACAACAAAGTGAATGTTTACAAAGACTGTGCAATCATGAGTGTCAGCTTGGACTGGGAGTGATGACTTTATACACGTGGAGATGCACCAGTTATGTTCGGTGCAATGGGGATCTGAGGTATGCACAAAGAGGTAATATGGTCAGGGAACACAGCAGTGTTTGCTGAGATTTAATTTCTCAAGATCAGGGAAGATGTTATGTTAATGGCAGGCTGAGATAATGAGGGCACAGACAACAGCTCTGGTTGTGCTGCTGAGTGCCAAATGCAAGGAGACATAATGCAGAAGTCTTAAAATTCGGACGTGCTCTGGGTACGGGGTTGTAAAGGCTCCAAGTGGAAACTGGTGTCTGAGAATGGTGAGTTAATGACCAGCAGCACAGTGACTGCATTAGGGCAAGGGAGTGACCACATGAGGGCAAGGGATGTCTTCCCCATAGGGGCAAGACTGCTATGGAGCTGCTCACCTGCAGGTGCCTTTCTGCTGCATCCCTGCACACAAGCAGAGTGCATGAGCTCTCCCTCTTTGGAGCTAGTGACTCCTGCAGGCACTTGAAATGCTCCCTGTGAAGGCTTTTGTGTGCACCACAGCAGGTGGGAGCTAGGTTTTGAGTATGTGAAGAGATGGATCCTTCCCAGCGTTGGCACTGACTCTGGTTTGAGCCAGTCAGTGTGTGCACAATGCAGTGTCTAGGTGCTCCTGGGGAGGGTCTATAACATTCGTGGGGAGAAAGGACACCCAACATGGCTCTGGCATGCATCAGCAGCATAGAAGATGCTGTAGCTCTGGGTGCTGGCCTGGCAGGTCTCTCTCTTCCCTGGGGAAACAGGAAAAAAAGAGAGCATTGACTCCATTCAGGCCCAGTCCCTTGGACCCCATGGGGCTGAGGCATCTGAACAAACCCGTCACTTCAAGGGGAGAAGCTGGATCCAGTGTGCATGAGGGAAACGAGGGCAGTGTACAATGGAAGGAATATGTTATCTGTCTGTGTGTAAGAAACACTCTTTCAGCCCAGGAAAGATTCACCCTGGGGCAAGAGAAGAGATAACTCTAATCACCACCCACCTGCTCCTCTCAGGCACCCTTATTCATGCCTAGCTTCGGCATGGTGCTTCACCAGCTGCAGCAGGCTGAGATAAAGGACTGCAGCACACAGCTCCTCCATTTACCCTTCTTTCATCCTCGCAGACAACCGAGCAGAGGGATATGGCAGGGTTACTGCTGCCCCATGGATGCAGAGTGCAGGTGTGCAGTGCAGGCTCACAGCTGCTGAGGCAACCTGTGCTTATCCCCAGCTGGGCAAACATCTGTTTTGATGCTTGAACATGATGATTCTATTGGTCATTCAGCCTGCATATCCCAGGATATTGTAGGGGAAAGGGAGGGAATCCAAAGCCCTGAACTGTGAGGATCAAACCCATAACAGTGGATTTTTATTCAGCATCTACATCCTCAGTTTGGCAGCCAAAAGTCCCTACTTTTAGGATAAAGCCTGTTTGCTGGTGGCTGCTTGTACCTCACGATGACTTTAAAGAGAGCTGTTCAGCAGTGCATTTTTTAGGGCTGGGAAATGGTTAATTTCCCATGTATTTCTCTGCATACTTCCCATACTGCTCCACTTTATGCAGTGTCATTCATCACAGTGCAAAGGGATCACCCATGCTGGGCCGGGATCACATTAACGCCGTGGTCCAGCTCTGTCGGTGCTTTGCCATCCTCCTCACGCACATCCTCTGGGATGCTCTGGGACAAGGCATCTCAGCCTGGCTCAGGAGCACCATTAAGGGAGAAATCAAGCTGGCAGGTATCAGTTTTGAGCTGTTCTTATCTGATTTATTGTGAAAGTCACCCCTTTTGATTTAGGTGGTGCTGATAGTGAGAGAGAAAACATGTGTCTCTAAAACAATGGCAATGAAAACATTTCTTGTCAGGAACTGTAGTTTATTGTCTGACTGTTTGAAAGGTAAAATATCCAGCAGGGAAGACACTGTATCATCATAAAGAAAATGCGGATTATACAGTACGACACTAACTTCCCAGGTAATGCTCAGAGCTGCTTCTGAGCACAAGTTATATGGAGCTGTTTGTGCTCAGTGATGGTGCTGAGCCCCTTTCATTACCCAAGGTTTTCCAGACCTGAGTTTCTAGATGTGAATATGGCTGTGGCTCTTACTTTTCATTTCATATTAGCTCTTGGCCTGGGGCTTCTCTCCAGGGAAAGATCCCTGAGGTTCTGTTCACCACTTCCTTGCTTTCCTGCATTAGGGGGCCTTCACAAAGGACATCTCCAATGAGGTATCTCTCGAGGTACCCGAGCAGGATCAGCATTTGAGTTCATATTTGCTGCTTGAGACAGAGCACAGCTTTGGTTTCACTTCTCAGAAGGAGCTGCTGCTCGCAGCACATCCCACATCCCTCTGTCCCTCTCATTTCACTGCCTGGGCTCTTTTCCTGATCCTGTTTGACAGTATTTTCTTTCTCCATTTGGCAAATCAGCTCACCTCAAAGCCTTATCATATTTAAATGTTTAACTGCTCTCAGACCTTAATTAAGAGTAGTAGCAGCAGCAATAGCCGTAGCTGCAGGAATAGCAGTGATTTCTCTTATCTTAAATTTTAATGGCTTTTGTACAAGGCTTTGCAGGAACGGTGATTAATGGCACCCAGAGAGGCTGAGGTAAATGTTTCTCCACACTGTTTTTTGCCCTTACTGTTCATGACCCCCTTTCTTGACTTATGAAAAACTAAAAACTCCATTTAGAAATAATTCTATGATTGTATTTTTTTTTCCTGGGGTTCAGTAGGTGCTTCATACAGCATTTAATCTATGTGTTGAATAGGAGCTGATCTCTTAAAGACCCAGCTCTTGGTGGTCTCCATGCCAACTCAGCTTTGCTTTGAGCAGTAATTACTAATATGGTTGGTAGTCTCCAAGGATTCTGTAGTTTTCGGAGTCTAAGATCCCTTAGGCTAACCTTTAGGGGTTTTTCATCTCTTGTTCTAGGCTGAAAGGAGTAGATGGACTTTTCATTTGATAGAAACATCAGTGCCTGAAGTTTTATTGGTTTAGGTTTGTGGAATGGGTCACTGAGGCGCAAGATGTGAAACATCTCTTTACACTTGCAGTGAGACAGTTAACAGTCTTAAAATCAAAATATAATAACAACAATAAAGAAAAATACAACATTAAAAGGTATAAAACCCCTCAGTTCAAGTGGCAGGATCATGATTATTCTCTGGTACAGAATATACTTGTTGTGGCTTGTAACCATGTCCACCAGATAGTCAGCGAAGTGTAGACATTGTCACAGTGGAAGTCAGTGAATGCGATTCATAGAAAATCCTCCAAGATAAGCAGCAGATATCAAGGTGATTAAACTGTCAATAAAGCAAAACACAGAGTGGGGAAAGCAGGTGGATTTCAGTACATGCCCAGAAACTAAACCTATGCCACAAAGCAGAGCAACTGTTTACATCAATAACCACTCTTGAGTTCTAGCATGAACCAGGATCCCACACTACACTGATCCTGAGCAAGAAATGCCTCTGCATTAAAGAGCTTATGATTTAAACATTAGTCAGGAGACAGGAGATGGGCAGTAGCAGACAGACAAAAGTGCGTGTGGTACCAGTGAGGATGCTCAGTGCAGGCTGGCCCAGCACAGCCAGAGCCTACCCACTGTCATTTACTTACCTTGTAAGCAACATGGCAAAGGCATTGGCATTTTGGCAGTGTGTGTACCATGCAGAGATCTTCCCAAACGTTAATTAAGCATCACAGAATCACAACAGCATCACTACAACCCTGGATTTACAATGCGGAGCTCTGTGATGCTGGGCTGGGTAGCCCAAGGCTACTCGGCTGTGCAGCAGCAGAGTTTGGGGATGAACCTCAACATATCATCACTGTGCTGCTCGTGTCTCCCAGCTGACTGCACAGGGAGATGATTACGAAAGGATTTACCTGTATTTCAAAGAATGCGAACAAAGGCAGTAGCAAAAGCAAAACTTTAGATGACAGTCTGAAGAAAAATGAGAATACATTTCTGATATTCTTAGACTCACACTATTGTCATCCTGGGTTGGAATGAGCTCAGATCTTTGCTCCCAGGGTTTTTTTTTTTGGGGGGGGGGGGGGGGTGTTGAGCTATACAGAAGCATCTCTGCTTCCTCTTAGCTTGGCATAGTCTAAGATTAGCATGTGAGCGCCTCTGGCTTGCAGAGCCTAGCTGTACACATGCCTTCTTTCTAGCTCATCAGAGCACCGGGTCCAGGTTTTGACAAGTTGTTTCACTTTATTCAGCTATTCATGCAGTGATGGACCTCTGCAGAACCAGTACCCTACCTTGGGGTATTTTCCTCCCTAACAACAGGAATGTGGTGTTAAAGCTAAACTACTTTAAACAGATGTTTTTAGGCTGTATCTAGGAAAGAGAGCAGCCTTTGATGATTTTTATTTTGTCTTTCTGGAAACCTAAAGCGTTTCCTATGCCTTATGACCACAATTCATTTCTGTGATTTTCCCTTGACCAATTTCCATTTATCATTTAAATAATCTAGCAACGAAGAGGATGGGGTATTCTGCAAGAAGGTATATGACTCTGTAATCGTTCTACCTTCATATCCCCTTTGGGGGGAATTGTTAGAGATGAAATGACCTTGCTGGCTATCAAGCATTACCATTGTAACACGGATGGATAATACGGCACCCCTGACACAGAGCCAAAGGCAGGTCGAGCTGAGTGTGCTGTACCCGAACCTGAAAATGACAGGGACTTGATTAAAATGAATGTGAGAAAGAAGAGCAAGAGTGATGGGAGCCCTCTGCTAGCTTGCTAGAGAGTGGGGAATCTAGCTGTGATGTATCACCTTTACTGTACTTCTCATTTGGACCATGATGAGGGAAATTTGCTACCTTCACTGTCCTCCCAAGGGACACTGCTCTGTTCTCTCTGTGGTCATTAGGAGGAAACTGTGCCTCGTGGATTGAAAGTGCCTGCCACTGGCATCCTGCACAACAGCGCTTCACACCTATGAAACTCAGTTTCCCTATTGATCTGAGGGTGAATATTGGACATCTTTTATACAAGCTGCTGAGAGCTTTGGTTGGTGAACATGAAGCATGCTCCATCATACAAAGCTACATGGAATAGTCAATATTATACATTAGCATGACTATTTATTTTCCCTCCGGAGAGTCCTAAAGCAGTTGAGAGGATACTTCAGCACTTATTTGCTCAACTTTTGGGCTCAGAAACTTACATAACATCTTTGCTTTTTATATTCCCAAGAGCTCTCTTCACATTTCCTGGGTAGGCAGCCATCTGTGGCGCGTAGCACTGTAGAACAGTGTCTAACAGAGCTGAAAGTATAGAGTCAGGAAAAGACCCCGTAGACCCTCAGACCTGAACTTGGCCAAAGCAAATTCACCTTGAAGGCTTTTGCTCTTAAGCAACATATGATATCAGAAGTGATATGGGTGCTTTAATGACCCCCAAGAGGATATCTTGCCCCATTGTAAGCTTCCTTACAGACTAATTTAGAGTGCCAAGGGTTCTTACCCGACCTCCAGTGGTGAGGACTGAGGCTAGCGTGACTGAATAAAGAATATGAAGTTATTCATATTCTTTAAAAGCAGTGTTCTGTTTAAGATGAGAGTTTGCAGAAGGAATAGAGCAAGATGCTTTTCTCTAGATACCATCTTCCTTTAAATAAGCAGCACTGAGCCTGGGCTTTCAGGAAGAAGAATAAACAGACAGGATGATGAAGAATTAACTTCCTCAGATGCAGGAAAGCAGGGCCAGGGGCACAGCTCTTGACAGGAGCCATGCCAGCACGTGAATCTGAGGGGAGATGAGTGGTTCCACTCATCACATTGTGTTTGTGCCACTGGGATGCTCTTGCTGCTGAGTATCCTGCTGACGGAGCAGAGAGGTTCTGAAGTCCTCTAAACTTCATTTTCTGGTTCATCCTTGGGAATAGTTGTGCAAAGAGCATGATTTATCATGACTGTTATGGTGATCTAACTTGATTTAGTGGTGAAATTACAATGATGGATCATACTTAATTATGATCATTAAAAGACATCAAAAATGTAATCGGCTGTTCATCATATACCTTATAAAGGGAAAAAAATACCTCAGGATTTGAAAGACTGGGACTCTAGGTGTTGATAAAATTAGAATATGTTTTATTCATGCTGTGACACAGCGTTCTTTCTTCACTGATCTCTTTGCCCGGGCGTTTCACTTCAGAGGCTTTGGGGAAGGATTTGAATGAGACTTTAATGATGTATAAACAACCATGGGTCCTGTTTTTCCCACCAGCCCCGTGGGGCGCAGGTCTTACCCCACATTAAGGAAATCCACGGGGCTCCATCCATGGGGAGAGCTCGTGCAACAGCACAAGCTGCAGATCAGCACCTTGGCGCAAGCTGTTTGGCTTCTGGAAGACGCAAATTTACCCCCATTTGACCTTGATTAAAGTCTAGCACAGCTTAATGAGGCAACATAAAATGCAAGTCAAATGCTCAATAGGGAAAATCTTGTCAGACATAAGGAACAATTGGGATCAAGTCAGTCAGGGCTTCCTTGGGCTTTTAATGATCTGTTAGATTCAGCTTTACTGTAGGGTTTTATCAGGAAAGGAAAAAAGTGATAATGACTGAAGGGAGCATCATTAGTATTGGAGTGAAATGGCTAATGGCTCCAGATTGCTCACAGGTGTCAGAGAAGAAAAGTTTCTCCCTAGGCAGCCAGCTCTGTGATCACCACGAGCATTATTATTTGCACTGCAGGAGCGCTTATCAAGGTTAATGGAGACACAGCCCCCTTTTTGCCAGGGAGCCATCCGGATGCGCACGGAGGAAAGGAAATGGGAAGAGCAAGCTTAGTGCTGGAATCCCTGCCTTGGTGTGCAACGCACTGCGTGGAGATTGGCCAGAGCAGGGCAGCAATTGTACGGCTGACAGTAGGGACTGGGATGTTTGATAACTATTATTGTGTTACTATTATAATTCAGTGCCACAATAGGGAAGGTAAGGTCTTATTTTGGTCTGCATCTATCTGAGGAGCAAACCGGCTTGTTGGGCTCTTCTGCTCAGCAAAGGGAGCCAAAATCATACATATATGTTTGTGATGGTGATTAATGTTGGCACCATATACCATGTTTCCTCTGGATACTCAGAGCCTAGCTATGAACAAATCAAAGCAGGATACATTTTCCAAGAGGTTTGCTTTGATTCAAAAGAGAACTCTGGAACGTCCAGTGGCTTCTATTATACAGCACTCCAACTCAGATGATTGCTTATCCTATTTGGCTTTAAAACCTGTAACACATTATTATGCCCCAGTTAACAGATGGCAGACTGAGGACCAGAGAAGATGTGCCCAAGGTCGTGCAAGGTTGGGAGACTCAGAGGGCATGGAAAACATCTGGTAATTGCATGTTGTAGTGAAGCAACAACACAGGCTCTCTGACAGTGGTCAGTAGATGAAGCAGAGAAGGTCCTTGTGAAGTCTGGGTAGCGTGTAACAGGCATTGCTGCATTCATTGAACAGCAAACACGAGTCAAACACAGTGGGACATCACTGGCTTGCTTTTTGTCCTTCTTCAGGGTGAGGCTGTGGCTCCCCTTGTAGTTAGAGTGTGAGTAGGCTTAGCCCAGAGCTGGACTAACTCCTGGGCTGCTTGCGCATGAGGGAGAAGCCAACTACTCTTCTTCTTCTTACTTAGCTGGGATAGGCCTAAGTCATTGGTTGGGGTGTTCACAGGGAAGCTAGCATGAAGAAAGACCATCATGGTGCGGTGGGGTTAACTTAGACTTACTCTTTGTGGAGCTGAGAGTGCTTGGACCCTGCTCTGCTCACAGCCATGCTGTATGCCCAGTGCAATCATCCAGCTCCCAAGCAGCTGCTATAGAGCAGGATTTCAACCTTTCTGTTTAGAAAAGCTCCTGTTCTTGCCAAAAGGGCAAATACTTACAAATGCATTTCCTTCCCTCCTGTGGGGCCGGTGTGCACGTAACACACTTTTCATCTTAAGAGCAAAAGTGTTTTTGCAAAGACAATTGAAAGAAATTAAGAATGGCACATCATGATAATTTATATCATGTGCATCTTGGAAAGTTCATCAATTCATATTACATTAGGGAATATGTAAACTAAATGTGCACTCATTTGGCATAGTCCTCAGAGCAATTATTCTTCAGTTGATTTAGTACACTTGATAAAAATAAAGGTTAAGGAGGATGTTAATTTGGGAATTATTTTTTTTTTCCTGGTTTTTATAAAGTATCAGAATGCAGATTAATTCCAGACTTTATAGTACCGCATCCAATTCGCTATCACACAAAAATAACTTGCATAAATCAGAGGAGTGGTACTTGTGCTCCAGCACTCGCAGGGAATTCTGACATTGACTTCTATAGGAGCAGGCCCAATGTCAAAACCTAGATATAACATGAAGCCGTGCCAGACACGTTAGAGCTCTGCTAGGAACATCCTCATTGGAGCATGATAATTTGTGAGCAAGAGACACACACTGTGAGCACTCCTGGGGTTGGGGGCCCTGGGCAAAATGTTGGTGGCAGAACTAATTCTAGTCTGAGGAAATGAGAAAAGCCAGTGTTGTGAAATGTTGTTGCTTCCAACTCTCAGCCCTTCAGACTGCTGGAAAACCCTACCTTTTTCAGTCCGATTTTGGAGGTGGGGGATGTTGGCAGGACATCCTCAGGAGACAGTGGAGAAAGACAAAACTACTGCAGCTCTTTTTCTTTCCCCCGAGTTCAAGAGAAAGGAGTGAAAAACCTGCCAGTGCTGCGCTAAAATTGCTAATGAAAGAGAGTGAGAGAGGCATTTGCTTCAATATGCTCAGCCAAAATGGGATTTTCAAAGGAGTCTGGATAAAGACATCAGACACAAAGAAATCAGTACCTAATAAAAGAACTTACCTGAGTCAATCCTGCTGATTGGCTTCAATAGCAGACATGTGGGTGTTGAAGCAGAATTCACTGCAGAAGTTAAAAAGAGAATGAGGAGGAAAAAGAAAAATGACATGCAAGTAGTAGGAAATGATAATAATATGACTAGGAAAGGGTCCTTCCTCTATGGGGTTAAGGGACTGCTGCCCAGCAGCTGACAGGAGTGGTAGCAGTCTTTTTCCCTTAGGAATAAATCAGGGCTATATCCCGATGTGGAGCTGAGGGCAGATGGAGTGAAGGACATCTCCCCAGAAGAACTGTATTATAGAAGTACTGAATCAGGAATTACATGGGAGTTATATACGGGAGATTTCACTGTGGCTTAGTTCAGAACACTCTTATCCATGGCTTTCTGAGTGAGGAATTGCATGTCTTTTTGCTGTCCCTGTCACCAGCGTTGCTGGACAACCCTTGTGTCCCTAGAGCTGCCTCAATGCATTGCAGCCATGGAAAAGGGCTTTCTCCCCAGCTTCACCCCTATGTGCTGACCCCATACTCCTGGTGCATACTGGGTTTGGAGGGAGCCCATCCTCCCTAGCAAATCCCAATAGCCACCACATAGCACTGGGAGCAGTCAGGAACTCATATGCAGGGAGCAAGAGCTGTTCATGGTCCTTTCCCCGTCCTCGGCATCATGGCCCCAGGAAATCTGCTCCCAAGGGTGTTATTAGCAACCGTGATGGGAGAGATGGGGAGTTATCTCTTCACATTACCCTTTCTGCATCACCCTTCTGTTGTGCGCCCAAGTGGGTCCAGAGTCTTGCAGACAACACGTGCATGAGCAGGGAAGATTTTTTTCTCCTTTCACATAGAGTTTATTTGGATTTGTATGTGTAGGAGCCTGCTGAATTCAAGAGACATGCCAAGTTTCAGACTTCCTTGGTCCAAATCCTGTTGAACCATGTGCATCCAATTCTTCTCCCTCCCTTGCATCTGTAGGAGTGGGGGAAGCGCTGGAACACCCTCCACATGCATTGCTGCAGAAGATGCTTGCCTTTGGCTCAGGAAACGGGCACTATAATTAGGCATAGATCCTCTGTCCTAAACACAGTGATGCTGAGGGTTTATCAGTTGCTCATCCTTGGGTGGTTTTGGGTACCACTCTCTAAGTGTAGGCCTAAGGGCTTCCAGTGCAGATGGCTGGATGCTCTACTCTGCAAAGGGGCTTTTCTTCATATTATCAGAAAGCACAGGCAGACCCATGGTGCCTTACTGTCACTGAGCTCATTTTTTTGGCCCAACAAATCAAACTACACATTTTGCAATAAGAAGAGCACGCTGAGCTGGAGTTTCTGAGGCGCCAAATGTGATTTCACAGCCGCTATTCAGATAGGATTGCCCTTTAACATCATCCAAGAAGTTTTTCTACACCCAAATTATTCTGTCATACATGAAATGGCCCAAGTAATTTGGAGTGAGTTATTTAATAAACTTTGCCTTGCTGTAATCCATGAAGAATTTATGATCTTGA
The DNA here is from genome assembly GCF_033815535.1 of Pezoporus flaviventris. Classification (NCBI taxonomy): domain Eukaryota; kingdom Metazoa; phylum Chordata; class Aves; order Psittaciformes; family Psittacidae; genus Pezoporus; species Pezoporus flaviventris. The sequence goes on along the minus strand of NW_026892553.1, from coordinate 18,284,351 downwards.
ATTCCCTTATAATTCAGTTATTTCTTGCTAGATAAGTTGGATGAATAAGTTGTGGCCTGTCGACTCCATGCAAGGGATTAATTAGTTGCACATTTCTGGATGCTGGATTTTAAGTGCATTGGTCAGTTTAATTGTATCAGTAGGCCACATGTTGTCCTGCTGTGCTCAGGTTGGATGGATGCTTCTCCTTGAAAGAATCCTCCAAGACCAAGAATTCCTGAGCAAGCATTTAAAGCAGGCACCCTGGCTGTAACGCCAGGACACAGGCAACCACAAACTCAATCAATTCCATAAGTGCTGTTGGCATCCCAGGAAGCGGAGTGCTGCATTGTGCTCGTCCTTTTCCAACAGATAATTTCAGCTCAAGAAAATATTCATGCAAGTATTGCCTAATATTCACTTTGCCAAGCTTGCTCCTGCCAGTAAGTTCAGTTGTTAAAACACATGTAAAGTACAAGCTCAACTGAAGCAAATTTCTATGGAAATTATGTACAGCACATGCTTTCATCCACTCCTCCCAGCTCTTGCAGCACTGATATTAAAGGGATCAGCAGCATCTCTCTTTGCACCATGTTTATCTCAGTTTCAGCTAACCTGACTGCTGTGTGCGTTCAGGCTCTGTCATCAATTTTAAGCTAGGTCAAATTCATCCATATTAGATAATAAGCATTTTTAGTCCCCAAATGTGTGTGTTAATTAATTTTATTTCACTCAGTGTAATTGTTCTTATAGCTCCGTGCTCATTAAAAGGCAAGGTTGAGAATCCTCCTTTGTGCTAGGCTTCAGCTGAGTGGAAAATACAGAAGCTGCTTTACAACTTCTCTGTTACTGTAGATGAGTTGTGACACGCAAGCAGCCCCCTTCCTTCCTGCCACTATTACTGACTCAGGAGTCATTTCCAATCCTCGGTGTGAGCACACATCACTAAGGAGACAGAAATTACATCCAAAGGAGTAGAAATAGCCAGGAAGACCTAGTTTCATATATTTTCCTCTTGAAAGATGTGAGTGCATTGTACTGAATTGAAATAGCCACACTGAAGCAGGTGCTGGAGATCTACCTGCTTATCTCCCCATCACCCAATTGGTTTGTCCAGGGTCTAAAGGCTGGCCAAAGAGCCCGTCCCCACTGGTGGGCAGTGCACAGTCTAACCTAATAACTACTGCTAACCCACTGTTAGTAGGTTTCTAACGGGTGGCTGACAGCACATTGAGGTGATAAACCCCAATTTAGAACCAGGTTATGGGTGATCACATAAGACCTTGCTGTAGCTGGTAAGGATTCTACAACTACTTATGCGTATCTTTTTGGTTATCTATTTTTTATTGGCAGGGCTTGTGAGCTCCACACTTGTCTTTTTTCTTTCTGCAGTGTCAATCACTTGAGCCTTGAGATAACTGCTACAGCTGCTGTTCCTTAAACCACCTATTTGTCATATATTAGGGATCTGTAAATGAATCCTGGATAGGCTGGTCCCTCAGTGCATCCTTCAGTGCTGTTAGTGCTGGACATCTCTGTGTCCTCTTGTGTGTGTATCACTCATTTTCACTATCAGAGAAGGGTTCTTTAGGGTTTTTGATGTGGAACCAGTGTTTGAGATGCTGCAATTATGTGGGAGGTGCAGCTCAGTTCTCATGGATGGCAGCAGAAGATGAAGAGGCTCAGCAGGTTTGTGTTTCCCTGGTAGAAGTCTAACCACAGCTTCTGCCTCAAGTCCCCCCAGTTCTCACTCATGGTTGACATCTTCCCTGAGTCGACTAGACATGTGGTACTGAATAACGCATTTTAGCTTTGAGTTAGCTACTTTGAGGTGTGCCTAAAAAATGCATGAAACACCAGCCCAGGTCTTAAGCTTCTTTGGTGACCTTCTGCAGATGTGACGGGTGAGGAAGCGCTGGAGAAAGATGCAGTCCCAAAGGGAATGTGCCCCTTCCAGAAGGTGATCCTTAGGGAATATAACAGCTTAACCTGTCCTATAAATATGCTGTTTTTTCTCATCTGCAGATGTGTGCTCTGGTGATGTGCAGTTCCCTGACCAAAGGGGAAAAGATAACCTGAAACCGGAGGGGCTTGCAGAGGCTTCTCTTCTAGCTAATAGACTTTCACAGAAAGCCCCTCTGATGGCAGTGCACAGGGGAGTTTGCCTTTCTCCAGCCCTCTGGAGGATTGGCTTGGGGTTTTCTTGCACTGTTTTTGCAATGCTGATCTTCTGAGGTAATGTCTTGAATTGCTGTGCTTGGTAATACAGTGTGGTCCTTTGAGACCCCTGGGCCTATTTAATTTCATGCATGTGCAAGATACCTTTTCCCTTTTGGCATCATGATACCAGCTGCAGTCACTTTAAACACTGCCAGTCAATCCTAGTTATCAGAATCGGTACAGGGGACAGGAGGAGGGAGAAGATAATGGATTTGCCTTGAGAGCTCATCTAGAAATCCAGCCCTGCGCAGCAGACTGCCTATGTAATGTATTACTTTTTAATAATGTAAATATATTAACATTAGAGCAGTCTTCTCAATCTTCGGTACCTAAACATTACATCACTATCAGGAGCAAACGTAATTAGATATCATAAATATGAAAAATATCGGGCCATTAACATAAAGAGCACAATAAGTTGCTTTGCCTGTCATGTAATTGAAAAGCATTAAGGGTGCACTCCGCTGTGAGTGCGCACGGCGAGCAGGGATCAAGCCTAATGCAAAGGGACAGCTCCAGTATGCGGAGCCTCACCCGAAATAACTTCACAGGGACACTGTCAAGGGGGTTTTAGGCCTGAAAGTTCCCGTTTCTGTAAAGTTGATTAGTGCAAGCGTTCTGTGCTATTTTCTAATCGGTGACATTCGCTCTCTTGGTTATTTAATGGTATTAGCAGCAGCAAAAGTGGAACCATTTGTTTCAGGCCAAGCAATCATAATCCTGCTCGCTCTGGATTCTGGTATTTAAATATGCGTGGGATGCTGTTCCCATCCCACATTCCTGTTCTGTAAGATTTTTTGCTTTGCAAAGTTTTCCATTCTCTTGGTCCTCTGCTTAGCACCCTCCAGGTAAGCCTAGAATTGAAGAAATGTCAACCCTTTTAAATGAGGTACAATGCCAAGATGACATATGAAGAGTTTAAACTTCCCGAGCAAAAAGGAATTATTTAGCATGGCTCTGCTGGGAGTACAGACTCACGCGGAGAAAAATGGGATGCTTTGAATGACTTTCTGGCAATGAAATCCATGGAATAGCCCAAGAGGGAAATGTCAGATCCTTGTTGCTGGGGTAGATTAGATCCTCACCAGAAGATACCTAATCTTGCCTGGAAGACATGTCAGTGGCGTGTTCTCTACCAGTCCTACAAAGGGCCACTTAGGCTTGTCACAGGCTCTAAGTAAGCACCCAGGTTCATATCATTGAGGTGCAGGGGGAAGGCTTAGCTCAACAGCAGGACTCTGAGCTAAGAGTGGCCATCCTCATGGTACGGAGAGGTGCTGTGCTGTTTCTCTATGCAAGGTTTCCGAAGCATCCACCATCTCCCTACCTGCTATGACACAAACACAGAGTGGGATGTGCCTGGTGTGAGGGCTCAGCCTGGCTTTGCTTGGAGCACCCACTGTGCTGCGCTGAGCAGGGTTTGCCAATGGGGTTTTCCCTATGAGGAACACCCCTGAGCTCAAGCCTTGTCCTGGGCTCCTCATTGCCCTCAAGCCCCAACCAAAAGGGTGCCCGATGGGCTTGTTAAGTGGTCTGACACAGGAGCTCCCTTGGGTGCAGGGTGTCTGTGGAGCCCCACGGGGCTGAGCTGGCTGCTGGAAGCAGTCTGTCATTGTCATTTCTGTGTGTTTTGTCTTCAAACCCTGCTGCTTCCTGGAATCATTCTCATTCTACATTTTGATGTCAAATCCTCTTTCACCTTCTTCTGTTTCTCTTTCTGTACATCCCTTGTTCTCTAATTAGTTGAATTTCTGTCTCTGCTTTGCTTCTCCCTTTAGTCCTTTCCCCAGCTCTGCTCTTAGATCTCTCTTTCTGTCTGCCCTCTCATGGCAGGATATTTATTTGCTTATTTTAGTATCTCCGGTGGGAAAGCCTTCCCTGCACCATGTCTTCCAGACATCAGAGGATCTTCGTGGCCCCTTCCCATCTTCCCTATCCCTGTGCTGGCGTTCTTCCCTCACTCCCTCCTCCTCCGCGAGTTGTGCTGTTGCTCTGCTCTCACTGCCATGGTAACTTCAAAAAGACACGGCCATTTGATATCACAGGCGAAGGAGAAGTCCGCAGGAGTGTTTGCGTGCTTGTGGATGTGTCAGGGGAGGGAACAGAACATCCTTTTCCCTTCTCTTTTCATTGTGAGGTTGAAAGTATTTGATGATGGATGCAGGATGGAGGGAGCCCGGCTCCCAGGTGCAGTGTGAAGCTATGGGACAGGAGCTACGTGCCACATCCTCCTGTGCCCATCTCAGGGCAGGGGATGCTTGGTGGCTCCCTGAGCCCAGCTCCTGGCTCTGCAGCAACTGGGAGAGGGCAAAAACCCCAGAGGTAGCAAGATCTTAAAAGTCTAAAGCATAGGAAGGAACAGCTCAGCTCCTGAGGGGAAACATATGGGGCATTAGGAACACTTTCCCCGGCTTGCACATTTATACTTGAAAGTAAACAGTGAAAGAAAACAAACACAACAGCTTCAAACCAAACAAGCCGTAGGGGATCACGGGCTGCAGCAGCTGCCGGGGTGAACCCAGCCGCTATCGCAGCGGGGACCCAACACAGAGCCTCGGCAGCACGTGAGCCACCCTGCATCCACCTGGGATGAGCGGTTCTGGAGCATCAGGGCTGCAGGTGGAGGCATTGAGGCCAGCCCAGCCCAGGCTGGGGTTCCTCAGGATCATGGTCCCACCTAAGCCGGGTAATCCTGGTTTACAGACCCAACAGCCAAGCCCTGAGGCTGCAGAAGGGGTGGCAGAGGCTATTGCTGCAGCTGTCAGCCCCCTCTCCACAGAAATGGGAGCACCATTAGCACATCTCTTCCCTGCCCTATGCAGTAGTGCCCTGTGTACTGATGTATTCTTTGCCCAGATGGATGAGGAGCTGGAGTCAGACTCTTTGTGGCTCTGGCAACAAAGGGTCCCTCCAGCCCTGGGAAATACAATTGCTGCTTTGGACTCACTGGGAAATACAATTGGACTCACTGTATATTTTCTCCACAGTCTCATTTTGAAAGTAATAATGATCTTTTCCTCTCCCCTGGGTGCTGGGGAAGCAGCTCAGGCAATTAGTTGTAGAGACTTGCTGTGGGAACCGCTCCTGCCTGGGAGCACAGGGGTGCCAGCAGCGAGGAGGAGGAGACCTCTGCTTCTGCCTCCCATCATTTGTAACCAGAAAGGTAAGAAGAAATGATACCTGCAGAAATAACTAGGTTTCGGGACGTCTGTCTCACCACCGGGCAGGAATCGGTTCCGTGTGCTGGGCATGCCCTGAGCTGCCTTCCCTCAAGTGGGATGTGGGACCAGGGGAATTCCAGGGGCCATCAAAAGCAGGGCTGGGTTATGCCCAGGATGGGGGCAAGGCAGGCACGTCCCCATCCCAGCTTGGAAAGGGGTGGCCACATCACTGCTGGGGTGCATGAGGTAGGTTTGAAAGCAGCGTTACTGCTGCGTGGAGCCGGAGAAGAACAAACCTGATGCTCCTCAGGGACCGAGCAGGGGATTCTCTGCAAAGATTTCCTCACATAAATACCCTCCTGTGGCTTTTAATATGGCTGGGGAGGAGGGAGGAACAATGTGGGCCAGCAAAGCTAAAACCTGGGTTTCTAATCTGTGAGAACCAAGCAGGGAAAGAATAGAGGGAGAAAAGAGCACACAGCGATGACCCTGCCGTGCACCTTGAAGGAGCAGAAACAGGTCCCTGAAACGATGCTCTGCCCTGCTCACCCCATCCCTGTCCCCCTCACACATCTGAGGCTTTGTAGTGCACCTTGAAAGAGTGCATGAGGGATGGGGTGGCTGCTAATGAAGCAAGATGCAGTTGAAGCCTGCTCCCTCATGCAGTGCGAGCTCATTTGTGTCCGTAACAGCACCGTGGCGAAGCTATATTAATGCAGAATACTTTTCATTTGCATGGCATTATTGAGTTGTTCATGGAAGGACTGGACCAGGTGCATGTGTTCCTGCTGCTTGGCTTGGTGGTGGTGGCTGCTTTACACCAAGAAGATGCAGTTTAAGACATGCTGGTTAAAAACGCACTCAGTCTTCTTCAACACGGGAAGGAAACAGGCTCACCACATGGCTAGGGGCAGGGTGGCTCCAATACTGACCATACCACGATGGTTTCTCAGGGTCTGATTTCAGGTGATGTGGTGTAGGCAGGAAGGGGGCCATGAAAGCTCACTGGGCTTGGCTCTGTGTCCTTGAGCAGAGCTGCAGAGCATCCGTGTCCTCAGTTCCCTGGAGAGACAGCGGGGACAGCCTCAGCGGGGATTTGCAATGAAAAGAGAAATGAAAAGAGGAAAATGCCATTTGGGTTAATTCTGCTTTGGTTTTCACCTGAAAGCACTTTAAAAACTAGGAGGAAGCTTGTAAAGGAAGTTGTGTTCTGAGTTGAAAAGACCCAAAAGTTCTATTGACAGCTTTGACTTTTGTTTTTAGATTTCATAAGCAAATAGCAGCAGTGCACAGATATGTTTTGATGCTTCAGCTCCATTTATTTTTGTTGGAAAGGGTGTTTGGCTGTTTGGTTTGGTTTTGTTTTCACTGGCTTTATATTGGAGAGAAAACATCCTGGATGCAAATGTGCGATCCAGGAGGGAATCTGTGAGTCTGCCACCAAAAGCATCTTTTCAGTACAAAACGTCTCCAGCACCAGAATCCTGGGTTAATTTGCCATTCTTCCAGGGCTACATACAAACTGTTCAGCTGATCAGAGATGTGCAAACACACCCACCGCAGCACATACTAGTAAATAACAACAAGCCGGAGGCTGTTTTTTCTCCCTAGCTCCAATGCCTGGTGTAAAAGCCAGCCTGTCTTCCCTAGAACCACCTTTAGCTTTATAACCTCTTGCTTTCACATTGTTTTCTTGCTGCCCTCATCTCTCCTCTCTGTTTTGAAGCCTCCTCACAGCCCCGAGCAAAGCTCATCATGCACACAGCAGCCTTTGGCTTCTCTCCAGCTGTGGAGCAGTGAGGAGCTGGACAAGGTTTGGGCATGAGGGTACTATCAGCCCACCTTGGAGTGGAGGAGACTGGAAAGGATGAATGCGGTGTGCCCATCGGCATGGTTTGGGTGATGGCACGGGGGAGCTGGTGCATGTACTCCATCATGAGCACCCCGGGAGGATCTGCTCCTGCTGGGAAAGGACAGGCTGGAAGCATTTCATTATGCTTCCCTTGTGGGTATGCATATGGATGAATGGCACATGCTGGTGCCTATGTGTATGCATGTGCATGGCAAGAGAGAGAGAGCCTTATGCATTAAGCTGCCTAGAGGACTGACTCATGCCCTGGTCCTGGGTAAGCAGGAGGGCTGCTCCTCCTGCTTGTAAGGAGATGCATGTTCCTGAGTGCTGGGGCTGCTCCAAACCCTCACGTGCAACAGGACTGAGGTGCCAGCCCTCTCTGCTCCCCAGTTTTGGCTCCCCCCTTCACCCATGGCAGTGAATCCTGGTGGTGCTGTTCGCACAGGGGAAATCTCTCTGGCCGCTCCGATGAGCTGCTTGTTGCTGGAGCAACGCAGAACAGCCTGAGCAGCCCCGAGTACCTGGTTCCTAAAGCACTGCTCCGTCATTGCAGCCTCCCCTATTTACAAGGCAGTGTGCAGGGAGACACACACACAGCTCTTCCCTGCCTGCTCCCCATCCTGCCCATCACTCACCACACCCACTGTACCCAAACCATGCAGAACCCGCATCCTCCTCTCAGGAAAACGAACCCTGCTTCCCTTCTCATGCACCTCAAAAATGCACCCCAAAACCAAAAAGGATGCTTTAAATTGAGCTCATCTCTTTCAAAACTTCCTTTCTCTTTGTCCTTGAAGCAAGTCTCTTGGTTTCCTTCTGCCTGGTCTCTGCAAATGAATCTCCTAGCAGGGACACCTTGTCAGCTATTTTCCTCGGGCTTGAATACAGCGTTTCAAATGAAACGCCTTTTTTAGTCTCTTCTACTTCATCTATAAGAAGATGGGTGAAAAAAAAATCTATTTTCTTTCTTCTTTTTAAAAGATTTTTCTTCCTTTTTTTTCCCCTTCAAGTGGCCTTATGGCTCCTTTTAAGAAATTACATAACAAATTGTGGAAATTTGGAATGGAGCTGGTAGTTTGATTCCTTTAAGACTCTCTCTTCTGCCACTAAGACAAAGAAAGGCAGAGTAACATTCAGTAGAGGGGAGAAAAAAATCAAACTTACCATTTGGCTTTTGAACAAGGTGCAAATTAGTGAGTATTTGTTAAAATTTGAGACAGCAATTGTCTAAGAAAAAACATTTTCAAAGAGGAGAAGGGCTTTTTTTTTTCTTCTTAACTAAAAAAGCCCCTGAACCTTCCTTTCTTTTAACTTCAAAAGGGAGCCAGATTGCAGAGGAAGAGAGAAAAACCTCGTATCTCCTCTGAAGAGAAGCAAGTGACTTAGTCAAAGTGATCTTATTTGTGAGGGAATCGTTTTCTGTTCACCTTTTTTTTTGTTTTAAGATCGTGATCAAGTGGCTTGTGAATCGTTAACTGAGCTGGTGAAACCTCTGCTCTCTACCTCATGGAGATGTCAGGGGGTCATTTACTTGGGGGCGACGGGATTATGCTGACCTGCCTGCTTCATAGATCCCAGACTGGTTTGGGTTGGAAGGGACCTCAAAGCTCCTCCAGCTCCAACCCCTGCCACGGGCAGGGACCCCTTCCACTAGAGCAGCTTGCTCCAAGCCCCTGTGTCCAACCTGCCCTTGAACACTGCCAGGGATGGGGCAGCCACAGCTTCTCTGGGCACCCTGTGCCAGCGCCTCAGCACCCTCACAGGGAAGAGCTTCTGCCTAAGAGCTCATCTCAGTCTCCCCTCGGGCAGGTTAAAGCCATTCCCCTTGGCCTGTCCCTACATCCCTTGTCCCAAGCCCCTCTCCAGGTTTCCTGCAGCCCCTTTGGGCACTGTAAGACCAGCAGGCACCAAGCGGGAGTTTTCTCTCTGCTTTGGGTGGGTGTTTTCAGCAGTACAAGAGTGCATGAAAACCCTTCCAGCTCCCTACAATGGCATTTTGCACTGGCTTCTGCACTGATGCAAGAAGGGGCAACAAAACATGCTTAAGGTTAGGCATAGATGTCGGTGAAAGATAAGCGGTGCCTGTACTGCCTGGGGTCTCTTGCATTTGCAAATACATAGCTATGATAAAGAGGGATTTTCAGATGTGACCCACAGGTATTTCATGTTAATGCAGTGGTAATCTCTGGGAAAAAAGATTCCTGCTAAGGGATGTTCTTGTGCTGCATCTATGAAAGCTAATGTCAGCCTTGTCCAGAGCGATGTTAACCCCTGTATGAGTTTATATATGCAGCATCTGCCGAGCCTTTGGCTGGGCTTGTAGATTTGACATTGAACTCCTCATTTCATCTAAACTTTAATAACGTGAGCATTGCCACAGTGCAACAGAGCACCGATTCCTCCCGTAGCCCGGGCTGCCAGTGGCCCGCGCCAGATGCTTCAGAGGAGATTGCAGAGCATCATCATACAGCTAATTGGTGGGAACACGTCCTCCCTCTGCCAGCTGGTGTTCATCAGCTATGTGTCCTGCAGCACCAGGGGCTGATGAAAATAGCCATGTGTAGTGCTGCTCGCCTGCCTTCAATCAGAGGAGCACAAACACCAGTGAATGAAACCCCTCATATGTCGGGTATTGTGTTGTTGCTATCTGTTGATTGCCTGATATCAGGGGACGCAGAGCCAGCATCTTTGATGGAGGTTCAGCGCTTACAATCACTGGAGAGCATCAATGCAGGACCCGACATATGAGGGGTTTTGTTCGCTGATGTTTGCGCTCTCCTAATTTCCCTTATGGTCCAGGGAAAGGCAGCTCCTGCTGCGAGTGGGCAGTGAGATGCTCCTGCACGTGTAAGTAGATGAAAACAATAGCAAAATTAAACCCAAGAAAAGAACACAAAACAGAGCAAAATGGGATAACGGCTGGAGCCTGGGTAGGGGCCGAACTACAAACCCTATGGCTCTGGCTGGACCTGCCTGTCTGTAGAAGATGAGCGCTTCCCCCTCTTTTGTAGAGCAGCAAAAGCTATTCTTGTAGCTGTCGAGTCCTTTTCTGAAAGTTGGGAAGGTTTTCTCTTTGCCTCAATAACCTGCAGCAGAGAGTCCTACAGGCTAATTACATGTTTCATTTTAAATCCTTTAATTTTTTTGTAGTTCAAATAGATAACTGTGGTTTTCTCCCACATCTTTGATTCAGACAGATGATTTGCTTCATTAATTGATATGTGGAGGAGGGGGTCTAGAAATGAGCTACATTTATGCTTCAAAAAATAATCTCTTCCCAACTGCTTTTTTACTTCTGTAAATCCTCATATTTATTGCAAAATTATCCTGAAGTGAATGTCATCAACCTTTGTCCAGGAGTCTGTTGCTGGATTAATTAGTCTATAATGAATCTACTTCTCATCCTCTTTGATTTCCATCTTTCAGGCTGGCCTGGTGGCAGACTGCACCCAGGAAGCTGCTTTCTACCCTGAGCTGTCAGTGTGAGGAGCAGGGCAGGGGCTGCTTGCTGAAGCCAGCAGCTTTGCAGAGCTGGGATTCCAGTCATTGAGGTGAAAACACATTTGGAAAGTGCTTTTTTTCCTGGAGGAGATGTTGGAAACCGGTGAGCCCAGAATGGAGCCATCTCAGAGCCCAACCTGGTCCTGCTCCAGCCACTCTGTTGGGTGGCGCAAGCATCCCTGCACCAAACAGCGATGGATTCACCTCACAGAGGGGAAGATTTAGTTGCAAGCCTTGCAGCTTTGGTGATGATTATTTCAGCTCTTCCTCTTCTTGGCCAGATGGAGAAACTCGAGAAGGCCCCAGCTCTACAAAGCAGGTACCAAAGCAAATCACACTATCATACCGCTGCGCACCAGCCAGGGTCTCATCTCCCTGCGGAGCTTTCCAGCACTGCTTGCTTGCTGCTTCCTCCTTGGCTCTTTTTTCCCCTGCTTTCAGCACACTTTGGTGAAAAACGGGTGTGAATCACTTTTTTGTGAGAAGCTTCCATTGCAAAAAGAGCTTTTTTTAGGAACGCAGCATCTTTTCAAGCGAAATGCCAGAAATCTCACAAGCTGAAGCTGAAATGTGCTGGTTGCAACATTAGGTGCAAACAGTTGGCAAAGCTTGAGTCCCAGTGGCTAAAACACCAGAGAAAATGTCAGACAGTTCCTTGGCTTTTATATTCAGGCTGTCTTGCTTGTGTGACAGGAGGCAAGAGGGGAGGACTCAGCTCAGGCTGCCTGGCTGAGTGATGGATGCATCGCACGGACAGCTTTATATGGCACTCATCACATGGAGGTCCTGATTGCTTCCCAGTGCTAATGAAGATCTCCTGTAATGGGCATGCAAGGTAGCAAAACATTTTTATCCCTAATTTCCAGATGAGCCTGATCCATGTGGATCCATTTGTCTGACATGGCACAACCCCATGCAGGTGGTGGTGACAGTGCTCCAGGGCTCTCCCCACAACAGGTCTCGGAGATACCCCCAAAGCCACTAGGAAATCCCTGAAGAGCAGCAATGCTGTTGGCTGAGAAATGCAATAAAAATGCCATTCCCATTGGTGGGTTTGGGGAAGAATTGTTTTCTTGGATCTTTGTCCCTCAGATTCTTTTGTATAGAAATGCCTCCAAAAAGGGGTGCATAAGATGTTAGTGGCAGCCTCAAGAAAACTGGGAGAGAAGAGATTTAAGGAAAAAAAAACCAGAAATGAATAGAATATTTAATGAGAGTAGAAATGTTTGATGCTGACACTAGATTGGGGTAAAGCAGGGAGAAAGCAGGGTAGATAAGAGACGAGCTCTTAGGCAGAAGCTCTTCCCCGTGAGGGTATTGAGGCGCTGGCACAGGGTGCCCAGAGAAGCTGTGGCTGCCCCATCCCTGGCAGTGTTCAAGGGCAGGTTGGACACAGGGGCTTGGAGCAAGCTGCTCCAGTGGAATTTCAGATGCTGCCACCTCTTCTGCAGCATGCTGGGGACATACCTGAGCAACAGCATCAAGCGTGGGGCATCCGGCCAGTGCCAGACACTGCTTCCTCCCACTTTCTTTATCACCTGTAAGTAGATACAAACTGGTGCCCAACACCAATGGTTTATAGGCAGATCTGTAGAAAGATGTTTTGTAGGTCAGTGCCACGACGAGGATGGCTGGGTTACCAGCTACTGAGATGAAGGATGAAGCCTCCGCTCTGGTCCCCTTTGACCAGAGCCGAGCAGCAAACTCAGCTTGCCCTCTGGGTGAAGAGGTGGCACATATGGATTTTGATAACTTTGTTCTGTTTAGAGGTCATTTTCTACTTTAAATATTCATGGTCTAAGGGACATTAAATAAATAATGCTGCACTTGTTAGGCTGAGTGGCTTGTGACTTCTGCATTTTGTGGCTTGTTTGCAATTGAGGAGTGATGTGAGGCTGCTAAATGCAACCTGCTCTGTAATTAGGGAAGGTTTTGTTGTTCAGACCCCATTACCTGCTAGCTGCCTTTGCAAAGCAGGACTGAAATGGTTTGCAGACAGGTCTTCAAAACAAGAGTCACTGATATCTAGAGGCTGGTTTCCTCTTGGGGAAAGCAAAATGATTGCTGCAAATCAATGGGTTTATTTTGATCCAGCAGAGCCTGGATCACTGTGTGTGGTGTTGGAGCATTCCCTTCAACATGGGGGGCAGGCAGGATGCCCCCAGTGCAGCCGCACTGCTCTGCCATTGCTCCTGACAGGGGTGCTGGGTGCTCCATGTGGGTTTTTATTCTGCAGATTCCAATGCATTGCCTGTAGAATCTGCATTAAATGGCAATTTGGAAGAAATCCCTGTGGCATGAGATTGAAAATAAATGGCAGTGCCTCTCATTTTATTTTCCCCTCTATTTGGTTGGTACCAGAATATCCCACAGTGTCTTGGGACTTGCAGTTCAATTCAGACACTTGTATTTGCAAAAGATGGTTAATGAATATGAGGTTTCAAGGTAGGAGCCTTTTAGTGACATGAGATTTATGCAGAGACAGTTATTATACTTCCCCCCCTCCTCCCTGCCTGCTTCAGAAGGTATATGAATCACTAGCTGAAGGCCTCCTGTATTTGTAAATCAGCTGAAACATAACGGTGATGTTGGGAAGTTGTACTGAGTTAACTGAGCTACTTCTCAATCTCAGAGCTTTACATAACCCCTTCTTAACGCACTGTTATTTCCTTTATAGATAGACTCATAAATTACTCCTGGTACACAAAATGTGTGGGATGCTGCCTGTTTGCACAGCATGGGACCAAGACCTGCACATTCAAATATCGGCAGACAGCTGGAACGCAATCTGTGAAAAGGCACTCAGAGCCTCCAGGTCTATTAAATACAAACTTAGAACATCTACTGAGAATTTTATATCTTGCATTACACGGGTAATACCAAAAAAGAATAGGTGCAATTCCCCTGGGACTTTCGTCAATAAATGTCACAGCAGAGCATCCCAAATATTCTTCTTCTGCAGGAAAGTGGCTCGCTGTGCACATAGGGGCTGTGGGGATGTAGCTGTGGTTATGCATGGTGGTATACTTGTGTATAACTATATATCTGAGCACGGAAGATCAGCCTGTGATAGCTCTCTTTAATTTAGTATCCCATTTTCTGCTGAACTCTAACCACATTGAGAGAAGCGGGAAACGTGTCGCTTTGGGTTCTGCAGTTGTTTTGCCGCAGTCCTATAAAATGACAATGGCTACAGAACCCAAATTGTCCTTTTCTGAAGCTATTTGCGTCTTAATGCTGGGAAAACTTCCATTATGGACAAAGTTGCTGTATTTGCTTCTCACACTGTGTCCAATTTACAGCCAGTTTTTAGCAGCCAAGTGATGCTGTAAGATACAGCCTGATGGGCACAACAGAGGCAGGGTCAAGATTACAGAGCTCCACAAAAGAGCCTCTGATTCAGTTTCCATGTTATCACCTTTTATATCTGGCTGAATTCTTCAAGATTCAGCATCTGATTTTGAAATGTAGTCCAAGGGCCAACTCTTATCCCAAACCCTCCAGTGATGCGTGATAACTTTTATTTTCTTCATGTAGCTGCACAGATTATCAGCATCTTTCAGTTTCCTGTTACCTACACCCAATAATCAAAACCTGGAAAAATACCTTGTCTTTAATCTAAGGGCCACCTCTTGATTAAGCTGTTTTTGAATCCGAGCCAGGTGACTTTTCCAGCTGTGAATAAGGCCCAGGTACTCCGGCTAGTCATATGTCAGATTTGATTAGTAGCATAATCCACTGGGCATGGAAACGATTCAATAACATTTCAGAGCATCTCTGGATGCTAACGGGTTGTGGTTGTCTGCCATGCAGGAGCTGGATGGATATACCTGGGTTCTGGAAAGACAGAATCTCATCATGAAAGAAATAACACATCCAGATTTTATCATAAAATGGTTTGGGTTGGAAGGGGCCCTTACAGCTCACCTAGTCTCATCACCCTGCCGTAAGCAGGGACATCTTCAATGAGACCAGGTTCCTGAGAGCCCCATCCAAACTGACCTGGAATGTTTCCAGGCATGGGGCATGTACCACCTCTCTGGGGCAACGTGCCAGTGTCTCACCACCCTCAGCATAAGAAATTTCTTCATTATATCCAGCCTCAAGCTACCCTCTTTTAGTTTTGTGGTTTCTTTCAGTTCTTTTAGTTCTGTTTCTTTTAATTCTTTTAGTTCTGTTTCTTTTAATTCTTTTAGTTCTGTTGCAGTGCTGTCCAGAAGCTCATATTAAGAGGAGGTGACTGCCCTGATGTGGTCTGGGCTGCAGTTATTTGAGTGCCGAGGGAAGGCAGTGCAGGTAGGATGGCCAGAGGCTGAGCAGCTCCTTATGAGCACCTTCACTGTGGAAACACAGCCCCCAGCTCTTCGGGAGCAGGCACAACTCCCCTCCACATCCAAGCCAGCAGTTAGGCTATACAGAGAGCACCCAAACCACATCAGGACCCAAGGGGAAGCACAGGACCTACTATGATGGTGGGACATCAGACCCAGGCAGCAGGCATGGGCGTGCAAGCCATGTACAGGCACTGTCCTCAGGGATTTGAAACAGAAACAGCTGAGAAGCAATTCACATTCTCTGTGCTTCTCCCAAGAAATTGGCCATTTCTGTGGTGTTTTTGTTTCTATCCATCAGGAATAAGGTGTGGTCAGGAGGGAAGAGGAGAGATGTAAAAACAAATAACGCTCTGCGTGGCTCTGTTTCAAAGCAAAAAGCCTCTTGTGGGTTAGGCGACTGCTGGGAGGAAAACTTGTTTTCTTGCTTGCTGCCTGTTCACGTATTTAAGTTGCACCAAGTTCTGTTACCTCGGTGCATCCTTCAGCCGCATGGGGTTAAAAGCTCTTGCCTACAAGGCCTGCTAGATGCATGGAAAATGCTTTGGGATTTTTGAGTAAGAAAGGGATAAAATCCCAAACTGTTGCTTATTGCACTGTTAAGGAGTAATAAGATTTGGTTTGTTAGCAGCTCCTGCTAGAAATACTTGGTGAAGTTTTTCAAGGGCATAAGTCATCATGACACCCACAGTTCTCTCCTCGAGCCTACTGAGAACTTTCTGGTTTTATAGCTGTGGGTGGGGGGAAAATCAAATTAATGTATCTGTTTTATAACAATCTATCCAGGGTGGGGAAAAAAAAACCCATCTCACACTTTGCCTTTCAGTTCTGCAATAATAAATTAACTATCATGGTTTAAGATGCAGTTGTTGTTCTTTTGCATCTCCAGACTAATGCATCGTGGCACTTCGATTACAAGAAACAGCTCCTCCTGCCCCATCTCCTGGAGGTGAAAGCCTGTGACCACATCAAGGAAAGGCTCAGTGGCTGCCTGGGCTGGATGTGGCCCATTTATATGCCAGCAGCCGTGCCTGGGGTCCCTGACTGTCCCCTGGGGAGGACACGGGGTACCCATCCCCACACTGTGGTACATCTCCCCATCAGCGTCTCTGAAGGGGCAGCATTTCTGTTTGTGCTCCTGTCTTTAACAACTTAAAAGAAGAATAAGAAGATGGAAATTGCAAAGCTGCTGGACCAGAACACGGTGTGTGCAGCCAGAAGTCAGTGCCTCCATGTGCTACGGCCACGGACGCTGTGTGAGAGAATGGGAGAACATGATCAGCAGCTATTGTGAGAGTAATGAAAAGAGCCTTTCAACACAGGCGTGGAAGCACACTGGGGAAAAAAACCCTCTATTTATTTATATTGATAACCCTATTAAAATTGCTTCCCACAAATGATCTGTGACTGGCACTGCCTTGCCCGGTATCCGCAATAATCAAATCCCGGTAAGGCAATTTAGCAAGTTGTGGTGGATTTTTTTTCCTTCCAAGAGAAAAGAGTGGCTTGTTCTTTTATTCCAGCAGCCTGGCTCTGCATCCCCAGCCCTCTGCTGTGCTCTGCCTTGGCCAGGATGCACTGGCAAGGCTGGACCATCGCTGAAGCCATCCTGAGCTGTACATCTGCCTGAGTCCAGGTCCCTGAGCAGAACTGCTGAGTTTGGACTCTTCCACACTAAGGCAGAATTCCTCAGCCCATCTCCATGAAAACATGATTATTGTCATTAAATACATACTGTGATACACAATGTCTGTACAGCACTCCCTGATGAGCCCATGCACCGAGCTTAACGACTCCTACTGTATCTAAACACCATACTCAGCTGTTCAGACACCACCGCATGCTCGGCTCCCACTGCTGATGGAGCAGCCTGATGATTTTCTTAAGGTCTGAGATGATGGTAACACCATGAGAGTCACAAAAAGAGATATCTCCTCTCCCTCCCACTCTCTGCAAGGTTCATTTCTCAAGCTGAAGATGCTGAAGATGGAAAACCAGCCAGAGCAACGCTACAGCCCTGGTGTTACGGAGCTGGGATGCTACAACAGAAATCAGATGAACACAGTGGGCTCCCGAAGCACTGTGTTTCGATGGACTCTAATCTCCCACTTGTGAGACAAGACACTGCTGGGTCTGGTGGTGATGCCGTGTGCTCCTGTGTGCCGGGAACATGCGTGACCATGTGCAGCCAGTGCTGTTGAGGGCTGACACCCCATAGCACACATCTGTGTCTAGGCTCAGCTCAGGACCAGGTGAGTAGCTGTTGGCCCTGGCCGTTGGATTGGCGTGTGCATCCCCTCCTGCCTCATCCAACCGCTGCCGCCTCCTTTGTTGTTTGGCCCCTTAGGAATCCTAACAGAGCCCATAATATTTAGTGGGTTCGCTAGTGATAACGTCACGTTAAGTGGCAGAGCTGTGATAAATCACTCCCGCACGTCACTCAATTCCATTTCTGAATTTTTATGTATTTTTGATAGGCCAATTTATCCCTGCAGCAGCTCCAGCCTGTGCAGTCAATGGCATTCCACTGGGGGTGAATTTTGTCTGCTATTTACAGTGTGTGCTTTTAAGCAGTGATTGGTGTGACAGTGTGATCTGTACAGCTGTCTCCCTGTATTTATTCTTTTGCCTATAAGGTTGATTTATACTAGCTCCAAAAAAAGAAAAAAGCTCATAGCTTTTCACGTGAATGACTTTAAATAACTGATTAATGATTATTATTAGCATGAATGGGGTTTGCAAAGCTGATGGGCTTGGTCGAGCAACTGCACGTGAAGTTGTTGTGTGCCCCTCTCCAGCTCTAAACCCTCTCTGAGGTTTTCTCTATAATTGGACTGTACCCCATGGGCTCAATCCGACCTGATGTGCCCGACATGAGGTTGGTGGCAGTGCCACCTGCGTGGGGGATGCCTGGTGTGTGCAGGGATGGCATCGTGCGGTACCCACCCTGAGCAAGGGATGCTCTGCATCAACCTGCTCCTTCCGCAGAAATGTGTGTGTCCCCCCCCAGATGACAGTGGTGACTTGTGGGCAGGGAGTGTTCAAGTGCTCTGCTTGAACTCCTATGGTCCTCGTCAGCTTTGTTTGCATGAATTTTATGAGCTTAAAATGGTTGCTCTCCACGGCAGCATCCTTTCAGGCTTGTGTGACATGAACAGCCCCTGAAGCTCTGTTTATAAAGCCAGCTCTTTGGGTCTGTCTCTGCAACTGCAGTGACTTGCCTCCTGCCTGTCTGGGTGCTGATCCATACCTCGCTTGTGATTTATTCAGCGTCACTCCAGCATTCTGCTGGGTTAGTGCAGAGCTGGGTTAACCTGCTCTGCTTGGCTTTGCGCTTCTGGGCTGAAAATAGCAGGTTCCCAGTGGCAAGAAACAACCGTGAGCAGGAAAGCTCTGCCTCTATGATTCTTGGGTCATGGGGACAGAGCACACCATCAGCATAGGGATGGGCTCCTCAGTGCTGTGCCCTATCTTGGAGAGCAGCACAACCAGCATCCCCTGACCACCTTGCACTAACCTGCCCTGTCAATCAGTATCCCTCAAGCAGCAAACTCCCTTCCAACAGAGCAGCTACTATGCAGTTAACAGCTTCCAGGATGAGCCTTCTGAAATGTTCATTCCAGCAGTGTTATCCTGCTTGAGCTACCACCTGTGGTACCAAACAGGAGGAAGGATGGCTACGTCATGAATACGTCCATGCCCCAAAAGGAGGAATTTACAAGCCAGGAAACGCCGTGTGTGTTTTCCTGGAGGTTTAACTCCTGTATGTGTTTGTTTTGATGTATTCACGAAAGGGTAACCAGAAGCAGGCTGCAGAGCACCTCCAGAGGGGTTCAGTTTTCCCTAGCGTTACATGATGCAGCCATCCAGCTAGGCGCACCCTTGCTATTCAGTTGTTGGATTTGTCCCTGTCTAAGTCATAGGAAGGGAATAATAATAGGGTTGTTTTTTATAAGATGGCACTGCTTCAAAAGTAATAGAGGAGAAGACAAAGTCTGGGAATACGAGGCATTATTATTGTTATTATTATTAATCACAGCTCAAGTAAACCTGCCTGAGAATCACTCTTATTACTTGCTTTGCTTTCCTCTGGTTTCTGTTCCCTGAGCACAGTTTGATTAAAAACTGTTGCATCGCGTTTTGCTCACAAGGGCTGATGTGCTGTGTTGCTGTCACCTCTCTGCAGCCAAAATAATGTGACACATCATGGAAGTGGCTGAATACTTGCTACTGGTTTTGATCGTCTTCAGAATATCGTTTTCACTTTATAAAGCTAGAGAATAGCTGCCCTCCTGCAGCTCCCATTCACATCTTATCCTTGAACAATGAGAAGAAAATCTGCCTGCAGTAAATGTTCAGTTTATGTTAGGGAATTTTTCTGACACAGACAGAAAGGGAAATAAAGCGGCTTTATGAAATAATGGTGCCATTCGCAGATAAACATGGATATTTTTGCTGTTAACTTCATGAATAAGGGAGAGGAAGGAGGTCAGCTGCAGCTGAACCCATGCCAGAACTGCTTCCTTATCCACAGGGTTTAGGGCTTTTGAGATTTATATTTTAAAGACTTTGACATAGATTTTTTACCTTCCTATACCTAAAAAGGATTTATTACAGGTGCAGCAGATTGTCTGTGCCATGCTGATAAAGCTGGGTTTCTGGGGGGCTGGTGGATGCAATGTCCCTGCAGTGAGCAGCACAGTGATGTGCAGGGTGATGTGAATGGCAGCGCAGGGTCAGCACGAAGCCAGGCAAAAGGGACCTCATTGCTATGGAGTAGCTCCTATTTGTCACCAGTTCCAGTGCCCAGGGAAACCTGCTGTTGAACTCTTGGCTGTTTCCAGCCCTGGGACCCTTTTCTGCTCACCTATGGCAGCGCTGATGTGCCAGTTCAGCAGCAGCTCCTTGGAAATGGGGATGCGAAGCATGTTGTGAGTACTGTGGTCATATGAAACACACACATCCTGCTAGCGTGACTGTGCAACCAAACATCAGCTCAACTACTTCTTTTTATTATGAATTTCAAGCTCCAGCTGCTGCCCTGAAGCATTTTGTTCTGTCATTCTGAAAGTTGCTGCTCAGAACAAACAGAAGGGGAAGAAAAATGAAAGCAAAGCCCCTAAAACTCATTAGTAACATGAAGTCTAGCAAAGGCGGCTAATGGTGTCTACTAATCCATCAAGGTGGCTCATCTGTCAGCTGTAAAAGCGTCATCCCTAGAAGTTTACTAAAGCTTTATAAGGTCTAAGCTGAGTTTACTGCCTGTGGCAGCAGTGCTGTGGTGGCAGTGTGCAGGAGGCACTGCATGGCCAAGGGAAAGAGAGCTCAGGGCCCATCATGCAAGAGCAGCATTGGGAACACAGGCCAAATGTGTGTCAGCCCAAAAGATGGGGTTTCTGTCACTGACAAAGGCAGTCAGTGCCGGGGTATGTTACTTTTGCCAGAGGAAATCAAACAAGTCCATCAGTATATGGACCGTCAGCTGGCCTAAGAGGTGGATCTTTATTTCTGGTTTCACACAGCACAGCTCATTAATCTGTTATTCTTGCAAAGCTTTGCCTGATGGTCTCTATAGCATCAGTGTCAAACTGGAGAGGATGAGGTATCTGTTGGGGATGTGGGGAGAGCAGGGACCAGCTTTCTGACTGCACCGGTCTGGGCTGACACACTGAAGAGAAGCTCTAACCCTGCCTGTCCTCAGCCTGGTCAAAGCAGGGCAGCTATGGGGTGCTCCACAGGAAACAGGGGTGAGCTGGGAGTGCACACACAGGACACACGGGTCCCACTGATGCAGGAGCTGCTGAGGCTGCTCCATCTTGGGCTTCACAAGCAGAACATGACTATTTACCAGCAGAGATACCCTCTCTGTGCCTCCTGCAAGGTCTCGTTCACCTTCTTCACTCTCCCTTCCAGTGACTTTCCCTTTGCCCTCAACTAATACATCATCTGGGCCAGCCCCTTAGAAACAGCCCATGGTGTATTTGCTGCTTTATACTGCTGACTTTCAGGCTTTGCTGCCGCGATAGCTCCCCATCCATGTTGATCCCTTTTCCCTTTGGAGACTGCTGACACGTTCTGGTTTTGAAACAGCTCCATATAGAACTGGAAGGAGGTCTCAAATCCAGATCAAGCTTCACACCCGCTGCCATTCCCCCAAGCACCCAGCCTCTTCCCTCCTGCAAGTTTTAAGCCACTCTTTTCACTGCCGCTTTGCTGGTCTAATGAGTTTACCGCTGCTATTCCCTCTGACGAGGGGATGGGAACAGTCACACAGTTGCTGCAAAAGGCTCAGAAATACATGTAAGTGGCTTGGGTTTCTCTGTGAAATCTGAATTCAAATCCCTGCTCTCAGGCAAGAAATAAAAGGGAGAAACACCAACACTGAAGAGCAACAACTTTAAAAAAGCCCTGTTCATAGGGAGGCTGAGGTTTCGCTGCCTTTTTCTTTGGATGGGGATGTGGTAGCATTGCCTACAAGAGCCTTTCTTCTCTGCATTAGGCGAGCGAGGAGATTTCATTTCATACATCATTTACAATGGAGTGCATCAAGAGCAGAGTCGGTGCATATTAACACAGGGATGTGGGGAAAGAGTTGGGTTCTTTGAAAGTTTCAAAGCATTTCCAACGAGGAGGGGAGCTGGGGCTGCTGATTCCCCTTCACTCCATCATAGAAGCTGTGTGAACCAAAAGCCCATGAAATGGAAAGAGGAGAACAAAGGCACTGTAAGGCTTGTAATGTACCAGCATTAGTAGGAGCTGGAGTAGCACAGGGATGGTGTAGCAGCTGGCCCTGTAAGTCTCGAGGAACTCTTCTGTCTCTTCTCACTCCTGCCTTCCTTTGTGTTCACACTGGAGTGAGTGCAGGGTCCTCCTTGTACCTGGAAAGAACAATCAAGGGTTGGGAGGAGAACATGAGGAAGATGCTGTCCTCCTCCTTCCTTCCCAGCCCATTTGGCCAGCAGCTGCCCAGAAGCATGCTTTCTTCCTTGCCCTGAGCTTTACTTGCAGCCAGGTCTTCAGGTCAGTGCAGAGTGGTCATCCCGTGTATTGATTAAAAACCCTTTTAGATAATGATCAATGGTCTTTGGTTTTAAATATATTTGGGTTCATTTTAATTTTCTCCTGGAATTTGCAGCCAGAAGATACACTTGAGAAAACTGGACATTGTAACTCACTATGAGCTCTAAAACTAGATCTAGGGAAAGCAAATGTTGTCTTATCACAGGACTCCAGGGCCTGGAGCTTTCTGGAAAACACCAGGCACCAGAAAACTTGCTATCGAAGTTATGGAACTGCCAGTGAAATGGCCATGTCTTCTCCCTTCCTTCACTATCATGTGGTTTCTTCCTTTGGCACAACTGCACAGGCCACCCTACAAGAGGGAACAGGAAAGTCCCTGATGCCTTTTGATGGCTGTGCCAACATCTTACCACCTTCCTTGTGGCTAGAAAGAGCCATTGGGCAGGGGTACATGGGTCCTCAGGCCTTTGTGCGTGAAAAATCCTCTTTGCATGCTGTGCTTTTCTATGGAAGACCACCTACAGGGTCTTGAGTTTTGGATAGCAGTGGCTGGCAGAGAGCCTTAGGAATAATGCCAGTGTCAAGGGCATCTTCTAGGACAGTTGCACTGGGAGCACAGTGATTATCGCATCGCCTGATGCTGTTCTTCCACGTACACGCTTGTACTGGAGGGATTGGGAAGAGATTTAAATAGGAGTTCCCATGGCTCCTGAAATTAATACAAGGTCTTACTTGGCTGACATTAATATAAAGCCTTTCTTGGCTGCTATAAAACTCACCACATTCCATTCCAGTGGGTCACCTTAATGCTAGAGAGTGTAGAAACACAGCAAAAATGCCCACCACGTCTGGGTCTGTTTGCCTGGATTCAGGCACTTTTGGGCTCGTTCAGTAATTGCTGTTGAACAGAGATGCTTCCCTGGATTTACAAAGTTTGTTTTCAATTAAACTGTTGACTGGTACTTGCTCAGGGTCTGTTCCTGAACCGGTGATGGATTAAAGTCGCTCAGAAGACATTTAGCTTGTTCCAGGTCACTTCTACAAGGTTACAGGAGCAAAACAAAAAGCATTTTGGGTTTGTGTCAGCCGCAGGTTTGGCCCTGTTAGAGATAGGAAATGGAAACTTTCCCATCACTCCCCAGCGCTCAAAACTCCACAATCTAATCTATTTCTCTCACTCTTCACCTCTCCTCCTTTATATTGGCTGTGTTGCACCAAAAGCCCCATAGTTACATGCTCTTTGACACTTGCATTTCAAAATGCCTGATTGTGGCGCTCTGCCAATACGAGCAATTGATCTGGTGCCACAGACCGCTTAATTATTCAAGGTCAGTCTCTCTCTGTCTCTTCTTGTCCAGGGAGCAGCAGCGATGGGGAACAGAACTTGAACAATCTTTAAATTTTAATCATAAACTTTAGGAAGTCACAGATTTGTTTTGCTGCATGTGCAGGTTTTTTCCTCCTATTGTACTTCCAACTTCTCCAGCATCGCCACTCGGAGCCTGTCTCTATTGCTCAGTACAACAGTGTGCTTTTGTAAAGCACAGGATTTTACACTGCTATTTAAAATGCATAAGTTGTGTGATCTAAGCAGTTTCCAGTTCACTTTGGAGCTCCTGTAAAACGTATCCCTTAAGGCATTTCAGCTGAGCAGCTAAGAAGGTGAGGGTATTAGAGGTTGTGAAATGGCTTGTCTGCTAATTCCTTCTATGTGCATCTCTTCAGATAAATCTCCTGTGACCTCCTACTACAAGTAGAACATTAGTTAAGTATCTGCCTGGTAATGGAGTGTCCTGGACCTGTTCTTACATTATATTACAGATCCTTCATGCTATGTGAGAACATTTTGGCCTTCAGGGAGGGTAGGAAGGCATCCCTGAAAGCACAGGAGGTGTGAGTAACTGCTGGCTGACACAAGGACACCAGTCCAGCCCTACTGTGGTCACAGGCACCAAGGCAGGCTGGAGGCTTATTGGGCTGCACAGCCTTAGCTGTGCTCACACAAAGGGTAACAAGGAACAAGGTCCATTTACAGCAGTCTTGGGGTGCCCTGATTTTTATCTGCCCCAAACTATGGGAAAGCAAGAGGCCCCCCAGTCCATCCCTAAAGCAACTCTGGCAGCCAACAGAGTCTAAGGAATTATTATAACAATAAATCACAATAACACATCAAAATAATTAATCTATATTTTCTATATTATTATATAGAGAAGCTGTTTCTCTATTATATCAGAGAAGCTGGGGCTGCCCCATCCCTGGCAGTGTTCAAGGGCAGGTTGGACACAGGGGCTTGGAGCAAGCTGCTCCAGTGGAAGGTGTCCCTGCCCGTGGCAGGGGTTGGAGCTGGAGGAGCTTTGAGGTCCCTTGCAACCCAAACCATTCCGTGATTCTATGACCCCATGAAACCGGCATGCCCGGACCTGTTAAGCTGTGCAGAGCTGCACATACTGAAGCAATATCAACAGTCTCAAAAGCCCAATTCTCAGTCAGGAGAGATACGAATTGTGGGTGGAGCTGCCGCCCCATTGCATCGCCTGGGCTTGTCACAGTGCTGAAGCAGGAACAAGGCTGATTCCCACTGCAAACTTCTGCAGCGCTTGGTCCTCTCCCCACCAAGAGGCAGGGGGTGGTTTCACTCCCTGCGCAGGCTGTAGGCAGAGCATTAAATGCTCTCAAAGCAATTTTACAGCGGGGAAGCGGAGGCTCTGCAAACAGCTAATGGGTGTATTTCAATTCCCTATTAATTGCATATTTATTACCCGGCTGCTGCAAGGAAACGTCACGTTACGTTGATTAAATTTTTGAAGCCCTACAGTAAATATTTTAAACAAAAAAAGGTTTTGATCTCTGCTGCTGTTGGGAAGGGTGGGGGGAAGCTGCCATTAGAGCTGCTATAATTAGCAAGCTCCATTGCAGACAGTATTTTCCCACAGGCTCTGCAACATGCTTCGTCTGTGTCTGCATGTATTGAGACAGAACACTGTTTTATGTATACATTAGCTATAAATTATATATATATTTTATATATCCTGTGTGTGAGGAAAGGGGGAGAAAAGCAGCAAGCCTGTGCTGCTATCTCATGTCTCGTAGATAGAAAAGATAAAAGGCAGAAAAGGGGATTTCTGTGCACTGATTGATGTTTTGGGGGTATAGGTGACCCATCTGCTAGCCCTTTCTGACCAGATAATGTGTCTGGTTACTTAAGCCCTTGCCTGTACCTGCTTCTGTTCCAAACTCCAAGTCTCTGCCCATGTGCTTTTGGTTGATGGCCATACATACCATACATACAGGAGGATTTCACTGGGCAAGCCTCTGTAAATGTCACCCAGACATGGGGCAGAGATGACCAGGCACTGACATCCTGCACTTCATCTCCTGACCATCTGTGTGGTGTCGTCAACGCAGGCCAGCAGCAGAGAAAACAACAGTCCATATTTCTGACAGACTGAATCATCTTCATCTCCCGCTCAGCCCCCACTCACCTTCTGCACAAGAGGCTGCAAAAACCAAACCCAGCAGCAGAACTGCAGAGGCAATGTGTGACCAGCAGCAGTTTTGCTCCAGTGCTCCCTTCAGAGATGCTTGGGTACTGGTTTGGTCCCAGCCCTGCTCTCCCCAGCCCATGGCAGCAGCGGGGTCCCTATCCCAAAGCGCAGGACTCCACAATGGCCAAAGGCAGCTCCCTCTTCCCCCAGCTCTTCTCTTCCTGACATTCAACATGAATTAGAGGAGATATCAGTCACACCCTGCCAAACAGCCATGGATACCAGCCACAGGACAGGACAAGCTCAAATGATTCTAATATAGGGAAGACCGCTCCAACTAATAAACCCAGGGCTGTGCAGTTCAGTGGAGTCACAGGCAAACCAGAGGGCTGTCACTGATGGGGCTCAAACAGCCCAAGCTTGGCCCTGGAGCTGAAGCAAAAGCAGTGCTGAGGTTTGGCAAACCCTTTAAGGTACAATACACCCTTCAGGTTGTGTCCAAGCCAGCCTTTAGCATTTAGGTTGTGTTAGCAAAGGCTTGGTCAGTTAATGCAGGCATGCAGTGATTTATTTTCCTGCGCAGCCCTGAGCACAGTCGTGGTGCTCTCTTCCCCTATTGCTGTCCCAGAGTCTGTAGCTGCTACAGGCGAACCGACAGGCAATTTTCAGGGGCAGAATTTGTTGTTGCCAAGTCTCAGGAGTTTGTTAAGCTGCAGTATTTGACTTGGCTCATTTCCTGCAGTGGCTCCCTCTTGGAACTGTGTGATTGCAGGGGATGCAGCAATTATTAACAGTAAAACCGAGTTTCAATCTCTTACACGATTGTACATGAAGGTTCGGAAAGTGTGAACCTTCAAAGGCACAAAATATAGAGAGCAAGCCCAGGAATTATGCAGAATTTCTTTCTCCAACAAAGGGTTTTAAAACCCATTTTTGAAATTCAAGGGACCTTATGTCTGATTTCTGCAACAAAACTTGGCAGTGCTAAAACCAAATGAGCTGCATTTACCTGTGAATGAAAGGGTGGCAGTGGGGGTTTGGGGGAGACGTGGCTCCATTTGGCAAGTCCCAGTGCAGAGAAAAGGAATTAAATAAACAAAGCAGGAACAGAGTACTTTCAAAACGAATCAAACAGCATGGACCATTAATGTTTCAAGAGATAGGAGCTGTATGTGAGCCAACCATCCCCAAGATATTTATTCCCTATCTTTAAAATAGGGAATTGCATTAGAACAGGTAGAATCTTTCAAAGCAGGGAAAATTTTAAAGGGCACTCACTATACTTTAAAGAAGACTTCAAAAACCATCTCCAATATTGAGCTGAATAAGTTGGAGAGATTTGTAGGTTATAGCAAGGGAGAGTGATGGGAATACATATGGAGCAAGCTGGTTACTGCAGTAAACAAACCTCCCCCAAACTCGCAGCGAGTGCTTCAGCTCAGGAACAAATGGCTTCACATCTAGAAATAGGTTTTAAAGTAAGACAAGGCACTAGGTAAACACCAGCCAAGAGCTATAAAGTATTGTTATAGAAGGTGAAAGCCAACTAGCCTTGGCCATTGGGTTGGAGAGGAAGAGCATAGTTAAGACACTCCGTTCTTCATACCCTGAGATGTAGCCTTGAGGAAGCTAACCCCTGATGGCTTTGAAATTAAAAATGATGAAAAAGGAGAAGTTTTCATTACAAAGGAGGACAGCACAGCACAGCTATAGAGGCACAGCTTCAAACAGTGCTGCTTTGCATCTGCAACAAAGCCAGCAACTGCACCGGAAGAAAGCGGCTCCGAGCCGCTATTCATAATGCACCATCAAGGGCAGCGGCGCAGCTCCCCTCTTCGTGCATCCCATCCCGCTGGTGAGAACGAACTATTTTATCTCAAGGAAAGAGACATTATCATTAATTGACTTGCACAGTGCTTGTCACTAATGGCTGGGTGCTGTAAAACAGAGATACTGTAATCATGGACAGAGTTTGAATATTAGCAAAGATTGCTGGGCTTTAATTCCGCCCCTCCGCAGGGCTGGCATTGCTCTTGCCATCACAGTCCCCAGGTTCTCTCCCAGGCACTGTGGCAGGGACCACCAGAGGTTTCTTTCCCCAGTGACAGTGTTCCCTGTCCCTTGTGGGACTACCCCAGCTCCTTATTTTCCTGCTGTTTTCCTTACCATGATCCCAGTGAGACAGAGGTAACTGTCTCCTGCATCCTTGCAATATTGGCCATCCCCTCAAATTAGGGTTTCTTTTTTCATTAATTTTAAAAGCCCCTTGGCTCTTCTTTTTCAGGATTTATTATTAATTTTTGTAATAATTATTCTATAATACAAAATAATAGGATCACAGAATGGTTTTGGTTGTGAAGGACCTTAAAGCTCATCCAGTTCCAACCCCCTGCCACGAGCAGGGACACCTTCCACTAGAGCAGGTTGCTCCAAGCATGTTCTTCTTGTAATTTTTAAGCTGCTTTTTAAATGTTAGTCTCCCACCATGGTTGTAGCACTGTCCTGGCTCTGTCTTGGGTAGCATGAGACAGCAAAGGGGTGGCTTGAAGCCCCTTAATAACCCAGTGGTAAGATTTACCCAGCATAACCATCCGCTTCAAAGCATTCTCCGAACCCTTGTCCGACAAACCCTGCAATAAACTAAAGGGTTTAGTGTGGAACAAGAGCTTGAATTGATGCAACAGCCCTAGCAGCTCGCCCAGCAGCCAACAAGCGCCTCACCACTGTATCTGACCACATCTCCTGCATCCATCCCATTCAAATTGGGTTGAAGGATGCCCAGGTCAGTGTCAGGGCACTGGAGCTCATTGGAGCTGTTCCATACAGAGCCAGAGCATAAGCCAGATGCTGCTTCCCGGGAAAGCCTCCCCACTGCATGGGGAGGAGGCGGTGCAGAGCCGTGTGCCTCCCAGCTAAGCATTAGTGAAGCTTTTTAATCTCTCACTGTGGGATTTCTTTTTGCTTCAGCATCGCGCCATAAAGTATTTCAGACAAGGTGACATTTTCCATCTGCATAAAGTGCTTGCAAACATTGTGAATTTAACTTTTATTGGCCTGATTTAGGGGTATGGGACTGTGCATAGTCTTGGTCTCTCAACCTATAGTCCTGCACTTTAAGTGATGAATTAGTCAGTAAAATAAACAGGGTATTATCAAGCTGTACACACGTCTGCATCTTCCAAAGAAAATTAAACCTTGTCTGAAAGTACAAAAGCTAATGATGGTGAAATCAACTTGGCCATAAATTACCCAAAACTCAAAACCAATCCAGAAGTATCCGAGAGCTTGAACATTCTCCTGGAGCAGAAAGCCTGGAAAATGCTTTCTGCTCCAAGGTGTGTATTGAATGGCAGTGTACGACCACGCTGAACCACTGCACAGCACTGTCTGTGCCACTGTCTGTCCAGGTGCTGACCATTCCCCATGAAGTCTGAGCAATGGATCAGTAGATTCACCAGGGCAAGATCCCGATGTTACCGCAGTTCCCATTCTCTTCCCCACATACCAAGGGGAAGAGTGATCCATCAGTTACCATCTGCAGCGATAAACAAATGTTGATGTCTTAATGGCAACCACCACACCTGCAGCAAGGGCATGATGGAATACTGATAGAGCCATTAGTACCCAGGCTGGTGATGTGATTTTATATTTCATTTAACCCAGAACACAACATGCTGCAATGTATATATTTGCAACTGCTCCCTTGATGGTCTCTCTGGAGTATTATAAAGATTTATCATGTAGTGTTTGGTCAATACTAAATACCATGAAATGTCAGTAGAGCAGGTCTTGGGATTGCTTGAGCAGTAAATAACAGAATCCTATAATATCTAGAAAGAAATGAGCAGGTGAGCAAGTAACCTTAAAGAAACAATGAAACTAACCTGAACCCTAACCTTTTGGAAAAAAAACCACAACAAAGCAGCAAGGACTTCATTATGAAGTCCTCTTGACTTTTGATGAGTTCTACAAATACCTGTCATTTAAGTGCTTTGAAAAGGGTAGCCGTTTAGCTCTGGAAATGCTGTGCCATGGATTTTTGGGGCCAGGTGCCACATTAAGTTTCCTTTCTTTCAGCTATCTCAGCCTGCCTTATCACCCTGTGTCAGCAGGAACATCCTCTGCATCCTCCTCACCAGAGACCTGGCTGAGAAACAGCAGCATGGAAAACAGGATGGACACCCCTTCCCAAATGCTGACACTGGCCCTCCTAATCACTCCCCAGCTAATGGTGGGTATCGCTCAGAGAAAACCCTCCAGGTTTGTTTCCTCCAGGTCAGTAGCTGGCTACCATTTAAACATGTTCCTCTTTCCCTGTCTCTGACTTGCAGAATAGCTGCTAACTAACCAAAAGACAACATGGTGAGCCAAGGCTATTAGTGAATAATAATGCCATTTGCAGGCAGCAAAGGCTGAAAGGCTTCCAGAGCAGTTAGCAGTCTGCGGGCATCTCCCAGAAATGCATGAGCAGAGCTCCTGTGCATCAGCCAAAGAGCAATTACTCTTGGAAAGCACGTCTGCCTTGCGCTGTAGAATCTCTCCCAGTGTCCTGACTTTAAAAAGAAAAGAATGTGCTGAAACAAAGAGAAACTGGAGGAAAAGGACTTGCCATGCACAGCTCACGGCACCCTCCGGCACCACGCTGGATACCCAATGGCAGGGACAGAGCTGGGGTGAAACCAAGCCTAGAGCCTGGCCTTGAGGAAGAGGCCATGGGTAAGCCCCCTCCCGGCCTTCCCAAGAGCAGAGGTACAGGCAGCATGCAAGCTCCTCGGAAAGCTGCACTTTTAGGATGGAGTTCAGTCAAGCAGCCTCCTGTGTTGGCTTTCTCTTTTTGCTTTTGGCTTTCCGATGTTTCTTTTCCCCAAACATCTCATTTGTAGCAGAAGATTATATTCCTAACGGGGTCATTTGGAGTGCAGTATTGTACACAGTTCTGCTCTTTAAAGAACTAGCACGAATCCTAACAGCTCTCCAGGCAGGAAATCTGGTGGGAACTCTGCTTTCCTGCTTACTGATCTAACACTGGATCCAGCGATCCCACTGAGCCCATCAGTGCAGCGTCTTGGTAGCAAATAATGACACGGGGAGCCACCAAAGGACTGTTTTATGGTCCAAACTTGTTAACTTCAGAGAACAGGTCTTTTACAACATCATTATATTTTTTGGCAAATCACAGAGATGCTTCTAGCTTATGCCACATCTTTGTTTAACCACTCTGCTGTTATTTTTCTCCCCTTTTAAATTGCTTATTTCAGTTCCTACTTGAGTCTTATTGTCAGCATTACAGTGTGTGTGCTTTTTCCTGTATGCTGTTGTACATTTTTGTGGTTCACTTCTTTTAATTATGCATTTTAAGTACATTGTTTTATGACATCACTTGTTAATTGTTCAATTATCACTCTGCTCCTCCACTGCTCTACAGTGTGCAGTAGCCTTGAAGGGCTGTAGGAGTGTGCCACAAACAGGAGAGAAAAGAAGCAAATGGCCTAAAGACCCAAAGATGCATCGTAGACAGTTCTGCACTATTTAATTACATGTTGTTTGGCAAATAATTGGTAAGAAATAAGCTGCTCTCTCATTATTGTGAGAGCTTCTGCAATTTGCCACCAGGCCCCTGCCACGTGAAGCCTCCTGCTTCTGGATGGCTTCAGGGACAAGATCCTGGTGCTGCCATTAGCCCTGGAGAGGGTGAAGCTGCGATCTGCATAGGTCATGGCTGGCAGGGCTATGGGGTTACAGGCTGATGTGCCACTCTTAGGGCTAACAGCATCTCATGGCACCGTAGACATCAGCGTGGGGACTGTGCGAGGCGGTCAGCTGGTACCTAAAGGATGCAGGTTAACAGGAGATGAGATGCAGTTAGCCATCACCTCTTAACTCCCTCAGCTCACCTGCTGCTAAAAGTCCATGCTCCTGGTCTTTAATTTACTCCCACACTTACTACATCGTGCCTCCCACCTCACCTTTGCTTTAGGATGCCATCCCCCTCTTACCCTTTGCATCATCTAAAAGTGGGCTGCATCTCCCTGTCATCATCCTTGTCTGAATTCAGTAGGAGTAATTAAAAACAGACCAAACCCCAAGTGATGCAGCTGCACAATTAGTTGAGCTGTTATGGTGAGCGCTGTATCTGTGTCTCAGCAGCAGACAGGTACACACATTCCGATGGATGGATGGATGAAAGGAGTGGTGCTGTCTATAGATGCAGATCTATTGAATGGCTTGCTTTCAGCTTGGAAAGATAAAGGTTCATGCCCTCTCTGACAGGAAGGACTGACACTGGGCTTGTATTACCTGAGCAATTGGTTCAAGTAGACAAAGGCAACGCTGCTCAGGCAGTTGGTGTTATAGCATTGGGGTTTTGAGTATCTCCCGCTCAGATTTAGGAGACTAAGAAAAGTGATTAAGAGGTGCCCAATTCCTCCCACACGCGCAGCCCATGTGTGACACTTATTGATCGTCCATGTTAATGTGCACACATTGCCTTTTTTATCATACAATGCCCAAAGACAGCCTGGAAGCTTGTTTATGACACTGAACTCTTCATCACATAGCTCAGACAAAGGTGCTCCATGGCACATCCAGTTTCATTTGCACATCAGGGAATCCCAGAATGGTTAGGGTTGGAAAGGACCATACCTTAAAATAACTTGGAAGGGACGCGTGAGTTGATGGCTCGTGTTTCTGTTAAGAATGTGACCCATTTATAACAAAACCCTGAAAGAGAATTGAAGATGCTGAGATTCCCCATATATCACTGCAGTATCTCACTTGTTTTACAGTAATTTGATGCTGCCTGAACACAGTAGTCGACCTTTTTTCACTCCTGCTTGCAGGGTAGAACAGCAGGGATGATAAACCTTATGCTTTAGTTCAGAAATAGCACACATCAGTGAGAGCGACCAGGGCTGCACCACGGGAGAGAGTGGGTTGTGGCAGCTCGGAGCAATGCCGATTACTGGGGTTTATTATACATACAAGAAAACCATATTGCCTGCCAGAGAAATTGCACCTTGGCCTAGAAGCTTGCTAAGGGTTTGTTTGCTTTTTAAACCTGGGTTCATACCTAGGTTTATGTCCCTTCTCTCCTGGAAAGTGTTCATTTGAGAGCCCTGAATGGCTTGGGGTCCTGAGGAGCTGAAACAGAGGCTTTCACAAGCACTGTGATGGACCTGCTCCTCCTGCAGCTGGCAGTGGCAGGACTCTGCATCAGCGGAACACACATTCAGGTTGCTCTTCTTTCCTAAAGGCAAAACTGGCATCTCACAACACCCTAAGTAAAAAGAAACGTGTGAAATAGCTGCTTGAGTTGGAAAGGGAATCGTGATGTGACCGCGGAGGGGACATCTCACTCCGGTCCCTTGAGCATTGTGTTTGTGCCCTAAATTGGGGCACAAAAATGAAGAGTTGAAGTGACCTTGCATCACTGTGCCTGATTTGTGGAGGATCAGCTTTGTTCTTGGAGCGGCACTGTCATGGGGAAGGATAAACCTCAGCACAAAGAGACTGGGTAAAAATAATAAAGCAAATGTAGCACAGGATGAAAGCAGCACTCGGGGTCATCTGGGTGCTGGATAGCATCTGCTTTTGTGTATAGAGAAGGAAACCTAGCATGAGTAATGGCTCTGAAGCAGCTACACTGGATGTTTATCACACAGCTACTACTGGGGCAAATGAGAACATTTCCACTCTTTCAGCAGGCAGTGCACAACGTGTGTGACTCTCACAGTGACCACAGGCCTCAAGAACAGTGGGCAAGCGCCTTCCTTGTAGAAAACCATATAATCCCTTTCCAAACCCGTGAAGCCCAACCTCAGAGATCACAGGGAGCTTGCCTGATTAAAGACCAGAATAAATTTCGGGGCCAGGTTGTCTGGCTGTTGTAGCAGCAAATGGGAAGAAGGGCCTCGGGCTGTTTTCCTTGACATGGCAAACTTACATGACATATCATTTGATGTGTTGATTCTATTTCCTAAGCATTGCCTAGCACAGAAATCAAGCTGGCTGCAGCTCAGCAGCCATCAGCTCTGCCCCACACAGTCCAACACTTCTGCCTTGCAGGGCAGGAGCTGTGCCGGGCCCCTACATCTCTCCTGGCAAGGATTATGCTCCCACACGGGCAGGAGCATCTTTTCTCAAGGTGTCTTCCCCACCTCCAGCACAAGCTAATTATAACCCCTGCACTCCTCCATCAGCTATTTACATGATCACAGCCAGCCTTTGGCATGATTTCTTGCTAACGCTGTAACTGTAATGGCAGTCTCATAATGACTCTGCTGCCACCAGCTAAAGCTGTGCTGCAAATCATCTCACCTGGCTCAAGTTATCTACACGGGAATCAGCTGGGTGGGTGAATGGTCCTGCAACACACACGGCCCAAGATGAACCTGAGCTTTTGATGGTGTGTTCCAGAGGAGGCATCACATCCCTTTTTATCCCCAGAAAAGGGCAAATCCCACTGGAGCATCACTGGCTCCGGGGCTTATCTCTACGGGTGACAACCAGGAGGAAAAGCTTTCATCCTGAAAGAACTCTGCTGAGCTGTTCTTACATCTCATACGTATGAAAGGAGGAAAGAGTTGCTTGGGAGGCTTGAATTGGTGTTTGGCTGGTGGGATCTCTCTTACTTGTGATAACGTGTGCGAGGAGGACAAATTGAACCTGACTGTCAAGTCCTGGAAAAAGCACCCAGCTTAGAAGTAGGAAAAGAAGATGAATCTGTACTTTCTGCTTTGTTGTTGAGTTTAAAAAGAGTTTTAAAAGCAAAATCGATCCTAAATCTTCAAGGTTGAACCTTCGGGTCTGTCAGAGTTTCTTTTCAACACTAACACGTCAGAGCTTGCGGACAGACCTCTAAAGATGCCATGAAAGGGTAATGCTGAAGTGAGGAGACAGCTGAGACTCTTCCAGTTGGGAGAATTCTCCAGCCTGCACTTCCTGACAGAGGCAAGGGAGATGGCAGATGGTAGGTGGCATCTTGTTTATCAAAACAAAAACTGTGGGATCTCTTGAGGTGCAGGGAAAACCTCACAGCTGAAGTGAGAAGTTGTCTGTGTGCACTCTCCTCTGAACTAAAAAACTGCTTCTGCTTGGTGCTGCTTGGAGGCAAAATGAATCTAGCCAAGGAGAATGAATAGGCAGGACATCGGTCCGGTGCTGGCTTGGGAGATAAGGTCACCAGGGCTGCCAGGAAGCTTTGACCGCAGGAAACCATCACTGAGGGTTAGAAGGGCATCCACACCAGCAGGTAACATCAACCCCGCTGAGAACCTCAGTTCCAATCATTTCAGACAACACTTTTCTGTGTGTTTTCCTTGTGTTCAGGCCTGTGGCATGCAGAAAATGACTGGTATGTGTTCATATTCTGTCTTTAATATCTAAAATATCTGGGGACTATTTGACCTTTTTTTCCCCCAGATGAATTTTTCTGAGTTCTACAAGAAGTGCATTACATTTCAGCATTTCTAACTAAGTAACACTATCCCAGTTTTGAACAGAAAGGGCATTTAACCCAGTGTATTCCCTGTATACTCCAAACGCCCAAATAATGAGCGTATCCACAGCAGAAAGATGAGGCTCTCAGTACAGAGCACAACTGTAGCATCCTCATGGAAGCTACCCAAAAATGGGGGTAAATGCCTCCCACAGGGAATAGTGAGAATTAGCAGGGGCTTCCTTTAGAGCTGTGCAGCTTGTGACTGCTTCTCCCAGTGGAAAATACTGGGATGGTTAGGTAGATAGTAAATTACTCTATGTACTGAAGCAGATGTGTACCCAAGCAGATGTGGTCATTCTGCCACTGGGGCAAAGCCAGAGCAGCTTTAGGGATGAGAATGGAGAGAAATTGGAATCAAAAAAGGTATAGGAGGAAAACTGGAACCCTAATGTCGCTCTTTCTTTCAAACTGATCTGTACACATGTCACACAGTTGGATGTATGAATAGTAAATTATTCTATTCATTTCTTACTCTTGATGAACAGTAAATTAGTCTAATAACATTTACTGTTCAATTCATTGATTGTCAGAGGGAGATTAGAAGCAAATAGCTTTTAAGTCTTTCCAGCTGCAAACATTAGAGTTGTCTAAAGTTATGATTTTTGACTGTAATTAGCTGCAGCTCTCCAGCATCCCCTCACCAGCTCCATCTCTGCCAGCCAGTCCTTCTTCGGTGGCAGCAGGGATCCCAAAGTGCTTCAGCAAGGTGAGCTGCTGCAGCTCCCGTGGCAGAGCAGGTAACAAAAATAACAGTGATCTAAACAAAACTGATCTACCTGAATGGCTTAAGAGTGCTGCACAGCAAGAATGCTGCAGAGTGGATTGTATACCTGAGAGCTGTGAGGATGGGGGTATAAGGCGAGTGTGTGTGTGTGTGTGTGTGTAAAGTCAGGCTCTGCCACAGCATGAAAAGCCTTTCTATTCTGTGTCTGGAGGGTCTGAAGTGCTCTTACACAGGATGACTTCAATGAAGTTGCTGTACCGACACCAGTGGAATACAAGTGTGTGTGCGAAGAGAACAAGACCCATAAAACAGCAACCAAGTCAAGTGAATTTAAGACGGATGCTTGCCTAGTACCTGGTGTGCCTCCTGTTTGTCATCCTCCTGCCTGTAGCTTCAGCTCCGTGCTGGGATTAGGTCCAAGCAGTAGGAAAGCCCTACTGGCTGTTTAGCTGACACAGAATCACCTGTAGCCAAAAGAAACCATCAACAGCAGAATCATTTCAAATGCTAGCAGGGCTTGGAGTTGTTTATTACCTTTATCTACACCCTCTTCCCCCTCCTTTTCTTTCACAAGACTAAAGAAGCAAATAAAAGTAGCCGTCTCTTGATATGCGAGTCAGGTTTTATTCCTGTTCGAGACATGTTGTGCTCACTGCAAGCTGCAGGTGGGTTGAAACACAAGTAAGTGCTTTGGGGAAATCAAGCCGCCTGCAAGCACCAGAGCCCTGCTGAACACCTCATATGGGTACTGCAGCCACCTCCAGTGCACCCCTGCTAACACAGCCAGGGCCCACGCACTCTTCAGGTGATGCTGCTCCGGAGGGAAGGGAGCAGGAATGGGGACACCCCATGAAGCATCAGGAGCTGCAGGCAGGGATCAATGCAATGCCACTCACCATAAATGCAGGGAAATTCTTTTCCATCACAAAATGGAAATCTGTTAAACTCTCTCTGGGCCAACAGTTGGGTTTTGGTGGGATATTCCACTGGGAAACCTGGAAAGGTATTTCATTGACTTGAAACATGTCGGCTCTGGTCTATATTTAGTTTTCCACTCACCTGGGCTGTTGGTGTTTTCTGTGAGCAGTTCTCCATTTGCAGGGGTATGCTGTTGGCTTTGGTGGGGCTGAGGCATCTCCTCTGGAGCATGACGGAAGGGGAGAATGGGATGCAGAAGCTGTGGGGAAGAATGGGACCACGATTCCTGCAGAAGCCAGTGAAACCTCAGCTGCAGACAAGGATTAATGTCAAAGTAAGAGCTTATTAAAGGAAACTGAATTGAATATTTGCTCATTTCATTTTTTGCTTTCTCTCCTTCCCACCTAATGACCCACAATAACTGACAAAATACCCAAACTTGGGGGAAACCGGAGTTGTGATTGTTTGGAGGGGGTTGATATTAAAAGCTTTACTGTTCCTGCCTTTCTTACACTAAGGTTTTCAAACAGAAATATACACACACACCTTAAACAACAAAAGGCTGTAATGACTGCATTGTCACCAGCCAAAACTGTACTAAAAATAAATAAATGCTGCAGTTTAACATAATTCAGTAGGCAGGGTCCTTACTATTCTTCCACCATTCAAAAGATTCAATTTCAGCATTATACACTCCCTCTCTGTAGCATCCCTCATCTGACTAGCGCTGCTTTCCAAGTTGCTATCTGCTCATGAATGCAGAGGGTTAAGGATAACCACAGTTAACAGTATAACTTAACAGCACAGGAGCGAGTGCTATGGTCACTGATGCATGGTTTTAAGTGGTAGGACCTGGTGAAGAGCCTTGGTTTAAGTGTACTAAAAGTGAGGTCCGGGTTTGTTAATGAGGAGCATTGTCTGCTGCAGACAGTAATTTCACTACAAGATGCAGTCTTCAAACTTTTCACTCTAATTAGAATGCATTTCCATATTCTTTATCCATTTCTTCTCTTACTGAAATCTTCTCAAATGACCTTTTTTTCTTTCCCTTCACTTATGACTCATCCAAAGATTTTTATTTTTCCCAAAACAATCATTCAGATGCAAACGCATTTTTCCAGTAAACATGTTAAAAAATAAATGACCTTGCCAGCTCATGCTCACACAGTGGGAGAAGGGCATTAGCAGTGCAGAGGCAGCTACTAATAATACACAGGGAAATTAACTATGGGAGAAGACCGTCTACTTCTAATTCCTTGAGCATTTAATTTCCAAATGCCCTGCAGTGGAATGTGTCTCGAGCAGGAGTTTAATGGCTACCAGTGGAGTCGCAGCACTGGGAAAACAAGTCCCAGTAGAACAAGGGGCATTTTGTGCACAGAGGAAAATGGGTTATCATCTGCTAAGGAGGCGTTTCTTTTTCCTTTCCTTCAGTCCTCCATGTCTGTGTCCAGTTCCAATTTTTGTAATAAATTATTAACTCAAGTTGATGGATTGGTTGGTGTTGGTAATAGGCTTTCAAAATGATTAGTGATATATACTCATTGCCCAAATTAAAAAGCCGTATTAAAAATAAGGAGAGGAAATGTAGCAGCATTATCAAAGTAATAATTTCTATTTAGTGCATATCTTCCCTGAACTTTGGCAAACGCTAAATTATGCAAGACAAACACTAATCTGAAAGCATTCTAATTAATGATGGTATTTCTTTGCTATCAAATTAAACCCAACGTATTCACAGTGCATCTGACTTCAATGTTATTGCAAGTTCTTCACAGTTTGAGGAAGACTGGTGACATGTTTGAAAATGTTATACCTACACCCAAGTTACCAGGCTTGAGCCATAGTCTTCCCTTGCAGAGTCATTATTAATGGGAAAGACTCAGGGTTCACCCAAATATTTGTTTTGTTGTTCAGTACTTCAACCATCTCAAGGTAACAAAACCAACCCAGCAGAGATGGGTATCTTGACATCAATTAATCACAGTGCTTTGTTATCCAGGGTTTGCTATAGTTTTCACCAGCTAACAAACAGAATCAAACAGTTGCTTTCACTTTAAAGACCCTTTATAGATGAAAACACATTTACAAAACTTCTCTCAGAATAAAACAATCATCAGGCAGCTAATTAAGCACATTGGAAGAACTGAGCTTTGGAGTTAAAGACCTGTCCAGGCTGCAACATCATTTTCACTTTGTTATTATGTGCAGAAAGCTAATAGAAATATAATTTGGGGGGGGGGGGGGGGGGAGAAAAAAAGAAGGAAATCACATTAGTGATTTGCCAGAGTGAATGGAGATGTCAAAAATGCTCATCTAGAGAAGCTGTCAGGAGTTTAAATAGATTTTTCACTGACTTGCCGTTCTTAATTATAGCTCAGCACCCTGCACAGGTTAAAAATGCCGGGTTCCTTCGAAACAAACTATGAGCTCCTTACCATCTCGTCACATTCCCCTTCTCTTCCTTTCAAATGGATCAATCAGATGCCAACACATAACATTTTTCATTTACATCTTTTCTTAAGCATCCTGATCCACTGCAATTATATTTTTACCCAAACCTATCCTGAAGGGGATAGAAGAGATTTCATGGAAGAAGCATAATTGGCAATTGAGCTTGCTCTTTCGGGGGCTTCTTTTATGAGAAAAGATAGTGGGTTTATTTTTGCTGTAGAAATTCAGCACTTAAATTAGGGGCTACGCTGGCTACTTAGTTAAATAATCTAGAATAATCAGGTCAGGAGGGAATAGCACATACCTTCATGTTTTGTATTAATTTCTCAGATAATGTAATTCTACATACTATCCGCATTCAAGAGCGCATCCAAAAAGAGCTGCAAACAGGAGGATTGACAAGTTGCTAATCCAATCCTCTGACTGTCACAGGGTGCCACGTAAAAGGGATCCTTTGTTCTTTAAGAGCTGATTGAGTTCCATTAGTCTACATATTCAGAGCCCTGGGCACAATATTAATGCTAATACTGTTGTTACGGAGATGGAAAGCCGTTAAGAATGAACAATAATCAGCTCACAATATCATTGGACATATTCATGCCGCTTGTAGTGTGGGGAGATCCGATAGCTCTAAACCTTTCTAAAGAGAGAAGGAAAATCCAATTAACATCTTCTGTGTAAACCTCCTCGGCTACTTTCACTGGAGATGACCTTGGGCAGCTGCGCTGCAATTTTGCCAAACCCTCAATTATGTCTTTAATTCAGCAGCGTCGCTGGGTTTTGCCCAAACAGAAGGCCTGGCTCGGCAGCCTGCCCCTCATGCTGGGGGATAGCTGCTCACACAAGTTGCCTCAGCAGCCATTGGCATGCTCTGCACCAGGCTATGACACAGGCAACCAGCCTTCGGGCTTTACAAGCCCATTGGGATGTTCAAGCCAACAGCAACAAAACTCCCTTCTGTGCCCTTCCATCATGACTTGGGCAGCATCCCTGATGTGGATGTTTCAGAGCACAGGGCTGGTGAGACCTGGGGAGTGGCTAATTGCTTCCTGATGATGAAGGATGAAGGAAGCCCCTACAAATGGCCCCACGAGGGATGGCAGACCCAAGCCTTGCAGCCCAATTCTCTGGAATATGTTCAAAGGAAAAGCTGCTCCTATAGAACAAAAGTTCCTCGCTATCACTCTGAACTGGACCTAGAAAAGCTCTAATTATGAGCAAAATTTAGCCTTATGTTAAAAAAGAAATTAAAATAAAGGAGCATTTTTCTTTGGGGAATTTACCTGCATTAGGTGCCCAAGGTAGGGTGAGGAAGTAACTGCTCTGAAAGAACTCATAAAGAATTCATTTTTGAAGTTA
The DNA here is from genome assembly GCF_033815535.1 of Pezoporus flaviventris. Taxonomy (NCBI): domain Eukaryota; kingdom Metazoa; phylum Chordata; class Aves; order Psittaciformes; family Psittacidae; genus Pezoporus; species Pezoporus flaviventris. The sequence goes on along the minus strand of NW_026892553.1, from coordinate 18,243,848 downwards.
TTTATTGCCCTGTACACTTGATATTCTTCAGTGAGCTAGAAAGTAAAGGTATGTTTTTGCAGCCTGCCCTCCATATCTCTTTCTGCTCTGGCAAGCAGCCTGCAATTAAACTAGCAGACATTGCTTGGCAGTGAGCACTCATCCTGGTGGCCACATAGCTTAAGGCTTCCACTAGGCAACATTACCTACAGCAAGGTCTGGAGCTAATTATGAACAGGACTCTTAAAGGAGTGAAGGTCTCGATGGGAAGGAATACATTTGTTTCCAGACAGCTTCTGGACACAAAGCTGTCCCTTCTTGTGACTGAACAATTCATGGGAGAAGAGGTAAAAGACTTCTTCCTGACTCTGCTAATGCCACTGAGACGCTCAACGTGAATTGTAAGTTGTGTTCAGCCTGAAACTTTGTTACAGCTGCTGTCAACACCACAAGTGAAAGAGCCCAAAATACAAAGCATTTGAACTCTTTCTTTTCATTTCCCTTTCAATACACCGGGATGATACCGCCTTATCTCAAACACACACTTGCACATTTGCACTCTATAATGGAGAAACAGCACTACATACAGGGCCCTAAAAGTAAACACCAAACCCTGCAAATCTTGCGTATAATTAGGGAGATTCTTCTGGATTTATTATTTTTTTCCCCAGAGCTGTTACTGCTTGATTTGGCTGTCATCTATGTCACTTCTAGGGGGAAGAATTTCTCTGTGCTAGAAAGGGAGAATCAAAACAGCGAGCTAATAACTTGTTACAGCAGTGAGATTAAGGAAGGAAATAATGAAGCAGAGCTGCTGACAGCAGTAAGGTGGTTGTACCTCCTCCTTAAATGAAGCAGATCAGGGTCACCCTTTGCTGTAGAGGGTCTGTCTCAGGAAGGACAAGCATCTGATGGACGCATACATCCTCTGAGTACCTACGTCATGTGCTGGCCAGACAAAACACTCTGAGCTGAGCACTGGCTGTGGCTTGCAACTGAAAACAGCTTCCCCTTAAACAGCCCCCCCCCCTCCGCCCAAGACAACAAAACCAATTCAGTCTCAAATTTATCCTTTTGATTTAATTTCCTAGTGTATTAATTTTGGGCATTCAATCTCATTGATCTGTTGGGTCCATCTCAGCTGTGACCTTGATTTGATTGCTTAATTGGCTTAGCAAAGCCTGGATGCATTAGCTCTGTAACGTGCTTGCTTGATTTCTGCATGTGCTTGCTTATTCTCCCTTGTAAGATCTATAAAAAGTAAACAGAACTTCTTTTACAAAAAATGGCAGTCAATCTTAGTAATTCCAAGGCAAAGATAATCTCAGGTATATAGGAGAAGCGTGATGCTTCTCTTAGCATAAACAGAACAGTTTAATCTTGCCTTGCTGAGATCTGGGAATGTTTGAACATTGACATGAGCCCTTCAGTGAAACTTTCTAGTTTAACAGATCCCTGTCCAGAAACGGCTTGGCTGAGGCATGAGCTCTTATTGTCTTCAGATGACTGCTGTGGGGGTTGCTCCCACTGGTAAAAGCAGAGTAAGGCATAGCCGATGGCAAGATCTGCAGATGCAGCAAAGCTTTCGTGTGTTTCATTCAGGATCCTATCATCGTTATACCTGACTGAACCAAATCTCTGCTGCTGCCGCTGTGATTTTAAGCGTGCCGATGCAATGAACTGGCAGTTCTGGGTTTGCTTCATTTGCATTCAAACAATCAAGATTTTTAATTAAAATGCATAAGTGAATCAGCCACCAAAAGCCCCATCTCCCCTGTTATTTATTTTTTATATGAAACCTTCAGTTTGATGGATAAGCACTGTCATTGGTCATTCCTGCTAAAATGATCCCATCAGCAATGAAGTATTTGACAAATCTGATGCTAAATTTTTCATCCCTAGCTTTCAGCACTTGTGGTCCATTAACATAAATAGTACATCTCACACTTCAGATCTATTCTTTGAAGCTCTTCTGGATTCAGCACTCTGTTCAAGAGGGAGAGGTACAGGTCAAAAGCATGGTTTGAGATTCAAACTGTGCTCTCCTTGTGGCTTGCTTTATATATGGTCAACCACAAACACAGCAGTCAGAGCATCCTTTACTCCTTCAGTGTATTCCTTCTGTGACAACTTTCGCTCCTTTCTGTACAGTGACAGGGGGTTTGGTGGTGAGCTGGTGGAACACAAAGCAATCTGGACTTTCTCCTAACTGAAACCCATTTTCTTTGTGCTTCTTTTTTACCTTGTGACAGTGGTATCTGCAGTCATCAAAAAAGTCCCCACTGCTTCCAGAAAGCACTACTTTCCAGCTGGGCACTGAAATTTAACTCCAAGGAAAGGAATTTGTCCCAAGAACTGCATCACATAGAGAATAAAGCAGAAAACACACTCTGCCGCTATCCTGTCTCAGAGGATTACTGTAAAACTAAATAACAATGCAGCATTCCTTAAAAAACTGAACTCTTGCTCACATGCTAAAAAGCTGTAAGAGTAACAGCATCATCTGGTGGCTTCTGCCACAAAGAATGGATTAATTGATTTCTTTTTGTTCTACTTTCATTTAAATTCCTCATCCCCCAGGTGAGGTTTGGTCCTGAAGGGATGCAGAAGAGGAAAAACAGGCAGAAAATGATAAAAATGAGGGAAGATAGCAGTGAAATCCTCAGCTACGCCAAAGCATTAAACTGCATCTCAGTAGCTGAGATCTTTTCAAAAAGATGTTTTAAAGAACATTTTGAAACACCACCCCCATTGAAGTCAAGCTTCATTTAAGGCAATACCAGATGTGCTTGGGATTTTTGAGGAGTACATGAAGAACAGGAATGATGCTGCAAAAGGCCTTGAACTTTAGATAAGGACTGGTGTAAACCTCAACAAAATCTTAAGACAATTCTTTTCCACCATTTCTTCTGTAGGTGCCAAATCAAATCCTTCCAACGGCTCCTGCATCTTCTGCTTGGAATTCTTATTATTGATCCTCTTAACTTTTGGAGAGGTGGCATGTAAAAATGAGATGAACATATATTAGTCTGCAAAAGAGTTTCAGCTGTGAACAAGTGCTATTATGATTATGACTGTAAAACAAGCTAATCCACCAGAGCTTACATGTACAGCTAGTGTAGCACTGGAGGCTGAATCAGCCTGCCTTAGATATTAAACCTCCTGACCTAAATGGGTTGAAGTATTCCCACAACCATCCAAGGTCCCCAGTAAGAAGTTTACTGCAGTCCAGATGAAGCAGAAGGGCACCACAAGCCTATAGAACCCAAAGTGTTCAGGGTTAGTTGGTGCAAAAGCTTATTAACAAGGCAATAAAGTGAAAATTATTCCTTCTGGCTTTATTGGTGCACAATGTCTGTTTTACATTCATACAGTTTCTGTCCTATCCTTGGCAGTTGTCTTCTTTGTTGTATTCTTACAAAGAGAGAAATATCAAAACATTAATTTAAGCTGTCACAATGCAAAGGGCTGACAGTCATAGAAAGAATTATCATTATGGCAGAGAATGGAGACAAGTTAGCGAAGGAAAATTAAAGTGACTAGCTAAACAGAACCAAACTTCTTGAAAAACTGAGGATATTGCCATGACAATTCGAATTGCTCCGACTTCTTTTTGTGTTTTCCAGCACTTTCCTACACAGTCTATTATCAATCTGATGGGGGAAACAAAGAAAGAGAAATCACTTCATATACATGCTAGTTTAGTGAGATAAGTATTTCAAAAGAGAAGATTCATCCTGGACAAGTTTGTGCCATAAGATAAATGGGAGCTAACAGCAATCTTCGTCATTTTCCATAATTGTAGAAGTCAGACTGACCAAGGTTACAGCCTGCCTAATCCTTCTTGCTAATGCCTACAATATGGAAATGCTTCTTGGTCTTCTTCAGGGCTTTTCTGGACAACAAAAATGATTCCTTTCTAGCAAACAATCAGATTCCTGCAGGTGGTGGCTCAGGGTCTCAAAGCGCTTTGTGTATTCCTAAGAATCAGTTGAGTAATTTTACAAGTGAAATAAGGAAGGGAGCAGTTAAAAGAAGAAAACAACCACTTCACTCCTGTGTTATGCTTTTCGTCTTGGAACATTTTACTGTGGCTCTGAAGAAACTGAATGCACGAGAGTCTCAAGGTGCACATCCATGCCCTGTAAGCTGGACCAGCATCTTTCTCTGGTAAAGTAAAGCAACAGATTCTTTGTCATAAGACAAGCTTTTAGCAGGGAGCACAATGCTGAAGCCTTGTGCTCTGTCCTCTCATCATATGCTACCCAGGTAAGAGGAGGATGCTAAGAATTTAATGCAAAGAGCTGATGAAATTCTGCATCCATCTTCCACACAAATGTGCACTGCCTTCTAGCTAGAGCATCTGCAGTGCAAATTAAGTCACTTAGCATTGCAGTGGCTAACTGATTAGACTACTAACGAAGCATGAGCCCACAAGATTGCTTTATATAGTCAAAATTTCTAATTAATTCTCATACACATAAGCAATCATTGAGTTAGTTCAGCTAGCACATCAAAACCAGATGAAAACACCAAAGGCTGAACAAATCAGTCTTCCCAAGGTAGATGAATGAGAGGCTTACATGACTAATGCCAACAGGACAGAGGCACGGAACTCCCTGTGGGTGTAAAGACATAAGATCCTTTCCACTTGTTCATCATCCTTATGTGCCTTTAAGCGCTGTAATCCTGGAATTAGAAAAGCAGGCTGTTTAGAAACACCACAGTAGGTAGCCTTGAGGTTGTGTACGTATTCTGTAGCTGTAGGCACTCAATTCAGTACATGTCAAGACCAACCTTCCAGCATTGCCAGCCACTGTCTGTCCATGGGCTGGTGTGTCCTCACAAGGTCAGACCCCCTGCACAGTGAAGTCACTCCTAAAACATCTGCACAGATTGTAAGATATAAAAAAAAGAACAGGGAAGGGCTGCAAATCACTATTATTCGCCAAATAAATCAGATGTACATTATGACTTGGGAAAGCAGACAAGAAAACACTTAGAAATGTAATAAATGTGAATTGCTGCAGACCCACCAAACATAGATTCAGTCCCCTAATTGTATCAGTTATTTTTTACAACTGTGATCTCAAAGATGTTAAGTTTTGCTAAGATGCATTTGCAAATCACTTTGATTACTATCTGTGAAAAGTGTGAATGTGTTTAAGAGCTTCTGCATACTCGCTTGGGCCCTCTGACCCCTCCTTGCAGTGTCCTGAATCAGCCAGCAGAACATTAGGCACTTTAGACGCTTCCTACTTGAAGCATTCAGACAGTCCTGGAATTACTGGGGCTTCGCAAATGGAGAATCTTTGTACGATCTGTCCTTTTACTGATCTCAGGGCGCTTACAACTGACTTTGCTTCTCACATTTTTTTCTCTCTCTCTTTCTTTCATTTTTTAATCAGATACGCTTTACTGTGAAGAAGAATTTGACCATTTACTATTGTATTCAAAGAAATAAGCCTACTAGACCAAGCATTCAAGGTAATTTCATTTTTGCAATAGGAGGTATAATTGAAGAATCGTGTTTTCAATGTAAGACGCTATCTAAAACTAGTCACTGGTATGAACCCTGGTCAACTACATACAATCGTCTCTAATACGGCCTTTGATAGTATTCATTGAGCACTCCAGAGCAAAGCCTCAAAAAGGGCATTGTATGAAATTAGTTTCCAAAAGAACTAGAATAGTAACGGAAGTCTCTCTGAATTAATGACAATCTTAAAATCTCAACTGCTTTGAAAGAGTGCATTAATCCACAATGAAAATGTTTGCACAGCATTTAAAATACACAAACAGGATTAACAAAGAACTTGCCAAGGACAAGGCAGAGCTGATTTGATTTCAAGACCAAAAGGAGAGTTCAGCACCTTAACTTTGTTTTTTAAAGAGGTTTCCAGAGAGAAACTATAACTATATGAGGAAAGAAACCACAACCCTCTCTTCCTCTCCCCCAATTCGAACATGGCAAAATTTATTTAGTAACCAACTATCACTGTTGTAAATATAAATCTAACTGCTTATTGATGTAGCATGATTGGCATGAGGTCTGTAACAGCACTGCCCATAATCACTCTTTCCAGCCACTGTTGTAAGGCAGCCTGAGTCTGTAAGAGCCTCCTGTACCCCAGAGCTCTCTGGTGCTCATACCAAGATCAATAACAGCAACTTAACTGGCCCAAGGAGCAGGATCTGTGAGCAAGTACTTTGGGGTCTTTCTAGTTACACAGCTCTGCAGCCTGTGAAGGGAAACACCTACCTGAGCACTGGACCAATTCTGTGCCAAAGGCAGCAGAGGTACTTCTATGGCAGAAGGCATCCCTTCTATCTCATACCCCTACTTTATGATGGGATGAACTGACTCCTCTCTCTGTTGCCTGCGGAAGAAGGTTAAGCCACAAGGTTGGACTAGATAATCAAGCTTCAGAAAGCTAAAATTAGATGAGGAGGATCCTACCCAAAATGTTCTGGGGCTTAGGCTTCTGCGTACACGGATGTGTGCATCTACACGCATCTACGTGCACATCTATGGACACATAGACCGTTCCCAGCGCGCACTGGTTCTCCCCAGCAAAAGTTTGGCCTTTATAACACACAGAGCATTCTGGGTGCAGAAAGAAATGAGAGAAAATCTATAGCACAGAAACCAAAGGCTGCCAAAAGAAAATAACAACTGCTTGACTGCACCTCTGTGAGGATGACGGTCCCACCCAGAGAGCCTGTTTCTCCCTGAGGCTTTTCACCAGCTTCTCATTTCTCCTTCATGTTCCCTTTTGGGCCAAGCAGAGCTGTAGCACTGGATCTGAACTTATTATCACTGTTCAAAGAGAGATTGCAATGCTGCACAGTGTGGGTGAAGGACAAAGGCAGACTGGAATAAAGGTTAGCCTCAGGAAGATGAAACGGCATCATCTACAAATTGTCATGTCTGAAAGGTTTAGGCTTCAGAAAGCTCATTCCTCACACAGAAGAAACAATTTCTTACCCGTGTTGGTCTCTGCCTTCATTTCTGCAGCAAGTCAGGCCTGGCCTGGTGACCGCACTGCTGAATGCGAGATGAGGTCTTCCTGCCCTCTCTGTCCTGCTCCTCACTTCTAAACTTGCACATCTGCACACACATCTTGGCACTGGCACTGGGGGGGACCCTGTTGCTTAAGGTGAATTTAGAATGAGATGAACAGGGATTGATTTGGGAGCAAAGAGCAAACCTCTGCTAAGCCTTAAAACCTGTTCTTAGCAGACTTTTTGATTGTGTGCATGCTCACATGTATATACTTCTGCAGTAAGAAACAGTACAGCAAAAATGATTAAACACACGAGGAAAGAGGCTTCCATCTAAAAGGTGATTAAAGAGACAAGCATTGTTTAGTTTGCAAAACACGGGAGTAAAAGATGATATAACAGAAGCAGGGAGAAGGAGCTATTTATTCTGTTTTCTCTCCAGAACAAATATGCACGGAAAGGTGAAGGAAAAACTCTGAAAGCATTTGTGCAGTGAATAATCAACCCCACAACTCATCGCTGCGGGATATTAGGCTAATTTTTCAGGAGTGTTTCTAAATGTTTCAGATGCTACAAATAATAAGTCTCAGTTACTGAGGTGAAGGAAAAGCACAACTAATCTCCCCAGATTGTAAGGACTGTCAGTCCCTGTCCTTGTGCTTGGATTAAGAGATGGAATTTTTGTCTCCAGAGGAATGGCATTATTTATTTATCAAGTGTATGATATGGGAGTGCTTTCTTCCTTCAAGCAGGAGGTTCTGTAGAAGGCAATTAAAAGGGTCAGTAAATGCAGCTGTATGAAGTCAGTATTGCCAATAGATTTCTCCCAGAATACATAAACTTAGCAATGGTCAAGTGGCTCAGGTTTAGTTATTTCATTCTCAGCGAGTTGTTTTCCCCCAGAGAACTTCAACTTCAGTGAGGTAACAGTCAAGGCTGTGAATGAAAATGGAATTAAACATATTCATGTCCTTGGCAAGTTTGTTGCTAATCCTGCTTGTTTCTACCCACTTGTAAATGCTAAGTAAACATTTTTCATTGTGGATATAGCCTGTTTTGAAACTGTTGTACTCCAACACTGTTGCACCTCCAGTATCACCCCACGCTAGCAGCGAGCACAGTCCCCTCTGCCCCAAGCAGTGCTGACAGCAGCCTCGGAGAGCAGGGATCGGGGTGGTGATGTGACACGGCATCCCTGTGCCACGCTGCTGGCACTGCTGGGGGCTGCGCTTCCTCAGCCCGCGCCTCCTCAGTTTGTGCTGTCGGCTCTGGAATGCGCTGGGAAGCAGGGAAGGTGCTGCTGCGGCCAGAATTAGTACCTGCTTAAAATGAACATGTCTACAGAGAAGGAACCGTCTCTTAAAAAGCATTTTAAATGCTACTTTTGGCTTACGAATAGTTTTCTCGCAACTGTCAGGCCATCTGCTTGGAGGGGGGGTTCTGGTACAGTCGTGAAAAGGAACTTAAAATACACTCCTCTCATAAACATCTTTTGTTGGGAAAATCCACATGCATCACATAATGCAGTAAATGGCAGCGCAGGCTGAACCGAATCGTTTCTAAATGCCGAGGATGCAACCTTGGCTACGGCTCCCGCCTCCCCTCTGTTAATAAGCACGCTTTAAATGCACACTTCGACACATTCTCTTGCAGCCTCGGATTGGCAGCACCCACCTGCTGGGAAACATGCTCAGAGAACTTCCTTGGGTACATCCAAAATACCAAACTGGCTTGTGGGCAGGAGAGAAACAGGCTTCTGCAAAGCAGCTCTCGCAGAGATTACATCATTCTCCCAGCCAATTTTCTGCCTACACTGCACCATTTTGGGGGGGGGGGGGGGAATACATCCATGTGTATACAGTCAAAAAGGCCAAATTAAGGGTGTGCAAGCACATCTAATTCCAGTGCTCCCTAACTTTGGGGAGTTTCAGCTTTCAGACCTGCTCAGTGCATGAATATATACAATGCATACATAGGCACATCAACATTTCTGTAGTTTGCATGCTTAGAATATAAAGCCGAGCGCATGAGAATAGTGTTATGCTTCCCTTACTTGTTCTGTTTGTTTTCACCATTCATTGGTCATTTTATGTTTACCCACTTTTTGTTATTTTAATGTAAGTTCAAGTATACAAAATGCGACTTTTCTTCTGCATAAAAATGCAATAGAACTTCCTGGCTTTCTTTCTAAACAGATTTCAGCAGGAATGTTGATGGTATGCCGTATAACAAGTAAAGAAGAAATACTGTTTAATTATCTTCCATATAAAATCCAATAAAACGTTCTGGCTTTTCTTATTTTTCTGTACCGGGGATTAACACCAGTGTCTTTGTGATGAGAAATCTGCATTCATGGCTCCTCTATTTAGATTTAAATAGGAATTATAGTTCTTGGCAGAAAGGGATCTGTCAAATATCACAGCATTTGTGGCAGGTGGTCACTGCATTGCTCAGTACAGACACTGCCTGCTTAACCATCGCCTGCAGTAAACAGCAAAAGTCAATTATTCTCTTTGTAAATATTTTATTTCTATTTTTGGAGGGTAACAAACATCTTTTCAGTGCTTAGCTGAGACCTTCGTCCATGGATCAAAATCCTGCTGAACCTGTGCTTGCGTGGTTAAAAACCTGTGTAGCAATCCAGGGATACCAGTGGAGCAGCCACTGTATATTCAGCTTCATAACACAATCCTCTCCTTTGGAAACCTTTAATGACTTGGCTGGGTTGAAGTGGACAACGCTAAAACTTGTCATGGTTGTTATCATTGCAGCTGCCAATTAGTACGACAATCATGTATTATTATTTTGCCAAGACCCCTTTCCTCAGTTAAACTGCATTTTGAATAGAAATAGTGGGGAATAAAGGTCTGTTTCCTTGTATTTAGCATTTTGAGAGTTGGAAAGAAGGAGGTCTGGTTTTAACAGCAAGACGAATGTGTGCAGAGTGGCCTTGCAGAGGTAACCTGAATGCACACTGAGGAGCAAATGTGAAACAAGAGCAGATCTCTGAGGGTCAAATGCCTTGCAAAAGTGCATCGTTAAGAGGGTAAACCTCCTAAATAAAATGACAGTACCTAGCACCAGTGGAAGAATCAGTCCCAAAACCACTATGGTGGGGAAAAACCTCTAAAGGTGCTGCAATGCATTTCAGATCCTTGTTTGAACCTTCTCTGAACTCTTCAGGCCATTAACTTACCAGCTCATCTCATTTAAACAACGTTATAAAAATAATCAAGTACTTCTGCCTCCATAAATCAAAGTTGAATACATTTACCTTAAAGAACCGGGATTTTCTTGGGTATTTACTCCTGACATTCAGGAAACAGAAGGAGTACAAAATGTTAAGGAGAAGCAGAACTCTCTGAGATGGGGCTGTGGGTAATTTTCCCTCTAAGCCTGTTTGGTGGTAAGTTAATTGACTCCCACATTACTGCAACAGCGATGTACTAAAGCGCTGGGTGCTCATTCCCTTCGTTATTTGACTGGGAAAGGCCATCTGTTCTACCCCATCCATCCACATGCACAGCATCTATTGTTGTCGATAGGATTCACACACACGTGGATCAAGGCAAGCATGTGCCTCTAACTGTTTTGAACCCTAGAACATGGATTTTTCATTTCCTTTGTTTCTTTGTGCTCACCCAGTAATAATACTTGTCATCTGAGAATTCATATTGATCTTGTCATTGCCTTAAAATTGGATGACAATTACTATCTTTGTCAAAATTCGATCTGATGAAATGGCTCCAATTAGGAAGGGAAAAGAAGGAATCCATCACGGCAGGGTACATTGCATTTGGCTTTAAGGCAGGGAAGCTTCTCTTAAAGGCGAACTGTTGGAAGAAGCAAACGGGAACAAGAAACAAGGACACAAGTCTCAAAAGCCACAGGAATGAGGTATATGTGAAATGAATGCAGTTCATATCCTTCTGCAAATGTGACTTGGAGCTCATCTGAAAACAAATGCCAGGAACTGTTGTTTTCCCCTCCTGGTCTGGTCAGACACAGTGGCAGTGGATGCCAGCCCTTCGTGCATTTTCAGATCCAGTTCTGATCACTGATGTAATTATAATGCATTATTTGCTGAAGTTCATGAAATGATAACAGCATAATTTACAGTATGCTTCCAGACACTGGTCTCACCTTGAAACTAAATGTAAAGAGGCAGTAAACGATTTAAAACCAAAAAGAGCAAGTGTACTTCCATCGCTACTAATACTGGCACTAAAGCAAACAACTCATCCCTGCTAATTGCAAATGAAACTGTGCTAATTGCAGAGTTTTTGGTTTATAAATTGGCCCTAAAAGTGAGTGTGCACATTTGTGTGTGTGAAAGGGTGGGGGAACCTTCTTCCCAAACAAAGATGTTTGTTTCATATGGAGGGAAAGTTTGATTCAATCAAAAAACTGCCAGTGTTTCGCTTCCAAGCAGGAAACAAAGGGGCAGTCAGCAATTCTGGTAAGGCCCTGCCTGGGAGCTGGGTGATCTGTGCTAGTGCTTGGCTCTGTCTGAAGGACTGGGAGCCTCCAGTCACCCAGCAGAAGGATCTCAGCTAAAGGCCAGTCTCAGAATCTGGTTTGGGTTGGAAGGGTCCTCAAAGCCCATCCAGCTCCAACCCCTGCCATGGGCAGGGACACCTTCCACTAGAGCAGCTTGCTCCAAGCCCCTGTGTCCAACCTGGCCTTGAACACTGCCAGGGATGGGGCAGCCACAGCTTCTCTGGGCACCCTGTGCCTCAGCACCCTCACAGGGAAGAGCTTCTGCCTAAGAGCTCAGCTCAGTCTCCCCTCTGGCAGGTTAAAGCCATTCCCCTTGGCCTGTCCCTACATCCCTTGTCCCAAGCCCCTCTCCAGGTTTCCTGCAGCCCCTTCAGGCACTGGAGCTGCTCTCAGGTCTCCCCTCCAGGAGCCTTCTCTTCTCCAGACTGACTCAGCCCAGCTCTCTCAGCCTGGCTCCAGAGCAGAGCTGCTCCAGCCCTCGCAACACCTCCGTGGCCTCTTCTGGACTCGCTCCAACAGCTCCATGTCCCTCTTGTGTTGGGGTTTCTCTGAACTGGGCCAGTAAATGCTGTTTCCTCACTAGGAAAAGTGTGTCAGGAATGGGGCTTTTGGATTTGTACAAGTCTGCGAGCTGCTGAACATGAGACTACGCAATCTTCCTCCCTGAAATACCACATTTCCTTCACATGGAAGAGCTCCACAAGCAACTGAGGGAACCCAACCAAGCACACCATGCTTTTAGCAGGTGGTTACTTGCCGAGCTAAAAATGTAGGATTCGTGTGATGAAGAAATGAGTCACCACACCTCGAACAGCAGCAGGCTCTTTGGTACAAGAAGGTGGGTGAGCTGATGCTAACAGGTCTTCCTCTAGCAAGCGGGGTAGACATGATTTCCTTAAACCAAAGTCTTTCTGTTTCCATTAGCTAAACCTACTTACAGATTCTGACCTACATTTGCAAGAGCTCCAGAATGCGACAGAACCGGGGAATTTGGTATTTGCTAGAATATGCAATCCAACCCATCTGAAAACACTATCTGCTAACTGAGCAAACACGGCAATCAGAAAAGTATACAACCCCCATGCAATTGTCCTGGACTTGTTTGCAACACACTGCTATTAATGAGCATCTGGGATGAGTATGGTATCTGGTACTATGGATCTCATGATCTGTACAATAATGGCTGATTTTAATTGACTTTTGCTTCATATAGCAAATCCCAATTGGAGAAGTTCCAGGATGCTGCTAGTGAAGAACTGTGGGCGGGTGCATGTTTTGAAGTGATGGTAAACATTGTGACATATACTGTGTGTACCACATATTCTCATATGCACATTTTGACTTTTGTTGCCTTGGCTTTCACACAGCATCGCTAACAGAGACATTCCTATTTGCCAGTTTGAGTGGAAATCTGTTAATATGTGAATACTCCTCGCCAGCATGTACCACCAGCACTGGACTTCCAGTACTTCTCCCATGAAACACCCAGCCCTGTGCGCTCAGAGGGGCTCTTTGCTCCCGTTTGAGCAGCGCTGGTGGGATTGGGCAAATGAGGAGTGATGAGAGCTGCTATTAGAAACCGTAACGTTGGGAACTTGTAACTCAGCTCAATATGATCCATTATTTACCAGTGTAACATCACCAAGAAGGTCTTGCTCCTTTACTGCCACAAATTCTTCCTTCCAAGAGATGCTGGTAGCTAATGCCAAGTTGGGTTAAGCCATTTTACCACTTAGACTACTATGGGTATTAAAATACCTTTAAAGGTCTGGGACTAACAGCCAGATTACCCGTATAATGTATTTTAATGATTAGCCAGCCCTTCTGCTTGAACTGAAAATTGTCCTGAATCCACAACAGCTCTTTGGAAACCTGGACTCAGCCAAGATTTGAACAGGTTTTTTAATCTGAGGCATTAAAAAGTCCCCTGCTACATATCCCATCCTGCTGGCTGCAATATCGTGTGGCCAATACTAGACTAACAATTTGGGTTTAAGCTCCTTCTAGAACAAACATTTGCATCACATACAGCAAATCTACAAGACATTTACAGGCGCTGAAGCTATGTGCATCCTCTCCCTAGCATTAGAGTGCCCAGGGCGCAGGGAGGGTGCTGCCCATGCCATTGCCCATGGTCCCCACAGATACTCCATTAGAGCAGCATCTCCTCTTTACCACTGACATAGGCTTTTTAAAGGGAAGGCACAAAAGAGGATACACTTTTCCTCCCTGCAGCACAACCACTTCTCACAGAGACCACCTGGTTGCAGATAGCTGTTAGACAAGATTCATGCAGGAGAGATTTGTGTCTGTGTGAGGGAGCCAGTGCAAAGTAGCTGCTCAAATCTGCTGTGCTGAACACACAATGAAAAAAATGCTGGTGAATGGGTGTTTCTGTGAGGTAATACTCCCATCACATCCAATTCTAACATTATCCAGCAAACTGCCTTGCCAGGAGCCTTCTTTGTATTGCAGGAAGCCATCTGTGATGGTAACTAAAATGAGAACAGAGCAGGATTCGCTGTGGAACGCTCGTCACAAGTACTCCCCTCAAGTGCACTCTCTGTGGTTCCCATGTTGTCAGAAGCAGCATCTCTCCGGAGGTGAGGAAGGTGTTACCTGCACAAGACCGACCAGAACGACCCCAAAATGGACACTGTGCCTTTCACCTACAGCCTTTCACAGGGGGTCTGTCCAACCTCCATGGCTGGAACCATAATTCGTCCTTGGCTGAGACCATTAATTGCTATGGAGATGGTGGGTGGGACAGCAGATCATTCTGAACACGTTATCTAAAGCCTCAGTTTCAGTCTTTTTAACATATCTCTTGGCAGAAAGTGCTGATTGTTTTCATTGATCTCGGCTGCTTCTGGTTTAATTTTTCTTTCTGTATCTCCAAGTCTCTATCTTGGGTCTCTTTCTTTGCCAAACTATTCATTTACTGCAGGATAATCATGAGGTTTTGTTTCAGATAACTTCCTATTTTGTCCATCTTTCCGTTCTATCGTCCATGTATTTTGCTCTGCAAATTTCGCCTTACCTTGCAGTGGCAAGTGGCTATGTGCTAATGCCAATATTACTTCTTCAGAATCCTCTTTCCTTGCATCATCCAGGGTTTAAGTGGAAAGCCTTCAGCACACTGCAAATATCACTCCTGAGAATACCCATCTTTTGAGGTAGCTGATTTTAATTAAAGAATACTCTCTCTCCCACCCCCCTCCTCTCTTTGGATTATACTTTAATTTCAGTCTCTATCACAACAGTAGATACTTCTTAGATAAAATGTATTTTCATCTCTTTTCACCCATGATTATCTGCAGTTCTTAAACACTGGGGGTCAGATGCCGGTCCCTAGTTGATGTAGTTCAGGAATAATTCTATTCAAAGGAATTAATTCAGAACAAAATTGGCATTAAGTTCAAAATAAGACAAGATGTTCATAACATTTTGCTCTTATTACCTATGCGAGAGTGAAGCTCTCAGAATTATCAGTAATCACAATTGTGGTAATAAACAATAATCTCTGAAAGGTATTAACACCTTTACCTGAGCATTTTAGACATAAATGCATTAAACTGCTGTCATAGGATGAAATGTCATTATCCTAATTTTACACAAGGGGAATAAAAGGTGGCAGGAAGTTAGGAAAGCAGCTGAAAGTCATAACAAGAACTGAACCATCTCCTGATCTCCTGCTTCTAATCCCCTAAGCACAGAGAGAATCTGCTCCCAAGGGATATAAAATTGAGGTCTTGAGAGGTAATGGTTATGAAAGAATCAACACTATTCCAACACAAGTGCACTTTGAGTTTCTGCCTCCATCTTCTTGCCAAATGATGACTGAAATACTGTCGGTATCATATCTGAAATGGTTTGTGCACGATTAATTTGCACAGTCAGACCATTTCCACATTTCTCACAGAAGGGTGGTTGAAGTATGGTCCTGGGCAGACAAAGTCCAGCTACAGATTTAAAGCTTTACTGCTGCAAAGGAAGCTGGAGGGAAGCCGTGCCACTTTTGAAGCCAAAAGCAAAGCTTCTTATTATGGCAGAACATGGATCCTGGCCAGGGTCCCTATGGCTGTGAGGACCCCCTGCAACCAATCAGTGCTTCTTCATATGTAATGTATGGATGTGCATATACATACATATCTATATGTGTGACAGTGAAGCACAGATGAATATAAACCCACAGAGAAACTATGGGATGAGTTCAAGTTGGCAAGACGGGCTTGATCTATTTTCTGTCTACTGAGTGATATGAAGCAAGTTGTTGAGTCATTGCACCAGCCATTATTATAAGATTGGTTTTCCCCCTTTTCTTTTATCTGCTTTTTGCTTCCTTGTTTCAATGCCCACTCCACAATATAGATAGGCATCTCTGCTTGGCCATGCACTTCTGATCTACACAGAATCAAAGACAAAACTATGCATGTAAGATAAGTGTAGGAATAAAATGTGCCTTGGCAAAGTGCTTGAAACTGCCTTTCTGCCAGTAAGCCATTAATTTGCACTTCTTTGTTTTCTCCAAGCTCAGAATAATTCCCATCTGCCTTGACTCACTATCTAGCACAGAAAGGAAGAGGTCCCTTTTCTGAGAATGGATGAAATAGGAAAGGTTTTGTATTAATGAAGAATGAGGCTTGGAATTCTGGGCTTTCTAACACTGGGACCAAAAATAACTTGAGGTCCTGCTATTTTAATTAACTTCATTATGATAAGTCTGCCTCTTCTCTCTGTGTATGTTTTTCCAGCTTTTGTCTTCCTGGCCTGCCTATAATATACGTATTCCCCTTCCTTCTTTCCTCTCGCTGAAGCTGAAGATGCAATCACATCTATGAGCCATCTGGTTTTCAGTTTACTCTTTTCCTCCATTGCACCGATGGGCTCTCTCGTTTTTCTGTCAGGCCAACAGTTTGGCTCCTGTTTGTCTAAGTTATGTTAACACGCTGTTCCTCTTTGGGCACTCACTCTGCCTATTGTATTTGCTGAAATTAAACACCAGGGATTGTCTTAATTTTATTTTCTTCATCAGCCCAGGGAATATCCTCTACCTTTACAGCTGCTCTTCCTCCTTTTGTTGTTCCAGGGAACATTTTACGACTCTTGCTAAATATAGGCTAATATCTTATTTTTCTGTCCTCTCCAGATCATTCCCTTGATGAATGGCCTGGGAATGTTCCTGTGCCCAGTGAGGAATCTACTCATATGGGGTCAGACCCCTCCCAAAGGAAGCGGAGGAATCCCTGCAGCGCTCCCCAAGGGACAGGAACCCACGATGAGCACAGTGAAGGGCTTGGCCACCCCCTGTTGTTCATTTCTGTTCTACACCTTTGAGAATGGGAAACCCCTTCCAGGGGTTTGTTCACCCATGAAATGAGTGGGTACGTGCAAGGAAGCCTCTTGCATTGCCATAGCCAACTACCGACACAGCCCAGCAAGGTTGTGCTGGGGAGGTAGACTTGTAACCCTGAGTTGTAGCAGGCAGCTGTAGATTCCCAAGATGGCTGGAAAGTTCCAAGTAATCACAATATGGAGCATAATGTGGACTTATATTTGTTACCTTACTTCCCTATAGTGCCTCCCCAGAGTCTTCCGAGGCATTCCATTCTTTAATAACCAGAAAGTGCTCAGAGATTTTTCTAATGAAAATGATATAAGAGCACACACAGTGTTATTATTAAAACCTCTCCCTTTTTCTCTAGGAACTGCTAAAATACATTTACAGTTTATATCCTTTTTGGTGAGCATTAAACTTTCTAATTTAAAACAATAAAGCCCTGGTTTGCTTGCTCACTTTCCCTTCTGTTTCAGAAGCATAAGTCACTTTTTAAACTCCTCTTATTTTGCTGAGTGATTTTTGGATTTCAATAAAAGTAACGCTGCGGTTACGACACTTTGTGAGATAAGCAAAGAGATTTTTTTTTACAGCACAATTATGGAAATTTTAAAGAATCTTATAAATAACCTGCTATTTGCATATATGAGATAAGCATATTTTAGTAATGGCTATGACAGGCTAGCGAGGAAAATGTGTGGGACAGCTATAGAGCAAATACATCCAAACATAGCCACAGGGTGGTGGGGTGCGTATGCACGTGAGCAGAGAAGCCGATGCTCAGTGGGCACAGGATCCCTGGGAGTGCATGGGGCTCCCTAAGGAGAGGAACCACCTAAAGCTCAGTTTTTCCACTTGCAGATGCAAGATCAGCATTCTTTTTCCTCTGTAACAAGGCATTTTGCTACATCCAGATGGTGTGCACTTAGATATGAGTTAATACGCTGGGGGCTGGGTTTTGTTTCCTCTTCCCAGGGTACAAAGGCTTGGTTTTGCTTGGACCTCAGGGTATAGATGTGCTGTATCTTGGCTGGCCAGGCTTGGGGCTGGGGGACATGGGAGCCTGTGGCTTGTGCTGCCCATTCCATGGGCTTTGCCTGCTTGTGGCCATCACGCCTCATAGCAGCAAGGGTTAAGAGCCTCCCTACAGCACATCACTGATGCTAAGGCACAGCAGGCTGATGGTTACTCCAGGCTGCCCAAAGACTAACATAGTCCTAAATGTTCCTGGAAAACCCTGTCTTCAGCACAGGCCCATGTCTTCATTTAGGATGGAATGAGCATGTAGCCATAGCTGCCTGAAGTTTCCAAGAGGCTGAATGAACTGAACTGGTCTGTGCACGCTCTTATTCTTTTATGTGTCTTTGTATTTTTAAGTAAGAAATTGCTCTTCTGGTCATGCTTCAGAGCCGTTAGGAAGCTCAGAAAATTAGTGTGGCAATTTCCTCCGTCCTTTGTTGGAGAGGAAGAGTCCACACGCACAAAAACTGCACTGGCATCTCAGCTGCATAAATAGCCTAAATTGCTGTCAAACAAAAAGGCGATTTAACTAACAGAACCCCCAAACAACCGACCCCCCCTCCACACACACTTTGCTGTCCCCATTAAAATGGCAGGTTTCCATTCTGTGGGTCTCCCAGCCATCTGCTTAGCCCTTGAAAGAGTCCTTGAGAAAGCCAAAAAATGAAAACCACTTACTTGCTGAAAACTAATCTTGGCTTCCTGGTGCCTCTGCTTTCAGGGGAGTTCCACTCGAGGCTTGATTTCTCTAAGTGCAGATCCTCAGTATGTCCTGAACAATTAGATGCCTTTGAGGATGTTGAAAGCTAGACATGAAAAAACAAATCAATCAGGAGGCTTGTTTGACAACTGACACTGTAATGCAAAAAACCCACCGCTAAATCACATCATCATTAAAGAAACACCCCAAAAAGCCTCAAACCCAAAGTCCAAACTTAACAGAAAACATACCAAACAAACCCTTGCCTCTAGGTTTTAAACCAGACATTTTTCTTACCAAGTTTTCATTAGTCTGCCTAGAAAAGAGAACTGCAGAGGTACACATCAATCTTTTCCTTCCCCTGCTGAGGCAGATGACCTTTATGAGAAGCCGAAGGTCCCCGGCTTGTGCAGCGCAGCCCTGGACCCTCCAAAGGGTGCTTGGGGGTTACTAATGGATTTCCTCTGGCCCCTGGTGGCTGCAGATGCTTCTTCCTCACCAGCGAATTGGGAGGAGATGGGGTGAGAGCAGCCTATGGGGTTACGGGGAGCCCCTAAACACAGCCCTGGGCAGAAGGTGGGTGCTGGCACGAGGCATCCAAAGGCAGCAAGCAGGATGAAAGCTCCCCAAGCTGCAGGTAATGATGTTGTAGTTTTAACCAGGCTCTCGCAGAAGCCTGGCCCTTCTGCAATGTAGACAGGTAGGATTACAAGCAATCGCTGATTCCCAAGCAGTTGATGTTCACAGGAGAAACAGAAGAGCAAGGGAAGGGGCAGTTTTGCCTGCTCAGCTAATGATCCTTGACTCTCTTACTTTGTGTTTGTGGTGGCCACCACAGTGAGGTCACACATGAAACTGTGGAAGCGCGAGGTGTCTTTATTAAACGTATCAATGGAGTTTATTAAATGGAACACAGGGTACTGGGTAGTGTAAGCTACCGCTGGATGGGCTCTGGGTCACGCAATCCTCCCGCCTTCGTGTCACCGGCTCTTGGATTAATACCATGAGCTCACAGCATGGGCCTGATTAGAAGGCCGGGTCCCAGATGGTTTTACCTCTGCCCTCTGTTAAGTCTTTGTTTGCAACGTGAGCAACAAGCTTTTCAGCTCATCACCACGGCTCCACATTCAGAGCGCTCAGGTCTTTAACCACCTCCGGCAGATGCCGTGTTCAAAACCCCCGTCCGGCAGGAGCAGGGCACAGAGGTGGAATCATTATCTCCTATTGTCCCATGGAGTGTTTGGGCTCTGGAAATTCTGCCTTTTTGAACATTTTTTGCTTTTCATCTTCCCCCCCCACACTTTTCTTCTCGTTTTCAACCTGCACCAGGAGGGCAAAGAGAAAAGGCTGCTGAAAGACGTTTTTAGCTTGCTTTCTCTCAAGGGATTCCAGTTCATGGCAATTAAACTAGTCGCTTTGACAGGAAAAAGTAGTGAGTTAGAGACCCTTCATCGTAACAAGGCACTTTTCCTCTTTGGAGCCCCTGGATTGCTTGCATAGACTGGGGAGGGCCAAAGATGGAGAAAGCAAAGAAAAGCTCAGGCTGCGCTGAGGGGTGAGGGAGTGTTCCATGTAATTCATGGCATGCAGATGGGAGGAAGGGATTTGGCATGATGGTGATCACTGTGTGATTAGAGGTGACAGGAACAGTAGTGCATGGCTGTGCCTACAGTACTTGTTAGCAGACTGCTGGCCTCTCAGAAAGAGGGATGTCTCTTTGTTAAATACAATACTTGAAAAATTAAGTGGATGGGACTCTGTAAAATGGAGGAAAGAGCAAAGGAAATCAAACGTGAGGACTTTGGAACTGTTGGGTGACACCGTTCTTCTAACAGCCACAACAAAGCATGACTAGATGTGGAAAAGTGGGACTAATGCAGCTTTAAGCCATCCCAGTTCTGGATGATCAGGGAACTAGGACATCTCAGGGACACAGGCCATGCTGCTGTCCAATATTGAGTGTATCAAGGCCCATTCAATGGTTTTATCACACTGACCACTCATACGGACTGCACAATGTGCTTTGCTCAGACAGAGGAAGTCCAAACTAGCCAGGAGGAGGATGCAACCACCTTGGGCAGCATCACTGACAGCTCTGCTCCTTCCAGTCCTATTCTCCCTACTGTAACACAAAGGGAACTCCACGTAGACCTTGCCCTGATACAAGAGGCAGAAGAGAAAGAACCCAAGCACTGTTAACCATGTTCCCAGCTTTGGCAGCATCAATGCCCAACACAGCAGCTGGAAGAGCTATTCTTACACATGACAGCAAATCCATGTTTCTGGGCTGATCCAAGCCTAGTGACTGGTTAACAGTCACTCTTTTATGTGATTTTAAAAAATAAAGACCGTTTTTCCTGCAGCTTAGCCTTTTTCTGCTCTCCAAAGCTTGGGCTGTGATTGATGAAACTGCCTCGCGTTGTCAGAACTTACTTGAACTAATATACAATGGAAATGCCTTTATCTGTGCTAATGCCAGATCCATGCCAGCCCAAGTTGTGTTTCTTTCCAGGAAACCCATGATATACACCTGGCAGCCTACTTGCCATTCTTCATGTTGGTTATTTACTGTTCTCTACCTTTTATCTATTCTATGAACATTTTGCCCTAATTGCTCAGCTATTTCTTGATAATCCTACTGCAGTTTGTCAAATCCTTTTATCCATTAATCTGTGAGACCCTTCAGTTGCTATTCAACTGCTACAGAGGTTTTTCACCACCAATGGCTGTCAGTCACATCTCCCTTCATGTCATGGTCTTAAAAGGAATATAATCACGGCTGACCGTAGTCATTTGTGGAGCCAATTAGATGGGAACACCACATCCTAACTTTCACTGTTCATCTGTACTAACACCCTTAAAGCTTCCTTTAGAAGCCAAGTTCTTCCTACCCCGAGGTTTGTGGGTATTCTGCTGTGTGTAGTTTTATTCTTAGCTGGGCAAAACCCTCATTCAGCAAAATGAAATCCTTCACCCTTGTTTGCTCCCACCTCGGGGCAGCACACCTTACAATGCAGCTGGGATTCCTGCCTCTTCTACTGAGCGAGGCGAGACCTGCCCCACTGCCTCCTGCTCTTCTTTACATGGACTGGAGCAAAACTCCTGCAAGCCTTATCTTAGGGGAGCTTGAACCACCTGTAAAGCAGAGTTCTGGCTTATGTGGATGCGTTTTGACAGAGACAATTAAACCTGCACAGGCCACTGCACACCAGGAGGCTGCAGAATCTGACATGTTCAGCACACTCCACCATTAATATATGGAGGTGCTGTGTCCCATGCTCTTTCCCAGGACTAATTCCTAATTCATTAATCTGAGGGTCCCTTGTGCCAACCAAGAGCTAGATATGCATCACCTTGTGCTGTACTGAACACAATGCATTCCAAGCAAGCATGACTGGTGTGTTGTGCCATTGGCCTTCCTCCAACAATATCATCCTCATTCCTTTTGACAAGGAGTTGTGGTGTCAGTAAGACTGAAGATACACAGACCTGGAACACGGGCTTTTGTGCCAGATTGGCACCTTCTTCCTGGCTAAGAGAGGCAAACCACATATGAAGAGGGTTCCTGCATTCAGAGAGCCCACCACTGCAGCCTGGGCTGGGGCTGGCTTCAGCCGTAACCAAGCTGCCTGGTTCTCTGCACCCTGCTCCCACTGCCTAGCTTTCTCTAAGAGCTTAGCTGGATGACGACTCACTTCAGTGAGCATCAGAATAAAACCCTGCATACAATTAAATGTGCCTTGCAGCGCTCTTCGCTAGGCAGAGCGGTGGGGCTGGGCAGCGTCTGCATTAATTCCACACTCTGTTTATCACAAGTCTGGCCTTCAATACCTAGCATTGCTCCTAAATATATTACCTCTTGTTGCACTAATTGAACCTTTTGTCTGTTGGCTTTAAATCCTTCTTCCTGGGTTGCAGCCAAAAGCTTCTCTCCGCTGACAGGCTTGTCCTTCAGAATCCCTCCAGTTCAGGTATGATCCATATGTGATGTTACATGCTCCCTGGACCTGCAGGCTGCTTTCTCCCACATTCAGATGATGCGGATGTGACAGGTCACAGGAGCTTGCAAAATCCTTGAGGAGCTCACGTGCAACAATTTTGCTTCTCCTGAAATGTAAAAACCACAAACTTTTACCAACATTTCGCTGTTGAAAGGCGAAAGAAAAATGCATTTGCTAGCTCCATGTCTGAAAACCACTTAGCTCCTTGTACTATTGCAGTCGTAATTTCTGACATTTTAACAAGGAGAGGTGATGTTTGCGGAGCTACAGCATTTAATGCTCTGAAATCCACAGGCAGATGCATCTTCCTATCTCCCTTTAATACCAGCCACCCTGGGAATTACACCCACTGGGTCACTGCACTGACATTCCTTGATCCACCAGGCTTTCTGGGCTCTGCTTGGGTACTTACATCCTTTCTGCAGTCTTGGATCAAGCCCCGTTATTAAAGCAAAGGCATTAATCTTTCCATACTCCATAGTCCAACTTATCTCAGGCTTACGCTTGCAGAAAGGTAACTCACCCTCATTGTGAGGTGGCATGACTATTTCAGGAACCTTTACAGGAGTACATCATTTTGTACGTAAGGCAATTAGGAGCGCTTCTCTTTCTGCATTATCCTTCCAAAGTTAGTCAGATCTAAGGTAACCCATTTTGTTTCAGGAATAGTTGCTGAAAAGCCCATTTTTATTATCCTGCACATGACACTGAATACAAGAAAACTCAGCCACGCTCTGCAGTGAGCAGTTTGCACTGGGAGAGGGTGTAGGAGCAGAGCTGATACACTCCCTGCACCACAGGAGACCACTGTACACTCTTGTCTCCATGATGTACTTCGTAGGCACCCACGCTATCACAAAATAGCAATTCCAATAGTCACTGAGGCACCAGAATCTAATAACAGCTCGGGCTCCCAGTATCTCGGTTTTCATTGCTACTGCACAGTTCTGCCAATTTATGCATTAAGACTCTAATGGGTTTTATAGTCCACCTAGCCAGGTCTTCTCCCAGGCTCCGTAGCTCCTTCCAAGCCCTGTTTCACATCTACTTCAAATCCCATTTCCAAGACTTATCCAGTCGAGACAAAACACTCGCTGCCTTCCTGCGGGCAGAGTGCCACACACTGCAGGACTGCAAAGTTCCCTCTCATCCTCCAGAGCTTTGGGCTGGTTTGTCCTCACGACCCTGAGTAGTGGAAGTTATTATCACTGCCACCAATGGCTTTGACCACATTTATCTCTAGTTCCTTTTCTTTCCAAAGAACCCTCCCAGCCCCCCATTTATGTCAGCAGAGTTCCAGGTCCTGTTGTCATGCCTAACCTCTAGCACTGCGATTCTGAATCCCCGTTTGGAATCAATGGGCCCTCAGGCTCCCCCAGCAATAATGCAGCAGCTATCCCAGGAGTTGTTTTCTAGCAGTAATGATTCCAAACCCTCATCTGGGTTTTAATTTTCTTCCAGCTTCAATGCCAAACCAGTTCAAAATCCCAACACTCATCATAACAACCAGAGCCTACTTTCTCTCCCCACTGCAGGGAGCAGTGCCATGCAGAGTCCAATCAGTGGGCATTCTGCCAGCATTAGTTCCAGGATTTCCATCAGAATTGGTCTAACTGGGCTGTTTGCCTAAAGCCACAATCCACTCCACACAAATATCCCCATTCCATAGTGAAAGCTCAGCTTGGAGTAGTAACCAAGTCTTTCAGTGGTCTCTCTTTCATGCTGGTCCCTGTCTCCCTGCATTAGCGGCATTCTAAGCCATGATGGGATCCCCCATCTATACCATGACAGGATTCTCTTTATCCATTTATTTACTCTACTTATTACAGCTTGTAGCTCATTATGCAAAGGACCATAAGTTCCTGGGGTACGGCCTGGGTGAAATGGGATCATTCTACATGTCTCCATCCCAGTCATCACGGTCACTACTCCTTTCCCAGTCAGCACTGCAATCAGTCTATCCAGTACAGCTGACAACTTCTGCTTATTTTTCTCACTTGCTTGCTTACTGGAGTCTCAGAACTCAAGTGTTCTTGTTCACCCTATGTGGCAATGATTTGATTTCTATTCCTGCGCTGCTCAGCCTCTCACAGCCTCGTGCTCATGGACTTGACTGCTGGGTTGCCACCAATCTGCCACCAGTAAAATGCAGTCTGGTGATGCCTTCAGACACCCCTTTCCCTGCCAGCATGTAGCAGAATAAAAATGGCTTGGTTTATATCTCTTCTACTGCACAACACTGGAGAAGCTCAGCGCGGCTCGTACTGCCTTGTACCAGGCAATGTGGGGGCATTTCCATGTGCATTAATACACCTAAACGCCAAAGCTGAGGAAAGACCAAGCCTGACAGCGGTGAGTCCTTGTTCAGATCTCTGGATGGAAGACAGCATCTTTTGGCTGCTGATGAGGACTGTGGTGCCCATGCACTATTACATCCTCTGGCTTCCCTTATACAGTCTAGTTTCAAAGGAAAACACTCCTCATCTGCCAGTCCCAACCCTTTGTCTCTAGGGTTAGCTTTGCAAATACAGCTTTGGGTGACTATATTATGTACGACTAAATGATCATTCTGTGAAACAGACACTAGTTTCCAACAGTTTTCCAGCCTGCTTACTTCAGATCTACCCATTTGCTTTGGGCTGGCAGGAGACCCACTGCGTGCCTAAGATACTCACGGTAAGCTGTGCTGTAGCCCATGTCATTTTCTGTATCATAACCCTTCTTATGAATGATCTTCTCACCTAGCCTCTGTAACTCCTCCTTGCTCATCCTATGTGCTCTTCCCTGTGAAGGTGGTGAGGCACTGGAACAGGTTGTCCAAAGAAGTGGTAAATGTTCCATCCCTGGCACTGTCCAAGGCCAGGTTGGAGAGAGCCTTGGGCAACACAGTCTAGTGTGAGGTGTCCCTGCCCATGGCATTGGAACTGGATGATCTTAAGGTCCCTTCCAACCCATTCTATGATTCTATGGTTTTATGATTCTATGGTTCTATGACAGAAAGCTGTAGAGCTCCTTCAAAAACATGTTGCTGAACATGGGAAGCACACAGAAAACAGATCTTCCTGCCCTTTTGTGGCATAACCCGTGAACCACACCACCCTTGGCTGTCAGGCAGGGTATGGTGCCTGAAGGACCATGCAGGGAGCAAGGGCTCACCTGCCCCATGGTGGTCCTCCTGTAGTGTGTGGGTCCCTGATGGCACTGGTTCCTCTGCACGTCTGCTCATACAAGTTGTGATTTCCCATGCTACACTGTGGCAGCAACGCTGCTCATGCAGTGAAGGACCCTGTGATTTGTGGCCCTATAAAAGCTGAAAAACTCCATCATTGCCTTTTATATATAATTGAAAACACAATAATTGACTGCAGTGTCAACTAAAGAAGGCAGGCAGCACCCTTGGAGATACACACACACATTGACGGGCACACACACACACACAGAGCCTCCTGCTGCCAGCCAGGCAGTGCTGCGTGACTTGTCTTAATGGAAGGCTTAAAATAAATCAGAATTATTTCCAGATTAGAGGGAGAAAAAGCCCTGTGAAGATGTTTCAGCCCAAGCACAAAGCACACAAAGAGAGCAGTCTCTTTGCCAGGCAGCACTGCGTTTTCTTTCCTGCGGTCCTTTGCTCTCTGCCCTCCTGCTCCCACAACCTGGCTTAACCTTCTTTTTCTGTCTGATGCAGGTGAACACAGCGCATTGTGAAGCTGCTGCATCCACCCCGGCGTGTCTGTGAGCAGTTATGTGCCTCTCAGACTTTCTGCTTTCATATTCTTCACAGAGGTTTCAGCCAAGCTCCCCAGACCAATGTGGCTCCTTTCTGAACTCAGTTTCTACAGCTTTCAATACCCGTCTACAACCATGGTACCTAAGACCATAAATTCTGTTCCTCCTGGTATGACCTAACCAAGACCTAATCCTACAGAGCGTTTGACTCAAGGCCATGGCATCTGGCAGAGTCCATAGCAGGGGATCAGGAATACATGGGAATGTTGTCCATGTCTTTGCCAGCTCAAGGCTCACAAATGCATCACACCTGATGGATCTGGTGCTCCCACCTCTGATGCTCTGAATATTGGTATTTCAGAGCAAAACTAAAAGGTTTTCTCTTCTGCAATGGTGGGGGAACCACTGCAGGCAACTCAGTCATTTCAGTGTCAAAGCACATGGGAACCCTGCATGATTTCCCTGGCGCTTTCACTGGAGAACAAAGCCTGGAAGACATGCTACATGGTATCTCACACAGCATAGGCATGAAGGAGATGGGAAGGGTGAGATGGGCATTGAAGGAGATGGGAGGAAAGAGGGACAAAGGGTGAAACAGAATCAAAACCCCTTCCCCAAACCCCACCATCACCCCCCCCTTCATCTCTTTACACTGGGAGAACTGCCCAAGTGTGTCATTTTGTTTACCTCGGGTGCTTTTAGGGCAAATCATAGAAACAGGCTGGTTTACTCTCTTTTTTAGGCAGTTTCACTTTCAGCTTCTTCTGCACAAACAACACGCTACAATTTGGGGGTTGCAAAGGCTGCAGGGAAATATTGATTTCCCCACAATAACACTAAAACAGTTCGACCCAACATTTTCTGAAGGCTTTTACAAAACATACATTTTGAGGGACAAGCCTGACTTGACAGACGACTTTTAAAGAGCGCTGCCTTTCTTGCAGCTGCAGTAGAGCTGTTATTTACTCCTTCTTATTACAGAAAGAGAATTGTTGGTGCTGGAAATGCCTTTTACTTAGGTAAATAGCTCTAAAGTTCCAGATTATCTGGCTATGGGAAAAGGTGCAGTGTAAGGCAAGGAAAGTTCTAATTATTCAGCTAATTAAAAAAGCCTTAATTATAATATGGAATAATTAATTTCTTTTGATACTTACAACTCAGACACTCCCTTGTATACCTCAGGGGTCCCGAAGTCTTAGTGAATGTAACAATGGGAACTGCTTCTTAGAAAAGCCAGCTGTCTCTAAGGCTTTTCTTAGCTTGGCAATAGTTCTGTATATGAGAATAGGGACTGATGGCCAATAGCATAGCTATTCCTGAGCCATCAGATCTCAAATGCAGAAGGTCATATGCCACCTCCGCTATCAAAGCATTCCAAAAAAAGACACCAAAGTACCACGAAGTGCACTACTGCACTGCGCAAACCGCAGCTCAGCTCGGCTCAGCATCACAGCTCCAATCACAGCCCCCTGTGGGGTACCACTGGACTAGGAACTCCAGAGCCGGTCTTTCTTTAAAGCACTCTGTCCCACAGCCTCATCAGACTTCCTTCCTGCCTTGTGAAAGTGCTCCGTGTCATCCAGCCAAGTGACAGTCCAGGAGCAGTGCTGCTCCTACACCAGCTTTAATGTGCCTTCTGTCAGCGCTGCGCTCACAGGGGCACCGGGGATCACAGCTAACCCCTCCAGAGATGAGTAGCCCAGATGGACACACAGGGTCAGGGGATGCCAAGAGGGAAAGGAGGCTTATACTTCCACTCAAAGCCATTGCAGGGACCTTCTCCCTCTTTATGTGCCATTTGCCTCAATTAGAGAGCCCTAATCAGTGTAATGCAAGGTAACAGATCTTAGCTTCTATCCTCTCCTTCTGGGTGGTGACTGATGTTGCCACCTCCTCTGACTTCTGGGGCTTAGCTGCTCCTCTTGGCTAGGAAAACAGTCCAACTATGAAGGACGTGGGCTTTATTTGCACCCTAGTCCCTCACATCCAAAAACATATGCAGTGTCAACTGGGGTGGGAGGGGAAGCTAAAGACACCCTAAAGTCAGCTGGGAAACACTGAATATACTCAGATGTTATAAACCTTGAGAGTAAGGGATGGAGGAGTCAGTGCAGGGCCGCTGGGTCTGACAAGAAAGGAGCTATTTCTTGGGACATTTGCCTTTTTCCAAAGTTAGCCAATAGAAAAGGCTTGATTCAGTGAGGGCCTGCAAAGAATTGCTCTGGGAGATCAGTATCAGCTAACGTATTACTCTAGCATTCAATACACCATCACTTTTCTGTGTTCTCCCTTTACACATCAGTGTAAAGCAGCCACTGGGAAGTGTGGTGTGCCCAGGGAGAACCTGCTGACATGGAGCCAGCAGAAACTGATCTTTCATGCTATGCTGACTCATTTCTTCCGAAGAGCATCTTAAAAGGCCAGATTTCTGAGAGCTTTTGACACTCTCAGGTGCAGCATCTCAGCCTTAAAGTTGGTGACACTTCAGCACTATCTCTACCTTTCCATGTTTCCTACAGCACATCATGCAAGAGGATCCTTCCCCACCCCTTCATCCTCTTGGAGGCTTCTGGAGGTCAAGGCAGGACAATAACACAACACACAGTTGTTATATGCATGGTGATGGGCACTCAGTGGAACTGATTGTTAATATTACTCATAATGAACAATACATTTGCCCCGTTTCTGCTCCTGGTGGAACGCTAATTCCCAGTGAAAGCAGTTGTGGCATCTTATTTCTTGCTCAAGGCTCTAAATCTCTTCTCCACCCATTCATGTGTCATAGATAAGAGCCGCATTTACATCCCGTCAGTCACAGCCAGCTGCACAAGGAGGTGATGCCACTTCACGCAGGTTCGTTAGCAATGCAAGACCCTTGCTCAGAACAGTAAACTTCTTTCTGGCATCTTTGATGGCAAATCAGGAAAAGGAAAATTCAATTACATTTCAAACCCTAATAAAATTCACTTATCTTTGCTATTTTTAAAATATACCCTGCATGTGCCACTCACACGCGATCGTCTCCCTCTTAAAATGCAGTAAACCTTGTGTGCATCCTCACTCATCTCCTCTGTGAAGAATTAGACAGAATTAATAAGCTGGGATATTTGAATAAAATCCTTTTTATTTCATGGCCTGATTTTACTTCCATAAACTCTGCATTTATAGCAACCTCATAAATTACCAATGTATGTGGGAAATAAATACTCCTTGTCTCTCCTACTAAGCCTGCAGACTTAGCGAGCACATCTCTCAGAATCGCAGGAAAAGGAAAGGATATTTTCTTTTTGACTCATTCAACTGGAAATACAATTTTGAGAAAAGCAAAGCAGTGTTTCCCTTTCACTGTTTCCATTTCATTTGGGCTGATAAATGCCTCTGGGACACAGCATTTCTGGTTTTACCTTTTCTCAGCTGTCTGTCTTTCTCTCTTTCTCCCTCTTCCCCCCTGTTTCAACTGGCCTAAAAATAAGCCTGGCAGCTGCAGAGTGTTGGCTGTCATAGGGATCGTTGGTATATGACCTTCTGTCCATAATGGAAGAGGTCTGGTTTCCTCTAGACAGGCACTGAGCAAGCTGACTATCTCCACTGATGGCATTAACCAAAGGATGTTTCAGAGATGTCAGCATCCCATGGTTAGGTAGGCAGCCAGATGTGAATGATGGGACTTCATTACAAACAGTCCTATCCAATAAAAGCATGTTAAGACTTTGAAAGAAAAGAAAGCCACTGTGAATTCATGTCCTTCTTTCTGCTGCTGCTGGCAGCAAGGCACTGAATTAGTGTGAAAATTGAGCAAAAATTAATCTTTGCTTCATAATCCATTATTGAAAAGGGAACACTCACTCACTATAATTTCCAAGTCACTGCTACAGCAAAGTCATTCTGAAACCTGTAAGTTTGCCATAGAGGAAAAATAGCAACATAAGACTAGGTCTTGAGACTTGCCAGAGTGCCAGACTCCTGATCTGCTTACTGCATTTACCATTCACAATTATGCATTGTAGTGAGAGCCTTCCCAAGGTCACCTCAAACACCTCAGAGCCCTCAAACATTCGTCTCTGATTCCTAAAAGCTAACATGGACATGGAGAAAGCCTGACTGAGTCACTGGGGTCACTCCCAGTTACCAGAGAGCATCAGGAGCAGAGCCCTGCAGCAAACCAAGAGCCTCTGATCATAGTGAAGCCCATGGCCACACCGTAGCTCAGTCACCGAAGTGGCTGGCCACACGCTCCCTGCAGACACCCGTAAGGAAATGATGGGCAAGCTGGGATCATGTACACTAGGTTCACCAGCACCTCTACTAGCCCCAAATCCTGCTGCTGGCAGAGATATGGGACTCGGTACCTTTTCATGCCTGCAATAGCTGGAGTGATCATAGTGTAGGAGAGCACAGAGTTTGTTTAGTCAGGGTTTCCCTTCAGCACAGCTATCACTTGAACATCAATTTCTTTGTCTATACCATGCTGAAAATGAGAAGAGACAAACTACACAGCTGTGTGCCATTTGTCCTGAGCCTGCCCGCTGTCCTCCAGCCTTGTGTGTGATTCTGGAGAGCAGGAAGGTTGAGAGGATAAATCAGAGAAACACTATGTGGCTATAGGAACCAAGCCCAGACCTTTAGGAAGGCTTGAACCAGGTCACTGAATCTCTCTGTGCCTGATTCTCCTTCCTGAAACATGGCACTAAAACACATTTCATGCTTACGTATGTAGATTATGTTTGGTCTCCTGCTAGCTTGCTTGCAACCTGGGATGCTGGTCTCTGCTGGGGTCCGTAAGATTTAATGTAATACAACAACTCTACTAACAACAAAATACATATGTTACTGAGCACGACACTCATACACACAAATCTGGCTCCTGCTATGACACAAGAAAGGACTAGCAGGGAAATTTGTATTTTGTTTCTGCTGTTAGGAGAAAGAAAAGGCAACAAACAAACAATAATGGTAGACTATAAAACAGCAATAAAAAGAATGGAGATTAAACGGCAGCATGCAGGCACTTTAACAGAAATAAATAGCCAAAAATGCCTAAATTTGTTTCCATTGTGTCTGAAAAATAAATCCAGGATAGAAAAAGCCTCTCTTCCCTTCCCTCTCCCCGTGCCACAGGCTGCCTAAAAAAAGATATTATGGAAGGAGAAGACTGATGCCTACTTTGAGAATGTGTCAACTTTTAAACAGCTTGAATATTCAAATTGGAATAAAAATATTCCTTCAATTAAAAATTATTAAAATTAGCTCAAAGTAGTTTTTTTTTTGGTGTGTTCACTGCAAGAATTTAATAGGATCTAGTGCTCAGCAAAGCTTTGAAGCAAAAATAACGTCTCAGGAGCTCATTACGCATTAAATCCTATCAAAAAGCAGGATCCCACTATGAAATTAACACAATTTGCAAATCATTATTGCAGGCTACTCCTTCCTCTGTGCTTTTGGTCACTTTTAGCTCAAATCTGCCATGCTGTCAAAACCACCACCGCCCCAAACCACTCACAGGAAAAATGGGCACTGTATCTCGCAGCATCCTGAGCGGCGAACAGCACGGTACAACGGTCACACAGAACAACATCATACACAGGAGAAGCTGTCAGGAGAGCCGAGAAGTAGGAAGTGAAGTGAACCAAGGGATGTGGATCAAAATCTTGTTTTGGGAACTTTTTATGTGGTAGGAGATTTTGAACCTTGTGCTTTCCCCAGCTTCTGCAAAGGCAATGGTGTAGTTTTCAGTTTCCACCTTGAGTCTTAACACAGCTGAATTAATTGGTTATTTTCCAGGACATGTTTGCTCACAAGTGTTCATGAAATATGAATCACTGGACAAAGTCTCCTTTTAATGAAATGCTGGTTCTCGTTGCCTCTTGTCTGCATTGGAGGAAGACTAAAAAAGGACAATCAATACGGGCTGAAGCAGCTCTAGCTCATTAAGATTCTAGGCTGTCAATACAGTATATGTCTATCACTCTGGGGGCTGCTGAAGTGTTGGTGGTAATGGCACTTTACTACTGTATTTGTTAAAGTACTTGTGGTGTCTGCTGAAACTTAGCAGGTATTGGCTGCCTTCAGTGTTTTTTGGGGCCAAAAGGAGGTGACAATTAAGGGAGAGTCATCAGTCTCCTTGACTGTCCTGGGCTAATGTGACAACCAATGCAGCTGAGTTAGGGGATTCGTCTCCATAGAGCCTAGCTGTTATTTTTAATGCAGTATGTGGAATATTAAACTGTTTATCTTGTTATTGAAGCCGTAAGAAGGCTCTTTCATGTCATCATTTCTATTTTATTTTGTTTAGAGTCCTTCATTAAGTTTTCATATGAAAGATCTGTAATTTACATCTTCAAAGAACTTTCAAAATGTAAGTTTTAGGGACGACAAGTGCTGTGTGTGTGCACTTCTGTTCTGATGGCAAAGTCAAATCGCAAAAATACCATCAGGAATGTTTCTTCATTTTCTCTTTTATTTATGAGTAAAACACAGGGGATTTTTCTGGGAAAAAAAAGAAGCATTCTGCCTTGATACGAATCGGCACAAACAGAAGGCTAAAGCAGTGCTGCCTCTGAAAGCCTAGAGAAGGCTTTATGATGGTCCAGGGCCAAAAGCCCTGAGTTCATTAGCTGTAGTTTAACACCAGGAATGTTCTGTATCTAAGTACTGAATTTGCTTTGCAATCTTAATTCTAAGCAGCCAAAACCCAACCCCAACTCCTCAAACCTGCAGGAGGGTTCATTCCTCCCTGTTAGGTCAGGGAACATGGCCTGGTTTTGGGAGCAGAGTGAAACCCTGACCAGGGCTGTTAAGCTTTATTTCGCTGTTCCTGTGTTCAGT
This sequence comes from Pezoporus flaviventris, assembly GCF_033815535.1. NCBI lineage: Eukaryota > Metazoa > Chordata > Aves > Psittaciformes > Psittacidae > Pezoporus > Pezoporus flaviventris. Next base: position 18,210,754 of record NW_026892553.1, on the reverse strand, counting down.
CCTGATAAGAAGGGCAGCTTGAAAGACCATTTCACCGGGACATTTCATCACCACAGCAGGGTGTGGAAGCTGCACACCAAATCCTAGCCCCACAGAAGTCAGCACCAACATCCTGACCCTCCAAACCCATTTGTATTACCGCACCTAAGGGCAATAACCCCTCTCAAATCAAGTCCCTTATTATAAACCAGTCAATCAATCCCCAAGATTGCTAATGCATTCGGTTGACGGTGTGATGGTAAAGCAATTAAAAGCTTGGCCCTAAACAAATCAGATTTTGTATGTTTGGTTTTATAAACGCCCGTAAAGGGATCAGATCTTTCATCACTGTTGTCAAGAGGGAGGGAGAGAATCCATCAAGCCACACAGAACTAATTATCACGACATAGTGAAAAAAAATTGGGGCTATAGATGGTAATCCAAGTAGAAAGGTTTCTTTCAGTACAGAAATGCACCAGAGCCTGTAGAAGCCTGACAGATCCTGAGCTGGTACTAGCTGAGGAATCAAAAGAATTAGGGGCACACTGGAGAAAAGGGACCTCTGGCAATGACTGGAAAAACGCTGGAAGCTGGAGTTGTCTGGCCATGTTGGTACATGTAAGCTGTTATCTCAAGGTGGTATCGCCTTATCGTGCCCTGAAGCTGTAGCACCACCACAGCTCTGGGGGGTGCCCTGCTGCATGCTGGAGGCAGACGTGCCCATCTGGAATCTCCCTTGGGTGGTCATGCTCCCGTGGCACTCAGTTCCCTTATTCTTCTGTTTGATCCCATCTCTTTTGCCTATCTGGTGTTGACACAAAAGCAGTATCACACTGAGATGGGGTGGTACGGATAGGGAAGGCAGGGCTGGGTAACTGTCAATACCTGGAGGCTGTATTCAACCCTGAGTGATGTTAATATGTGTCTGGGTTAGACTTCCCCTTAAATCCTCCCAGTGAGTCCACCCAGGCTTAAGAGTGCAAACGGCTCAGAGCAGGACTATCATTCACTGTGCCTTTACTCATCAAGGCACATGCCTAATGCCTTATCTTTAATGAAAGTCTCCGCATGTTCCTGTACTATAAATAATAATTTAAATATTGTATGTCTGAGCTCCAGTGGCTGAGGTTGAAGTGATCATTTTGGAAAGATGGAACAGCTCTCAGCTAAAAATACAGATCTGAAAAACTATTCTGGAAGAAGCGAGACTTATGAATTGATAAATGGGTTGAAGCTGGGATGGAGACTGTGACGAGAGGAGAAATTCAGCTCCCAGAAAGAAGGAAATGAAAGAAAAGCAAGAACCATTCCAAGACTTTTATTGTTTCAAATTAAGGGGTTGAGGCACTGCAATAAAACAACTGGGAAAACGGCATTCTGAAAATGCTGACCTACATGAGGAGGTTTTGAATCCAAAACCAACCCCCACCATTACAGAACCTTTCACTGAATGGAAATAAGCAGGAAAAATGGAAATGTTTCTTTATGGAAATGTAACTTTGTAGGAGATTAGAGAAGCATGACAGAAACCCAAAATGAGGATTCAGAGGAAGCGTATCTCTGCCAGCTAAGTAGCTTTGATCCTAATTGATAGGAAGCACAGATACAGCGACTCTATTCCCTCCATATGAGCAACACAGTCAGACACTAACAGGAGGAGTCCATCCCTCCATGGGCTCACATGCAGGCACTGCACAAGCAGTTTCATGACTGAGGCTGTACAAAATGAAACACTTTCCAAAACAAACAGTATTTTTTTTTTTACCTTAAAACTATCTTTTTCATAGAAAAAATGTAGTATTTCATGTATTTTTTCTAAGGCTAAATAGCACTGGGTAAGAAAAGCCCTGTGACATATTTCCTTTAATAATCCAGTAAAATTCTAGCACTTTTTTTTTTTCATGTTCCATATAAAGAGCTGAAAACATTTCTCATTTCCATTTGAATTTTATCACTTCACTAATAAAAAAGACATGTACTTCTAAGCACGACCTACCAAAGGTCTTCAAATTTTATAGAGCACCAACCAAATTAATTGCTTTATTAATGATTATGATAATACCAGAGTCTTACTTCCTCCTTATGAAAACTTGTTTTTCTGAGAGCCTTTAAAAGGTAAACACATGAAGGGCCTGAGGTGAATGGACCCAGTTATAATGGTACTTCAGACAGTGAAAACAGGGGGAGGGAGGATGCAGAGAGGTTCAAAGGTAGAGAAGACAAGAGCACACCATGGGCCACTGCAGAACATGGAGCAGAATCCACTTCTGTGGCCACAATGAATACACAGCTTTTGTTTTGGAGCAAAACAACCTCTCCATAGTCTTACCAGGAACCAATTGCATTGATGGAGGAGATATTCATAGGCTGGTGTAAACTTGGTGTGTTGTAAACCTTCCTTCCAGGACACTAACAGAATCACAGAATGGTTTAGGTTGGAAGGGACCTCAAAGCTCATCCAGTTCCAACCCCCTGCCACAGGCAGGGACCCCTTCCACTAGAGCAGCTTGCTCCAAGCCCCTGTGTCCAACCTGGCCTTGAACACTGCCAGGCATGGGGCAGCCACAGCTTCTCTGGGCACCCTGTGCCAGTGCCTCAGCACCCTCACAGTAAAGAACTTCTTCCTTAGATCTAACCTCAACTCCACCTGTTTCAGTTTGAACCCATCTCCCCTTGTCCTACCACTACAGTCCCTGATGAAGAGTCCTTCTCCAGCATCCCTGTAGCCCCCTTCAGGCACTGGAAACTGCTCTGAGGTCTCCATGCAGCTTCTCTTCTCCAGGCTGACCAGCTCCAGTTTGCTTAGCCTGTCTGTTCTTTGACAGAGACTCATTTGAAGCACATAGAAATCAGTGAGAAGCTACAGTACTGCAGCAGGTTTTGCTTTTGCCCTAAAAACTTATGTCAGAACTTGGAATGTCATTGGGGTGGTGAGCACAACCTGCAGCAGAGCATTTTATTGACATAGAAGCCCTGCACAGCAAATGGAGAGGAAGAGTGAGCAGATGATGGAGAGCCTGAACAGCTTAAGCTGAACCAGGGAGACAGAAAGTTAACTGCTGCATTGGCATGAAGGTATAGAGGGCTGGGCACTCGTGGGAAGGGTTAAAAGTCTGCAGTTACCCTGGATCGCAGTTCAAGGCAGGAGGTCTCTATGCTGACAGAATGCAGGCTGGAGAGGGAAAAGAAGGCTGATTGATAGGAAAGAATCATGCCAGTGAAAGTGAATAATAGAGGAGCAGACAGTAATTGTTGAAGGAGATTTGATAAACTGTTTCAGAGCAAGACAAGGAGCAGGGAGTCAAATATTGTGCTGCCACAAAAGCCAAAAGTCATAAAGAAAGAGTAAAAGCAAGGCTTCCCCCCCTCTAAAAACACCTAAGAGGCCACATAAGAGAAGAACCGATAGGGATGATTTAAGGTATCTTAAAAATTACTTTTTAAAACCTCCAAATTATTCTGCTCAATTTAATTGGAGAATCAGTGAGCTCTATCATGTCCTATCTGAGATAGGGGTGGAGGATTGTGAAACAAAGCACAGGGAAGAGCACGGTTCCCATAGGAGCCCTTTGTAAGAAGGGCTGAGAAAGAAAAGGATACGGAGGTTTGAGCAAGCATTTTTTTGCATGCTCTAGAAATTATGACCAACAAACCAGCCTTGAGAAAGTGACAAAACAGCAAAGAAAGGAGAGATAAGAAACTATAGCTGAATGGGTGCAGAGTGGGCAAGGCAAGACATCAGTGTTAGCTGGACGCCATGGCAGGAGGCACCAAGGAGAAGGGGCTGGTTTGCTGGATGCCACCCCTTTCAGAGACCATGCCTGGTGGATGGATGCCGCTACAAGCACGGCAGGAGGGATGGAAGGGCAGAAGGGTGGATCAGCACTGTTTTCCTGCCATAGGGCTGCTAACTGAGGAAACAACAAGGACTTGCCCAGGGAAGCTGTGGCTGCCCCATCCCTGGCAGTGCTCAAGGGCAGGTTGGACACAGGGGCTTGGAGCAAGCTGCTCTAGTGGAAGGTGTCCCTGCCCGTGGCAGGGGCTGGAGGAGCTTTGAGGCCCCTTCAACCCAAACCAGTCTGTGGTTGTATGACTTGGACAGTTTGGATTCTGAAGGATGAAGTCAGCAGCAGCGCTGATGGTTTTAATTAAACAGCTAAAAGGTTGTTTGACCTTTTGTTTGTATCCCACACAAAGCAGACAGCTTACTTTGCAGTCTCAAAGGTCTGGGCCCACAGTGCACACACAGGTATTCCCATCACCAAAGCTTATGTGGTTATGCTCCAATAAAGCAGACTGTGGCTGCAGGTAGAGTTTGCATTTGGTTGGCTGGGCTGTAGTCTAGAACTGTAGCCGGCCTGCAGGTCCAGACACCGTCCTGGTGGGCTGGCACTGAACAGGGCTCCCTTTGAAAGACCACTGCTGGCCTTGCCAGCCGCCCTGTGTCCACAGATTAGACAAGATCTTAGAGCTGGAACAAGCTCATATGTAAAATACTGCAGTTGGCCCCTTCCCAGGGAGAGCTGCATCTCTTCAAGGCAGGATTTAAAGCTAAGCATGGCTATCCTGCTTCCTCCCTCAACCCAAATATCGCTGGAAGGATCCAGCTCATATTTAGCCCTGGATAATCCCATGCCTTGACAAAGGTAGAGCAACACTAGCAATAAAATCAGGCTTCAGAGAGAGTTGTTTTCTCCTTTAGAGCACAGATCACCTTTAAAAGGAGAAAATCAACTGCAAAAAGAATCTCACAAATGTAATGAAGCAACACATAGGGAGAGTGCGCGCAGGAGCATCGCACCTCCCAGCATGCGTGAAACACAAGCAAGTGTAAAAGCAAGCCCAGATTAAAGTTTGTCTCATCTCGGTTTGACTGGCCTGAGGGAGACAACAGCAGGATTAAAAAGAAGAAGAATAGCAATCAGCCTGCGGGAGTAATTTTTAATACAAGCACTCAGCTCAGGAGGATGCGCTGGCCTGCACCGCGCTGCGCGCAGGGCTCTGTAATCAAAAGGAGCTGTGGTAGGGATGCAGGAGAGGACAACATCGGAGCTGTAAGAGTCTAGGACAGGGGGAAGGTATGGTCTGAGCCACGAACACACCCTGTGGGACTAAAGGCTCAGCCTCCCAGTTTCAATGGGGTAGCACTACAAGTGCAGGAGGGGGCTGATAAAAGCCCTGCCAGCACACAGACACTAATGAAGGCACGAACCGTGTGGCAGGGCTTGGGTTTTCTTTCAGGACTGCTTAATGAACTCTACTTTTAGCTACATCAAGTGAAATATGTAAAACACTCACTGCAGGGGTGAGCCTCTGTGAGGCCAGGAACAGACACCACTGGGAAAACACAGCTGCACCAGAGACTGCAAACCTGCACAAAGGGGCCATCAGAGAGCCTGCAGTGCCGTGCTGCGCTGTGGCAGGCTCACACAACAGAAGAGGAACACTGAGCTGACACCAGCAGTGTATAAGCCACAGTGGGGGAATCCTATCCTTTCTGTGCCTCATTTTGCCAGTCTTATAATGGATTTAATCATATTTACCCATCTGATAATAGTGTCGTGAAACTTAACGGGGTGCTTTGAATTCTTGGACAATACATCCTATAGAATCACAAAATGATAACGGGCTCTTTCTCAAAGATCCTGCAGTGTTTTATCTTCCTGCAACTGCCATGGTAACTCACTGCCCAGAGAACGTTTGATACACATCTCAGTTGTCTGCTGCACATCTGCTTCTCAATCAGTGGTAACCCTGAGTGTCCGTTACTGCGATCAGACACACCGTTTGTGTGATGCTATTCGATGTGTTCCCTAACAGAGCTCCTGCCACATCCTCGTCTATGGGCATTTCAGAACACCAAATAGATTTAAATCACCAAAACACAACACAACTTAAACAGGGGAAGTTCAGGTTAGATATAAGGAAGTTCTTTACTGTGAGGGTGCTGAGGCACTGGCACAGGGTGCCCAGAGAAATGGTAAATGTTCCATCCTTGGCAGTGCTCAAGGCCAGGCTGGACAAAGCCTTGGGTGACATGGGCTAGTGTGAGGCGTCCCTGCCCTTGGCAGGGATTGGAACCAGATGACCTTTAGGTCCTTTCCAACCCAAGCCATTCTATGATGAGTTAGTGTGACATCTAGGCTGATAAGCAAAGGGAAGTTAAGAGACACAAACAAACAAGTGTAAAAATGCCCCAAACTAAGTATTTGTATTTTGGGATTGTTAATTCTCTCTATGTCGGAAAAATTTGTCAAGGAGTTGTTCCAACAGAGAATCCCAGTATGTTCAATATCCCAAGTGTGTATTCCTTTTCCAGCTGTTGAATACAGCATGGCAAACACTGTCCTGCCTTTCAAACCTTTCTATACTCATTTTTTCATTCATTCAACCAGTGTGCGCCCACACCTCCATGGACCTAAAGGAAAATAATGACAAAATTGCAGAGGCAGAAAAAAATGACCCTTTGTCTACGTCTCCTGCAATTCTGCAAATGCTACCAATCAGTTCATTCCTCACACAAAGATGGCAAAAGTAGGAAAGAACTTATTTCAACTTTGTTCTAGAACAAGAATAACCTCCATGTCTGTAAACTGCTGTGATTTTTGAGGGATAGTTTTTCCCACACCATCAGCCTATAGCATCAGCCCCTTCAAAAGGGGCTGAAAATAGAGAATACTGCACCACTGGCCTAAAATCCCCAGAAAAAAGGAAGGAGCTTATCCAGCACAAAGACGGTCCCAGCTCTGGCTAAAGACTGACCACCAGACGAACTTACTGCCTTGAGGACTGAGCAGCCTCCACAAGGGGCGACATGAGCACAGTGGCAGGGGTTGGGCGGACCAGAAATGCAGCCACCTCAGCAACTATGACCTGGCACACCATTTGTGAACCCTGTGACAGGAGAGGAAGTGAAGGTGATGGAGAGGGACACTCTGCTTGGGTTTACATCAACAGGCTAAGAAGAGAGGGCTCTGCACAGAAGCTGTGTTTTCTTCTCAAATCAAAGTTGCTCCTGCTCTCCACTGAAAACACGCTTTGAGATAAACTAGCAAAAACCTCTATTGAAGATAAAGCCAGTAAAGTTTTTTTCAAGCACTCGTACATCTTCAGAAATCTAAACAGCCACCTTTTGCCATCTCCATTGCAGCCAGGTGGGTTAATGTGGACAGACCTCTGCTCAACAGCACATCCAGCACTGCTGCTCAGCACTCTGGCTGTGGAATGGCTTTGTCGTGGTCCTCCACCACCCAGCCTCCATCCCAGCTTCTGCTCGTGGAGATGCTGCTTAGCCTGAGGAAAGGGTTGCAGCATCTGGGCCTTGGCCTTCAGCACAGAGGCTGGCACACAGGATTAGAAATCCTGGCTGGAAGAGCTGACAACACCTGCTACTGCATCCCGATAAGCTGGGCTACACAAGGACAATTATGTCTCCAAGACATGTTAGAATACACATTTTAATTTAATCAGGGGGAACAAAAAAAGCACATTAATCACTGCTCTCTTAACAGCAAAGATGTCCAGATATTTGCCAAGATATCAGCATTTTTCCCCTGAACACATCAGGTACAAAAGGACAACAACAACAGAAAATTGCAGCCTTACAGGGGTAGGGACAAGGCCAAATTCCACCTCGTGTTACACTGAGCAGTTGCCAGCACAGACAGCTGGGGGAAAGGAGAAGCCTGGCAAGGATGCTGGAAAGGCGAGTGATGAAGGTGTTGGACAAAGACCTTTAGCTTTGTCCATGCAAAACAACTGAGTGCTTTGACACTGCTTTACACCAACACACCTAACCTCAGAGGACCTTTGCAGTAAGTGTTTTCTCTCTGATTCTTCCATATGGAAAATGAAAATTAACAAGAAAACATTCATAGAAATGACAATTGAACGCTGATGTACCAATCACGGGGCTGATCAAGGAGCTTTCTGATGCATGACGGAATGATCAAGGCGCTCTCTGATGTTGGAGCTGAGATATGTCCTTTCCTTACCATTCACCGGAGAGAAAAGAGCTCTCATCATCATAATTTTTCTGCACTCTTTGCTCTGCTTTAATCACTAGTTGCCCCTTTATAGCACCCATGATTTAATGAGACCCGCTTCAGGCTTGTTCTTGATTCTGCTGATGAGCTTTTACAGGGCAAACCCAGTCTGTAGCTGCCTATCTGCCTTAGGCGGATGCATTTAGGCTGGAAGCTCAACTGTGTGCTCAGTGGAAATGAATTGGTACATGTATGCTGATGCTCAGGGGCAAGGCTGTGTATTAATACCTGAGTGTGAAACGTCTTTTCAAATGTTCAATGACATAAAGAAGCAACAATTGACTTAAACACCGTAGAGGTAACACTGCTGAAGAGAAAAAGAGAATGATGAGACCCCCCCCCCCCCCCCGCCCCCATGTTCTAATACCCCATGCAGAAAGAAGCAAGTTCAGCTATTAATTTTAAACACTAAAAAAACATCTCTGAAAACAGCATTGGTGGGACCTACAAGAAAGAATCTTTGGATTCTTAAATTTACAGTCTTAAAGACTCTAAAGAGTCTGGTCTACTATCTCCAAGGGCAAATGTCTCTTCTGTCAACTGGTATCATGTTTCTAGCAAGACCTGCATGGCTTGACCACATACTGTAAAACCAGGTGCCTGCAGAAATGTGCCAAGAGTGTAGGCAAGCATCTAGACAGGTTTTTGCTGCATAACTCCCTGTAGGAAGTTAAAACTCCTCAAACTGTGCTTCTTGTGACATGAGGACTGCTTTCTTTCCACTGTTGTTATTTTTCCTCGTTTAAATTAATGCATGCAGCCGGTTTTGGAAGAGCAGAGTAGAGAGTAAAGAGGCACTAAGTAATAACCACCTTCCCTAACTGTCAAAGGATTGTTTTTGTTAATGCAAAATGCAGACAATGTATTGACAGCGATATGCTGCAGAGGGATGCTTTCGCTCTGCTTTCATAGACTGAAAAAAGTACACAGAGAAGCGAGACGGATGGGCTGGTTTGATCTCAAATGGACAGCAAGTCATAATGACATGTACAACCGAGAGGCTCGGCTGGATCGACAGCTGAGAATGTTTGGTACTAAGAGATAAGTGATAATGATCTCCATCGTGCATTTCTACAGCACCCGCTTATTCCAACCCACTCCTAACATAACAAGAGGTTCTTTCCTTTTCCCATCTTACTCTGAGCTACACTTCATGTAGAAAGAGGGGGAGGAGGGAAGAGAAGGACTTACCTGCTTAAAACAGCTCTATAGGAAGACGTGCTGAGTGGCAAATGAAGGTGCAAGAGGCTGTGCTTTGATAGGCATATTAGATGCCATTCCTGAACTAAGGCCTGGGAGAAGTCCAGCTGATGTTAGTGAGACTGTTCATGTGAGAAGGATTAGGTATAGCTGGAACACGCTAATGGCACAGCACTTTGGAAGCATATTCCTGAGCCTGGGAGTTGGGGGTCCCTTGGCTTGGGTGATGCAACAGAATTACTAGAAATGTGAATTCGAAGAGGCACAAGACCACCCTGTGTGTCCTTCATATAATCGCAGACTGGTTTGGGTTGGAAAGGACCTTAAGATCATCCAGTCCCAGCCCTCTGCCATGGGCAGGAACACCTCGCACCAGACCACGTCACCCAAGGCTCTGGCTGACTTCAGAAACTTAATGTGTTTTTTGTGCTTTTGATGATCCTCACATATCCCTGAGAACTAAAGAACCTCCCTGGGAGTTCGGTTGGAGGCTCTGCTTTACACGCATCCAGCACACATGGCACAGTTGTGCTGTCACACATGTTAGCACTATCCAAGTTCATCTGACAGGAACTAGAAAACATCGTTTCCATTTGAAGCCACAAGGGGATTTAACGAGGGAAAGGAGAAAGCACAGGGAAAAAAGGTGCAGAAAGCACAAAATCTATTCATCTGGGGGATTTCGGCAATTCAAAGTAACCTCACCTTATTCAACCCTTTGTTACTCATGAATTTTCTGGTTTTACTTTATAGGTTGGCAAACGAATGAGCACTGCTTAATCATATTTTACCAAACAAGCTACTGCTCTTTCCATTCCCCAAAAGTCTGAGGGAAAACGGTAAATATAACCAGGTGAGGAACACACTGAAAACACGATCACACAAAAAGCCTGATGTACCTTTCCGCAGATTTCTTTTCCCAAATCATACTTCAGAGGAAACTACTTTAATGGGAATTTATTGAGACAACCTCTTTCAAAAGTGTAGTCAGGTATCTAATGACAGCATGCGCTCACAAGCTTGCTTTCCATGCTGTTTGAAAGACTGCATATTCAGTAACATAGATGTGCACCTATTCATCTATTGAATCACACAGAAACTATTCTCCAGCAGCCCAGCTATTTCTTAGAAGCCACTCATCCGAGCAACCTGACCTAACCCTCCTTACCTTATGTAAGCTGGCAAAATCATATTGGAAGGTGCAGGATGTAGAAAAGCTATGGGAGGAAAGAGCTGTGCAGCTCTTTGGCCTTTGTTTCTGCACAAAGTGAAACTGGTAGCTCATGACAAATATCACTGTCTTGAGGTGAATAGCAAATTACTGGAGGTACAGGAAGTACTTGACCATTTATTGAAAAGCCTTATTAAACAAGTAGAAACTACCATCCAGACACTTTTGCAAGTCGTATCAGTATGTCTGGAGGCTGTGAAGTCGTGGGCAAGCTACTGGCTCCCTTCTGTGATCACAGAAACTTAGAATGGTTTGAGATGGAATGAGTTGAAAGGAAGCAACCTTTAAGCTCCTCCAGCTCCAACCCCTGCCATGGGCAGGGACCCCTTCCACTGGAGCAGCTTGCTCCAAGCCCCTGTGTCCAACCTGCCCTTGAACACTGCCAGGGATGGGGCAGCCACAGCTTCTCTGGGCACCCTGTGCCAGTGCCTCAGCACCCTCACAGGGAGCAGCTTCTGCCTAAGAGCTCATCTCAGTCTCCCCTCGGGCAGGTTAAAGCCATTCCCCTTATCCGTCCCTCTGATCATCTTTTGCCCTCCTCTGGGCAATTAACTATGGAGGTATGAACTAAAATCCAATTAGTTAATACTAGAAATAGTAGGGAATGATCAGTGTCAGGTAAGTCTTTATTCTAAAGGTAGAATTTACTGTTTCCAAAAGCCAAACTGTTAAAGGAAGAGAACAAAGCAGCTCTTCTGCAGATGCTGGGGACAACCAATGGATAGGACCATCAGTCGATACTCTGAACCGTTTCTTACCTATGTTAGTGCTTCCAAGATTACAAGCACAACTCTCCGTAAGTTTCTCAGCACAATTACCAGAAAAGCAAAGCTCTGCTTCCTACAGGCTCTCCACCAGCAGCACAGGGGTGTTGACAGCAACTGAGCAGGCAGCAGCTGTGCTTGCAACAGCCACATCGAGGAACCAGCGTCCAAGGATGTCAGAGAGCATCAGAGATGTCAGCAGCCTCCTGCCAGCACGCTTCCCTTCAAGCCCTTGCTTTCTACTTCCTATGTTTTAAGCATATGTCTGTGCATGGCAAAGAATAGAAGAGGTGGGAAGATGTGCTTCATTTTCTGTTTATACCACATGTAAAGCTATGGACCCAGACATCTTACACACTTTACTGGCTCAACCAAAATATCCCTGGTATATTCCATCAGTGCTTTCAAAAGGATTACACTGGTAGTTTCCACAACACGGGTCACCTGCACAGGAACTCTACTGGGTGGAGGAACATGGTATCTGCTCCATTCATTTAGCCTGCAATAGAGTATTTAAGAATGGAGGCTGCAGCTTTCTCTGGGCTTTTCTCCTGGATTATTCTGAGGTTAATACCTCAGCACTGCTAATGAGCAGGCTGAGCAGTGCAGCTGCAAGAGAGATGGGAAGGAAAAGGTCAGACGCTCACTCTGATCGCAAAAGCATTTGTCACGTGTGGAGCTGAATCTAGAGATGGATAGATGCTGCCTTCAAAATTCCTTAATCTCTTTGAGGAGTTTATTACTAAAAGGACCTGTTTCCTGCTTCACCAGGAGCTCAGCAATACAAGGCATTTCTGTTTTCTTAGCTTTCTGCTTCGGCCTCTCCTTACTGGCATGTAAAACTCACCCACGCTGCTCTCAAAGATACTAGAAGTCTCCTGCTGTATTCTTGAACTGGCAACTCATCATTGCCCTCCTCTCACATCACCTGATCCAGTCAGCTTGAGAACTGCTTGCTACCCCTGTCACCTCCCAGACTCTCTGTTGGGAGGTTAAGCACCCTGCCAAAAAACCTCTGAGAGTGACAGGAATGAGCTTTCCATCCCCCAAAGGAGTCCTTTGGCTTTGATATGAGGGTGAGTTTCTGTATGAGGAGCTGTACTAGCCCCAATTTCCTTTTCCACATAGTAAGTTCTGTGGAGTCCTCAATTTCCACCCCAAATCATTGTCCGTGGAGCGTGGAAAAACAGGCAAGAGCCATCACCTTGGTTAGGGGTCTGGAATACAGGATGCATTAAGAGAGGCTGTGAAAACTGGGTTTGGCCACTCTTACAAAGAGAAGGGGGAGAGGATCCCATTGCTGTCTTCACCTGCTTAATGGCAGGATGCGAGAAGTCAGATCTGGACCACTGGGATAGATGCTAGGATGAGAAGCAGTGGACAAGGGCTGCAATAAGGAAAATTCTGAGTAGATTCTATAATAAATAACTGACCAGCCCAACACTAGAACAGGTACCCAGTGAGGCTGTGAAATCTGCATCCTAAGAGATATTGATATAGATATAAGATACAGATCTTGACTAGACAGGACTCTAAGCAACCTGATTTGGCTGGCCCACCGTGAGCAGAGGTGGGCCACCCTTCCTATACACACTGCTCTAAGAGCCCACTGTTTGCCAGAAGACTCACTGCATTCAGACTGTGGTGGCATACAGACCAACTGCTCCATCCCAGCCCTACCTAGTTCAGCAATACTTTAACCAGATGCATTATCCTGATGTCAAGCTTCCCACAGAAACGGCCCTGTCAGCAGTGAGGGGCTGTGAAGCCTTTCACAACTCTTTCTGCATGGGTGCCGTGAATATGATCATAAGTTTGCCATAATGATAATGGAGCAAACCATTTCCAACTGAGGAAAGCTATGGATTTGTATAAAATACATATCAAATTATTTCTAGATTCTTTAAGTTTCGAACCGACAGGAGTTTTGTTATAATAATGATTTTATATTGACATAACAACGACTTTCATCTAAGCCGTTAGGACTATATATTTCCCTCATGGCCTCCAAAGGCACTGTAAATTGAAATGTACATTAAAACCAGTCAATCTTTGTTCATTGGCGACACTGGAGGAGAATTGACTGTGTTTTTATTAAAAGCTCCTATCTTGCAGTGACTACAATGAGAAGAAGTCTTAACAAAGGGCTCATTTAATTTTTTAAGAAGTCTCTATTTGGCTAGATCCACAGAAGCATCATTTTGCTCAACAAAACAATAAAGATGCTTGTTAAAGCCTGCATAAAACCAATGGCATGATACAAAGCACTGGACTAAAGAAAACAAGGACCCAAATACTTTATTCTGAACTGACCTGACCATAAATGTGTTGCCTGCAGTTGCTCCAGTGAGCAAACAGGACAACCCCTTTCCTGCCGTGTCCTGGTGCCCGGAGAGAGCTCTCTACAAGCTCCTTGGTTCAAACCATGTTCATGGACAGCCTACGTGTTCAGTCCTAACACGGTGGTAAAAAGAAGAGGAAAAAGCTGGGATTGGTAATGAAAAAAATCCCCCATAACCTTTAAAACTTCACTCAGGTAAAGCAAAAAAGTAGTCTCTAAAACCTATAAGTCATGAATGTCAGGACTTGGCCAGGACCTAAGGCTGCCTCTTCTTCAAACAAAGTCACCTGTGCAGAAGTGATAGGGGCTAATTAATAAATAGTGCTGGTTTTTCTTTACCAATTACTTATTGATATGCCTGATACTCCTCTTTGATAAGCCAGTCTAAACTGGTAATAGCTTTTATCACAGCTGTGAGCAAGCAGAATCAAGTAGACGCTGCCTTTCCTTTTACGTTGTTTACCTTCTGCTGTTACAGAACTCTCTGCAGAGTTTGTTTGGAATTGGAATGAATTAAATAGCTTATTTTTAATTATTGTTATTTGTACTGTAGTAATGCCTAGAAACCCCACTGTGGACAATGGCTTTGCTGGGAGGTGAATACAACCCTGAACACAGTAAAGGCTGCGTCCCAGAGAGCTCGCCCCTGAGCTTTGCGATTGATTGCTTGTAACTATTCCTTCCAAACCTTATCTCCGAGCTAGTGTTTTCTGTAATTTATGTCACATTGCATCTCCTGCCTTTTGTGTGTCTGTATTTGGGGATGTAGTTTGCATGAAGCAGCTGAAAACATAGAGCTGCATTGCACAGGCTAGCAGACAAACCCCACGCAGTACGGAGATCTGCGCTCCCTGGAGAACGAAACTAAATCCAAAGTAGAAACAACAGAAGATTTTCTAACCCTGCCAAATAAGTTAATGAGGTAAGGATAACACGAAGGAAAAAGGAGACAACAAGGTCCTTAACCAGTACACGGGAGCTGATTTGAGCAACTCAAATACATTTTCACACAATGTGAGCATTTCGCTTTGGTTTCAGCAAAAAAACCCACACAAAACCCCAAACCAAAACCCAGCGTAGTAAACAGAGCAAGCAGATTGCTGGCCTTGGAGCAGTGAGCCTCCAGAGCACTGATTAAAGGCATCCACCCTCCACCACACACAGCTCCTCCATGAACTAAAGTTATAACGAATGCCCTCACAACCTATTAGTGGGCTTTGTATTCTGGACAAGAGAACTCTGGGGCTCAGCCCGGAAAGGTCAGGAAATTTCTTAGGCTCAAACTAGACCTAATCAAGCTTTTCCCAAAAGTATAATGCAGGAAAATAATAATTTGTAAGAGGAAAATCTAAAGAAATAACATCATTCTCCCATTCTTTACAGTCTCTGAGCACAGCTGTGAATGGTACATGGCTCTGAAGGGGAAAACGGTCCCCACTTTCGTTCTGGAGAAAGACAGAGGGGCTTGTTTCTGCGATGAACAAGTCAACATCCCCAAAGCTGTGCTTCAGTAATGCAAAAGGGTTTGAATAAATTCTAAGTCATGCTCACTCCTCTCAATGGCCACAGGGCACTCTGTGAGCCCAGCCTCCTTCATAATAACAAAATAATCTGTTGTTATTCCCTGCAAATTATTACCTTACTCTCAAAGAAACCACCTTTTCTTTGCTAAAACCAATAAGGGTTTCTTTCCTTTTTTCTTTGACTGCATATATAACTTGCACCAAACTGTCCTCTCACACATAACTTTCGCATGAACAGAGAACACTTCTTCAGACACCTCCTAATTTGTCACTGGTGATATTTTCTACACCTTTTGTTAATGAAGAAGAATCCCGACGCGCTCATGGGCCAAACAGAAGCAGTGAGAAAGTTTGATGGTTTATGGAAGAAAATACGTCAAACGGCAAACCCAAGTTTACCACACACATCTTTTGACCTTCCCTCCCCTTCCCTTAGTATTCAAATACATCCCACAAGGCCAATCTGTTGCCAAAGAAAAATATTTGCTAATGTTACAGCTTAAAAGCAAGCCCAAAACTTCCAGCTGCTTGCCTCAAAACCGCCCTCCTAGAGTTCATTTATGGGTTCTCAAAGTGAAGGATTTTAGCAATGTAAAGAATAACTGACAGTTTTATATCCATAATGCATTCCTCCCCAGGCACATTTACAGCCTATACAGTGCGTGGTATTTAAAAACACTTCTGAGATAGGAACCCAGTGACTTAAATACAAGACCACTTTTTGAGGCTAGTGTAGTTTTATCAGGGAAAGGATCTTATACCGGCTCTTCCACCGTGACCCGTGCTGCACTTACAGTAATTTGTTTGTTGGCCAGCCCTGCTTATCATGAGTTTGGTATTTGAGATGAAGTTCTTTTGCAGACTTGCCACTGCACCATTGGTCTTCATAGCACAGTCTTTTCTCTCGTCTATTCCACTGACATCTTTGTTTGACTTCATGTTCTTCTCTCCACCCCCCAGGCTATGGCTGCCTGCTTATTTATGCTGTCGGCTTAATTCCTTGATTGATATTCTCACATTCCCCTTGCTACTTACTTATTTACACTGTCTGCTTGTTTCCAAGCCCTGCTTCTTTAAGAACACAATGCTATTTTATTTATGGAAAAGAATCACTGTTTTCCACAGCATGTTCTTTATGCTTCTGCCACAGCCTTCTACAGTACCAGTTAATCATCCCAAATATTGCTATGCTCAAAGTGCCTGCTCTTCAATCCTCTGTGCCTCTCTGGTGGAATTCTCTTCCTGGGGACCCCTCACCAGCTGAAGCTTTGCATTTTTTTATGATATTCATTATTTAGCACCTAAACAGCACTATATTCTTCAGTATAAAGAAGAGAAGGTACTTATGCTCCGTTACTCATGACCTATGGATCTCATTTACCCTTCTCCAGGGTAAATCAGCAACATACAAAGGGTTTCTACCCCTAGGTAAAACAAACCGGCAAAGAAAGAAATTTTATATATATATATATATAAAAGTATATGTGGCAGCCTGATGGCAAAGCATACAACATCCTATACAGGAAGAGAGAGGAGTGGATGCTCTTACCTGTAAATCAAAAGTTTTGGAAGGCCTACAACTATATAGAGGCAAAATACTAATTCATGAAAGGCAAGAGCACTACTGGTTCCAGTGATGACACAGTTTCACTGGTCTGTTTGGTAGCTGGTGTGAGTATCAGGACAGGGACCTCAAAGGACTTTTTGGGATGAGAGAAAGGGTAAGACAAAGTGACAGACACAGAGGCCACAACTCAGAGAGCTTCACCTTGACTGAGTAGCCAGAAATGGTCCTTCCCAAAGTGCACTGCTGCTGTTAGCTACTGCCAGAACATTTTCATTACTGTAGCCAAAGGTTTGTCATGAGAAAAGGTAGTACCACGTTATCTTTGTACATAACAAATTGTACTGTGGGCTTTTCCTAATGAATGCTGCTGATTTCTGTTAAAGGAATGACCTTGTACCTCCCAGCCAACACAGAGGGAACAGGGAAGCTTAGCTCTGCTTCTCAAGAACAACTGCTCCTAGCGCTTGCCGTGTCCTTGGATGCAATGCTGAGCTAACAGTGATGACAAGGAGGAAGGTGGGTGAGGAGAAGAAACTGTGAATGTGACTGTTTAGGTGAATTCCCAAGTGTACCATATATACCACACAGATCCGTCATCGCACTGTCAAATCCAGCACACTCAGAGTCATGTCTGAGTGGTATCTGGCCATGGTAATACCTGTCTGGTACCCCAAGCTCTCCTCAACATGCTGGAGACGTACCCCTGGGTCTACTAAAAAGTACTAGTGGGATGCTTTGAGATGCACACGTTGATCTGAGGTAGCAAAGCCTGACTTTCCCTTGCAGGTATGAAATGTGGAATGCTCTAACAACCTGTAAGTTGTTATAAGACTAATTTGTGGCCTTATTTAACTGCTTTGCTTCATTTCTTGGCTGTTAAGAAGTTAGACTGTTTTTTTCTGCTCTGGGGCAGAGAGCAGAGTCTAAGTCCATCCTGCTTTTGTTCTACACAGAAAGAGGAAGGAATCAACAGAGGCTATTCATTTAACAAGTAGTAAAGTGGTGATGCCACAGGGGGGAAAAATAGATGCAGCTGTGCCTGCAGCATCACTTAATCTTTCTCCCTCCATTGCCTTCCATGAAGATTGAGCCCCAGCCAGCAAAGGAGCAGCTGGTGGTTATACAAACTACCATGCCCGAGGCTGGAGATATGTGTTTGGTTTTCTGCATAGCGCCTTTCACACTTAAAGGTGCACAGAACTGCCCTCATTGACCCTGCCCCAGGAGTCTGCCTCAGTGCTAGCACGGGGATGGAGAATGCAAAGGAGGCATTTTCTTTGAAGCCAAACAGGGGCCAGCAGTGCTGTAGCTGGGTGACAGTGCCCTTACTGCACTGAACGCCCATAGTGGCTGATGAGGAATATCACTTGAAGCTGCCTCCAAACATCAGTTCCCCTCCTTTGTGTCACCGCACTGTAAAGTCTGCATCCATGTCACGTAGAATGGCCCAGAATCCTGCTGTCTTCAGCAGCGGGATGCAGGACTGGAAAGGACTTCCTGGGTTGCAACCCGCTATTAAAGACAAGCATTTAATCACAAAGACATAATAATAACAAAATGTCATAAATGCTCATTTTTAATTCTCCGTTATATAAAGGCACATCCAAATATAAATCAAAATGAAAACTTCAAAGAGAACTAAATTGCCTGATTCAGTGAAATAAATCGGATCCAAAGCAGCCTACTATCTAGCTACAGAAATGCAGCCCACAAGTCATTAATTAATATAGAAGCAGAAGGACAGATTGATGCCAGATTTAAATAGGTGCATCTTAAATCACAATCTGGTCGGAAGCATCTTGAGTTATATTCTTGAATAACACGATTAGCAGTGGGTGGTAGGGGTCCTGCCCAACTGGAAGATTGTCCCCTGTTATTTCAGCTACCATCAAACTCCAGAGCACTGAGATTGCAGTGGTCTGGTTTTACTCGTTTATCCATGAGCTCAGCTGCTCAGACAGAACGGAAAGCTTCTTTCTCCCATTCTTTCATGTAAAATAATAACGATAAAAATTGACAGCAAGACCCAACTATTAGGAGCCTGCCAGAACATGCCAAAAGGAGAGAAACAGAGATTAATGGATCCCAGCACCATTTATCCACTTTATGTCCTGTTTGCAGGTGGACAGTAGAGATACCATGGCTCCACCCTGGCTATCTGACCACTGCATTTGCAAGAGCACACGATAGGATGGAAAAGACCTGGCCATCCCTCCATCCTGTGCCACCCCTGTACATCTGAGAGAGCTGGGCTGGTTCAGCCTGGAGAAGAGAAGGCTCCTGAAGGGGAGACCTGAGAGCAGCTCCAGTGCCTAAAGGGGTTGCAGGAAAGCTGGAGAGGGCCCATGTAGGGACAGGCCAAGGGGAATGGCTTTAACCTGCCCAAGGGCAGACTGAGATGAGCTCTTAGGCAGAAGCTCTTCCCTGTGAGGGTGCTGAGGCGCTGGCACAGGGTGCCCAGAGAAGCTGGGGCTGCCCCATCCCTGGCAGTGTTCAAGGCCAGGTTGGACACAGGGGCTTGGAGCAAGCTGCTCTAGTGGAAGGTGTCTCTGCCCATGGCAGGGTTGGAGCTGGAGGAGCTTTGAGGTCCCCTCACACCCAAACCAGTCTGGGATTCTACCTTACACGAAGGCTCCTACCGTTATCTTTGTGCTATAACTGGCTTCTCCCTCTCTCCTGCACCACTTCCAGGTGGCTGTGCTGAGATGGAGAGAACTCCTTCCACATCTTACTGCACCAGCATGCTGCAGATGTACCATAGTGTGAAAGCAGTCAGGACTCCAGTTAGCACCAGCTGGAATTTCACAAGAGTGTGGAGAGAACAGATCCCCACTGCTTCACTGACACAGCCTTCTCACTGCTCTGCCTTTGGATCCAAGGATGCTAGGGGAACAACAATTTCCAAGCATCACTGACTACCGATTCCTTAGCAGCGGGTCAGGAGCATTCTCTACTTAAGAAAGGGCTTTTTTAGTTCCTCAGAGCGATGACGCTTTGTTCACACCTCATCTTTAATTCTTGCAGCAGTATCTTCTCTCACTGAGAGAGCTCCCACAGGACCCTCCCTCGGTATGACTAACATGCTCCAGTGTACTGCAGCGCATTACCCTCTGATTGCATATTGCAAAGCAGCCAGGCTATAACAACCGACAGACCCTGTGCACAGCGCCTGGCCCAAGCCTAAGGATGACATGTCCTATTCATCCAAAGAGACGTCTATTAAACTTACTATTGTCTACCCTAAGGGGAGAGTGAGTTGTACAGTAGTCAGAACTTCCAGGCACCCTGGAGGCTGCTTGAGATGCTGGCTCTGTGCACACAGCCTCCAAGCACCTGGGAAATTCCAAATGGATCACAGGGAGAAGTCCTGACTTAGGGAAGTGACAATGAACAATGTGGGCATAAGAGCAATACCATCCATGGGACTGAAATGATTTGTATAAGAAAATCTAGCTTGAAACGAAAACAACCAGTTGGTTTTTCCCAATGCTTATTAAAACCCTGGGTGGTACCTCCTTGTGGCCATCGGATTTTTAAGATCTCATCCTACAAAGCACTGGCACCTTCTTGGAGGTAATGAATGCTCTTACCTGGCAGCGAAGCTGGACAAAAGGAGCTCTCGATGAGCCTCACAACGAGACTCAGAGAGAAGATGGAGGGATAAGAAAAGCAAAGCCTCAGGCTTGGATGATCAGAAAATCCTGAAGGAGTTCAGATGTGTTTCTGAACCTGTTCTGCCTAGAAATCACAAAGGATCTGCTTCCCTCAAGTGATTCACAACGCTGCTCTAGTTTCAGCTAGAAACTACCCTCCATTTCAGCAGATTTTCCTGCTTTGAGCCTAAAAACAGAAATTGCAGGAGCACAATAAACATTCTGTTAAGTCTGACCAAACTTCTTCTAGCCTCGGAAAAAATACCTATCCTTGCTTTATTAGGCCCAATTTGAATCACCCATCTGCTGTCTGAGGGAGTTTGAAAGCTCATGGGTGGAATAAGAGAGAAATCTTTCCATCTTAACTATTCCACTGGCATTTACTTACCAGTTTCCTGCCAACCAAGAAGTGCCTGAAGAGGACAGCACCTGAAGCCTTTTGGAACTGCTTAGTTCAAGCTCCACGTAACAAGCAAGTGACATGTGTATGGTGCACTGTCACAGGCATCTTTCTTCATGAAGGTTAATAAAAAGCATGTATAGATCTGGAGTTATTTTCCCCACTCCTCTTTATTACTTCTCCTTTGTTCTCTTGCTTATCTATTCCTTTTTAATGCAGAAGATAATACAATTCCGATTCTCCTGGCTTGTGATGCTCAATGCATTTTGACATGTGATGCTGGTTGATGAAATTGGAGGAGAAAAGCTGCATGATGATTTAAAGTGTTATTTTCATGATTGTGCCACTCTTGAGTATGGCACAAAGGCAAACATGACACATGTGCTTCCCAAAGGAAATAATCAGGATGACAGAACGTTAAATTAAAAATTAGACTGTCCTGGTTAAACCAGGGTGTCTGGACATCTAACCTTATAGGATTATATCTAACATCCTTTTACCAGCGACAGTTAATGCTTGAAGGGATTTTATTCTCATGTAATCCCTGCATTGCTTTCAAATCTGCTTGTTTGGGGAGATATAATTAAAACTTATTATTCCTCCTTTCTCTGCCAACCAACTGTCAGAGAGCAAGAACAGAGAAAACAAGATTTCTTTACCACAGAAAACCCTTGTTATTTTATAGCTAAAACCTTATATATCCACCTAATTTCAAATCAAAGAAGCAGTACAGCCCTTTTCACTGGCAAAATGTACTGGACATGACAGGTACCGGTATCAAGCTTCCATAGAGAAAAAGGAATAGTGTTGACAGAGCATTGGAGAAACAGGAGTTTCAGAAACAATCTCTTTCTTCTCCTCCTTCCTCTTTGTTCTGCATCTTAGATGGCTTTTGCATATGATGCAGTATAATGACTAGACAATTACTTTTGTTCATACCGCTCTACCTTTTTTTGTGTATTTAATGCAAAAGAACAAAAGAGCACATAGCATAGGAATGTCACTGGATAAAAGTGGAAACCCCACATGAAATCTGGGAGGAACATTCTAATGTACTTGGAGTACATCTGAGCAATACTGTGCTGTTTAGATCCCTGAAGGAGTTTCAGAGATCTGACAACCTTAAACCCAGGGATTCAGGACTTTTTTATTGCTCATACATTCTCTCATGTCAGTTCAGGCCGATCTTAATAGCTCAAATCCAGGATATGAGGGATGGCATCTCTATGAGTTTGAGAGAGGACAGAGTAACCTGCAAGGAAAGCTTTAGATATTGTGCGGCCAGAAGAAATCAAAGCTTTGCTTTTATGTCTTACTGGCATTTAAATAAACTGATAAAGGCAAAACTCAGATACTGGGGGGCAAAGATAGCTGGAATATATCTAGTGTTTCCCTGTCTTCCAGTCCCCTCCTGAACACCCACCCTTGCTCAGCACACATTGACTATTCCTTCACCTGATAGCCACAAGCAGACTAAGCACAGCTCAAGCTCATCTCCTGCTGTGGGACAGCAATGTAGAAATGGACCTTCCCCATGCCAGCCCCAAGTCCCACGTGCTCCTTTTGACTTCCCTGCTAAAGTGCCACAGGAGATGTGGCTTCATATTGCTGTGACACATTTCCCCCCATTTCTCCAGGCTGACACATTCTACATAAAACTGTTTTGTTGTGGTTAGCTGAATCACCTCATGCCTCATGGAGCGCTCACAGCTTTGCTGTTAGTGTGACATTAATATTGCCTCCATCCCTGCTGGACAGGCACGGCGTGAGTACAGCTCTCAGCTCCTCCCCAGCCACCAGGACCCTTCAGTTGCAGGTCTGAGCCACAATCACCACTGCAGAAAGCCTAACACAACATTTCTGGAAGGAAATAAGACCAGTTCCCATGAGCCGAGACACTTCTCCTTTACAGGCACAGCCATCCAACTGTGTCCAGCAGGATCTCAAGCACGGGGAGCAGCCAATGCTGCCTGCTCTGCCCGCGGGCAGCTCTTTCCCCATCGCTTTGGCACAGCGGGTTCTTTAGGGAGGCCTTGCTTCCCTTGGAGAGAAAACTGCAGCCTGCCTGTAATTATTCTTTAGCAGATTTCAGAGGACAAGCCAGTCAATTCTTCTAGGAGGAAATCCACAGTAGTAAATGATCCTATTAAGTCTGGTGTGCAACCAAGTCCCGAAGCTGAAAACAAGAATGATTTAATAAAAGAGGGCAGTTTGAAGACATACTCATAGGCACTGAACATCAGTGATTGCTACTGCTACCATATGGCACTGTGTGAAGGTGGGAGGGAAAATGCAGGCTCGCAGGTATCACTGTGTGGTATCTGGCAGATGATGGGCTTTCAGCGGTGACACTAAATACATCATCATATTCTGCAGTTATATTAGGTCATAGCAGCGTCAATGCCAAGAAACTCCAGCTTCTTGTTTTCTTCAGGTAAGAACTTCTGAACAGCGAAAGAATAAAAACACCCAAACCCATCTTCCCTGCAAAAGGGATTATCGCATGGTGTGTGTTACTCATGATAACTGATGGGCTGTACCCATTTAATACCAACTCAGGTCCGATCCATGAACATCTAGCATTGCTTTCAGTAGTCAGCAGTGGGTTTGGGGTCCATTCCCTGCATCATGCTCATGTGGCAGCTTTGCTGCAGCTCATTTTTACATGCTAAAAGGATGCATTATTTGGGGAAAACCACAATAACTAGAACAAGTTTTTTAACTCAATTTAAGGCTAAACTAAATTCAGCCTTTTCTAACTAACAGATATCAGCAACACAAATCTTTCCTTCACAAGTCTTAATCTTGTGGTGGAGAGTTTATCTTTGTAAAGGATGAGAAGATGCCTCAGTTTCAATGTGCTAAATAGCTGGCCCAGAGACTAATACTACAGTACAGTCTAAGCTATTTATACTGGGCTTGTAGAACTTGGCTGCAATTACAGATATGACACATTTCACTCTTCTTCAATCCTTCCTGTTCTTTGTTTTTTCCCTCTTGGATCAAATTCAATTCTGTGTTTAAATACATCCCTATTAAGAACAGATCATAAATCATAAAATTCCTTTGGACCACTCAGTTCTAGTCTGAATCAGGAGCTCAGGAGCAAACCCACCTTTTTAATGTTACTTTGGTCATCTTTAAGGAAAATTAAATCTTCTCTTTCTGGGCACAACCAAAATCTGAGTGATGAGAAGAAACTATGGCAAAAAATCTGTAGAGATGCAGGTGGCTTCCCCTAAAAGGAGATCAAAGCAGCAATAGCTTTCAGTCTTTATAGTAACCCAGCATGCTCATAGTCACCTTTCATGAGCACATATTAGACTGTAAAAAGTTCACAACTGAAAAACCAAGTTCCCTTCATCCCAGAAAAAGTTCTTGGGATAGGTGACTATGGAAAATAATGAGGAAGTGTTTAATCATTTTGTGACTGTAAGTAAAATGTGAATAGGTAATGTATTCAGCTGAGTTTTTCCACTTCTGTGCGGTAACGAATTTACCTGAATACCACTGAGACAGGACCAAATGCTACCAACCAAAGTCGATGGGGTTAAATAGTGATTTATATGAAGGCAGAATTTGCTTTGTAATCTGTATCCAAACAGGTGATCTATTCAGGAAAAACTACTCCACCTATTGCTTGAACCCATGCTAACCTTATCTATATTGTGATATTGATTACTCCACTCTTGTTACTTCTTTTCACACACAAAGTCATTGAATAGTCATCTCTTTATCATATCAACCTTATTTTTGCTATGATATTCCATCTGCTTTTAAACAGTAGATATTAACCCATTGCCGAAATCCTTATACAAGGACATGCAATCCTTTTTCTTTACACAGTGCTTTAATAACTTCGTTTATAGCCCATTCATCCCAGACAGATACAGCAGTTCCCAATTGGTTTTAGCGGTTAGCAAAAAGCTATGTCATCCTTTCAGAAATGCAAATCTATTCTTTCATTCCTATATGCTGATCCAGATTTTAACCAAACATACGATTAAGATAACACAAACGTCTTTTAGCAGCAATGTGTTTTTCCAAAATGCATTCTTCATTGTTGAATTAAAGCTAGAGCTGGGGAATCTGCACAAGTCAGGCAAGGAAATGCCACGTGGCAGCTACAGAGATGAGACAGGGTGAAGATCATGAAAAGCGAAACTACCAGAGAAACTCAGTTATGAAGCTAAATACAAAGACTGGAATTTGGCCAGCAGATTTAGGCTAATAGCCTTACCCTTCAGAAACTTCATAGCAAGTGTTCAGCACCAGGTTTTACAGCTCACCTTGGAAAGCTTGGTGATCAGCTACACTGTAAAGATGGCTTTGATTCAGGATCAAAGTCTGAAGGCAAGGAAAAGCCCAAGAGCAATGCATAGCACTGCCAGCTTTGCTCTGGAAACCTGGACTGCTCCTCAGAGGTCTCCAACTCAAGTGCAGTCCAGAGTCAAATATACGTAGCCCAAAATATAGCTTCAGGTCTTCAAAATGCTCCAACAGGAATATTTAAATATAAAGCACAATACTGCAGCATGCTAGAATTGAGTTTGTCACTGCCACAGGCTTCAAATAATTACCTAAATACAGCAGTCATTATATACTGACTTCAAACTTTGTCAGCCACAAAAGCTTAGAAACACAAATTTGTCCCAGTCTACATTCAACAAAATGAAACCCAGTTAACTAAATACCATAAGACGCAGTGAGAACACTGACATATGTATGCAAGTTATTTTAACTAGACTATCAAGAGCGACACACACAATCTGCTCCCTTATGAAAACCCAGATGCAGGCTTAGTACATACTACACCTAGAGTGGGGAACACTACCGAATGCTCAGGAAAACATTCCAATCAGCAACCCCTGGAAAAATCAACCTATCAACCTTCTAGGCCAGCCTCTCCAGCATCCACCCTGCAATAAGTCTCGCAGGCAACCAGTCAATTACTCCAGCCATTCTCCTATCTGCTTTTACTGAAAGCACTAGCAGTCAGTCAGGTATTTTGACATCAGCAGGTGGAAGAGCCTCATTACTTTGCAGACCTAAACCCACAGCTTAATTAGTAACATAAGCATCTATAATGGAACAAAAGGTGAGGGACGGCTTGTTTAGCTGAGCTCCCATTAAATTTATGTGTACCGATCGAGCTGCTGTAATAGCTTGGCCTCTTTTGCCCATATCCTTCTCTGGTACGGTGCCAGGTTCATAGTGTGGGGATCATACTAAGTTAAATGAGTACTGAGGGGTGGCCTTATCTGCACAAACACACTTTCCCTCTGCCCGTGCTATGATGAGATTCATACTAGTCATTGCAAATTTTGCTGAGTCAGGCTTTGTGAAGACGTAATCAGCAGTAAGTAGCAGCACCAATGAGTAGTTGGAGAAACTCTAAATGAGAACACAGATTAGCAGCTCGCTCAAGTAAGGCACATTTTCAGTACTGGTGGAGCTTCTGCCTTCTGGGAAAGAACAAACAGATGAAGCACACTGCCCCCGAGGCCAGGGTGGCTGGCACAGAATGAACACCTTGCAGCACGTCCCAAACCCACACAGCATGAGACAAGCGTTTTGTAACTTTACCAACTGAAAGCCACATTTCTTTCTAAAACGGGTGGAAGTCAATAAATTCCTATGGATAACAGTAGTTAATTGATTTTGCTGCCACCTGTGAGCCAAAGTAAGCTGTGAATATAATATGACTCACTGGCTTCTTCGCACTATTGCAAATATTTCACACAAGAGAACTCTAGACAAATTATTCTAGTCCTGTGTCTTTTTATTACTGCTAATAGCTTGTTTCAACAAAGAGTCAGACATTCCAAAATTGATGGGAAGAATATTGACATTGGCTTAATAAATCCTTCCAACCAGAAAGAGTTGAACAAAGGGAAATAGGTTGCGTTTTTCCTTGTGGACCTGTTCCATAATTAAGAAGCTTGGGGCAGATTTTAAAGCCTGAGAATTCCAAGACATGCATCAGTTTGTAATTCCTCTGATCATTTCTCCTCTCAGAGTGCCCCTCTACCATCTAAATGCCTTTTAAAGTCTGCCCCTTGAACATATTGTTCTCTGGCAATTTATCTTTGTGCGCATCCTTTTTGATATGCAGGAAGCTTAGATATACTATACACTGATGGCTAAAAGTGATGGGCTGCAAAAATAAAGCTTAAACTAAGACGAAATCAAAAAATGTGGAAAACTACAGGGTCAAGGGCTGCCTGAGCAGCTTGTTTCAAGATTAGTGTTGTGCAAAGTTAAGTTTTTAAGCCAGCCAGCCCTGAGTTTAGAACACAAATGATGTGCACTTGAATTCAGCCCATCACAGACAGCTTAGCACCGCTTGACTGCCAGAGCCAGACTGATCTTTGTAATGATTGTTAATATCGGTGGGATAATAAGCTCATATGTGAACATCACACATAATCTTGATTAATACTTGTGTGACAGTGCAGTAGCAGGATAGAGGAGACATCCAGGATGGAGACAGGGAAGGAAGCACTTGCCGCTCTGTGATCAGTGCCACACAGTGTGGTATCGCTCCATCTCACTCAGCTGCATGAAGAAAAGAAAACCAACATTCCTTAAGAGACATCCAGTTTTTCTAAGACAGGAGTATCCGGAGGACAACACAACGATAACAGGGTCTGCCATGCTGGTAAAAGATGGATAAATGCTTTTTCAGCTATTTATGGCCACTCAACAATGACCCTCAGAGGCACGAAGTAGAACAACCCTTTGCAGTTTCCAGTCTTGCAGATAGAGCTGTAATTGATAAGACTGATAAGATGATCTTTAAAAATATACCTTTACAAGTAGATTTCTTCCTATCCAGGGAATTAAGGTAAGAAGGTAATTTTCTAACCTCCTCTCCCTCTGCCAGCCATTCTGTGCTCTGAAGGACGAGCCCATGTTCAAGCAGAATGGGATTTACAAAAATCTTCACAAGCACAAAGGATTTTTGCTAAACCCTTCTCCCCTCTTTTTCATGTAGACTTTTGCCTGACTCTTGCTCCTTTTATTCTCTCTTCTACAAGATACCTCTTATCTCTCCCTTGCTCAGTGTCTGTGACTCTCAAATCTGCCTATCTGCTTGGCCCATTGCCTCAGCTGCAGGCACAAAGCTCTGCTCATCGGTGTCTCTCAGTCATGAAGCATCAAGCTTTGGGCACTTCTGGGAAAGATGCAAGGCTATCTCATTCGCCTACCTGGAATGCCATAGTCAGAAGGGATAATAGAGACATCTGGGAGAGGAAGAGAAGCCCTCCCACACAGCAGGCAATTGTGCTTATGAATGTTGTCTCACGTAGAAGGAGTTCTACTCCATAACTGGCGGGACCTGTCATCACTGCAGCAAATAAATAGTGAGGATGGGTGAGAAGACTGGCTTTCAGCCTGATCTGAAAATCATTTCTGATCTACGGGACCTTAAGTGCTTTGAGGCTGGCTACTGGAGGAAAACGTGGCTCTTGCATGTGAGAAGGGGGTATTAAGGAGAAAGCTATGGTGCACTAAAGGTCTGAAGCTTTGCTTCACTCATTTTCACCTCTCAGTGAAAATTCACTCCCCCCAGATTGCAGGGAACACAGCTCTCTTCCAAATGGCTGCTTGTTCAAGAACAGTTTTCCATCAATTGTTCTGGCAAATGGTCCCTGTGGAAACTGCCGAAAATTCTAGTACCACTGCTTTAGAAATGGCCTTTTCATAAGCAAATATCAAATTACCCTGCTATCTTCATGGGGCATTGTTCAGTAAATAAAGAGCACTGACAATTGACACAAAAGCCAGACATCCAAATTCCAGAAGGTAAAAGAAAATTCCTCTGTATCAGCCCTTTGATTCCACCCCAACACAGTTGAACTCTGCCTACAGAGAAGTTCTATTTAAAAACCAACAACAAAATCGCCTTTTCTTTCCTTTGTACATTTTCCTGCTTTGTGTTGGGACTTGAACTGACTTTGTGGAGTCATTGCAGTTACTGCTAAATGATGTATGAAAAGAAAAATTCCCGTCCTTCCCATGCACCGAAAAGAATACCGGCAGCTCTCAGCAAACCCAAGTATGCTGCTTGTTTACATCGAATTCAAACTCATCAAGGGAAGATCCTGAATTGAAGGATAATTCTCATCCATCCAATTACCTCTATTGCTACTTCAAAGGAGACACATCTCAGGAGAGTCTTTCTTTGCCCCTTCATCTCCCCTCAGCCCATCTTCAGGTTTTAAAGATTTTATTTTTAAAGTGCAGGTTTCAAAGTTATGAGGGTAAAAGCTTGGGGAGGGGGATTTCTAAAGGCTTTGGTGTGGTTCTGACACCACAGGCAAGAATTCCTCCAAAGACTGATCTTACAACCTGAGAGGCCATTGGCACAGTTGTAAAAACCAGAAAAAGACCCCACTGTGAGCCAGGCTTGGCTGTTTTCACTCTTAAATTCACCCTCTCTCGGTCCAGTGGGAACTCCAAGCTATTCTGGACAGGTACTTGATTTTCATGGTAATTAAAGACTTCATGGTGTAACTACAGACTCTCTTGTTAAAAAAGAAAACATAAAGATTAATATGATGCCCTATTCCCTGTGAACACCCCAAGATGCAGTACCTACAAGCTGGCTGTTAGACTGCTGCAATAACAATTGCTGAAGGGAGACAGGCTGGCTACTGCTCACTGGTTGGCTTGCTCTCAGCTACAGGTGAAACTGCAGCCTCTGCTGTCACAGCTCTGCTGATTCCAAAGCCCCAGAATTAGATCTGTGCTTTTCTCCCTCCCTGCCATGCTGTTTGATTAGAGGAGAAGTCAGCCCAGCTCTGCTCTCCTGCATTTAAGCATCTTTAACACATTGCCAGCCAGCTGACAAAATGACTCTTAAGCATAAAACGCTCCCCCTTCTCAAAGCTGTGTGTAAAGGGCAATGCAGGTTTTTTGTTAAGGTTTTTTTTACTTCCTTTTAATGCTTAAATGAGCAGCCTATTCTTTCAGAGGCTCCTTCAGTTAGCTCCCTCCTCTAACACGCTGCTCCCCTATACACGCATGCAAATAAATCACCTCATTCTTCCCATGTGAATAATACACTGACATTTAATTCTAACTAATGCTTTAGGGGGCAAAAGATAGGAAGAGCTGGGTCAGAATAAAAGTATTCTCCTGCCGTTTGGAGAAGCAAGGAAGAGACAGATGGCAGCTTTCCCTTCTTTCTGAAGCAATAGTGTCTTAAAGCTCCTGGATGCTGTGTTCTTAAACCTATAAAGAGGTTTGAAAGTGCCTGTGTGTGAGAGACTGGCAAGGGTGAGCTTGTTTATGGGAAGTATTCCTGCTCATATAGAAAAGGCAAGAAATGGCTAGGACATTTGGACTTCATTTTTGCAATGCTCTGCCCGGATTTTGATTTCAGTTCAGCAGCTGGGTATTTGAGGAAATAAGGAAAGAAATTCCTTTAATCAAACAATTCATCCTAAAAAGATCACCCCTGCAAATGCTCCTCGATTATTGCTTTTGATTCCACATCACTTTCCCCCTTGCCTCCCTGGGGGTTTTAGAAAGCAAGCTGGAAGAGCTTGAGCAGAGTGATCCTTCACCTCCTTCCTGGCTGCTCTACTCCTCCTGCAAGCTGTTCTCCAGAGGGACGTATGGGCAGACACAAAGAAGTCCGAAGGTAGAAAATCCACCCAAAGCCAGCATAAAATGCTGGACACAGTCATCTCCTCAATGCCCAGCTCCAGCTGGCAGTGCTGTGCTGCAGCCTGCCACAACCTGGACAGGACAAAACCATCCTGCAGAAATCCTGTCTTTCAGATTCTATTTCAAGGTGAGTCACGTCCTGCCTTCCGTGCTGTGTGGAGCTGTGATGTCTGTCCACAGAAATACCCAGTCGGCTCACGACCCACGGTGTCAGAAACTGTATGAAAACAGTTTTAGTGAGAAAAGAGAGTATGGAAAATGATTAAAGGTGCTTGGCAGGAAACTCTTTGCACCTTTTTTAACACTTCCTGCATCATTCGGTTCTTCTGTAGTTCACGAGTTTGGATCTTATCAAAGCCTTCAGTGACTGAAAGCTGTTGCCAGTTCTTGCTTGCTCCAAGTAGCTACTGTGGCCTAGGAACAAGTACAAGGAAAATTACCACTTTAATTAGCTCCACTGCTGCTGCTCTGTGGTGTTTCCTTTGTCTCCCGTGGCCTGTGAGGTTGGTTCTGGATCACACAGAAGCTACGCAGGTCCATCTGCACAGGCCTGTAAGAGTGAAAGCAGCTCTCCTACCCTCACCCCCTCCTGTCCTACACATGGGAGGGAAACTCAGACATCAGACTTTACACATTGTACATTCTTCATGTTTGTAAATATAAGTATTTTAATATGTAATAAGATTTTATCATGAGAAAGGCAAATTACAACTTCAATTCTACTGGCTATAGGATGGATAATGGACTTTGAGCTATGTTGCTGTCTCTCCAGCATCTCTCAGAAAAGTTATGTGAATTCAAACTATGGAAATAAGAAGGTCAAGATTTGCTCTGGAGCAGATCTTCTGGTCTACTAAGTAAGTAACAATTGCAATAGCTTGTTTTTGACTGAGACTGCCAGATCTCAAAAGCTTTACCTTGCAGGTGTCCTTAGAGCAGTAAGTAAAACCGAGGTACTTCACAATGCACTTGATTGCATCCATACAGAATTGTTTAGTGCACTTTAAAGACCTGAGTCTGCAGAGCTCCTAGTGTGGGAAGACACTGAGGAAACAAGGTTTTCTGTGTGTAGAAGTGACTTTCTGTTTGCAAGAGTTACACTGCCTTGCTGGGCAACTTTGTATGCTCATGTTTACCTAAAGTTGACGTGGTTGATCTCTGTACCATCACACACAGATATGTACATCAACCTGCGTTTGCATAAAGCAACCTTGCAGTTAATTAAGAAACACAGAATGATTGAATCTGGATTTATGCTGCCAAATTAGCTAAAATGTAGTGTATTCTATTCTATACAGGTTACTGAATAAGGAATCCCATATTTCAAACTTGCATTTAACATCACACACTCACACGCACAATCAACATGGACTTATAATTACAGCATAGGCATGGTGCCAGCCTTCCTAGGTGACATTTATATTTTCGCCAAGTCATTAACCTTACATCAAATTCATTTTCCATCCACTGTTCCTCCTGACGGCTCAGGCTATTTGTTTGGTCAATCAGTTCTTGTAAATCACAGATCCATGTGAGCCCTGATCGTAGTTTTGCCACTGGAACAAATCACAGCCCTGAACATAAACTCAAGAACAGCACTGCCTTTTATAAGCTAAAGAAGAGGTACTTCAGGAAAGGCTCCAGCTTTATACTGCCTATACCTCTAAGAAAGTGTATACAACAGAGGTACATAAGGGCATTGACTGTATGACCATTTGTTATAGGTAGCCAATACAAGGTATAAACTCGTTTCAGGTGTTTTGAAAGTATCACATACAAACCACTAAAGAACGTACAGCTATCTGGCATTCTTGTGAGAGCTGGAACATTGGACATTATGTATAAAATATTTAAGAAATGCAGTTTTGATGTGTTATTTTCCATGGTTTTTTTGCCTGAAAGTGGAGAGTTGGATGGGATTCCCGGAGAGTCTCTTATAGATTCTGCTGACAGCTCTACAGATCCACTTCCTTTCAAGCGCTGTTGGTTCTCTTTTTAAGGAAAACACAAGCCAAAACAAAACTGGTACAACCTTCTGCAAACTTTATAAAGAAAAATAAAAGAAACTCTGCCTATAGAGAAGTTTGGGTTTAAGCATTTCATTTTTATGTGGTTTCATTAACCCTGGGTGCCCTGGAGCACTAAGTACACACAGAAAACAACAACAGCCAGGGACTTTTGCTCTCCTACAAAACCTGTCCCTAGTCACTGACACTGAGCACAGCAGTCTCACAGAGCTGGGCTGCTGGTAGGTTTGGATGTGTGGGAGACAATCCATGATAGATAAAACAATATATGAAGCCTTTCTAAAATCTATACTCCATTCCTTTTATTTGAACTCCCACATCCAGTGGCTCAGAAATGTGAAATGACATGATCAAACCCAAAATATCTAGTCATTCACTATGACTTTTTCTGATGCACTCCTCACCCTACTGTTGTGTGTGTCAATTGACTTTGCTTTTATTAGGAGTTATCAGGGTAGTGACTTTCAGCTCATCACTACTAAGCACCTACTGTTCTGCAAATGAGACCAAAGAGCAGTATGCACTGTCTGGAGGAGGAGTGGAGGGATGGAACAAAGACTTCTGGCTCCTGCTATGAGCTCTGCTACTGATTTTCCACATACCACTTGGCAAATTGTGTAACTTTCTTTTCCCCAGCCTGATACTTAACTAGCAAACCGGTCGTGACAGTCCATGTCTAGAAAGCATTTTGAGATCCATGGGTTAAATGTTTCCCAATGTTCCACCTCCCGCAACTGCCAAGTGATATTAACAGCTATAATCTCACTGTCAAATATTAGGTGAAGAGGTAGAGAGGGATGGGGAACAATCAATAACAAATTTTCCACCTCCACAGTCTTCTAAATTTATGACCCTCACCATGAGTTAGGTGGGGGTTTATGCTCATTGGTACAATTGGCACAATGCACGCTGAGAAATCCAGGTATCAACCTTAAATCACAATGCCAGTGCTACCCAGAAGGAATGAAGGAAGGAGGAAGAATTCCCTCTCCTCTCAGTTTTAATTGCCATTCTCCTACCTCACCAGCTACCCACTGCAACATCAGTCTCAATTAGCACCCCTGATGGATACCCTGTTGCATGAGTAATGTATGTCTCACACGCCAACAACTTCATAAGGGCCTGAGTTAGGCAATGAATCTGAAATCTTCCTAGAGTTAATTCACACAAAGGCGGACCCCATGATGTTTTATCTGCTCCTGCTCACCCAGTTCTGAGTGAAGACACAGAAAAGCTGGTAAAGTTCCCTCTTGCCAGTGATTTGGACCCTCTGCAAAGCTCACTACAAGCTGGCAGTGTGTCACCGGGCCATTGCCAGCATCAGTTTTAAAAGAGCTTTATCCTGAGTCACTGATCCTGTTGTATCAATCCCTGTAAATAATGGTTTATGGTATTACTCAGGTTTTATGTGTTAGGACAACCTCTGCATAATGTTGTTGTCAGTACTGCAGCATCTGCAGGAAGCGGAGTGAAGAATACGGTCTGTATCTCAGCTGAAATAGCAAAACAGCCACCTAAGAAATGATGTGCTTTACATTTGGCAAGTCACCTGAACAAAAGGATTTTCCGAGTAAGTTTTTCCATTCAGCCATCTATCGCTTGCCTCTTTAACTCCTGTTTGCAAACACCTGCTCACACCAGGCTTCTTTCCATGGTCCCAAATGTTTACACGAGCAAGGTATCCAGAGGCAACTTGTTTCACCTGTGTAAAGGCTCATACATTACAAAAACCACCGTAGCCTGCTTCAAAGCCTGGCAAACAAGCCCCTCTGTTCCAGGATCCAATCCGTCACAGACGGAAGCCAGCCTCCCTCCATCCATCAGCAGAGCCACGCTGATTTCCAGCAGCTGGCAATCTGGCCCCATATGTCTTAGCTGACCAGGCACAGAGCACAAATAATGAGCAGTCCCAGCAAAAAGATTAATGAACTCTAGCCCACAAATCACCCATGCAAATGATGCGGGGATTACTAGTGCTTGTGAACCCCCAGCACAACTGCAGCTTCTCGCACAGCGTACAATGAGCCACAAAGCCCATGTGAAACAACGCGTATGTGACAACCTCAGTGGGACAGAGCCATTATCACAGGATTTCAAACCAGAGAGACAAGAGCAATGCATACAAATCCAATCAGGAGATCAAACGCAAACTTCGGCTAACAAAAAAAGCGGGGAATAATCAGTTTGCTAAGAAACGGTATTTTAGGAGGGTTGTAACCACCCATGAATTCAGATTTAATTTGATAAAACTGGTTTGGCTCGAAACAATGGAGAAATGTTTCCAGCACACACAAAATACTTAATTCTGATACTTTCCAAGGAAAACGTTGTGGCTTTTTGTCTTTCAGTGAGACTGAATCTACTTATGGTTTGAATTCCTTATTTAAAAATGGTAACAGAAAGCGTTTATCATCTTGGAAATGAAATTTTGGACCAAATTGTCCAAGCTTGGATCAAATTTGGATCTTCACCCATAATAAGAAGAGTGATATATGTATATATATGTGCACATGGATGTATGCATGCTTTCCTCTCTACTGGTTAGGCCAGTAAAGTGGAAATGACCCATCTGACAGCTCTACACAGATATTTTGGCAAAGCTTCATACCCAGAACATGCAAATATCCCATTTGCTTTTGCAGATCCCCACCCTTGCACTATGACCCCTTCCTCCCGGCTCTGCATGACGAGCTGAACAGACCTCATGGTTGCGCAGTGTTCCCAGAGGTGCCCAGGCATTTGGGACTGCAACAGCCAGGATGCTTTGGGCTCTCCATGGTAAAGCAAGCATGGAGAAGAGCAAGATGCCAGGCGAGGGTTGAAGCTATAATTACACCAGGCTGAGGCAGGGGGAATCGGGCGGTATCCAAGAGGTTTCAAAGCATGGAGCAAAAATTCAAGCTGGATTTTGAAGCTGCTAAATTTATATTGCTCCCCTGAGGCAGCAGCCTTCAGGGATTGCTGCTGTGGGAAATAAAGTGGAAGGGGAACTTGCTTCTGCTCTCCTGAAAGCCTCCCTGAATGTGCTCTGGGGAAAGACAAGGGGACAGAGCAGGACTGACATTGCAACAATTCTCTCCAAAGTCTGGAGTTTAATCTGCCCTAAAAGGAAGCAATTTGCCACTGGGTGCAAAGCGCTGCTTCTGACCTTTAACATCTACAATGTATATATCAAATAACATATATTCAGTCATATTCCCCTTTCCCCTCTCCACTTACGGAATATTGCAGAATACGCATGGAAATAATCACATAAAAAAACCCCAAGCAGTCACTGAAGATTTTCCACCAAACAGGATGCAAACCTCTTGGTTAACAGCAATGTCACAAAGAAGCTGTAAAACCCCCAAAGTCATTTCCTCCTTCTAATTCACAATGACATTAACAAGATCTGAACCCTGACCTGCAGGTGACTAAATTATGTTGCTAAGCAACTACACTTTCAAAAAAGAGAGAGAAAAGGAGTGAATGGTACACGCATGCCAGGCTGCTGGAATGGGGTGGATGCGCTTTGTGTCCCTATCCAGAGCCCCAGATCCAGCAAGGGACCTGCTCCCCCTGCACTGCAGGAAAGGACTGGGATTCCCGACAGCTCCAAACACTGCTTTGGGCTTTTTCTCCTTCCTTGAGAGTCCACACAGGGAGGTACACAGCTAAAAAATGACAACATGAAATATAGCAGCCATTTTTCTTTGGAGAAGAGGTGCTTATAAATTCACTTGGTCCAAAGTATCTCTCGCTTCGGCAATACATCAAACTATGCAGCCCCATCAGTCTGAATCAATTAGAAATTACTCGCCAAGGAAATTACACTGAAAAGCTTTGATTTGTTACTGGAGTTTGTTACCGTTCCCTTCAATCTTAAAAGACTGAAAGCAAAAAAGTAATAATGTGACAGTGATAGCAAAATGTAACCTTTATTGAGATTGATGGAAACCTATTTGCCCCAATATTTGCTTTTAATAATTTAATTTTTCAAACACGGCAAAGACAGCCATAAATATTTGATTGTGAAGTTCTCCCAGTTTGTGGTACGTTGGCTTGCTCAGGTTGCCAATCTTTCCAACATTTCTGTATTTCATTCCTAAAAATAAGCCTACCTACCATATGTTCATAACTACCTTTTACTTTGCCTTCCAACCATGTTCTTTTAACTTTCATCTGTTGCAGGTTAGTAACCTTTCCACAAAAGGCACTTCAGGCTCTGAAAGAGAACACAAAAGGATGACTCCCTTAAGAAAATATTATGTTTTTTACAACTTTGGTTTAGTCTTGAGTTCTGTAAAAGGGGCCAGCTCTTGCTGACATGAAGGTCACTGACAAAACTTGCAGTGATTTTGGTGGGAGCAAGGCTCGCTTCCCTCATTAACATTGCTTACGGTTACTGTGAGCACTGCGCAACTGCAAAGCAGGGTTTTGCAATGGGCTAAAACAGAAAATAATATGAATACCAGCAGAATTTATGTTAATCATAGATAAAGTTTCGAGCCAGAAACACTTCTGGTATGGAATAGGTTTGCAAGTCTTTTTTAGACCCGAGGACTTGGCCGCTGTTGAGGATGCAAGAGGAGATTAAGTTGCACAACTGGACTTTTCTGATATGACAGTTCCTACAGAGGTGTGTAGAAAACAGGCGCTAACCTTGTCACCCTTCACCAGGTCTTCAGCCATATCTTACATGTAAGGAAGGGTATGAGCTGGAACAGCTTTTACCTCCTGTTATATCCAGGTTGTTAACAAAGCAAGGGAAAACACAGCAGGCACTGCTGCTAAGTGTTCGGATTGCTTGGTTTTACATACTGAGAAAGACACTTTCACTCCTTGTTGATGAGTGGATGCTACCAGCTTCTGCTTGGCTGCCTCAGCTGGATATTAAACTGGGTCCTTTTGGAGATGCCAACTACAGATTTTCAGGTAAAACGAGTGTCCAGTGAGCCTTTCTGACAGGCTGGCTGCCTTCTAGGTGAATTATTGTAGCTAATACCTGCAGGAAGTTCTGGTGCTGGAGATACCATACCAACGTCCTTCCTGCTCCCAAACCCCTACCATTCTTGACCTGATATCCTCATGGGAGGATTAAAATAAACAATGCAGTATAAGGTAGTAGCGTATAATGTTAACGCTGAAAATTAAGACACATGCAATCTAAAAGCGATTCTAACATAAGGTAGTGTCCTAGGTAAATGTCATATTCTAAGGTGTGTCATTTGTAGAGAAAATGGCTCAGAAACTGAAAGACAAGACAAAAGGAAGAGTCAGGTTAAGTTCTTTTAAAGGCTAGCACGTAGATGACAAATGTAGTTCAAATAGCACAGGTGAAGAATGAATCATAATTAATGACCAAGGCCTTTAGTTGTTGGTGCTGAATGGGAAAAAAATAATGATGTTTGAAGCTTTATACTGGCATAGAGTGGAAATTATATACAATCCCTGCTAAGTGCCTGATTTTACTGCTAGAAAATCCTTCTGACTGAAATGTACTTCAAAGTAAACTACTTTAGAATTTCTCTGCACTGTTGGATGCCCAAGCAAAGGTCATTTTCTCCCTCTCTCTGTGCATCATTTTAGCAATTTTTAAAGGTTTTTTTTCTCTCCCTCTTCTGCAGTTTGCTTCTATTTTTCTACACTTCAGAGGGTCTAAACTGAAAATTGGATAACTGCATTTGGAAAGGAAATGCAAAATAAGGAGCCTACAGTGATTTAAAATGAAGATGTTTATTCATCACGGGCCTTTCCCTGCAAGGCACGGGCCACCCTCTTGTGCCACTGAACTCAATAGGTGCTCAGGGGTTACAGAGCAGTAGCCCCGTTGGGAGCCTGGGGCTGGAACCCAGCTCTTCCCCTCCTCCCACTCACAACCCAATTACCTACAAGATTTACTTTTCCCTACAGCAAATTCCCACCGTGCCCAGTGAAAATCCTTCATCAAGGAAGCTTTTTTCTTAACGTCTTGGGATTCTCTGGCTCTAACAGCTTTCTCACTCACTCGTTGTATTTCTTCCTCTCCTGATAATCAGAGCACCAATACAACACCCTGGTTAGAGGCTGAAAGGAGAGTTTCTCGCTTTGGTTTTAAACACATCTGCTACTAGTAAGAGTGAGGAGCACTTAAAAGGTGGCAGTGTTTGGAACGAAGCCGAGGGCTGTGCAGAGGAAGTACGAGGCATGTCATCCTCTTTGTCGCTTCAAGAGAAACCCCAGCCCAAACCTTCCAGAAACAGCAGAAAGTTCCTCAGGGCATCAATTGGGGTACACGTCAGTGTAAGTACAGGCAGCTTACACCTGAGTGCTTCAGCTCTGCTGCTCTCTGCCTAGGACACTCCAATTTATCCTGGCTGAATATCAGAGGTACCTGGGCACTTTCCCCTCCCCACCTATGATATATATGAGCAGGCGATGGAAACACATGATTAAATACCTGTAGCAACACCTCATAGCAGGACAAGAGTGCTCCTGGTCTACAAACAGACCATATAACAGCAAAGCAGCGTTAGTTGCCCTGATTTAATGACTGCTTCAAGACTCCCCCTTGGACTGCTATCAAAAGAGCTAATTCAGCTGAAAATTGATGTTGCCAATCTCCTTCTTACCCTGAGGGGATAAAAAAGTTAGTGCTATCCCACATCTTACCAGGTAGCTTAGACAAGCACCAGCACCACCAGTCCCTGAGCATGCGAAGGCTCCCTTTGGCAGCCTTCCACACCACAGGCACTCATAAACCTGCAGTGAAAAATCCCATTCCTTTATTTTCTTTCGCTGATGCACAAAACAGCAAGGAGCTTTTGACCAAAGCAGAGAAGAAAACACCAAGGACAAAGAACAGTTCATAGTCATGGGGAAAGGACAGCCATGTATGTTTTAACACCAGGGACTGCTGCAATACGTGGCTTTAGGTTTCCTTCCTGCTATTTTCAGCCACGGCAATATGACTTCTGTCTTGCAAAATGGCATCGTGTGTTGCAAATACAGCGTGTCCTGAGGCCTTTCAATTTTTTGGGTGGAATAGGAAGTCGTGCTTGCATGGGTCTCTGTGCTACACTGACAGGAGGCAAAGAAAAGGGAAAGAAATAGGACGAAAAGAAAAACTCTTCAGGGCAAGCTAGTAATAAAAGAAATGTGAAGGGTTTAAACTGGCTGGGGCATTGGCACAGCACTGAGGGAACCTGCCTTCAGTTTGCAATTTCTAGTGCAGTACGATCCTGACCAGCTCTCTTCATCTCTCCCTTCTTCCATCTTCTTAAATCAAACCCGACACCACTAACCACCTTTCCTTATATTTGTGTTGTGAAGACTAATTCATTATTAATAACTGAGAGAGGTTCAGAAACACAATGATATGTGCCGTATGAGCCGGCAGAAACTCTTCTATCCCCCCTGCACCAGGCTTCATACAGAAAGAGATAAAGGTGTTGATTTCTAGCAGGAGAGCTGTGACTGCTGCAGATAAAGGTTCCCTGCAGACTAAAGAAGGCACTATTTGAAGGTATTTAGTTCTATAGCTCTCCTTACACAGCCATCTTTATTCTACATAAAAGCATATTTACAGAATCCAGGCTTCAATGTGCTATGGAGTGGCAGGGAAAGGAACTTGTTTTCCCCCTTTTTTCCACCAGTTTTCCCCCTCAAGGCTGATGTGCTCTATCCCCTGCTGCAAGCCATTCCCAGGGGCAACCATGTACTCTCAAAAAGCCACATAAAGCCCCCATTCTCTAGAGCACAGGCTCATGTTACTCCCTGCTTCTGAAGCCATTTTAGTTTACCTAATAACAGCTTGAGTGGATCATGACTTGAAACCTGGATTTGTCCTTAAGAAAACCACGTATCAAAGAATAAATCCAAAATCTCCCCCAGAAAACGCACAATTCCCTGCTGAGCACTTGTGCAAAGGATGTAAAAACATCACACACCACGTTTCTAACTGAATTAGGGGAACTCAGTGACACACAGTGATAACAGCACCCATGCAGCAACAACTACTGTCCTCAGCCAGCACGGACTGACAAGAACCCCTCTGTGGGAATCAGGTTGGGTTGATTTTGGGAGCAGCACACAGCGGTGATCAGGAAGGCCTAGGGAAGGTGCTGGTCATGGACAAACCCAGGCGGGGTCCTACCAGCCCAAGCTGTGTCTCAGAGGGAGGATGAAGGGATCGTTTAGAACTTTATTTGGAGTTAATTCTGCCTTTTTGCAATTTCTTACCATTTCTTGATAATTTAGTTGTCAAAGATTTGGTTTTCTCTTTCATTAATATAGCCAAAAAAACCCCTCAAAATTAGTTTCAGTGGTGCAAAGCTAAGTTGGAACATGTAGCCAATGTCTGATGGTTGCAATAGTGGCTGGAGGTTTTGGCACTTCAGAACTCATAGAACAAAACAAAACTAAACACTAACCCCTGAAGAGCTTACAGAAAGCTGCTCTGCGGATGACAAGGACAAGCAGTGTCCAGACAAGTACAAAATATCTTGTGACACTCTACCAAACAAGCTGAGCATTTACAAGGGCAGTGGACCAATGCTTCAAGGTGTTCAAGGTCAAGACACTGATGGAGCTTTGAGCACCTTGCTCTAGTGGAAGGTGTCCCTGCCTGTGGCAGGGGGTTGGGACTGGATGAGCTTTAAGGTCCCTTCCGACCCAAACCAGTCTGGGATGCTATGGTTTTCATGATGTTAGATTAGGCTGCACAGGAACAAGGACAACACAGAGACCAAAGGCAAGCAAATACATTCCAGCACTTTGTGAATGCAAACACTCCTCCTCACAGGATTTATGCCAGTTGACATTAGGATTAACTTATTTCTTAATTAGGATTACACACACTTTACCAATAGAAAATGAAAAGAAATCCACTGCCTGATGAAACATGGCCCTATATCCCATCTCATAGAGGTCATCCTGCAAATCTCCATTCAAACAGGAAAAGGTCAGTGGTGACATATGGGCTGACCTCCAGGCATCTGGAGGACTTTCTGCTCTTCTGGTAAGGTGAGTGTTTTGGAAAGTAAATGCTATCACCTACATGGTAGGTTCGGGGGCAGGAACAAGTTCCACTGTGACCCATACCTTCATAATTCCTGGGATAATCACAGAATGGCCAGGGTTGGAAAGGACCTTAAGATCATTCAGTTCCAACCCCCTCTGCCATGGGGAGGGATGCCTCACACTAGATCATGTCACCCAAGGCATCAGACCTCTCATGCCTAGAGCTAATTTGCCTAGTACTGCAGTGTGAAATGGTAGGTTGGGCAGAATCCAACCCAGTATCCTCATCATAGTATCATTTCTGTAAATAATACCTCTAAAATCACCAGAGTGCCTAGAAAATTCCCTCTGATTTATATACACAGAAATGGGATTAAATCCTCTAAAAAATCCACACCGCATTTTATAAAGCTTCCTGCTGGTAAAGAAGTTGGTGATTTTTAATTAGTACTATGCAGACATGAGGCCAGACATGCAACGTTCAATAAACCAGTTTTTACATCAGTAATGAGTCTTAGAATATTAATGCAAGGCCTTCAGAAGTCAGAAACAGAAGAGTGAATGTGCAGTGATTCTAACATTACCCCTAGGTGCATGTGAGGAGCAGAGATATTTAACAACCTCAACAGTGTAAAGTTTAAAAGAAGACAGCAGTGGAAGTGGAGATGTGTATTTCGCATGGGTTAACAGAATCAGCTGCAGGTAGATTTCAGAGGATTATTTCCTGTCTTTTGAGAAGAGATTTCTTTTGTGGGCATGATAAAAATGGTTAACGTGTTGCTGCTGTTTCATGCAAGGTGAAAATTTCCCTTTAATCACTTTCAAATAAATGCGAAACTCAACCATTACTCCTTTCTAATAATACTGAGGAAAATAGTTCACACTAAATCTAACATAATGAACACAGCATGTTCATAGAGAACCGAGCGTTCTGAGCTTAAGTCCCCTTTAATCCATAATTCCTTTGGAACTACATATTACATCCACATCAATACCAAAGAGGTTTACGATTAATGTTATTTTAATGAATAATAAAAAAATTGATGATGATTTACACA
Organism: Pezoporus flaviventris; assembly: GCF_033815535.1. NCBI lineage: Eukaryota > Metazoa > Chordata > Aves > Psittaciformes > Psittacidae > Pezoporus > Pezoporus flaviventris. The sequence goes on along the minus strand of NW_026892553.1, from coordinate 18,168,309 downwards.
GAGTTATTTTCAGGTTCTTTCACATGAAGATTTGTTGGTTAGAGACTCTAATATATATAAAACAGAGCACACGCAATCTGATTGGGATAGTAAGGCTTTTGCAAAACCTTCTGAATGCGCAGCTGAACTGAGCTGAGAAGAGCTGCAAGCTCTGAGAGGCTCCCTGTGCTCTTCCCTTTCCCAAGCTGCACTGATGAAGCACGGGGAGAGATGCACGTCCTCAGGAGCAGAGCACTGACTTTGCAAGCATGAGTAGCTGGATCTGATTCTCACCTTGCACTGGTTTGGCTCCAGGATTCCTACCCAGTTACATGACGATACATGTGAGATGAGACCTGGCCATAGCATGCATCACTCAGTGCAGAGGAATGCTGGCTCCCAGCTCTGTGCCCTTGAGCAAGATGCTCAGCTGTTCTAAATGCCAGCAAGGTCACTGGCAATTAGTTACACCAGCAAAACAAATGACAGCAAGACACAAATGCTGTGATTTCCAAAAGTAAGGGGCAGTTAAAGCGCTTCCATGTAAAGACTGAAGCTGGAGTTCCCCAGTTCCTCAGCACAGTTACACTACAAACTTTAGGAGGGCTTTTACAGCAGCTAACTTGGACGTGCAGGCACTGGAAGCTGCCCTGCAAATGCTCTGCACATGGAGTGGGATTACAGTGGCTGGTGATCCCGAGGGCTGTGGTTCTCACCCTGCTCTCCGGTGCAGAGCTGCAATCCTGGCTGCCTCTCACCGCTTCCTTTCTTGCCTTCTAATCTGAGACACTGGCTCTGGCCAAATCTGTTTGGCTCATCTTTGCAAGAAAGTCAAGAAAGTGAAAGAAGGGCTGTGAGGCAGTGATAGCACAGCATAAGCCTGCATATACTGTATCCAAATAACCTATTAATGAAAATCCTTTGGCAGCTGTTTAAATGTTGTGAGTGGAGAAATGTCTGCAGTGAGAACTCCGCGGGATCCCTTCCTGAAAATGCCATCACCATGTTGTTATAATTACAATAACATCCCCTCCAATGCCAGCTATCTTTATGAGGTACCAAACACTGAACCTCTTCGCAAATCACTGGGGTGCAAATTACTTTTCAAAACCATTTTTGGAACTGATTTAACCATAAGCTTTCACACTGGAATGAACTCTCCCAGGCAGGGACAACAGCTGTGTTCCTTCCCCCAGGCTCTGTGCTAGAGGCTTCTGTTTAGTTATCAACACCTGGCTGGCTGCTGGAGCTCGTTTTCCAGACTTAAGTGTTGGTATGCCCTAAACCATATTCTATAGTGAACTTTTCTTGATGTTTTTGTCACTTTGACCAAGCAAACAAACAGCCACCATAATATCCCCCAGGGGAACTCCAAACGAAGGGTTAGTCTGGTAAAAACATCGTAAGAGTAGAACGTGGAAAGGTGGGAGTTGGATATGAATGCCCATCAAAATGAACTCAAGTTGTACAATATACTGTAAAGTAACACATTTTTAGTGTGCAACTGTGAAACCTTCTCTCTGGAGAAAACTTATGGTGTTGTCTGCTTTCCTACATGTCCAGAGTTGAGCTCTAGGGCCAGTCTTACCAATCCTCCTAACTAGAGCGGCTACCAACCCCTTCCTAACATCATCATTTGATGGGGTTCACTACTTCAGAAGCTGAGAGAAGCAGTCTGCAAAAACTGCACTCTTATTAAACACAGTTGGTGTCTGATCCCCTAACAGTTACTCACAGCCCAGGGATGCCCAACCTACTTACTTCTTCACTAAGAGAACCTGGAAACACCCCTCTCTGGAGCAAATGTGCTGAGGCAGAGAGTGATGGGTACAATTGCTGAGTCCTATTCCTTAAAATAAAGACCCCAGGAGGATCTTGACTCTCTAAACATGAACCAGAGCAGCCTGCTTTTTAACTAGAGGTCTGCTGCACAAAAACAGAACCAAAGACTCTGAAAGCAGATCTCTCTCTGCCTTCCCTTCTGTGTTGTTCTCATCACAGCAAGTATTCAGTGGCTTCCTTTGCTGCAACAAGCTACGTGCAGGTGACAGAAAGCCAGAGGGTATCTGAGGGACCAGGTCTCCCATAGGTTGTGTGTCTCATCTGCTGGTTCTGTGCAGACAGCTCAGTGCCTTTGGGTGTATAAAACCACAGTATGCATCAGTGGTTAGATAAATGATTCCCACACTTTGTACCATGCCTGAGTCCTGGCTTCTCTCTTTTCTTCTCATCAGTTGCCACCAAAATCTCTCATCATCTCTCCGTGCCCTCTCTGTACTGCAGGAGCATCCCTCAGGTCTGCCTGTGTTCACAGAGCTCATCTGGCCAAACGGCAGCAGATGGTACCGCAGACAGAAACAAGCCCCCCTCCCTGCTGCCTACCTACCCTCTTTTAGAGGACACAGTAAGCTGCAAACAAACAAGTAAAACACACGCCAGGACTCCCAAAGGAAACACACAATTTGAAGCCTGCTAATGAAATTTCACAGGTCAAACACCCTCAGTGCTGATCATACCCTCCCTTCCCTTTGCAAAGGACCAAATAGCCACATACCAGTGGTCAAACTTTCTCCATCCTCCTTCCCATGCATTCTGCAAGAGCTTTAACAAGTAAATGGCTACTGAAATAATCACAAAGTATTTTAATAAGAGGGGGTTATATTCTATGATTCAATCCACATTCAGTCAACAAGCTAAAAAGCAGAGCACGACCTGGGCTGCAGGAAACAGGAGCAGCTTTTCCTGATGCCAGAGAGCTGCTCAATTTACCCTGGATTTTCTGAGGGCACAGACCATCAGAATGGAGAATATTTAATATCTGGAAATACATCTTCCTGTAACTTCTACATTGCCACTTTAGCCATTTGGCCCTCTCCCAGTTCTTTAAATTACATTAGATTTCTAGAACAACTTGGGTACTTGATAAATAAAATGCCATTCCTGTGCCTCATAAGAGCCCAGTGTATATCTGCTAATAAGGTCAAAGCCATCTTTCAGAAACTTAGGCAAGCACACCCCAGAATGGCTTTTCCTGTTAGAAAAAAAAACAACCAAACAAACCACATTTTGTTGCAACTGAATGTTTAAACCTCTTGTTCTCAATGTTTAGAGCCATAAAAGATACATAAATGTTAAGGGAGACAAACAAGCAAACAGACTGTGCGTGCACTGGATGAACTCATTATTCCGCCGTGACCAGCTGGAGACATGCTGGTTTGCAGCCAGCCCCTCTCATATCTGTAAGACCAGCATAGAGCTGATGCAAGTTTCTGCTGGATGGGCTGCATTCACAACTGGTTTGCTTCTCCCTAAAGGGTTCGTGTTCTTCCCTTCAGAGCAAAGAGCAAGAAACTTTGCTCACTATCTCCTGCTAACAAACAGCTGACAACTCCTTTCCCATGCATGACAATTACCCAGTGGCCTTCCAACCATCATCTGGGCTGCTACAGGCATCGCCAGATCCAGAAATCTGATTTCTAACAGAGCAACATCAGTGGCTTCTATTTTAGCATCAATGATTTCTGCACTGGTGCTTCACCTTCAGTGTTTCGCTATCATCTTTGCCACAATCACATTTCAGCATCTGCTGTGTCAGCATCATGTTTCAGCATCAGCATTTAACCATCAGCTGTTCCACCATATGGCATAAGAAGCATTAGCAACATAGCAATTAAAACACATACGACGAGCAAACAAAAAGCACTCCCTTCCACCCCCCATTACCCTTTATTCATGCCATGGCCACCTCTCCCTAGGACAATACAGCCTTTCTGTGCTTTATTCCAGCAAGAAATACGTTCTGAAGTGAATAAAACCCAAACCCAAACAACTCAGTTCCTCTAGGCAAATCTGAAAGACTCTCTCAATTTCCTCTGAGGTTCACTGAAGCATTTTTAAGGTCCTGTGCTACGAGAGCAAGTTAAGGGTCACTGACTGTCATGCTTTTAATCACAGCTGCCATTTGGCATGGGAGCTTCCCTGCAGCAGTGACAGGAAGCCTCCTGGAGAGCTGGAGTGAATTTCCAACTACCGCAATCTTTTACTACCTCGGAAGAGAAATGCAGGACACTCTTTAGATGAAAGTTCTGCAGAAGGACCCAATTTCTTCTGCAACCTTTTAGTGTGCAGGATGGACTGGTTGAAGTAAGCACAACTGTCCTTGTGACTGGGCAATGTTTTAGACCAACATTGAAATGTTGGATAGGCACAGAAGTCTGGGAAGAGTCTGTCTGAAGATGATGCAGGAGTCTTGCTATTCCATCAGTCACATCATAGAATCATAGAGCAGTCAGGGTTGGAAAGGACCATAAGATCATCTAGTTCCATCAGGTTTTTCCAGTTGGCATTAAACCCTCCAACAAATGGCAGCGAACATGGCCCTTTTGGGGGGTGCGTGACTTAACTCTTGACCAAATAAACGTGATACCTGCTTAGCTTACAAGCAATTATCTCTCACGTTTGCTCTGAGTAAAGAGTGCCATTTTCCACCTCATTGTAAAAGCTGACAAATGCAGATTCTGCAGGCTTCACTTTGAGTGTGAAATTCCCCACCACGGTGCCTGTTAATCTCCAGAAAGCTGTAGCTAGGTACATACCTTCAAGAAAAACGCAGCAGAAAGGGAAGTAAATGAGACACGGGGCTTTCCACCATTGGGGTCAGAGTCTAATCACTGCTCCCCATGCTTTGAAGAACAGTCAGTATGAATCGGTAGCTTTCCATTCTATAGCACACCGAGGGAAAATGGCGATCTTTGGAAACCACTTGGGAGCAAAGAAGCTTGAACTGAGATTACCGGAGCACCAGAGAGCTGACAAAACCCACAAATGAAAGGACAGCATTAGCAGACTTCTAATGGTATAAATCACTGTTAGCAATGCCACAGACACCGTTGTCAATAATTTAAAGGAGGAGGATTAGTACAAAAGCTGTCAGAATTTACTCTTTGTATTACCAGGTCTCCAATGATGCAACCAGCTTATTCGATGCAAAGTTTTAGATCAGAAACCTGAATCTACAGCAGTAAAGGACAGTTAGCATTAGTTTAGCTGACAGTATGCTAGTCTCTAAAGCCCCCATTTTCACATGAAGGGTGTTAGATGAAAGACTCCACATAGCTGGAAGCCTAGATGTGAAGACATCCAGAACAGCAGTGAGAAGTGTCTGTAAAGATATAGTTCAATGGGAATTGAGAATTACCCATGCCAGTTTTATACTGTTATAAAGGAATAGTTACATTCCTTCTGAGTGGACTGGTTGAAGTGAGGGATGGCCACAGTCACTCCTGAAAATAAACCCCAACAAGATTCTATAGTTACTGCCAGGCATTTAGCCATGCCTCATAACAAAGACATTTTTCCATGTAACTATGCTCCTGGAAGACCCAACTTATTGCCATTGTATGGATTATAGGGATTTGACACTTAAGTGCCTTCAGAACCAGCTGGTTTCTTAACTTTCTGGAATGTATGCTGCTACGTGACATCCCAGTTAATTGGGGAGGTGAATCCTAGCAGCTTGTTACTAACATTCTGTAAAGAGATCCTTAAGGAGCCTGAGATTCTCCATACCCAGCAACACTTGGTACTGTAACACACTGGAGTTTTCTTCCAGAAAATGAATCCACAATGCATCCACGATGCTTCCCAGCCAGCACAAGCTTCTGTAACCATTGGAGCCTGCATCTGCACTGCTAATCACTCCAACCCTGTAAATCATAAACAGGTCTCTCACATAGTCAGAAGGAGCATTTCCAGCTATAATGCTATTAACCTAATCCCTGGTAGTTATTGCAGACACTCGTGACACACAGCTTAGCAGATACCAGAAATACAGTTTTTCCTTAGTAAACTTGGAGCTGATCTTTGTATATGCATTACTAAAACCAGTCGAATTAATATGTTCAAAGTCAAGGCTTTGGTGCCCAGATTTAACAGTGGGTTGCATCAGTTTTCCTGGGGCATACACCTATTGATACAGGGCAGCATGCTACCCGCAAGGTGTGTCCAGGATTCAGTGTTTTGCTTTTAAACCCACACTGCAACATTTTCCTTATATGCAATTCAAATTCATCATATTCTCTTCACTCTATGCATCTTTAGTGCCTTTTCCACCCTGGGAAACACAAGGCAAAATCATGGCCAAACTAAGTCAGAAGATACCAACACTTTAAATCTTCTTATTTTAAGTATATTGGTCGATTCTTATTTATGAGAAGTAACTTCTAGATTGCTGTTACAATGCAAAGGCACAAAAAAGTGGGAGGAAACAGGATTTAACTTATCCATGTGCAACTGAATACATCTATGATTGCCACAAATTGATATTGTTCCAAAAACAAGTGCCTTGGAACTATTAAGCCTCACAGGTTTCTAGGGGGTGAAAAGATATTAGCCATTTAGTTCTAAAATTGCTGCCAAGGGCTTCAGGAGAGAGGCGTTTCCTGCGGCCTTTCATGGAAACCCTGGTTTAGTTGGTTTCTAATGCTTTTCTTCCATTAAATTAAATTACTTTAGACTGGAAGTTCTCTGTTTGCCTTTTTTCGAGGGAACTGTAACTCCCACAGATATAATTCTTGGCCGTCTAACTGCAGAAGACCAGAAGCCTCACAGATGTGATATGAAAACCAAGGATTATCTCAGAGATAAATAATGATACACTCTGCTCCTCCGTCACTTAGCAGTGCAGACTCTGCTCTTACTAGGGCCAACTAGTTGGAAAACACAGTTTTGAAGCTCCAGTACCAAAAGCCTGTGCAGTGCTTTGAGATACATGGGAAGTTACTGGTTTAGATGTGAAATGTAAGGTGTTTAATACACTTACTGTGGGTTAGACTGGCAAAGATTCACTTACAGAACCGATTCCATGACGGCTGAGTTGGGTAAGACTGCCAGATGCTTGGATGAAGCTCTCGTGTGAGGAGCACAGTGGAGGTCTCACTGCTGAAGGTAAGTTATCTTAGAAGAAATCTATGCCTTCTAACAGCTGTAGCATCTTACTCCCTCCTCAGAGTGAGGGACACGTTGAAGGAAGGCGAGGAAGCAAAGCGATAGGAGCAGTGCCTCAGAAGCAGGGTGAATGCCAGCATGATTCATGGTATGACACAGCTCCAGGCGCAAACCCTACTCAAAGGCAGACCCAAGACCTGCAGGTTTGAATTCACAGCACCCCAGTGTTCTAATGTTTCATTAGCACCTGAGCTGACAGTACAAACGGAGCGAACACAAGGAAGAGTGGAAAAGCAAAGCGCCCAGAGCTCTTTGTTACAGCATCCCCTGTTTGGACTGTCGTGCTCTCTGTAAATCTGATCAAGACGATGCTTTTCTCTTGCGACAATCAGGCATTTTGTTCTCGAAAGTGGCCCACAGAAGAGGTTTCCCTCCAGAAAAAGAAGGAACATTCCTGTAATCTTAAATTAAAGTGTGCAATTACTGTTCTTTATTGTTGCCAGTTAAAAGAGATTTGCTACACTTGCTTACACACACATACAGGAGCTGAAAAGAAACCGGCAGATTCTATAGGAAGGTTTCCTCCTGAGAGGTGTGAATTTCACAACAGCAATAAAACTGTTTGCTGCAGAGCGAGAGCTATGATTTAAACACAGACAAATGCTTACTTCCCTTCTGATAGCATTTACCCCAGCTCTTTCTGACACACATAAATACACTGCTTGGGAAAAAGACCTGGAATATTGTTTTAAGATAAGATAGTACAAGTTCATAGTAATTAAGTCAAATTCTCTTTCTATGAAAAGAAGTGAGTGAGCAGGTTTCCATGGTAATTCCTTTCTTACCTTTTAAGACAAAGGACAGCTTAGAGCTACAGAATTAAGTCTTTTTCATCCCTTTCTTCTCATGCTTACACAGAAGCTGTTTCGGTTTTAAGCCATCAGAGGCTCATCTTTTCCCATACATCCAGCTTCAATATCAATTCTAATGCGAATTTGCGTTAAATATTTCCGGATTTAAAAAAGAAAGACAATCAAAGAGTTAAGGAAAATCCGGATTTTTCTCAGCCAAATCATGTTCAGGTTAGCACCGAGGGAGGCTGAGGGGGCACGAGCCTAACTGGGAGAATTTCACCTAATTATTGAGTTATTCCAAGGCACAATATCAGTGAGCTAATTGGCGCTGCAACCAGGAGGAATTTGGCCCAATGTAAATTCACCTCTTCCCCATTGTTAAGACTGCTCAAAAGAATGTTTTTGTAACCTATTTCTGAATCCAACCATTGTGTTTCATCCCGATTTTCTTTTGATTCTGTTACCATGTGAACAGTGAAACACACATATAACCACAGCTCATGATTTCAGAATGTCAACCAAGGGGTATTTTGTGCTTCAGGACTGATGGGAGTGACTCAGAGTGTTCTTTGAAAAAGTCACATGTGTGTTTAGATCTAAAAATTAATTGGGGATTAAGGCACCAAGAAGCAGGGAAGGGAAAATTCCAATCACCTCAAACTCTAGACAAGAACTCTGCTTTGAAACAACCTTTACTGTAAACCCAGTCTTAATTGTGGATTAGATCCTGGGCTGAAGTAAACTTGATTCATCCCATTGACTAAAACAACTGAAATCCAGTGGAGTTAGAGCATGCAGTAGAATGAAGCCAATTTACATGAACTGAAGAAAAGGCTGTCTATCTAAGACACTAGTTTGCAGGTTCTCAGTATGTGGATTACTGACTGCATTTACATTCCATTTATACAGACGGCACCCATAAATCCACCCTGCACTGTCCATTTACTCCTCATACAAATACTAACTACTTCTTAATATTGCTGTTAAGTTTCTTAAAGACACAGGCCTAGACTTGTAACTACAGCTGAGGAGCTCATCAGACAGACTATGAATGCTCAGGGCTCCGCACTTACAGAGGGCAACACAACAGGCTCAGTGAAACAGTGCAAGAGCAAACGGGATCCTGGAGGGAACCAGCAGTAAAAGTTCTGGCCATCTTCAGCTTCTGGAGTCTTTATTACTTGTGACAGTGTGAGAAATAATAGAAACTACCAAGAATTTCAGAGGGATTCTGATTATAAAGGCATACTTTATGAACTGAGTCAGCTCAAAAGCAGAATCGCCTAAGAACAAGCAACTTGATATTGAACAACTAGTATAACTGCTGACTATATAAAGCTTCAGGGGGCTCTTTCACTAGACTGACTCAATAAAGCGAAGACTCAGGCTAGGAAACCACAGGGCACAGTACAGCACTGAGCAGGGTGGGTCCAGGAGCCCATTCGTACATTCACAAAACATGCACCGGTTGGGTTGGAAGGGACCTCAAAGCTCACCCAGCTCCAACCCCTGCCATGGGCAGGGACACCTTCCACTAGAGCAGCTTGCTCCAAGCCCCTGTGTCCAACCTGCCCTTGAACACTGCCAGGGATGGGGCAGCCACAGCTTCTCTGGGCACCCTGTGCCAGCGCCTCAGCACCCTCACAGGGAAGAGCTTCTGCCTAAGAGCTCATCTCAGTCTGCCCTTGGGCAGGTTAAAGCCATTCCCCTTGGCCTGTCCCTACAGGCCCTTGTCCAAATCCTTGTGCTTCAGTACTGGTGATTGAAGATGTGTACCCAGGCTTGCTTTCCACACTGCCCAGCCATGTTCCATCCCACACAGGGCAACATGGCAGTCATCAGAGTCTGGGACAATCTCAGCTTTGTTCCGAGGTCGTACAGCACACACAGACTGCAACAGCCCGTGCTTACATGACAGACAGCAACAGGAGGAACACAACTGGATGGTTTTGTCCTGCGCTGCCTTTTGCCAGTTTACTGACTGCTTCATCACTCTCAGGGGAACCCATTGCTCACACCGAACTAGGGCGAGCTGAGCTGGGTCACAGGAACTTTCTTTTGCAGCCAAAAGGTCGCACCATAGTTGCAGTCCAATACATCTTTCAGAAACTAGAGGGGCTGCGCAGCTTCTCCTGTTCCTTTTCTGCTTTAATTCTTCCAATCCACATCACTCTTTCTAAGCGAAAGTGTAAGCAGGATTGTTTTCCTTGGGTTTTTTGTTTCCATGTAATTACCTGAGAGTTACCGGACATGTACGTTAACAAAGAAAGCAGTTTTCCTTGTCACAGCCATGGATATGATAACACAGAAAGGATCTGAGCAGTAGTTTCCGTGCTGCTCTTCCTACTGCTAACAGCTCGGTAGCAACCAAGAGCAAAAAGGGAAGATGAAAATATTCATGCCTCTTATGCCCTTTAGACTATGACCTCTGTTGTTTTACAGCTGTTCTTAACCTGCATTTGTGGCTTGCTACAAACCACATGTGCTTAAATTACAGAATAGTTAGGGCTGGAGAGGACCTTAAGATCATCCAGTTCCAACCCCCATGTAATTCTCCAGCCATTTTATGCAGTCATTAGATGACAGAACCATCTCTGGAAGAGCTAGTGAGAGAGAGGGAAGAAATGTTGCTCTCTTCAGTAATTCGTTTCTCCTTAGGAATGCTGAAGGGCTTTTCACCTTTGTTGGAGCAAAGCAAGCAGTTCAGAACACTGTCAGAGCTGAAGAGCTACTGGGGTTGTGTAATTCCTGCAAAGAGCAGAGGAAGAAAAACTGCTTGCACTGGAGAGAAGCTGTGGGAGATTTCTGGAAGCATTTCTGGACCAGGAAAGAGACACAGATCTGGGATGCATTCAAGACAGCCTTCTGAGTGCCAGCATCGGGCTGGGTTGAATGACCTGACTATAAAATGAGATGGGTAATACTGCCAGCTCTGGGAAAGAAAGATTACCTGGGTTTATTCCCAGCTGTGCTACAGAATCCCCATGTAACTGTGGATGAGTCACTTCAATTCAATTTTCTTCTGTTTACCTGTCTACAAAAATCAGAGAGCAGAGCAGATAATTTTCCCCATTCACTTCCTAGTCAGATTCTAAATGCTGCAGGACAAGACTGCTCTTCCTTTATGTGGAGTGCCAAACACCAGGTCAGCAAGGCTCCTGCCTCAGCTGGAGCCTCTTGTTTCTAACATAATACAAATCACAGTTACTGGGTCCCCTCCTCCTTCCCATGCCAGAAATCTCCCTCCCTCTTTGCTATTTCTTCTTTCCCAAAATGAATCCTTAAGTACTTTCACAGTGTCCTCTGCCACTGTCCACACCCAGGCACAGGCCATGACTTCCCTACTCTCCTAGTTCCAACTCGGAAGACAACGGTGGGCAGCCCGCTTCACTATTCCAGCTCTGCTTCCACATTTAATGACAAAGGAAGAGACAAGAAAGAACCATTGGAGATGGCTGCTGTTTTTATTTAAGAGCAAACCCAATAACTTTTATATAACTTTCCTCATATTATCGTAATGTTCCCAGCTTTAGCAAACATCTTAAACCAGAAGAGCTGCCAAATTCTCAAGTGGCCACACTTGATTTATAAGCTGCAATTAAGTTTGTCAGCTGATAAGCAGAGACCAGGCCAGTTTTCACCAACTCAGTGGACTGAAAGTGAATATTTTATTACTTTCTACCCGATATTTCTTTTCAGATACAAAGTGCTCTCAGTAGGCAGTGACTTTCCTAGCTGGAGCAGCAGGAGATGATTCTTGGTCAGCGGGGCAGAAACTGAATGCCTTTGTTACGTGGCAATGCTAAGAAACCGCAAAAGCAATTCTTCTAATCTTTCTCATGCTTAAAAAAGGAAGTTTAAGAGCTGTTCCCAACACACTTCTCTCACTTTAAACCTTTTTTCCAGGACATTCATAGAATCACAGATTGGTTTGGGTCAGAAGGGACCTTAAAGCTCACCCAGCTCCAACCCCTGCCACAGGCAGGGACCCCTTCCACTCAAGCAGCTTGCTCCAAGCCCCTGTGTCCAGCCTGGCCTTGAACACTGCCAGGGATGGGGCAGCCACAGCTTCTCTGGGCACCCTGTGCCAGCGCCTCAGCACCCTCGCAGCAAAGAACTTCTTAACATCTAGTCTAAATCTACCTGATCAGTGTCATTCACTGCCTGATATTCTGCTATGGACACAGAGAGTGTGCGAACAACCTCTCTGCTTCATTTTGATGTCTCTGCCTCCCCATCTTAGAGTCTGGCTGCATCATAAGTACCACCACAAAAGAATCGTAGGTGTGCTCCAGAAATAAATTAACTTTCCATTTAGAGATAATAACTTCCTGGAAGAAATAAAGCAAGCTATTCTTCCTGCAGTTTGCAGTAAGATTGACATCCACTGAAAATTACTGCTCATTTCAAACATATTCTTTTACTGCAAAGACCTGATCTGTGGCACATGCTGGGGTACGATACCACTGCAAAGCCCAGCTTGCACAGAAACACAGTGAAATTAAAATCAAAATTAAAAGGAGAAAGAGGCCTATCTAAAGCAGAAGTTCCAGGATAACAAAGAATCAAAATTCAGCAGAGAAATATTCATAAGTGTGATGTCAGCTCCGCAATCGGGAGCAAGCGCTGCTTTTTTGACTTAATAACAGTGAATGTCAGATTCTTCAGGAAAGCAATTTGCAAAGTCTTGGTAACAAGTCTGCTATGGAACTAAATCGCAGTGCATTCACCACAGTAGATTATCTGTCACTCATAAAATCAGTACTTTCCAAGTCGCCTCTTAGCATGGCTGAATATATAGACACAGATAAAAATATTTACAAACCCCAAGCATATCCAAGACCAATATGATGCCACTTTCTTAACTGATTTATAACTTCAATCTTCAAAGGGAAGATCTGCAACAAGCAGATCTTTCCTCCCCTTCAGAGGAAAAAGGACCATTTTCATTGGCCAGATAATACGAAAGAATGGAGAAAACACCAGCTGGATCCTACTTGAAAGAGAAGCAAAAAAGCCCCAAAACCTATCTAACGGGATCAAATTCCTAAGCTGGAGAAAGTCAGATAGCCTGGTTCTCATCCCATACAGGCATAAATCAGGACTAAACATGCCAAAAGCCAGACCGGGATGTTAATCACGCTGACGGAATTGCAGATGTCATCAGTGGGATGGAGACAACAAATGTAGTGTTAATGAGATTAGAGCCCATCCAAATGGTTCTACCTCCACGCAGAAGGATAATCAGGCTCTGATTAGACAACTCCTGTATTGCCGCTTCAGAGCGGATGCAGCAAAACATGTTGATGGAAGAAACAGAGCGGATAGGGAGAGTACTCTGTGTGATTAATGAGGAAAGAGTGAAACAGAAACGTATCACCACTGGCCAAAAGAACAGAAAAACCTGACCCGAGGAAGAGCCAGGACTGGAGACATCAGCCTTAAAGCAGGTAATGATGGTACCACATTGCTTAGCAAAGGTAATAGCAAAATGCCTAATGGACACAAAAATTTCAGTCTGACAAGCATGACACAGGTGGATTGGTTCAGTTGAACTTTTGAGACAAAGGTGCATGGAGAAAAGGGGAGGTTTATTACTACTATTTTCCAATGCAGTTTACCTGTCATCCTTGATGAAGCCTAAGTAAGCAGCGAGCAAGTCTGCAGCCTTGGTGGCCCTGGAGGAATGGAAGGTTACTGCTGCACGCGTGCACAAAAGCAGGGCTTGCCTTGGGGCAATTGCTTGTTGCAATCATGGAGGCCAGAAACACCATTTCTGGAGGGTATCACAGTAAAGAGTGGTGAAACCCTCCCCAGTACAGAAAGGGACCACAATAAAGAGGGGCAGTGTCCTGGGTTCAGCAGTAGCTACATATTGTAGAGGGGGACAAAGGTCCCGTGGTGCATATGAAGAATTTGCTGAGGAAGACAGTCTGGGTTATTCCTGCTTCAGGTAAAGGCAAACCCACTCGTGGGATTGCTTTTGCTCAGGGACCTGGATATACTTGGTGGGTAATGTGGGAAGATGGGGAAGTCCGATGTATACCTCAAGGGGATTTGATTTTAGGGGAAAACAGCCAGTGAACTCAATTGTATGCTGTTGCCTGCTGTGTAATGCTTTTATAGCCCATCAACTAGATGTCTCCAGGTCACCAGCGACTGGCCCTGACTTCCCTCCAGCCACCATCCCAACAGAGAATGAACTTTGAACATCATGGGCCGAATGGACTCGGCAGCATTATAGGGATTGGTCCATGCACTAAGAAAATGATCTTTTCCTCTTGGTCTGTATGTATATGGATGTATATATGTGGGAGAGCGATGGTGTATTGAAAATGTGGGATCTGAGCACGACGTGAATGGTATGGAATAAGGGGTGGATAATGTCCTGGGTTCAGCAGTAGCAGTCATGTTTTTCCTTTGTGTTAACTGGTGCAGTGCTGTGTTTTGACTTCTAGTTTGAGAACAGTGTTAGTGACGCCGATGTTTTCGGTTGTTGCTAAGTGATGTTTACCCTGACCAAGGACTCTGTGAGGCTCATGCTCTGCCAGGGAGGAGGGGAAGCTGTGAGGAGGCAGAGACGGGGCGCCTGACCCGGGCTAGCCGGGGAGGTATTCCATACCACAGCACGTCATGCCCGGGGTGGGGGGTAACTGGGAGTCACCCGGAAGGACACGGGCTTCCGGGTGGAACTCGTTTTCTTGGCCGGTGGTATCGTATTCTCTTCCCTTGTTATTTTCCCTTATCATTGTTGTAGTTGATAGTAGCGGTGGTGATTTGCGTTGTACATTTGTTGCTGGACTGTTCTTGTCTCAACCCGTAGGAGTTGCACTCTTTCGATCCTCCTCCCCGTTCCTCCGGGAGCGGGGAAGCGGAGAGCCCTGGAGGGGGGGGGGGCACGGACCTCGATTGTTGTCAGCTCGGCACCACTCACTGGGAGTGAGTGAACAAGTTACCTGACTGGGTTTAAACCACGACGGGCAGATACAGAAGCACTGGCTGGGAAAGAGTATTGGAAATGTGGAATTCATCCCCATCCCCACCAGAACTTGGTAACTCCTGGTGAATCTGAGCCTTACTTCCCACCTGTGCTAAGCACAGCAGTGGATGTGCTAGCACCAAGCCTGGCATTGGAGGTATAACAGCAGCAGGGACTGCCCACCCAAAGTGGGAGTGCTCACTGGTCTCACACACTGTGGAGCCACTGCCACTGAATAATCATATATAATCATGTATTTACATGCTGCCCATGACCTTCAGTTCTCGTATAACTGGAGAGGCTACAGCATAAACAGCAAACCATTCCCTGCTACAGTGTCCCTGGATACAAATCGAAAACCTCTCCCTTGGTTCTGACTGAGACAAAGCAGCACACCCCTACAGCTCCCATTCCTCCCTGGTTACCTGGTGCACTGGGACTTCACACTTCACCTCACTCTGTTTTAACTGCATTCAATGGCAACATGTCCAAGCACGCAGCAAAACACTGGGAGGAAGGTCTGGGAGATGGAGAGATACAGCTTGTACCTGGATGCCAGCACAAGCAATCCCTGTATTGGATTTCACAAAACAGGCTTAGTCACGTAAGTTGCAGATGTGCTTAGGCTGAACTGGGGGCTGGTTTAAACTCAGCACAGTCCCCTGCTTTCGGGGGGATTGCAGAGAATTTGTCTTTCTGAGCATGTTTTGCCAAATTAAGCTGTGGAGAACTATTTCCATAGTTGGAATGAAGATATATAACTTACTACCTAGTGGAGACTTAATTCTCTGTCTGATAGACAGGAAAATCCTTTCAGTGAATTATATCAATGCCTAGCTTCTCTCGTATGCTGCCAGTGCAGATTTCTTGTAACACAGGGACCAGAACTGTGAAATTTCATGATATTTGCCAGGCAAATTGGAACTACAAACGATGCTGTAGCTGCAGTCCTTGCTTGGCTAGTAGACCTGAAAAGCCACACTGATCCTTCCTGAGTGCAGTAAGATGTAACCTTTACTTTTTCTCTACGTCTTCTTTCTTTAGATCATTTTTGTCATTCAGAGTGCTGGCAATCTTTCTGGCTAGGTGAGCACAGAAATGTTCAGGTTATAATATATGGAGCATCTGAAAGGCATGACAAGGAAAGGCAGCACTGTAAGTATCTCAGAGAGATTACAGGGAAGGGAGATGCGGTATTATAAGAAGAATTTGAGAGGCAGGACGAGGAACAGATATGCACTATAAGGAGATCACTGACATAATACTATAAAGAGTGCTCAGCATCAAGGAATGGAAAGCATTTGAGAGAGACAGTAAGGAAGAGAAATACTATACAGACTATCTGAATGATGGGACAAGGAAAGGAGATCCGTGATATTCCTGGAGTTTTTATCGTAACCTTAGCATTCATCACCAGTTGCAAGCTATTCAGGAATGAGTATGTTGCAGTGGGAGGTGTGGGACTGATAAAAACACTGAAAAGGCTGCTGGCAGCTCTGGAGTGATTTAGCCGTGACGTCTGACTGAAAACCTGCTGGGAGAAGCCTGACATGGCAAGGTGCTGAGCACCTTCACCGAGGACAGCAGGGGACAGCCTTTACAAAGGTGCTGAGCAGCCACAATTGCACTGAAATCAATCAGACCCGCAGGGAGTCACCACCTCTGAACAACCGGGTTGTGGGAGCTGAAGGCACCCAGCAGGTTCGGGTCTGAAGTGTCACATTAGGGATATGACAGCAATATCTAATAACTCTCTCTCCTCACACGTCCACACGAGCATGAGTGCGCACACATATATTTTGCCACGCTCCTCCATCTTTTATTGTTAAAATTATAGAAGCATAACATTTAGCAAAGGCAATCAGGGAACTGGTAATTATCTCAGTGGGTCTGAAAACCTTTGGCAGCCCAGTAGTGGGAAGGAAGTGCAGTGTATCTTGACAGACAGCTCAGACACACCAAAAACTTTTCCCTTAACTACAGCAACCTGCTTTTGATTATTCCATCCCTCCTTTAATATCAGTCAATTGCAAACTGCAGAGCAGTTGTGCACATGCCCCGAGATCAGAACAACACTCTGCTTCCATCCACCAAAGAGTCTCAAACCCTGATACAGAATCATAGAATGGTTTGGGTTGGAAGGGACCTTTAAGATATACACATTAAGCGAAGATCTTACAGTGATCCTGCTCTAGGTTAAAACATTTACCTCTCCCAAAGTCCTGTGCTGTCCCCACCCTTCAAGACAAAGCGGTGTGTACAGCAATGGTGCTGTACAAATACAGCGCGACAACACTAACAGAAGTGTGGTTCAAAGCACTGCCAACAACGCTTGTTTCCTTAGGGCAGACAAAAGGAGACAAACATGATGATCCAAATCCAGCAATAGTGCAAATGACAGCGGACTTAGCTCCTTGGAAAACACATGCAGTGAGCAGCAAAACAAACCACCTTGCCTGTTAATACAAGTTTTTACACTTGCTGTTTACTAAATGATGCCAAGTAGCCTTTTCCCTAAATTTCCTCTCCTTTTTCCTCATGTCTTCACACCGACTACACGACACCTCATTTCTGCCAGCATAACTTTTGATAGACAGTCTCCTGTGGCACCTTCTTATAGCAGGGTAATCTCTGCCAGTTCCCAGAGGCTTAGCACACTTGTCAGAGGTAGTCGTCTCTGCTCTCCTTCCTTGCACTGTTTTGAATTCCCTATCACGCTCACGCTGCATAAGCACACTGCATGCTCTCCAGAAACTCCAGCCCATGTGGGGCAAGTCCTTTTGCCTGGCACGTTCTCACTGCTTTCCTCAGGGATTCATTCTGCATCTTTGAGTAGACACTCGAGAAAACCCTGTTTCAGATCTCAGACACAGGCTGATCTTTTCTCTGGGACTCAATCCCAAAAGATCACAAGAAGGGCTCTTCAAACCTGGATTAGTGCAATTTGCCTTTTCCACCTTCCTTTTGTAATTTTTAAAACTGCTCTTATACAATTCCTTTTGCAAGGAGTGCAGCGCTTCTCAAAACTGAATATAAAATTAGCTGGGAATACTAACGCTGTAAAAATGACTTCTTACCGATCAGCCCTCAGATGTGTTCTGATATATCTTACCTTCTGTGCAACATAAAATGTAGTTCCACTTGGCTCATATCAATGCCTCTTCATGATAGCACTTTCCATAATATTTGACAAAGCCAGACAAGTCAGTCAAAGACTGTTCTCAACCTAATGTCTCTCCAGACTCCTTGGCTTAGACAAGAACATTTCTGAAGAGGTGTCAAGGTTACTGTGAATTCTTGGAGCTATCAAGAAGTCATAGCAAAGCAATGATTTAATACCTGCCCATTAAAAGATTACTGATAAAGCACCATATGCTGTGGCGAGGGTGATCTCCTTCTGCAGACAACTTCAGGTAAGTGACTGATTTCAGAAGGATGAACAGAGCAAACCCAGAGTGTCTACAGACAGCAAGCCAGCTGCTGTTGCCTAAGGGAAATTGCCAGTCAGTTAATGCGTGGCTATTCGTGTGAGTAAATCAGATGTCAAGTCACTTCTGCTCTCGTGTTCTTGTAGGACTGAACAATCAGCAGACCGATCTCACCCCAGAAGCAATGCTTTTTGGTGGCATTTGATCTTGAAGAAGACATTGCAGTAGAAAAGAGCTGCTCAAAGATAAGACAGAGTAATCATGATACCAGCTCAGCTAACTGCAATAAATCTGGGGTTTTTTACCTTCTAACATCTCTGGCATTCCCTTAGATAAGGCACAGGCTCCCTCTTTGAGCTCGTTTGGACAGAGAGAGCAGCACCATAGGAACTCTTTTGCCTTTTGTAGATCTTCTCATTCTGCTGCATGTTTGTTTATCATTAACAGGAATTATGAGGGGTGTCTGTACAATTGGAACAACCTTTTCTCTAACAGCATCATCTCAGTCTTTTTTCTCTCTAAGCTGCAGTTCACTACAAGGGCTGTGACAGCTTTTATGTTTAACAGAATCTTTAGTCTGGCAATCATGATTAACTCGTCTCCACAGAGAAGTGCTATTTTAATAAGAGCAAGTGAAGAGTTCTAAGAAAATCTTTTCCCTGTTTTATTTTTTTCCTTTTTAGAAGACTTCTACATCTAAGAATTAAGACTGTGTAAGTAAAGTTTAGCTACAGCAAAGCCATTTCTTCTGTTGGCCCCTTGAAATATTCTGGAAGGTTTCCAGCAGACCCAATTATTTCAAATATGCCTCAGAAGTTACAATAAGGCCAGCAAAACAGAATCTGGGAACGTGTTCAGTCCTTGCCCTCTTCCGACCTCTGATTTCTTTCCAAATAAAATGTTTAACATGAGTTTTCCCTTTTATTTTATTTTTTATGGGAGCTTCTGGGGCTCAGGCACTGGCATTATTTGAGATGGAAATTATCCCAACCCTAATGGCTTCTTCAGGGTCATGGTTATGTTTTGGAGCAATAACAAATCGGGAAACCTTGTTCCACAAAGCTGAGACAAAAGAACATATTGTCCTGTCTCAGGAGGCTTTTAAAAAGCTTCATAAGCACCAACATGCCTTCTACGAGCCTCATTCTCCACGTAGTAAAGTCATGGTCCTAAAAAGGCAAACATCCTCCTCAGAGTTTGAGAAGGAGCAAGATGAGGAAAAGATATTGAGGTGATACAAATGCTAGAAACCACCTCATCTTCCCTAATACTGTTCAGAACAAGGTGAATCACTTCTCATTACACAGGAAGATACGGAAATGAGAGAATAATGATATAGAAGGAAAGCAAACATGAGCTTTTGTCTCACCCATCCCTCTTCCTTTCCATTCATAGCCCAGTGCTGATAGATCTGTAGCCTGAATTGTAGGATTTAGCCAATCTCTGTACAATACCTACCTGGGGGCCTAGAAGTTTCTGAACAGCAAGGTCAGAGAGAGGAGGAGATCAGGTTAGGAAAAGCTTGGGAAAGAAAATAAAAGCACAGCAGGGCTCCTGCTTTCCTGCTCTACAGAAGGGGTTTCATGAAAAGAACATCAATAAAGAAAAAAGCTGGAGTATCTCATAATTCTGTAACCAGATAGCCTGATAAAATCCTTGTTTGGTTTGTTTTATTGGAAACCCTGCAGAAATCGATCTGAAAGCAAAGCAAGGGCCGGGGGGATTACTCTTCTTTGTCACAACTTTAGTTTGTTCCAGTGCACACAGCGCTCAGCTCCAGACAGACTCCTTGAGACATCACAAAAAGATCAATGATCAGCAGAGGTCTCTGATGCTTCCAAAAGCTGGGAAGAGTGAAGAAAAGACAGGTGAAGCTATAACCAATATGAACGTATTGGTAGACTGGTCAGCCAGCTTCCTAAGGAAGCTCACCACCTCTGTGGAAGAGGAAGATTTCTGGTCCTTGCCTCTCTTGTAAAACTCATTCCCGCATGAACAGTGTGAGATAATCACATTGGAACTGGATCAGTGGAAGAGTGTGAAAAATGTGGCAGCATTCGAGTTTCTGTTTGAGAAGCAGCATTTACCAGTCTTGGGAGAGAGAGAATAAGAAAGTGTATAATTCAACATTTCCTTTTGATCTGTAAACTGCTTTTTTTTCTTCTGAGTTAATTTGCTTAAAAAATGCACAAAGAGGGAGGGCAAAGCCAAAAGTAAATGTGCTAAAATGTTTGACAGAAATTCAAATGTTTGTGAAGAAACGCGCTTGCTATTCCATGCACACAGAACATCAGCATTTGCTTTGCTTAGTTGGGTGCATAAATCTAACGGGTGAAGAGGTCTTAACACAGGATTAGATTGGAGACAAACTCCCCAAACGGATGCCTTTTGTCCGTTAAAGGAACGTGATCCACTGTAACAATATCACTGTGGATGTGCAGTGCCAACCACTAACACAGACGCTGTGCATTGGGGCAAACCCAGGTTTGCAGAGATACTGCTTAATCCAGAAAATTGCTGCAGGCTGCATTGATAGACCCACTCTAATGGGAGCACTGCAGTGTAAATTCCCATGCAGGAGACATGCCCTGAGGAAATGATAAAGAGATGGGTAATAACCTAAACAAAAATGGTAAAGAAACTGTTTTGAATCAGATTATGCTTTTAAGAAGATAACACCACATGTATGGAGCTGCCCAACCTCTTCTTGATAACATTCTGGATTAATATCGTGCATGGAAACACCACATGCAATATGAGCTCCACAATGCTAAATGCAGAAGGATTAACAATACTGCTACCCTGAGTCATGTTCTTCCCTTGAGGTCAGCAGCCTCAAAGCAGGTTTCTTGGGGGGGGGATCAATAAGACAGGATGTGGAGGTCTGCTGCTGAATGGAATATTTCCTGGCTAGCAACTGTGTGTGACGGAGGTGTAGGAGAAGGACATTTGAAATGAATTATTTGTGTTATGGGAAGTCTTGCCCAGGAAAGGTGCCCTTTTCCCCTAACCCACATGGACAGGAGATGGCAAAAGATCAATTTTAACAAGAGAAGGATCACCCTGCCTGTCCAGCACGCACTCGATGCAGTTTGTTGGGGAGGGAACAGCCCGTATCACCGTGCAAGGCAGGATCAGGAGCTCCTCAGTCCCTTGCAGCTGGGCTAGGGAAGCCAAATGCATGCTGAATTCCATTTGTGCTAGACACGCTATATAAATACTTGATCACAATCACTTTGGAGTTCAGCACATTACTGCACATATTACTGTCGTAGAGCTAAAACTCACTGGCAAACTAACATGTTAGCCGCAAACCTAGCTCTAACAGCACCATGACATACTGCACCCAGTGTGGTGGGGGAGTACAAATGAAAGGGCAGGTGACCGTGCTTGAGGGCAGTCACTCTAAGTAGTAAATCCTTTCTCAACGCTCACTGCTCCTACCTAAACTGACCTTACCAGTGCACCCCACCTCAAACCAGGCAGCTAACTAAGTACCTAACAACCAAGAAATGATAGGATCATGGCTCCCATTGTGCGCCAGAGCTGCTTATTCTCTTCCCTGATGGAAGGAACACACGGATTACAGTCTAACACCAATGCTGTATGATAAATGCTGAGGAACAAAACCAGGCTACGGTATATAGACGCTTAGTTCCTAAGGCACAAAAGAACTGCCTTCAAGCAGATTATATCTGCAGGCTCCATACAAGCAATTTCCATCTATGTATTTATTTATTTTTAGGAAATAATCCAGGTCCTTGCTATTCTATACTAAAGTGAAACCCCACGCTAATCAGTCTGGACGCTGGGGTATTTAAAATCTGTATCCCAGTTTTGGGATACAAAATTTAGGCCTCTTTATATGCAATTTATATGTAAATTTTAAAAAATCAAAGATTATTTCCCTAATGATAGATTAGCCTGAATTAGTGATGAATATACAGATTTAACTCTTCTATTCCTTATGTTTTGGCTCATTTGCAAATGTCGTGAGCCCATTAGACACTTCAAAATGTATGTCAAGTAAAACCACAATTCCTTACAGAAAACAAAGTAAAATGTTTAATGATATAATGAAGACTCATTAATGTAATGCTTATTTTTAATATTAAAAATTCACAAGAATTGTCATAGCTCTTGTCTTAAGCAGATGAGCTTTTGTAATATTTATTTGTGCTGTAATTTCATAAATATTTATACATCCATTTTCAAACTTTACTGGTCTTTGCTTTATTAAATACACTTTAAACTTCTTACTATTTGAGGAATAATTTCTCTGTGTAATCACAGAGAAACTTAAGGATACAACCCTCTGCGAGGAACCTTTCTATACCAACCTCTACATGATATACCCACCTTCTTTCAAGGATATATGTGGACTTGGAAATGATGTTAAATGTAAAGGGTGGAGAATCAGACAAAAGTATCTGAGATAGCATTCAGCATTAGGAATTTAATGGAGATATAAATAAATATGGTATGGAGTCTTTCAAGGACAAAATCAAACATTATCCCTGAATACTGGAAACCCTTAAGGAAAATCTCCCAAACAAGTCGCTACTACACATGAATTAAATTAACATTCATCTGGGATGAAAGCTTGGTGCAAATTCATACACTGCTTTAGAGAAAGGGCTCAAGACACAAAACTCCTTTAGTCTTCTCTCAGCTTTGCCACTTCCTACATCTTTACCTGTGGATTGAAGTAAGATTTCTCACTGTATTAATTAAGGATAAATCCAGCAAATGTAAAAAGCGTGTGGTGCAAATGCAAAGCTGTGAGTGATACTCACAGTGTCTTTGAGTCACTGAGCTTGAATACTACCAAGTGCTACCCACATTAGGCTGGTACTGCCTAGGCTACTACATGTTGGCTCTCAGCAGAATTAATTACACCAGGTGAGGATATATACGCATAAACGTGTAGCTGCGCTTATGTGTACCTGTGCTACTCATGCTGCCTCAGGTATTGCTAAAAGAAGTATGCAACAAGCATTGCTCTGTGCCATGCAAACACGCCCTGTAGGATGAAAGGCCACAGCACGTGCTGAAATCACAGCCACCTCTCCCTCAGCTCCTCTGTTGGGTATCTGAGCATCACTTGCTGTCTACAGCAAGGATGAAGAAACTTTAAGTTACCCAGCAGATCAAGATCCAGCAAGTAATTTCCTTTTAGGTCTCCTGCTCATGCCAAATGAACTGGAGAGGTTTCATACCATCTACCAGAAGTGCTCATGCTAAGAGCGCTCATGCCTCTGGGCTCATCTAGCTATGGCAGGGAAGGGGCTGCCAGCTCCAGCACCAAATAGCCTCCACTGGACACAAAGCTAAGCTTAGGGTGCCTGTTCATCCTTATGAGTATCTAAGGGGCCAGCGGTGACTGTCTTGCTCACACAACCTCCTACATTAACTGCTTGACATTAGATGGGAGATCTCCTGCTAAAAGACCCAATGCTAATAGCATACAAACAGACAACCAGAAAGCACAAAAAGTGCCTACACTTCTAAGCCCTTCTGATACACCACCGTGAGATAAATACCTAAATATCTTGAAGGAAAGTTTTTCACTTCATCTCTCTTGATTTGCCATCCCTCTTATAATTCACATAGTAATATTCATAAACAGTAATTATTTATACACAGTTATGGACCTCTTGAATTTGATTCTCTTCTCACTCAAGCTATAAATATGGAATAAAATTAATTTAAGTCAGAAAAAATGAGGACCCTAAAGACTAGAATCGATGTAAAATCACCAACAGTCCTCTAACTTTATAAAGAGATTTTTCACTTGAATATTCTCCTGGGTTACGAACACTACAGGGGAAAGTTTACATGCAATCAAGAACACATTTATTGAAGTGCTTAAAAATGCACAGAAGCAGCTCTGCTAATATTAAGTTTTCTAACCCTCTCTCCTGGATTAAAAACAAAGCAAGCCCTTTTATCCCTGACATTTTAGCATTTGGAACACATCAAAATGCTTCTTCTACTGCGTTGGAAAGAAATTACAATTTTCTTGTCCTCCTGTCTTTGAGGCAAAGAAGCGAACACAGAATTTACAATCTGAACTGAAGAATCCTACAAACTGAACTCCTTTGCATTTGCAGGGAGAAAAGAAGGAAGATGCAGAATGCAAACACAGAGAGAGACATGCATCCCTCTGGGTCAGTATCTAAGGGCCCATGCATCTTCTGAACCTGATTTCAGTGCCTTTTTGAAATACAAGTTTAGATCATGCACATTTTATGGGACCCACAGTAAGCAAAATAAACAGCCGTGCTATTTAGGAGGTCAGACCAGATGATCTAACCCCTTCTGGCCTTAAAACTTAAAAATCTAAAGGCTAATTCTTCTCAGATTCAGATCAAAATGCAAGAAACACCTGGCAGGCTCAGGAGACATCATGAGGATTTCACCACTCAGCTCAGAGCTTAGGAAATCTTTTTCACCCCGGCAAAAACAAACCTGAAGCATCCTGCTTTCCAGGCTTTAAACAAACACTGAAAACACAGAACTGATGTAGATCAGAACAAGCTCTCCTATCCATCACCGCTTTGAATTTAACACCCAACTCTGAAGTTTACAAATTAGATACTTCTCTTTTTTTTCTGCCCTGAACTTGGACACACTGAAAAGAGAGGAGGCTGAGGAAGAAGAGAACAGGTAGAAAACAATTCTGAGAATAAGACCGTGATGTTTGTGTCATAAAACCATAGAGTACATGCCCATCTGCAAAGATTAGCAGTACCCTGTTTAGCAGCAATCTTACTTTACAGCTTCTAGCCTCAAAGGTGACACTGTTATAGCCCACTCCAGTCTGAGGCTGCAACGTTTCATGGGCCTCTAATTCGCTGTGATTTCTGTGATGTATTCATCCGAGGCAGCACCTGCACATATGCAGTTGCTGTTAATTTTAATCTGCTTCATTATTATCTTTGCCATTTGATAAATACAAGCTCATCTGAAAAGGACATTCAAAGAGTTGCCTTTTTCTTCCCCTCTCCCCTGGAAATGAGTGCTGAGTGATGCTCACCATAAATTAATTTTTCAAGCTTTGTAGAGGTTATGTAAATTTGCAGACTGTTCTTCTGATGTTTAAGGCACAGTTTGACAACAGCTTCAAAAAGTGGTCGGAGAACTCCTCTTACTAGCATCTGCTTGTTGAAATATATGTAACGACATGGTTGTGTAACACTCCCCATTGATCTTGGGATGCCAGGTGATCACTCAAGCTAAAAAAAATGCATGTGCACACAATGGAAAAGGGGAATTTAGATCTTAAAAGCAGTGGAATAAGGGGGGGGGGGGGGGAGGAAGCAGTAAATTTCCTTCACCTTCTTTAAATTAGTATTTTAAAAGACCCAGGAACGATACAGCCACAATGGTATAACTAACACCCCTTCGACTATTGCTAGCCATTCCTACTACTGCTGCTCGTAACTCTTTTGTCTTCCTAGAAGAACGCTTGAAACTGGGGTCCTCATCACAAATCCCCGTTTAGGGGTTTTTAAGTAAAGTTTAAAGCAGCCCAACTGCTCATGGAAAAATGGGATGGCTGCAATTTCCTTTGAGGTTCAGCTGTTTGAGAAAGCACTCAATTAAAGCAGAAGGGAAACTTGTTTTACAGCGCCTGACATTCAACGTCTGTAATGCCTTTGTCATAAACGATGTCTCTTTTCAGCAACATGGTCTCCTTGCCACCAACATAAGGCTTGGTTTAATTTAAAACACAATTTAAAGTTTTATACATGGTGGGAACTCTCGCTGTCAAAACACGCTGCTGAACACAATGGGCGCAGCCTCCTTTCAAGCATGCTGCTCTACTTCGGAGAAACACAGACACGCAGTCAGTGCTGCACAAGTAGCAGGGTAGCTGAGTCTGATGGGCATTGCCAGTAGATAAAGACTGCACTGTATGGATAGATGTGGCAATAAATAATAGAATTCCAACCTTCTCAAAATAATCTGTCTTATTTGATAAGCCGGCATGGTTCGATTTCCAAATATATAAATTTTAATTATACTTTTATATTAAAAAAAGTAGATAAATCTGCAGCTTTGTTATCCAAGAAATTAAAGGACTTGAGGCTCTCCAGTGAAAAATTATCAGAAAATACAATGCAGGGAATATTTTCCCCCGTAAACAACTTTGTTTTCAAATAGCTTTCTTTTATCAGGGAAGTAAAAACTCAGCATGACTTGTCTAAAAAGCAGCAAAGAGGATTTGGGATTAGTTATCAGGGAGAAAGAATTGTGTAAAATACTGCAGGTGACAAAAGTGTGAAGCAAGGCACGCTTGGCTTTATTACTTCTTCAAAGCAAACAGGCTGTATACGATACATACATTAGCAAGCCTATTTCAGAAAAATACATTGCTTTTCTACCATGAGAAAAAGAACCCTATGGCTATGAAAGCCTCATCCACTTCCCTAGCCAAGAGTCAATTATTTATGGAATTTCTAAAGAATGAATAATGGCATTCTTGTTACAGAGATGTGCTTTTGATTCTTAAAATGAGCTTGTGTTCTCTATGACAACAGGTTACATTAACTGGTGACCTAGGTAATGCCATGCATCACCTCGCACAAGTGAATGCTCACTGCCTGGTGGAGCTACACCACCACGGGCTGAAGCAGAGGCTTTCAGGGAGCTCTATTCATATGCTTTGTGACGGAATCTGGAGTCATGTCAAAAGTACTATTTAGAAACCAAAGTGACCAGAAGCCCTTGCTTCCAGAATACACAACACTTAAGAACTTAAAAGTCCACAGCACAGGCAAAAGGCAAGGAAAACTCCTGTGGATTTCTACCTAATCAATTGAGCAATAAATCTACCAAATCCTTCTATTGCCTTTTGACAGCATGTGGAGCCTGAATTTGGAGATATTAAAAAGGAACTACTGGGAAACAGGCACTGTTGGTACTGGACATTGCTGATTGTGTTAACCTTGTTAAGTGCCATTAAGTCATGATGTCGCTTGTCATTAGTAGTGCAGATGACCATGCGTGGTGCAAACGGACAACTTGGTGAGGCCAGCATGATTTCCTAGAAGCTGGAGCAGACAGCTCCTGCTATACTTTTGCTAACCTCAGTACCTTCATCTTGACTTAACCTGACAGATAATTGTTCATTTGCTGGATTTTTGTGTATTTTTTTCTTAATATTTTCTTTCTTCCACATCTATTATCTATTCTGTCCATGCTTACACAAATTTTTAGCATGTTGTTGTGTCCTTGGGTATTTGCAATGAATTCTGAGGTTAATTATTTATATCGTTTTGAGAAGTGGCGAGATATTGAAAGCTGTTGGAAAGTCATTGGAAAAGTCAGCATAAACACCAGATACTAACATTTATAAAAGGACTTGAATACAGATTTAAACATTGGCAAAGTCCCACAGTTTGGAAGGGAGCATGTGGATAAGCACCAAAAATAAGGTGTCCTTCCCAGGCCCTCATGTCAACTGTTCCCCATTTTGTTTGTTTTACACAATT
Organism: Pezoporus flaviventris; assembly: GCF_033815535.1. Lineage (NCBI taxonomy): Eukaryota > Metazoa > Chordata > Aves > Psittaciformes > Psittacidae > Pezoporus > Pezoporus flaviventris. The sequence goes on along the minus strand of NW_026892553.1, from coordinate 18,140,624 downwards.
TGGTGGAAAACCTTTTAGTCCAGGTTTAACACAAGATTCCAGATATTACCCACATCTGGTCAGGTTAGTCAAAGTGTCAAGACAGACTTTATAATGGTACTTCAACACTTTACATGAGCTGAAGCTGGCAGCAGAGGAACATGAAAACAGCATGACAGGAGAGAAACTGACAAATCTCTTCCAGAATCCACAAACCCACTCTGAATTTTGGGTAGAATTTTAGGCGGTGATTTCTCTTGACAAACTGGTGATGAATTCCTACAGAGCCAGACACTGGTTTAGAAACATTGCCCTCCCCTCATGAAAGCTTTAATTTAGCTGTTGTTATGCTAACAGGGACCTAGTACGTATGGCTAAATAAATTCTAGTTTATACAAAATACTGTCTGAATAACTGCTATAACCCTCACTCTCTCCCAGATAAAACACAGGAATTAATTATGTGATGCCCTCCAGTTTGAACTACTTGAGTAGATTTGTGTGTATTGCGCATCCTTGTCCATCTGTGCCATTGTTCTCTCTCTGAAACACGTTTTACAGGTGAGCGTTTTCTAAGTGTAAATCATTTGCTTTCCACCTCCTGTTTCTTTGAGAGTAACTAATTCCTACTGCTTATTTAAACTGGCAGAGTGCCTGCTTTATTATCAGTTAAGAACTTGTGCACAAAAATGACACCAGTTTGCATAATTATCATGAAATAAGACAGGCTTTTTTGGGGGTAACAATCTGGTAACTTCATAATAAATCTGTCTGGAGCAATCGTAATTACACAGTAACTCATCTTAATACATTTGTATTCACAGCAGATAAGTGTGGCGATAAGAAGTCCCACTATCATCTGTGCCTCCCTGAAATGAGAAACTGCACACAAACTGTTATATAGTACAGTTTCTAGAGCTTTCTACCCTATGTTAAAGGCTTATTGCAAGAGCCCAAGGGTTTGTTTGTCTAATCTGGAAAACAGCTTGAATTTCATCTTTTATTTTTTTCCCCTTGGCCAATGATATAAAATTGCATCAGAAGGAGAATTTCCAGTGTGTGTAAATGTGTATACACCCAAACATGTGAACAGACGCTCCCTCGTGCCACCAGTAGTGCATGCAAATTGGTTAATTGCCTGTTTACCTCTTAATGTAATAAGCAACTATTCAATGAATACAGGGACATGCACATCTATATCTTTTGCACCATCCAAATGAGAGACTCTTCACTAACTCTGCTCTTATAGGGGATCACAGGAAGAAAGAGGTCTGAGGAAAGTCTGCGTGGCAAAAGAGAGCAACAAAGAAAGGAAGAGTAATAGTTGTGATGCATTCCACACAACTGGATAATGAAAGGATGGTCTAACAGTTGTTCCTATGAATGGAAAATTCAAAGCAGCTATATGAGCTCACATCGGTGCTGATAAGAATACAGAAGATGAGAGAGATTTTACCATATAAAAGACAAGCAGGAAACTACACAAAGTTGTCCACACTTGGTTGTTAGTAACCATAGGCTAAAACTTGGAGAAAAACAGTTAGAGAAGCACTACCAACCTCTCAACAATATTCCGATGAAGTCCTAAAACTGATGCTCTATTCTTCTCCTGCTATGCTCTCAGTTACTGGTGGACCTGGCTTTTATCAGTCCTTGTGCCACTCCAACCACTCAACAAACTGTTCTCCTCACTCTGCCTTCCAAATTTCATTTGTTTGTCAGCCATGGTTGTCTCTCTCATTTACTTCCCAGCTTATTAAGTCATATAAATCAGATCCAGAGGAATTGCACAGTCCGTATCACTGCCTAAAGCAGGAATAACCACATCCAAGACATTTCTGACAGATGTTTGTCTGAGTTGCTTTTAAAAACTTGCAGCGAGTGAAAATCCATCACCTCCAGAACCGCTGCCACCAGGAGAAATGTTTTCTTAACGCCTCTTTTACATTCTCGTCGCTAAAACTTAAGTCTTCTACTTCTCATGTTATCACTTCTATTTTCTCTAAGTCTCCCCAGTTCTTTCTCACTTCCTATTTAATCTCCCTCTGTTATCAACGCCATTTATTCCTCATACAGTAAAACCAAGGGTTTATTTTTAATGACAGACAAAGCACAGAAAGACATACACCCACTGTCATTCTGTCGCTGTGCTTTAGATGATTCTCTTCTTTCCTGCTTCCTTCCACTCCTAATTTTTAACCCTTCAGGCTGTGCGAGGGGGCACACACAATACAAAACCCAGGAAGTCATCAGTGGCAAAGAAAATAGCACTAGATTTCCCCAAACCCTGAGACCCAACAGACTGATGGTGTTCTATGGACAGAGTTATGAGAAGAAAAGGTGCCAAGTATTTAAAATCAAGAAAAAATGTAATCTAACATTCATATAACCCTCACCAGTTTATCATCTCTGGCACTACTGGAAACGTTAAGCACAGAACTGTCAAAAGAGAAGACAGTCTACAAATCTGGCCCCCTGAACATGGACTTAATACAGCAATTCTTAATTGCCACTAAGGTAAAGTCTGAGATGATCCAGAAGCTCATGTGCAATGAAATGCTACTGAAAGTTGCAGATGGGGGAATGTAAAGGATATACAGGATTAACTCGATGTTGATGGGAAAATTTAAGATGAAACTCAGGGAATTAACTCCAGATGCAAACTGATCTTTTATGACACACAATGAATCACACAGGCAATAAAAAGAAATTACATTGATTATTATTTTTTGACTCTTTGGTTCTAGGATTAATGTGGAAAACACGACACTTGGTTCTATTTTCAGAGAGCAAGAATGTTTTTTTCAAGGAAAAACACCTAAACTTCATTTGGAGGCATAGAGGGGCAATGGCAACAGAATGAAAGCACATGTGCTCTCTCTCTCTAAAAAGCAGAATTCTACATGTATGAGACCTGCAGACAGGATTCTCTTTAAAACACTGAAAGAAAATAGAAAGTGAGTATGTTCCAAGTAATGACTGGGGAAAAATAAAGACAGATTCCATCCTCATCAGCTCCGGCCAAGGAAAAAAAACCTGCAACACCCCAGCTCCTTTGTTCTTCCTAAATAGGAAGAGCTACAACATAAATAACAAAAATACAAAACTATCTCCCAAAGAAGTACCAAACATCTGCCATGGCAACGGAAAAGGCAGAGATCTTGATGGTTTGATGTCAGTTCTTTGGGAACTTACTTATGGTACTGGCTAGAAATACTGAGCAGGCATGAGGGCTCTATGGTATTAATCACTGTACGCATAATAATCTCTGCCTCAAAAACCTACAATGAAGATGGTTAAAAGAAGTTACAGGTACATAAAACATAAGTTAGGTGAAGGAGGGAGGGGGAAAAGGTATCCCATCAAGGCAGATGCTTTCACTTGGTCCTCACCCACTGCTGTGCATTAGCAGCTCGTGATGTATGTCAAAGACCAAGAGGAAAAAAAAGGCTTTTTCTCAGATCAGAAAGCAACACATACTCTTGGGAAGACAATGATTACAGTTTTCAAACAGAGAAGGAGGGGAAAGAGAGGACTAGTAACTGTCTTTTCTGGACTCCAGCAGCTCACCTGTTTTGCATTCATTCCACACACGGGCACGGTCAATGTTGTACTCTTGAGATAGTACTAATTTCAAACTGTATTTAGTTTTTACCAAAACCACGTAGATGTATCATTATACGATAACTTGAATACCTTACCCTGGTAGTCTAAAGCTCATTTCAAAGCTATTGGTTTAATATCATTTATCTCATACCTACATGCTTAGGGTAACCTCATCTTTATCATGCCAGTCTCAACTACATTTATACATCTCAACTACATTCACAACCATTTCTGCCAGCACACTTGGAGTTTCAGAATTGTCTAAGTCTGAAATGTGACTTGGCTTAAGAAACTTCCCCTTATTTTTAAATAGCCCCGACAAACTGAAGTTCCAATACAGAATGTCCTTTTGGATAAGTGCACACTGGGCCAAAGACACTTCTAGCACAACCCTGCCAAGCTTCAGATGACGCAAGGGATGCATTTAATGTTTTTCGCCTTTTGTTCAAACTAGCATGAAGTCATTACGAGAGAGAGAACTGCAACTGGGTACAGTTTTACTGCTACAAATAAACCAAGATGATTGAAAGGAGGAAGTAGGAACAATGAAGAATTTTGTTTCACTATTTCCCCTCCTAACCCTGAAGCTGGTGGTGCTTTTTCTTTGACGTTACAACTCAATTTCTGGTGACCCACAAGGTGTCATTAGCACAAGGCCTCTCAGCAATCAAACAGTGCCAAAGATTAAATAGCCCTTCACGTAAACTGAACACAACATTTTCAGTAAGTTACAAACAGACTCTACTTAAACAATTACCATGTAAGCATTTTCCTCACACTCAAAGCTCTGCTGTATTTAGTAGATTCCTACAGATCTGGTTTCAGAAGAATCATTACAATGCCCCAATATGAGTTTGTAATATTTCCTGACCTTGTAGTGTTCTCTGACTACTGCCATAATATAACTATATGATCTCCTGATTCACTTTATTGATTTGTTCTTTACTGTTTTAATGGAGATGGCAGCGAGGCTGCCTTCAGCTGCTATATAGCTTCATTCGCTAAACATTACTGCATTTAGAAGAAAGCTTATCGTGGAGCCTTTCTCATAGGACTGTTGGAAGAAACATGCCTGGTCACTACATTTCCTTGGCTGGACTGTAATGTTGCACATAGGGAATTACAAGGCTTTGCATTAAAATCTCAGAGGCTTTTGCTCATTTACATGGTATCTATCGGAGGTGAAAACTGAGACCAAAAGGTGAAACTGACTTTGCTTTGTTTAAGTATGGGTATTCAAGACCTAGGAAGCGGTTTTTTGATGTCTGCCATCATAAATGTTGCTTTTGAAGTACAGGGTTATACGTTCCAAAGCAGTGTCCTGATTCTGCTTGTGCAGAAGGTAGGAAAGCATCAATAATCGTGGCAATGTAAAAGGACTCTCAAGAACCACCTCTGGTAACCATGTTGGGGAAGCTCATGACAAACTGGGGTAATGTTTTCAGTTCTTGACCACCTCTTACCTCTGGGAATCAACATTTCCCCAGTTCATTGATATTCTGGAGCTGCAGAAAGCGGTTTTGACTTTCTCCTTTAACTTTGAAATATTCAAATAGCACAAATTTCTACATAAGCATTTATCTCAAGGACTGAATAAAATGAATCAAGTAACCTTAGAATATAGATAGCTCGGCAGTAACTAATTTGCTATCTTTGATACACCAGAGGTGAACAGATTAAGCAAGCTAGTTTGCTATCTACTAGATAAGAGAGGAATGTATTATCATTTTCTCTGATTAGTATCTTGTGCAGGTAATTATACTTCTCCTTTGCACATAATTAAAGTGAAGGTTGATTTCCATTCATTCTTCACAGTGGTAAAATTATCAAGTTACTTCTCAACTAATTATTTTCTGTAGTATAGCAGTGTTTCAGATCCCTGTCACATTCCATTTAGCAGGCACAATAGCTCTGCATAAAACTTATCACAGCCTGGGACTTTCATGCTATTAATTTGTAGGGGAAAAAAAAAACAACTTTAGATGGATGCTATCCAAGCTGAAAATGAATTTCATTCCAAAACTTCCGATCAGTTGTTGGTATTTTTTAATCTTGCGCTGAATCTTGTGTCTTTTTTTACAATCTCCATCTTTTGTTTGTTTGATTTCTCCTTATTTGCTCAAGTTCGCAACATTTTATCTGGCAAAGAGTCAGTGAATGAACTTCTTAAGACAAACTTTTTTTACTCGATGATACTCATTTTATATGAGCTACACCTTGCTTTAAGACTCTCAGGCTGCTAAATGTAGCAGTGAAATGTGTTTGTTGGGATTACTTTTTTGAGACACAGGTAGAAACACGACCAGCATTGTGAATTGCAGAGGAGTAGCCATGCAGAATAAATTGGCAAGAAATCCCTACATTATCAACACATGCATCTGTTGGCCAAAACCACTTTTTAAAAAGGCAATTTCTTGTTGTTTTTTTTTTTTTTTCCTGCCAGAAGCACTTAAAGGACTCTGAAACTGTCATTTACAAAAGGAAAATTTAGCTCCTGCTATTATTTTCCATCCCTCCATTTAGTATCCTTTCGGAATAGCTCTAAATTACACAGTCTGTCCCACTCCTGATTCTTAGATTTTATGTCACCCTCCTTCAATGGTTTTTCCCTTTCCTAGCAGTAAGAGCAATACATAATTACTATTACCATTCTGCAGGTGTCAAATTTAAAGCCATCCTTCAGCTGCTACCACTTGCAGTGATATTTCTTCTCCTCTTCATTGTCCTGCTTGGCCATTATGTTTCTTTGTTGTGCTTCAAAAGCACAAGTTCTGCACATTATTTTTTCTCTGCTCAAATGTAGCTCTTCCCTGCCAATTGGATCAATCTGATTCCATTACAGATCTCTGAGAGCTGGATTCTCCCCTCTTATTCCAGAGTAACTCCACTGAAAATGATCTTTTCCTTGACTTGCCTCGACAAAAGTTAGAGTAGAAACTCCCTGTTCTTTTTACCACTTTTTTTCCTTTCTTTTCCTTTCAATGCACTGAGTGTTTGCCTACAACTGTCCTTTATCTGTTGTAGATAGTAACAAATTCCAGTTCCCCCCCACCTCCACTGCTTTATCCCTACAGACATAACTTGACAGCTTGAGACTTCAACATGACCTGCCACATTAGTGGTGGACACTGCAGTTATTTGGCATCTGACATGCTATGAGTTATTTATTCTCCTCCTTTATTTCACTCGGTAGTATTATAATTGGACATACTGTCTCAAAGCCCTGTTCCCCTTCGCTCTCCTTTCTCCCTGAGTCTGTTTTCATTGCAGTCCAGGCAAGGTGCCACCAAAAGCTTTGAGCAATCCTGAATAGCACAACCTGCCTCTGTCAGCTCCCATTTGCATCTTGAAAATTCTGATGTCTACAAATTATGGAGCAAATCAACCCCCCTTCCCTGTGACCCCCATGACTTATGACTCACTTATAGAATATTTAAAGAATAAGAACTTTTAATCAGGTGCTCCACTCAATAACGTCGGGGCTTTTTTCCTACTTAATTTAGTGCCAAGAACATTGCCAGATACTCAGCATGGAAGAATTAAGCTGATTTACCCATGGACAAGGTACAGCACAAGCAACACATACTTCCCAATACCATTTGATCATTATGCTTCAGGGACAGTCCATGGAGAAACCATATTTAAAGTCTACGAGGTAGAGCTCTGTCACCATTCCTGCAGGCATTGATCCAGCAGAGCACTTGAGTACATCCACAGTCTGATTGATTTCAGTGGAAGTATTATATGCTCAAAGTTCCCCATGTATTTAAGTGTTTTGCTGGATTAAAGCCACAATCCCTTGATTCTGATAAAACGGGCCAGCGCCTGTTAAGCTCCTCCAACATGGCTTTGTGAAGATATGCTTGTTCACTGGGATATGGATTGCCATCACCAGTTTGATCACAGAGCTGACATTCAGCTGTCCTAAAATAACTGCTCTGTTCTGGAGGTAATACCTAGGAGTAAAAAATCCTCCTGTCCTGTTGCCCCTTACCTAAGCTAGCCAAAGGAAGTATTTACCTCCTCAAACTTAATAAGATTATTTTACAGACCTTAAGGAAAATGCTTAGGTTCCTTCTTAGAAAATGATCAATTAAAAACTGCACTCTAAAACTAGCTTTGTATCTGGCATTTCGAATGGCTTTATTAGTGCTTGAGCTAGTCCTTTCTCTTTCCTAAAGGGTACTGCATGCCTGTGTGATTTTGTTCTACAAGAAATACTTGTGAATGTACGGAAACGAAGTGAGAAAATATATTCTACCCTTTTCACACCTGAAAAAAAAAGCAATGCTATCAATTATACTCTTTTTCCCTACTAAAAGTAGATTTAAGAGATACGGCTCTCAAAAGAATTCTGTCCATGGATATTGAAACTGTAAGTCATTCAAGTTCACGAATGAAAGTCCTCTAAGGCAAAAGAGAGCAAAGCTCAAAGACGGAGCACCTGCCCAGGAAAGGAATTTAAATTCAAAGAAGAAACAAGGCACTACAGGGTCTGCATTACCTGGCCACTGGTGCATGCCTTTGGTGCTTTGTTAGGATCAGTGCCAGGTTTCAAACAGCCAACAGCTGAGGCAATATCCACTTAATAGGCACCCCAGCAAGATTAACTGTAGCTTACTCTGAGAAAAAACCCTACCCTTTCTAATTATTGCAATGCTCTGAATATTGCAAAGATAGAACACAAATGAGGACTGCGCTTCTATACTGAAAACTATTGGCAACTGCATCATCTTATCTATGCCCTTTGTCGATTTGCTAGTTGCTGTTAGCAGTGATGACTTAACCCCTTCCTTACACACAAGAATATTGGTGTTGTCATTCTTCACAAATGTCATTTCTAACTGGATGCCAAGGGCAGAGCAGCTGCTCAAATGTCTTCCAGAAATTGTGCTCCTGAGTGAAGCAAAAGGAGGAAAAAACACTCACTTTCCTGAAAAAAAACAACCAAACCTCCTTGTTTGCTCAAAACAATAATCAGCATGTGTCAAAACTGAATATACTCTATTTAGCTATTTATTTATCTTCTAATACACACACACAGGGCAGGAAGAAAACACTGACATCTCTGAAGTGATTTCTGAGAAGCTTCAACAACTGGGCATGAACTGAAATCAGTCCTATTCATCCCTCCAATTTGCACATTTTCAGGTAGAAGAGCAATTGTTTCCAACAAATAAAAAAAACCAAAGATCAGGAAAAACAAGCAATGATAATAGCTAGCTCTTTTTCAGTGCTTTTCATCTGTAGATATTAAAACACAGTAAGTTTACGTGGCAAATGCGGATTGCAGAGCACTGTGAATTTGCAAAAAGAAAAGAAAAAAAAACATTATCAGGGCAGATTGCTGCATCCATTTTAAGCATGATGTTTGCCACTGTTATCAAGGCTGTTGTCCAACAGTTCCAAACTTCCAGACCTGGAAAATCCAGCAATAGGTATGGACCCCTTATTTTTCATTCCTTAAAACCTAAGCAACTATGGAAACCTAACCTTATTCTCAAGTACATTCAGTGCAGTATTATAGAATCATAGAATGGTTTGGGTTGGAAAGGACCTGAAGATCACCCAGTTCCAACACCCTGCCGTAGGCAGGGACACCTTGCACTAGATCATATCACCCAAGACTTCATCTGACCTGTCCTTGAACACTGCCAGGGATAGGGAATCAAGCCAAAGCCAGACTTCTACCATCATCGCTGCTGTTTCCAGGGTCCATCTCAGGCTTCTGGGCACACAACATTCAGCAGCATGTTGTGACTAAATCCTTTCTTTCAGAAATCCAAATCCTAACCAAAGCCTATTCCCAAATTTAAAAGCACAAAAATCACTTTCATCAGAATAAAACATGGACCATCAACCCTGCCCACATCAGACCTTAAACTAACATTCCATTACCTAGAAGATCCAACCATAAACTGACCTCTTTCCAATCCCCTTTCAACATCAGGTTCATATTACCTTTAACCATTTTCAAATGATGAGAGCATAAAGGAGAGCTGCATTCAAACCCCTCCTCCCTTGACTACTTTCAGACTACACAGACTACAGCAGTTTCAGGACTAAACAGTAAACTAAACTCTCTTATATTTCCTTCCCAAAATCCTGCTCTAAAGCTAACCCTGTTCTTTTCTGTAACTGGAATTCTGCCTCCCACCAAAACATCACATACTACCTCGAGACTGCTATCAAACTATAGCATTTGGATCCAGGAGGATGTTGCAACAAACCTTGGTAACGAATGATTTTTCCTCCTAAATCTTAGTCCTAACCATTTCATTAGCTGAACCTCGCTGTAAGGGACAACCAGAAAGAACAAGGCTTCATCATTCATCTTTGGTGACATTATCACTTACACAAAATAATGCAAACTTACCCAAAGCAAACCCATAAATGCTTTTCATAGAACCACAGAATGGTTTGCGTTTCAAAGGACCTTAAGATCATCTAGTTCCAGCCCCCCACCACAGGCTGGGACACCTTCCACTAGACCAAAATGAGGCTCACGTTCAACCTTAACCTATATCAGGGAACTTAAACACATGCAACTCCTCCCTGCTGACCTCAGAGCTCAGCCCAGATTTCCTGGATTGGCAGAATACTGCGATAAACCGAACTCAGAAATTTCGCAATCTAACTTCACTTAAGCCATTCCCTCATCTGAATCCAAATGATGTGTCCCTGATGAAAACCAAACATTATCTGTTCTTCCATGCTTACACTCACATTTATCCTAGTAAACCAGCAATGCTGCAGCAATAAACCTGATTCATAAGTACGTCTTTTCTTCGTCCCTAATCCTATCACTAGCCTTAATGATACCCAGGAGAGCAGAATCCAGAAGAAAAACAAACAGTTGTCGTTCATCACTGCTGACAAGCTCACTTATCCTACAGTTCCACTCTGTGGAGAAAACAGCATTCAGCCCACCTCAGAAATATCACAGATTCTTAACTCTAATCATAATCCCTCAAACATCACCCTAGTACTAACCTTCGCCGTATCAGGGAGCCAACACCTAGAAGGAAGCTGATATCAGCCCATCAAACATCATGCATTTAAGATGAGTGCAAACTCATGCTGCATTTTCCTGCCCTAGAGAATATAGAAATACATTTGACTTAGAAATGTTTGATTCCGCAGACTTCCCTTATACCTAGCTTTCATTAAAACTGAGAGACCCTTACTTAGCTAAATACTGAACACCAGGCACTTATTCCTGCTAAGACTAGCAGTTATCCCAAGTTTCTGAGCCACCAAAAAGGTAGTGATAAAATCCATTGATACAGGTGGGTTTTTTCCACAGCCCACTTTTAGTCACTTCTATGTGACTGGTAGCAATTATTTAATTCATTTTTTATTTCCTGTCCAAAAGGAAACCTTCAGTCATACATGCTCTCTTTAAACCTAAACCTGAGCACTAATTTCAGCCTTAACTGTCAACTATATGTGTGTGACTAAGGCAGAGAAGAAAACGTATCAGTCATTCATTTTGCTTGACAAAAGACCTACAAACCTCCTGGAAATGCTATGTTCTTCTGTGCCTAGAGGACAAAAAAGCATCAATCGTTCCTCACTACTGACACTTTCTCTTATATTTCCAGTCCACACAGAATGTGGAATTAAAATCAGTTCACACACGATTCCTTTCCAAACATCAATATAAATCATAACCTTTTACTTAAACTGAACCAGTCTTGACACTGGTACTTGCACAGAAAGCCCCCCTCTACCAGCATTACAAGCATCTCTAGTTTCCTCACCTTCTAGAACACAGCTTTAAACCCAGCTCCTCCATCTGTGACCTCAACTCTAACAACAGCCCCAAACATAGCTGTACCCTATACTGGAGCCCTCAGGATAAAGTTGGAAACGATTTGTCAGTCTCTTACCCCTGCTGGTAACTCCACTCACCCCTAGCTTCTGAGTGTCACTGAATGAAACACAAATGCAACGTATGAACACATCTTCCCCCCACCTTTAGCGCTGGTTAGGCTTCTTTTGACTAATATTGAACATCAGCCTTCAGCCCCTGCAGTCACTACTGTCCACCTTAGATTTGAGGCCACACAGAATCCAGGAACAGCCTTGATAATTTAATGTTGTATCTTCTCCAAAGCGCCAACCCTGCTCTTCATTAGATATTTAATCACAGCAAGAACTCACATTAAATCCAACACCTGTTATAAATCCTTGCCAATACTTGCACTCATCCTACTTTTCTCAGCTGCAGACTGCAGTGACAAGCTAAATATATAAACCTTGATTTTCCCACACTCAGGCTGGCACCTACTTCTAACTTTAAAGTCAGTTATGTGCGGTAAGTGGTACCTACAGCGAAATTACTCATTAGCTGCACTTCCCCACTGACACATAGGCTCACCCCAGACTTCCAGTCTTTGCACAGATACTAGTTTCTCTACCAAGGATGCCACTGCATATGTGTGTGTTTATGCATACATACACATGTATATGTAGAGTACAATACAGTCTTTTTTCCCCTCATTCTATCCTTAATGTATGACCATAGCCAGAAGAAGGTTTATTGGCTCAAGGAGAATGAGATGTGAAGTGAAACACTGGTATCCAACTACTTCTGTGGAAACAACAGTCTCCAGGATGGTTAAATGTCTGCTGGTAATTTGTTTTACAGGAACTGCTCTGCCAGAAAAGGACAGCCATTCATTGTGCTGCTCCTCTGCTAGGGCCTGGCAATGACCAACGTTGCGCTGGCTCTCGGGGTCCTGGAGTAAACTTTGTTTTGGTGGGAACAGGGACTATTCAAGGTTTGTAATGAAAGATTGACTTCTTGGCCTTTCCCAGTGGATGGAAAAGCGGAAACACCAGTGGTATTCAGCATTGCTGGGTCATTTTTCACTCTGAGCAGGAAAATGCAGAGCTGATGGGACAATCCTCCTTATCACCTTGTGACTTCTTCACATTTTCTGTTCCCTGTGATACAGGCAATCGGACAAAGCTATGAGGACAAAACTGTGAGTGTCCACCCATTTCTCTGCATAGATAAATCAGCTAAATTGCAAAGTTATAGCACTCTTATGTGATCAGGAATACATTAACTATTCCTCTTATTGAACTCTGAGGGCTGTTGCTCATTACCCTGATGGAGGATCTATTCCACATTATAGATGAGGCATTTCTTAAATAATCTTGCATCTCATATATAACTCAAGGAATGTAAACCTAATGATAAACACAGAATATCAAATAATCAATGGAACACTCACACTGAACTGCTCTGCAAACAGTTTATTCGCCACATCAAATAAAAACTATTAATTGAGCAAGTTTGAACAAACACATCCATAACAGTCTTGATCTCCTCAGACAATCTGCAAACAGTTTAAATGAGCTCAGTCACACTAGCTCCTCTTCACAAAACCTTCCTCTTTGAACCTGCTTGCTGACAGATCTCTTTTACCTCGAAGACATCTATAGGGTATGAAAGTGACAAACGATGAGATGGAGCTGCTGCAGTAGTCACAAAGCACACTGATGTGAAAGCAGACCCCCAAGCTCAGTGTGACCTGCCACGTTCCAACCTTGGGTGCTCATTCTACACAGACGTGCATTTACTCATGCAAACCCAGGCAGCTCGTGAGGCTTCTGCCTGCAAATTTTCTCACTTATTTGCTATCATGACCTACCTACAATAGGAAAATACAAGAAACATAACCAAATGCAACAAAAGCAATAAACAGTACAACACACCAAGCCCACTGACTCAGTGGTCCACAGTGAACAGTCACGTCAGCTTTACCATTTCTTCTCTTAACATTAGCTTTGACTTTTGAGCTGATGGATTTCCTTTTGAGTGAAGTGAGTGCCAGGTAAACCATCTAACCATGAGGCGCTCCACACTAGCAGCCAAAGTCTTCTAGAAGACAAACAAAAGCACTTACTGCTCTCATCCGACTGCATTTAGGGAGCTCCCAAGCACACAATCAGCCAAAATGTCACACTAACATCAGAATCTCGCAGCTCTGATTTAGGATGTCTGACAGCCCAATGTTTTTGTTAATGTACTGAGTGGCAACAGTTAAAGCCAAAGGACAGGGAGCTGGACTTCAGGTGCAATAGCAAATCTTTTCTGAATATGTATCTTGCGTTATGCACAAAGAACAGAATAATCACAGCTTACATAGAACAGCACTTACATGGCATGAGTGTCAATCAGCCCAGGTAATGCATCACTTTCAAATTAGATGAAAGTAGACTTTTTTCTTATTATCAGTCACATGAAAAATTAATTATTATTGCCATTTTCTGCAAGCTAGCATAGGCTTCCTGTATCAAAATAGGTTTATGTGTCTTATTTCAAGAGATGGGGGCTTTTCCAATTACTTCATTTTCTATCGGCTGTGTGGAGACTTCAGAGCAGCCTTTCAGTATCTGAAGGGGGCTACAAGGATGCTGGAGAGGGACTCTTCATCAGGGACTGTAGCGATAAGACAAGGGGTGATGGGTTCAAATTGAAACAGGAAGTTCAGGTTAGATATAAGGAAGAAGTTCCTTAATGTGAGGGTGGTGCTGGAACAGAGGAGCTGTGGCTGCCCCATCCCTGGCAGTGTTCAAGGCCAGGTTGAACACAGAGGTTCGGAGCAAGCTGCTCTAGTGGAAGGTGTCCCTGTCTGTGGCAGGGGTTGGAACTGGATGAGCTTTAAAGTCCCTTCCAACTGAAACCATTCTGTGATTCTGTGATTCCTTTGTCTGAGGACACAGGAAAGGAAGTTTGTGAAGTATCTCTGGGTTCCACGCCATTGCAGAAATTAATTACTTCATCTTTTAAAAGCTGCTGAAAGTTGCCCGAGAACTCCCTAACTTGTCAGGATTCACATGCTAAGCACATAAAAGTGAGTATGTTCAAGCTGAGCAGCAGGCATAAATTAGGAATCAGCACTGATCGCTATTAAGAGCAGGTGAGAGTTAATGGCAGACATCTCAGGGATTTTTTTTTTCAGACTACGTAGATTTTTGTCAAAAAAAACCCCCACATTTGCTAAAGAGAACAGGAGCTGCTGGGAGACTTTGAAATTAAATTTCTGTTGTGAAGAGCGCTGAAGAATGCAAAGCACATCCTTATTCCAGAGATCTATCACCCGCAGCATCAGTATGCGACTCACTCATCATTGGAGTGAAACATTTCAGTTTGCTGTCTCTAGGTCTAACTTATTTTCAAAATACTCAAGTCTTTCTGCTTTTTCTTATCTTTTCTTTTTGGAGGGGGGGGATGTGTAAAGGGTTGGCTCATAAATAAGCAGCTCAGGCAGAATGCTATGAAGCAGAAGAGCAAACCATGAAATTAATTTAGGAAGCAAAGCAAACCTTAATATCGAGGTAAGACAAATGAAAAGAGATTGTCGAGTTAAGAAACCTGCAAAAGGGGGACGGGCACGTTCCCGAGTGCTAGACTTGGGCCAAGGTTTTTCAATGGAAAAATATGCTTTTGTAAAAGAAGATTTTTGCCTTTCGCACAGAAGTAACAACTTTGGCAAAGTACATTTTAAAAGCGAAAATGTGATGTATAGAAAATGTGGCTTTCAGTGGATGGTTTGCACCTTTCAGTACATGGAAAACAGTAAATAAGCTGCGGCTCTGTTTTTCCTCACTATTTGGAATTTCTTGCAGCTTTGCTGTCTAAAAAAACCCAAAGTATAAGAAAGCAGGAGAAAACACAGCTTTGGAATGGCACGTGGTCTGCCGGCAGATGGAAAAGAGTGAAATAAAAAGAGAGAGAAAAGTTTTCTCCCTTCCCCCATCCTCCCTCTGTCCTTTTAATTCTCACACAGGAAGAAAGTTGCTTCTCAGGAAAATTTTCAGTGAGGTTTTCCCTAAAAACCCCCATGGGAGAGTTCTCATTTCTCCCCAGCTCCATTGAGAGTCATTCTCATCCCTTGAGATAAGCGTGCCTTTTGCCTGTGCCACGCTGCTCTACAGATTCTTGACTATGACAAATGCTTAAGACAGTGATTTTATAGCTCCATTTACTTCACTGGCATTTTCAAGCACTGAACTTCGGGGACAAACATCAGTTTCCACTTATTTATTAATAATTGAGATTACCTATAGGAGCCTTCTCCCTTAACCTCTCTCATGAACAGTGGGGGGTGAGACAGCTGTGTAGGAGTTGAGCCTTTCTCTGCCCCCTCCGATGTTCACAGCTTTATTCCAGCAAGGCTGACATAGCCAGGTTATATCTGAAGAAGAGAAGAAAAATGAGGGCAAAAAACCCAGTAAGGTTCTCTGATGTACTGCTCCTTTCCGGGTAGCTACGCTGTACTATGATGTAGTGCTTTCAAAAGCTGGCTACTGCTGCTTTAAGAATAAAGATAAAGGACTCACAGGGGTTTCAGATGGGAGAAGTGCAATGGTTGAAACAGCAACAGGTTGTTCTTTGCTCCTACAAGACACTGGAATTTCACAGCTGACTGTGGAAGCCCAGCGCACATGCCTGCATGCATTCAGAGATGCCCAAGACATGAAAAAGTCAGCTTTTCCATATTGTACCCTATACACAGGATGCTTTCCCCAGCCAGACTGTAAAGATATTAATACGTCTGCCTTTAACTTCCTTTCCAAGGTATCAGGAGGCCAATTCTTATAAAGCTAAAATGGGTGACCTGTGTGAATTGGTGATATTGATTTTTCTTCCCTTTTTGGTTTAAGTGTATTTAACAAGAGACAACTTTAAAATGAACAATAGCAAGTGATCATACTCATAACCAGTGTATTTTTATATGGCACACTGCTGAGCCCAGGTCAATATTATTTAACTCCCAGCAGGACCTGAGAGCTCAGGACTGGTGACCAGGCTGTAGAGCTGTTGACTGGCTCACCAGGAGTGCAGGCAGAGCAAGCTCACAGCTGCCTTCACATCACTGTGTGAATGCACAAATTCCCTGTAACTCATGCCCCCAGCACTGTGATCTCTGCCCTCTCTACTGATTTTCCAGTTGTGAGTACCCATTTCTTTGCATACAAAAGGAGGAAAGAGTCTATGAAAAAGCATCTAAATAATATCATATGGTCAAAGGCATTTGAGCCGGACATCCTTCAGAAAATGGAAACAACCTAAAAGCAGACAACAGAAACAAAGCAGATGCCACAGCAGCTCAACCACAGAAAGCAGGAATTAAAGAGGAAATTTCAAGGCATTCTGCATCAGAAAACTTGTCACCCCTGCATACTTCTGAAGGGTGAGGAGAACACAGGGAAGGCCTCAGAGACTCAGGATCTGGCATGGCTCTGGCATCCCTGTGTGCCATTTTCAGCATTCTCACATTTGAATGAGGCACAAAACCTGTTTTATGAACGCATAATGATGATGATAATGCTTTGCACTTCAAAAGCTGCTTCTCTTATACAGTCTGAAAGATTAACGAATGAGACTTCACAAACGTGTGCTAGTTAGCATTTAACTGATCACAGTGTTTACACTGACACACACGTCTTTATTCTTGAGAAATTATTTCACTGAAAGCTTCAGTAAATTGCCGAGAAGAGGGAATTATACTCATCAAGGGCCAAATCCTGCCTGCTATCTTCATACCAATTCATCAGCACCAATTCCTGAGAGCATCACGATTTGGTCCTAACCATTTCCCATAAGCAGCAGCACATTTCTCAGTTTATTTTCCTTTCTCTTATATCCTCATATACTATAATCTTCTTTTGACTCATTCCCTCTCTATTGATTTGATAACATTATTTCTTTTTCTTTCTCTTGTGATAGCAACTGTGCCTGAGCAGACTAAAGCAAGAGCAGCAGCTGAATTGCTTTCCTTGGTTGCTGAGTTTTCTTTTAAGCTGAAAGTATTCCAAAATCTACAGCATATCTGTCAAGCAGAAACCACAGCATGCAAATCAATAGACATGCCTAGGCTGCTAAGAGCAAAACTCTTGACAATCCCAAAATAGAGCTTGAAAACATGTCTTGGTGCATGGTGATTTCTTGCTCTCCCCCCGATGACCACATATACTTGTTATCCTTGCTCTGACTCCAGCTCCAGCAGCACTCAGCCAGTCCTGGTTACAACCTACAGGCTGCTCTTTATTCTCAGATCTAAGCTATTTTAGTCATTACTGATCTGCAGGAGAATGTTTTTTTGCTCCTGAGTGTTCAGCTCCTCTGAGACATTCAAACTCATTTGAAATACTTAGAGAAAATGTAAAGGACGGGCGGATGGTGCTGTCTGCAGAGACCTGCCAGACTAACCTCGCAAAAACATATCCATCACAAACACTAATCTTTCCCTGAAAACTAAAGCAGGTGTTTCCTTCCCTTTTCCTCCTGTTTACAAATGGTAGCCCAATTCTGTCCCGCTCACTCAGGCACAACTCCCAGTGAAATCCTTCTCTCGAGTTGAGAAATGTTGTCTCAGACGACAGGACAATATGTCTGTATCGACTGGGGGTGACAAGCCTCATTTTCCCTTGCTATCATCATAATGTCTCTGATTAAAGTAAAATAACTCAAAAGATACATCTAAGTGGCAAACACAGCTGGGTGAATAAAGAACTATTACTGAACTACTCTGGATCTAAGAGCCATAAAGCTAGGAAAAGCCATATCTACCTGGGCAGGCATGGGCAGCAACATGCTAGTGTTCAACTGGCCCTGTCCTCACTTCCAGCTGCCCTGGGACAGTGCAGATGCTTAACGCTCATCAGCCTGCTCACCCTGTTGCTGCTGTTGCTCTGGGCAATTGTGCACTATTGTTGCTAGTGAGTGAAATACAGGTAGAGTTTCCAGAGACTTTTCCCCCTGAGTTCCTTTCCAACCTCCATTACTCCGCTAGGTTCATGAGCAATCACGAAACCATGATTGTAACCAGACTTTCAGCCCAGTATCCTCCAAGCAAAAGGAGAGCAAAGTAAGAAACTCCTGGTCCTTCAAGAACAGGATGACAACAAGGTGGGTGCAAGCAGAAGAGTAAAATGTGTGAGGGGAAGAAAATCATCCTAAGATTGCAGGTAATATCTTACAGGATGCCTTGCAACATACTACGGAAAGATCCCCTCTTTGTAAACCATGGGTATACTACAGTGCATAGGGATTTTCTTTGAAAAGAGACATACCACACTGAAAGGTAAAAATATGCTTAACATACCTTGTTCAGATACCCATACGTCAAAATCAGAGCATCTTATTATTATTGTACTAAGAACTCTAATGATAAAACTGAACTGAACCTACTTGTAGCTGCTCCAACACTAGTGAGTGAGGAGACATTGGGGAGCCCACACTAGGGCCAGGGAAAGAGATTGACACCTCTCCTTGGCTACAGCAAGGGCCACTAAACGCAGCAGTTAAGGTGGCTGCAATTAATGTCCTCTTAAAAAGCTGCAATGGCAATACTGCCACTCTGAGAGATGATGGCAAGACCACTAATGAGAGAGCTAATTGATTCAGCAGGTAGAGTAGTAATGAAGAATCATCTACTGAAAGCCTAAATCAGATCATCTGACACCTGCAGAGTATGAGTGTGGCTCGTCCAAAGTAGTGGGCCTGCTGTTAGCCTATTAATAATTTCATTGTTCATTTCTGGCTTCTTAATCTATTTGTTTCACCCAACTTTGTGTGTTTGATTAAAAAGAAAGGCAAACAAACAAACAAACAGCCACACGCTGAAACGATGACATTTCACAACAGCTACCCCTCTTGATTAATACCATTTTCAACTCCTTGCAATGAATCAAGTAATCCGGTATTTACTAGATCCTACCCATTTTTCTTTCCCAGGCTAGACATGGGGCACCCTCAGGGGATTGCTGTAGCGGATACATTGTCGGTTTATATCCTGTTTTATATATTGGTGTTTTGAAGTACTGTGAATTTGAGTTTTGCTGGAAACGTGGTCATTTTTCCTGGTGTTGCCACCAATTTCCTCAGGTGACCAAAGAAGACTGAATTAAAATTCTATCAGGCCAACTGCAACCTCTAATCACTGGCAGAAAGCCTGTATGTGAATAAAGCCTACCTGGTGAGTAAGAAATTGAACATCTGTGTTGTTTCCCTGCTAGAAAGGGTGGGTTTATGAGTGTAGGAAAACAACCCAACTTTTCATCATGTCATCAAAATCTAAATCAGGCAGCAGTGTCTCTCAGAGAGTCGCCTGCTATAAGACATTGTGGCCATTGTGCACACTGCATTAAGAAATAATCCTGCAGCACTTTATAACCCTGATCCAGAATACCCAAGTATCAATATCTTAAGAGTCATTGCAGAGAAAGAAGCACAACTGAGAATTCCCCATTGTGTGAAGGATGCACTTATCCTTGGGAAGCAAGTAAACATTCTTGCCTCTCAAATAAAGTATGTCAATAAGCACATCATAAAGTACTGACCCTGGAAGGTACCCAGTATTTTTGGCTTCATTGAGTCGTTTCCACTGGGAGACAGAGCTGCTTGTATGAAGTAGGTATATATCCAGAACAAGTCAGTGTACAGACAAAATTCTCCTGTAAATCCAAATGAAGAAAAAGAAATCCTGATAATTGTCATGAGTTTCTTGTTCAGAAACCCAAGCCCTCAAACCATGCAGCTCCTGTGTCAAAAGGAACTACTCTCGAGCTTATCTGGGGGGGCAATAAGTGCTGCTTGTGAGATCTGACACACTTCACCACCACCCACCATCCTACTGCACCTGCAGCAAGGCCTAGGGAAATCTTTATTCAAGTTTTTTGTAAATCAGACCTCTCTGTGCTGTTCAGTGATTTGGATGACAAATCTGACTTCTTCAGCTATCCTAGAATTCAACCATCTATACCCACTCCCCCGTTTAATATGAAAGAACAGCAGCTGGTAAACCCCAGCCTGCTTCACTAAGGTTTACAATGAAATAGCTACTTTTTATTCCTCAACAACCAACAGCATGTCAAGGGAGAGAAATTCCATGATAGGAAAAAATGGGTCTTCATAGAGCAGTTGAGGCTTTATCAGTGATGGAAACATTTAAATCATTGTTAAGTCCCAAATCAGACTTTCCAGCCTTTAATCTCTATTCCCACTCAGGTGCCAATTCAGTACACTGCTTTATTCCAAGCTTTACATATACTATTACATCTGTATCTGCTTACCACCCATTTGCAAATTAAATGAACCAAATTCCATTTTTCTTTCCCATCAAAAGGCCAAAGGTGTGCATTAGCATTTTCTTGTTGTGACACTGCCAGCTTAAGGTGACCCACACCCCGTGATACACAGCCTTACCCTGTTCCCAGCACACAGTGGACCAGTGTAACTGGTTTTGATGCTGTATTCTGAACTGGATCAAGGCATGGATCCAGATTACAAATGAACACTTTTCTGGCTCACCTGTGCCCTGTAGAATTTCACTGATCTGGTTCAGCACCTGCACCCCTGCGCAGCTGAGTGTCACAACAGACAGCGTGGCTTGGAGATGGGTACAACCTGCTGAAGCCAGTACTGCCACCAAAAGAACTGTTTGTCAAACTACAGCTTTAAGATACAAACCAAAGCCATTTCACAGCTTTCTACTGCCACACTGGAAGATGCTTTTGCAAAGAACAGCCTGTCAATATCCTATTTGCTCTCCAGTTCAAAAAGGTGGGGTTTTGTTTGTTTGCTTTAGCATGACAAACTACACTCCTATTGCCACACTATAATCTAGAGAGCAACTCCCCAGGGTGTCAGTGGAGGTATGTAAGATCAGTCCTCTGCAGCTTTAGAGTCTCTCATTCATTTACTGGTGATGCTGTATACCAGAGTGCTATCCCTTCTTTTTCCCCCCTTCCCTGTCAGGCAGATACTGCTTTTTCTCACTGCCCTCTCATGTGTCTCTTCTATTACCCTGGTTGCACTGTCATTTATCTGAGTTTGGCCTTTCTCATGTATCTTCCAATTGTCGTTTCCAGTTTACAGTCACTGTTCCTGGCTTTGGAGGAAGTCCGTCTCAGATGCTGAACATTTTGCTATAGCAAGGTAGTGTCTGCAGGGACACTCGCAGCTTCTGCTCTTCGTGCCTTCCAGAAATGTTTCTTTAATAACACACATAAATATTAAAAGAAGAGAAGGAAAATTGGGAGGAAGAGAAGGAGGGTTTTGTTATTTTTTCTGACCCAATTTCCATCCATCACTTCAATTAGGTTCTCAGAGAGAGATGATCTTCTGCATCCTTTTTCCCTCTGATACCTTCTGCGCAACTCCATATGGATCTTCGAAAAATCCTGTCGGGCTCAACCTTCCCTCCCCGTTCCCTGTCTGCACGAGTGCCCTATTTCTATTCCTTATTCCTTGGTAATTGTATTCAAACACTCTCTTTGTTCTTTGTTTGCTAACCTGCTTTCTTTTTTTTTTTTTCCTCTAGTCAGCTTATCTCTTTTTTAGTCCTTTTGATTAAAGTTCTCAATTCATTTAGTATCTTTCTGTTTCTCCCCAGTCCTTCTAAAGTGAAACTACAAAGCACTGCAGGGAATGCTTGTATTTACCTCCCAGTTCTCTTAGCCAGGCTTTCAGGCTGACTTGTGAGCTGTACACTACTTTGGAACTACTAAAAGTTTCCAACCCTACGCTGAGCCATTTTACTCTTCCCGTTCTCCTCTGGCAACAGCGACACCTTTACTTTCTACCCTGTACTGGGTTCAGCAGTAGCAGTCATTTCTCTCCTTGGTAGCTGGTGCAGTGCTGTGTTTTGACTTTTGGCCTGGGAAGAGAGCTGATAACAAGGATGTTTTGGTTTGGCCAAGGACTTTGTGAGCCTCACGCTCTGCCAGGGAGGAGGGGAAGCTGGGAGGAAGCAGAGACAGGACACCTGACCCAAACTGACCAAAGAGGTATTCCATACCACAGCACGTCATGCCCAGGATGTAACTGGGAGTTAGCCAGAAGGGCTGAGACTGTGGGGTTGGAGGAGGTATGGGTCGGTGCTTGGTCGGGCTTGGGGGGAGAGTTATCGGTCAGCTGGTGGTGAAATGTTGTATTCTCTTCCCTTGTTATTTCCTTTATCATTGTTATTATTGGTGGTAGCAGTAGTGATTTGTGTTATAACTTAGTTACTAAACTGTTCTTATCTCAACCTGTGGGAGTTGCATTCTTTTCAATTCTCTTCTCCGTCCCTCCAGGAGTAGGGGGAGGGCAAGAAGGGGGGGAAGTGAGTGAACAAGTTGTCTGGTTTGGTTTAAACCATCATGATCTTTTAGACTCATGATTTGCTGCTGCTGAAGTCTTTTCCTGATGATCAGACAAACTGAATAACCTGCACAATTTGGAGTGAACGTCTCCGTGCACTGGCAGCAGAACTGCGGCAGGAGAGGCGAGGTGACAGGTTGCTACACCGTGCTTTTTTCAACACACATTATGCCGCAGGTTTTCATCCACCGTCTGTCTGAGGTAACAAGGAAATTGGACGAGTGCTAGACTGTAATTCTCCTTGGATTTGTCTTAGCTTTTAATACAAAATTCAGGGGAAACTGCACACAAGTGTGCATCACAGTCAGCCTGGTCTGATTTGGGCTCCTACCATTGTTCCAAATGACCGTTTTTCTCTCTTCCACAGGCAACATCCTGGTTTGCAGCCCAGATGTGTTTCTACCCACCACCACATCAATACCAGCGAGTTTATCGTTCCATTTACACTGAAGTTGCTTAGTAACAGAAGATGAGGGAAAAGCGTGTCCAGACTGAGCTGCAATGTCTTATCTTCAGGCTCATTGAAAAAGATGGACTAATGGACCACCAATGTGACAACGTTGTTCACACTGGAATCACTGCGTCCATTTGATACTCCTTAAAGAGCTTTTAGACTATTTTTGTCATATTCCTTTACAGCACATATATTTCTATGTGAATGCCCTTTGACTACCCCACATATAAGAAATAACAAAGAATTCTCTTATTTTATATTTTCCACATGGCATTCTGACCACTTTGGTAAATATACAGGATGAGTTTCCATGCTTCGGGCAGGCACACTTGGAATCATTTTATAGTATCATTTTGAAAGTGAACTTACAGTCTATTAAAAGGACAGGCAATCTCAGAATTTTTAATAGAGTGGACCTGAGCTTCATAAAGATACAATGGCATGGATGATTTCTCTCACTACTATCATCCTGAGAACGATCTCCACTCCCACAGCGACCATATAAAATCATTCAAAAGCAGTACTGCATTAAGGAAGGGTGAAGGTGGGATTTTCAGCTGTGGTCTAACTCTGCAGTTCATGAAAGGCAAACAGCAATAGCATCATAGCGCTGCCAAAAGCTACCACGAGATATTTAATTATCTTTCAAGAAAATTCTGCATTTAAAAAAAAACCCAAACCAAACCAAAACCAAATAAAAAAGGTCATAAAGAAAGGTCAACAGACACCATTCCCGATCACCAATATCCAGACTAGAGTTAGGATAAAGTCAGCTCACAACTCTTTAGCAATGCAATCAAAGATGAATTTTACAACCACGTCCTTCCCTTTGATCTTGCAGCAAGGAAAACATCCCTCCTCTAATTCCTATCTTTACAAAAACTCAGTCCCTACAGCAGCTAGCTCATTGCACCCAAAGACAACGGCAGCAGCCATCAGAGGGGGAAAGCAGAAGAAAGGGAGGATGCACAGAGATGCACAGATGCTTGTCATCCCAAGTCACCGTTATGCATGATGCTGTCCTGGAGAAGGCTGAGCCTGCCTGCCCATGGGGAGCGGTAAGTGAATTTTTGGCTTGCTTGCTTGTGCACACAGCTCTGCTTTACCTGTTAAACTGTTTTATCTCAACCCACAAGATTTCTCACTCTTCCAATTCTCTCCCCATCCCACCCAGGGGGAGCGAGCGAGTGACTGAGGTCAAATCACAACAGACGTGGTTTTCCCACTCGCTTCAGGGACAGCACACAACCATGCACTCCCCACAGCCCCAGCAACAGGACAAGCAGAGGGGTAAGGGCAGGCAGAATGGAGCTTGCTGCACCAACACCAGCTCAGCAGCCTCCCAGTGCAGATGCTGTGCTCCCAGCATGGGGAAAGCTTAGCCAGCTCCCTGCCCTCTATATATAGGTAGGCTGCAATCTGGGGGCTCCTTATGTAGACGCAGTGTGGTAGCAGTAAATGGCTTAACCCATAGTGTGAGTTACACACTTTGGCTGCCTTGTAATATGACTGTATGAACAACCTTTGCCAGTTCTGGTTGATCCATACCCATGAAAGATTTCTATTACTTTTATACATAGGAAAGAGGGTGATGGGAAGAAATATCAATTATATGCTTGAATCTATGAGATCTGTGACTATTACAAACACATCTTTCCATTTATTCTGCTAACAATGAATAATAAACAGCACTTTTAAAAGACGAGTGCTGGGTTCAGGTTTGGATGCATTTTTGTTTTGAAAAGGAGAACTATATCTGTATATCATTACAGGATACTTACAGTCTGTGTGAGACTACCTCTTGATCATTAGTTTGGGTTTTATTTTTATGTTTGAATCTTAAGAGGAAATGTGTTGCTGCTCCACAGCACTACTTATTCAACATCCCCAAATCCCCAAGGCAAAGAGTTTGGTTAGACACAAGCTGGCAGAGCACAGATCATAATTATACTGAAAGGGAAGGGTTTTAAAATTCAAGATTAAGGAAAAATGTGATCTGAAATACACAATTTGACTAAGAACTTGGAAGCGGATGGTCAGAACTCTACAGGAATATCTCTAAATACTTAAAGGTGCATTACGCAAGGCCTTGCATTATGCATTTATCATCACTCCCAACCTCAGTATCGTAGCAGAAAATACGTGTGATAACAAATTGCCCCTATAAATCCCAGCAAGCAGTTGATACTTCTGTTGGATGCTTCCCCCTGGATTCTTTAGAAACTATAGCCTGTATGTTGCAGAATGGTAACTGCTTTATCTGTGCTAAGATTACAGGAGTAGTTTTACTTGATAAATACATCTGAATTTGGCCCAATGAAGAAACTGCCTGATCTACCACTGAAACTTAGTCAGACATATAAATGACCCAAAATCAAACACCTTTCAGTGCACAATGTCACTACACAGAGTTTTGGACAGGAATTGATGATACTGAAAATAGGTGAAACTAAAAGGAACAAGGATAATATGATACAAAAATAGCTTGAGCCTGTACTTTCTTCTCTCCTAAAACGTCTCAAAGATTCTTAAATATCTAGGCACACATGCTAAGAACAAAAACATCTGCAAAAGTTAAGCTAGCATTACGCTCGAAGCTGTAACATGGCTGAAAGAACCAGCTCATGCACTGGAAACAGTACTGCCTTTTCATCCTCTGCCATCCAGCACCTACGCTGTGATCCACTGTACTGCAGGTTGCTCGACACGTTCACAAGTGTAATAAAAGAACTAGACCATGTCCCAAAGGGATGGAATGAAAGAGAGGAAAAAAGACGTGAACAGTAGCATTCCATTGCAGATACTTCCAGCTTTCCTGTATTTTTTTCCCCAGTCTCCTCATCTTTAAGAAAAGAGGTTCTCTTCTTGGTTTGTTTGCTTTGTAAATAGTAGCAGCCATTATTTATTCAACGTATTTGCCTTTTGTAACGTTGGCTTTAATTTTTAATATTCGCACTGATATTCCCCTTCAATAGCATTGTGTGCAGGGGCATATCTGTTTGTATTTATTCATTAGTGTGTTGCTAATTAAATATGTGTTTCATTAAACTTGGTTAAAAAAAAACAACAAGTCGAGAAGAATGAACACACCAAAGTACAACACCCCAAGGCTCTGAAAAAGCTTCCACAGCTGAGTTGTTAGAAACAATGTGGGCAGCAGGAGTGTCAAAAGCATCTAATGTTTTCTGCACAGTACCAAGTTGAAACAAAATGTGTGTGCTAAAGGTAGCAGGTAAAGTTAACATGTATCTGTCTGCTTAGAATATTCATGCCTGGGAATCAAAGCGCTTCAGTGACTCTTCCTCTGGCTGCTCCCCTGGCTGGCTTTTTGCCACATGCATTATTTTCTTAGAAGATTTCTTTACAGAGATGTACAGAGATACATCACTCCTAAATGAGTATAAACTGATTGCCTGCTTTGCCTATCTTTGCATGGTGAATACTAAGGAACTGTTTGTCTCATCAGAGCCTAGTCAGCGCTGCCCTCTGACATCCCACTCTGGCAAACCGTATTCCAATGGATGTGGATGTTCCTGGTGGCAGAGGAGCAGTCACTACCTGCTTTCTGTAGCAAGGCAGCCCTGAAGCACAGCAAATGCATCAATGGAATGGCTCACGATAACCTCCGCCTTAGGATGGGCACACACTGAAACTCCAGGCACAAACCTGCAAGGGATGTTTTACCAGTTTTTGATCCTGTGGCTGGATGAACTCTCACAAGTAATTCTGTTGTGCTTTGCCACTCAAGCCTATGCCTGCTGGTCCTGCCATCACTGCCTCACCAACCTAGCGTGACAGCTGAGTGCCAAGTTCAGTGAAAAATGGAATTTACTCTTCAAGTGAGAGAATGTTCCTCCTGAAGCTAAAAACCTGGTGCCAACACCACCAGAAAAAAAACCTGTTGAATAGCTCAGATCACACGCATGGGATACTCCTAAAGGCAAGCTGTTTGGGGAGTATCCGATCACATGAACTGGATGGAAAGGAACACATCCCAAGATGGTAACTGCCAGCTACGCAAAGGCTGGGTAAAGAGTCAGGAAACAAGCATGCAACTGGCACAGGAACAAACACATCAAGCTGGAGCTCTGGGAATTATGACATGAACTCAGCGTATCGCAGATTTGCAGGGACATCACAGCAACCTGAAGGTGTTGCAGTAATAGCACACGCAATGAAAGAATATGCATGGGAAATCACCAGTTTATGCAAAACAACAGGGTAGGAAGATTACTTTTTTCAGAAGGATCATTTATCATGCATTTACTTTGACTAATAACAGACATGATGATGGCGGACACGGAGAGAATGATGTGGGTGCTAGATGAAGTCAACCAGTACTAGCTACAAAATGTGCTTGTTAGAAGGAATAATGAGGGCTTTGAGAAAACAGAAATAAAAGATAAGTTTTAATAAAAGGTTGAGGGCACGAGGTAAGTCTGTTGTGAAGATTGTAATAAGACATTTGTAACAACCTCAGCCGATGTGAAGAATGGACTTGGAAGGATACTGTACATGGTAATATATACTAGAACACAGGGAATGATAAACAGAAGAAAGATCAAGAGTGTGCAGAACAGACAGAGTGAAGAATGGCACAGAACAAAAAGGTTTAGAGATAAACAGAGTTATGGAGCAGATGCAGAACACAAAGTGCAAGAATGTCATTTGGCTCCACTGTCACAGCTGCACTGGCAGATGGAAGAATACAAATAAGACATAAACCAATGCTCTAAGATCCGTAAGGTGCCTGTTCCATGGTTACAATGGTCCTAAATGCACCAGTTTAGTTTTCAAAAAGAATCAGTATTTAATCTCTGAGTATTTAAATACAATATGTTCTGTGAACATACAGACAAACAAATACTTCTCACACATGATATACTCTGTGTAGCCATTTACTTCTGGCTTGCCCTCAAGGATTTGGACAGCGGCAGGATCCTAAAGAAAAATCAGACAACAAAAAAGGGATGCCTTGGTCTTTCTCTGTAGCCAGTTGATCCCTGTAAACAGCAGTTGGCTGAGATGAAAAACCAACAAAAATGAATTCAAATTTAGGCGTATTTAGCAACATATGGAGTGTTTTCGTTCAACTGGAAGATTAAATTTTTATTATTATTTCATCAAACTTTAACTATCATCTGGAAGAAGCAACTTGTTTTCATTATTTCCTCGGGATATTTAATTCTTTTACAGTAAAATATTAATGTTCAATCATGGATATTTTCCTTCTGTTCCTCATTCTCTCCAGTTTGTGGCCATTTAAATGTTAAAATAACATAATTAAATAACTTCTCCCTCCGTGCTCAAAGGCTATTTTCATGAGGAAATGGAATTGATTTACCACTGCATGTTTACTGTACATGAATAAACTGAAACAGAAACTCTTCCTCAAAGACCTTATAATCTACTGCTTACAGAAGAAAAAAGGGCCATTTGATAATGGACAATAGGTTAAGTGATACTATCTGGGACTACTGATAAGGGAAAGTTAAGAGACTGCTTAAGACACTCTCCAAAATCCTAAAGTCACTTGAGTGTATTTACTGACTTCAAGGCAGAATTTATGGAAGAATTTAGTGAAACCACAGAAGTTACTCAGTAGACAAGAAAGAAAGATCGTTCCAGATACGAACTAATTATCTCAGAGACAGCCAAGATAAAGAAATAAAGGTCATTTTAAAAGAGGGATGAATAGATCAAGTGAAATAGCACAACAAAAGGTTGTAAGAATGAGAAGACAATTTTCACTGATGAACAGTACTGAGGAATCTGAGAACAAAAGGAGGAAAGAAAACTGAAATGGAAGTAAGACAATTTCTCCACGTCTGCAGGGGTAGTATAGGAGACTCAGATTTGAGGAGTATAATTAAGATAATACATAGATTCCAGAGTAAGATATGAATGGAATGGAGGAAAGAAAAACAAACCATTATAAATGTCAAAGTTAACGTAGTATTTAGAAGATGGACAATAAGGAATGACTGGATCAACACTATAGACATAAACGTAGAGGAAGGGAGTGATAAGATCGACTACAAAGATGGTAATATTCAGACAGTAGCCAAACGGTAAACATGATTTCAAAGTGATAGTTCAAGAAACTGGATGACAGGTCAGGAAAAGCGAGTTATTTAGGATTCATCTGAATATGAGCATAGGCTGTGTCACTCATGCATGTCACAGAAGTCAGAAGAGAGCTAGAGGCAGAATAATTTAACTGTGAACACCAGGAATCATTCTTCTATCATTACCATACTAGCAGAAGTCCCCCTACAAACTGACTGTGACCGTCTATCAATTAAACTGCCTGCTTAAGAAACTGATATAATGGTTTCTTAGATTACTTCTGGATTCTACTTGACTCTGCTACAGATAACCTTAACAGGGAGACACATATTAATTCATACATAACTGCTGATAGTGACACAGCCTGCACAACAAATAGTCAATCTAAATTAACATAAGGCAGGTTTTATAGGCATTGTAGAAATAGAACAGGGCTCTGTAGTATTAATATGTAGTATATAAATGTAGCATTAGTCTCAGTACAGATACAGAACTGAAGTTTAAAAACTTCCAAAAAAATAAACACAATAATAACATAGCTTAATCCAATTACAACACTGATTAATCTACCACTGCTTAGCCAACCTCCAAAAGCATTCATTTCCCCACGTTTCATTCCTGATTGTTTATCATGCCTGATATAAAATGGAAACAAGAAATTATTTTGATGTCAGTATTCTGAAGAGTATCTGGAATTGTCCTACATAGTTATTGCTAAAAATCAGGGAAGTGTTAAAATAATGTCAGAATTTGTCATTCTTTAGTTATGAGAAGTGAAAACAGAAGTCCAGTGTAGATTTCCCATTCTCCTGCCAAAATACCATATGGATGCCCATAATTTAATTCTATATAGAAACGATGGTACCATCTCATATCTATTCTGCTGCAAATACTAACACTGGGCAAACACAAACAGGGCAATTACTAACACTAGTTTTCCTCACCATCAAGCCCCTTGGTTCACTTCCATATGTGAACAAGCAGCCACATTGTAGTACCAGTTCCTGGTCATTACTAGGTTTCATTCCAGTGCAGAGTTCTGTACCCACAGCAGATTCTGCTGAAATCAGTGAGCATCACAGTGCTTGAACAAACCAAAGGTGGAAATTTTTGCCATTTAGTTAATCCTTAAAACACCCCTTTCAAAATGTATATTGATAATCTTGCA
Organism: Pezoporus flaviventris; assembly: GCF_033815535.1. NCBI lineage: Eukaryota > Metazoa > Chordata > Aves > Psittaciformes > Psittacidae > Pezoporus > Pezoporus flaviventris. The sequence goes on along the minus strand of NW_026892553.1, from coordinate 18,110,181 downwards.
AGCATCCAATAACTGGGTGGATGAGCTTGGTGCCTCTCACCGCAACCACTTCCATTTTATTGTCTGCCCCACCTCCAAGAATTACCCAGTTATCTTGTCTCATACACAGGTAGCAAATCCCTGGGCACTCGGCAGAGGTTTTGCTCCAGTGCTTGTAGCGTTCTACACAGCGAGATCATGGACTGATTTAGGGATTCTTTAAACTACTCTTTAAACCCAAACAAAAACCCTTCCAACATTATCTAGAATGTGTCAATGAACATTTGGATACAAAATCAATACCTAAAGCTTTGAGCCATGGAGATGTTGGTACATAATCATGCTGGAATCACATGAGAACATACACACTTCATTCATCTAATTACATAAAGATACTCCTAATGTGAGATGTTAAAACAGTAACATATTTGAATTCTACCTCTGATGAGCATCACATAATTTATACCTTCATTTCAGCTTTGAGTTAAAATCTCCCTCCTTAGTGCTACATATATTAAACCAAAATTATTATTTGCTTTCAATCCCTGCTAGTAAAGATAATGTTGTTCCACCCATAATAATGAAGCTAAGAGCTTCAGAAAGTCCTTCATGTGGCAGCATCATTTGTGTGCTAAGATGAAGTGCCCATATCTACCACTTCAAAAAGCATTCTCCTTGCTATGGATACCTGCTGACACATGCCCCGTGCAAGAGACCCCTCCTCATTTCCTGGAAACTGAGTGTGGTGCTTAGAGAAAAACTGTTCACCACCCATCCTCACTCACAAAAACCTATCAAATGGTCGAGTACAAAGAAAAATGACAACTGCACTAACATGATTTCGGCACCTCCAGTGTTCATAAAGAAATGACAATTTAAAGCTGTCACGCTGCTGAAAAATCCTGAAATTGCTGTTGATGCACCATGTAACCAGTGAACAGGTGCTAGAAATGATTGGAGCATGGTTCACATTAAATAGAGACCTTTGGAAAAGCAAGCTACGTTCTGCCAGGCAAATTTGGAGGGGTTCAGCTGATAAGGCATATTTATGAATGCTGGCAAGGGATGGTGAAAGAACAGGAGGTAGAAGGGAAAAAAAAACCTCGGATGAACACAGTGATATCACAGCAGAAAAGCAGACTGTTTCTCCACTGAGAGATTATAGCCATACACTGGGCAGGACAGTCAAACCTTTAATAACAACAGTGACACAGCACAGCAAAGAGTGCCCTCTTGAAAAGAAAATTCAGCCACTGTATTTAATGAAAATCCTATTTTCCTAACGTTACTGGTATCTGAAGGACAATCTAGGTGCTTCGAGACACCCCTCAGCCATTATCTCACAAAAGGTTAAATGGAGTTACCAACTCTTCAGCAACTTCTCTCTTTTAACTAAACTCAACAGCTTAAGATTCAGCTACAGATCCAAAACAAAGACAGCCAAAGGTGTGTAGAAAGCTGTTTCAGCCAGTGCATAAAACAGTGGGAAGCATTTGGCAGGTTTTAATCTAGAACTAAGACAGTCTCTTCCAAAAAAGCCAGACAGTTCAATGCCCCTTTTGTACCTCTCAGTCTCTACAGCTTCTACTCATCGTTTGACCAGTCTGCCTTTGCCAGAGCTACTGCAGTGTTGGGGATGGGGGTGTGGAGGGATTTGTGAGGGATGAAGAGAGAAAAGGTATTAACAGTTAGAAATAATAACTAAGCAAGGTCACTGAACTGTTGGAAGTGGAGCTTAACTGGCTGATAAACACCTTCCATCCTGTTACCTCCTACACCACACAGAGTGCTCAGTAATGTGGCACGTCTGTCCTGTACCTGCTTAACCTCTGAAAATCGTGCAGAACTCTAAAACATACCGCACATGATTTGGGTGCCACAATTGTGACACTTTGATGTATGGGTTTACATTAGGCAAACAGGACAGAAAAATAGCTACAAGGAAAAGGAAGACAGAAAAATAACTACAAGGAAAACAAAGATCTTTCCTCATGCTCAGTATATTAAACTGCCTCGGACTCTCAGGTTGCAGAAGACATGACAGGGCTGGGTGCAACACGTAGTACCCACTCACTAATTTCTGTGTACATATGGGTCTGGAAAAGGCAAAACCAAGTTCCCCATCCATCCATCACACACAGCCACAGCCAGACCGTGCTCCACGGGAGATGGGCAAGTATAAATTCCATCTTTATGGTCTGCTGCAATATCTTACTCCTGTAATTATCCTAAACTAGACAATACCTGCAAGAGCAAAACCCTCCTCTCTGAAATCCCCTGGCAATCTTTTGCCTTCATGACCTTTTGTTTCAGTTAATTCCAGACTGTGAGTATCGCATAAACAAGCTATTTTCTAATACAGAATTTCTTACCTTTATTTCAGTGGCTGAATCCTTAATTCTGTACTGCAGGATGGCAGAAGGTGGGGAATGATCTGATACTGTGGCAATGAAAGTGCTGATAAGGTCTCATCAATTTTATATTTCAGCCAACTGCCTCTAAATAAATCTAAATTTGCATAACTTCTATTCTTTGAGCCTTTTTTCTATTCAAATATAACATCAGCATTTAGGAAACAGAACCAGATCAACAAATACCCCCTTGGGAAAGCCAGGTACTTCCAGCTCCTTCTCTATGCCTGAATATTTCCCCATTCAGACAGCCACAGCAGACAGCATTTTTCCAAGCCTAAGAGACGTGAGTTTGATTTCAGGAACAACTGTAGAGAATCTAGAGAAGCTTCCAGTGAGATCCAGTTCACAAAATGTATATTCAGAGCTCAACTTCGTAAAGCTGCCACAAACTCAAAGCTTCTGGGTTTGAATCCATCCTTAATGAGAGTGAAGCCTTCAGATATCCCTTTGTATCTTTAAGAAATGTTGTTCTAGGTTAGCAGAAAACTAATATATAGGGAAGACTTTGGCAGAGTAAAGAATACAAAACTCAATGTCAACATACAGTGTCTGAGAAGAACTTTACTAGTGGCTTGTAACTGACAGACATGGGTGATAAATCCTTGCGTCCAACCACCAGATACCAGGTTCTGGGTTCTACAGGAATGGTATTTGTTAATACCTGCGCTGTCAAGCCACCGGCAAGTGTAGCATGAAGCATGTTTCTCATTTCACCTAATGAGGACACAAACTATTGCAATGACTCATGCAGGAAAGGCAGGAAAACAAGGATCTGTTATATATATATATATATATATATATATATACACATACACATACATATTTATGTGTATATATCTGTTACATATATAAATTGGGTTTATTCCACTACTAAACATATTATTGAGATAAAGACAAAACAGATATTCAAGGGGCAAACAGAATACAAGGCAACCGAATGACCTTAGCAGAATCATCCCCACCTCCCAACAGAGACTTTCCTACTAATTATATGGGTATTTCACTAATGTGCCAAGAGAGACGACTGTAGAGAACCCAATCACTGCTGTTTCTGCTTCTTAAATCTTTCAAAGGTCAAAATGAGATGGGAAGGAATCTGAAATGTCCTGCTTTTACCCTTCTGTCCCCAGTGATATTTTGGCATCACGTGCTGAACTAAGCAGCTCGCCACAGAATGTACTTGGCCATGTCTCCACAGAAGGGAGTATATGAAAAAGCACTTAACATTGACCTATTTGTGTTCCCGTTTTAATCAACTGGAAAACACAGGCTGGTCAAAAATGGATGCATCTAAAAGCCCTACCTGTATGCGTTAACATTACAAGAAGTTAGGTGAGGGTAAGTAAAACTGATAGTCTGCAATGGTCTCCTAAAGCTCCATTTTCCCACAACAGGTGAAAGGAGTGTCTTTGGATCTCACATTCCCTAGTGTAAGAGAGGGATTAGACTTAGACAACAGAGAAGGACAAATATAGGGGAAGGAGACACCTGAGGAAATATCACGGGTGTTAAACCAGGTGCAGTAAAGCACGTAGGTGCGTGCTGAAGAGCAGATGGCAAACCTATGCTAGAATAACTGCCCTTAAACTGTGTGAGGTGCACTGTGGTACCTCAAGATACAAACAGATACCCGTTAATACAACTGCTTTTACATTTTAAAGATAAATCCTGGCTTGAGTAGCAATGGTTTCATTGCTTAAGTATGACCTTTTCTTTTCAAATAAGGCTTTAAACTTTCTTTGACACAAGACTCCCTTCACTCTCTTTCTACTTCGTAAGTCACAGGGAGCAGATTTGGTTTCCTGCTGAATTCACACTTTTTGTTTGCTTATATATTTCAAGATCTCAATCAATCATGTTGTCAAAACAGTCTTTTTGTATCATCTACCTACCACCACTTGTCATTAGAGATGTTTAAAGCTCCACTGCTGTAGAGTCTGATTTACACTCTGACATCTCCCACACTGAGCTTATTATAGCTGTGTATAAACTGCCCTTTCACAAGCTTTAATTAGCAAATAACAAATGGTTCAGGAGCATGCTGTTAGGCAGTTTATTCTTTCTAAATTCAGCATTACCACTGTACGCCACTGATCACAGTGTCAGGCTATGCAACAATCATGTTGATTTCTGAATTTTTACTTTAACATTTAAATCTCTTCCTGACCTTTTCCTTCTCCTCCTCCTCCTCCTCCTCTGCTCGATTTTACAGTTTTCTGAATTGTTCTAGATGCAATCTTTTCTGAGCTGAAACAGGAATAAGCTAAAAATAACTACTGCACCATCAGAAAACGTTTATTTTATTAAAGGCCCACTGGAGAGGTGGCTTTCTTGGTTACACACAGTAGTCTCTGCATTCTAATATACCACTACAGCCTTGCAATTTCACTGAGGACTTTAATAAAAAGTCCGAGATGAATTACATTGTTCAGTGGCTTGGAGTCACAAATTCCAGAAAGGGTTATATAGTTCAATTAACTAGTCACCACATTGCCAGAGCTTATTTTATACAGGAAAATTAACACTGGAGAAATGCATCTATAGCAGCTGCTGCAGACCACAGTATTATATCAGACAAGGCCTGAAGAGATAATCACGTAGATACCATAATAAATGGAGGAGGAAGTTCTGAAGGTCGAACGCGAATGCGAGCTTTTGGATGCACATCTATGCATCTTTTGTTTGCAAATCTTTGCTCTTCATGTCTTTAAATGGAATAGTTTATGTAGAGAAAAAGATGATTCAAACCTCACTGATACAAACAGTTCTACGCTACCTATTTCCTTGAACTTCACAAAAGAATGAGCTTCAGTATTTATGAGGAATAGTCACAGCCTACTCCACCTGCAATCAGTCACTGCTGGTCTGCAGCAGAATAAAGACCTCTGAAAAGATCCATCACTATAATTGCCTAACGAGAATTCTATTCTAAAATCTTGTTTGCGCTGCACAACACTGACTGCAGCAACAAAAGGTTTGAATGGGCTCAAGGTATTTCTCCAACTTGCTCAGCTGCTATTTCTCATCTCAGAACTGGTTACTACTGGGGTATGTATTGCCTCGTCTCTTCAGTACCAGGTCAGTCTACTTCAAGTCACTGTTACAATTGTTTTGGTACAAAACCAGCACAGGAATGCATATTTGGTTCAAAAGCCTTTTCTTTAGTACTTTGCAACCACTAGTTACTGTCTCATATAAATAGGCTTCTGCACAGCTTGATGCCCAACTGGCTCTGCTCTCCCATTGGCATTGGTTCTCCAATGGCATTCTGCTGTCACAGGCACTTTTGGAAGGGTAAATAGAGAAAGCATTAGGAATTTTAACATTTTGAGTAATCTTTCAGTCAAGCTTAGACTCAGCAAAGACAGAAGAATCAGAATGCATGTATTCATGAAGAACTCAGCAGCAAGCAGCACAAATGGCAGTGAGCAGTATTTAGGCTTTTATGCCATTTTTTATACGCTAGGAACAAAAGCGTATGCATTGCACACTGATAACCTGTTGAGATGAACATGCTGACACAGCAACTTGCTTTGTCAATGCCTGACAACATAGAATACTCCTTTATTTGAATGCTGACACCATCTTCCTCCATGAAGACATGTCTTGAGCTCTGTTCATAAAGCCTAATAGCTATATAATGGGCATTTTGCCGAGTTTCTGTCTGTGATTTTCATACAGTAAAAATTACATATACGAAATACTAATACAATACCTCATTAAACCCACCATGCAGCACTTTCCTCTATAACACACAAATGTGCATTTGTTTGACATATGAAGACGGATGCATTGTTACGGAAGTGGTGTACTGGAGTGCGCTGTTGATCAAACTAAGCCTAACCTGTTGAAAATTGTGTTTCTGCTTTGTTGGCTCCAATCATTCATCAAACTTGCACAGAAATGCAGTGAACATCTTTCTTCAGGGAACAGAACACAGAGCATGTTTTAAAAACGGATCTATTTTGTTTTAATGAAATGTTTGGCTTTGAGTACACAGACTGATACACACTGTCAAAATGTGTTAGATCCCCAGATAACTGCATAACACCAGAGTATTATCTGACACATTTTTGAAGCCTATTTTTACTTATTTTTATCTATTATTTTATTGATGGCTGGCACTAGGCTTTGTTTTCATTTACTCACATTTGTTACTTTCAAAGTTGAGTCCTGGCATTTCATCTGTACCCACTGTGTACTTTTGGCATGCTCAAAGGGCACCGGTTGGAACTGCTATGTGCAAAATTTGCACTGGCCCAATGAATCCCGCAGGACGTGGCTCTAAAATGGTGTAATAGAGTTAAGTTGAGAGAGGGCCAGGTTCAACTGTGTGCTGAATGACTTCCAAAGGATGGTAATTTTCCACTTTCCAGGAATGTCTTTATTTTGCAGCTATAGAGAACTAATTTCCATTTCTTCCAGAGCTGACTCAAACTCTCATTTACTTATAAGGCCTTCTTTAAATCCTGCTCTTGTCAAGGTCATTTTGAGATACAATGTGTTGCACCATTCTTCCATATAACAGTGAATCTCAAGGGTAAATTGTTCTATATCAAAACAAGAAGCAATGAAACAGAATGGAAATTATTTGTTTCCGAAGTTCCAAGGAATAAAAATAATAATGGAATTTTAAATTTCTAATAAATAACTGATTAGTTAGCACTCCTTATAAGCTCTCTACTCTGCGGAATCTTCTGCCAGATTGAGCTCCCCAAGGCAAAGATACAGTCCTAGTTTATATATAATTTCCTGAATGCACAGAAACACCTATACAGAAGTTACAGGCAATAAACCATCTCACAGAAGTCTGGAATACCCTTCCTTCGTGTCACTGGAGTTTATTTACCCTGGTCTGTTTTGGCAGACAGACTCTGCAACCATTTTGTGAGCATCTTGCTTACTCCTCCTTACAGTGCATATGCTGTTTCAGCAGGGAGATTTATCATACTAGCAACAATACAAAGTCCAAGAGGTAAAAATCTGGTATTGTTTGGAAGGATCCATCTGGATCAGTTTAAAGGGCCATAAATGGCCAAATCCTGTAAAATCTGTATGTTTGGACTACTATATGAAATCCAAGGCAAGACTAACAAAGGGGACTCTCTCAGTGTTCACTTACCCGTGACAGTTTAGATACACAACTTAACCTGAAGAAGCCTCACTTGTTATTTTTTGTGTTATTCCCTGTGAGATTATTCCAGTAATTTTGGACTGAAAAATCCCTATTTTTAATATGCAAACAAATGGAACAATTAAAATAAAAGTTTCCATTTTATTTCATTCTAATATTCAGCTGCTTCTTCACATTCAGAATTCATCCTCAGTTCCTCAAAATCCCTTTGTTATAGGTGAACAATGATAGCCTGACAATGCAGATATTCCTGCCATATATTACAACAATAGCACATTTCTCCTGCAAATGTATACCTGAAAAGTCCTAAATGAAGTTTCTCTGTGTTATGAAGGTACAGAGATTGAACCGTACATCAGCTGTACATCTGTTCCTCCCAAATGCATGACAAAGGCTCTGGATACATCATGTACAGCAGCTGTCACAGATGCATTGCCTGCACAGAATACCTCAGACAGATATTTGCACTAGTACTGACTATAGGAGATGTACTGTTTATTGGGAAATTTATCCAAGTAAGTAGCTTTTGTAAGTAAAGAACTTCCTGCCTTTCAGTATATGTGAGGTAGAGAACAGATGCACAAACCCATTCCCTCTGTGGGTGCTTTTAATGCTATCAAAAATTCCTTCCAGGAATTCAATTTTCTGAAAGGCAGTAAAAGCAGAGTGAGGCCTAGAATTCAAGATAGCATGGAAGCACCAAAAAAATCTCTGAAAACACTGAAAATTTAATGGATTCAAATAAAAAGAACAAAAGAAGCAGGGATATTATTTTCCTGTGATCTTTGTTTTCTTCCCTCGTTTTTACACTCGGCTGTGCGGTCTCAAGCACAAGTACATATAGTCCTAATTAGAGTTGGAAACCTTCGTGGGGAGGAAGAGCTGTGCCAAGCAACACTACAAAGCTTCAAATCTGTAAGGCTAAATATCCCCATAAAGTCGGAGCTAGCTTTTGCAGGGGGATGAGAGCTCACTGGGTGTGAGCTGAGGAAAAGCCACGGAGCAGTGACATTAAGCTGTAGTTAATAAGATCTGCTGGGAGGTATTTGCTGCAAAGGAACAGGTAGACAGGTTCTTTCTTTCTGATTCCAACACGTTCTATGCTGACATTATGAGCTTTTTCCCAAAAAAACCCACAGGAATCTTGGTGGGTCACGTAAGGAGATCACATCCTAGCTAAATGGTAGCAGAAGGGCTGATGGTTGTAAGGATCAGGACCAAAGTCCTAAATGAGTGACAAATAAGCAGTGAGAATCAGTAGAAGGTACTGAAACATCAGGATGCTGAAAACTAGATGGATTAGAGGACCCATCGCTTTTGATAAATAGCTCTCTGGAAATAAAGCTGTAATACCTGATTGGATGAAGCACTGGTTGCTCTTCAGCTGAACAAACAGGTCAAGTACCTGTCCAGGCAAATATCTACTCTTCAACATTAAAGAGAGAGCTGCAACTCTGTTTCTCCTCTCTGTCAGTTTGCTTTTGGATCCGTTTTGACTTCTGCTGTACTTGTGGGGATTTAAAAAGGACACATCAGAACTGGACGGGCCATTTACCTGTGTGTGTGTACTTGATTCAAAACTAGACCACTGACAGGAGTCATTCCTGATGTATATTTATATGTTGCACAAGGAACGCTGCCCTGATATCATTCATTAGGCAAATATACTAGTTTATTAAATAACAGAAATGAAGAGAAGGGTTCACCACTTCTGTGAATTAGCACTTGCAAGCTATTTATTCTCACAAAATGACACATTTCTAAAGCTTTTACACCTGACTAACTGAACTCTGCTATTTCTGCTAGGGGCTTCAATGATACCCTAGCTACAGTAGCTAAGATTTATAAGTGCACACAATATTTTATGTCACACCTTTCATCCTGAATTACTTCAAAATCTTAAATTAAATTCTACTTTGGACAAAAGTAATTTATTACACCTCTGTAGTACAGTCCTACTCTATGGTGCCGTGAGCTCACCATTATTTCAAAGACCACAGCACACCAGGGTTGCAAAAGAAATAATCCTGAAGTGACTGTTAACCTAAATGCAGATTAGGATCAACAGCAAGCCGTTTGGGTACGTAGTCTGCTTTCAGGATTGACTAAATCCAAAATGCCAGTTAGTGGGGGGCTTTTTGCTTGTTTGTCTTCTATAAGAAGAAAGACTTTTGCCTACCTGAGCTAGACCCGGACCTGTCAACTGCTCCTCAAACATCACTGACATGTCCAGATCCTGAGAAGTATTTGAAATTAATATCTGAAACCATCTGGCCAAGGAATATATACTGAAGCTTGACAAAAGACAAGTGGCAGGAGACACAGCTATAATTAATTCAGTTTTAATACACGCAAGGAGGCAATACTAGGGCATGACAACTTAAAACCAAGAATTTCCCTGTTCCGAACTTTCTGCCACTCTGGAAGAATAAATGGGGCTACTGCTGCCTGAAAATGCTTTCAGCAAAAGCCCTAATGCTCCAAATGATCCTGCAAATCTCATTTCTGTATGCTTTTTAAGTTGTTTAGTTCTGAATCAGCAGTCTAAAAGTGTGTTTAAACACTGCAGGTAACCATTTCCCATGGAACAAATAGGGAGGAAATCAGGTTATAGCGAGGGCACCCAGCAGGACTCTTTGACTGTCTACTTGGTGTCAACGTAAACTGATTCCTTTAAGAAAGACACTCAGGGAAAAGCGAACAGATTGGGAGAAACATGTTCTGCATGCAAGAAAGAGCAAAGAGATGGAATACTGGATACTCTGAGATAATTATGCACAGGGAAAAAAAAGAAGACTCAGGCAGGATTGCAACAGAATAACAATATTTCAGGGGATGGGAGCAGTACAAACTAGGCTGACTTGCCGCAGCACAAAGCAGATAATAGATGAGCATCCCCTCTTTCACGTCTCTGCTCACTTACTAATTCTTTCATGCAAAATAACTGCCACATGGCAAGTTTCTGGTGCTTGCTTTATCATTGTTCGGGTTACTAAAATTACTGGTTTTGACAAGCATTCGGTTGTGAACTAGATAAGAAATGTACTACAGAGAACTATAAATATTTATGCATTAGAATAAAAAAAACCAAAACCACAACCCAAACAAAAACAACTCTTTCAGACTGACCAAAAAATTGATTAGGACAGCTGAAACATCGAGAAATGTTTGCTGTAACAAGCACAGAAAACCACCTAGAAAGATGCTAAGTAGGCACGCATTTCAAACGTAGGTAGCCCAATACCTCTCTGCACGTACCCTCCCTGAGCGATACGGTGACTATAACGAACACTATCTCCCCAGGTACAATCTCCTAATACACTGTGTCACACACTACAAAAGGAAGTGAGAGCAATCAGAGGAGAATGCAATTGGAAATGCGCTTCGCTGATACAACATCAAGCTGTTTAAATAGGGTTCACATAGTTCTAACAATGACCTAGCAGAACAGAACACACTGAGACTATCAAAAGGCAGGATGACTTCAGTGATTAATAAGAACGCTGTTACTTCTGACCCAAAGTTGTGTTTTTCTGCAGTTCTGTACTACAGACTCATTAAAGGAGCTACAAAAACGATGCACAGCCGACAGAAATGACCCACCAGAAACCCTCCTGGGGCAAACCAGCTTCTCTAGATACACAGCAACAGCAGCTAGAGAACAGGGCTCTGCACACACAAGGACCAGGTCTAGATTGCTACCGTGATCTCACCCTACAAGTGAACTGAGCGCAGCCTAAAGGTAAAGGAGAATAAACCAATGGGTCTCCAATTTTAAATCCACTTGATTATTGTGGGCTTCAAATTTCAGTACATTATGATTCATAACTCTTGATGCTTTTCTTTTCCAGCAGAGATAATTGAAAAGGAGATGCTAAAAATCTCTATTGGGAAAAATGTAGTAAAAATGGAGCAGGAAAGCAAGCTACTGACAAATAGAAAAGGGGTTACATGTATATATACACACACATATATCTATGTATATAGATCTTGAGCACAAAGCACTGTGTGTGTATGAAGAACTAACCTGGGCCAATTGAGGTCTGCGAGCATCTTTTTTTTTCCTTTTCTGCATATAGACAAGCAAAAAGTAAAAAAAAACAAACCAGAAAACCCAAAATCAAACAACCCAACACCAAAACCTCCGCTTTTAAAATAATTCATCCTTGAAATGTACATAACGCTTCTGTGATAGGCAAAAAATCTAGTCAAAGAAGTTCTTCAACCTGAAAATGGATGACCTCTCCTTGCCCATTTTAAATAGCCAGTAACCCTATGGCAAGGTCTGAGCTTTTGTTTATCTTATTTCTCAATCTGCTGCTTCCCTTCTAAAACCTCTATAAACAGAGCAACAGCACAAAACCAAACACCGGTTTGAGCACTGTTCTGCAATATGTGGCATATCAAGAAAATAAAACCTAATTTTAGCCTGTGACAGAGTGAAAGCTATGATTTTGCTTTAGTTTAAAGCTTTTGTTTTAGGAAAAAGGAAGAGGACCATGGCACAAGTTATCACTGGAGAGAGTTCTGAGATTCTCTCACCTCATGCACAAATTCAAGTTACCTCAAGAGCGTGAGGACAAGGTAAAATGAAAAGGGAACACAGAAGAGAGTCACCAAGGAACGGCAGCTGCGTAAATACCACTGTAACTTCAGTTTCCCATTAAGTCACACAAATAACAGAGGGCAGATACACTGCTGCGACTACAGAATGTGAAAGGTAAGGGGTGAGCACAGCAAGCACTGGTAGCTTTGATATTACAGAAATCATACATTTCAAAACTGGAAAGGTTTCAGACCTAATGAAGTGAGAGTACACAGGAACTCTCTGCATTGCTGCAAAACTAGCCAACAAAATTAAGGAGCAAATAAAACGCCCTGGAATGGCTAGTAATTACAGAAGCATACAAATGACAAGTGCAATACTCAATCACAAAAACCAGCAACAGAAGCCTTGATATTGTAATTGCAGGAAAAGATAATCATGTCTGTAATAAAGTAACAAAGGAAATTGTGGTAAACCAGGAGATCAGAAAGGACTCTGCAAAGGGTAATACAAAAGAGGGAGTAATAAAGAATAATTTCAGGCACCAAAATGAGGAAGCTGGGCAGAAAGAATGATAAGGGAGTAGGAGGGATTTTATATCAGGCTTGATAGAGCTTTTTTTTTTTTGTTTTAAAGACCAAGCTAATTAGACACTGAATAGTCATCTAGAACAAAGGTTAAGCATCAGCTGTTAAGACAGAACAGAGCACTCAAGGTGAACCTATTTGCAAGTTGAAATAAAAGATAAAAGGAAGATGATGGAAGACTGGCTTAAAATGCTAGGGATGGAAATAGAAAATGAAGTAAAAAATTCTCCTCTTGTTTTGTTATTGTTGGGAACAAGTGGTACCCATATCACTCACGGAGTATACCTTCTTGATGCACTTTTAACAAGAACATGGCGTGGTGCAATAGCTTGCTGTTGATGGAAGTATTTTCAAGTACATTCAATAATCAGAATGACATCCACAGAAGTCAGAAGGATCTTCTCTTGTAAAATGCAGTTGGTTCACTTTCCTGCTTATTATGACATGGCTCCTGGAACTGTGCTTTCAATGATAAATAATCGTGTTTATGCAGATCAGGACCTATACACCTCAGCTCCAAAACAGAAGGGGAAATAGATCCTACAAAGAGCATAGTTCTGCCTAGCGCTCCATTCCACTCATTATAATCCTTCATTCTGTTATCATTTGCACCCGTAAATTACTACTCTTCTAAACCAGAAGAATCTGACATCATTTCTGTGGTCATATCGTAAGTATTAGTTGGAAGAATTTCACTGGAAACTCAGCACTGTTTAAAGCTAGGAACAAACACCGGTTCAAACAGTTCTCTGCTTTGTGTGATCACTCAATTCTCCCCAGTCACAGATCATGCTTCTGGGCAGCGTCACTCTGTAAAGGGCACCTGCATCAACTCCTACAACCATGTTGCACGAACTGCTTTAGGCTGTAGTTGGGCTGTTTCCTGATGTCCAGAGGAAGAATGCCTTATCGCTGCTTTTTATATCTTGCTCTCAAAAGAATGGCATTCGGTGGATTTATACTCTATGTATTTATTAGGAATGTCTGCACTTCTAAAACCTGACAGAGATTTTCAAAGATTCATGTTAAAATAGAAGTTTCAGCCAGCAAGTTCAGAGTTTGCCTGTATGCTCTAAAAATGTTTTAACATGTCTTTTAAAGAAGGTTGTTTTACTAAGTGTAACAGAAATATACGTGTACACAACTCATTTCATCTGAACACTTACTGGTCATTGAAATGTAACTTGTCTTTATTATGAGCCTAAATGGACTTCAGTTATTCTATCCTTGACATGGTGCAACGTGATACATTTCTGGTGCAAGAATTGCAGACACTCCATTTCTCACTAAATACACATACTTTGCTATCTTTTTTCCTATTTAATGAGAATAATTTTATTTCTTTTTTTAAAGTAACAGTTACATTTTGTAGTACCACAGAAGAATCCAGGCTAAAAGGGATCTCAGGAGGTGGCTAATCCAAACTCCAATTCAAAGGAGGGCTGGCTATAAGATTGGTCCCGATTACTCAGCACTTAAACCTGACAAAAGCCTCTCAGGATGGAGACCACACAGCTCTGAGCAGCCTGTTCCTATGTTTGACTGTCCCAACAGTAAAAGAGCTGCTCTGCCAGTTGTCCCTCATCTTCCTAACGTGCACCATTGTGAAGACATTCCGAAGTGCTGGAAGGCTCCTATCAGGTCCCCTCTAGACCTTCCCTTCTCCAGGCTAAACAAACCCACTGCTCTCAATCTCTCTGCATCAGGCATGTGATCCTTCCCCTTGACCAGAGTAGCAACCTTCTGCTGAACCCACTCAGGTTATTCAATGTCTGTCTTGACCTGGGTGTCTGCAGGGGCACGGAACAAAGCTGCACCCAGTAATCTAGACCTGGTCTATCAACATCTGAGGAAAGGCTGTATAACTGATTTCTTTAATGCACTGGCTGTGCTCCTGTTCCTACGGCCAGGTTGCTGCTGGCCTCCTTTGCTGCAAGGCTGTGCTGCTGGCTCATGCTCAGGTAGCTGACAGTTGCTCTTCAGCCTAGCACCTAGCAGGCTTTTGCATCCGTCCTTGGTGGGTTTCATCAGGTTCCTCCTGTCTGCCTCTTCTTCCAGCCTCTCTAGGTCCCTCCGGATGGCAGCATGTATTGACCACTCCCCAGAAACTCCTGACATGGAAAACTTGATGAGGGGTAGGTCTCACTAGCTACAGAAGGTTAAATTGCATATTTGATGGAACAAATACAATTGCCACCTCAAATGGATGATTCCACATATGGAATTCGATCTGAATCACTAATAACTAATATCGCCTGCACAAATATAAAGAAGACAAGAAGAAAAGACTCTCAAGTAGAAAACTATGATAAAATGCTGCCACTAAAATTGAGGGGCAGATCCCGAGTCCAACAGCTCGCTCCTCTGCTGATAGTGCTCCAATTTAATCCAGTGTATTGCACACACTTAGAACTGAAGTAATGCAGTGGGGAAATCAGACTGATACTATCCATAAGTGGGCAAAACCATTCTGCATGGGGTAAAAGCAAGTGAGAATAGAAAGCTAGAGAGACCAGAGTTGACTATTTTCCTATGTAAGCACTAGAAAATATCATGACTATAAAGCACAAAACACACATTTGATGTGTGATTCTCCAAGTGCGTTATTTCTGGAACAACAAATTTGGTGAAACCTGGAGTATGGCTAGATAAATAAGATATCAAACTGCAAAACCAGTTAAGTGACAGGTAAACTAAAGCACAACAGAACAGGGACACTGATTTGGTTCAAAGTTCTATGTCTGCAGCAAGAATCATATAAATAAATTGGCAGGCAGGCACAGACAATTCATATAGAAGATGACAACAAAACCAGCAAAGAGTTATGAAGCAGAGAGTTGTTATTACAGCTCTCAGAGACATATTTTGACCTTCTTCAGACTATTTACATTAGGAAAAACTCAGATACAAACACTGGAACACTGGCCACACATAACTATTAGGTTGTGCTACCTTTGGAGACTCTAGAGTATGGCTGCAGTCAGTGGACCCACTGATTTAAAGCCTTGTTAGCCAGTGTGTGGTTCCATGGATTATGTCTGACCTGCCAGGACAGCTTACTGGCCCATTGCCATTCACTTTCCTAAGGACTTCACAAAGGCAGACAGCAATTTAGTCTGGTGGCTCAAATGTTGTTCCCAACAACCCTCTTTCTTACAGATGCTGATTAGCAGATGAGCCAATCTCAAGGTAGCAACCTTTATACTGCTGCTACAATTGAGGAAAGAGCCATTGCAGAAGATCCTGGAGTGGCTCTGTACTAGGGTATTTCACCTCCTTTTCAAGACTAGAAGACCTAGCAGGACTGGTGAAAGGGATGTGAAGCACCTGAACAGGCTGTGCAGGGACAGGCTCGATCACCATCCCTGGAGGGATCTAACAGATGCGTAGATGCGGCACTTAGGGACATGGCTTAGTGGTGGGCTTGGCAGTGCTGGGTTAATGGTTGGGCTTGATCTTAAAGGTCTTTTCCAGTCTAAATGATTCTACTCATTGTATAAACAGGTAATGTCATGCTTGTTAGCTGAGAGAAAATTAAGAATAAAAGAGAGAGAGAAGCAAAAAGAAGAAAGAAGTAGGATGCCGCAGCATCTGGAAGACCAAAAATGACACAAATGTAATAGTGCTGCTAAAAGTGTCTGAAGCAACTTTCTACAGCAACGACCTGACACAAAAATGACCAAATCGGAAGGTTTAAGAATGACTTGGCTCAAAAAAGGACCCCATCCTCAAAGGAGACAGCGATACTGCATTTATTCCCAACTCAAGTTATGTAAACTGAAACCATCTTCATTAAAAGTGGCTTAACCTACGAGGTATAATCTTATGCAGTAATAAAGCAGGAATTTACTCACAGTCAATTATCCTGTATCAGCTGGGGGCAAGCAGTGGGGGGGGTGTGTGTGAAATTCCCAGCTGAGTGTCAGTAATTTCTTAAATAGCTGAAACTCATTTGCTTGTTATAGCCCAAACATCATTTAATTATCCTGACAGTGAAGAACACGCGGCAGTTACTGACCAAAATCTCCAATTTAATTCTCTGCAGTCCAAATACATCAGGTATAAACCAAGAGCGAATATGACTTCTGAAAGGTACTATACATGCCACTCTCTGCCCAGGATCCTAACGATTTTTGAGGGCTTCTGTGAGGAACGGCTTGAATGAGAGTATAAGGAATTCGGTAGCTTGAAGAAACAAGCCTACTTTAAAAGGTAAATCCTGTGTGCCTTGCATATGCAGAACTCCCTCAGACACGTTTCAAGCGAGCCCTGCTGTCACTGCACTCACACTGCTCTATCCACAGCGAGGAAAAAAAGAAATGTAAACATGAAAGCTCTTTAGAAAGTATACTTCCTTAGAGAGGTTTTTCCTCTTTATATTTCAGCTTCTTGTTCCATTTCCACTAAAGCTTGGGTTTTGTCTTCTTTGCTGAAAGAACTATAAGTCTGATTGCTTCAAAGAATGCACACAATCACATACCGCTATCCACAATATCTCATAGGAAAGCTCCAGGTATGGAACCACACTACCTTTCCCAACATTTTTAGATCAGAATAGCATGAAGCTGCTGTTTCTCATGCCACAGAGGTTAGCTCTTTTGTGAGGTTGTAGGAAGCAGCTAGTAAAAAGTTACTATTATCTGAATCTAAATACACAAAATAATCCTAAGCGGCTAGCGTTTCGCTGACAGTCTGTGAGACATGACTGTGTCATTCACTGAACACAGTGAAACAGCCATGTAACAACACATAACGTAACGTACATATAACATATAACATGAGCTGGAACTGTGTGAACAGTTCTATTCAGAGCCCTATGCCCCAAAATTGTATAAAAATTGCAAGAACGGTAGAGGAGAAAACAAAAAACCCCAACAACAAAAGCCTCCCTCCCCAAACACATAAGGAGTTGGACTGAAAATCCAGTTTGGAATAATTTGGCTCCACCAACTGAAGTGAGTTCCCCTCTTCCCTTCAGATGCTTATGTGTGAACTTCCAAAGGTATGTTGCCTAGAAATTACACATGTAGCTCCAGACAGAACAGTTTAAAGTCACAGAAAGTGGCATCTCTTTGTGTGCTGTACATCAGTGTAAATACGTGAGATCAAGATGACAGGACAAAATGCAGTAAAGATACAGCAGCATACATGGAGAGATCTAATCCTATAATCCCTCCAGAGACTCCAGGACACAGACATTATTTACACTGATTTGTTCTGAAAAATAACTTGATTTTTGCTGGTAGTGGTGATTTTTTTTTCTCAGCAAGCAAAGCATAAGCATTTACTGAAAGCTGAGTAAAACTTCCTTAACAATTAGAGCTATTAGTACCTTGTGAGAGCCAAATCAGACATAAGACAAGCAGCTGTAACTTACGTTAAGGATCGTGATGAAGTTTCACATCAAGACATGGTGCCTCAGTCACAAAGACGGTGAGCTACAAGGATCTTGTACATAGTTACTGTTGTTCGCCCCTGGCTAAGTGAGAAGTTGCCACAAAGCATTCAATTTATGCTGGTTCTGCTTGAACCTGGGCAAACCCAAATTGCGACACAAGCACGAGCAGATCTGACCTTCACTAACATCAGATTCAGAACAGGGTGAGAGGGTGCTGAGGCCATCCCTGCTCCTATTTGTGTCCAGGGCCCTGAAGGACAACCAAGGATCCAGACACAGATTTTAGCCTTGGAAGCTTGGCTGCTTTTTCCAGCTATGTCACTGGTCTAATAGAAGATAATAGCTTTTCTTCAACATTCTGCTTTCCTTACACCCTTCAATACTAACTGCACCAATATTACTCTTGTCAGGCAACAGCCAAAGCACACAGTATATCCCATGCCACTTTCCTCCCCATCACTGCGTGTCTGAGGAACAGCTGGCTAGCTGGGCCTGTGGAGGACGTCTCGCACCTAAAAGAACCCTCTCAGCATCTTACACAGCTACAACTGTCACCACAGAGGCAGCTGTTGGGAAATGCAAATCAGGTTGCAAGAGGTTGCAAGATCCTCCTATCTAATCTTAGCTACACATCACTTACAACTCTAATACAAAATACCAAATCAAAGCGAGGTGCATGTGTTTTACAAGCCTTTTACAGCAGGCAGGTAGGCATCAATTATACTAAGCCATCATTTGCATCCAATTCTTTCTGTCAGCCAGGTTTGCATTACTGTTGATTCTGGTTCTGAAGCAGTAATTTTAAAGAGTGTTCAAAGGTAGGTAGCAAGCACTGCTACCTAGGTATTTAACTTGGTACTAGACTGCTAGATCACAGTATGGGCAGGCATGAAGCAAGCTGAAAGCTGGTGAGTAAAGAGGTCTGCATAATCCACGAATCTCTCTGCACTTTGATGTGACAAATCTACAAGGCTTTGCTGTACCCATCCCTTCAGAACACTCTTGACTAAGTGATGTCCTTGGGGATCGTACCCAGCGCAGTACACAACGGCACCGTCACCACTCAACACCACTTCCATCACTGAGTTTAGACTCCAAATGTTCTTTACTTCACAACAAAGTTAGAACAGCAACCACAAAAATGGTGTAGCAACTGACTTAACATTTCAATCTCAACTTTTCCAATTTAAAAAACATTCAGAACTGGAGCTGCCTCTGTGTGCTCTCAGTATGTGCCAATTCCACTTTCAAGTAAAATCCATGATATTGACTATTCTTTGGGACAAAGACCATCAGTCTTTCATCCTGATCTCAAAGCACTCCCACAGTGTGCAATAGGGTCTTGGTTTAGCTCACTCCGGTGTGAAAAGCTGACCACAAAAATCACAGCAGAGTCCTGATTACCTGCCTCTTACTAGAGGGAGATTTTAAATAAAGTATTTAATTTGTGACATTTCTTAGTGAAAGGTGAACAATGGAACATACTGAGCACAATCATTAGCTCGCATTGCGCATACAGTTATTCCCCCATATTAACACAGTCGTGACTCTTTGAGAAAGCAAATTGTTAAGCTCGTAGATGTGAAGATGCACAGGAAATATTTTAAACTCAATTTCCATGAGCTCATTTGAATTATCTGCGCTGATCAAATATTATTCAAGTTACACTCATCTTATTGGCAACAGAAACAATGCCACGTGACTTATTATTTTAGATTTCTGCATCTAATCAGTGCAGCTGGAAAAGTGAATATTGAATTAACAATTGATCATTAATTCATGACAAATGGTACTGAATAAATCCACAGAGAAAACAACTGTGAACACTCAGTCTTCTGGCAAGTGAATACTCACTCTTCTATCCAGCTCTTAGGGCCAAAATCTGGCTCATAAATTTCAGACTATACATTCAGCTCTAAGCTGCACATTGATTTTCAGTGGGAGGGTCTGAGAAACTGTTTTGTAGGTTCCAGCACACAGACCTCAAAGACCTTTTAAATGTGGAGTACCTTATGTTACACACGGGAACAAGATTTCTTTTCAGTTCACTTAATTCCATCGGCTTTGATTAACATTTCAGGATATTACTCTTTGCTGCTGTACGCATGCTAAGCTGTCCTCCTGCTGCCTGCTGCTGTGATGCCTGAGATGGCAGCCACCTCTAAACACGCAATCCTGCCCTTCAACAGTCACTAGTTTGCCTTCAATTTGCAAGTTTAAATTAAATTGCAATTTAAAATGCTTATGTTAGTTGAAATTATTTACTAAAATACATTAGAAAACAAACAGTAAAGAAATAAGAGGGGGCAGTCACCTCCACCCAGACCTCAGCAATAGGGAGCTCAGGGCTGACACAGGGCACTGAGTTCTTTAGCCAGAAAAGAAGTTGGGAAAGAACATTGATATGAACCTTTAATGCTACAGCTATGACACTTATTTTGGTATAAGATGTCCTTTTTCTAGTTAGGTCGCATTCATTGCTGATTAAAAGCATCCTCATGGGAAATTATAAACAGGACTAGCAGTAAGGCTGCACCGATACATCTGTATTGGTAAATCACTTCATTTAGACAAGCAGTACATTTTTTTTTTCTCCATATGTATAATCCTGCTAAAATCAATGTATTATCAAATTCACTTCAGGAGAGAGGTAAGTAGACTAATTGGCAATTGAAGAGACTATCTAAGCTAAAACACTACAAGCATGGTACACTTTGCCAAAAGGAGGTGTCTAGGGAACTCTTCCTCCCAAACAGTTCTGAAACAGAACATCCTATTGCTAAACAGAGAGAGCTTGGGGAAGGAAAAAAGGAGTGAACACACAGTTGTACACGCAGACACAAAAAGATATCTGGAATCCATCATTCTCCTCCTAATTGACAGCTAGTTAAAGCCAAATGCTCTCTGATCCAGTTACATTTGTAGGTTTTGGATATCTTTGTTGGCAGAAGACCTACAAACACCAGCCGGTCATAATTAGAAGCATGTGAACTGGATGAAATTCAGTTTGCCATTAACTTTCAGACACTTGCACGCGGCCAGCATAATGGCTTAGTGACTTAATCATGTATCCCACAGCATGGAGCTGTGGAATTACATCCTTTCTTAAACCAGCGAGGCATTCGACACTAAATGGAGATGCAAGTGTCTGGGCTTTAGTCTGGCCTCAAGGGGAAAAAAAAGCAAAGCAAAGATACTGGAATTTTCTCAAAGCTGTACTAGGAAACCATAAAATCCTTAAGTGAAAGAATGTTTCTGTTTGGTGAAATCCATAAACTCAGATAACCAATAAACATTAGCTCAGAGGATAAACATGAATTAGATAAAGCTGGCAACAGTGATGCCAAGCCACAAGACCCGGAGAGAGTACAGAGGTTTGCAACTAACTCAACCTGTTTGCTCAGTCTGTGGCTAATAGGTAACGCAACCTCCCTTACATTGCTCATCATCACAGGAACCACCATTGCTCTTCCTGTCAACTCAGACTGTAACAAGGTGCAATCTTGCTCTTGAGCATCTTATTTTCCCGGTGTGCTGCCCATGGGGCCATTCTCCTCAGCCTGCCCATGTTCTATTGAGAAAGACTCTGAAACTTCTGCACCTTGAGGAAAATTGGCTCCTCTAGTAGCGAACAAAAGGAATAAATCTCCTGTGTACAA
Organism: Pezoporus flaviventris; assembly: GCF_033815535.1. Taxonomy (NCBI): domain Eukaryota; kingdom Metazoa; phylum Chordata; class Aves; order Psittaciformes; family Psittacidae; genus Pezoporus; species Pezoporus flaviventris. Next base: position 18,088,464 of record NW_026892553.1, on the reverse strand, counting down.
ATGCATTGTGCCCTCACACATCACAGCAGCTAACTTTGCTGGGCTTCTTTCTAAATACAAGTTGAGCAAAGGATTTCTAGCTCAATCCAGATATTTCAAGGCTCCTCGGCATCCCATTGCTGTGCAGCTTCATCCCTCCCCTACCAACGGCACATTCGCACTCTTGAGCAGAGCTTTCAAACAACTGATGGCAAAGCTGACCGTCACGGATTCTGTCCTTGAGTGTGTATACATGAGCTGTTGGGAGCATTTTAATTCAAATAGTCTTATTTCCTTTCAGAAATAAAAAGGCAAACATAACATGACTGTAGCGAAGCTGGCTGCACTCATCAAAGCCGCCTACCATTTATTCTGAACAGAACAGTCATCAAACCAACCCTTGCTCTCATGTACACGTTCTGAGAAAGCTTCACTGAAATGGTAAACAGGGGCATCGGTGCAAAACTCCAAAGGAGATAGATGCTGATGCTCACTTAGGCAAGAGCTGCACAGGCATATCTGGACGAATCTGACCCTTAAAAACTATTCCAACCCCCTATAATAAAAGACATTCTGGAACAGTACTTGTATTGGCGATCGGTGTTGCAGTAGCTACTGAAAATCAGGACATGACACTATCGCTGTACACTGCCACTGGCACAAGTGCACTCACAAGCACAGAGAGGCCTAATATATGATTTACTGAAAAAAAAGTAATTATTACTGATAGGATCATAGAATACTTAGGGTTGGAAAGGACCTTAAGATCATCTAGCTAACAATAACATTTATGTTGACTGTTACAACTAAGTAATAACCACTCTTATTACTACATCTTGATAAGGGTGAGAACAAGCCATGAGACTTATACCATGGAACTTCAGAATTTTAATACAGTGTAAAGATTCTGAGAGAAAAAAATACTATGGGACGTACATATTCCAGAATATGACTGTATTTCTCCCAAGCAGTGTTATCATTGTGCTCAAATCTATAGGAAGAGTCTCACTGATTTCAGCAGAAGGAGAACTGCACAAACACTGACTGCTTCTGAAAAGTCAATGCTATTTATTTGCACAGCGCTCTGCACCGGGTACCTAGGAGATCTGCACATGAAGGGAAGCAGCATCTGTCTACTTTTCTACACTAGAGTGAAAGAAAACACCCGAGTTCAGCCCTGTAGAAGGGAAAGTAAGGGAAATGAAACCAAGTAAGACAACAACCAAAACCAGAGGCTTTGAAAACCAAAGACTGGTAAGGGGCTAAGCACAGTCATGTCCTTACTACATTAGGTATGGTGTGCAGCTCTAGCTCTGTTAGCAACCGGCACCATACAATAGCAATGGATCTGTAGAGTGGGACAGTTCGTGATGTGTGCCTGACAGATACGCTACACACATTCTGAGTCTGATCTAGTGGACTTAGCACTCACTCAGAGCTGGAACCCTTCCAGCGCATTCATTCCTGGAGCCCTCTGACACACTCTGCACTCAGCCCTCTCCAAAAGCTAATAGTGTTTTCTCTCTTGGATGTGTGCTGGTGGCTCCTCTGGCCCCAGGTTCCAGAAAGCGACCTGGAGAAATCAGGGTATAGTTATCAATAGCCATTTGAATTTGGATTTGTCAAAACACATAACACATATCTGCAGAAGGCAGAACAACTCAGGAGACACAAAGGAAGAGCATTGTACAAGTACACCATCTTTTCAAATAGATGTTTATACTGTATGAAGTTTAGTGAGCATTAACAGATTACAAAGAGGCCCAGATGAGTGAATGCTGTAAGGAACCTCACAAACAGCAGCAGCAATGCAATATGAATTACTGTTGCCTGACCTCAAGAACTAACCATATTTGCTTGTAGGAATGTTAGGTTATAATCCTCCACAAACTGCTGGAGAGGGACACATTTTCTATGCTGCCTGTCTGATCCACAATGATAGATTATGTATCTGCTTTCTGTGAGAAATGAGAACACATTCTGATGAGGGGTAGCTGATCCCACCACTGTATTTAGGGGGAAAAAAATGCTTTAAAGCAGCACAGAAGCAACCAAAACACATCACATGAAGGCATCACCACCTAATGAGCAGGGCGCTGGCACGCTCCTGGAGATCTGAATGCTTTTCTCAATTAAACAGTAGGAGTGGACTGGTTTGCAAATATTTAATTTCCAAGCCTCTAATTACAGTGGCTGAGTTTTTCCTCCTGAGAAAACAGGTGTTGACACAAGATCTGACAGATCCTAGCAACTGGCATTTGCTGGTCCCTTTCTCGGCTTTACAAACACACATGGCAAAAAGGGAAATGCATGCTCCAACCAAAGGGACAAATATTTGGGCTGCGCATCAAGGACCTCTTTGATGTGTGTTTGCATGGTGAGCTGATGATCATCTGGCTCAGTTCTTCCAGGGATGGAAGTTTCAGCATGCCCCATTTTGAAATGGCATTATCCTGAGTGAGAAAACCTTCCCGCGCGGGTCAGGTAATAGGAAGTAATTAAATACATCCACAATTAAATCCTTTCAGTGAGGGGGATTTAATCTTGTCGTCTCCCCTAGGCGCATCAAAAAGGGAAATAAAATGCGTGGAACAAAATGGAAAGAGGATATTTGTTGTGCATTAAAAAAAACCTGAAAACCTATGATGCTTCCAGTCCCGATTCAAACTACAAATGCGAGTAAAGTCAAATTTACAGCTTAAAGTATATTCTAGTTCATTCTAGCTCTAATACTGCTAAAAATTTAATGCATTTGATGGAAGCAGGACAACCAGGATAAGCGCTACCTATTGCACATTGTTTTGCTGTACTGCCTACATGTAGCTAATTACAGCCTCCCTGCCTTCACTCTAAAGAATCTCTTGCATTTGTGGGTTTTATTCATTGTCCTTAGTGTTGTTTAAATGTAGGGCTTTGTCTGGATTACCATTTTATTGTAGTGTAAAACCTGCATTGAGAGACATTAACAGCACTGTGTTATCATGTCAGTCAGTTCAGTCATTAATACATCTAAACACTTTATTTAGTTTATTTCTGTGTCATGTCCCCACCCCCCAAAAAATAGTATTCACTTTTTGGTTTGAGTACTAATCTGGAAAGGCACCGTGCTTCCCCATTGGAGTAGCCTATTGTTCATATTCCTATCAAGATGTTCTTCTAAGTGCACTTTTGGCATAGAGCAATAAAAGCCTTATGGGCTCGCTATCGTATACACACACTAAATCCATCCTTTGTTCATGCTTCTACTGCAATAGCACAAAATATAACTAAGTATGGTTTACACTACCAAAACACTCAATGGCTGACAAACCTGCCTTGCCTTTTTTTTTTCTGATGTTGAAATATTATTATCCATTGTCCCTTCATTTCCCTCATTAGATCAAGAAGATCTTGATCTAATGAGGGGAATATAATATAATTTAGATGCTTTGATATCCTCAAACGAAAGATGATAGCTCTTGACATCAAAGTGTCTCGTGTCTGCATCACACAACTCGGTTTTAAACAGAGGTAGCCCATCCAGCAAGGGTACTCTGCAGCTGAGAGTGGACCAGCTCAGATGGAGGCCAGGTTGTCACAGCTATACCACTTGAGGGATCTGAGCTCAAATCCTTGCAGATATATTTCTTGAAACCAGCTATTTCAGAGCTATCTGAAGGAGTTCGAACTGACACGGAGCCATATGGCATGTGTATTAAAGAAGGGCTTTTTTTTTTTTTTTCATCTTGCTCAAACCTTTTCTCTTTTATTTTGAATTCCTTGCTATGTAAATAAGAAATCAGTTCAAGGTCTGTTACATTATTTGTTACTTCCACATCATTCAAAGGCATGCCAGATTCGGAGATTAATTCAGCCAGAAGGGACTTTTGAAAATGCCTGGTCTGACCTTTCATGTAACACAGACTCCAACATACAAGGGCATAGAAGTTAATGTCTTTACAACAGGGATGGATCCAGATGATTCGACCTGAACTACATAAAACGCAACCATTTTTAGCTCTGCTGAGTGATTGAAGTTACACGCAATTATTCAGGTCCCTGTGGTGCATTACGAGGGGTGCTCTTCCCGGGTTTTACAGAACCACATGCTATATCGTGCGCTTTGTTTGCTCTTCTGTGCATTACAGGTTGTTATTTTTTTTCCAGCCGTCTTCAGGAATGCAGAATATTTCAGTTCTCAACTCACTAAAATCTGCACAGTAGGTAAAGAGACACCAAGGCTTGAGCTTACAAAGTAGACGTGGTCCCAACAGATGGAACATCCCCATGCTGCAGAAAGAGACAAAAATCCCCACGAGGTCTAATAATCAAAAAATAGTGGGAGAAAATGTATTCCAATCCAAATCTGGTAGTCAGTCTGCACTAACCATATGCATATGATATAAAAAGAGAACCTTCTCAGGAACATACTTGCAATGTCCAGGCAGCAGTCCATCTTTGTATCCCACCTCCACCTCCTTTTCTTATCTACTTCCACACGACAGCCATGTGATTTCTCAGCCTCTTTATAACTTAGCTGAATGATAAACTCCATGTGAACTTCCCCTCCAATCCCAGGAACATTTCTAACCCATTTAAAAACTCTGCTCAGTATTTCTGTACCCCTTGAAGCTCTGACACCAGAACGAGGTACAAAAATTCCAGTGATAATCTAGGTAAGGCTGTACCCAGTTCACTTTCCCTGTCATATTTTAAACACTTTCGTCATTTAGCTAAAAGACTCTGTTTCCTTTCAGCCACAGCACTGTACTGAGAGCTCATGTGTAAGGGTTTTCTTACCCTTGGATATGCTCAAAAGCTTCAGATCCATGGAGTCTATGCTTACTGTTCCCACACAAAGGAATGCACACAATGCAATGCCTTGGCATTGGTTTTATTAAAGAGAGCCCTTCACTTTTGTGATCAACCGACTAACAAACTGGGATAACTCAATAAAAGCAACTTGTCTTCTCTTTTCTTGCTAATCCACCAACACCTGCAAAGCCTGCAAGTCTTGCAAAAACATTATACTGACAATTAAAATCACTGATATTAATACTGAATGTGAGACCACAACGCAGTCCCTTACTGGCCTTACAAAGACAGTTCTGCTCATTGATCTCTCTGTCTTCACAACTGTTTCTGAGTTCTACCAGTGACGTAGATATCAAAAGACACCCAGCTAAATCCAAGCTTTCAAATCAAAATGTCATGCAGTATTAAGTTGTGAAGTTCACGCACACAATGTCAATTAATTTGCCTTTATCAATCTGCCCATAATCCATTAGAAAAAAAGAGGAGAGATACTAAGTGTCAGTCTGACAAGGTCTGTGTTTCCAAGTAACTATGCTGGTACTAATTAAATTTTTAGCTGCCAAGTGTTGCTGATGAACTCCTGAATCTAGTGGTTTGTTACTTTGCACACAATCAATAGCTGGCCAATCCACCTGTAGCTTCCTGGTCACTCTTCTTTACCTCTTTTAAGTAAGGAACAATGCACACATGTTCTCCATTTCTGCGATATTTCTTTGTTTCCATCACTGTTTAGGTGGTGATTCAGAAAACTTCTCATCTTCCTAAAATGGCTCTTAGATATGAAAGCTATCACATCTTCCCCACATTCTCCTTTGGTACAATTGGCAAACCTTCTATTTCAGCTATAGGCATTATAGACAATGGATACCTCCACCTGCTTCCTCCCAAATGCTGAGCAGGTATGTCAAGTGCACATCTCACTTTTTCGGTTCTTCACTGCAAAAATCACCCTTAATTCAAACCATATCATTTAATGAAGGGCCGGTTGGCTACTTCATTACTTGCTGGCAGTGAATACTATCTCACAACACATGAGATGGAATCGGAGCCGGTACTCCAAGTCTGTGACTGAAAAAATACTATTTGGAGTTAAACCACATCAACCACAATATTCTGCTCTCAATGGAACCCCCCTCTCAAGGCAAGAAGCACATCAAGCACGAGACCTGCCAAGATCATCTCAGCTCACCTGTGAAAAAGCCAAGTTTGTGTCAGGCAGGAGTGAACAGATAATCAATACGGAAGCAGACACTGCTCAGGGAGGGAGGCTATGTGCCCTGGTAACAGTCTGAAGGAGGAAGATAGACAACTGGTGTCTAGAGACTGAGAAGAGCAAAAGAATTACACCTTTACTTATGTGGTAAAAATGAGTTTGTATAAACTAAGGGAATGCAAACTTTCCAGGTGCATGAAAGAACTAAATCTAGGAATATTTTAAAACATAACAGGCAGGGACAGTACAACAGGATAAAAAGTCCCCTTTGTAACCAAGCTCTGCACTGCTTACAAATGCACAAACTTCAGACTCTTAAGTAGGAAACAAAACTGCTCTTGGTCTCTCCAGAGAGATGGCTCATGTTCTGGCACACACCTAAGAGGAAAGACCTACCCTCACAGTCACCCTGACACAGAATTTCTGCCTCTCAGGTTCATACCGCTTTTCTGAGCTATCTCTCTGCAAAGCAGAAAAACCCCGTATCTGAGCTTTGCAGGTTGGTTTCTCTGGGAGAATCAAGTTAGTGGCACAGAGGCTACACTCTTGTACACAAAAATCCTCCAAACACTCCCATCATTTGGGATTTTCAGCTCTCGGTTCTCAAGGAGCAACTCCAGACCCAGGACAGAGCTTAATTTGAGTTGGGGCAAAAGCTCTTTTGACTAATTGCTTTTATCCAGAATCTCATACAGCCAAAAGTTAATGTATTCCTTCCAGCATGACTGAAAATTCACCAGTACCTCAATAAGCAGAAACTAGAAAGGTCTGTGCAGCAGCATTGCTTGGCAACACCTTCTGCATCGCAAGTGTGAGACTGTCGGAACTTCACTACCCCACATCACTCAGGAAAGATCTTTGTACCATAGGGCTGAGCTCTTTCATCACACGCCCCCGTCTAGAAGAGAGGTTTTATCAAAGGGGTGCAAGTAACAGTTGATGTTAAATGATTTTTAAATACAACAAAACTGGAAAGTTTTGACTAGTCTGCACTGGTTTATTTTCAACAGCCATTGCTGCTTCATAAAACCAATGCCCTATAAAACCCACAAAAAATTCCAGAAGCAAAACTATAAAATTAAAACGTCACAATTAAGCTAATTTTTATCCCAGAAATGAAAATTTCTTTGGAATCCCAACAAAATATTCCACTGCTGGAAAATGGAAATGTTTCTGAACTATCAAAGCCGCCACAACACATGAATCCTGAATTTCAGCCAGCTTCAGTAAACAGTTTATCAACACTCATTACTCACAGTCAGTGTACCACTGCATACAGCCTTAACATATGCTGCCTGACACCCAGCCTCCCAGGAAAAAGAGCGACTGCTCTAAAGATCTGGTTACTTAAGCCTGAGAGCTAAGAGACATAAAGGAGATGAATCTGTAATTATAGCCCAGTTACTATGCAAATACTTCAGCACACTATCTTGGTAAGAAATCTAGGTCTTGCCTTTCAGAACAGTTTCATTATTAGAAACGATTATTTCCTTTATTCTACCACTGTGATATTTCATGCATCTTATACAGCACAGATAAGGAGCAAACAAGAACAAACAGCTTTTACCTCTGCAATCCTCACTGGCAGCATCAAAATCACAGCCCTGAAAGGACCAGAGATGAGAAATACCCAGGGATTTTAAATCTGTGGTTAGCAGAAAGCCTGAATAATAAGTTGCATTTCATATCTTTAAGACAGCAGATATTTTTAACGAGTTCATAAGGTTGCACGCAGCTGAACCCACATGGGTCAGACACACCATGATTCCTTGTGTCATGCAGGTGGTGAGTCTACAATGGATCGCTAACGTGTTGTCCTGGCTGCGAACAGGGGGTTTTTAAGTCTGTTTTTTCCTGCTGCTTATTCTTGACTGTGTTTGTGTGATAGAATTAAGACAGGAATTTCACATATTAAAAAGGGTGGCACTGTATGAAGACTGATGGTTTGAGTCCCAGCAAGCACACCAGCAGGCAGCCAGAGTCGCCAGGAATGCACTGATACAGACTTGGCTCTCTACAGGATTACTGCTGACAGGCACCGAGTCTGACACTGGATGTGCTAGGGTGAATGCTATGTGGACACAACTGGGGTACGCATACTGTGCTGGATAAGCACATCAGACCTAGCTACGCATAGCACGGCTTTATCTGTTAATGTAGGCAAGCTGCTTTAAAGCAGCTAGGCTGAAACATAATTCAGAAAGGAGAAAAAAATCACAGGCAAAGACTTGGCATTGCACCTTAGCCACAACTTCATTATCTCACATTCACTGGACTACTTCAAACATCCGACATGTTATTCACAGCCACAGAGTTTTCACAGAATCAGCAGAGGATGGAAAAAAAGATGCTTAAAAAGAACTTTCTGCTCAAGGAAGGGAAAAACCAGCCTGTCCTCTGTACTTCACCTAGCCCCTCACGTTTATTAAGGGTAAAATAATTTCCCTCTCCTCACATAAAGGGAGCAGAGACAGTATCTCTCCCCAGAGCACCAGAAGCCACAAGGGCAGGCTAGATTAAGCTTATAAGACTGATGCAACCTTGTGTGAGGTATTACTTCAGCAAGTGGTGAGTTAGGGACGTGTTTCTTGCGAAGTACTTTGTCTGCATCTCCTGTCGTGCAAACAAAAGCAGCAGTTGTGGGGAGATGTGTTTTGATTTTACTGTGCTGCTGCCTCATCCTTAGATGTAAGCACCCTGTCAGGCAAGTCACAAACGACACCTCATCCTGCAACCAAACGTTGATCATTAAAGGTTGCTATGATGTTTACAAAAGGGATAACAGATAACTGGACAAAACATGAATATTATCTGATACATAGGAACAGATGTTCTTATGGAGTGCTGGATAAATTCACTGTAATTCTTTACCTTTCCAGGCTTGCTATTTTTTCTCATTTGGAGGACGGGTCTCTATTAGTTTCCAAACAGAGAGCATATTGTTCCACATGTTCTAAGCTCCTGAATCGCACTCATTTGTATTACTGCATTTTTAATTTGATGATTGATATGTTGGCTTTGCAAACTGACTGTCAGAATAATTCATATAGTATTAAAACCCCCAAGTGTACAGTAGTGTTATTAATGCACCCTTAAAGAATAATGAAACCTCCAGCCTCGCTCTAATGAATTCTGGTGAAACACGTATGAATGATGCTATTCATATATGCCTGTCCCTCAGGTGGGGAGGAGGGAGAGGGAAGAAACAAAGTACAACCCCCCCTCCCAGAATTTATAGTGATAAAATGGAAGCATTTTCTGAAATCACCTTCAGATACTAAGTCCTGCTAGGAAAAATGGCAGCTTCAAACATCCGCTTACTTATTCGCCTGCACCACAGCATTATGAAGGATTGTTCCATTTAAAGCCCCAGGCACAGCTTTTCCAGGCTCTCTAACATGACCAAGGCAGGATCTACATATCTAAGGTCAAGTCCTGAAGCCCTAACTCAAGCTTTTCAATGGGTATTTTGCTTCAGAAACAAGTACTGTCCTTAGCCCATATCCATGGCTCCAGAGACTCATCAGTACACTATGAACATGATGCATGTGACTACAGAAAAGGCTGAAGCCCTGTGTACAAGTACAAACAATGCACGCATAGGATCTCTTTTCAGATAGATTTGAGAAGGCCTGATTTGTTGCAAGATGTGTTAAGACTCATCCTATTTATTATGATGTGGAACCAAAGCACCATAGCCTATTCTCTTTCATAACATTTTATCTTCCTCTCAGGGGTAAAGTCAAGACAGTTTCATTTCCCTTGGAAGACAGCAAAGAAGATAAGAATGAGGACCTGGACTTCGGTTATCTGTCACATCCTATGCTCCAGAAACCCACTCTATAAGGGACCTCCGGATCTCTGAAATGGACAGCACACCAATACCCAGAGGTGTAAATTGCCTGAATTGTTGGGGGTCTCACACAGAAAACCATCCAAGCTGTTTGAAGATGGCAGTGCTGGAAAGGAGCCATAATGAGCATAATATCACCCAAGCCAGTAGCGACAAATGACTTTAGTGGCCGTGCTGGGAGGACAAGATTTCCCCCACCCACATTATGCTTTACAGACATGGTGGGTATTTTCTGCTTCATGTGTTATTGCTTAGGCTCCCTACATTTCAATATTCCTTCACTCAGCTGTTGACAAGGCAGCAACTTAGCCGTGTAAGATGTATAAGGAACAGAAGTAAGGAAATAACTGTTTGTCCCATGAGAAATTCTAACACGTCAGTTGTTGACTCCTTTCCACCAGCAATGCTCCAAAACGTAGTATTTAGAGAAGGTGAAACATTCAAATTTCAGTATTTTAATGCTGCATTTTGAAGGAAAATACTTTGTACATGAAGCCACCTTCTCCTCTGCAGTATGCTGCCTTGCTGAAACCATTCACTGTGCTTCTTGACATCTATATTCTCCATGCGACAAGCCCACTGCTTTAAACCATTCCTCTTGAAATAGCCCTTCCACCCAACCTGTGGACCCCACCACACCTTGCTGCGCCACGGAGATGAAGGCAGAAAGCACACCTCCTATCAAGAGTACAGTCACTAACTACATCTCCTCTGCATCAGCAGGCCACAACAAAGGAAGCTAAATGTTTTATGACAGTCCATTTAACTGAAATATTGCATGCAATTTAGACACAACAGGTCCCACGGCCAGATCTATTTCTGTTGTTAACCCTTCAAATCACTCACCTGTGAAAACTCCACCTCTCCCTGTCAATTAACAACTATCATGGAAGCTAAAAGCTGTCTGAACCCCTTAGTGACAAGGGGTGTTGTTTTCATTCTGCAGCTCCTGACTGCCAGGGTAAAGCCATATTTGCATTTGCAAGTAGTGGTGATTTGCTACTGATTCAAGGACTTGGACCTAAACAAAGGAAAACTGTTTCCAGGGAAATCCGGAGAGAACAGAATAGATACTGGGAGCACATTTTAACATAACAGATTTCACTGTGATTGAAGTCCAGCAAAGTTTACCCAAACACTAAATACCTTCTACAATAATTGGGCTGCAGAGGAATAAGAAAATCACCTCAGAAAAAGAGGTCCTTAAAAGCAACTTAAACCTTTACTCACTGTTTCTTTTTATGCCAGCCATAGGCTAGGATGGTTTTCTCTGCTTTCTGCCTATTGGTAATGCTACTCAGTTTCTCTCCCCAAAAGGAGGATCCACAGCAGTGCAAAAGCTTTTGCTCTGCAATAACCGTGTGCTTTAGTGTGCCAGAGCGTAACATTTTACCAGGAAGAACCTACTTTTTTTCTGCTTTTAAGAGTACATGAGTACACAACACAGAAACAGATTATGAATGCTGTTTAAGCCAAGCCTAAAGACCCAAAATGGGAACCATATCCAGCAACGTGCCGAGTTCCTCATAGTATTAATGGCACATTAGGACATGAACCATTGTTTTGAAGAACATGCAGAAAAATCCCAGCACTGACAAACAGAGATCACTTGCTGCCTTTTTGGGGTGGGGGAACAGGAGGGCTGGAGGAACAGAGTGGTTCAGGTTTTCTTACAATTGTCCTGCCATACTCCATCACTGTAAAAACACTTGGGTTGTGTGTGGCATGGTCCTGCCAGGTAAGAGACGTGTTTACTGGCTCTTACAAAATTTTTGTGACATTACTAGGAAGAATTACTCAGGATGTAATCCTGATCTATAAGACAAAGCCCAGTGCAGTCAAAACAAACCAGCAACAAAACCCCTTCTGCAATGAAGCTGACAAGCAAGCCAAAGCCAGTGGCTCTGACATGCTGGTACGCAGTCCCTCGTGTACATGATGGAAAGGGGATGACGGCAGGCCACAGAAAGTGCAAGGAGGTACCAGCTACTGCACTTGTCTGGAAAGCATCTTATTAAGTGCACCAAACTGACGGTGCACTCACGTGTTTCTCTTCTGACTGCTATAAACCAGGTTCTGTTTTATTATAGTAAAACAACAAGCAACAACAGAAACTTCAGAACAGAGCCATGGCACACTACAGACACATTTTTCTCAGACCATGCCAACACATCTGATGCATTCCGCATCCCCTACAGAATATCAGATGTCACTTTTCTCCGTCTTTCAAAGAGTAGCTGCATCATGCCGCATCATTCCCAGTGGAAAAACATTCCAAGCAAGTAAAAAAATAAATCCAGTTTATCTGGAAAAAAACATTAGCAGATATCGGTAAGAAATAAAGTCAGCAGTCCTGCTTTTAACTCCTGTCTGTACTTAACTAGCTCCGGAACTGGAAAGGAAGTCCTGAAAGGGATGTTTAGGTGCAACCGTTACCAAGTACTAATCACACAGAAGAACTGGTTTGGAAACTACCTAAATTCCTCACCCACAGATTTTTAGCAGCAAACCTTCTTGGTATACGAAAAAGAAACCCCTTCCAATGCTAGTAGCCCCATCATATCCTGATTTAGACCACCTGAACAGAACAGGTTGCTTACCCATATCTCACGTATAAAGCAATTACAGTTAGAAGCTTTCCCACTGCCATGCCCAGCTCTGTTCATAAGGCTATTCTTTGCAGGTGAGCAATGAGTTTATTCTTCATGATCTATGCAATTGCTTCTTTATCACTGTCAAATAGCGTTACTCAATTTGTGGGTTTGTGGCAGGGGCATTTTTCTGTTAAAAAGAATTAGATGAACCACTTCCTGCACCTCAGGCTGAATAACTGCAAAATCATCATAGTTTCTGTGAACAGGGGGATGATTTAAAATGGTATTTTAGAGGTTCCAAATTTTGGTAACAGTGCCAAGCGCATGCCAATTGATGGTTCAGTCTTCACCCAAAACGTGAACACTGGCTTCAGCTAGGTAAATAGCAGCAGCCCCACATTTGAACCCAGTTGAAGAGCAGCACATAGTCTCATTTTCGTTTGTTCGTACCAGTTTTACATTGTAAAAAGGAGATTCTGGCTGGTTTTGGTAGAAAAACAGTACTTCCGAGTGACAAAAAGCTGCCCCGGCCCCCCAGCGCTTTGAACAGTACATAGTTTGAACCCATTAAATAACGAAGACCAGTTTACTACCCTATGAGAATTCTGTTTGTTCAAGTGATTTGCATTAAATGCCTTTTGACTCTCCAGCAATGTCAAACAAACCCCAAACAACTAATGGATACTTTTTAGAGCCAACAAAAGAGAAAGAGAACAGAAAATGCTTCTAGAAATTTTCATTCTAACTCCGCTATCTATTCACTGAAAAAGTGACAAGTGTCACCACATCACCGTATCTGTAATGTGCGTACCGCATCTTTACACAACAACTTCTCTCTTTAACCAGAGAGAGAACAAAGGAATAAAAAGATAAATGTAATATTAGTGCTGGATTTATGCGCTGCAGTAGAAATAAGATGAATACACAACTATTGGGCTTGTCAAAGACATATTTGGATAGTGGCAAACGCTCACATTTCAGAAAGCAGGCTACAGTCTTGTCTGTCAGATGAAGTGCAGATACAAGTTCAACATTAAAACAAAGAAAAGGAAAAATCCAAGATGAAAGTAAAAATGTGAAAAAAAACCAACCCAAAAAATAAATCTGAAAACTCCAAACACTTTCAGAGAAATTCATCACTTCCTAAAGAGAACAATCAGCTCCGAGCGCTGGTGTCTGTTTTGCGGCACATTGACAGATCTAGTCTAGCAATAACATGCTACGAATACTTCCAAAGCCTCACTAGCCCCATGCTGCTCAGCCTGTATTTGTAGCATTTTCTTTCTTTAACATGCAAGTTTAAGGTTGATTCAGTTCTCTGCAAAACCCTTTATTTTCAAAGGTTGTATAGTTGGATTTACAGTGTCTGGTTATTGCAAGGAGAAGGAAAGGGGGGAGGGTGTAATCCTACAAGCCTAGGAAAATTGCAGGAATAAATCATGATGGAGACTTTTGCTTTTATTACATTTACTTTTAGAAGCACAGTATAAATAAAAGACTGCAAACAAGAAGGAAAAAGACACCAGGAAACGGGAATAATCCTTCCCTCTATCCCTTTCTTATTCCTGCTAAAGCTTTTTCTGTTTTTACTCTAAAAACACTGCACTCTCCAAATCTATTAATATTCCTCGTTTTCCCTAGCTAACTGTCATTATTACAGAAAGTGAGAAATGGCTGTCAAGCTCCAAAGCAAAACCAAGCACATTGTAAATCCCCTACAGCCACACTTGTTCCATATAAGGCCATTGCTGCTATTATGGCAATGAGCAGAGTAAATAATTTAAAAAAAATAATTAAAAATGTTAATAATTAACAATCCCAAAGCACCTTCCCCCCCCCCCCCCCCCTTTTTTTTTTGTCTCCACACAGTTTGCTCTCCAAATGGAAGCAGGGATCTTTTATTCCATGCGATGCTTATCAACACCCAGGTCACAAGAGACCAGGAAACGCAGATCACATAGCACGTATTTTATTAGTGGGAGAACAGATTTGAACAAGACAAAAATCTATACCCAAATGGAAAGAACAACATGGATTCATCAAAATGGAATGCTGCTCTCCGAGCGATGTCTATGTGCTTCCATCCTAAGCACTCAGAGGACACCGCACAATCTGTCAGTGCTCTAAAACTTCACCCTTCTTGGCTCCGGAGAGTAACTAGGGGAGAAGAAATATGAATGTCTTCTCACGAGAAGCAGACTTAAATACAGTCTGGAACTGGTTCATCAGTTCATATTCCAACATAGGGTCAGACTTTAATGACAAGGCCAATGCAAGCCAGTAACTTCCAGTCATAATCACAAATTCAGTGCCATGCAGACATGGCTGGAAATAAAACAGGCTATTTTACCACTCCCAGTTTTCTGGGAAGCCTATGTTTAATCTGTCCAGCTGAAAGTCATTTCAAGTCATTTAGGATTGATAATTCTTAGTGTAGCCCAGCTTTAGGTCTGGTCTGATATTAAAGTGTTCTGAACAACACAACTGAGGCTGCACCTCCAGTAATGCTGTTGGTTCCACATCCTTGACAGCTTCACAAAATGGACTGGTGCCCAAAATGCAGAACGCTTCTGGAAATGCAGTCCTCCTCCTCTGCTCACCTTGCTGAGGTAAACCCTCCACCTAAAGACCCTGAAAGAAGCCCCTTTACACTTCACCTTCCCCTGTGTTCTCATTCAAGGCAGGAGCTCCCCTGTCTCTGCTGGGAACTGGCTTTTCTACGCATCATGATTTTGACCAGACTGTTGAGTCATCCTGCTCTAATTGTTTTAATGACAATTAAAAAGCCTTATTTCTGATCAATTAAAAGCACATGAAAATTGAGCCCCGAGGCAATGAACAAGTGGAAGAAGAGAAGCAGTCCCCGTGAAACCCAGGATTTCCTTGCCTTTCTCTTTTTTATTTCTTTGTATTTTGCCAAGTAACCTCAGAGAAGCAGGGTTTGCAAGGAGAGGTAACGTGGACTTCATTAAACCAAATGATGCAGCCCGGAGAAGCAGGTAAAATTTCAGATGCAGTTCCTTCAGGTCAATCATCATAAAATAGTTTTCAAAGGACTGCAAAATTGTGCTTATCTCCAGTGATAGCAAATGTGCTTTTGAGCTTTACCACTTCTTATTAAAGCCTTAACGTGTTGGTCTGGGGGTGGACACAAGCCCTGCACAGCACAAATGGAGCAGAAGACTTCTCCATTTGAGTTTATGTACTAGAAAAAGCATAGACTCTAGGAAAGGATCCTTAGTTTGTGCAGTGCAGTACAATGCAATCCCAACATATCCTCAGATACCTCTAGTGGAAACACAGAGATGTCAATTCAATACAAGGAAAAGATTTTCACAATGAAAGCAGTTAAATACTGGAATGTGTAAAGAGGCCGTTGAACCTCCCCCCAGTATTTCAAACTACTTTCTTGGAAATCACTGAATTGCTCCCAGGGTACGTTATTTTTTTCTTAATTCCTAAAAATAATTTTAAAAATCAGAGAAAGCACTGGTGGAAACATCTCCAGATTCATGCCTCAGCTGTTGTTATTGTCACCTTTTGTTTAGGTCACTTCAGCAAGACCCTTGAAAACACCCTACCTTGGACCTTACCGCTGCACTTTGCATACTTCTTTGTCACTCTGTACCTACCTTTGGTCTGTTAAGTCACTAGACACAGTCCCTTGTCAGTATGAGTATATGGAGGAAGGCTCTGCTCACCTCCTCAGGAGACCCTTTATGTGCGCTTGGAAATGGCTGCTCTGCCCCAGTGCCCATAGCCTGAGCCCCAGCAAGGACTCGGACCTGGCAAACTGGGGCAGCCTGAATGCTAGGATGTGGAGGAGGATAAGCCAAGCCTGAGGTGAAAGCAAGCCTCCCTTCTCCCAGGCAGCCATGAGGGGCTTATGGAGAGCCTAGGTCTGTGGCACTCAGCTGCACAACAAAGCAAGCGTGGAGGACATCCTGCCATGACAGATAGGGAGTATGGTTGCTTTTTAACCTGTCATTTACTTTTCTCTCTCACAAATTTGTGTTTTCTCCTTCTGAAGAGTTGCTTTAGTACGTTGTGTTATAATGAAACACAGCTAAAGAAACTGCAAGTCTTTGGTCTCTTTCTGGCATATTCACTTTGAAAAAGGGGAAGAGAAGTTCCAGTGATAAAGGACATGAGGTCTAAACACACTCCCCTTCTTCCCCCTAGGTACCACGCTTTGAGGGCATTTTGGAAGGCAGACAATGTGTTTTACTCTGCTTTGTGATCCTGGGTGCTGCATGTCTGCAGCTATTGCCAGTTTCCTTAAAGAGAGAACAAAGATGCTTTCTCAACTCCCTGAGGCTCTGTTATGAAGTATTTAGTAAGCGACAGTGATCTCATTTTGTGACATTCTTATTTCTAAGTTAGTACTGATAACCCCACATGGTGTTAAAAGGCTCCAACATACCAAAGGCTCTATCAAAGGCAAAATATAAAAACTAAACCCTTCTGCTCTCAGGAATTACAAGCTCCTACACAACCCAGTTGTTAAGGTCGGTGTCCTGGCCAAATTCCAGCCTGAGCACTGTCATCCTTTCTCCCCACTCCTCCTGGAGTCTTCCTTCTTCTATCCAAGGCAGGATTAGGGAATAAAAAACCCGACTTACAAACGTGCCCTGTCCCAAAGGTGTGTGTCACAGCACCGGGCTCAGAAAGCCCCCTGGTATTTACATCATACTCAGAGCATTAAATCCTTATTTCGAAGCTTTACAAGACTAAAAATACCATGAATACATAACTCCACCGAACAGAAACTCCATACACACTGTACATAAATATTTTACTATTAAGTCATTGTAGGTCAACATTAAAAAAGACTTATGACTCATTTCAAGTGGATCTGCAAATGCAACAACTGTGCATTGCAGGCTGGTTGGACTTGTGTACATGTAAATAATTTTTGTGTATTTGTTAACATTCACACAGCAGACAAATGAGTGGCTTATAAGTAACTGAGAAAACACAGTACCCTTCCAAAAGTTACATTTAACATTTTAACATCAAAAAACAAAGAGCTCAAAAGCAGCTCGTGCACAGAATTAAAGAAATGTGAAAAATTAGTGTCAGAAGCTTAAAAGATAAAGTGACCAAGCACTTGAAATCGTGCAGGTCTAAGAGGTGATTTTCAGGTCCTAACACTTTTTGACTTTAATATTAATTACTGAATCAACATAAGAATCAAAAAGACACTAGTGGCACCCAAGTGACCTCGACCTGCACCGTAGTAAAGAACTGCGAGGAGAATCCAGGGGAGTCACAAATGGATATATTTAAGCCCAATTTATTGCCTTACTGAGCCCTCTGAAGCCAAGAAGCTGAAACTATTTGTGTGCCGTCAGTAACCTGGAAAAGATTCTCCATGTAACAGCGGCTTCAGATGTGGAAGGTGGCAGCAGTGTGACAACATACACCAATATACTCATTTAGTTAGCATCAGGCTTAGTGCAAGCCTCTGATAAATGTTCCGCAGTTGATGTAAGGTCTTTGCGTGCACCTTAGTAACAAAGTCGCTTTAATCCAGCAGAAAACTGTGCAGTGCCAGATTTCTCAGCTCCGTGGTCTGCCCTGTGCCAGCGAGAACACTCTTGCTTAATGTGTGAACCTGGATTAGGCAACTGAACTAGCTGCAACTCTCCTCTTTCTTATGTTGGATCAGTTTTTAGCCAGACTGTTGACTGAAGACTGCCCACCCCATGGATATAGAGATGTTAGTGCCAGGGAGTGAGGGGTTAGGGACACCACCAACCCCCGGGGAAACAGCTCAGGCTTCTGCCACTGACTGCAGATTCACAGAGACCTGTAACACAGAGCTGTTTGCTAAATTCATAGGGCAGGACTCTCTGTATGTGACTTGTGCTTTCCTTCATGCTCTTCAGGATTTAGTTTCCTCACAACATTGGCTCAGTAACCGGTCAAAAGAAACCACTGCCAGACCGCTCACTTGCACATCTGTAATAGTGGTCCATTTGACTGATACAGGTTTGCCAAGGAGAACTTAGTCTTATTCTGGAGGACCAAGGAGCATCCTCTTTACTGTAGAATTCTTTTATTCCTCCTTGAGTGTATGAGTTAGTGTTTTTGTACAACTGAAACGCTCCTTAACTTTACTACCTTACATCTCAAAGTCATTAAATTATTTTCATATAACACTCTGCTCTTCCTCTTTATTGACTGTGCAACCTAAACTTGTGTAAATGGCAAATTTCATTAGCATACTCTTGATTTTCCATAAAGCTCCCTAGTGAAAACATTAAATCTGATCAGGCCTACATCCTGCGCAAGCTGAATTTCAGATTAAACTTCCCCTAATGTTTTGGATTTGAAACCCAAGACTAAACCAAGGCTAATGTACTAAACCACAGGTATTTTACTCAAATAACCTATGCGCCAAAGACCACCAAAATTTAAGGCAGGAAATGGCAAACACATGGGTTTGCTCCATGTACTAATTTGCAGTTGGTGCTGTAAGTCCCCTTTCTCCCCCTGATAAATAAGTGTAGGCTCCAACAAGTATTTAGAGCATTCATCTAGAGAGTGACTGTAGAGATTTGTCTATCAATCGTTCACACTTGGTGCTGCCCTCAACTGATCACCCCTTTAATTAACCATGTTAAACCAGCTCCCTGAAGCTTATGATGCTTCTGTCACTTGCCTGTGGGTTTCCTCTTCACTACAAGCCTCAGTGCTTCCATTAAATTTACAGTGAGAAGAAACCAATAGAGGAAATGATGAAGGATATCCCTGGGCTCCATTTGAAAGACTATTAAAGAAAGGCTTCACAGCAAAAGAGAATTTAATAAAATAGCCCTTTATTTTTTTCTTTGATGCCTAAGGAAAAGAAACAGAAAGAATATATTTATTTTTGCTGTATTTAAAATGCTTTTTGTAATAGCAAAACACAAATTTCTAAGCAATGGTGCACCACCATAGAGGACTTAGTGTAATCACCAGTTGTAATATTCTAGTCCCCTGACCAGCTGTATCCATGGTTTCATCTTTGAAAATGTGAATATTAACATCCTGTGTACAGGAAGAAGTTGGAAACAAAGGAAGGTTTACTTAGACTGTAGGTAGATGGACTATATCCTTATAGAATCTTCTGAGAAGTCTCACCTATGTATTAAGAATGCAATGGCCACCTTAGAGGTCTACAAGATTTTGTCAGGTCAATATTGGTGGCACCACCATTATCTCCTTTAATGAGTATTGTAAAGGGCAAAGTGCCAAACAATTAACACATTTCTCCGAGTCTTGCACTTAGGATAACACATATTTCCCAAGAGTGGGAAGGAATTTATTTGGCTTACTTTCAATTTGTGCAAGAAGGGTACAAATCTCACCTCAAGAGCAGCGAGTCTGGTATACCATTACCAGTTTCTGCAGGTACACATTTAAGAGTTAGGAAGGCTTCTTCTGGGCTCACAAAACTAATAATGATGAAGTAAATGACTGTTGGCAAATATGCATTTTGCAAAATGAGGCATTATAGCACCTTGAAAAAGTAATGGCGATCATATGAAAATACTCTTCCTCCTTGCCTTCTTCTGAACAAAGGCAAAACCCCCAGACCGTAGTAACTCTGGATGAATTCAGTGGTTTTCAGTGGTTAATGCTCTATGCAACCATCATCTGTTTTGGCCAAACATTTTTATTTTTACCAGATGTGATACAGAGTAAGCAAAATGTGGGCGATTAAGAGCTGGAATGGATAGATCCAAGCAGGGACCACTGCGAATTCAGTGGAACCGGTTTACTGGAGCCATGTTCCCATTTTGTGTGTACAACCCCTCTGGATAAATCAGAAAGTAATTCAGCTCCCTCTAATAAAATCTTTCGTGCAACAAACACGACTTGAAGCAAACTGCAACATCCCTGTTCCACTCATTGAAAAAAAGAGTTTGGCCTGCCAGCAAATGCAAACTGGAATGCAATGTGCCAGATCTGAACAGCTGTATGTATCCCACTTCTCCTGAGGCTCCATCACATGCCACATGCCAGTCACCGTAATTAGTGAGAGTTAGAAGGAAAACTCACAGTACAGTCAGCAAACGTAGAGCATTATACATAAATAAAAGATTACCGCTCCCCAGTGCTCTTGTCTCTTCTAATTCCGGTTTATTCTCCCCACAGACCAATAGCAGTGTTGAATTCTGATGAAGCAAAGTGTGGTTCAACCTCGGGCATTTTGTGAGGCAGAGAGCAATTAATTGGTGCTAAAGCAGTACATAACAACACGTGTTTTTCTGCTACGGAAATGGCCAACTAAAGAGTTAAAAAGTTTGGCATTACCAACAAACTTTAGCTATGAATTAAAACCTTACTTTATTTATCTTTCCCCATTGTGAAATAACTGCTGCCTGATTCATTTCAGCATTTGAATATGGTTTTAACTGTAACCTGCCCATGTGGGCTATAGAAGCCGAAGGACAAATAATGTGCTTAGTATTAAATACGCGCTTAAATGTTTGCTGAATACAGCTTGGATGAATTACAGATTGAGTGATAAGGCTTGATAGGAGAAACCACAGCATAATTTTCATCCATGGCTCTCCAGACTGCAGACTGGAACAGCAGCAGTTTCATTGTGCCCCTGCAAGAACTAATGAACCATAACACAGTTGCTAATTTGTCTTTTGCTTCCTGGAAACACAGAAGGAAAAGGCAAGTGGTAAACGGGAGACACAGATCCAAAATTCTACCCTTCCTCCCATCCTAGAGCCATCACTCACAGAAGGATCCTTCTGTTTCACCTCTGAAAGTCACTATTAACTTAATGCTTCCATATGCAGAGGGCAGGGATGGGCACACCTAGGAAAGAATGAAGGATGTTCAACGTTCATCTGGTTTTATTTACAAGCGGCAAAATCGTTAAACTATGATATTTTTAGCAAAATTACAATTTGGAGCTGGCATGTTGATTCCACACAGTTGGAGCCCTCTTCAATGCCAGCAAACATACTTTGATTTATTGCTCTTTTATTCAGGTCAAGAACCATAACCTCAGGAGCAGTCAATGCATTGGTCTTAGTGCTTTAGACAAGAGGTGAACGTGGCCTTCGGAATTAAAAGTGGTTATGCTGTGAAGGAGAGGACAATCTTCTAAGTGCTGAAACAAGTTTTCTCTAATTAGCTATAACCAAATTTGGCTGCAACCTACTGAAACAGACAACAGGGTAGGGAAATGGAATTGTTTGATATGTTTAAGGGAAATTAAATCTGGAAATTGGGAATAAGCTTGAGCATAAAAAAAAAAAACAAAACCCACAACAAAACTCAAAGAGAAACATTAAAGAAAAAATTAAAAGCCGGGAGATGATTAATTTCAATCATAAATCATTCCTTAGATAAATGGGGACTGGCAGAATTTTAAGATGGTGCCAGTGCAAACATCCTAAATATCTTGAAATTAAAATAGAACACAGTGAGCTTCTGACAGCACTTAATTTCTCTCATCCAAACAACCACAGTTCAAATGTTACTTGTGCATTCTCTATGCTTTGATCAATAATGTACCAGTACCTGAAGTACAAGCAGCAGCATCTGTACTCAAAGAAAAGCAAACAACCCCAAACACCCTGTAGAGCTGAAGGAGGTACTCAGTACTCCACTGGAGACTAGAACTGGTTCTCTAAATGCCCTTCCTCAAATTTACAGTCAGAAGTTGGCGGTTATACAAGGAAAACTAGGAACACAAGCATCATCGCTCCCAACAAAAGCAACACAGTTCATTCAAGTCTTCCTGATGACCTGTGTAATAACAGGAGGCATTTACTGCAGTGTGCCGAGTAAAAGAAGTGTGTTGATTCGTGTAGTTAGGAGAGAATGAGAAGAAACTTGCTCTTTGTGGCAACCTGACAATTCACTGGCAATTCCTCTTAGGCTGATGGTGGCTAATGTTATGACAGGTGTCAAGGAGAAACATATACAAAAAGGCAATCTTAAAACAAAATCCATGAAAATATAATGAACCTTTAAAACTTGGCACCATTCCTTTAAAGTGAAAACAATTAAGCACCATTTTAAGCCAAGTAGCCAAAGGGAATGACAGAAATCAAACATTTTTATTTCCAGATTAAGTAACATTAAGAGAAGAAAAACACAAAACACAAAGAATAAAAAGGATTGGTTCTGCATTGCTAAACCGTAAGGGACAAAACCGAGTGTTGGCATAACATTTTTCATTAACTACAGCAGAAGCAAAATGTACATATCAGTGTTACACATCCTCTTCTTGCCTAAGGCTCTGATTAAGTTCCCCAAACTTTCTTTGCTCTACAGCTTTTAATGCACCACCACATATTCTTTTCTGCTATCATTGAACATGTCAGAGAAATATCTCTGCAGCACACTAAATCTAGGTTAAGAATCATGGAGACCAGGATTCTCTTTTCTTACTTGGGATATTAAAATGGCCACGGCGAGGGATTTTCTTCTAGTCAGCTACATCCATATCTGTAAAATAACACTCTCGGTTTTGTTACAGCATCAGCCACAAGTACTCAGGTGACCCAAAGTAATTATTATTTGATTGATAATGGTCACTGGAGAATTTCTCTTGCATAAGAAACTCTCCTGACACGAATCTGACACAGGTGACATGGTTTCCTCCCATATAAATTCCTTTCAGTTTCTGGTGTATACCATAGGTGCTTAAGGTAATGCAGCAGGGGAGAATGCGGTCTATGGGATTTTTCAGAAGTACATAAGAAAGAATAGTTCCTTAATTTTTCATCTCACCGCATCTTCAAACTGTAAAACATTCCCTTGACAGAATTCCCTTTCCTTTACCAAAGGCTGTAACACTTGCAATCTATAATAACTGCTGTATTGTAACATCAGGCAGGAAAATACTACTCCTGACACAAACATCCAGACAGAGGATGAATAGTCACTGGTACACTTACCTGGGTAACAAGATATGCACATTCAGGTGCTTATAACTCCTATTTGACCAGTTCTAAAAAGCACGTTTCCCTTCACTTTGTTTAGGATGCAGGGAGGAGAAGGGGAGTATGTGTAACAACATGCATTATAGCGCACATAGAAGTAATACAGTGCATATAGATAATACAGGTGTAACAAGTGAACAAAGATTGCTAACAGATTTCCTTTGCAAGTATGATTTCCATTGTGCTACACACAACTAGAACTGTGTCTCCTTCACACATAGAATATTCTGGGAAAGTGTGATCATGCTTCAATATCCATAAACCAAACCCAGCTGTTAAACTGGTAGAAGAAACATCCTTAGCCACTAGCAAGTGAAATTCTCCCTGCAGCATGAAGGAGTTTTTATCAGTTTTAGAATGATGCTAAGTGCATTTGACTTTCACAGACACATGCTCCCTACTAGAGGAACAAACTGCACCTAAAGCTTTCTACTCCTCCTCCATAGGATACTGCAGAAGAGCTGTGGAATCTGGATTTCTCATGGCCGCATACACGCGCCCATGGTGGAGGAAAGACGGCAAGTGCATGTCTTCCATCCTCTGCTGTGCATCCCAGCAGGTTCCCTGCAGTACTCTGAAAGCCACAGCTCTACCAGCATCTAGGTGGGCATTTGGTGAATGGTTCCTGCCTAAAGGTGAAACTGATGGAAAACTGGGGGTGATCTGCACTTCTCATCAAACCAAAGGTGAGAAACAATAAGAAGACAAACCATTCCAACCATGGAATGCTCCAACCTGCTAACTGCACTTCTGGTCATAGCTTTATCTGACAGATTGCAGGCACCTCAGTAAGCCAATCATATAAGGCAGGCAAGAAAAATTCGTATTATTTTATGCTTTTGTGACTGATCTTGATGTGAAGGTATTGGATTTACACTGATATAGCAATCAATATAAAATACTGAGCCGTACGCTTCATTTTATATTTCAAACCCTGACAGACTTTTTCAGGCACCATTAAAACCTCATTTATGCACTGAGCTTAGCATGAAGCAAATGTACAACCTGAGTACTCTGTACTAGTGCCACTAGGATAACATCTTAGGATAGAGGACCACAGACATGTGGTCTTGTCACACCCACCAGAAAAGAGAGCTGTTTGTTCCAGTGAGGCTCCTACACTGTTCCACTCCCACAGAATCAAAGGATAAAGAATAATGGCTTTTATGACAAGCAAAAGGAATACAGATCACAAAATCACTGTTATTCAGGCGAATCACAGTGTATTTTATGCTATTAAATGTATCCCCTCAAAAGAAAGGCTTGAGTTTTAGGCAATCCAATTAGCATTTGAGTGTGTGCCTAAGCAATTAACGCACAGTCCAATTTAACACGTGGTCCAAGTATATGTAACTGTTTTGACATCTTGGCCAGGACTCCAAAACTAAATATTTCCATTGTATTACTGATGTCAGGTCCCCACCAGGTCTCCTGAAGTATTCTGTTGTTTTCTTTTTCTCATTATTTTATTTTTCTATACATCTTTGCATGGCCAAGATCTGCCTGGAAACAGAATACAGGGAATTAAAGTAACAGGGAAAGCCAGCAAAATGGAGCAATTCAGAAGTCCACAATATTAATAATAGAGTTTTTCAGGAGCTCAACATGAGGAGACTTTCAGCAAACTTCAGAATACTAAAGGCTGGCTTAGAGGACAGGTCAAAACAAAATACCAAAACACTCATGCCATATATCCCAATTACTGTTAACATACTGCACTTGATTTAATTCCAGGTTCACATTTCCATTGACAGCCTCCATAAAGTCAGTGACAACTTAAGCTACCAGATTTCTCATGCCAATCTCCCAAGTGTGGAGAAAGTTTTAGCCTATGCCTAGAAAAAGATCATTTAATATTGCCAGTAAAACGTCTCATGCAGACGCTAGTAAATAAAACAGTTTCTCCTGTCTAATTCTAATGCACTATATAATGTGTGAAATCTTTCCTTGGCAGGGAAGCTGGGGGAAACAGCTCCTTGCTCTGACTCCTTCCTTCAGCAATTTCTCAGTTGTGTATGGGCCTAGAAACACAAAAAATGACTCAATTCTCCTACCTGACAAAACCTCAGCTCTTTATCTCCTAGAGCAAGAAATTAAAAGCCAGCTATTTTCTCTTTAAACATCACTTAAGGGATTATCCAGCTTTAACCATTATATGTCACAAAAATATTCCCAGCCATCTCGTATCAGTAGAAATAGATCATTATTAGTATTGCTGAGAGTTCGGTGACAACATGTTAGCAGTTAGAAACTGCTGACAAGGGCAAGGAACCCAGTGAGTGCAGTCCATCACAAATCCTTACGTGACATGGGCATGGTGTGAGGGTTGAAACAGCAAATACAACCTTCAGCAAATGTCCTCATTTGAAATACCTGGAAACGGGATGTAACTATGTCCCAGAAAGATGACTTTGCTGTGGAATAGGCACGAAGCAAGCCTACTGGGATGGAGAGAAGAAGGGGGAGTTTATCTGAGCCCGATTTGTTTGGCTTTCCAAAATGAAAGCTGCGAACTATTACGACTGCTATCCATAAATACGCCCAGACAACACATATTCAAACTGAAAAATAACACTGAAAGAGGAGTAAGTATACCTAAGGTACCCACACTGGTAGAGCAACGAGTGGCCATGATGAAGATGCAGCTGAAAAGTCACATGAAATCATTGCTGGTGATGCAATGGGATTCTAAAACTCTCCCCTCCCATTAACAACTGGACAAAATGTTTGACCTGTTTGAAAAGGGAATTTGGCCAATTTACGTCAGGACTTGTACAGTCGAGAAGTCTGGATTCAATAACGTCAGAGTACTGACTGAGGAGACTTTGCGATGGGTTGTTTATCTAGTTTGTGCAGGTCTACCATGATGCCACCCCAACCATTTCACGTTCCCAGTTTCAGAACCATTCTCCTTTACAAAGCATGCATACTGTTCCTTTAACTGAGTTAACTTCAAGCACTACAGCGATGCACAGGTTTAACATTACAGAGAACAATGTCCAGTGAATTCCACCTAAAGCTGGAGATCCAAAACTGCTGGAAGAAAACAGATCCTTTTCAGGCTCAAGCCTTGCAAAATTTCCAGGTTTTGTCCCTTTTATTTCCAGAAGTCTCCTTTCCATCTCAATTCACTTTTAACTAGCTCTAACACCACAGCCACAGACAGTCCGTGTGTCTACACCACACTGGCAGACATTATATTCTCAATATTTTATTACAGCTATTAAAAGCCATCACAGGATTGGTTTGTTTCTAAGCTCAACAAAGCCATATTAAATGAAAAGCGCAGTGCAGAAGTAGAGGAAGAACTTTACAATCACAGTTGACAGCTTAGCTATTTATGCTGTAAATGCATCATAAATTATTTCTGAGGTCTTCATACATTCCTCTATTTGGTCTGTAGCAGGCTCATAAATAGATTGATAGACCTTTATTAACCAGTGATGATATCTAAACTTTAAAGTACAGCAGTGCCATAGCCTGCACTCAGAAGCGCAGTGCCGGTTAGAATTGCCAGACCTGCTCTTCACAAGCAGACGCAGTGAACATAGGAAACAGTTTCAACATGAGAAATAATGACTGATTTTTCTCACCAAGGATCTCAGACACATGAGAAGCAAATTTCCGGAGATGCTCAACACAGGCAAAGCCATACACAATTTCAGCTTTCCCAGGGCCCTCTCCTGTTGCTATCCCACATAGCTTCCATTTGCCCGTCTTTTCTATGTCCATCCGCTTCCTTGCTGCCTACTCCACTACTTCTCCTTTCTTGGTTATCAGCACTTGCTAATGGCCCATCTTTTGCTTCTGTTGAGCTGACCCCTAGCCCTTAGAAATCCTTCAGCTTTTCTCCAGGTCCTCACTTCTTATTCTACCCACTTCGTTTTCCCTCTCCTCCAACCTGCGCCTGCATCTGTTTCTATTTGTTGCCACACTTTTCCACCAGACCTTAGTCCTCTGCCTCCTGATCTCAACCCTTTTGGCCTAGTTAATTACTCTCCCACCTATATAGGTGTGTATATAAATATACCCCTATCTATACATATAGGCTGGTGTGTAGATAGACAGATAGATGATAGATATGTAGAGGATAGATAATAGAGAGATAGAGGAGTTGCACCCTCCTCTACCACTCAGGGTATGGAGGGGTTTGTTTTCCTTCTGTTGACCAACAGCTTTTAACAAATGAAGGACTAAGGACATGAAACTGCTCCTCAACTGCTTCATGTCTGCAATGGGAACGCACTTAATTCATCTGCAGCAATGGTATACACTGAGATTTATTGTCCCTGTAGGATAAAGTGACAACACTTTCTTTTTCATTAAAATGTTACTGTAAAAGATAATGATTTCTGCTTAGAAAAGTTCGTCTAGAGTTGGGTTGGTTTTTTTTCTGCTTTTCCAGCAGGAAAAATTAGAGAGAGTAAGAACAAAATAAAGGAACAATAAAAAGTTGCTCAGAAAATTGTAATTTACAAACTTAGGTATTTCTACAAAAATAGAGTAATTTACTAACATAAAACAATGTACAAGGCTTAAAAGTAAGATATTTATGCAAGAACAAGTCACCAAGAGGGAATAAATACAAATATACTGCTTGCAAACCCCCAAAATCTAAAATTATAACAATAAAATCACAACCTACAAAGTACATTTTCTGTAGGTATCTTATTTGACAGCTGCTGGATTCTGAACACACAGACCCTTGGTCTGACCCTGTGTGGATGCTTTTACACAGCTCTGGTACCTCACCTGCCTTGCCTTCTACCCTGCACCTTCTCCCACACACTGCTGTCTCACCAGCCAGCCCACAGTCTCTGACAGGCTCCCGTACACCCTAGAGCAGGGACCTGCAAACCACACACATCAGATTACTTTGATTCCTTAATGTCTGTCTCAATGTTTTTAATGGTTCTTGACAGACAAATTAGCCTAAGAAGTACCTGGCAGCTCCACCACAACGCAGTAACAACAAACACCGAGCACAAAAAGGTAAGAAACAGTTGTTATTCAGACTCTTAAAACAGTCAATACTTCCCAGGCCAAGTTTTTATTCAATTGCTCAGAAGTGATAATTTAAGCCTGCTGCTGAATCCTCACTGCCCCCCTCTGTACATAACATGCCTAACTGTACTGCTCAGCAACACACACTTGTGTATTGTTAGCTTGGGCTGGGAGTGCAAGCACAGGCTCTGGAGGCAGAGATGTGATGATAGCTTCATGCAGCGTGAGATTGCTCAGCTCTGTCCCCTTTGGACGGACAGTGAGAAAACTCAAGTATGTTCACCTCATATCCTGCAGTTAAAATAGAGGAGACCAGCAACAAGATTCAGCAGTATGGTTCTCCTTAATAAAAACACTGCTGAGGAACAGAGATTCCACAAGGCAACCTTGTGAGCCTTTCAATCACGCCTCTTCAGTTCTATCTCATCTAGGTTTGAAAGGTGCATTATGCAGAAGGAGTGAACTTCGGCATGTAGAGTACCTGATTTTGCTACGGCCCCTGAGCAGTTAAGTAATTATAAAGTATACAGCTTCTGCTTCTGCCTGGCAAAAGCCATGCAAAATGAAACAACCAGCATTTACACACGTCCAAGGTTTTCAAAGTGCTTTACAAATACTAACATTGCAAGTAAAACTGCACAGGAACCCAAAATAAGGAGATCAATAAACAGGAAAAATGCGTCCCGCTTCAAACCTTTTCTTTTAAAGTTAAAGGGGTACAAGGGGTTGGCAAGTGAATGAACAGTGGAGGAGACACAGAAATTGAGAGCTAAGAAAGGTGAAGTCGTCTGATGCAGTGGAGAAAAGGACTGGTGTTAACCAGAAAACCAAAGATAAGAAAAAAACAAAGTGGGTTAAAACAAAGCTACTGGGCAGTCAAATGAGGACAGCCACAGAAAGAACATGAATCAGAGATAAATGCAACATGACAGAATAGCAATTCTTAAGTGTATCACAAGCATTAGATGATACAAAATGGTAGTAGAGTAGCCTTATGCAATAACACTGTGAAGAAATAGGAAAAGGACAGCAAAGTCAGTGCAAAACCTTTTGTGATCAAAATCGCTTTAGAGAAACACAGCAAAAGAATAGTGAGGTCCATTGAAGACCTACACAATCAGACTTGGATGCAGGCTAAAGTAAATTCTGTCAAAAACGTTTCCATACACTCCATGGAAAGATAAAGGGAAATGGTAGTAGGCAGATGTCACCTGGAGGTGATTACTGTGTTTCAGGGACTTGGAGCAAATAAGAAGTAGGGATCTCCCTCTTCAGCCATCTTATGAGATATTCTCTTTGACAGCCATATTATTAAAATAATGCTATAGGAGACCTGGAATTACATCTCATTATTTGATAACATAGACTAAAAAACCTGAATCGAATGCTTAACCACAAAATGCCATGATGTAACACAGCTGTGAAAGGTTAAACCAGGAGAGGTATTTAAACAGGACCAGTGAGGCTTCATCTGGAATAATGTATAGAATTCCACCCAAGGAAAAGAAATTCCAGCTGCACTAGTAGCATGTCTGAGGGAATTAACATGTATTTTAAAGAGGAGGCTCTTGGTTTGTATAACCTCAAAAAATAAAAGTTGAGAAGGATTTCATCTGTTTTCCACTCTTTCTCATTGCAGAACTAATCAGCAGCAAGGAAGAAGAACCATTTCAGCTAAAGGTTGATGCTGGCACAAGAACCAATGATATAAATTGGCCATAAACACAGTTAGGTTATAAATTAGAGTCTATCTAGGAAGCAAGGTGAAAACGGGGAATAGAAATAGCAGATGCTAAAAACCACACCTAGTTGGGCTAATCAGTATACAAAAATGATTACACAAATGTGGCTGCATAAGGCTGGGTATGATGATCAACAAGGTTTCTGTTTGCCTATATGCCCGTTTCCCCAATTCTATCAGTCAGACTGTTTCTAACTCAGGTCTCTGTTTCCATGGATTAGACCAAGGAAGAAGCACCCGCAGTGCTAGAGGAAGCCAGGGAACCACATGCCTACCCTGCAACAGTGTCTTACTTATTCACGCTGCCAGAAGGACCCATTGTGAATTACTGAGTCATGGGAATCAAGGAGTGAAAAACCAGCCTTGCCAGATGTGCTTTTTTCACATATTTTGACAATTATAGTTCAGCTTAATCATTTATGATAATACTTCATAATGTTCTAGCGAATGCTCTGGAGTATACTTTGGAAAAAATAATGAAGTCTTAAGTAACATGGCAACTCACTCAGCTTTTAAATCTTTGCTGAGAAGCAGGAGGAAACAGCCAGTGTTTTGCACAGATTATGGAGAATTATTGTAGTCAAATTAGGAACACTTCCATTATTACTTTCCCATCAGTTTCTTAAACATCAACTACTCTGAGACTGGTTATACAGCAATGAGACACCCACAGACAAGATCAAATAAGACCATAGCTTCTCAGCTTTAAAACCATGTAAGATAGGGTTAGGCAAAATAAACCAGAGGAATGGACTAATAATTTCTGCGCCCACATTCAATTCACTACTCTGATTCTCACTGAAAATCAGCTGTTAAGTCCTCTGTAACTTCACCTTCTACTCCCCTGCTTATCACGGCTTTGCTCAGCAATTCAGCTGGCTGCGAACTATCACAAAAATGCTTCTTTCACTTAAAAATTAAAAAGAGAAAAAAAAAAGGAAAAAAAAGGAAAAAAAATCATTCTGATCGAAATTTTCCATCCGACTCCTTCATCACAACTTCTGGACAGGGCTGGATAAGCACCAGAAAACCATCACATGACCTGGCAGAGCTCATTCACACAACACATAATGTTGATAGAAGCAGTTAAACATCTTGTGTCAGTAACACCAACAACTATCTCAGCTTTGGAAAACATCAACAACTGAGCAGTGCCTGTACTTAATTTCAAGGAAATTAAGGAAGCCTGTGGCAGTCACAGAAATTTGCTATTTCCAAACTTCCTTGTTTTGCTGATTGGCAGCAGTTGCCGTTCTAACATAAGGTGGAAAATAGGAACAACTTGCACAGATCTATCATATGTTCCACATTCTGTAAGTGTTTAGGTGGGAAAGAGTTATTGTTCCAAAGCTCAGAAAGAGGTAATAGAGTATTCACTGCAGATGCAAGTCTGAGGCACTCTCCATTTCATAAAATCAGAATCCTTCCAAATGTTGTGCCAATGGAGACAGTAAACTGACAAGAAATGTAGATCAATGTTCTTTAAACATTTCAGCTTTTCTGATAAGCAAACATTTCAGTCTGTGTAATATTGTCAAACTACAGCTGCAGAGAATTTTGAAGAGGCTCCTATGTACGCTTTAAATATTCCTATTCCTTTCTCCCAGAAAATGTTCTCAAGAGAGCATAACGCCAACACAATCCTGTTCACATTGCAGTCAGTTCCCTGTGGAGAGGGATTGTGACAGAGAACGGGCAAAACCTCAACAAAAGCTTGGAATCTGATGCCACTGCCTGACTGAGGCACCTCACAAACTGCACCAGTGCAAACAGTGAGCTAATTTGCCCCTTGATTTCTGCATGAAAAACCTGACTGATGTTGCACTGACAGAGGATTTGGCAGGGCAGGCGGAAGGCTACAGGCATTACATTGCCATTCCATTAGCATTTAATCTTTCCTTCGCAAGATGCAGCGTTTTCCTGAGAAATGTGATCTTTGCAAGATACCAGACTCTGGGATCTGTCAAATAATCAAAAAGCTCATTTCCTGGCACACGAAAATCTTCCCATGAAATAAGACTTTTTGAATGACATGGAGAAGCTACCAAACTTCTTGGTTGGTGGGAAGAATTATAAATACCTCACACTAAGAGGCAAAAAGAGACTTTAATAGTACGGTGACTTCATATACATGTGAAAGGATCTATATAAATTCCATCACTAAAGCTAAATCCAAAAGGAGATAAACAGAGTAATGCACCTAAGTCCCAATGGACTCGGGGACTTTGTCCCGTGTAATCACAGAGGAATAGTGATTTGTACACTTTGGTCTGTGTACAAAGTTCACGTTGTTTTGCTTGTGCAAAGACTAATACAGAGACATTTGAAAGGCAGGAAGCAGCTCTGCAAATGGGTTGTATTTTGTAGCGTTCCTTCCACATGAACCAGTAAAACTCTTAAATTACTCTCTTTCATTGCTCACAGTTAGGAAAACAAGACAATATTATGTAAAATTAAATGATGATTCAGTATCCCCTTAAAGTATTTTCTTTGTACCTTTTCCCTTTCTTTTTACTTTTGCTATCAACTCGCAGAATAAAGAACAAGAAGTCTGCCTTAGGCTAGTACAAAACCATTCAAGCTGACACTTCTGGCTGCAACAGCAATGACTATTCACTTTCCAATATACACTATTCAATAGATCTGTTTTGATGATAAAAATTGACCTGTGAGACACCAAGTAGGGGTGTTCTCCATGTAGCAGAAACTTCCTGTATTTTGAAGATAAGAAAAACAAATAACGTTATTAAACCTGCCACAAGCCAGAAAACAGTAACATGGCTTGCTAATCACTTTGCAATGCCTATCAATATGTTGGCTGTGGCTTTCTCAAATAAAAACTTAACCCAGATAGTTCATTGTTACTCTTTACAATAACCAAGATTCACCATATAAAGACAAGACAGGAATAAGAATAGCAACTAGAAAACTGAATTTTCATGTCATATTTCAAAGAGATTGAGCTCTGCAGGCTTCATGAAGACTTCAAGGGAATTTGAGACACAGCATTTGAGCTCATTACAAGAGCTCAAAATCGAGCAAGATCAGAAATGCCAAGAGAAAACAAAAGATATGTCTAGTATCTTCCAGAAAATCAACTCGTGTCTATGACTTTACATCAACATATAAAACGATAGTAACAACAGAATCAAGCACCTTTGCATCAAGTTGGTTCTGGAAAGTGACATTAAAATACTGTGTGCTTGTATGCTTTCATGAAAGACAGTAGAAGCCTCCACATTGACACAACAGCTCAGCTATGCAGCCTTTCAACCTTATGGAACAACAAAGTTAGTAACACTGCTTTAACAGAACCTGAGATCTATACATTTCAATGGCTTTTAAGTGACATTATTTTAATGACCTTTCACCTGACCATCCTCTCCCTTTTGGTACCTTGCATGGCTATTTTGCACTTCTCCTCTTCTGCTTTTCTATCTGTCGGCTTTAAAGACAACCCTAGTTTTCTTCGCATCCTTCAGCTGCTGTAGGCTACGGGAGCACTAAGGATGGGTGGCTGGCTCTTGCAACTTTCCAGTCTCAATTTTGCTATTGAGAACATAGATACTTATAGAAAAGCTGTGAAGAAGATGAAGCCCAATACACTAACATGTTAACACTTCATGTACATGCTTAACATTCTTCACCACCAAACTAACAGTTCAGAGACATGTACAATGAACACAGATGTATGACTAAATCAATACCAAAGGCTTGTTAACGAAAAGGACCATTTTATAAGTTGACTGCTATGGTGTATTCACCCCCTGTTGTGTAACAGAGGTCCTGGTACAACTTTATCCTCTAGTATAGCCACAGGTTGCCATGGAAAGCAGTGGAGGAAGGCAGCATGTATACCAAGGTGTAAAAAGATACAGGCTTATCCAATAGTTCAACATGAGAAAAAAGGTCTCTGAGGTCTTATCTTGTATTGATTCAGCTCTTCATACAGTAGTTGGGGAAAAAAAAAATCTCTTTTCCTTTTGGACAAAAATAAAATGAATAAAAATCAAGCAATCTTACAGCATAGAGATTTTTTGTTCAAACAGTATTTACTTCTCTACAGGATTAAGCAAGCATCTATTCTCAGGGAGCAGAAAGGATAACCTGGATTAAGTTTGTTGCTTCTTCTAGTGAGAAATAACTTGTTTGCCAAATACTTTTGAATTAACTGAGCCATCCGGAAAGTGCACTTGAATTTGGAAAGTAGAGAAAAGTGGTAGTAAAGAAAAAGGCTTAGAAAACAAACACACCATCAAGAAAAATAATGTTCCAAATGGCTATATGGCAAATACTTATTGGTATATATCTATCTGACTTCCTCTGCAAAAACTCACTAGGGGCCCATAGATGGGTAGAAGGAAAAACAACATATGGCAGAACAATAAGAGACACAGAAAGAAACAAATATCATAAAGAGAGTTATAAACACTTAGCAAGACAGCGACAACTGCTTTCTTGAAACTTAGCTCCT
The DNA here is from genome assembly GCF_033815535.1 of Pezoporus flaviventris. Classification (NCBI taxonomy): domain Eukaryota; kingdom Metazoa; phylum Chordata; class Aves; order Psittaciformes; family Psittacidae; genus Pezoporus; species Pezoporus flaviventris. The sequence goes on along the minus strand of NW_026892553.1, from coordinate 18,053,848 downwards.
AGATTTGCAATGTGAAAGATTTCAAGCAATGTGAAATTCATGCATTTTGTCACTCTAATTGAGACATCATTGGCAACTGACTACCTGTATTACAATTCCTTACATTCTTCTAAGTATGTTCTTCAGTAAATGAGTGTCTAACACCTGCAAGAACCATAGTCACTCCCAGCTAGGAACAGAAGGCTTTTACCCAAGCTGGTGACAGAGGAAACAAGTACATAACTATACTCAGACATTAAGGTGACAACACAGAGCGAGCTAACTTCTCCACAAGGCCAGTCCAGAATGGACAGGCTGTAAGGAAACCAATCTGCAGTTACACAAGCAAACCCATTGACATGATAGCACAGAAGAGAGAAATCAAACCCTTCAGAAAACACGTAAGTTGCTGGAAGCACTGAAGGATCTGTGTGCTCTGCAGGTGGCATCCAGAACTTGCTAGAAAGAGGTGCTGTCTCTTGTTAGTCCAGTACATGTCCTGGATACTCTGAAGATCTCTTTCATAAAAGCTAGCTGACTGGTACAGAAGACAGATTAAAAAGTCTGTATCCACAAGAAGATTACTATCTTATGAGAATATTCTAGCAAGGCACAGGTAGAGAACTTTGAGCTGTGGATAGGATGAAGTGGCCCCAAATGTGTCATATTCTCCAGGAAAGCAGCTCATGTTCACAATCAGATGCCTGCAAGTTTCCAGCAACATCTCCACTTTGGTGTATCACGGAAGGAGGAGATACATAAATACCAAAAAACATTATCTCACTTTTCGACTCAAAGATGAAAATGACAATTATTAAACCTTCTTCACCAACACTGTTCTCAGGCTGGAAGTCAAAACACAGCACTGTACCAGCTACCACAAAGGAAAAAACATGACTGCTACTGCTGAACCCAGGACACTTGTCCATAATCGTCAGAAAGGCAACAACTGTCTTGGAATCATGCCAGCGTTTAGTTAATGAGAAGTACCCAACAGTAACAGTAACTAACGCCCCTCCTGATGGATGGAAACATCTTCTGTGTTACCAGAGATGCTCTGTTCTTCCTATGGAAAGGCAAAGTTGACCCAGCAGCAGACAACGTGGTAATAGCATGAGCAGCATTCTAACTTCCCCACTGCTGGGCATCCTTGAGAAACTATTAATTAGTTAGAAAGTTTAAATAGGCACCTTCCACCGGTTTCTTTATAAAGCCATGTTATTCATCCCAATTAAGCGGAACCCCACAGAATGCCTGTGAGGAGTTCAGAACAACACCTACTTTTTCAGAAGACACTTTCTTATTTCACTGCTTTCTTTTCTTTTGTTAATTGCCTAATTTCACCTTTTCCTGACTGCACCCCCCTTGGGAGGTAAAGACCACTTAGCTATTTATTCACACGAGCAAAGGGACTTTGCAGAAAAGAAAAAGTCTTCTCATTTTCAGACATCTGACAAATGAGACCAATTCATTAGTAATTAAAAAGTATGGCTGTTTAATAGCTCATTGTATTGGCCCACTGGAAAGCAGAGGGAAGAAAACAGAAAAGCTTTGGAGAACGAGACTGTCAAATGTGTATATGTTTGCTTACATGAGAAAGGTGAAATTCTCACATGGTTCATCCTTCCCATTTCTCCATCCTGCCAGCTTCATCTGTAAGGACTGATTAATCCTCCCAAAGCACTCTCATGGGACTACTGGTTCACGTCTGATGATAGTCAGAAGGATAATTCAGTCTGCATCTGCTTCCATTTTTAAGAGTCAGAGTACCTGGGAGTTTATCATCTAAACATTACCCTTGTGGCTATAAAGAGAGATATAGGTGCATCTTACACTGTTGGTATCAGGGTTTGGATAGGAAACTAGCATTCAACTGTTTTAATACAGTACTTGCATTCTAACTCGTAATGGAAAGCTCTCAAAACTACATCGATACAAGAAACCCCCCATATGTTACAGGATACTCCACCCTATTGACTTTCAGTATAATCTTCCATCACTACCGATGAAATAACAGCAATACTTCTAAAGCGTCAGCCTATGGAGTTGGGTTTTTTCAGTTTCTCAGGGTCTGATTTTTTGGTTTTGGGGGTTTCAGGTAGGGTTGTTTTTAGTGTTGTTTCTTTAAAATAATCACTTCTTTCACAGCTGTAAAAGTTAGAAAAGTTTTAACTCCACAACAAGCAACAAACTTGAAACAGATTTCTGTAGAACAATAACACATTGATCTTATTGTTTGCAGTTGGTAATTCTGCCCTGCATTTGATTTGGATTCAAAATAATTGACTTCACCTTCCCCTTGTATTCAGTATTTTCCTATCTCAGAATGTACTGCAATGTTGCTTAATTTGGATTTCCTGTGTTGGATTTGTATTCCTACTAATACGATGCTTTCAACTTTCTTTTTTCATGTAACATTTTCGTATTTACTGACTGAAGCAAGAATTAAAGTACACTAGTTCTTCCAAGGAAGAAAGGGACAATCAGAAAATTCAGTCTTAACTGGAAATAGAGGTGCTGCGTAAGGTCACTATCAAACAGAATTCCAAAGAAAGTATTTCAATATAAAACAATTTCCAACCTTCTGAGTATACCACTCGGAAGTCCTTGTTCATTAACAACTTTTTAGTTACTCAGCTAAAGATCTCCAGTAACCGATTACTAGTTTATTAATGTCTTGCAACCATTAGGGCTTTTGGTTTAGCAGCTAAATTTCTTTTTCCTCCTAGAATTCTTTCTGCTGTTTAAATATAATAAATACTATCTCCAAGTATTTTAATAAATAAATGATGCATAGAGGATGTGAAGCTGTGTATTTTTACCCACCCTTTCAGATAAAATGTTAAGAACTGGACATGTGCCCAGACGACCAGGAGGCATTCCAGCAGTGTCCCTGGCCTTTTACCTCTTACTCATAGGATTTGCTCTCATCCCTACCCTGGGACTTTGGTGACCATGACGGTTTTGGGTTCTTTCACCCAGACGTGTATTCAATCACTCAGCCAATAACACAGCTGATTAAGAGCAATGGCGTTTTTATAATCTTCATCTCCACAAGTTCATACTGCTACAAAACAGACCAGAACACGAGGAGGCATTTCATCAACTTCAAAAGCATGAGTCACTTTAAGGTTCATTAAAAACATATATTCTGCTGTGCTTTAACTGTGAAACCTCTGACTCTAAAATGTATCAACAAGATAAAAACCAGCGAAAACTATACATTCAAGTTGGTTGAGTTTTCCAGATTTAGGGCTGACTTTATTGGTATGTGAATGCCTAACACAATGCACTTGGTAACATTTCCTGATAGTCCTCATTAAAAAAAGAGACACATAGAATTCTTTAAGAAGCACTAAAGTTGGCCCAATAGATAATAATAGAAGGTATACAGAGCCAGTTTTGGTGTGTGCCCCAAGTTTCCACTGGAAGATCCATCCACTATAAAAGCTTTTCCTCCCTCTGTCCTACAAAAAGTTTCTAAGTACTGCTTAGGCCTCTCACAATTATGACATTTTATAGCTTACAAAAACTTAGTGTGCTTAAGAAGAGCCAGTTAACCTAATTTTGTTAAAGCCGTGCATAGACTTGGCTGCACTTAGATTTGGGTAACACCTTCATGACTAATCAGCTAGAGGTCAACCTTGTTAAAAATACCTAATTGTCTCAAAAATGTAGATCTACCACTCAATGGGACAAGATACATTTAAGCTTCAATTCTTATTGTGATATGAGTTCTTAAAAATTGTTAAATATATCCACATCATTACAATGCCTCAGTTCAACTGCCAGTAAGGTTAAGTTCCAGCAATAGCTTCGAAAGAACCTATTGAACAAGAATGAACCATTTAAAAAGCACGAAGAAGCAGTTATATTTAATCACAAGCACCAAATGGAAACACATTTACATCATAATATTGACTCTGGATGGGATTATTATTGATAATTTGGCAGTAGAACACAAATAGAGCACCCTTCGATTATGGCGTTCAGTTCATTGTTAACCATGCAAATCTAAACTCAACAAAAAACTGCCTTTTAAATTATTTATTAGTAAATGACAACATAAGTGGCTTTTGTATTGAGTACACATCCTTGGAATCAATGAAGCTGTTTTACATGAAAGAAACTCTTGTATTGTCTTAAACACCTTAAGAGTGTCAGGAGCCTTGCATGAATTAATCCCAGGCAGATAACCCATAAAAAATTACATCCCTTTTTGGGTACAAGACTCATTAATATTTAGCAAGAAATATCAGTTGCTGAGACAAGCATCCAAGATCATCAGGTTTTGGTCTTCGTTGAATTCTTCTCAGCTATAATTAATTCAATAGTGAGCTTGGGCCCTTCTAGGGCAGAGGTCTGTGACATCTGAGCTTTGACCTTGAGTGCAAGTGCTGGCTGGGCAAAGAGGATATCCTTATGTAAGTTTGAAAACTTAAGTGATTGGGGCTTGATCCTGAAATGTGCTTGTGCTTGGAGGCTTCAAAATTTAAGAGGCATGAAACACTGAACAGCAATCACATTCCCCCAGAACAACTGGCTTTACACATTGTCTAAACACAGAATCATTAAAAAAGGCTGTACTGTGTTAGAAACAGCAGTGGCTTTGCTTCTCTGACTCAGATGATGATCTGTGTGTCAACATAAGTTGAGAGGAATTTGTATTGTAAAATCACTTCCTCCGGTAGGGCCTGGAACATCTTTAAAGCAAATCATGTTCTGACTCAGCATCTAAGCCATTTCCTAAAGAATACATCAAACTGGACGAAGTATCACTCTACCACCATATGTTCCCTCCTTTTCTTATCATGCCCAGAAAAGCAAAACCCCTTTAGTAACATGGGAGCAGTCCTACACAGGTGCAAAACAGAGACATGGTTATGAAATAATCATCAGACGCACATCAGCTGTGCCAACCCTTCTGAAAATAAAACGTATAGAGAAGATGCTGCAAAACAAGTGGTGGAGCCTCGCAGTAGAGTCAGGGGCTAAAACCAGAATCCAAACACGACTTCAGAGAACAGCCACCTACCCAAAGATTACTTAAAATACTTGAAACTATAAACAAAAGCTAGTTCTTGATAACAGAGAGGTTTTACTCTTCCTATTATGAATTCCATCAAAGGAAATTAAAAGCTTCCAAATGCTTTTTCCAGATTCCAAAAGATTATTTAATTGTTGATCGGAGGAAGCAGTTTTGCATTGCAATAATAGCTGACATAAAATAATTCAAGTCAGAAATGGCAACAGGATCTTCCTGGGGAAAAGTCTGTACCTTTGGAGTATAACTCTCTTCAGCACAACAAAAGCCCAGATGCGGGACCTTCAAATACAGCATATTATCTCAGGGCAAATGGCAAACTTATTCATAGATTCTTTTGTATTTTTTGTTAAATGAATACAAAACTACTTCTCCACTCTGACCTCAAATTTCTTTTGTTTACTGCATGTTCTTCTGGCTGTTGTTATGAATATTTTTATTACTCTAAGTAATTGCATTCTGACATTTTTCATAATCACTAATTGCACTAAATGACTCTTGTGATCAGAAACAGAGCAATCGGGAGGAATTAAATGAATGGAACCATCCTCAGAATCAATAACCATGCTGAAGTCTTCCTACATACAGATAAATCTCTTCTTTTAATATTAATATTTTAATCTTCATTTTTAATGCAAGAGCTGTGGTAAATATGAAAATGGTGCAACTTTTTTTTTCTTTCTGGAATTTAGCATTACACCAGCTTTCTTATTGTCTCTAATGTACAACAGTTTGGACTGATGCATAGACGAATTCATTAGTGTTGGTTCCAACCCTATGGCTGGATGACGGAAACATAGAATTAATTAAAGGAATTAAAATGAAAACAGTATACAGGGGAAAAAAAGGCTAACAAACCCAATTTGTTGTTGTTGCTGTTGGTTTTGAAATGATTCATAATTCAATTAGTACAGATCGCAAGTTTGTTCATTTGCTAAAGAGAGCTCTGCAGGTCGTAAAAATATTTATATAATGATTGAAACAGCAAATACAATCCAAAACCTATAATCATTTAAATTATAACTGAAAGTTTATTAGCATATTAAGTATAAATTAGAAATGTCAGGAGAAGAATCTCTTAAAGAAACACTTCCAGTCAAAACAAAAACTACCACCTCAGCCAAGCTGAGCTTTCTGTTATTAAGATGCCCCAATTACAACTTATTATTCTCAAGTACTTTGGCTGTGCATACTACAGAGTAAATGTCCTGCTTTTATAATTTTCACTCCTATGCCCTAGTCAGTTCCTGGACTCACTTGGACGTTCATTTCCACAGGCAGCTGTTCTGACTGACAATGAAGTGTGCAGGCATGGAAATGGGACTGGCTTCTTCATTTCCACAGCTTTACAGCACAGATGAAGAAATAATTAGAAATGCTAAGTATGTTATAAGGTTATCAATGTTCTGTCTTATCTAAGCGACTACAAACTGGTGGACATCTCAGCCATTTCTTAAAATGACCTACAGTAACTAACGACAGCAAAGAATGAAGGTCTCCGTGTCTCCTCCTGAGCACAGGCTATTACAACTGTGCAGTCTCCAGGGCAAGCATCAACCCAAAAGAAAATGGGTCAACTAATTTGTTACTGAGACCTTTTCCAGCTACAGCAGGATTGAATTTGGAGATTTCTGTAAACATGTGGTCTCTTACAAAGGTTGTATTGAGGTGGGAGAGGGAGCAGCTACCATAGTCCATTAGTCTTACAATGGAGGAAGTATAAATATAGCACGTACTGAGAATAGTAACTTGAAATAGCGCTGCAAAGATTAAGGTGCTATCTTACTGCTATTAGTCCTGCAGTGTGCTATTGGTTGATTACTGGAAGCGTGCTTGATTTCACAGAACACAAAGGAATAATTTTATACAGAGCTCTCTGAGCAGACTCAGAAGATATCTCAAAGATGTTTCTGCTGCTCTAATGGAAAAAAATAGCAAAATCCTCTCAAGAAATAGTGTCTCATCCCCACACATGTGCATAAACCAAGTTAAACCAGAAACTACAGAGATGTACTCTATCACATCCAGCCTAACACCGGAGGAAGGCTTTGACCACGCTGATGTCTACATATACCTGAACAGGAGGATTATAACTTAGGTTAGGCAATATACATCTTAGTCTTTGCTGTATTTCTTTCTTCATAGACAGTACCCTGTACTGAGGAATAAATAATACTTTGCTTTGCACAGGTTTCTCTGTTTAATATTGGTCACAAGTTATGAAGAGAAGCCTGCTGAAGAGGCAAAAAATTAACTGGACTTGAAGAGAAACTGTTGCAGTGGAGCAGAGAAACAGACATCCCACCTTGAAAGAAGAAGAAATATAAACTTACAAACTGTGCATGCAAAGAGGCTAAGCAATGGGTCACAGGAACAGCTTAACCTAGGTGAGCGTATCTCAGCGGAACAGAAAAGCAGCACTGAGACCAAATTCCACACATGCAACAGAGCACAGACGCTTTCAAAGCCAATGTCCTGGGGAGAAGTAATCTCCATTAACTCCGACGACACAAGCGCCTTAGCATCAAAAGCTGAATGTAGTCCTTGTTTTTTTAATCAGCACAAGCTAATGAGAGCTAAAGAAAAGTTAATTTTGACACGTACTTTTAAAAGTTTTACTAAATTACAGAGTTAATTCTTTCCAAAGAAAGAGATGTGACTTCTGTTGTTCTTTCAGAGGAGTATTCCAGTCCCTGTGGCAAATTACATCCTCTTGTGTCAAACATAAAAAGTCAAGGGGCTTGAAAACAAGTTGTAAGGAACCACATCCCTATTTACCAAAATCTTAAGAATTCCAAGTTGCCAGTGTCATTAATTTATTCCAATTCAACTTTAACTGAGAAGTAAGATTTATAGTACTGCAAAATAGAAGGTCTACAGAATGACAGTTGGTATTGAGGGCCAAAGGTCCACAATATACTTATAACTGAGAACAGAGCTATTTAGCATTGGGAGTGGTCTGGTTCCAGGTACAATACCCTCATTAACAGGCTTATGCTCTCCTAGAAGGCATCTACTCATCCAATGAGTGCCTATGAAAGTAGGATTGCCTGCAGGCAATCATGACATTTAGTTCAAATACAGACACTTGATCCAAATCAAAATGCTAATGTAAACTGACCCATTGTACCACATAGAACTATAAACATCCACAAAACTCACTAGCAGTAACACCAATGATCTGCAATTAAAAAACAAGAACAAACTGCAGAATCATTTCCTGCTCTGTATCTCTGTGCAAGTTTCACTGTACCACACAAGCGAACCCTATCACAAAACGAAGATCTAGATATTTCATCATAGTATAGAAAACACTATAACCACATAAACAAAATACAAACATGAAATTTAATAGGATATAAATTAAAAGATAATTACATTCTCCTCCTCAGGAGTCTTATCTGAATTAGGAAGAGGCTTAAGTTCCCATTAGCTACAAAAATAAGTGGAGCTTTAAGATGTGTTCAGCAGCTACCAGGTTCCATTCGGATAGCAAAATACCTCCCGCAAATAAATAAGTGTACAATTTCCAAAGACTCCCAAATACACTGAGGTCTTCTAGAAATCTGACTGCCATTGCAGTTACCATGTTCTTTTGCCATGTTTAGCCTCAACCATCCAACCTAACTATGACTTCTGTAGAGGTCTGGGTATTACACCAGTTATCCAGTGAGATAATGAAAATAAAAATTAAGTAAAAACTTTCAGAGTTAGGTTGAGACAGGCTGGAATTTATAAGCAAATGATCAGAAATGATTAAAGGATGGAGCTTTGCTTTAAGTGGTGTGAAATTACTTCAGTACCAGCGGAACTTCATTACTTTTTCTGTTTGTGTATAATGGATTTTTTTGAGTATAATTTCTCTCTTGAAAAGCTTTAAGATATTAAAATATGTTTGATTAACTAGTCAAGAAGCAAAGTAAACAGCCATTTTTATATACTAGTATCCAAATAATTCAGGAGAATAACTGTGAACACAATGAAAACTAAACAGAGCCAGAGATACCTTGTAAATATTACAGTAGATGCTCCTGCCAAAATATTGTCAACCTGCACGGATTACACAGTGCCATAATTACAGTAGATGACAAAATTATTATAAATGAACAGTTTGTAGTACAAAGTCATACATTATATATTTTTAGTAGATTCATACATAAGCATATGAAATGAAGAACTGTGAGATAGCATAAAAGTGATTAAACTGATCTCAACTCTGTATACAACAGAAATTACAGGCTCATTTTTCACAAGGTTTAAACTCAATGCATCTGTTATTAAGCAAGATAGTTGGGAGTCAGGGAGAAAGGTGTTGAAATCAAATATTCCATTCCTGCATCAGGATAATAACTTCTTTTAAAAATAAAGCTATGTATAGAAATCTGAATCTCAGGCTACAGGGTTTTGAACCAAAAGCTGAAAAAGGAGTAGGAATGAAAGATGGCTTCATAATGACAGGAACCTCTGATATGCTGCAAAGACTCTAAACTTTGTCTCTCTCGTGTCGCTAGCACTGGAAAAGGTTACGGAGATCGATATACTTTTGATATGACAGGAATTGATATCCTTCAACTGTGTGAGGAGCCTTGCATTCTCTTTTTATTCCTTCTAATGGAAAATAAAGTGCAATGTTGATCAAAATAAGCAGAAACCAATAGCCCCTTAATATAAAACACAAAAAGGCTTAGCTGAAGCTTAGATTGCATGGACTGACATGGGACAGGATTACTCCATCATTGCCTGGAAACTTGTCCCTGAAGCTCAATGCCATTTTAATCACATGATCCAATCATAAGTATATTTTCACATAGATAAATTTTCATACAAGTAATTATTTATTATTTCAGTTTTATATGATAACACCCATTGTCCCCAGTTATGAAGACCTGATACCTGATTTGGACTATGGATCTTTTTGTAAATACTATACTAGATTTTCTGTCAATGCGATTAATTGTATCTTATCGATATTTGTGTGAATATTTATTTTCAGGCTGTCTGAAACATTACTGCTTAATACATTTAGCAAATATTCTTCATTGACTTTACAGAGTTGATCTCTGCTGTTAAATTCCATATAAACAGTAGTTTCGTTTATTTATTTGGAAAGACATGTCAAGATCCTACTGCAGAGACTCATAGGGTGACCATAAAGAAACAGCCCTATTTTCCACTGGGGAAGTAAGACTCGTTTCTGTAGGTTAATATACAGATTTTATATATGTATGCATATATGTGACAAGTATATCTGCAGACAGCTAGGACGCACAGAGATTAAATTGACCTCAGCTTCAGCAACCACTTTTAAACTCAGTTTTCCTTGATTTGTTGTCACTTCTGCAAACCAAGCAGGACCAGAACGATGCTTTAGAGATGCATTAAGAGCTCTGCGTGTTCCAAGCACTGAATCTTCGTACCAGCAGAGGTACATTTAGGAATGAATTGGTCTGTAGTTCTGTCTCTGATTAGTCTATTAGAGATAATATAACTTTGATTTATTACGTATAAATACATCTGTCAATATATCAGCCAGTGCCTTCATCTAACAGAAGTTACCTTGCAAAGAAAATGTGCCTTCTCCAAGGAGGATTCTTGCACAGTCCTAGTAGTTGTTAAATTTAGGAAACAAATATGTATGTGATCTGCCATTTCCTTCCTGCTTCTGTCTGCTTTATTAAGGATTGGATCTCGTCTTGTATGCCAGGGTATATATGCATGGCAAATATACTGGAGCTGCGCAGAGCTCCATAACGCCGTATCAGTAAAAGCATACATCTATAAAAAACAACAGCAGGAGCTATCCCATGCACACTGTGAACCACTGGAATCTGATCAAAGGCTACAAAACCCCCACCTCATCACTACTGAGTTAAATGCAAATTAGTGGGGAAGTTCTGAAGTGCTGCAATTACCCGTTGCAGTTTCTGTCGCCCATGCCCAAGAAAGCTTTGCTTCAACTTGGCCGAACATCAAGTCTATTCTTGCAGAGAAGAGATAAATGAACAGTAATAGTAGATGGTGTATATAAAGTCAGGCAACCAGCAAAACCAGAGTTAACAGGGCAGCAATATCCTGGCTTCTGTTGTATGACATAATTCCATTTTACAGAACACTTTGCCATAATCCTATTCCACTGATCAACAGCAACAGCAGTCAATTAATCTAAAGAAATATGATGGATAACATCATGATTTCACACCTGTAAGAAAGGAAAATTGTCAACTCATCAAAACAGTTTAGTGAACTGAAGATCAGATTACACAGCTCCTACTGCACCAGAATATTCATACAAACAGTCTCTGAAGAGCTGTGTCCACCTACAGTCATAATTTAGAGAACACAAGTATAGAGAAAACAACAGAAAACCTTTTTGCATTTCAAGTCAACCTCCAGTTTTATTACACTGCGTTTCAGTCAAATGGTAACTTAAAAATCATATGTTAAAAACTCTTCAGTTTTATACCTCTAGTTTAGAAAATGGCTCTACAAAAGATCTTGGGCAGACTGCATCCAAAAGTACTCATCTGTCTGTGCTTTAATCCTTCCGAAAGACACTCGTGCTGAAATGCCAAGAGAAGAGTTCCCTCTAATTGCAGGTATTTTGTAAGCCGGCCTCCATTCTGACCGTTTAAAAAGCACCTGAAGTTCAGGGCTGTCATTGCTTCATTCCAGTTCTCACTCATCTCTAATGGTCTGAGAAGACCAGATAGTGGATTTTCCTTGGCAAGAAAGCGTCCACAAGCAGGCTTTAGTGAGCAAATCCAATCTTCATCTCCTGTGATTTCCTCTGCCTATAGAATTTAGCACTTTTGGAACTGGCATCATAACTATTTGTCAGTTAATTCCCCTGAATCGAGCAGGATAATTTACACTTGTGAAACAGCAACAAGAAAGAGGAGGTTGAAAACATCCAACTCTAAAACAAAGCATGCTTTCTGTGTGATAGCTCCAATACTGGCAGGTGAAGTACAGCTAACAATCTTAGGCACTGATTGTCAAAAACAAAACCAAGAGAAGATGAAATTGAAGGGAGACTGAGAATAGGTCTGCAAAAACCCCTGAGCTACTGTTTCCTCTTTATGACATTTTCTTAGTGTTTATTTTCTAACAACAGTGTAATGCTCATTGACACCTTTTCATTCCCACATCATCAAAAGTTCTCTAAAGGCTTACACTGAAATCTCACTGCTACCATCACAGTGGTATCAAATTAGCATCCTAATGAATCCTCCACGGACTTGCACCTTTATGTATTTTCCCAATTCTAATCACATATCATAATAGCACCATAACTGAGTCCCTATGGATTCCTACCAAAATCATTATGAAACAGTTATCATAATAGATACACTATCATAAACAAAAACTAAGAAGCACTGTAAAAGAACAGATTCCAAAAAGTAACTACTAGATACAGTTATGAAATCCATTTTGATTTTGGTTGGTTTTGGTGGGTTTTTTTCCTCCATAGTACTCCCAAAGAAGTCAGCCTCTGTAAAAAAAAAGCTACCTGGCACCCTTATCAGAGTCAACTGTATTCTAAATCAGTGTTCTTTTTAATGTAAAAGGACATTCAACAATGCAGCTAAGCAAGGTCTGCCCAAAACCAACTGAATGTCAGGTGCAGGAACTGAACTGTAGAGCTCATGACTTCCAGTGAGGACAGCACAACAGATTTCACTCCTGAATGCAAATTACTGGAGATAAGATTAATTCTGTCTCTTCAGGGAAAAAAAATGACGCTTTTCACAGCCCTTAGTCGTGATTCCCCTCTGAAATAATAAGATGCAGTCCCATAAATTCTTATGTAAATCCTACATCTCCATCTCACTTCAATCTGAATTGGCAGTGGATTAATTGCTTAGGTCTATCATCTTTTAACATGAAAAAAATGACAAAACGTTGATGGTACTTATACTGGGAATGGAACAGAGTATAATAATTAAAAATGAATTACAAACTTGCTCATGACAGAGTGCTACTCAAGGAAAGGTTGAGTCACTAAAAATTTAGGTGATTAAATTTCTCAAGCACTGCATGAGTTACAGTAGTAATGGATAGCATTAATGACAGCCTGCCATGAGATAGAACATTCTGACAGTCTTTTTGGCATAAAGACTCCTGTATAAAACAGATATCTATGCTGAGGGCTTCACTAGCAAGTTAAGAATAGATGGAGATGAAAGTGGTGTACAGCTTACATCTGAAGAACACAGTCCTACAACAGGCAATACTAGAAGGATAAAAGGATGAAGTAAATTCAGTCAATAATGTTCAGCCTTCCTTTTGTAGGTACAAATGTGAAATACCCAGACCAGACTGCAGAATTACTCTTCATGTTATCAGGAAGCAGACTGATCTTGAAGGTCTGAAGAACAACAGTGTTTAGAGTAAAGATGTAAAATCAAGGTTGTTTTCTGAACTGACTTGAAGCATCTTTGGGCATCCCGATCGAAACCGGATATTGAGCTTCTTCAAATTCTATCTTGCTTTCACATGCTTGACCTAAATTAATTTCATTACCTGTGCTTAATTTTGTTTTAACCTACAATGACTTAAAAAATGGTGCGTAAAATTAAAGTTATTTAGACATTGAACATTTCTCCTATTCAAAAAAAAAAAAGATCTCTGACTGAACACAGAATGGATCTCAAGCCATTGCTCTCCGCTTTGCCATGAGATGTCACTTAAGATTCCCTAATGCAAAACCACACCATAAATAAGTGGCATGGTTATACAAAAAAACCTTGAAGTAAAACGATCTCCAAGTGCAATAAAATCTTTGGAGAGATGTTCACTTTTTCCTCCAAGAGACAGAGAAAATTGTTTCGCTACAGATGTTTTCAAGTTATAGATTTAAAGCAATCTTGATAAACAGGTTAATGGCTTAATTTCAGTTCTGTAAAAACAGAAACATACAAAAAGGTGGAATGATCATTTGAAATTATTTTTCTGATATTTTTCTTCTTACCACATTGGGGACTCAATTCAATCTCTTAACAGTAGTGATTTTAATCTTAGCCTTATTATGACAATAACAATAAAACATAAAAGGAAACATCCCTCATAATGACAAAGGAGGAGGACGCACATGGGCCATTGAAGCCAAGTTAGAAACCCAATTGACGACGAATTTGTCAGCGCACTGGCAATAAATTGACCAAATTAGTTTTCCTGCTCATCTTATACAAAGAAATAAATCTAACTGATGTAAAAGAACCACTTCTAAAAAGGCTATGGCCATTGAAAACCTGAACTGCTATTAGAAGACTAGCAAAGGCATGAAAAAAGAAAAACCTGCCAGTGTCTTGCTAGTATTCCCTTAAAGGCAGAAATTATCATCATGTTCTTGTATTACTCAGTGAAAGCATTCCCTCTGAAAGCATGTGATAACTATTTGTAGCTGCAGAACGCTGTCTGCTTCAATTCTAATTTAGTGTGTGGCTTACCTAGCCTCCACATCATTAGTGCTTACATAGATAACGTTCCATATAAAAAGCAAACCGGTTCCTCAAAAATTCTGCAAGGAAATTGCCGTGCAAGTGCCAGCTGAAAAGAAAGGCAATATTGTGCTACTCGGAGACTTTCACCAGCGCACAGCACAGGAGGCGAAGACACTTTTTCTGGGGCTCTTATCTCACCTACATGCTTCACACGCTGAAATGACATATGCTATAGAGAGTCGGCAACGTATGAATTTTCCTGGCAACTCTAAACAGAAACAAACTGTATAGCCTTGACATTGCTTCATGCTATGTTGCCTGAGACACAAACTCAATTAACTTTTCACAAAGTTCAATAGAGATTCTACGGGATTGCTAAGATCACTGGGATCAAGATGCTCCTCCATCTTCTTTGGAAGCACAGCAACATATCATCATAGTACCAGCCACAAACAACTAAATGGGCTGGAGAGACATATTTTAAAATAACATATGCCATAGCTCTCAGAAGAGCCTACTTCAACAGTAGCAGGGAGCTGTAAAGCATTTTGCAACTATTTCTTATAATTTAAACATTTGTATATAGCTCCTGCTATTGCCTTTTAAGCATTCCTCTTAAATTCTATCATGTAAAAAGCATGAAGCTGGGAATATATTTTAAGAAAATAAAGGAGCATGTACCTAAGCAGGGAGGGGAAAAAATGCCACACCATCGAGCCATTTGTGAATCAAAAGAGTTACTGAATGGAGTTTTATGTCCTCAAATGTGAAGACCTGTTAGCTTCTTACCCTTCCTGAAGATGGTCGTATTTTATGTGCCGTTAAGATGTGCATGTGAATAAGAAACCGCACCTCTTCTACTTTGATAAGCATTCCACCACGCAAAAGCTCACAAACACTTCCCTCACATCTATCCAGGAATCATTATTTTTTAAAAAATAATAGAAAATTGGCACTCTCCCGTCAAATCTTTTTTTTAAAGGGGAAAAAAAAAGCAGAAAGCAGCATCTTTTGCAGACCACAGCAGTTTTACTGAATGGCAAATGCTCATTACTATGCACTGATATGCAGAAGATTTACTGACAATTCCCAGTGTTCCCCCTTTCATAAACAGACTGTTGATGGCTGATGCATAATCCATCCAAGCAGCGCAATAAAAGGAAAAATATCACAAAATGTACACAGGGCCGTCCAAACACTAGGTGCCAAAACTGCCACAGAGAGTAGACAATACATATTCTTGACTGCACACAACTCTCACAGTCAATCGCGTTATTTGTGAAGGAATGCAGACTCTGACACCTCACCCGCAGATTTCTGCCTTCTCAGAGACTTCTCAAGCATTACTGGAAAAGCACTCCCCTTCATTTAATGGGGTATTAAAACCAAGAAAAACTGTCCTGATATGATACCACTGAATGCAGATGGCTTAATTCCTTGTGGTGCATGGGATAATACCAGAAAAAATATTACCTTATATGATAAATCTACTCAAATCTGCCTAGAAAGCCCAAGTCAAAACACACCAAATCCTATGGAATGTGAATGCAACAACAAATCATCAATTGGGATAACACTTTTTGGCCTCAAGTCTTATTTGTAGAGAAGTTCTTCATGATAAATATTTGATTTTCATGTCTATACATACAGCTTCTAGAATACTGGTTGTCCTAATGTCAACTTAGGCCTCTGGGTGTTTTTGTAATGCAAGCCCAGATGTAATGAGAGCTGGAGAAGTATTTATTATGAATAATTTGTGGCAAGTTTTAAGATTTGTTTTGAAACCACCTGCTCGCAAAGACGTGCAATTCACAGCAGCAAAACAGTATCTGTGAATCAATCACTAGACATTATTCCAATGCAACCAAAGCTCTCCCCGAGTGCTCCAGCAGTCAGGCTGGCCGTGCTTGCTGGAAAGCACGGAGCAGCTGGCACAGCCATGCGGGATCCCTTAGGAGTACAGAGAGCAAGAGCCACTGATGCAGAACCCAGTCAGGAAGGGCTGGCAGGAACAGCTACAAGTGAACAGATCCAGTAGGAATAGTCGGTAGCAAAGACAGGAACACCTGCTCCTGGCCACTAACGCTATGAAGATCTGCAACACAGATGGCCAACTCTAACTAGACTCCATTATCTAACAGAGGAACCATGGCTAAAGAGGTTTTGCCTAGAGCCCAGGAAACTCAGGGCCCAGTTTAATCACAGAATCACAGCCTGGTTTGGGTTGGAAGGGACCTTAAATTCCATCCAGTTCCAACTCTCAACTAGACCTGGTTGTTCCAAGCCCCATCCAACCTCCTGGCTGTCTTGGCAAGACCCTCTTCCCCAGCAGATCTCCTGCCTTCCCAGATGTTCTGAGGGAGAAGATAGGAGAAGTGAGGAAAAAGAAGGGTCAGGAAATCCAGCTAGAAAACTATCTCAGAAAGATGAGCTTTCTGTATTTTAGTCTTGTCAGAGGTGACAGCTGCTGTAGGACTGGGACATCTGCCACAAGATCCTCACTCTCCACTCTTCCCAATTCCGTCTCCAGCAACAGTAATAGGGGCAGCAGTTATCTGTGTTGGCAGGAAGGCTTTAGGCTAGTCTGTCTCCTTATTCTGATGCACCAGAAAATCTGACAGCCTATTTCCTTGCACCCTGCAGTGTGACAGTGACATATGCCTACCTGCTTAAACTCTGAGCTGACACTAGTTGGTTTCCTGTAACCACAAAAAACAAATTCGGGGTGGGATCTAAAGAGTGAGGTCAGGAGTCAGTCCATCTCAGTAATTCCATTCTCAATGGCAGGAAAAAAGATTTAGTTGGGATGATAGCCAATTAGGAGGGTGGTTGGGGTAGAGGACAAGAGATAAGTAATTCTGCCTCTTTTGGTGCAACAGATTTTTCAACACAATCTGTTACTGTGCTTACTTTCTCCTCCCCCTTTTTCCCCTTTGTTTTCTTTCAAAACCAATAATCCTTTCTTCTCTCTTCCCCCATGTCAGTATGATATAAAAGCAACCCTTCAGTGCAACAGTCCTTCATGTATTTAAAACCAAAGCCAGTGCAGGAGTTAACAGAAACTAAGGGCTCATTCACCTTTAACTTCATGTTTCAAGAAACTTCATTATTACATGTAATACAACCCTTGGCCTGCTTTATATTCTTGTTAGTCTATTTTCAGTACAAGTCCTTTATGATAACATTCAAATATCTCACTGCCTTTTGCTCCTCAAATATGAAATCTAACCCTTGTTTATGACATACCAACTAATACTGTGCAGCTGTAATTGTAGGAATGGGATGTCACTAACACAATTTTATCCGTTTCAGTGAAGGGTAAACAAAGAAAATGACAGAAACAGATAGGAAGTTCTGCTCTAACTTTCATATTTTAGAAACTTTTCATTATGTAATTCTTATTCCGTTTTGGTTACAAATTTAAAAGAGGTATGAGAGCATTACTATCCACAGGCTTACCGGGATATGAAACTTTCCTCTGTGAAATCTGTGGCTCTATCACAGTAACTGAACTATGCTGAAATGTCAGCAACATGTTGTCATTGTTATTAATGTCTGAATTGAATCAGATTTACAACTGGAAAAGAGAGAGCACCTAATTCCAGCCTAGGAACATTCACTGTGCTGTCACTGCTGCTAGCGCTGCCTATGTCCCTTTTATAAAACTAAATTTGTTCATTTCTTTAATGCTCAGAGGGGAATTTAATTACAAAGTAGAAACACAAGGAAAAAATTGCACAGGCCATTAAATATGTATTAAGTAGCATATTCAGTATTAGCTTTTCAGTTCTGCATACAATGACATCAGCTAAATTAATATCCTATTTCTAAACCCAGACATATGCATTACAGTTACTTCTATCAGGATATATAAAAGGTTACTAACCATCTGCATCCCAGGCTGCCTTCCTCAGTTACAAGACAAACTAAAGTTTTGAATTTCCACTGCATTTAAGACATTGATTTATTGATATTTAGGAAAAGAAAAGAAAAACAAACCCACAAAGGTCAAATCGATAGATAAGAACAATTGTAACAGTAATTTGTGGCGGGTAGAACTGGTAAGTGAAAACACGACTGATAAGGTCAAGTTCAGTACTTCATTTTGCTTATTCCACCCACACGCTTGAAAAGGCTATAATCTTTGCCATACTCTGCACATGGCATGGCAGTGCTCTTCATCTTACTAATACAGGAAACCAAATGAGAGTAAAGAAAGAAGTTTTCAGCAAAATTAGAAAGATTAAACTGAAACTCCTTCTCTGAAGCAACACTTAAAAGGAGCACAAATTGATGTGGACCATTAACCAGGGGTCAGGCAGCATCAGCTTTCTTACTAAAAAGTTGCAATTAAAAGGATACAAAATGTCACAAGAAAGGGTACCCGCATTTTTCCCTTTGAAATGTGTTTCCATGATATATTTTCTTTAAATAATTACATAATTGGACCATATGCTGTATGGAAAGCAACTCGATCATGAACTTGCTTTGGGTTCCTAATTGCTGCCATGGCTAATATTGGCAGCCTCAATGATTAAAATAATCTTCAGACAGACATACACACAAATGTGTGGTTTTAACTAACACAGTTTGTTTCTAATTATTTGCCTTATGTCAGTTGATAATTTAGGATATACATAGGACACATTTCCCAATTAATCTCTCAGAACCCTGAAGCAAGAATTTCTTTTGTATGTAACAGCTGGCATTTTCAAATAAAGTCCAAAGCTGGAGTTCAAAAACCCTCTAAGATAACTTGGAAAGCAGCTTTTGTAATACTGCAAACCTGAAAATGCTGCTATTAAAAATGAGTGATTTCCAGCCTAAATAATGCAATTTTAGATTAATGAAAGCAATAGACCAACAGAGAATGAACACTTGCTCCAAGAAATGTGCAGCACGTGCTTTGATGGTGACAGAACACTTTACAAACCTGAAAGGTTTCCAGCTAAAAAAAACAGGCACAAACCAAAATGACCAGTGACAACTTTTGAAAAGCCCTAAGTAGTTAGGGCTCAACATCTCTAAAATGTCGTCACTTTTGGTATCCGCTGTTAAAACTGATGAACAAAAATGACAACAATTATGACATAGGAATAGACTTTATACAGCCTTCTTTAAGCAAAACTCAACCAATTTCCTTATCTGTAAATAGCAATTTTTGTTAGTTCTACTTAGGTTCACCTGGCAAGCATCAACCTGATGAAGACAAACTGAAAACCGGTTTTACCAGACTCACAATAGAATCTCTAGTCATGACCACAAAGATGCACACACATTTTTACTTACTCCACATCAGTCTAAAATAGTGCATTTCAAGTTTTGTCTTTATTTTCTCCAGACCAACACAGTGATTCTCAATTTTCTATGTCTCCCTTCAGTAGCATAAAGCTACCAGCTCTTTTGAAGATGGTCTCTCAACCTTCCTTGCTGGAACTTGACTACTTCCCACAAGTAAACCACAAGATAGAATGAGACACTCCTATGACAGAGGTACACACCATGTGGTTAGTGCTTGTCATGGGATATGGAAAAGAGCAGATGCAGGATATGATGACAGCATCCTAATCCCCTAGGTTAGCATGCTGAGCTATTTCAAGTCTTGCATTTGCCATTACAACACTTAGAATTTTGCCCTTTGGACAGGTAGAAAAGTAGTTGTGAAAAGACATTTACATGGCCACAATTTCACAAGACAATGTTTCACTGCCTCTATTTACATCTTGGAATCCTAATTGAGACTCAAATACACCACATGTACCTCAGCAACTTCAAGGGCAGATCCATCCAGTGAGGGGAATTACAAACTCCTAAATTTCACCAGACAGAAAATGATGTTGCATCACAGGTTAGTTACTGGTTTCCCATGTCCCATTTTGACGTGTGGTGGTTTACTGGTTCTTTTAATGAATTTATTCTGTTGCTATGGTGACAGTTCATCTCTGCCATTAGCAGCAAACCACCAAGGCACACCTTTCTGTAAACAACTGCAATATTCTGAGACACAACAATTAAGAAATTGGATTAGCTTTGAGGAAATTAATGCACAACCTCACAGTAAGAAGCCCAAATAATCTTTATCTCCTTACCACATTTATTTTTGTCATTAGAGTGAGCATGGCTAAGGAAATGCAGTCATCTGAACAAAGCACCTGGATGAACGTACTATCCAGCGGAGAAGAGGCTGCTGCAGTGATGATGGGACAGAAGAGATGAAGTTAAATTACTTTTTCTCCACTTCTAACCCGTTTCAGTAGGTATGTAATAGTGGCATGCCTATAACTTTAATAAAATAGTGGGATGGGTATTAAATTGAGAAAACTATGCATTCTAGTTAGAAATCTTGCAATAACATATATTAAATACCTCCATAGGAAGCCTGAACTGAAAACTCTATGCAGCCCCCAGAATACGTTGCAGCCCCACTGAGGGCAGAGTGCTGGCCTGAAGCTTGTGCTGCGATGGTGCAGACTCAAATCTCTCTCCTCAACACTTCACTTCATTACACCATTATCCATTCTTTTCACTTCATTATTTTCCATCGGGAGAAGGCATACACAAAACCATTTAACTTGACCAACAGCTTTCAATGCTTCAGTAGATTGTCTCCACCGGATCACTTATTTTTAGTGTTTACCATTAAATGCAATCTAGCAAAGTACTGAATAAAAGTTGAATGCTTTTGTTCATATTTCAACACTTTCACTTCTCTCACAATCTGAAGTTTCATGAAGTCTTCTTTAAATTATCCATTTTACCATGCTTATTCTTCCAAGTAGTTTGAAGAAATCACCTATTTCTGCACTGTTCTTTATGCTCACCAGTTAATCATTTTCATTTGCTTTATTAATTCAATTTAATTGAGTTACAATATCATCGCTAACAATTTCTTAAACATTTCAAATTTCTCTATTAAATGATTCACTGTGTGTTACATTGATACTTAAATTCCTTTGGGCATTTTAATATTCCCCCAACATCAGCTGCTTCACAATCAAACTTTTGTTTCTTTACTTATTCTTAAGGCGTATGTTCAGATAATACTATGATCATCACTTCCAATGTGCTCCTTTTTGATTAGACTTGTCTTCTTCACAGGATTAGCTCCTAAACAGCCTTTGACTACATGGATTGCTCACAAATTGTCTAAAGTAATGCAGTATTATCATTAAAAATATATATTTGGAATAATGTAGCAATCAAAATCTCAAGAATTAAAATCCTCCATGATCAAAGTTCTGGCTCTCTTGCAGACTCTTTTTTTCTTCTAAATCAGCAATATATTTTATTATCTGCTTTTCTTAACTGCCCTCAAGGGCTCTAACAACTGGATTACTTTATTGTTCTTATCTATTGAAGCTTCCTGACGTGTCAGCCAAAATACATACCTATTTCTCTGTAACACAATCTCATACCAATGGAATCAAAACATTGCTTTGGTTTTTCTTGTTTATCCTACAGTAAAATGTTGCATTTTTCAATGTTAAAATGTCAGTGATCTTCCTTCCTGGAAAAGCTCTGATTTATGTTTAGTAGACTGCATTGGGTATGGTCTTGGCATTTACTCTAGAGAAAGAGAGTGTGGCGTTTTGTTTTCTTCACATTTTCATCAATTCTTATAGTTTAAGCATTAAAGGGGTCCTAAAGTTGAACTTTACCTTCATTTTTCCCCTATTTTCTTCATATCTAGTCTAGAAGTATCTGCTACATAATTTAAGTCAACTTGTTTTCTCCTCACACGACTCCTGTGTGGTTTTCAGCTGTAGTTTTACCGGTGTCACTGCTCCACATGCATGCAAAATTGCTCAAAAACCAGACTGTAAACCTGTATGACCAGCAGCTCCCATCACAGCAGGATCATCTTTATACTGTGTTACAGGAGAAAGAACTAAAGATAAAGACAGATATGACTATGATATTGCTAAGGAGGTGAAAAAGCCCTGCCAGGCAACTCTATTAACCACTGCATCTGAGTCAGATAGAGAGAAATAGAAGTACCACAACCATTATGGGATATAAATCCAAGGAACAATGGCCCCTGAGTACCTATAACACAGAGGAATTACTATGCCATGAGTTGGTGGCAACACATTACAAATAGTATTTCCAAGTGATAGTTTCCAACACACAGAAAACAAAGTATCTTGGAAAAGTGAATATGCTACAGCTCCAGATGTTAGAGGTCTACATTGCTTGTTTTCATCATAAAACGTGCCTCTTAAAGTCTTCTGTGAGGTAAGGGAAACCTCTTATGCTCCTGATACCATCCCTCTAGTCAGCGAGCAGTTACTTTTGAACAATTATAACACAGTATGTAAAAGGTGCCATCTAGTCCCCACTAAATCCTGTTTATGATTCATTTTCATCAACAACATTAATACACCAGCAAAGACAAATTCCATTTAATATCATCTTAAGTACTTCAGGTTTCTCTAAACCAGCATATTGCTGCAATATGCTTCTGCTGCTGGGAGACAAGATCTTCTGTATCAAAAGTACACTAATCTTTTAAAAGATGTCTGGGGATGGCAGGATTTGGATTTGCTTTGTCTTGATAAACAGCTGTGCTGGAAAATCCAAGACCAAAAGATTGAAGATGAATATCCAGAGAGTACAAGATCACCTATATGCCAGTGAGAGAAGCCAAGCAGGGGCAGGCTATAGAGCTTTTCTATTGACTCACAGTATGAAGAATCAACTTTTTCATCTTACCTGCTATGAAATTAATCAGATTTTCACATTAGAGTAGTACAAAGAGTTACAACCTGTGTAATTTCCTGAGCTCACTGGATTTTCTTTTGTCTGGCACCTTCTGTGCTGCCCAGTGTCATTCCCATTTTGTTCATAGGCTTTGACAGTGTGAGCACATTTTCTCTCCAGAGCAGACAGCCCCCAGCTGTAGCTTTCCACACTGCGAAGCTAACAGTGAAGCTAAATCAAGATGTGCCTTAAACTTGTCCTTGAAGTGCACTGTCTGTAGACTGACCTCTCAGCTATTCGCTATGATTTTGTAACAAACCAAAGGGTGGGAATGACGACTTCTAGCACCTTTTCAGTATCTCCATCCCATAACTGAACCAAACCAGATGAACCTACAAGAATACCACTACAACACTATTTAATTACACCATCAGAATTGAAACCCTTTGCCACAAACATTCAGGCATATATGGATAGTAACTATGGAAATGGCTGAGATCTTGATGTAGTAGCTATGTATTTGTCAGAATTCTGCAACTGTATAGAGCAGTAACAACAGATGGCTTTGCAGAAATTTACTTCTGTTTGAAGTTCATTGATTCTCATTCTAGACACTTTTATTTCACCAGACAGTAGGTTGCTGAGCGGTTTTACTACTGATCATCATGTTCTCAAGCAGCAGGCTGCTGAGTAAAAAGTTACACTAACTAGAACTAATGAGCAGCAAAACACGTTAGCACAGGTACAAGCAGTGGTCAAACGGTGGCAGGCGCAGGACATGAAGAGGAATGTGTCCAGTATTTCAGACTGACTTTGTTATTTTAATGTTTAGAAAGAGCCATTCAGATTCACTGTGCGGAGAATATCACATTAACCTGATAAACCGATGTATTTTAATACACGTTAAATGGATAAACTGATCTATTTTAGCACGTTAAAATGCACATATACCATATGAACTAATCCAGGAAAGAAAACAAAAAAAAGAGAATTGCATAAAGAAGCCCAATTTTAACCTGTTACACTTTTCTTCTCCTTATAAACAGCAAATGTAATACCCTCCTTCTTTAGCAACGCCCTGTATTAACTTCATTTTCTAAAAGCAATTAAGTACCCTGGTAATTCCTTCCATATACTTCTAACCCATGTGAAATTGTTCCCAAACTGAAGTTCATTTCCCTTTTTTCTCTGCACTTTGTTCCCTGGTTCTTTTACTTTTCATGTGTTTGTCAAATCCTTCTTGGATCTTACCATTTCCTTCCTTTCCAACGAAAACGTAATTAATTCCTGAAGGACTCAATTAAGATTTTGAGCAAAAATTGTGCTGCAGGAGTGGGACAAGAAAGTCTGGTGCAATGCCCAACTAGTGACGATTAACAATGTTACTGATATATCGCTGAAACCACAAATCATCCCAATCCCTGCAGAGAAGAATGAGTACTTTAAAAGTTTAGGACTCATTTATTACAATGCAATACCATACTTGTGCCGAGTAGACCTAACCAAAGCCTTCTTGTGATACCTCTGTGCTGTTTTGAGAGCATACTTATTGCCACATAGCTGCCTTGTGACTAGAATGATTAAGATTACCTTGTTATAACCAAATTTGTACTGAACACACCTAACATTATCACAGCTATAACTTGGCTTGAGTTTTTCACTTACTGACATCCTTAATCATCCTGGGTGTCATAACATGCAAGCATCAGAAAGCAAAATCATCCTCTTATGCAGGTGACCGGGTACTAACTTTACATATCACCCCTTTAGGTGAACACAAGCAACTGCACTTTCAATAGCATCACCTACAGTTTGCCCCTCTGCTTAGGCTACCACCTATCTCAAAATAGTGATCTTATCGCAATCTTAAAAGATGTTTATCTAGAAAGACTGAAGGCTCCTTACATCAGGCCATAGAGTGCCCACAGGCTTAGTAACGCATTTTTTCCCATTGCACAGTAATGAAACTTACAGAAATTTATAAAAATACATAGCTAAATAAATTACTTAAAATACTAAAAAATTAATATTACACAGATCTGCATTTTGGGACTTCAGAGCATCAAAATACTGGAAAAGACAATAGCCATCTTCTATTATATCTTCTAAGATAATAAGCTGCAAAGAGTGCAATTAGAAGCGCTCTCACGAAATTGAGTTTTTTTCATGTAGATTTTAAGGACAACAATGGTGGGAAAGGGAGCGTGAGCTTCTCATGAGCTCAAGAAGTGTAAAATAAGAAGAATATAAAATGGTAACAAAAAATGTTACTTTTTCAAAGCTGAGCAAAAGCCCGAATACACAATCTAATGAAAAGAGATAAAAATCTTACAGACCAATGTAGAAATATTTGAGAAACCAGATCCAAGATTAAATCCTCAGGCTACATGGGCTCCTATATGATCTGGGCGAGAAAGAGCTGGTTAATTTTCTTGAAAATTGGATTGCAAAAGCTTAACAGCTTGCAGTTGAAGATGACCCACTTTGCGTTGAAAAGGCATACAGGAAACCTTTAAGAAAAGAACAGAGGAAAGGAGGGGGAAAGGAAAAAAGAAATCCTGAGTAGGAGGTAGCATTATGCTTGGCCTCACAGATCAGAGATATAAGGGAAGGATCCTCAAGGCAGCGTATAAAGATAGTAAACTTATCTAATATACTTAATGTTTTCATCTTTATTTTCTTTCTTCTGCCTCAAGCGCTATAATTGCAGCAAAGATTCAAACTAGCCCTGCCAAGGAAGAGAAGCGTCCATTTCTGCTTCTATTTCAACAGGAAGTAAGTCTGCACATTTCTTTTCCCCAAAAAGATTGGGAAGGACAGGATATGCATACCTGCTACATCATGCTCTGTCATTTCAAAGACATGCCTTTCACACATTCAGAGCTCTACAGCTCTGAAAAATTCCTATAGCCAAACCAACAAGCATAACCTAATAGATCATAGAACTAACGAGACTTCATAATTGAGTTTTAAATCTTCTTTAGAGGAACATTCCTTTGACGCAACAATTTCCAGTCAGCTCCAGGTTTTGATCTTCACCAGTGAATGTCAAGCAATACCAAATAACAAGCAACAAACCTTCACTTCCAAGCTGGTAATGACCACAAATGCACCGATTTCTGCAAATTTTGCACTTGTTCACCACCTCTGAAGACAAGATCTGAGATACTGTCACTGATATGAACACTGAAATAACTGAGTCACTTTGACCTTTCTTTCATCATAGGATGCTGTTCAGCAGCTTTTTTTTTCCTCTCCTCTCTTTCTAAATTCAAAATTCCGTGACAGTCTCTCAAACCATACAAAATCCCCCAAACCAACAGGCTTTCAACAGCTCTATCAAACAAGCTCTTCTATATTTAACACCTACTGGAACGATCCCAACCAACCTTTGAGATACTGGCAGGTATCATTACCTGACTTTCTACTACTATTAGGAAAGGCCAAAAGATAGAACTGTAACTTTTTTAATGTAATAAGGAGATTTTCATGCTTCATGGGTTTTTTTTTCTCATACTAATTTTCTTACTTGTTTCAACTTACATAAATGAACACGGGATTATACAAGATCCCATTTATATTACATCTCATAGTTGAACAGCTGCCCCAAAGCCTTAATTAAAAGCATTCAAATATTGTTAGTTTTCAAGCTTTCCAGGAACATTTTCTGTCATTCTACGGTTTCTTGAACCGCTTTCGCTGCCATTCTTTTTTGTAGATCATTTTTCTCCCAAGTACCAAGTTGTTCCAGTCCTTCCTTCAGAGATGCATTGACATTATTTATTTAAATCACTATTTATCCCATGTATTCAGTTTTAAGATACATAACTGGCCTATAGTTGAAACAGTCGATGCCCAGATTTCTTTGGAAGTTCTGCATAAATATATAGTCTGATTTACTGCATTTAGATCTTTATTTAAATGAAACATGATGTTTCTCACTGACGTTCACGAATGTAATGAAGGAAAAAAAGAAGCTACTTCACTTTTGCTACTTAAATTACTTAAATGAGTTTTGAAAAGATTTTCAGTTACTTTGGGGGATTTGTTTCTTTTTTAACCACTTCTAAAGATCTTTGAATCAGTTAGTTGGAAAGCATTGGGCTGCATTCAAAACTATAAAGCAGAGTGCATAATTTAAGGAATATAACCTTTGTGATAATTATTTGATATTTTTTCTTTAGATTGCCAAATCATGTGTGTTTTGAAGTATTCTCTTGTGAGTGTATGTAATGAAAGAAATTCTATTTCAGCAGGTAATTTTTCAGGTGATTTGCTTGCAGCAAAACAAAATGCTTCACAAAAAGATGATAGAAAACAATGTATTAGCTCCTTTTTTTTCTTCTTCTTCTTACCCTTCTTACAGTTGGAAACTAGTGACTTCTTTTATTGCTGACTTATAAATACAGTGGCATTTTGCTTTTTTCCTGTAAAGATAATACTGCACCAGGAACCTTCTGTAATGTTACTTGTCTTAGAATCACAGAATGGTTTGGGCTGGAAAGGATCTTAAGATCATGCAGTTCCAACCCCTCTGCCATGTGCAGGGATGCCTTCCACTAGACCATGTTGCCCAAAGCTCTGTCCAACCTGGACTTGAACACTGCCAGGAATGGAGCATTTACCACTTGTTTGGGCAACCTGTTCCAGCACCTCGGCATGAGAACTTTGTCCTTATATCTAACCTGAATTTCCCCTGTTTAAGTTGTTCTATCACTACGGTCTCTGATGAAGAGTCCCTCTCCAGCATGTTTGTAGGCCCCTTCAGATACTGGAAGGCTGCTATGAGGTCTCCATGCAGCCTTCTCTTCTCCAGGCTCAACAGCCCCAGCTTTCTCAGCCTGTTTTCCTATGGGAGGTGCTCCAGCCCGTGATCATCCTCGTGGCCTCCTTTGGACCTCCTCCAACAGTTCTGTGTTGAGGACACCATAACTGCACACAGCACTCCCAAACAGGGTCTCATGAGAGCAGAGGAGCAAAATATACTTAATTGCATAATTATTAGTATTAGCATCCTAGGCATCTACCTGATTATATTCATCTACTTCCAGATTGCCGTTCCACCCACAATATGCAAGAAATGCAAATCTACCTATGATATATTAGAGATACAGAATTCAATACTTTTTAAACTGAGCAAAACATTCATTCACTTCTCAACTGCCTCAGTTCTTGGAACTGCAACATACCCCTTGATACAGACTTTAATCTAATTCACTAAAAACTCATCACTCTTCATGTCTACTTTTCACACCATGAGATTTTCTTTTCTAAACGTCTGACTATACCTTCTGGATCAAGTAAGACCTCATATCAAGTATCAAGTTTGGTTCCATTTCTTTTTGTCCCTACCTCAATTTCTGCTCAGATATAAGTACATTCTGTGGTAGCAACAGCTTCACAGTTCTCTCAACTCCACTAGCAAAGCTGTTTTACCCGCCCCCCTTTTCATAAAGTACATTTTCGGTTGCAGGCATTTAAAGCTAGCTCCTTCAGTTCAGTTTAAGCCATCTCATGTTCCCTTTTAAGGTTTGGGGTTTTTCTTTTGTGATTTCCACAGAAACAGAAAAATACAGTTCTGAACCGTGTAGCTTCCAGAAGCCCTGGCTGTTGACATACTGAGACTACAATCACAGGGATCCACTGAGCTTGGCCCGGGAGGAGGGAAACAGATTTAAGGCGGCAGGCATATGTCTGCTATGTGCTGTTAGCCTAGTGATCCCTTGGACTAGGGGATGGGCTGCCTGGGGAGCAACATGTATACGCAGTTTTATAACAAAGCAGACAGCTGTTCTTGTTGTTCCTTTGATATGTTATCAACCAAGACACAGAGTACTACTAGAGAGAAAACTGGAGGCACTTTTACAGCTCCCTGTATGCCATTTCCTTCTACCCATCTCCACATGATTCACCTCAACATCAGCATTCATCCTTTCTCACCACTATGTTTATTACTAGCTGACACTGACACATCATCTACAATACAATATGGGCATTTTAAAACCAAAACCCTAAAAAACCAAACAAATCAACCCCAAAGAAAACGAGGCCTGTAGTTATAAGCACCCACAGCAATACAACTAAGCAAAATTATTGACACTCTGTGCAACACCCATACATGCACCCCTATTTCACCTTATTTCCTTTCTCCAACTGCTGTGAATATTTTAAAACATGCTGTTAGGCCACAAAAATAGGCAATTATGAAAGCATGCAAAACATCACTAATTACCTAAAAGCAAATTCTCCAAATTCTATTTATTTCCACTTAATCTGTAAGACTAATGTGCTGAAGGAACATCAGCAACCCAGCATCATTTGTTGTCCTACACCACGAAGGACAAACTGAGACAAACTGTGAAAACTGGAAGTACCACACTGATACAAAGGGAAAAATTTCCATGCAATTTAAAACATTCTGTTCTCATGAAAGTAAAACCACAAGAACACAATTTCATAAGAGTACAGAGCCTTCTGAGCAGCAGAACATGAGGCAAAAATTGAATCCAAAGCAGCAAAACAAGATCATTAACATTAATTTATGTCCTTAAAGTCTTACCTTGTCTTCCTAGATCTTGATTGTGAAGCTACATCCGTGCCCTTTATACCTGGACTGGAAGAGAGGGGAGAGCGACGCTTAGTACACGCAAACTATTACAACTGATAAATAAGAGCTGTCAGCAACAGTTTCATTTCAATTTAATAGTTAAATATTTCGATTCTCTATGATCAATACAATTAAACATTAAGGGCAAAATTATTTTTCTACCTCTAAGCAGAGGAGAAAAACACATTGAACTCATTCTGGTATCTTAAAATTTCTGTCATCATAATAATTTCATATATTTTCACTATCTCACAATTGACAAGATTTTTCCCAAACAGAAAAGAATGACTCTTGTGCCTATAGGCAACAGAGTAGCCAAGGTTTAACTTCTAATAGGACAATGGTGTTTGTAAGGACAATACAGAGAAGGTCAAGACAAAAAACACCAACACAGTGCCTCACGTCTTACACAAACATTCCTACCCATGCAAAATGAACATAAGCTCCTATCAAGACAAGAGGGATCAACTTTAAACCACTTGGCACAATTTGCATGCACTTTGCAAACTGAAGAAGCCATGCCGCATTACAGAGAAGTCCAATATGAAGATCCAATATTAAGCACAATGAATAATTATCTTATTAGTAAATGTGCTTAAGCCTATCAGCATCATCAAAACATAGCCATTTCCAGATCACCTAGAAAACCTTTTTCCTTTGTCTGCAAACCATTCCACTACTGCATTAACAATAAACAAGCTATTTCTGTAATTGCTATTCATGCTAAATTAAAATCCTTCTGAAAACATGTATCTATCAATTCAGAGGGTTATTCAAATAAAAACAGAAAAAATGAGAGTAGCAGAAGAATTCAAATCCAGAGCTTAATCATCACAGATACAGCTCACTTTATTTTGACCAGTCAGCTCTTAATAGTTTAGCTTAGTAAGACAAAAGTCAATTAGTACTTCTTTAATAGACTAATCATTTTGCATTTAATTGTCATATCAATAATACTGGCATATCCCCGCAGCAAAGTCAATAGTTATTACATCAACTAATTACAATCCGAGTTAAAAGGTAACTCACTGAGTGTTCTATTCACAAAACACAGATTCTTAGGACTAAAACCAGCTCTTCACAGCGGGGGGGGTAGGGGAGGTTCATTTTCTTCTGCGACTCAACCAAAAACATTGTGTAACTCACTCTCACTAGACAAGTGACTTTTTGATTGGCATAATGAGAAGAACAGTAAAACAGATGGGTCTTCTCTGAAGTTGCACAGGATTCCCACTGGATAATATAAAATGCTGACAGATAACAAAAGAATTCCACAGTTGTTATTCACTGCAGATTAAAATTTAAACATCATCTGAGCAAGCCAAGCATTTGAACTGTTTTTCTTAGCTTTGCATTATAAAATACAATAACCTAAACCAGGAATTAGATTGTTTAGGACTATGTTTCTATTAATGACCCCAGGAAAAAAAACCAACTTATTTACAATCATGAGAATAGGAACACTACAAAGTTGCTTTACATTCTTCTGCTCTGAAGATAGTCTGGGGAACCACATGTGACAGTATTACACGTATCGCTTGCCAAAGAGAGTAGTCAAAGCAGACACAAAGAAAGATCAAATATTGTACATTGCTGGACTTTTTTAGAACGATGCTATTGAACAAGTTGTTTTATGTATAAGGAAAGCCCCAAAACATCAGAGAATACAGAGTTTGATATCTGAGTGTTAGTCAAAATTGCTGTTATTTTTTTTTTCTCTTTTCCTAGCAGATAAATAGTAATAATAATAGAAGAAATAAGATCTAGGATACCCAAACCCCAAGGATTTAGGGCTGAACTCAAAATGTAGGCTAAAACTGAAACATGAGAAGAGCCAAAACCTTATTTGTAAAAGAAGGGAAAGCAAACTTATCAAATGTATATTTAAATGAATCTCCAAAAAAACAGAGACAAAAAAGAGCAACAAACATTGTAACAAGAGAAAAAAGGGTGTGATGTTATTGTAGAGATGGATGATCAGTGATCTCTTGGGAATGCAATAGCTTGCAGAGGCTAAAGGAAATTTTGAAGTGCCTGAGATAAATAACCCTGTATTTCAACCTGAATAACATCCCAGATAACAGCAGAAACACAGACATTCTTCTTGGACTGCAACTGCCATCCAAAAAGTATAGAATCATAGAATAGTTACTGTTGGAAAGGACCTCAGGATCATCTAGTTCCAACCCCCTGTATTTTCCCAGGTCCATTCATAAATCAATGAAATAATTGCCCTGTGAGCTGATACACATTGTGCACACATTGGTTCACTGTGTATTCATAGCAAATATAACTTGAAGCTGCAGTTCGAGCCTCATCAGTTTTTAAATAAACATTTCTACAATTACCTAGGCGATAAAACACACAAAAAACCCTCCATACCATTAGCACACATCTTCGAACATGTATGTTCCACTTTAAATATTTATCTAGAGAGTGTCATGCAAATATTTACCATTAAATTCTAGTGTATTTATAGACTATAATTCTGGTCTGATAAAACCAAACAGATAAGCAAAACCATTGAGAAGCTGAGATGAAGGGAGAGGCAAAACAACAAAAATATGTCAGAAATGTCAGATTCTTAATGCTCTACAGCATCACTAAGTGTTATATCGTCTCTAAAGGTGAGGAAAAAGAGATGTACAAACTAACAAGTTCAAACTTCTGCAAAGAGGATTGCTGTGAATAGAAACTCCATATTCCTAGTCCTTCAGCTTCAGGAATATCAATCTCTAATGATTTTTAACAGGGGTTTTCTGAATAATGTTGATGCCATTATGGTCTTCATGTTTATGTGTGTGTGTATATATATATATAATATACATATAATGTGTATATATATACATAATATATATATATATATACACACACGTGTTCGCAAACATGCACACACATACTGAAGTAAGCCCTGCTTGGATGGTTTACTATAACAATAAATGGGAAAAGAAACAACATTGTGCTCACTAGGAAAAAATTTCAATGTTTCTGATGCAAAATCTACCAGTTTCTTCCTGAAATGTATCAGATTTGGTTTATGGTTAGAAGAGATCTTTTAAGATCTCTGGCCTTAAAAAGATGGTCTGCCAGCATCTACTTGCGCTTTGATTCCATCTTGCACCGCAGTCTCCTGAGGTCCCTTCCAATGCAATCTTTCTGCAGATACGCTTTTCTTCTTCATACTACGAATGCATACGAGAAATCAGAGAAAGCGCAATGGGATTGTTATTAAAAGCAAATAATAATTTTGAAAACAGAATGTAGGAGGCCTATCACCAATGTGATTTGACTACTAAACCACCGTACTTCAAAGCACATAACCTCTTCCCTCATGACTTAGTAATGCATGCAGAAAAAACCTGCAAGAGCCAGAGATTTATTCCGCTTCCAAGACATGTAGTTTGTTGTATCAACCAACTAATGCACAATATATATTAGAATTAAACCCTGTCCACCTCTCCTGAAACTACTTCAGGAAATTCATATCAAATCTGTCTGCTGCAGTTAGTTTTTATGACAGAACTATTACAGAGAAATAAAGTGTCACTGGTGAAAGGAATGTCAAGCTGCTTTGAACTGGCTAAACAGCATCTGATGTCCTCAAGGATTATAGTGCATTATGACCCTGCCCTGCCAATCTGTTTAGCTTCTGACACTTCACCATATGGGGTCAGAGCAGTGATTCCTCATATAATGCTAAATGACCTAGAAAAGCCTGTAGCATTTACATTGCAAACACTTATTAACATGGCAAAGGCTTGCACAGATGAAAAAGCTTTAATATACATATTTTGATAGAGTCTCATTATATTACTAAATTTGACTATCCTTACTCCTTAATGGCTAGGATAACCCAATAAACACACACCTATATGGGTTTCACATATACTTCTTTTATCTAATCTCGGTTAGGAAATGCACATAATGCTTCTGATACCACCTGGAGACTTGGACAGTGTCATTTTTCACTGATCGTGGCATTTCAGGGAAGTTATCATGGCTTGGCAGGCCAGCAATGCTCCTGGGGAAAACAAAGATGAGGTGATAGAAGAAAATCTCCTAATCAATTTCAAGAAATGCATTCTGAGCAAATAGCACAGTGAAATGGTCATTAAAAGTAAATACTTTCTTGTGATGAGATGTAGTTTAGCCAAGCAAACAGCAAAGTACTTATTCCAAGTCAACAAATTGTTCTCTTTTTTTGCACAAACTCTGCTATTACAACATCACAGCATTTTTATCTCTGAAAACAGAAAAAAGGTATGCCGAGTTGAATGGAAGGGAAAACAGCTTCTATCAAGTTTGCTGTTTGTGTAGATGCAAAGAAACTGGAGCAATATAGGAGCAAAGATGTTCTCAATAAAGATGTATTCATGCATTCTTTAAACATTCAAAACTCACGGTTTCAATGGGAGTACCAGTCTAAAAATATCCAGGATGCAGAACCATACATACACAATGAACAGATGAAGCTTTGAAAGTTAAAAGGTTTTCCCAAGATTTTATTTCCTTTCCTTTTCTATGAGATAAACTGGTCTGTTTTCATGACTAAGTCATAAACGTGTATGCTAAACCAACAGAAACAATATAATCAAACATTACATTCCTTATAAACAAATGATGCCTCCACTAAAGAACACTCCAAAATGCAACAGGAAACTCTCTTTCAGAATGATTTCACAACCAAAGAATAGTATCTGGAAACTCACCCTCATTCTTCCACGGCCTTTTCGGTACAGAAAGTAAGAAACAGATTTACAGAATTACATACTGTCCGTCCTTCCCAGTCTGCTTGGCTTTATTCCTGGCATGTAGCATTAACTTCGCGTTACGTTAAGTTACTGCTATGTTTATGTTTGTACATTTATGTATATATTATTGGATATAAGGAGGAAGTTCTTTACTGTAAGGGCAGTGAGGCACTGGAATGGGTTGCCCAGGGAGGTTGTGAATGCTCCATCCCTGGCAGTGTTCAAGGCCAGGTTGGACAGAGCCTTGGGTGCCATGGTTTAATGTGAGGTTTCCCTGCCCATGGCAGGGGGGTTGGAACTGGATGACCTTAAGGTCTTTTCCAACCCAAACCATTCCATGATTCTGTGTATGTTTATGTATATATAAAGTATGTTTATGTTTATATTAGATATATTAAGTACATTTATATGTACATAATGTATATTTGTATTACTATGTTTATGGTTACATCAAGCATGCTTATATTTACATGATGTATGCTCACATACATTTAGGATTTTACATTAGGTACGTTTGTATTTCTGTAGGTATGTTTCTGTTACATTACGTACGTTTCTATTTACATTATGTATGTTAACATCGCTATGTTTATATTATGAATGGATATTTACACTGCTGTGTTCATGTTTACATTAGGTATGCTTATATTTATAGAGGTATATTTATGTTTCCATTAGGTGTATTTACATTGTGTATGCTTATAGTTACATTGTTGTTTAATTACATTACATATGCTTATATTTACATTAAATGTTCATATTACTTACATTTACATTACATGTGTTTATGTTTTCATTTCTACATTTATATTTCCATGTTTCTGTTTTCACATTAGGCATGTTTTATAGGTACATTGCTATGTTTATTCTTCCATTATGTGTGTTTCTATGCATACTGCTATGCTTACGTTTATATACCTTTTATGTTTACATTAGGTATAGTTCTGCTTATATTATGTATGTTTATATAGGTATGCTTATGTTTACATGCTGGTATGTTTAAGTTCTGTTCATTTCCACTGCACCATTCGAAAACCCCACTCGACCGGGATAGGTGCTGGATCATTATGGAAATATCTATGCAATTATCAGCAAACTAACAGTAAATGGTATATAATATACGTAATAAAAAATGATGCATTTAGAAAAAAAACAAGTGCAGAGAATAATGTTTATTTGCTTACAAATTCCACCTCAATGTGGAAGCTCCATCTTTGATTTGACACAGAGCAATGTATTATTTAGTATTTCTTTGTCATAACCATAGCTATGCGCCTGATTTTCCATCCCTGAATTTGGTAATATGTCTAAATTTCTTTCAACTAACACCCCTTTTCAAGTCTCCAGCCAGCACTGCAATTACAAAATTAATGCAATTAAATGTCGTTAATATTAACATACGAGCCACAGATAATGAGAAAGCCTAGGAGAGAAGAGAAATGGGAGGGGAGAAGCAGTGCACGGGAAGGGGTAACAGATCAATAGGTTAACCACCTTCAGCAATTATTTCCCAGTGCAACATGCTGGAATATCTTAAATTAGCAGAAATGACTCAAAGGATACAAAGGGGTATGTACTAAACACCCAAGAAAGTAATTTTGATGTGTTTACAGGGCTGTCGGAGGGAGCAATGTCAAATAATAAAGTGGACATGATTTGATTCTATAGACAATTACGGGTGAATATTGAGTGCTTCACGCAGGAGCAGAGACCCAGCCTCCATTACCAGTAATGGGAGCACTGACTCCAGCTACAGTTGTTATTGTGCTAGAACTGTAATTGTTCAGCCTCCAAATATCAAAGTGCTGCTAACACAAAAAAAATGTACTGAGGACTTCGTAGATGTGGAGCCACTAGAAATACTACACCAGGTAAGACGCGTCAGCAGGGAAAGAAATTCTCAGCTCCTATTAGAGTCTTTCCTGTTTCAGGATTATGCCTCTTGCTAAGAAACAATTGCCTGTTTCCCTTTATTCTCACTTATATTTTCCCTGCCCCTCCTACATAAAAAAAAAGTAATAAAATTGGTTTTTTTCCTCACTTTATAAACTCTCACTACTGCACATTCACTGAGCCTCACCATCACACCATTACTTGGCATCGATGAGTTTCCTTTCCTACACTTTTTTGCTTAAGGGAAGGGTTGACTAGAAAACACGAATTCAGTTTAATGAGAAACAAAGAGCCAGGTAGCTTAGAAATGTTTTGCAAACCAGGCACCGCTCTTGCATAGCGCAGAAGGAGACAGCAAGTCTCCCAGACAAACTCTCACCTGTGCAGAGCAGACTCACGTTTGTATCACTGTTCTTCCCAGTAAACACACAGAGAGTATAAGTGCAGCCATACTGACCTACTTAGCTCACTATCTCCTTACTCACAATGCTATGTATTAGATGATAATTCAACAAGCTGCAGCCCAGGAGATTCTTAAATATTTCTGTATTTAGCAGACCATAAGGATTTTTCTTCCAAGAAATTATTTCAGTTCTCTCTGAACCGATGTAAACTCTTCATACCTAGAGCATCCTGTGGCAAGGAGTTGTACAGCTCTTACTAAGGTCCACTCTCCAGCTTTTTATTTTCAACATGGGGCCAAATATCTCAATCTGACTATTTGACATAGCAGCAGCATGCCTTAATCCCCAAACTAGAGAGCTCTTACTCTCTTTAGGAGACATTCTACTTAGTGTAATTACACCTTCACTAAGACAGAGAATGAGGGACTAGCTTTGGTCCAGTGATTAAAGCAGTTACCAAGGATCAGGAAGAACCTACTAACTGGCATTTTTCCAATAGGAAATATATTTCATTGAACAGTTGGCATCCAGCTATGTTAAAGAGCAAACATGCTGGGACAGAGCAACGACCTTGCCCTCACCTTAAGGGATATTCCACCCTCAAAGACCACATCCATTAGAAACTGTACATACTGCCTGTGCTAATGGGAAATAAAAAGACAAACCACAGAGGCCAGAAGCTACAGAATATTCCTTAATTTGAAAGTGTGAAAGACGGATTCTTCTTAATCCTCATGTTCTCAAAAGAGACTCCCGAATGGACTGAATCAACACACTGCTGAATAATAGCTACAAGAATAGAAGACAGGTCACAGTGCTTATGATATCATGAATAAATGCAACCAAACCAGTAAAATCCTTGGTCATTTGGTTCATTGGGAGCAACGGGTCAGGCCTATCAGGCAATGCCTACAATTCTTCAAAGGTTAATCCCTCTTTGAGAAAAGAATTACCTGGTACAATTCAGAAGTTACTGCTCAGGGACATCATGAAAACAGAGACACAACAGACTTGAGTTTTCAAGGCAGTATTAACAGCAGAGTAAGGGAGACCTACAGACTTCAAGCCAATTGGCACAGAACAAATGAGAAAGGCATTCCCAATGCTGTCACGAAAACTCTTTGGCTCTATTTTTCTTTTTATTCCAAAACCAATTTATTAACACCACTAAACAGGAAAATTTAAACCCTGGACTATTACATTCCAAACTAAAAGGGCACAGACAGACAAGTGTATTTTCGTAACACTTGTTCTGCTGTTGGAACAAGCATTTCCCTATGAACAAATATTCCTATGCTACCAGCACCTTTTTGGGGGATTGGGGAGGAATAAAACTTCATAGAGAGCCCCTACTGTATCAGCTAATTTATTTTAGTGTAATGAAGAATTCTGCTAGCCAAAGAGGTGTTCACAAGCTATAGCTTACCTTCTTTAGGTCACCGAATTCTGTATGCTAAAGAATAACTCACAGAAGTTCAAAACCTCAGCTGCATTCCCAAATATTCAATATAAAAGTTTCTGCTTGAACAGAAACTCACCACGAAAAATGGTCAAAATTTGGGTTTTGACCATAAAAAAACCAGGCAGAATTTAAAATGAGATCAGTTCAAGTGGCATCAAAACACCCCTAAACAAAATCCATCCATTTCTCTTTAGGCTTTAAGCATTTGAACATAACAAAAGCACGTAGAAACCCACAATTTTTGCAAGTCTAATTTGTTTAGTCCCATAATTCCAGAAAGGTATCAGCAAGCACAAATGGCATTTAAAATAGCAATATTCACCGAGAGTATAAGTAAACAAGTCAGCACCTATTACAATGACAGGAGCTCAAATTGGTCGGAGCTTTGACAAAAATCTAGCCCTTTTCTGAAGAACAAGCACATCTAAAAAGATCAGAATGGCTTTCAAGCTCAAATGCCAGGTTTTTTTGAAAATACACAACAGAAGTAATTTTTGGCATGGAGAGAACTGAGAATGACTGAGAGAGATCAGAAATAACGGAGATTTGTAAACAAATGTCTTCCCCTTGCATCCTTGCAGGGTTTTCCTTTACTCCCAGGCTTGCTTTCAATCAAGCTATTCTTCAGGGCTTCCTAGGCTGCAGTCAGCTGTGACACACACACTCCACTGTATCTCTAGGTATAAAGTATTTCATGTGCGCCCTGTGAAATCCCAGCTGCTGCTGCACTGTAGGTTTCCTGCATGTTCACTCCTGTTTTCTTCTTGCAGAATCACAGAATGCTTTGGGTTGGAAAGGCCCTTAAGATCATTCAGTTCCAATCCCCTGCCGTGAGCAGGGGTGCCTCACACTAGACCATGTCGCCCAAGGCTCTGCCCAGCCTGGCCTTGAACACTGCCAGGGATGGAGAATTTACCACTTCTTTGGCCACTCTTTTCCAGCGCCTCACCACTGTTACAGTAAGGAACCTCTTCCTTACATCCAACCTGAACTTCCCCTGTTTCAGTTTGAACCCATCACCCCTTGTCCTATCACTACAGTCCCTGATGAAGAGTCCTTCTCCAGCATCCTTGTAGCCCCCTTCAGATACTGGAAGGCTGCTATGGGGTCACCACACAGCTTCCCTTCCCCAAGCTGAACTGCAAACCAGAGGTTTCTTCCTTCTTGAATATGTCCAGAAGAAGGAGCAATCTAATGCCACGTGCCTCCATTTCAGCTTAAGTCAGGACCGGACAAACAAGATTTTTCTCTCTGCCCTACCACAGCCTTTACAGGCTGCTGTAATGTGCGAAGTAATAAAACAGTCTCTGTCCATGAAAACGGTGCAACTTATCTTAATAGTATTTTAGAAAAATTAGAGGATTATAGGACCTAGATCTAAAAGTGAGTGTTCTAGAAACTGATGCATTAGACAAGTCAGAAGATGTCCACAGATTTTGCAGTTGAACAAAAGGCCAGAGGCAGAACTCCAAAATACTGGATAAACCCAGTATTAAGTACTTTATCCATATTTTATGACCAAATCAATATGACAGTTGTACAGTTAGAAAGGAACTAAAAACTGACATCTCACCTATCTTTCATGAAGGTTTTTTCAACCTTTTTAATATGGGTTAATGGCATAAAATTAAATAAACAAAAATAACCCAAAAGTACAAAACCCTGCACCCAAACTCTTCCATTCAGAATTCTAGAATTATTGTATAATGATTATTCTTCTCCTACATACCTCTCTATATGCTTCTTCCTTGAAAAATTACTGTTCTTCTGTAAAATACAGTGCACAGGCACAGAAATAGGCAGTGTAAATTGTGGTTCAAGTTTATCCAGTACATAGGGGTATTCCTTCCATTTAAAAAGGACACGGCCAAGGCCCATCTGATCTGTTCATGCCACATCTGTTACCACAGCATAGATCACAAAAACCCACTGGACATTCTTATACCTTTGCCTCTAACAGCAAGGCGCTGCTGTAAACAAAAGCTGGCTTGAGGCCAGGACAAGCCACCACAGAGCTGGACAAGCCCAGTTTTCCTAGGACTATGCTGCATTCGGAGGGAGTAATAGAGAGCCACATCCATTACAGAAAGAACAGCAAACGAACTACTGTGTTAACAACAAACAATAAACCTGACACGATGCAAACCTCTTCCTTTAGTGAAAGAGAGCAGAATGCATTTCATCCTCTAGTTACTCTTTGCTTATGAGAATAGTAGACTAAAATATTACCAGCTGGAAACACAATTTGAGATCAGCTTGCGAAAATGATCCAACTCCACCTGGCCCAGTTGACATGCATTTAAATTATATCCACTTAAGATGTTCTCGAGGAGCGCTAGCTTCACGGAACAGATTTTTGCTATAATCTCAGCTTCCTTCCATTTCCTGAAGCACGCACAAACTGAAACAGCTAGAATCATACATCACTGAGCAAGCCTGTTAGGATACATTTCAATACTTTTCATACATTTCGTTATTTTACATCTGACAGGATCAAGAAGCTGTCTTGATCGTTATTTTTATTTTCTGTCCTGTTTCTTGTTTCATCTCTTTTCATCTTAGACTTCTCCAGTGATTTTATTTGCCTGAAGTTTGCACAGCCGGTGGGAAGTGCGCCAGCAGTAAAATATTTACACACCACATTGGCTTTTTCAAGCTCTGCCACTGTTAATGGCAGAGGAATCTCACCTCAAACTTCTTCAGCATACTGATTAGAAACGTTTTAAGGAGCTGGCAGCAAAACCACATTGCAACAAAATTATCTTCTGAAAGACTCTAACTTTGAGTTAAATAGCGAAGATATTTTCTTAATATTGGTAAATATAACCTGAACCTACTAGATGTCACAGAGATGGTGACTGACAGGGAAAGTCATTTCAGATAGCAAGTGAAAGCTTTTGGGGAGGCACTTTGAACTCAGAATTCCACATGCTCTGACTTGGAAGGTTACCAGAAATGCTCATGGCAATCCCACCAGCATCATACCTGGGCCTGACTGACAGCAAAGGCAGCAAAGTTGATCATGGAGTGTAAAAGACACAGTCATTTTGAGTACACTGTGCTAACCTGCCATTGTCACTTGGGGCTTGGTATTTGGAAGGTCTGAAGGTGTTCTTTTAAAGCCGTTCTTCAGGCCTGGTTTGTCAGGATGCTCAGCCTTTCCAAGGATATTAGCAATTCATTTGTGTCATCCCTGAAAGAGCTGGTAACGGTTTTCTCTGTGTTCTCAGCTTTCCCAGAACTGCTTTTTCTAGGAAGAACAGGTCTTCAAATGCCCCTTCAAGTTGTTTCCCCTGTCCATACCAATTACCCTCTCAATGGTTAAAATGACATTATTTTCTTAAATCTCTCCCAAAGAATTACATGTTTTGTCTCTTCTGCAGGCCATAGTCCAGTGAGAAAATGCAATAAATTAGATTGTAGGCAGTCATATCAGACTGCCAGTAGTGCATTATGAAATGAGGTCTCTTTTTTTATAGGCCAATGGAGACGAGGCTTTTAGGTTTTACTAAAATACAACATGAATGTTTGTACTGTGGCTGCTCTACAAGACAGTGGAAAACTGGCACTATACTCATCACTATGTCATAACTATCCGTTGAGTGATGTAATTATCAGTTCTAGCACTTCTATTTAGAAGTGCCTTGGTGCTATGCTTTGACACCCAATAAAAATAGAACACATTGCAATCCCTTTTTCAAACTGGGATTAAAGGACCTGTCTAATAAGAGGTAGGAAATACACATTTTCATCTCAGACTACTGTATGCTGAGTTTCTCTATTTTCCAGTAAAAATTTTGTCTTGCTCTATTTTGTTGGAAATAAGTCTGTGTTTTCCTGGAATTTCCAGACATTAAGCAAACAGTAGTTCTAAAGAAAAACCTCAAGCATATGGAAGGCCAAGGCCAGCAGTCACAAAGGCATATGTAAGACTAAGCGCATGAACACTGTCTGCTATGTCCTTCATTTGATGTGCATGCTCTTCAGGGACTTTTGCCCTCCTACTTACTGTCCAGGGAGTCCCAGTAAGGATATACAAGTTCTGTCCTCTCTGAAGAAGACAAATATGAACAAGAACAAAAAGAAACTGAACCAGAATCCGTCAAGTACTTCTGGGGCATCCTGACCCAAGCATGAAATAACCTGACAAATAAAGAGTTGTGCTCCTCATTCTGATATTAACCTCTAAAGTTCAAAACAAAAAGGTCATTTAAT
Organism: Pezoporus flaviventris; assembly: GCF_033815535.1. Taxonomy (NCBI): domain Eukaryota; kingdom Metazoa; phylum Chordata; class Aves; order Psittaciformes; family Psittacidae; genus Pezoporus; species Pezoporus flaviventris. The sequence goes on along the minus strand of NW_026892553.1, from coordinate 18,011,350 downwards.
TGCAAGATTCTGATGCAGATTTAAGCCTTTGAGAACACAATACATAATCAGGGTTTTACTATCTGAAATGAAACCAATTCTAAGAGGATGATTAAGTGTCTGGAGATTGACGTACCACATAGGTGTACTTTTTCAGACTATTGTCTTGCTCTAGTTACAAGGACAGGGTGCATTAAAGAGGAAGCCCCTGACCTCTTCCGACTTGTTAAGAGTCTCTATTCTTATCTGTACTACTGACCCATACATTATGAAGGCTTCCTTGTGAAAAGCTAGCTAGGATCTTTTTGAGGTCAGTTCTGGAGTCTGGCACCAGTCAGGCTATTAGGGTTTCACTGCCAATGTTTGTTACAATGCCCAATATTGACTCACTGTTTGCTTGCACTTCCTCATGTTTATAAGCTTTTAAGTTGCTATTTTACAAACAAACTGCATGGTTGTTGATGGTGGGGCTTTATCCTCTCATTCCTAATCCTGTTCTGTCCAATTATTTTATTCTTGTTTACCCTGCTACACAATTCCTCTTCAAAGGACACCCAACAGAGAAGCACAGTGGTCTACAACTGACATTGTCAATGCCAAGAAAACACTAATGGCAAAAGCAGCGAACAGCAACTCCTCTCCTAAATAGATGCAAGATGATGCTTTCAAATCACAAATAACAAAGGTGTGGTTACTCTCTTCAATCAATAATTGCACTGCATAAGAAGCAGCTATTTAATACTTCACTTTTTTTTCCAGTGAGAGATGCGACAGAGAAGTCATAAAAACCTATGGATAAGTCATTTAATGTCTCGGCAAGATATGCTGATTATGATTCTTGGCCTGGTAACGTGGACAGTGAATACTAATGAATCTGGAATCCTTATTTGCAGATTCCAGCTTAATCAGTCTTTTCTAAAAATAGATAAAAATGGAAGTAGCATTTCTAAACCTATGAGCAAACTGTCCCCATGGGAGGAATCTCCTGGGAAGTTGATTTTTCCGTGTGATTTGATATGCAATCATGAAAAGATGTGCAAAGATTTTCCCAGTTATGATTTACACTGAAACTTGAGTATATGTGTAACCTAGCAGTCCTCTACATTATAAGGTAAAGTCTTCAGATGCTTAAGTGGGTTTGTGGATGAGGTTTTAGGGTTTTCTTATTGTGTTTTTGTTGGGGTTTTTTGTTCATTTGAGCTTTTCTGGGGGATGTAGTGGATACTTATGAAATGATGAATAGTTTGTACAAATTATTTTGCTAGCCTAGACAATAACTGAAGAAATCCATCCCCCTGTGGAAAACATGTCAACTTTAAAATTATTTTAATTTATCATCTAGCAGCATTTTAGAAAGCGGGTTTTGTTATACAAATGTCTGACGTGTAAACAAATGTGCATCTACTTCTAAGACTTCGGAATCAAGAAAGTTGGGGAGCTAACAAGCATAAAAGCACCAGCCATACTACAAAGAGAAAAGAAAAGCAAAGAAGTGCTCACAGTTTTTGGACTGGAGCCGGAGAACAAAAGTAACCAGAGACATTAGATTTGTTCAATGTCTATGAACTTTTTACTGAAACGCAATGAACTGTTGATTTTCCAATATGAACAGCTTAGTAAATAGAAATAAGGCAAAACGAATGGGTTTCCATCATGAAAACTGCAATCCAAGCATGACTTCCTGGGTCTCAACAGAGCGCAGCTTACAGGTCATTCAATCCTTAAAACTTCAACTAAAATTCCAAAACTGACCTAGTGATAGGACAAGGGGTGATGAGTTTAAATTGAAACAAGGGAAGGTCAGGTTAGATATAAGGAAGAAGTTCTTTACTGTGAGGGTGGTGAGGTGCTGGCACAGGATCCCCTCAGAAATGGTAATTGCTCCATCCTTGGCAGTATTCAAGGCCAGGTTGGACAGAGCCTTGGGCGATGTGGTCTAGTGTGAGGCATCCCTGCCCATGGCAGGGGGTTAGAACTGGATGATCTTAAGGTCCTTTCCAACCCAAACCGTTCTATCTTTAAAACAAATGAGAGACCAGCAATAAGATCAAACCAACCAATAGCCCATTTCACCAAAACACAAGGAAATATTTCATAGATTTGGAAAAAAAACCAAATTCTACAAAGTTTTAGTCCAGCAGTCATATTCCACTCTACGATTGACATAGCAAAGTTATTTGTCCAAATTTAGAACAAGCATTCTAGAAAAATATGAACTGACTCAAAACTAATTCAACAGCTGCAATGAACTAACTAGACAATATAGATTCTTCTATTTCCAGAGCACTTTTGAAGCAGGGAAAAGTGATGGTAGACCTGAAAAATTTAAAGCAAACATGACTTAAGAAAATCAATAGATTCATATCTTCATTGAAACCAGGACTTGCAGATCTAAAAAGAAGTTGCCTAAGAATCTAAGAACTTTAATTTGAATTTGTGGTTTTATTTCAATAATCACCTTTAAACATCAGAATTTGGGCCTCTAGACACAATTCAAGAAGGTACATAATGTATTTACTGATATTATTTACAGGTACTAGAAGTAACTGACAATTTTACAGCTGGTGAAAAAAAACAGACAGGATCAATGAAAGTTACTGAGACATTGTTTCCATCAGACATAAAATTGCAGTAAGGATATTGCATTTAACTGAGAAGATTTTATTTAAACTCAGAAGTTACACTTACATTAATGAGGATTTAGAGTATTTTCTCACTTGCTATATGGACAGGTGAAAATGGCAAAGCGTAAAGCTTCCAGCAGCTTATTATTTTATGCTACATAGAAACAATTTAGTCAACAAGTCCTAGTTAGCAAAAGCTACTTTGCCAAAATGGGAAGATAGGAAAATACCTCAGTACTTAATAGGACAGTTAGTGTAAGGCCCTTTAAGACAGTTTAAATTATCTATAAGTGGAATTAAACACATCTGAATCACTTGCCCGCAGTTTGAAATCAGATGCTTTCCCTTTCTAACAAGCTCTTACCAATTAATGTTTACTATTTTATATCTTGTTATCAATCCCTTGTCACAATTGCAAGCTCCAACAGAAATGTATCATTCAATACTACCTGCAATCACTTTAATGGGGAGTGCAAACAATCCAGATTTTGCTGGCCCATTTTTACAGTGCTTTGCTCTCTGTCTAGGGCACAAAGAGTACTTGCCTGGAAGCATCTAGAGAAATAGAACCTTAATGTATACTGAATGTAGTTACCAGTTGTGCATAGCTCAACAGAAACTCATTTTCCCTTTACTTTCAAAGTAGGTATCACACCACCAGCACAAACTGCTGTTAGCTAATCATTCCAAAGAATGTGCTATAAAGGCACCTGCCTTTCTTGAGCAGCATATTGTGCAGTTTCATAACTGACTACCTCCGATACAGGTACCATTACCCATTTGGGTTTAAGTCTGCAAACTTAATGGAAAGTCAAACAATGTTGGTCTTTGTCACTGTCTCTCATCAGAGGATACAGACTTTGAATGTTCCCCTTATGGTGATGATAATTCTCAGTCTATGATTTACAGACCATTGCTGGAATGCAAGATCATCCTAAACACTCCTGAGCTAGTCTGCAAATTTTCCTATATTGTTTTGGCTAACAGTGCACTGATAATACTGCATAATTGTCTAGGAGGATTGAGAATTACTGTGGTTGAGCTGCCCATAGAACTGTTTCAGAGCGTACACCACAAATTGCATTGTCTAGACTTACTTTCAGTGTTTTTGCCATTTAAAAACCAAAACTTCCTGCTTCTTTGTTTAAGAAAAGTAGTGTCATCTGGGTGTGTACAATTTAAAGTAAGATTGCTTGCATCCTGGATAAGAATGTGAAGAGTGAAACGCTTGGAGATCTAGTGAAACTGAGCTGCAAGAGGACTTCTAATAAGCCTATAGAGGCCAAATAAACTATCTAGAATTTTCTAACTGAACAAAGAAAGGGAAAAAATAATAATTCCTAGAAAAAGCATCTAAGTTTGCTAACGCAGGAGACTTCAGCCAGAAAAACGTTAAACTACTTCCACAGTGATATAAAACAAACTGGAAAAGAATTTACTTCATAAATGTCAGGATCGACGATTAGATTGGTTCAAGATGCGTGTGCACAATATCCTCTAGGTGCAGCTTCAGCATACTTCTGCATAACAGAAGATGCAGACACCTGAAGTGTCCACAACTAAATGAAATTACTAAATGGAATGCTGAAGAAGACTCTCCTTTTATTACTGAGAAAATGAACAGATTTTTTTCAGTGTTACTCAACGAGCACAGATAAAGACACCGTCATTCCGCACAGCCAAACGAGCCACACCGCACAGCAACCAACCAGAATAACAACGTCCAACATTCCCAGAATTTACTTGGATACTTCCCCTTCCTACCAAAAAACAACCCCAACAAACCCCAACCTTCTGTCCCAGGAGCATTTGGTATTAAAGATAAAATCTGAGATTTGCAGAGAAAATTAATAGTATGCCACGTGCTTTTTTCCAAACATAATACAAAGACATTTTTAGCTGTAGGTTCCTCAGAATCATGTTATTTGTGTTGGGGTTTTCTGTCTGAACCCCACTAATCCTCCCCACACTAGAACTGCCGCTAATCCAAGTTAACCTGCTCCAAAAGTTCACTCCTCCTAAATGTGCAGATTAAAATTCAGTGTAACAAACAGAGGCCACAGAGCAGAAATCCACAAGAAGTGACAGAACAGCCTGGAGAGCAGCTGCCTCTTGAAAACCCCAGCACTGAGGATTCTCTGAAGCTGCAGAATTTCTCATTAATGTCTGGTTTTTTGTCCCTTCAAAGTCCAAAGATCACATATTTTCAGGGCGAGACACGAAGCAGGTATTCTCCTGCTTGTCAAGACACCTTCCAGACATCACAGCTGTCTGTGTGCAGGAGCACTAGCATCTTGAGCAGGAAGGATGACTCAGATCTGCAGATACCGTTAACCCCTATATCCAGCAAATAAGAGAAGTGAAGCAAACACAGACCTATTCTAGGCTTGAACAACATATTTTTTCCTGGAGTACTCTCCTTTGAATTTGTTTCTATCATAATCTATTCTTTAAGAACATATCTTAACACTTGCAAATATCCAGACATGCACAGTTTAGTAGTCAAAAAAAATGTTAGACTGACTCCTCCGGAGGTGTAGCTTCTCCAGCCACAAACTAGATAATAAAAATCACAAGGGTGAATCTTGTGATTATGTTGCCAGAGAATATTAAACCTGTTCCAAATTAAGATCCTCAAGCAGCGGAAAGAAGCCATATTTCAGTCACTAATGCTGTTTAGTCATTAGCTTCCCCCCAAAGACATAAATGTAGAAACATGAATTTGTGCCAAACATAACAATTCTACTTTGTGACCTGAACCTTTAAGACCGAACAAAACATTAGTTGATCCTGTGAAACATGACTGTTGGCCACTTAAACGCATACACTCAGAGCCAACTACTTAAGCATCTAATATTCCTATTTGAGCACCCTTCATTTAATATGCCTTTGTATGATTTAAATCAGTTTCTACAAAAAATAATATCTCTTTGCTTATCTACCCCACTGTGTTCTTACATGTATGGAGTAAGACGACTGAATAAATGTAACATATATTGCTGTGCATTGCAGGACGTCAAGCATCCCTTTGTTACAATAATGCTACCTGTGTCTTGCCCAGATTTTTTTTACCCTCAAGTACCTCATAAACAGTTAATCCAATAAAATAGTAGTACAATAGTGAAAGATTCAATTGTTTCTAGAAGCTTCAACTATTTCATTGCCAATACATTTCTGCTTTTGTACATGAAAGGCACTGAGTAGCCTGCCAGAAACAGCTGTGAATTTGACAGGAAGGAGATGCTCCAGGAGGACTGTTTCAAATCCTAAAATGAGGGAGTAAGCAGTTTCACTTTGCAATTATTTGCTTCTAGTTCTAAACCAAGTCTCTTCCTGTTTTGCAGAGAGTTTCTCAGAATGCCTTTCCTTCTCATGGAGTCAAGGGCTCAGTTGATTTCCAGTTTCACCATCCTTAACAACCAGTGGCTTTTGGGGAAAACAAAAGCTTATTTAAACCTCTGGCTATGAGTTCTCAATCTCATAAAACTGTGGTCAGTAGCCCACACCACAGAAACAGCTTTTCTGCTTCCTTACCCTCTCTAAGTACTTGGTGACCAGGAGTCTGCTGACCCTGCTGTCTTCCTTTGCCTCTCTGCGCTCAGAGAAACGTTGGGTCAAGAAGTTAAAAAATACAAGCATTTTCTTTTTCATCATCAGCCATTGTATGCCTCTGGGATTTAAGGGACGTTGGCGACACACCATACTTCCAGTGCAGAGAAAGAGAGAAGGCAAACGTCAGAAAGAGATAAAGTGATAGAATAAAAGCCAGTAAAGTGCTTTGATGACAAAGGTTATGCAAGCGTGAAGGAACACTCTTACACTTCTCATCAGTAGGGAGGAAGGGACTTTGAAGTGCAATTTAATGGCCAAACAGAAGTCATGAACTGACGGAAAGTTTCAGCTCAGGTACAAAGTACAGCAGTGACAGAATACACACTGACAGAATATACATCTATCACCCGGGGCAATTCTGACATGCATAGAAAAGCATCTGATAAAGCAGCAGACCTTTTTCAAACATAAAGACCTGTTTAAACATAAAGACCTGTTTTAAATATGCAATTTTCATGCCTCAGAATCAGACAATGATGACTGCATACCCTAGAACCTTTCTCCAGAGAAGGCAGGCTCTGCTGTGCATTTCACACAATCATAAGCAAGAACAAACCCAGCACTGAAAAGCAGTCAATACATGCCAGATTAGCAGAATCGGGAAAAAACAAAGAAATATTGTAAATACCTTAAAAATTGATGCTAGCATGTTTTTTAAGACTCTTAAAATCAACTAGTCATGCTTTATCCTGCTTGCTCTAGAGACAAATGCACAAAATGGAGAGCATGCTGAATAATATAAAATAAATCTAAATCAGGTATCTTACTCTCTGTATTTTTCAAAACATTCAATGGGAAAACCTGTCTCTTGCTGAAACAAAAAATATTCCGCTCCTTTTTCTTTAGGATATGATTAGGCCACTGCTTGCTACCTCACATTTGCCTTCTGGGATAGCATGTTCTCTACTCCTGTGTTGTATGCATTCAACATATTCAGGCTCCCCATCCTCATGTGCTGCGTGAGCCCTTTTCCTGATCCAATGCTCCACGTGCAAAATGCAGGCAGAAGGAAACCCAAATAAACCTTATATTCCTCAGACACATCCTTACCCCCTTTCTCCGCTATATCCATGTATAATCCTGTATGCCTGAGACCATACAGACTAGAACCCAACAAACCCTAAAGCTGTCAGCAAGGCTTGTTGCACCAATGCCTACAGCACCCCTTAAGCAGTGAGGTTGTCAGAAACTGCTAATGAAATCCTTTCCCCCGTTTAATGAACACTGTAAACAGTAGATGGAAAATATCCCATGGAAGCCACTAAATCAAACACGATTTGCTTACTTAGCAACAGCAGGGCAATGAAAAGTTTTGAGTACACATACATGTACATAAATATAAATAACGGGAGAAAAAGGACATTTAAATCACCCATAAAGTTCAAGCTCTGTTCCTGTTTTCCAGGGCCTGTTTTCTAAATCTAATATTTAAATTTCAAGCCGCTAACCTTCCACAAAAGGAAACAAATCACACGCAAGAACAAACAAAACAAAACCAACCCCACCAAAAAGTCCAACAAGCTACCAACCTCAAACCCAAAGCAGGTTCTTAAAGCAATTTTGGTCTCCCATATATTTTGTTTCCTTTAACTTTATGGTTGCAGTAGATTCTTCTATCATAGGCAGGACATGTTTCTAGAAATAATGGGCTCCCTTCATAAAAATTACTTTTATTCCTAAGCAAAATTGCATAAAAATCAGATGCAGATTATAGCAACTTCTCCCCCAAATTATACCAGGAAATAATTTTGATGGATTTTTATAAATTTTTAAGTAATGTTTACTTCTGAAATGCACCAATGGTTTATGACATTGCTTTGATCTATACTCAATTTTATCTATTTTTATTGTGCTATAGAATACACCTGGTTCATATATTGACATCTTTTGATGTACTGAAGTCTTCATATAAATTTCTGTTGTGCATCATACTTAAAAAAATGGATAAACAAACATATGGAGAATATTTATATACTGTGTGCAGCAGATCACAGGTAAATTCAGTCAGCTGTTCATGAATAATAGAGAGCAAAATTCTGATTGAAAACAACTTTTTATGTTTAGACTGTATCCATCTCAACTTAACATTACTTATACCACTAACCTATGTTCTGAGCATGATGCAGTCTGTAAGTTCTCATGTATTTATACTCATTCCCTAACATATATGACTTCAAAGTTTTGCATGTGTACAACATGCACTTTCCTCTTTTCCTTCTACACAGCATAGGGACCACATCCACTGGCATTTCCATTTCCCCTCTGATGGAGGCAGAGAAAGTCTAAGTGTCAGGTATAGGTCCTAGGAGAAGAGCAGTAACAGATAAGCAGTACTTTTTCATTCCAAGTAGAGTGCATGTCTACGCTCTCATGCTGCAATGCATGGTTGCTCTTTGCAGTGTATCTACAGCCCCTTTCCTGTAGAGCAAGTAATTCCTGCCCAAAGTGCAACCACTTCAGAGGGGACCACTCCTTCATTGATTGCTGAACTTAAGCCAGAACAACATTCAGGTGAGCTGCTCATCCGAGTGTTGCAAACAGGGTTTTTTGGCAGAGGTGATTTAAAAGGTCTCTGCCTATGTCTGCTCAGTTCACACACCAGGGAAACAAAACCTTGGTGGCTGTAATCGTCTCAAACAAAACAGGACTCCTGCACTGGACTTACCCGAAACTTGAAGGGATGACAATAATGGCAGTTCTCAACACAGTGGTCATCACCAGTGCTACACAAATACCTGGAACTCAGGTGAGGATATGGGCTACGAACCTCAGAACTGTCGCAAGGACAGAAAGCAGCTCTCTGAGAAAGCTTGTAAGATTCCAAAAGAAAAGCAAAGAGCATCACGCAGCAAGAACACTCAAGAGGCTGGACCAAACTGAAATGGTGGTAGATGTGTTTGCTCCTCCATGGCACACAGGGTAATGGAGGGAGTCTAGAAGGTCTCCCAAAAGAGCATGGACGTGTCCACTGGGAGAATGCACAGCCTCTGAAAGAAGATAGGGTGTGACATAGTGGTTAAAAGATCAACACAGAACTATTAATTTAATATGTTAACTTATGGATTTATAGAAAATTCTATACATCATAAATATCATATTTACATGCGCTAAAAATAACTTAAAACAGTGAAATCTTGAACCACGTGCCATAATAAAGTTTAATACAGCTCAATAAGGGAACCAATAGCAAGGACTTTTGCATACGTTTGTGTAGTATCTTTTAAAGCAAGAAAGTTGCACAGGTTTTATCATCACATCGATGACCAGAACTTATTTTCATTTTCATTACCAAAATCTGCCGCTTCTTCCAGCCCTTTCTTGGTTAAATAATTAGTTACCATGGAAACAAATATATTTCTGGTACAGGCACCAATTTGTGACATCAACATTAATAATGTGAAGCGTCTCCTCTTTCTATAGATACATATGGACAGCAGTGACCATGAAATTCACTTTGTGTTATAAACAGCTTCACACTGTGATGACAAACAATACTAACTTTGGATAACTTTGCAAAGCTGTGCAAATAATAAGAAATTACAATTGTTTTTTATTTTAATGGAAATTGTCTTAGATTATATGGAGCAAGGGTTTCTCCTTCCTCAATTTACAGCTATTTTAACTAATTGCTTTTGAAAAGTGAATCAAAATCAAATCTACAAAGGAGGAACTGGGTGTCACCTGGACCTCCAATGATAGCAGAATACCTGGCTTTTTCATTTCAACTACTCCGTAAAACCTGTCTGGCTGGCAAAAGGACGTCATCTATAATGCCACCTCAGGAGACTTTGATTTAAGCGAGTAATTGGAGCTCTTTCATCAACTCCTCTCGCCTAAAGATATAAATGGCCCTCAGAAATACGGGGTGCAGAAGCACTCATGTCAACATTTACCCTCACAGGTATTCCTATGCAAATAAATGCATGTTACTAGATGTAGGAGAGCTACTCCCATGAGTAAGGATGTGCAAGCCTACCCTTTAATTAGAACACAGCTTCCTGTCATTTAAAAACTATTTCATATGCAGATACAGTAAGAGACATCTAAATGAAATCATTTATTCCTGCAATTATTTCAACATGAAAAGGAATGTCAAAGTATGAAACTGTGACTGAAAACTGACGTGGCTTTAAGGTTGTAAATACTACCCTGTATTTTCAGATTCGTAACTGCATAAATACAGCACTTGATTTACTTTTTTTTTGCAAGGGAAGGGAGAGAAATAACAATTGGGAAGGTATGAAAGGATGGCAAAGAAGAGGAATAATTGTATTTTGGATAAATTTTGCATAAGATCTCTTTAAAATATTTAAAGCCTCACAATTCTGGGTAGTTTTCTCAGGCTTACCATTTCTACCTTCCAAATACTCGGGTTTACATTAGCTTGAATTATCAATTCATTTAGAGTATTTTTCTTGTAACCCAAGTAAATGGATAAACTGGGAAAAGAAGAGTGGAAAGAAAAAAGAAGTCAACAAGAATTTTTTCAAATAGCACAAGTCCTACAGTTTCTTCAGCATACTTCTTCAGAAGCTAAGAAAGCAGAGTCCTCTAGAGGAACTGGAGACAGAGGAAACGCTGTATGTAACCCACAGTGATACAAAAACAAGATCAATGTGGGCATGGACTGGAGATCCATGTTTATTCTATGCCATCATGTACATCCCAACATATTAGGCACCCTCAGCTGCTGATACCCACAAGCTCATTAATGAAAAGGATCATGGATGACACACACTTCATTAAGGCCCCCTTTTTTCCTCTTTGTTACAGTTGTCAATAGATACAAATCTGCCTTCCCTTCTACTCTAGGCATGAAGCATGCATTGTACAACACATCCATATACTCAAACCTATATATACCGTGCTTCAAGGAACCTTGCTGTAAGGGCCCCCAGCCTTCTGTGAAAGAGTAAAGGCAACAACACTCACCCACACCTCATTATCTCTGCCATTTCCTTTCTGAAAGAGAGGATCATAAACTGGGTAACCAACTATTAAGACAGCTCAAGCATCCCATGCCACTGCATTTGAAAGAAGAGACCTGCAAGTTGCCTTAGGCAGAGTGGCAAGAACACGCCAGGCTGCCAGCACAACAGTAAAACAAGCAGAGATACACAACACACAATAAAACCCAGAGATACATCAATACACAGAATATCAACACTTGCACTTCATCTTAACCAGTAGGAAAAAGTCTTCTAACACAGACTGTCACACAAGAGTTGGGAAATGTCAACTGTTTTCTTTACGTGGTTTGAGTAATTATGCAGCTGTGGGGCCTGCAAATTAAAAGACAACAGAAATTAAAACTGCTAAAATATTGGACACAGTAAAACATTTCACAGAATCCCAGACTGCTTTGGGCTGGAAGGGACCTTAAAGCTCATCCAGTTCCAATCCCCTGCCATGGGCAGGGACACCTTCCACTAGAGCAGGTTGCTCTAAGCCCCTGTGTCCAACCTGCCCTTGACTGTCTACCCAGACAAACCCATAATTAAACTTTCAAATCATGACTGATGTTTGCAGCACAGTACATTATATTGGTTATAACTCCTTCAGTAATCAGCCATCAATTAAGAAAGATTAGATGTGCAAAATAGTTCATACTAGCAATGACTTCACACATGGTATATGGTTGCAAATAAGCAAGCTCAATAAATTTTTGTTCTTTAACACCAAGTTACCAATATTCAGTTGAAGCCCATTTTACTTTTCCATGTGATCCTCACCCTGAAATGTGACCATCAGGCTTCACCAGGGTCATTATTTCAGTGGCTCTCTCAATCATTTGATTACACTCACAGTGTAACTGCATTCAAATTGCCACCAGAGTAAGCTGTTAACGGGGTAGTAATATCACAGGTGACTACCTACCCATGCCCTGATGTCTCTCTCAGACCTGCAACCTAACAGAATGAAGGTTTTTAGAGATACTACAAAAATATCTTTAACTATTCACCAGGAACTGTCTCTAGCTGTTGCAAGAAGAGCATTTTAGCTTTTTTGCCTTCTTTTCTAAGCAAGGACGGCTGACACAATCACACAGTGAAGTGCAAATTGGCAGTTTAAGCACCCATCTCACTGCTGGATGTCAGTCATACTTGATAACTATTGAGCTGACTGACCAATTATAACCACTATGACAAAAGCACAGCAGCTTCACAGACCATTAAACTCCTGATTGTGTGTGTGTGTGTCTGTAAGGGACAGAGAATTAGAAGGGTGATAGAGATATTATAATACCAAAATTGGTGTGCCCTGCCACAGTAAAGCTTCCATGTCAAGCGAATCAGTCTTTCTTCAACCAATCAATGAGTACTTAACTGGAATTATTTATGATGTTTGTTTTCTATCATTCAGCTAGAACATGAGAAGGGTTTGAGAATGCTGTGTAAGAAGGGGCAATTGGAGGTGGGAGGAAATGTATGAGCCTGTTAACACTTCAGGAGAGCTCAGGAAGTAAAGAATATGGTGCTGAAGTGTAAGAGACTAACAGGAAAACTACAGGAAGCCCAGGTCCATAAGTTCTCCTTAGGCACAAATCAATTTTGTCATCATCCGCCCGCCAAGCACTCTAAGATGTCTGACAGCTAGTTTCTTCTCAAAGAGAAAACTCTCTACAGAACCACATTCAAAGCAGTGGTTTCAAAACTAAATAATCCAATAAAAATATGTTGATAAAAGATACAGACATATGCCCCCATTATCTGTCACATGCCTGTCTCATTGTTTCAATATTCACCACCTATCACTCCATACCATGCTCTTCTAATCATAGAAGCATAGAAAAGATGATGAATTATCATCAGCCTCAGAGAATGACCAAGTTCCATGGGCAGCAAAACAATTTTTCCCCTTAGGAATTGATGTAATAAAGAGAGAATATGTTCAAGGACTTCTGAAATGTATAGAGAGTACATACAGTAAGAAGGACAGAAGGCAGGAGCAAATTCAAGCTCAGCAGTCAGAGTAGATGCTGGTATTTTAGAGGCTGAAAAGCCACTCACCTACAAGACTCAATTCCTGATCATCTCTCCTTTTTCCTCCACCTTGTTTATCGTCAATGAATTTGCATTTATATGAGGAAAGCAATGTTGATGACAATGAAAATGTAACTACTGAGGAAGACACAGCAAGAACACTCATGCTAATGGATTAGCATCTCATTGATCAAGTGGCTTGGATATCTCAGAACAAAGATTCATTCCAAAAGAGCCAGTGTCTGGGGATGTCATTCACAGGACGCTGTGGATGAGCAAATTGATACTGAGGTTTTGTAGGGAACAGTCTTTGGAAGTTGGAGCCCTAAGAAAGCACTGGCACGATGAGTAATGAAACGATGATCAGGTAATAGGGAAGCTGAAGAAGGTGGAACAAGACTGAACATGATAATGCTGCTGGAGACATTGGGCCAGTGACCAGGCAGACAAATGGTACCTCTCCACTTGTTTACCCTCAACTTTTCCCTCTGCTCACTAGCAGCCATGCTGCCGCACCATGTGAAGGATACCAGACAGCCCTTCCAATAGTGCTTTACCCCAGGGAAAACAAAACACAAAAACCCCAAAAGCTCCCCCTACACACACACAGAGCAGATGGAGAGGTGTGAACAGACCTCTCAGCATGTGCTTGGGCCTCTACACCAATCTATTTCTCAATACCCTTGTGTGTGGGAGCTCCTTTTTACACCACTTTGGTAGAATTTCTCAGAAACTCCACAGTTTGCATTTAGGCTGCAGTGACGATATGCCCCACAATGACTTCATGTCCATGTTGGATTAAGCTAGTTAAGAAGGAACAAAGTGGGGCAAATTTCTTTGGCAGGAATTTAGGTCAAGTTCAATTCTACCAAGGGTGCTCGGTACTCGTGTGTGAAATATTTACACGTGGATGAGGTGTATTTTGACACGCAGAGAACTAGACACAGGCAAATATCTATGATCTGCCATCTTAAGTGGAGGAATAATAATTCCATTTCCTTTTGGACTACAGTCTGTTTGACAGCTCAAGTCTAGAATCCACAACACTGACACTAAGTCGAACTGTCACTGACATTTCTCTGTCTGAGAAATCCTGAATCTCACAGGTAAACTGTGAAGTCTGAGAAGTGGGGAGTGAAAGTGTGAGGCTCATAACTGTGACAGTAGACAAACTCTAAAGAATCACTTTGCATGACCTCTGCTTTCTTATGACTGGGGGCAGGATAAAACTGGGAAAAGAGGAAGGAATAAAAAAAATCCACGGGACTTCTTGCAGACGGAAGAAACATATGCTCTACTAGTAAAACAAAAATTACTCATATGTGGTAGACTAGATGAACCAGACATTATTTAAAGTGAAATATACCCTTTGCATCTAGATAAAGAATGCAAGAAATACATTCATGTTGTCATTTTTATTCACTGTTGAGCAGGCGAGAAGGAAAATACAAATCCAAATTTCTCAGCTGATTTTTCTTTTGTACTTTTAGAGAAGGAGAATGTACGGTGGTTTTCTTACAGCCAAAAGAAGAACCAAGACCTCCTGCGCTCTATAATTACAAGTTATTGATTTGACGTGTTTGTATCCTGGCAGTATATTTAATGCTGTTAACATTTACACAGACAGATACATCTCATTAAGATGACACTCACATTCTGAATATTCCTTTTCCCCAAAAAGAAAGAAAAAAAAAGCTCTTCTCTAATATAGGAAAATTTTAGCACTTCAAAAGAGCTAACAAATGTGACTCATGAACACCACAAGCCTAGAAGATAAATCACATGCCCTCTCAGAGCAAAAGTAAAGCTGAAGTTCCTCAGCAAAACAGAAGCACAAAAGCACATCTTATCTGTGTGACTCTTTATCACCTCATTTATACAGAGTCTGCCAGACACAAAATAGCTTCCACTAAAAGGAGAAGGGCTCAAGATATTTACTGGAAGCATTAAGGACCAGCACTCCAGGAGATATCTTTTGTCAAGTCAATTAATCCACTAAGAAAACAGGTAAAACTTTCAGGAGAACACAGCAAATCAGTAACTGGATTAAAAAGTCTTTATTTTGAGCTATTTATAAGCATAAATTTGTGCATTATATAAAACCAGGGAGTATGCCCAAAGGCATTAGCTAATACTTCATGAAACACACCTGTATTTTGTACTGGTTTAGGAACTTACACCTGAAAATATCCAGAAGATGTTCACAAAAGAAGAAAAGGGTTTACTAACCTTTTTGAAAATATAAATTAGGCATAAAACCACACAGGAAAAAATTAAATAAATCAAAGGCTTGCAACAGGATGGTCAAAGGATTAGGAACAGATTTTTACCTTGAGTTTTTGATTAGCTATGCTTAAAATTGAGTATTTGTTGTATAGCATTGAATAAGATTCTGAAGCAGCTACACCTGGTTTAAATATCAGGGAAGTCTGATGGGAATATAATACCTCCGAACACTGTATTGTCTAGGTTTGAATTCATAATCTCTTACTCCAAAAGGACAAGAGATGACATGCTCAACTTAAGACACACAAAATACCAGATGAACACAAGAAAATATTAAACACTTGTTTTCTGTGAAAGGGTGGTCAAACACTGGAGCAGGCTTCCCAGAGAGAGATTCAAAACCCTAGTGGGCACAGTCATAGGCAACGCACTCCGTCTGACCCTGCCTGAACAAGGCGCTTGGACTTGGTGATCTTAGGAGGTCTTTTCCAACCTTAGCATCTCTGTGAAAGTTGTGATGAAGCAGACATCAGTCATCTGTTTACCATCTCTGATATTTTGGGGCCTTAACCAATATACGGTATACATAATATGATGAATTTAGCATCATGAATACAACCTGACTGCAGTTTTCCCAAATTCCCAAGTGCCGGAACTTCCCAGTGTTGAATTCACTTAAACAGTAAACAAAGCAAAACCTCACCCCCATCCCAGACTGCACAAAGTTGTTCCAAGAACTTAATATTCTTCAATAACTTATGCTCCTCAGCCTTCTGAAATCTACCCTGGATCTCTGAGCTTTACCCCAAATCTGCAGAGACATTTAGGGCCAATTTTGTAATCCTGTTTTGCAAAGAACACACTTTGGATTTGCATAATCTTGTCCAAGTAATCTGCTACTTCATACTAAAGATTCTGTATGCAGTGTCTGTACCTGAGTTAGCTTTCCACAATCACCCAACCTTGAATTTTAAAGCCAGTTTATTCATGTAAGCAGTCTTACAACACACATTTTACAGGGGAGAGCTGTCAGGCATGGAGGAGCTGAGTAACAAGCTAAATCAGCAGTACAAATAGGAGCAGTAGAACTACCTTCTCCAACACTTAAAATAATCGCATGATGGATGAGGAATAGAGAGGCATATTTTCCTTTAGAAGCCATGGAAGGTATCAGAAAAGAAAACCAAATTTCTCTACTGATCAACAGAAGTACCCCAATTTCAGGATCCTCACAGAGCTATTCCCCTGTCCTTCAGCATAACCTAAAGACCATCTGTAAAGTAGAGGAAAAAATTCAGGCTCATTAAATTCTTGGCCAGAATGGAAATACCTGTGGTGAGTGACACTGGAGGAAGAACTTGAACTGGTGACCCCACATGAGCAGACATATACTTTACCAATTCCCGGAGTTAGACTTGACAGTGTGACTCTTCCTGCTCTTTCCGCAGAAGCAACCAAGAACTTTAACTTACAAATACACCTATCTTAATACTTACAGGGTATCTCTCACTTCGATATGTCTGTACTCAAAGGTATTAAACAAAATACAAAACTATGCTTGCAAGATCAGCGTCTAAGTGACTAGACTCAGTATTTAATTTAGATTAACTTCAAGGAGCTAAGGTCACAAAGGGTAGCAAAAGTCTCTTAGCGTTTTCCAGAGCTAGAGCACTGTATGCAGAGATTCTGCTGGGCTGCCAAGCTGTAGAGCCAATCTGCATTATTAGTTGTTGATAAAGAGTGACGTTTTGTGTTCAGGAAGCATATGACAGGAGCTGCCATGCACCCTGTCACACTGCAGAGACTACAACTGCTGATAATGCTGGAAAAAATGGTGTTGAAGCTGTTCCCAGGCACACACATACACACACCAGGTCTTTATAATAAGAACTATCTGTTAGTGGTATCAAAATTTTAAGATCTGGATATTTTATTCATTGAAGAAAAGGTTAAAATAGAAACTGCTCAAGATGCTATACACTTCACTTTACTTGCAAATACTACACCAATGTCTTTTCTAGCTCCCGTGGAAACAAGCTGTGTATCTTGAAATGATATTTGGTACTGGACAGAAACACACATTGGATAGAATATACACATAATTATATACAAGGAATATTTGCAACTGTTTTGGCTTACAACTAGCTACATACAAATGACAAGTCCAGTTCTCTGAAACATGGCACCATACAGAAAACAAACCCACACAATAGCTCAGGAAGTACAGACTTCATATTTCAGCCTCTTATTTTCACTATCAGCTCAACACAATGGAGAACTTCCTGTATTAAAACACAAAAATCTGATTCCAAGTCATCTGCAATCCAAGCTGACTTGAGTACTGCAGGATGGCTCTGAGTTTCAAGCCAGAGCACTCACCCAGTGTCTCATATGGGTTTACTTTTTCACAGGCTGCTCATGTAATATTTCAGTAGAATTAATTATCCTGAGAACACAAATGTTCTGAAATAATGGCTGAGAAGCTGTGATCCATCCTTTATATTATGGAGCCTGCCTACAGCTGGGCGCTTAAGAATCACCAGCCCCATATGACCAGTGACTTACTCTTTAAAATTCACCTGAAATTCCACATGGAAGACAGGCTTAAGGAAAGCTTACGCTTCCAACAGGCAACTAACAGTAAGTCTACATCATGCACCTCTGCCAAGACCAGATGAAATCTAGGTAGCTCATTTCTCTGGACTACAAAACCTTTAGTTTATTAGAAGCATACTGGATTCTCCCCCATGTGACCTATTTTATGAGTTTTTATCAGTACTGAGGAAGCCTCTAAATTAAGTAGCAACCTTAATGCTGCCATTTATTAGCATGCAAGATTTATTCCTACACAATTTATTTCTTTATTTTCAATATACAATTTAGTATATGTTGCTGTGAAAAGCTTTTAAAGAATCCAATGAATCTTTTACAACAGGCTATGCAACCTCGAAGAGCTCATATTAAAACCTGATTGTTATAAGCGCAAAGTGAATTAACACGGTAAAGTTCTGTGTACTACATTAAGTTAAAGAATATTTGACAGATGTGTATTTATAGCAGAATTACACAGACATACAAATTCGTTGCACAATAAAACGTCTATGCATTCAGTACAGTGCTATTCTATTCCATTCATGTAATGATTTGTAGTTTCTAAAAGTTGTTAGGCATTCTAAAAGCCAAAGTATGAATGGGATTACAATCTACCCTAAAATTTACTGCTTTCAGTAAAGTAGCAGAGCACTCAGGCTTTGAAATCATGTACTGCAAAGGCTGTTTATTCCGCACATAAAGTCCTTCAGGATATTGTACGGACGAAGATATAAGAGCTGCAGCAGAACAGACTGCTAAAGAGCTCCAATATTAATTTATTATCTTCCAAAGTTGTGTTCAGAGAGCATAGAGAATGGAATGAAATAAAATAAATGAAGGATTGGTTTTTAACCAGTAACCAGTTGGCCATTCTGCAGTTTAGA
Source organism: Pezoporus flaviventris (assembly GCF_033815535.1). NCBI lineage: Eukaryota > Metazoa > Chordata > Aves > Psittaciformes > Psittacidae > Pezoporus > Pezoporus flaviventris. The sequence continues at coordinate 17,992,450 of NW_026892553.1, read as the reverse complement.
GTATTTTAAGGCTGCAAGTTATGTGAATGGAAGATGAATGTGAACAAATAGATTTATAAAGCAGATATTTTAATACATATCATTAAGGCTATTTCTTTTCTCTACGCTTACATATATGAAAGAGGGTAAAAGCAAGAAGAAGAGCTGTAAGGCGAAGATACTGGAACAAGAAAAGGGAACAGGAAAAGCAGCTTTTAAAAGATTTTTTTCCCCTCCATTAAACATTCTGAAATACTATGGATTTCCTTCCCTTCCCAAATTTAATGATTATCAAGAAGCCATGTTCTTGCTTCCACCTACTGCTTCTTCTATGTATTTCTTGAATCATGAGCGGCACAAGAGTACTAATCCTGCATTCACAATGGTGGTGTACCTGCCCCAAATATCTGAGAATATAGGTCCTGAAAACCAAATGTCCATTCCCAAAAGTTCTTTTAAAAGGAGCAGAATTAATTTTTATCTACTGATGTGGAAGCATCCATAAAGCTTTGTATTTATGACTTCTAACACCGCAAAATAGCAACCCGAATATCCTTTTAATTGTGGAGCACTTGAATTAATATGCATTACACTTAGACATGTTTATAATCATTTCTTCTATCCTGAAAACTCCCATAGCAGATGACCTTACATATGGTACTATTTCTGTGTAGGTGTTCTGTATTTAAAGCTGGAAGGTGAGAGAAGAGGAGGAGGAGGTAGAGGCGTGTCCTGTCTCATTTCAACTCCAATTACGAAGCAACCTGATCACATAAGCTTTCAGTAACCAGATGCCATTTCCTAGGGACTAAAAAGCAAAAGCTGAGAGGCAAGGGACTTGCCCAAAGAAACAGAACTCTATATCTAGAGTGACACCTATCTAGAGTGATGACCTAAAACTCAAGCTCTGTATTTTAGCCAGAAGAAAGTTGTTCTCTCTGAAAATTAATGATGATTAGTTCTAAATGAAGCACAGTTTTCACTGGGTGATTTTCCATACCCTGCAGCCATGAACACTAACGAGACACAAAATGATATTAAGAATGCTGCTGGCTTCCGTAATGTGGGCATCTGTGTGTCAGGAACTGAACTGACAAGCCAAATCTTACTATGTATTTCACTGAGAAGGCCAAAAGAAATCTTTGTGCAGGCAAATATCTGGTTGGAATCCATGATCTCTCCCGTAAACATCTTCAGACCTCTCAGAATCTAAATAATAAAGTTTTATTGCTTTGCAATGGCAACACCTTAATCCTTTAATAAAAAGCTGCTTCACAACATGAACTTTATATTGGAGATGTACTTCCAGTATATTGAAAGGAGTCCATAATATATCATATCTACTATGAACCCGAACCAACAAGCCTGCATATTCAGAGGTAGTGCATAACTAAGTAATAACCCTTCGTAACCCCTGCCTCCACTGAAAGTTTCATTGGTTTAGTTTGGGGGGTGTTTGTTTGGTGCTGGGGTTTTGCTTGTTGTTGCTGTTGGGTTGTCTGGGTTTGTTTTTTTACTTATTTTTAAAGAGATCATATCTCTTTCGGTAATTCCTATGCAGCTGATATCTTCTGGGCCAAAGGAAGCTTATGGAGCATCTGTTGCTTCTGTGCATACAGTAAAGGAAATGCATGAAGAGAAGACTAGAAACTTTGAAGTTGCAGGGATAAATATCTGGGAGCAGACACAGTAGCTATCTCCAGAATTGAGGCACAAATGTCTTGCATTACATGCACTGAGATTCCTGTACTGGACACGTCAACTACAGGAGTATTTTTGCTAGTATGCGACATTGCTAATTTCAAGATTCACCACGTCAAGCCATGACAATCTTCCTTTCCTTGCAGGAAACTGGGCCAAGCTACAGTATTAAGAACAGCCTGTTCAGCCACAGAATATTTCTCTATGTCAAAGCATCCAAGGTAAAAAGACAGGAAAACTTTTCCCTACTAGAGAGAGATTTTCTCTTTTTTTTTTTCAGCAACATAAGACCAACTCCGGATGCTAAAAAGAAACTGACTTCAAGAAGAAGACTGCAAGAGAAGTGCCATCAAAAGCCAGTTTGATGGGACAGGCTGCTTGTTTCTTACTAACATGCAGCTCCATTCCGGTCAGAAGTAGCACAGATGCTTCGAGCAGTTACATTCACGGAGACTTTTTCTGAAAGTAATAATTACTTGCCAGCACACTGTTCCTTCTTTGAAGTACACAGAAGCCCTGAAAATGTTTGTACAGATACAATATGGGAAGTTCTCAACAAGAGAAGCCAGTTTGTACCAAACAAGTGCCATGTGCCGTGGTAAGAACTGACTGATTCCTGTGGCTATGCTGCATAAATTATGAGCACAGTAGTCAGTTAAAAACCCAGTACAAACAAGCACTAATTGCACCAGGAATATTGCACCACAACTGACAAATCAGATCTCTTCATCGAGGATTTACAAACTACTATAAAAATCAAAGTTTATTATTTAGCTCATTCAGAATTATATCAAGCTGTTGTCGTGGTATACCAGGGGTACAGAATTCAGAAGCTCAATATTTGCCACTGACTGTATCAAGAAATACAAATAATTAAGTGTTTTTCTAACAGCCTTTCTGGCTGATCCGTAGAGAAAACTTGTGTGAAAACTGCCTGCTGAGTTGTCCAGATCATTCTGAAATACATGCCAACTTCTACTGCAACAACAAAAAAAGAAATCCAGTGAGCAAGGTTCCCTTAGCAACCAGCAAAATATTATCTACGTCATTCATATTAACATTATTTACAGTACCCTATAACTAAGAGATACCAATTCACAAAGAGCATACACATTCCTCATTACACAACTCGTTAGCTTTGAAAATTCAGTGATGCTTTTAAGTCCTAACATTTCCATTTAGTTCTTCCCTGCAAGAACTATATCCTGCTGTTCTGTGCCAAGCTAAATCTCCTTTCTGTTTCCGAGCGCAGTTCTGTTTCACAATGACTGTAAACTCGGTTCAAAAGCAGGACTGACATGAATGAATCTTTTTTGATACTGAACATGCTCTGCATACAGGTGTGGTATCCTCACCACACTGAAAGCAGAGCTACATTCAGGTGGACAGCTGTTTGGAAGATTTCTTTACAAACTAATTTAGTAACCTGAAAGTCCTCTTTGCTCTAAGGTACGGCCCCAAAGGATTTGTGGCATTACCTCTGCCGTGCCTTGCAAAGGTTATCATTCAGTTTGGTGGGAGAGAGATTTCACCAGTATCCTGTAGCCATTATAAGAAGCAGTAATGACTTACCAGTGTTTATAACTGAGGCTGCTCAGAAGAAACTTAAGTTTCCCATCTGTGGTTTTAGACACTTCGTGTACCATCACATCAATATTGAAAACGATTACTTCCATTCCCTGCACAAGTTATTCACAGTAGTGAAGTAGACAAACATGTAAGCAAAAATTTATAACACCCAATACTAAAGATGAACTACCACTAAGAAATTACACAGTGTTAGTCAGAGATAACAACTGTTTACAGCTGTGCATTTAGACTGGAAAATGTTGGAGAGTTTTGAGTTCAGAGGAAAAAACATACACTCAAATTTCACTTCAAAAAACCAATTCCCCTCCCTTAACCAGAATATTAGATCAAATAATGCTTCCATCATTTCAAATGCCCCGTTCTCAAGGTACCAGAGCCATGACTTATAGCACAGAGCTATTTCCGCTTGACTTCTGGTTATTTCAGAAATGGACATGTAGGAAAACATGGGAAGGAAGGAAGAACTGAAGAAACCTCTTACTAATTTCCAAAACTGAAAGACGTGCTGACTTCTGGGTGTAAGTTCAAGGTTTGAAATGATGTTCTAAATTTTCCAAACACTTTCACCTATCACTTCCCCTTGTCATAATGGGAATAAACACATAATGTTTAAATGAAATGTAAAATTACAACTTAAGCAACACGAGCCTACAGTGATTTCCTACATTATTACAAACTGCATGCAAATCACAAATATCAGCATACTGACTCCATTAGTTAACAACAGAACACTGGTAACATAAGGGTTATAAACACTGAACTTCAAAAGAGTGGAAAAATATGCTAATCGTGTGTTCTTACTGAACAATTAAAATCAGAATCAGGATGACACTAAGATCTAAAATCCATACATAGAGAACAATTAACCAAAGCCTCAATTAATATACTGTGAGATTCTCTTACTAAGGGTCATTTCAGACGCATATATGATTTTATAAATAGGATGAAGAAATGTAAAAACGAGCATGGCTCTTCAAGCATCTTTTTCATGAAAGTGCATTTTCTTAATGATTAGAATTTTATTTATAACCAATACAAGACATCCGTGTGATTACATCTGCTGCTTAGCTGTTCTTCACTACTGAGGATAAAAAAATGTTCTCCTTCATGCACTTGGAAAATATGAGTTTAAAGAGAGAGGAGGAGACTAAAGTGTTCAGCAGCAGATACGTAGGCGTTTGCTGAAACTCCGCCAAGACATACGACTTTCCTGATCAAAGAGGATAAAACTGAGTTTGGGGGGAAAGAATTGTTGTTAATGAGACTAACAAAGAGCGACACCTACTAGGAAGAATCAATAGCCCAGGGCACTAGCTCGTCAGACCCAGAACAACTAGAGTGAACATCAGCTCCCCTTTGCTAAGGCTGTATTCTGACTGCACGTGAGGAACGTTCATTGCTCTCCAGATCAGCTGCAGGGAACCAAGTCATTTTATTATCATAAAAAGCAAATGGGAAACCAACTTTCCTCTACTTCATGTATCAGCTAGATGCCCATTCCAATTACAACATACCACACTAGAGAAAGAACACAGTTTTTCTGGTAGAAAACTCTAGATCAATAATGCCTAGCGAGACTTGCTTCATAAGCAACGCAAGAACACATTTTTTACGAGAGGCATCATTAGGACTAATTCACCTCACTGGAGGTGAATGAAAACAGGTCAGGTTTCTTTGCGCATTCTCTCAAAAATGATATTATTTTCTCATTTAAATCAATTCAAAAGAAAGAGCTAAAATAATCCTCATATTTAGAATAACTCCTTTTCTTAAATAGGCAAATGACATAGGAAGGTAAGTCACATACTTTTAACAGCTCTTTAAAACAACTTGGCTGCTCAAAAACAGACTGAGCTGTTCTCAGTAGTCATAACCAGTTCTTTCAAAAGGCACTGAAAAATAAATGGTTAAGCACTACTTAAAACAAAACCCCACAAACCAACAAAACCCCAGGAAACAACAAGAACAAATATTGCTCAATGTCTCTGCATCTGTTTGTCACTAAATGGCATTATAAAATAGAGTCCAGGCTTCTCTGATTTTATGAAATCTGGCTTAATATTTTTCTAACAGCCCTAGGTTACCTATATGCTTTTACACAGTCTTTTTTTTTACAACAGCATTTCTTTCTCCAGTGTAAATGCTGATTTCACACCTGACATAGTGCGTTTAAAATAATGCAGTAAAAGAACTAGAAGGGAGTCTGTCCAGATCCTGTTCCCATTTGGTTTCCTTCACTGGTACTTTACACATCCTAACACATCTACCTGTGGGTTTTTTGGTGTTCTGGCCCTTTTTTTGTTAGCTTGTTTTTGGGTTTGACACATTTGTTAAACACATCCCTCTCATCAACATATAGATCAGAGAACATCTCATGACCCCTAAATTCCTACAAATCCTAATGCCACAAGACAAGTTTCAAGGTGCACTTCAGTACAATTCTAAGGAGGTGACAAAAAAAGCAAAGAGGGATAGAAAAGGTGTGAACTTCATATTTCTACTGCCAATCCTGAATTAAATAGTGTTGCAAACCTGCCCCAATGTCCTTCTCTCTGCTTTAATAAATTTAAATTCAAACCAAAAAAGAACCACATTGGTTGAACTTGAAAGGTTATATGGAGGAAATTTCAATATCCCTTCCCCCTACATAGTACAAATGAATGAATAAATAAATTTAAAGATCAAATACTCCAACTTACAAACTTAGTATCTTTGGGGGAGAGTAAAGTTATTTTTAGTTACTTTGGGGAACAAAAGATTGATTTGTCTTTTCTAGGTAACCTCAGCATCCTTAAAGCTTAGCACAGACAGATTAGCAGCAGTGCAAACAGTCGTCTCTATCAAACAAACCCAGTGATGTGTTTCTACTTAGACTTTTTGCCTAGACCAACCTCGTATGTGTAGGGATTCACTTACACTTGCACTACACGGATACACCGGTAGCTCTTTCAGCTTCTGTGTTTAGCCTTGTCCTTCAAATACAAGTTAAAGGGGCAGATTTACAATCTGAAAAACAAGGTGCTTGAACACTAACAGCTTTGGTGGAGCAGACCCAGAAGGCTTGCAATAACTCTGCACATGCTTTCATACAGTTATTGGATATCCCTTCTTGAGAGGAATGCTTGACAAGGGACATAGCATGTGTTTCCACTCCCTTCAGCAATTTGATATAAGGTTTGCTAGAAACCACAGCAAAGGCAATATGAGTCTATTTATCAGCTGTGCAGTGTTCTTATTTTGAGCAAGCAGCTAGGTGATCCTTTACATAGTATGACCACTCCATGACACTCCCAGGCATCTTTTAATAGACAATAGTAACATTACACATGAATCAAAAGTTAACAGAATATAATCATATTGACCTAAAGGTGCAGAATTCACCAACAACAGGAATAAGAAAAATGACATATAAACAGAAGGTCCACTTTCTACATGCTTAGTTAAACCTGGCTTTAACAGAAAGTTAATCACAAAATCACTTAGGTCACAAAAAAGACGCAGACAAATACAGACCATCCATGGCTAAGTATCCCAAAACATACATTAACCTGAACAATTTACATCAAGTATAAATGAAAACCTAATGCTTCACAGCTTAAGTGACCTCCAAATATTGAATCTGTACCAGAGAAAGAGAGCACATGCTGCATTATAACTCAGTAAGTATATGTCTTTTAACTCCTATGTATGTCAAGTATCAAAGTAACAGCAGATCACAGTACGGGCATGTAACATTAAAATGATGCACACCACATGCACATAGTCCTTTCCTGTAGGCTTTCAATATTTTTACATCCCCCGAGGCAGAGATTCATGGGTGTGATTCCGTATAAACAACCACTACTAAAACCATAGGGAAATCACCAAATCATCCGACAAAATGTAGAATGGAGAAACCACAGAGGGAAACCAAGCTGCATTCCCAGACTCGCACAAGGAGCCATGTATTATTGTCTGCCATGTACCAAGTGAATTATACTTCTTGAATCTAACCAAGCTTGATACGTGTCGCCCTGACCCTTCTCTCTGATTCATTTACATTGTGTTCCTTAGCAGTATGAACAACCTGAAGCCACCATGTCTTTGGTTTGCTTCATTGCCTATACCAACACGTAATCAATATTTCTTGGAAGTCCAGATGACTTAGATAACCTTGAGGAAAACAGACTGACAAAACAGGACCCCCCCCCCCCCCCCAAAATAATCACCGTGACACAGCCTTATTTTTAAACATAAACTTCTAATAAGTGTATGCATTATGGCAAACACTCATCTTGTTCTCTGAAAGCTATTTTTAGGGAGCACATTTGCATTCAGGCTGAAATTCTGCAGAACCTGAACATGCTGCAATTGAGAAAATTAATTAAAGCAAAAAGAAATGGAGCCTCAGAAATACTGCCTCAGCCCCTGTAATGACAACAAAATGGTTGAAAGATGTTGCAAGCTGTATCTGATCCAGTTTGAATTTATTGGCAGAATCTTTCAGCCAAGAGACTAAGCCACTTCCGAATATAGAATTAAATGGTTGGGTTTATTTAATATCCACATAATACTACTTTGAAAAGAAATCCTTTATTCTATTGCCGCTAGAACAAGAGAAATGCAGATTTTTCTCTACTGCCTGTCAAGTGAAGTCCCTTCTTCTTTTTTCTTATGTACATGTGCTGTGTGAAATTCAGCAATTTCATTTCACAGAGTGTCTTTGGCATTAGCCACAGTGTAATGTAACTGGAACTACTGAAGTTCATCTGATTTCACACCTAACCCATGCAGCCTCAGAAACTGCACATTCCTTCAATGAAAAGAAACATAAATTGCCAAAGTTTTTCTGGGGAAGAAATTCATATTCCTTGAGTTTTCTCAGAGACAAGCTTGCCAATGAACACAAAATGTGCTTATGCTTTGTCATACGATGTCTACAAGGAACCACAAGATTTCTGGGTCAACGTTTTTTTGCTGGTGTTTTGGGTTGTTTTTTCCCCCCTCAGAAAACATTGTATAATGGTGACATTTAAAAACTCACACTTCATGCACAACTTCTGTCTCAATATTGTGGAAAATTAATGCAAGACTTTCATAACCGGAATGAAATTTTTCCATCCTTCAACTACGTGAACATTTCTGTCCACCTTAATTTCTGCCACCAAATGTAAAGCAACATATTTGGAGGAGATTATGCAGGAATAGTTACTAAAGAACTTTTATGTTCTCACAGCTTCATCTAGATGTTCTTTTAATGTTCTCACAGCTTCATCTAGAGCACCATTGCACTCTGGATTTTATGATCCCAGTCTCACGTCCCTACTATCCTGCTGCCCCAAATCCTAAGCTTTGATCACTTTCCAGTCATCTTCAGCTCTAATGATGCATTTATTGCCCCTCCTGTTGAAGTCCTCTGGCTACATACCTCATCCTAAAAGACAGAACCCAGCAGTGGTTCAATCTTTGCGCTAGGTGCTGCACAGCATGCAGCAAAAGAAGCACAGAAGCTGAAAGCTTCATCCCACCTAGCCAGTAAATAGCTCATCCTTTCTCAGCTGTTTATGGAGCCTGACCACATACAGCCTCTTACCTTCAAGCATGGGCTTAACAAAGAGACAGCCCTCAAATAATTCTCATTTATTTCAGGGTAAATGTTCTGCATAGTCTGGGATCATAAAACCGGAATAGTGATGGAAAAAAAGAGAGGTTATGGCAGAAAGCTGGAATAAACAACTGTACACAGCTCATCTTTTGTTCATTAAGGACTATCCTACAGTGTGCTTCTAGAAACACAAGAGCAGTGCTGTAATGAATTCTACCACAGTAATTTCAGCTGCTGAAGGATCTTTGGAAAGTAGTTTGGGGCAGGGGAGGTGAAGCCCCAGAAGACACTCATCGCGTTAGGGATAAAAGGTAAGAATATCTAGGGACATCTGAACATATTAATCTCATCAGACCAAATCTTTATCCCCCCCCCCCCCCCCCCCCCCCAATTATCTCTAGGATAACTTGTTTGAAAGATATTCCCTGCATATACCTTTAACTACAAGTCAGCATACATTTTCTCCTTTAGCCACAATTTATATTCCTTTTATCACCTCTGTTTTAAAACTACATGCTTTCCCACTTTCATCTGGAATCCACACCACTACGTACCCGGCACTGCAATACCATTTTTCTGCAACTCCCTTTTCCCCTTAACAGTCAGTCAACACTCACAAACATACAGAGAGATGCAGCCTGAAGTACAGTTCAGCTATTGCCATTTCAGATGTGAAAAGACAGAATTTTCAGGAAGAAAGGCTAATACACTGAGGGGGGAGGAGATGTGCCCATTCTCTTACATCTTCTTTTTAAGATGCACGTCTTATTTTCCTCATTTGTTTCAGCCATCATTTCTGCCTGCAAGGGAGAACAGCTTCACTTTATCACCCACTGATACTTGGTACTATTTTGACTGGCAGCCTGTTCAGAGACAAAACGAGAGGAACAAGCACCCCAACATTAATGTCACAGAACACATCATTACATTCCTGCCCTATCCTGGAGCACAATAAACTCCCAGCATCCAGGAATTACACATGCAGGCAGTGGTTAACCAGCAGATGTTTCTCCTTCTATAACAAAAATGTAACAGAAGATCTTCTTTGTGAGAAGCTGATTCTTTATCTATATCAATATGTTTTCTTACAAATCACAGAAAGAGAGCTACTTCACAGGAATAGAAAATAACCTTGTGGGTAAACAGCCAATGTCACTGAGACTTGCAGCTCTGCATTTCATGCAAATAAATTTCAGGTTTTCTCAATTTGGAACCAACTATTTAAATTGATATCGAAGCACATTGATGAATTTACTGCCTGAAGTTATTAGGAGCACATACACATGCCCTAGGTGACATATTCATTGTTTTTATTATTACTGTATGATAATTTCCATATCTTTTTTATAAGAAACTCTCCCTGGACTAAGTAATTGGTTATTGCTCATGCATGTTTTAATAGCCTTCAAAAGAAAGGTTTCCCAACACATGCTAGCTAGTAGGAAAAACTACTTGAACTGCCTTTATTCCTATGGCAGATCTCCCTAGTTGGCCAATTAATTACAAGGTATGAAAGTCTTCTTGAAGTCACTTGAAAAAAGGGAAAACACAACACATAAGCCAAGACAGACAGACATGGGGTTCTGTTCTTGTCTTGAACTGATTCTGCGAATGTACACAGAACTGCTAAAAATGTTGTATCTAAGATTTCCAGCACAAGCCTCTAAAGTCATCAACACTCGCAAATAAAGTTACATTTCTACACGCTAATTTTCCCCCATTCAACCAACACGGATCACTTAATTAAAAGTGACAGCACAAAAGGTGCCTACTTGTAACCATGTGAAAAATACACTGCTTTGTGTGTACCGTACCCAGAGAAACCAAAATTACCTGGGGAAGTCAGAAACCAGCATGACAAACAGAATGCCATTGTAAGGAACTGAATTCACAGCTTTTCACGCTGACATTTTTTTGCACATAGATGTAACAAAAATAACGGCAACAAATGAGCTTCAACAAGAACCTTTATAATTGACAAGTTAGACGTGCACATTCAGAAAAGCAAGATGGCATACCAGCTACCTGATTTATAGGACTAAATGTTTAATGAATCCTTTATTCCCTCCAGGTGTAGCAAAAGTTCTTCTTAACAGTATGAAAGCTTCAGGAACACTGGAATGGAATTTGTATCAATTTATTCAGACACCAACAGGCTGTAAACCCACTAGCTGTCTGCCAGGAAGGTTCAGGCATCACAGCAGGACAAGGCATTACAAGAAAGATCCTCTGTTTATTCAGAGCAGCAGTGGAATCTAATTCTTGACTTACTTCTATGGCTCTGACCATCCCACAGCTTTTAGGCAGCTACCAGGGTCACGATGAAGAACAAAGCATCAGAAGCAGTGTTCAACAATCCAAGCCATTACAGGCTTACATTTGGTTTGGATTAGCTAAAAATGTAATGCATATGGAAAACTAAAGTTTGGACCTTTAAAACTGTAATGCAATGATGGAAGCTACACTTCTAGATGCAACCTCAACCATCAAAGAGGCAATAATACGATATTTAACTTTGCTCTACTTGTGAATACTATTTCTTTTTGCCTATGCATGCTCTTCATAGAGCTTTCTAGCCCTCTTCAAGGAGAGGAGGCTACTTCTGCAAAGAGAAAAGTAGCAGAGCCTAAGGGTATTAAAAAGATATCACCAGGTTAATACAAACAAAAGGATCACAAACTTTTAAATTTAAGATAGAGAAATTAATCCATGCAACCTCATTTGAATTGTCATTATTATTGTCAGCACTAACAACTGATAAAGGACTGTTTTAAGATTATACTGATGGCAGAGGGGAAGAAAAAGCAAATTGTACAGAGCTTTTGTGGACGTGCATGGTATAGGATACTGCTTGATCTAGTGCAGCAACCAGAGAAGTTACCTAGCTGGAATTCATAGTATATACATACGAAGCAAAAGCTCCTGATTGAATGCTCTGTCCCAACCTACTGCTTCTCACTCAGGTGTCTATAAAAAAAACAATACCCAGAGATTAAGTTAACAAGCTATTTCCAGAAACTCAGCAAACTAAAACATGAGGAATGGCCCAACAGGAGCTGAGAATAACAGGGAATTAATTGATCGAATATGGCAGTGAATCAAATTCACTGAAGTAGGCAACTTTCAAAGCATGACTGCCCTCTTCCTTAATTGTCATTTTTTTCTGTGCCATCTTTGTGCTAAAATTCTCCAGTACCTTGTTTGTTTTCTGGTACAAAAAGGTGTGGCTGCATTTATCCTACTTCCCAAGCCTGTTTTATCAATCTGTTTTGTGCCCAGATCTCTAGCAGCATCTTTCCTCCTGCTCGGCAAAGAAGCGAGAGGGATGAATGGAGGAGAGTGTTAGTTTGTTATGCTGCTGCTTCTTTTTCTCATTTTTATTTCTTCAGTAACAACAAAGCAGCACTCGGGAAAATTATTAAAGAAAACATCCCAGAAATAAATTAGAGTCTAAATGAGGCTGACATTGTCAGTAAGCTTAAACAAATTACAGCAGTTATTCTTAGAAAAACAGTCCTCTCCAGCAGACAACACATCAGTACAATGAAGAATATACACAGCACGTTGATGAAGCCTGTTTCCTTGGCGATATACACCAAAATAATGCATCAGGAATGTTACCGTTATTATGAAGTTTTTTATCAAAACCTAGAAGTCAATAATCTGTGGCCACTCAAGCTTGCTGTAATGCAAGTCACACAATATTTCAGAGATACAAAAAAAATCCATAGTAAGCATTTCAGTAGTATAATTATTTTGGGAGGAGAAAAGGATAGAAGTGAAAGCTGCAATAGTCTGCAACTCTAAGCCACAAAGTGATGCACAGTTTGCTCATAAAGGCTCCAAAACTTATCCTTGGTGCCCAAAACACTATGCTGGCCTACAAACGTGGAGAGTGACAAGAGAGACTAGGTCCTTTCTGTATGCAGCTATCGGTGCCGCAGGTCTTTTCGTCCTTGATGTTTAAAGCAGCTGTATCATATCAAACAAGATTAATTTAGACCTGAACTGTACATTCTTGAGTTCTGCACCAGCAGCATTAAGGCCTGTTCAGATCTATTGCCTAATGAATAGCTGCTCACTGCAAACCATTCAACTCACTCCATTTGTGCTAAGAGTTGCAACTGGACTCGTTACCCTGGGAGTACAATGCTTATATGTCAGACTAATGTATGCTTCTTTCCAATACACCTTGTATATCATTAAAGCAACTCTCCTTCCACTGCAATTCTGTTATTTTTTTACACTTCTCCTGTTAGCGAGCAAAGCCAATGTTATTCACCTACCTGACATATCTTAACAGCAGAATAATTTTCCTTGTTTGTACAAACACTGAATACCCAGTGTTCAAACATGTATAGATGTAGCTGGTAGTACAGCAATGTAAAATCATAGAATCATTGAATAAGGTAGGATATCAAAAATGTTCTCATACAGAAATGATGAAGTTCCCATTCCATGTTTCGAAACATGAAGGACACACATGATAGACATATCATTACAAAGGAATGGTGCACTCCACATGATGGTCCAGATTCCTAGTGACATTGGAAGTCCTTTTATTCTCTACGAAGGAACAAAGCCCTCCTCATGTGTTTCTATTATTATTTTAACTTGAGAGGAATCATTAACTCCATCAGTGTCTCTAGAAAAAGGTTAAGTCTAGAAGAGTGAAAATAAAGAATCACTGAGCAGCTCTCAATTTTGAAAGTTTGAGATTGTTCTCAAGATAATGCACTACATATGGGAAGTCCTGTGACTATCATAAATACCCATCTCTAAAATCCCACTTGCTAGCAATATTAAATCACTAAGCAAGCTCCCAGCGAAAGAAACAAAACCAAGTTTTCAGACTGATTATTGCTTAGAGTTGAGTGTAAAGTAACACAAGTTGGAAACCAATTCACGACTTAAAGTGCAAAACTTGCATTTTAGAATGGCATTGTCCTCAATATTTCACACAAGTTCTTATTCAAGCTTTTTTAAATACAGATTTTTCTGGTAAGAGTTCAGAGACCATAATTTCAAAAGACAGACTCAGAAATGTCTCACAGCAACACGTTGCACTCAAGACTCCAAAGCTGGCCTACCTGACATAGCTTCTGAGCTACCTTAGAAGAACACAAGACCTATTCCATCCTATTCAATGAAGTGTTAAAACATCACTCATGCCTATTGTTAAGCAGGGGCATTAATGCTCAATACTTTACAAGGCGGTCTGTGGGCACAAACCAGTACATTTAGCACATAGGAGTCTCAGAAAAAGGAGACTTCCAGTGGTTTTTTTCCTGCAGGGGAGCACAGAGGAAGGGCTGGCAGCTAAGAGCACTTCTTAAGCTTTAATGAGTGTGTTAATGACCCAAATCAAAATGAATAAACCCACAGCCGTAGACACTCGTTAATTCTGTACAAAATATATAGGCCAGAAGTTATTAATGTTGCGAGAAGCTTCTGTAGCTACAGTGGTTTCAATCGACTCTCAGATCTTCTGTAATCACACATTTATGGCACAGGTTATTTTATTTATTTGGGTTTCAACAGAAGTACCCACCTCAGATTTTATTAACAGAAGTAAAAACTATTACAGACCTGATAGATCACTTACAAGGTAAGCAGAACTTCATATAGATATGAAGGATAGTTTTATACATCTGTGACTGTTCTGCTAGCACAGTACAACCACCTCAAGCACACTGGCAAAAACCTCCCCCAAAAGTCAAAAGACATTTAATCCAGCTGCTCTAAAGTCTGTAAGGTTTAGTGACACCAAATGCAACAGATCTGAACAAATGAAAATATTAGTTATTTAACATACAGTTTAAAAGATACCTTCTACTACCCATAATGGTGGCGATCTTTTGGAAATTAGAGGGACTAGCAGACTTCAGAGGAAAAACCCAACGGTGTTTGAAGCATGAGTGGCATAAAGAACATTTCCTTGGCTAACTAGCTCCTTTCATTTGTGAATGTGATGTGTGAAAATTACTCAAGTCTCTTCAGAAGGAGAAAAAAAAGAATGAGGCAAAGTACCCCCTTTCAATTGTGTGAAGCCCCTGGAAGAATCAGGCGCAAACAGTGCTTGTTCTTTGGCAATGGCCTTTTAGATAAAAAAAGGTCTAACTTTCCATATGAATCTGCTAACTACGTCTGTCTGAGGCACATAGATTACACTCACCAAAACATGATGCTCTACACTGGAGAATCATCATACACGTACATTTCTTCATGAAGCTTTCTAGTGACAGTGCTCTACAAGGCCTGGTTAGTAGGGCTTTGCCTGCTTGGTAAAACAATGTCTCATGGGTTCCATACACATTAACTATTTGGTAGACAGAGAAGCTGTTTCATACCTACTTGCACAAATTGTAAGTCTATTTATTAGTCAACTGCATTAGCCATGAGTATTGTTTGATTGTCTATTAGCCATGTAGCTGGCATATCTTAAACAAGGCATTAGTATTTGTTGTGCCATAGCCAAAGACAATCTAGAAGCCTGACAAGAGATTCTACATGCATTCAAAATGGAGAAAATGATTCAGCTTCACACCTCAGCAACACCAAAGCAGAGTTTCTCAGCAAGCACCAAACAAACCAAGGAGGACTGAAAGTCTGGATTTGCAGATCTGCATAAATAAATGATGGCAGAAGGAAAGAATACTGCAAATGGCAGTTCATTATGATCACTCCAACATTTTTCCTTGCCCTCAGCCTCTCCACAAGAGTTTGAGCACGGATCCAAACTTGTAAGAATTGAGACATATATTTTTATAGCTGCATAAAAAGCAAAAGTAGGCAAAGAATGTTGCAAAGATGGAGGAGCCCGAATAAGCACAAGTTAAAAAAGGAAGACATGAAAATGCCCCAAAATTAGACTCTGGGTGTTAAACCACTTCTTTAATTTCACGAACTTGTAGGGCTTGTAAGGAGTTAAGGTTTAAAAATAAGTAAGAAAAATCTTCGTCTATACATTTTCAATTCAGATTTGCTCCCTCCAAACATTCCAATTCACAACTGTTTATTTGAAACAAGAATGTTTTCCCGGAGATTTGCCTAACTCGCTCCTGCCCCTTCTCTACTCCTGGCCATATAAATCCAACAGAGCACTATGAGCGAAAGAAAGACTCAGGCCTGAATATCACATTAACAGAGTTGATAGGCAAAAATTGAACTACAAAGCAAAATCAATGTGGCTGTTTAGTCCTTGGTGCAAATTCAGAAGTGCAACCAAGGATTGATTTGGCTGGCAGGATCTTTCTGGCAATGGTGCACAGAAGCTCGAAAGGATATAGCTCAATTTCCTAATTTTAAAACAAGCTTTCTAGAGATTTTAACTTTATATATATATATAATATATATATTCTTTATAACTGTGAAGTAAACAAAATTTTCTCAGAAGTCACCAAGACAACATGAGATCTCAAAGGATGGCAGCTTCTATTTAACAATTTTAAACACGGAACTCACTAAAAAGCATGTTTAAAAAGTGAAACGTTACTATTAACATGCAAATCTTCAGCTTCTGAATTCCCAGGAAAGAAATGAAAACTCCTTTCTAATCATGCACATCAACCCCAATTCGTGGCAAGTCAAGTGAATCTCATTATCGCATCTTCTGCACACTACAGAGGAGGTTCCACTTGGTAGCAGAAAACAGGAACCAGTGGGCCCCTTTACAGAAGGAATGACTTTTGACAAATGATGACTGACAGCTATAGTTCTTGTCCAAGCAATGAACAAGCTACTGGAGGATCCTTGGAAGAGAATGGCTCTTTAAGTGAAAGGAAGATGGCCTTGTTTCTGAGACTTCTTTTTCTATATTTCCATGATCCTTCTAACAGCTCCTTATAGGACAAACTGGGATCAGGGATTTTTTTAGATTACTGATCCTAAGGAAGACTTTAGGAAAAACAAAATCATGAAATTCAAATTCAGTAGACACAGTAAATACACACTTTGGGGAAATACTAGTCATTTTTGTCAGTTTTTTCCTCTAGGACAAATGCTATATTTTAGCTTTCAGAGACAGCAGAAAAACCAAGACAAAACCAGCATTCTCTTGGATAGCATTTCCCTAAGGGAAAAGTCAAGGTCTTTCATAATTGCCATAATTGTTTTTGATGCTGGGTAAGCTAAGCAATAAAAACGGGTTACAAAAATGTTGCCTTTCAATATAAAAAATTCTCAGCATATGCCCTCCAGGAACACCTCTCTGCTTAAAGCTCGATCAATCAATCTTCTAAAAAGTGCTTACTTATTTTTACCTTTAAAGCAAGCATTGTCATCTAATGAGATTAACAAAGCTGAAGCAGCACCTGGGCTGCAAAACACTGGCTTTATGTCAGATCTTTACCCATATACGAAAATAAGCTGGTCCCAAGGCACTAGTGTATCTGGTATGGTATATATGATTATATTCCACTTTTGAAATCTGCCTTTGAGCTCAGATATGGTGCAGAGAAAACAGAAGATTAAGCAGAGCATGAAGGAAGGAATCATCCCCAAAATGCTTACGTGCAACATGGAAATAGTGACTGACCTGTAGGGAAGTTGAGGACAAAGACCCACTGTCCTCTGCTTCTGGAAATCACTGTAGCACTCTCATAGAGAACGCGCCTGTGCCCAGCCTCAACATGTGCCAGGGCTCTCCTCAGCCCTTTGCCAGAGTGCCATAAGTGGGCCGGAGGGAAACTGCCGCACTGAGATATTGACTGGAGAAAAAAAGAAATAGATGATGAAAAAAGTTATTTTTTTCTTTAGTGTCCAGTGAGTAAATATTTTTATTTTCTACATCACATCGCTAAAGGACAAGGGAACCAACTGTACAAGGGCGGAACAATGGCACACAATGACACGCAATGAAAACAGTCATCTAAGAAACACACGCGCTTCTGAGTATTTGGATGACATTTGTCATTTCTTTCTAAAAACATCCCAGGGTACTCTATGCCCAACAATCCTTGCTTCAGAGGGCAAAAAGGGGATAAATACAACACACCATAGAGAACAGGCAGCAATTAAAACTAAAACATAACCCTCTGAAGTAATACAAAGTTGGGAATAAGTGATTAAGCTGACAAAACATGCATTTCACAGCAACCTAATTCACATTCAGATGTCGAGGACTGACTAGATATAGGGTTACCCATTGAGCAGCTAATCACGAGCAGGGCTTGTCTAATTTACAGTCAGCACATTAACTTCGCTTGTATGGTTCTTTCTTCACAAAGACAATCTCCTTCTTCCCTCCTTTCCAACAGTTTCAATCTTTCCCCTCTAGAATACAGTTGTCCGTTAAAATATCTGGACAGCCATCAAGTACGGAGAGATGAGACTTTCACAGAGTGAAATAAATAGTTTTCTCTTTATTTCATCCAACAGTCTGCTGCCAAGAAAGAAACAGCTTTGTGTCTCTGCTGGGAAGTGTCCACTGGAATCTCACTCTTTGTGGAAATCCCAAACTCCCAAACACAAGCCCGTGACTGTGACAACCCCAGGCTTTATGGATGCCACTACTAAAGTGAATACACTTTGCTCAGCTCTTCAATTTTACACCAGAACTCATCTGCAATTATAACGTTGTACCAGTAACTAGCCACCATCAGAAGAAAAAGACAGGACCCCTGAACTGCTTATCCTACATTACCAACAGCATTAACGTAGGAAAGCAACACAAGCACCACTGTACGAGTTTACCCAGTCTATGCCATTTGTTTCCACTGAATGACCTGCTATACAGTATTTGTGGCTTCTTTCTTAACTACATTTCCTTTTCTTGGCACGTTGTCCCAGCATGTACCAGGCTGTCAGTTTTGACATCCCAACTGTTTATAATAAAAGGAAGGGCAGTGAATGGGTTTCAGTGCAGACACACACACTCAGGAATAACCAGCAAACCTGCTGCACCCTTACAACTTTTGAGAGCTGCTATCAAATCAAGCACAAAGGCAGAGAACGGAACTGTTTCAGAACAGTGATGTTACAGTCTTTTTCAGGAGACAACCTCCTGACCCACTGAGGCTTATGTGTTGCAGCAAACTCAAGAACTGTGATAAAAGAAGTTTTTACTCCTTGGTGCACCACTTGAGAAGAATAGGGACACTGTGGAAAGCAGGCTGCTGAACACCCAGGCTTGGTGCCTGCCCCATGCTTTCCTAAAAACACAGGACTACAGCATCACAAAACCCCAGCCACTGGAGGAAGCAGTATAAGGGAGGGACAAAGGCAGTGAATAAAACGCAATCCTCAGGTGTTCTTTCAGTTTGCCACTGATTACTAAAAGGGCTTGGGGGAGCAAAACCAAAAACAAACCCATAAACTTTTGTTCGTGAAAAAAACTCCACATTTCCAGGGGAATTTATGGCTCTGGAATTGTGAACGTTGAAAATAAATGCTGCTCCAAATGGAATCGTCAACATTTCTGTGTAACATTGAATATAAAACTTGACATGTCAGAATACATGGCAGGGGGGGCTGGAACTGGATGATCTTAAGGTCCTTTCCAAACCTAATTATTCCATGGTTCTACAATTTAAACTTCACAGTGCTGGAATGCAAGAAATAAGAGGGAAAATCCTGGCAAATCTGTATTTCAGGGTCAAAGTCCTTTATGTCCAGTATTTTCCCTTTCACTGCACATATATGTTTCATATGCACAGAGCCTCCACAAAGCACTAGATATCAGAGTCTGTATTTCAGCTCCCAGTCCAAACAGATGTTAAGCCCAAGTCAGCACACATTATTCAACATTTGAAAGGTAACACACTGGTCAGCTGCCACTCAGCAACACCCCAGAGCACCGCTACAACCCATGCAGGGTTTGCTTCCTATGACTTCTCTTATAACCTTCTTCCTGACTTTGAGAGTGAAGCTCACTTTCTTCCTATCAAGAGCACTACTCTCAGCATAGGTGACTTCAATTTCCACTTTAATGAACGTCTTTCCAGTGCTTCTCATTAACCTTCCCCTTCACTCTCCAGCTCTGGCCTGTCTTTCACAGTCACTGGCTTGTTGATTCAGGGCCTGACCTGGAAAACTCGTATGCTCATGAATAATTTCCCTCCTGGGAATAGCCAGCCTAACTTTTGTGCGATTCCTCCCAGAAGTTAAATTACTTGTATGGATGTGGCCAACACGATGGGGTTTTCCGTTTGTTCATTTTTACTTTCTGACCTTCCAGGTCTTGGTTCTGGCACCTTCACTGCTACTGATGTCTTCTATTATTTTATTTTAGGTTTTTGAGGCTTATTCATTAGACCGCAGTGAATAACTGATAAAGCGTAATTGGAAAATGTTGGAGGTATGTATATGCTATATTGCAGGTAAAGTCGATACTTGTGATTACACAGATATCATAGATTCTCCAAAAGGTTTTTGTTCCATTTGATTAGTTTTAAATATTCCAAAGGAAAACTGAATTGTTCTTAAGTCCACAAATGTAATATTCAAGTTGCCCGTGGTGTTAACCAAGTTAGTTACAAAGTAAGTCATGCGCTGCATGACATGGTGGAATCCTACATACCCATTAACACTTCCACAGCATTTACAGTCACCCTCTGTGAACATTCACCCTAGTTTTGCTCAGTGTTTTGACTGGAGAAACAAACGGGCAAAAGGGAGTGAAACCAAGTTCTGTTTAGAAACATGAATACTAATTTGCAGACATACTTTTAGCCAGTTTCAGGTTTGTGTTACTCTCATTTGTCATATGCAATTTCATCTTCTTTGAATTAAAATTTCCTAGTTTTGTAATTCTTTATGCTTTCCCATCTCTTTTATCATGTTTCCCTAATGCTCCTATGTTCATCCATGCCCTTTCATGCATTTTACCCCCACAACCTACAGTATGCTCTGTTACGTTTCTGTCTCTCTTCATCTTTGTAACCTACTGACTCTTACACTATTTAACTTACTTTTCATTCTTGGTCTGCCACATTTTCCCTTTCCTAAGTTGCTTCCCTACCACCCCCGGGTATCTGTACTTTGAGCTCTATGCAATTTGAATAACCCTGTGTCATAACTGATAGAATGATCCTTTAACCCTTATTCTCGGGGATTTTAATATTAGAACTAACCCTGAATTAAAAAATACTCTAATTGTGGGTTTCAGGACAACCTTTTCAGAGTACCTACATGGAAGTACACATGGTTGCACAAGTATTCCTTGTTAACAATACAAATATGCATGCAATATTTTTTTAACACGTAGTTTTATTTGTACATGCAGGAGAGACTGAAAACATAAAATACTAAAACTTGATTCTAGAAGAATTAAGAAGATAGAAGGCAAGAATTAAATAGCATCTTAAAACCTGAAAATTATGATAGCAAAACCAGCTTTCTATGCTGGAAGCTAGGCAGAGTGGATTATCTCTACTGTTTGACAAGGTGGGTGACAGTAATAACTACACTAACATCCCAGAACATCCTTGATCTCATCACTTCACCTCTTTGATTTTACAATGACTGTGCCTTCAAAATTAAATATTGTTCTTATCACTGATGCTGTCTAATGTGAAGACAATGCACTGCACTAACCTGAGAGCAGCAATTCAGTGCTGTTCCACTGCCTCGGAAGGCACTGGTTAGGGAGCTCTCAATAGAGAACAAATCAGAATCAAACAAGAGAATATTCAGATACATCACAACCAGTCAACTCAATCACATAAAGAGATACTCATGCATTATTCAGTCTATGAAATCTGGGAGTTTTTCCAGAGAATATGCCACAGACTAGAGATAGGGTTTATCAACTGTTTTAAATCAGCATGTTTTATCTAATACAATAACAATTTATTTACTGAGGTTATTTATACCATCAGAGCTTTTCCAGGCTTAATTGATTCTTTTCATCAAGATCCTCTGCACTGGGAAAACCAATTCACAAAGGAATCTGAAAAGTGACTATGCTGAATATCTACAAAATGATTTAGATAATAATGGGGTGAAGTTATGGATCTCTTAGCATTTCAATTACCAGATTCTTTACCTTGGGAGCTATTCTACGAGGCCCTCCTCGTTTAAAGGAGGGCAAAAACAGTTTTTCTTTTTAGAAAACAGTTTATATGGACTTAAATAATCATTCATCACCAAAGCTACAGTTAGGCAAGAGAGTTTGCAAATAACCACTTGCATTGACAGAAATCTTTACACGAAAGCTAACACAAAATGGAAATTTTAACTACAAGTGTATCAAGATTGATAGAAGTATAGACCAAGTGCAATTCGGTTCAGTGCTTTTCCCATAAGCTTGCCATCAACCACTTCAGTGAGGTGAGTCTTACCACTGTAAGAAAACTGGAGCAGGTCAGTGTTTATCCTTGCAGACCAGTAAGGTTAAGTATTGCCAAGCTCAAACTTCAAAAATCATGAGCCAGACACCTAAAATTATGAAAATATTCTAAAAATGAGATTAATAAAAAACAGCTGCTGAGCTAATTCATCACTGATGTTCAGCCTTTAGTCTTTTCATTCCAGTATCTGGTTATTTAAGACATTAAAATATTAACTCAGGAGATAAAAGACAGCTCACAATTCAAATGAACAGAACTATGCTAGCCAGAAAAGCTGCAGTTACCAGGCTGCCAGAAGTAACTGGCTGGATTAATGGGAAGCCAGATCCTTGCACCAGTCTGAGGCCAGGGAAATCAGAAGGAGATAATTAGCATTCCTTTTAATTGTAACAGAAGCTAATACAAGAGAGAAACACTCCCAGACTACATTCTGTTCTGATTGAAAAGAATAATTGCAGAATAAGGTTTTAGATCCAAAAGCAAGGACACTTCCTTATTGCCTATCTTCAGATGGCTAAGTGCCTAGTAGCAGGGTAAAGATTTCTGTTGTAGATGATATTTGGGTAAATCACAGTGAAGAGGAAAGTCAACACAAACTCCTTTAACATATTGCAGCTGTTTAATTGAATAAAAGCAAGCAGATGTTGCTGCAGCAGGTAAAGGAACTTGTGCCTTTAAAGACAGACTACATGATTAGAGAACATTTCATATGAAGACAGGCTGAGAAAGTTAGGGCTGTTCAGCCTGGAGAAGAGAAGGCTGCGTGGAGACCTCAGAGCAGCCTTCCAGTATCTGAAGGGAGCCTATAGGGATGCTGGGGAGGGACTCTTCATTAGGGACTGTAGTGATAGGACAAGGGGTAACGGGTTAAAACTGAAACAGGGGAAGTTTAGCTTGGATATAAGGAGGAAATTCTTTCCTGTGAGGGTGGTGAGGCACTGGAATGGGTTGCCCAGGGAGGTTGTGAATGCTCCATCCCTGGTGGTGTTCAAGGCCAGGTTGGACAGAGCCTTGGGTGACATGGTTTAGTGTGAGGTGTCCCTGCCCATGGCAGGGGGGTTGGAACTTGAGGGTCTTAAGGTCCTTTCCAACCCTAACTATTCTATGATTCTATGATTTATGTCTGAAAAGTCTGTATGTAAAAAGTTTCGCTTCTGTGTGGAATCCCAGCTAGAAATACTAGCTTCTCTGGTAAAGAGATTTCTTTTCCCCCTTCTCTTTAAAGGATTAACAACAGATTCTAGTGTAATGTAAAGAGTATTTATGATACATTTCTAACAAAATTCTTCTAAATCCTTTTGACACAGAATGCTATTCCTGCTAAGCACTGGCCAGAGTACAGCTGAATGACAAAGCAGCAGGGTAGCAGAGTACTAAGGAAATAAGAAGCAGCGCTCTGCCATCCCCTGTTGCTAGATCCTAGCCCTCTAGGCCACACTCTTTGTTCTCTGAATTCATCCAACTTCTCCACATAGCAGTCCTTGACCACTCGTTTCTTGTCTGCAGGTTTTTCACCTCGACCAAAAGAGCTTTTTTGTTTGCGTTATTTGTTGGCTGGGTCTCTGGGTTTGTTTGCTTACTTTAATTTAAATACAAAAGCCTCTTTACCCCTGAAGGTAAATGTTCTGTAGTTCCAAATACCCAAAGTTGTCTTCTGAGGCCACTTTTTATAAAGCATAGTTTCACAGCTTCTGATCCCAGCCCTGAATTAATCTGCCTGCACATAGCACCATATCCAGCCAACAACTGCAAGTCCTACTACAGCCTGCTTGTCCCAGAGGATTTGTCTTTAAAAACAAAATAACTCGGAGAAGGGACAGTATGTAAAGGGACAGCAGTTTAAAGGCTGATGGAAATTGAAAGTTTACAATGCATGAGATAGCAATTAACCGAGGAGCAAATTTATGTTTCTAAGCATACAGAAACTCGGGGTCTGTGACAGAATCAAAGCCTCCAAGAAAAAAAAAATGAAAATGAAAAGGCAGCAAGGGAAACTGCTTAAAAATTAAAGTGTTTATCTTTTGTGTAGAGGCTGTAAGATAAATGCTATTTCAGCTCCCAATCCACGGTACAGAGACAGAGGTAGAAGCATTAAAATAAGCAACGCTAAAACCAAGTCATGCAAGAATCATCAGCAAGGCTCCGGAGCTAGACTGGGCCCCGCTGCCAGTGGTTTGCCAGTTCTAGTCAGGATCCAAATGAATTGTCAGATACTAATGAAATATTCAAATTAACTCTGAGATCTGCAATTTACTAGCTTCCTGATGTGAAATGAAAAATAGATCAATAGATTGATCTCAAGCTTTATTTAGTCTTACGACTGTCTATGTATTTTATATGGAGTAAAGAAGTAGCAATCCTACAGGTTACCAGGGACTTTTGCTTCTTTACTCACACAGGTTTCTTCCTCTGAAATAGCATAAAGATAGCATCTAAGTTCTTTCAAAAAGCCCATTAACAAAATACATCACCAAAGTTTGCTAAGGAAGATATAGTTAGAGAGGAAAGACACCTCTACTCATTGAAAGTGCAGACAATAGAGCAAAGAAAGGGCTTTTTAGGAAGGAGTAAATGCTAAAGTGGCATAAAATGGCACTAGAATAAAATACAGTTGAGGAAATCTGAAGTGACCTATAGAAGACAGCTGATCAAGTATCATGACACAAGTGGATATGCAACATTTACAGATCCAAATTAATGTAGGAATTTTATCTACTTGCATATAATGGCACATTCTCAGTCAACTATAACTTTGCAAACAGACCAGGACATTGCTGTGCAAAGTCAGTGAGACCACAGACTTCTCCTGCAATAGTGATAAAACCAAAGAGAATTAAATGAGATAAAACTCATCTGGAGAAAATACGACCACAATGTAAGCGAGCAGTACAGCCTCCTCTGTAATAATCCATGTTCTTTTCGCCCCCTTTTAAAATGACAGCAGGAAGAAAAGCTGCTAAATGAATATGAACTGCCCCAGATAGATCAAATACAAACTTTTTTCTTCCCCTGAGACTTCAGTCAATCTCCAGTCGAATGAAAGCTTATCAAAGAATCGTGTTCTATCTAATGTGCTTGCTAAAATGAAGCAATGCATGGCTCAGCAAATTAAGATTGTGACTGTTATCTGGGCTCAATGACTTTAAACAAGTTACTTAACCTTCCCTTACCGCAATTTCCTAACCTCTTTAAAAGGGTGAAGCACCTTTTTGTTGGAAAACCTCCAGCAAAACCCGAGATGTGATAATTATTAAGCATTATATTAAGCATTAATAAGCTTTTCATTAGGTTAATTTTAAAAGATATTTCTAAATCCTTAATTCAGTGCAGAGGCAAACATCATTTGTAACCAGACAACCAGAGCAGAAACCAATGTAAGGCAGCAAAAGCTATTCCAGTAACAAAAACTGTAGCTACATCATTAAGAACAATTTTAAATGCTTACAGCTTTCGTAATCACTTTCATTTTATTTTCCAACTTTTTTATTAGAACATCGACTACTCATTATCCCAGCACAGCTAAAGTGGGACACAATCAATGCCCTGCAGACTGTCTGCTCTGCTGTTTGTGATAAACACTGTCTAACAAGTTAGAAAATAATCCATTTTGATACCGCTTCCCAATTAGACCTGTTAAATGTTTTTTGACTGACTAAACTTTGTTTGGGTTTACACCTGAATGTGTTGCTAACCTAATATTTTAAAGACAAGAGTATTGTGCCATTTCTAGTCACTTTCTTATCAAATTTCAAGCTAAGCAAATCAAATCCTAATTGCTTTCTTAGGATTCAATGCAGGTTAATACGTACCTGGTAACTTTTGGAATTCTAGTCACTCATTTTCACAGCAGCTGACCTAGATGCACACTCAGGAGATCATGCCATTAATGCCACGCTATGAGACAGCCCTTTCTACATGTGCTCAGTACGAAGCATGCCACAATAAACCCAGCAAACATAACTAACACTAATGCCAGCTCCATTTAATGGTAGCTCAAAAGTCAGTTTTCATAAAATCCCAGAATGGTTTGAGTTTGAAGGGACCTCAAAGCTCCTCCAGTCCAACCCCTGCCACGGGCAGGGACACCTTCCACTAGAGCAGCTTGCTCCAAGCCCCTGTGTCCAACCTGGCCTTGAAGGGATGGGGCAGCCACAGCTTCTCTGGGCAGCCTGTGCCAGTGCCTCAGCACCCTCACAGGGAAGAACTTCTTACTCATGTCCAATCTAAATGTACCCCCTTTCAGTTTAAAACTGTTGCCCCTTGTTCTGTCACTACAGGCTCTGGTAAAAAGGTCCTTCTCCACCTTTACGCAGTGAAGGGCTGCAATAGGGATTCCCTAGAGCCACCTCTTCTACAGGCTCAATGGCAGGAAGTTTCTTCACCTCCATTTCGGAAGGATCCTCATCAATGGAGCTTCCACACAGGCTACAGACAGACTGCTCAGCCACACGTCTCTTCTCTGCAAAACTTTTCAAAGCCACTCTCATTCTAGACTTGACTGGTAAATACCAAGGGCGCTGTAATTGTAAGATATCCAAGTCAAAAAAAAGGCTACCTCAGATCATTTAAACAATAGATTCTGAAATATTTTATTCTCACTAAAGACCATTTTCCACACAAAATTAGAACATCTAAATATGTTTTTTCTTTCTGCACTAGTGAACTTAAGAAACCTTTCATCTTTTTGTTCAGGCTGACCTCTGTCCTTCCTTCCCCTAGCCTTTTACCCTATCTTCATGTTATATTATCTGTCTGCATTAAGCTTGTAATTTTTTCCGCTTGCGAAATCATTTAATCATCGATGTAACTTGCCTCTAAGTTATGCATACTTGAGTTTAATGAACCTGTATTTTCACATCTTAACAGTCTGGGTCACCAACCGAAATGAATATTAAAAAATGTAAGCAAGCATATAAAGATCTAGTTAATGGACCTGTCACATAGAAACAAGAACAAACCAACTGAGTATTCTCAAAACAATGTACTCTGGGGGTTATTAAAACATAATCTTAAAAAAGAATGAAGATGTTAAGCTGTTTTATTAACAAAACCAAACTTCTGTGAAAGAAGTTACTAGATCCAGATGAGCAGTGTACCAGGACTGTTCACGTCCGTTCAGTGTACTCGGAGTGTTTAAAACCTCAAGTGCTCCCACACTATCTAAATGACTATTCCACTCACTGCCATTAAGCCAGTTTACACTGAACACATCCTAGTTGTGGCACTGAATTTTCACTGTTGTTTCTGCTAGCAATCTCCCCAAATCACTGCCTTAGCTATTATTAATGACTAGGAGCCTAGAAACACCTTTTTGGAAACATGAAGCCCATTACAGCTAAATGATCAAATTCTTCTGACCGAGGAGAAGGTAAGGATATGATGTATCATGTAAAGGTAGCGCCAAGTGTCTTCAGGGAAAATTTAAATGAAGTGAAATTTTAACCATGGAGTACGGCACAGTTAGAAGAGACAGGATGTATCGTTTAGGTACAAGAAGGCTTCATATGCAGCCTTACATTTAGCATGGATAGAAATTCTCCTATTTTACATTAAATCACTGTTAAAGTTACACCAAAAAATTTACTTGGGAAGGACAGAGAACCTGAATTTGCTGCCATTTTATATCACCCACTTGGGAATAAATGACATTAAATCAAACAAAAGGTATTCTCCAGATATTTATGATAAAAAGCCACACAGGTTTACTGTTCAGAAACGGTTCCTGAAATAATTTTCCATAGCAACTGATGGCTATTTTTGCTATAAATAATTGCTTTCTGCTACTTTTATTTACTTTTTCTTTCATTCTTTCATATTCCTTGAATACATTTGAAGCCACTGATGAGTACAGAATTCTTTCAATCTGTTTAAATAAAACAGGACAAAAAATTCTGGGCAAAATGCATAGAAGACCCTATTCTTCAAACAAAAACAGCAAGAAAAGAAACTTTACCAGTTATCCCAGAGCTGTGTAGACAACGAGAGCATGTATTTGCAGTCAAAACATTACTTGTTCACAACAAACAGATTGTATTCTTAGTATGAAATCAAAACAACTTGATTTTCTCAAAGCAGCATTTCTTCAACAATTAACAATGACACTGTTCGGGTTTAAAAAGTTACAAAGTACTAGATAGGAGCTATCAGTAACATTTTTGTTTCTTCATTATGGGGGAATGGGAAGAAGCTCTAATTACTGCCTACAAGTGATTGTAGGATGAAAACTGCTGTCTTTAATTGCTAGCAGGAATTCATATGCTTGAAGGTAAAACAGCTATAAACACCTGTAGCCTATAAATAATGTAGTTGTCACTCTCACACCCTGGAGAAGTTAAACTGCTGCTGACTAAGCATGTGCCAAAATCAAAGTGCTCTTCCAAGAGGCTTCGGAAAGCACTGTTTTAGAGCCTAGATATGACAAGATACAATAAATCCACAGAACAGGTTATTCTGTGCGTTATTTGAATTTAGAAACATGAATAACATCTGGTATGAAGAAAATTTCCAAGCCTGGCAGGATGATGTTATTCCAACAGCCAGGCCTCTAAATTAACTTGTCAAGGAAGTGTTCCTGCCACCAGAAATAAGCCACGTTGAGCCGCTTAAACTTCCAAGACCTCACTGCTAAACTGTGCCCCAAACTGCAAACGTGGGTATGTAATTTCCTGTTTTCTAAATCTATTCAAGAATCTGCATCGATCTTGGTCCTCAGTAAAGTCTTATAGAAAAGATGAGTACTCAAAAATAATCTCGTATTATTCCAGAGCTAGTGGTTGTCTTAAGTTTTTGAAGGAGATCCTTTGTCACCCAAGAAACAACACCCTGAAGGAAGTTGTTTGTCTTTCTTTCAGGAACAAATTAGGTCAAACCAACGAAGTAGACATTGAAGCAGCCTGAGCTGGATCTTTAATTAGCAAATGATTCACCAAATTAGCTCTGGGTTTTGTTTTTGCTTTTCCTAAATTCTTTGATTTGTGGAAATCTGTGTTCGCATGGGAATAAGATTACCAGTGAACCATTTGTGTACCAGTGATTACACTGATTGCCTATGACATCCATATGAGGGCAATACTACCAGTCTTGGGAGAGTCTAGATGCACCACAATGATTGCCAGTTTAGTGAACATTTGTAGCAAAAGCAAGTAGATTTAACATTCAGGACTATTCCCCCTCTTTTGCCATGGTCATTTCAATAGTGAGTAGCCAATTCACTGTACAGAATGGATATAGTGAGCATATGAAAACCAGCGAGCTACTGAAGTCAGCCAGCCTCAGCAACCAGACAGTGTTGATGTCTTACCTCATGTTCAGACAGAACGTTTTTAAAGTCCTTTTTTTATGGGTATGAATTTCCAGGCAGTTTTCACTCTGCCCATTTGTTAATACTGACCATAAATTTAGTTTGGTGCCCTTAATTTGCTACATTTTGTATTCTTTAGAAGTATTCTGCATTGCAGAATTTACTGCCCAACCAAAGACCTTCAATTTCTGATACTCAGATGAGCTCTGGCAGTACTGCTGATTAAACATATTGCTAATGTTTCAGCTGATGTATTTTCCTGGCCTATGGAGGTATGCATGCATGTGTCTCAGTGGTGATGATTTGTGAATACTTATGAACTGATCCACACGCACAGTACTGAAAAAAAAATGTTAAAATGTAAATTATGGGGCATCACTGACAATAGTTTGACAATATTATGACATTAAAAAGAGGCACAACTATGCAGGACAAGAACATTCACTTCCGAAATGAAACATTTTGAACAAAATAAAAATCATACAAATTGATAAAGGCTAAGGAAGAAAGCAAGAAAAAATAAACATCAGGGAAGGTCAAAACCAGAAGTGGAGCTAATAATGTGATACTAACAAAAATATAGCCAATTTATAAAGACTGATAAGGAGATTCAAAGCAATTAGTACAAACTTCTGATCTTGAACTATTAAACAAGTGCAGATGAAAATAATCCGTCAAATGGATTTACTAAGGCAATGCAGTCAGCAGGACTAAACCAATAAATGACAAAAAATAGGCCTAAAGCACTGAACTGAAGAGCAATAATCAGAAAGTTCTTATTGAAAAAAAACAAGAGTACTTTGAGGAAGACACCTCACACAGATAGGAAAGAAGATGATCGTGGTTTAGACACTTCTGCTGATGCACACAAAATGGTGAACTAAACCATTATAACCACGCCAGAGCAGGCATTTAGGCAACGACTCTGGAACCACTACAGTAAAGGAAGGAATCAAAGCAACCACTCAAACCCTCACACACAGATAGGAAAATAGATTCTAAAACCTCTGACAGAAGTTCCAGCAGAAATTCCAATGAAGAAATTCCAATGAGAGATTTTTAGCTCTCAAGACTGAAATACCCTTTTTCTTTGAGGTGTTTGGCATATGACTAACAATAGAACAGAAACATTCTTCTGCCACCACTTACAACTGTTAGATAACATAGCTTAAATCTCCAGGGTTAGCAGGTTGTCATGAGCCCTATGTTAACAGAAGGAGTATTTTATTCTAGAAGACACTTGTTATTTCTGGCAGTTAAACAAGATACTCCAATAAAGTAGAAAAGATGGTGAAGGAAAGTTAATATTCCATTTCTGCACTCATTTTTTTTAAGATACATATTGAAATAATAAATAGACAATTAAATCACAGCATTTTTCGACAGGCATTTCTATTCCAGCTGTATCAGGACAGTGCTGGATTTAGACTGCATTTTGTTAAATGTGCTTGCCATCTGGCACAACTTGTGGAAGCTTAACATCAGGAATGACACTGAAATGACCGAATTTGAGAGCAGTCTGAAGCCACCTTTCCTTACAGAACCTTTCCAATTTTACACGGCGATTTTCAGGAGCTCTGAAATATCATTTTCTTTTTCTACTTATATGATCTTGCAGAGTCAATAAAACCTGTGCTCAAAAAGAGAACTTGTCCTGTGCTCCCCCTTCACACAGCTCTGCAGGACTCACAGCAGGTTTTCCTCTTCTTCTTCTGGGTTTAACTATGCCTATTGAATTCCATTGCAGAAGCCATCCAAGGGTTTTATCCTTAAAAACTGAATGCGGTTACAGCTTCCGCTGCCAATTTGGTATCTGTGTGCCTGGATTAGGTTTTAGAGATATTCCTGGTGGTGGTAAGGAGATAAAACCCCCACAACTCTATGGGCAGAAGGTTTCAAACAGAGTTTTTAAATTAAGCTATTTTCCCCAAAGTTTCTTGAAGGCTGTCAACATTTTCCTGCAAACAACTGTTCTCTGCCCAGTTAAATCAGCCACTTGTGTTTGGTTTGTTGGTTTTGCAAGCTCTCTGCTTTGGTTAAACCGTTACCTACTCAGGACAACAGAAAGCAGCAAATGTCAATTAAAACTGTTTACAACTCTCTCAGTTAGCCTTCTGCAATACAAAATTGAGAGTAAAAATGAAAAGCAGAGCCTCCAAACCAAATATAATTCAATTGGAGACTTGACTTTTTCTATTTTATCATGAAACAATCCTTTCCTAAGGTTTGTTTATTCTCTTTCAGTCTATTATAGATTAGAGTTCCTTCCTGGTCTGTTTCTGTTCAGCGCTAACAAGAGAACCTGATGTGCTATGGAGTCTGTAGGGATGAGAGGTGAACACAACTCCTGCATAAACCAGCATTTCTGAATGTCAGGGAGGTCTGAGTAGAGATCTGATTTTTTGGTCTACCTTGAGCTATAATAAAGCCAACAAAGCACTAGACTCTACTCTGGCTAAGAACATTTGTGCTTGAGGTTGACACCACAGGCTCATGGGATATACTTTCATTTCACAGGGGAAGCCGCAACAGTAAAATGTACCCTCATATAGGGCTAAGTAGGTATGTGCATTTGCTAAACATTAAAAAGGCAAGTGTGACGGTAGCCCTGTATCGAAGTAAACTGTCACTTCCTAGAAAATATTATCCCATTGAGAAAACATTTAATTAGATCACTTAAGATGATTAAAAAGATCCAGCACAAGATTCATTATGCGGCAGATCTCTGAAATACATTGTATCCCAACTGAATGTTTGTGAAGAAATTCATATTGTGTTTTATGGTACAATTTTATGCATCATCAATTAGCAATTGGACCAATTTAAAACTCTGAACCCTTGAAAGCTTCAAGCACAAAGTAAATGCTGTTGCTTATATTCGTTTCAAGAGCAAACTGACAAGGAATGCTGAGCTTGTTACACATTCTGGAATATCTTTCCCGTGTCGCTTGCACACACACAAAATCATAGAATAGAATCAGAGAATAGTTAGGGTTGGAAAGGACCTTAAGATCATCCAGTTCCAATCCCCCCTGCCATGGGCAGGAACACTTCACACTAAACAATATCACCCAAAGCTCTGTCCAGCCTGGCCAAACAAACAAGCAACATAGCCAACCCCACACAACTGGAACAACCTCAGCCAAAATAAAACATCTCTCATGCAAAGGATGAAGAGAACCTCAACCATATATTCCAGAATAAATAAATTTCAATTAGCACTTTGGATTTTCATATTTTTATCCCCTAGGCTGCTCTTATACAAATCCTCACCAGAGTTGCATCAACCTCTTACTATATATGCAAATTTACTGTATCGAAATCTTTATAATCCTGTTCCAAAAATCCAGAGGATACAGATGAGCATTTGATATTGCTCCGTATCATAACCTTGGTTTCTCTATCATACATCAGTATTTGCAACAGAACTGACTGACGGCATTAAAGGAAAGACAAGAATGAAACGCCACAGAGGCAGGAAGAATGCACAAATTCAGAGCAGACTTAGTCTCAGATAGCTTTTGCAAATTAAGTTAATACAGTCTATCTATACTTACATGGGAATAACTATGTACTCTTTAATAGTTATTCACTGGGTATGATTTGCTGTCCTATAAAGGGTTCAAGGACAGTACACTTAATGACTTGGTCTTGTGATCCCAGCCAAACTCAGGACTGACACCTCATCTGAGGCTAGAAACAGCAAGAACAACAACAAAATAATCACTCCCCTGTTTGCAGAACATTAAGATGCACACTCACATTTTCTGCATTCCACCTTAGTACAGGCAGCAAAATAATCACATATATCAGGAAATATTGCATTGCATTAGCAGCTATTGAAGATATTGGCAACACTGCAGCAGTTTTCTTTGAACTGACCAATGCATCTGTTTCTGGATAAGAACAACGGGGCAAAAATTAAAATCCATCCCATCTACAGCTTGGCTTCCAGGATTTTCTGTCAAATTTTCATCATGTTTTTCCAATGACTTTTTTTTCCCCCTCTGTAAACCTGTGTGAGAACAACTGGATGTTGGCACTATACTTTACTCACATGAAAATGTCAAGCCAAGCAAGGAAGCAATAAAAAACAAAGCAGAAATACGCTGAGAATTTATAATGTGATCTTAGTAGGCATCTTGCTTCTCTGATGTGCAGCGTTGTCTGCAAAAGCGTACAGCCAGATTAATGAGAGCTACGGGAAGAAAACATTTGTCATGTATACCGTTTCAACCAATAAAAGCACTTCTATAGTACTTATTCTCAGTACTCAGCAAAATATCTTTAGTTTTCATTTCTAGATTGGTAAAATAGCAAGTTTAGCTATTTAGCACCTTTTGATGTTATTTAAGGTAATATTTGCCCTGCATGGGTTTTTACTTAGGAGTCACAGGTTCTGGGTGGATGTAACAGCACTGATGTAAAGCAACAGAGATACATGCATCATAAAATGCAGAGGGGGAGAATGAGACTAATACTACAATTGTAAACTGCAATTCCAACCCCTGCCACAACCCACAGGGGTACTAAGCACTTACTAAAAGAGATCAGGGTACCCTTTAGTGCTGATCTTGCCTGGGGCAGGAGCTGAATCAGTCCCTAAAATGCAGGATATAATAGCAGCCTTGTGCAAGGATGCTCTTAATGCAATACCATCTCTCTGTGCCACTCTGTACCCAGTACACCATTTCCGTTTGTGACTCAGGGACGGGACATTGCACCATCAACTATGTTTTCTTACAGCAGGTAGTATTCTTCTTTTGTATATGATTTCTGTTTGACATATATTGTTTGTGACTATTGATGTTAAGCAGGCTTTGGCTGCTTGTATTGCAGTGCTACTGATTTATCTTTCCCACTGTAGGTAAGTTACTCTGTTTACTAATATGTTCTGTCCTCCTGACATGGACAATTGAGACATGAGGTAACAGAGCAAGAGCTGGGATTCACAGCATGCTGTGAAGTGGCTCTAGTTCACAAAGCAATATTAACACTGGAGCCACTGGATCTTGCTACTGCGTGTCCTACTGCAAACATGTGTAAATTGGGGTTTTTGCCCCAATATAATCTCTTCTTTGCTTGCTTTTAGGTTCTTCCCTGTTGAGAACCACTCTTTGGTATGTTTGAAAGCACCTAGGGTAGGCACACACCTTTCTCAGAGACTCCATAAACACCAGCACGTCGAAGCAGCAGTAGCCTCTCCTCCACAATGCAGAAGATGCAAGAAGCAGCAGAAGAGGAGATGTAGAAAGCAAAGCATTTAATACCTTTAACAGGCACATAAATGACAATAAGCATTTAAGTGTTTGCTAAAGTAGCATACTGCAAGGAACACTCACAATGAAAAAGCTCTTGGAGACTAAAGAGCAGAAAGTGGGGGGTTTCCCCCCCCATCTATGGTCAAACAAACACATTTATCTCTTGTATTTCCTTAACTGTACACATGGAAAAGTACTCTAGTCTAGTGCCTTAAGTCTCTCAGACATTCCCCACCCCTTCTCCAGCATACTTTTCACCATTTGCAGCATTATATCTGAGAAAAGCCCAAGTTTGCTTCTTAACTCCAGTGAGCCAAGTTCAACAAATGCCCTCTGATTTTCATTCCAAAGAACGCTGGATCATGTTCTCCAGCTTTCTTTGGAAACTCCATATCCAGAAACATATTTATGATGCATCATCTGAATGGCTTTTTTTAATTCCATTGATAATTCGCACTTCTAAAAAAAACAGGGGAAAATCCCACAAGAAATGGAAGGTAGCATCAAAGTCACTAGCACTTGTGTCATTTTCTTAGTACCATTTCTCAGTCAGCCTCAGCCAGTTTATTCCTATCTGCTGCAAACTAAAACATGCCACGGAGAGTTTCTGCACAATTTTGCCATGACTATTCTCTCCATTTCTACCTGGTTCCTTCCAGCAAGCACTTTCAACTTCTGTTTTTCTTCCTGTTCTTCTATTCTTACAGGTGTATTCCACATCCTATCAGTCACTGTCCCCGCTCCACTTTAAATTCAAAGAACCTCGTTTCAGCTGTAAAATCTCTACACTAACCTTCACAGCACAAGGCAGGCAAATTCTTCTATCCCACTAACACAAACTGCTTTTGAGATGCAGAGGTGAGAGCGAGAAAATTCAATTCTGACACCTGTGGGCTTTACTCTATTTTATCACTTCTCTTTTGACTGCCAGCAGTATTAATATGATTGTGCATCATGGAAGACTTTCCTTTACATCTGTATGAGCTTCCTGATAGATTGAAGAGGGAATTTCTTCCCCATTCTGTGAAATACAAAGCATGGTGTACACTTGTAATTGTTGTGTTTTAATAACCCTATTTTTACCTGTTGACCCCAGGATGGAAGCTGTAAGTTCACAGGCATCTAGTGTTTGGAAACAACTTTAACGGCTTCATTCTCATTAGGTCAAAATTAAACTTCCAGGATATTTTATTTATTCGGCCCTTCCTAATTCTGGGGGATTCCACAGATCTTCCCAACTGGCAATAGAAAATGCCAGAAAATGAGCGTATTTAGTTATTTTAAAGCTGCACTCTAAAACTCCTCTAACAATGAGGAAAATAATGACCCACTTAGAAAGTAACCCTAGTACAATTCATCAAACACTGCTTGAAGATAACAGGATACGCATCGAATCTCAACTAGGAGACAGTGTGGATCTGCTGTATAAGTTGGCTACATTCCTTTCAAAACCTGTTTCATGGGCACAAGCAGTAATCAAATAAAACCTGGTATTTGTTTATTCATGGTTGAAAAAACAGAGCAGGGATAGCAAACATTGTCTTTAGGGCCACGCTGACCAAAAGAGCTAACGTTTTTTGCATCGGTGTAAATTACACTTAAGAGTGCATCAATACACACTCGCTCCTATGTTTGCATGCACATTTTGTAATACGGATAAAAGAACATTTAAACACAATGAACTCTAAAGCTCTGTTTACAAAATACTCTCATCCTTTTCTGATTGAGGGGTACTCCCATGAAAGATGACACTGATTTCAGTAAGGGCAAGATAAGGGCATACATGAAAATACACGTTTCCCTCTCCTTTAAGTGCTACAAAAGTTTGCTGAGCATCTTTAAAAAGGGCAATGAATACATCTCTCCATGTTTAAACAGTTTTGGAAAGCATTAGGTAAAATATTTACTTAGCAACCCAAGAACTCATGTTGCCACCCAAAAAAGGCAAGCACATCCTCCAAACGAAAATCCCAAACATCCCACTCCCAAAATAAGCCAAAAATGTTTAGAAATTACCTATTAAAAAATAAACAAATTAAAAAAAAAAAAAACAAAAAGGCTGAGAACAAAACAGATTTGGTGTAACAGGAAATGGGAATGCCTGCTACATGGTCTCTACTCTAGGATGCAGCTTTGCCAAGAAAAACTCTAAGCTTCTTCAAGCACTGTAAATAGAAAAGAATTGTGGCAGACAATCAAAACGGGGTAAGACAGTAGGAATAAACTAAATTCAGGTCTTCCTTATTATGTCTTCAGTCAGGACAAGCAGTAATTACTTGATCCTTCCTTTCAAAGCCTATTTTTTGAGTGCCCATGCTGTCGCCTCTTAGCTTTGTCACCAAAATACCTTTTTACATGTGGTAAATTGCATGTCAGAAACCTTTCAACTTCCCTAATTTTCGCAAGGTAAGCACTTACTTTCACTTTGCTTCAAACTGTGTAAATATCCTTCAATAAATCTTATCAAAAATGGTAGGAAACATTCCCTTTTCCACTGTTACCTAAGAAACCACATGTATCTGGGCACGATGAGCATGCTGGTTTTTAACGGGCAACTTTCTGTTCTACTGACACTATGATCTAACTGAGAAGGCATTTTGAGACAAGAAGACTTTTACCTTGATGAAAATGAAATACAAAAGTTACCACAGAGGTTACTTATCAGTCAGAGTTAAAGGTGCAATGTGGTGTTGTTTATACCAGTATCACTACTAAAATGGGAATGGGCACATGCGGTATTGAGTCACGTATCTTTCTGCTTCATGTGCAGAGCTGTATGAACCACTAATTTCTTTTGCCACTTTGACTGGTTTCCTATTGTTTACCAGATTGTTTTCTCCTTATGTACACAGAGGACTGCATTGGGAAATGCTTTATTTGAATTACTTGCATTTTCATAGAGCTCAGTATCAGTTATTCAGCTATTACAATCATATATATGTGTATCTCCCTCCCCTCAAAGGTCTTTGCAACCAGTTAGGGAAAAAGTACCACTTTATCAACCAGACATGCAGTGCAAAACCAGAACATCAAGTGAAGGCACTGCTTAAGAACTAGTCAAAGCAGTTTTACAAGTATTCACCAATAATGAACATTTTCATAGGCACTACATTAACTTTTAACTTACATGAAGTTAAATATTGATTAATTTTGCAACAAGCAGCCACTTGAAAAGGCAGTTCCTGCTGCTGGCTAAAATCCTTACAATGCATAGCCAAAACTGAGCTTTGCTGCTCAAAAAATAAGGGACTGAGGCTTAGCTGAGGTAGGGCAACTCCTGTTGTAAGGAGGGATGTGAGAGAATGGGAGAGGGAATTGAGGAGCCTGACTTGTTCTTGCCATGGCCAAGGTAAGCAGAGATTTAAGCACAGCTATTGCTTCTTTATGGAACAGCCATCCATCCCAGCACTGGAAAAAGCCTGCTCTCCCATACATTGGCCTTCTGTAGCAGCAGCAGTTCAGCTCTCTACAGCTCTAATGCAGCAAAATTAGTCAGAAAAACTGTTGCCCTAGGCAACTGCATGCATCACTTTTTGCATCACTTTTTTTTGCAAACATGAAACTTTCTGTAATGCTTATTTCTGTTTAAGCGTGTTACAAAGTGCTGGTAGAGTCTTCAAATCCCACCATTAAACAGTATTCACCGTCAGCATCCACTTAAAGATCACAACCATGTACAAGACTGTTATGCTTACAGACATGAAAATTCATTTTTATAGACCCTTATCTGTAGAACCTACAACCATATTTAAGCAACTGTCCAATCTGCTCTCATAATTAAAAGTTTTTGCTCCATTCTTATTTTCATAGAATCATACAGTAGTTAGGGTTGGAAAGGACCTTAAGATCATCCAGTTCCAATCCCCCTGCCATGGGCAGGGACACCTCACACTAAACCATGGCACCCAAGGCTCTGTCCAACCTGGCCTTGAACACTGCCAGGGATGGAGCATTCAGAACCTCCCTGGGCAACCCATTCCAGTGCCTCACCACCCTAACAGGAAAGAATTTCCTCCTTATATCCAAGCTAAACTTCACCCGTTTAAGTTTGAACCCGTTACCCCTTGCCCTGTCACTACAGTCCCTAATGAAGAGTCCCTCCCCAGCATCCCTATAGGCCCCCTTCAGATCCTGGAAGGCTGCTATGAGGTGTCCATGCAGACTTCTCTTCTCCAGGCTGAACAGCCCCAACTTTCTCAGCCTGTCTTTATACAGGAGGTGCTCCAGTCCCCTGATCGTTCTCGTGGCCTCCTCTGGACTTGTTCCAACAGTTCCATGTCCTTTTTATGTTGAGGACACCAGAACTGCACACAATGCTCCCCCAAGTGAGGTCTCATGAGAGCAGAGTAGAGGGACAGTATTGAATAGTTACATGTTAATAGTGTTCTATTTCTTAGAGGTTTTTTTTAGTTCTGCTTGCCTTCATCTGTAAATAAGTCATGGGAAGAAAAGGTATTATTTTCCCTTTCAAGCTGAGCTGTCACATAATAAAATATTTCATCACATTTGACTATATTAAGAATATAACTTTCAATGTATATCCTTTCTCCCAAGGTTTCTGAATATATGTATGTCGAAATTGAGCAAGTGTGACATAGTTCCTGGTTCCCTTGGGAACAATATTCTGAGCTCATTTGAGTTGTGACCTGCTTATGCTGCCAGGAAGTATTAGTATTTTTGTTGGATCTCTGGAACTGAGATGTGGAATGAAGGACAAAGGTAAAAAATAAGACACTTTAACTTCACTGATGGAAAACAGAGGAGATATTGCTCTATTTCAGAAGAGATTTTTGTCTTTTTATAGGATCTGCCCCATTTTGTAAGCTCAGCTGGAGAGATTAAGTTTTTTTCATAGTAAAATATTTCAGATGAACTATGCATGGAGAAGCCTACACAGCTGTCTGCAGCACAGCTTACGGTCAAGAGGTCTGAACAGGTTTCAATATAGAAGTAAGAATGCAAATTAACTTCAAAATGGAATATATTGGCAAATCCTATGATATTACCTTTTGTCTCCTGACACCATCACCCAATATAGATTATGCATTACATTAAATGGTTCAGTTATCATTTCGGCTTGCAACAAAGGACTATGTACAATTTAACCCATGACTTGGGACCTATGAGTTACATTAATACAAGTAATACTTACTGATGCTTCCTTCATCTGACTTTTAAACTTCACTTCTAACGTATTATCCTTTCAGTGCACTGATAATCACAAAATCCATCCTCCTACACACAGTTCGTATCATATCAGGATCAGGCTCTCTTTCTGGCAATCCTTTCACTCATATTCTGTTTTGATCTGTTAAAAGCAGGATGAGGCCAGTGAATACTTTTCCATATTCTCTTCTTCAACCTGCTTTGGGTTATATTGCTCCTCTTCCAATCCTATCTTTTCACCTTATGTAAGGAACGGCATGCACGGCTGTGGGGCACAGCTGGCAACTGGCTTTTCATTACACCATAAACATCTTGCATCAATATTGCATAGTGCTTGTGAGAGCTGATCTTAACTGCGTGCACGCATCTATTCGAAGCCATGTATGTGCCTTAATATTAGCGCCATTTGGTGCAGTCATTCCCTGAAGAGTTTATCGCTACAAAACTTTTCTGAAGTAAATAACCATTTTACAAGTGAAAAAGTTTCAAGCACTCACAGAACAGAAATGCCATTTCGAGACCTCTTAATAGCAGACGAGTTGGATTTGGAAAGGTTGGAGACCTTGCTTGGCTGACAGTGTAAGCATCCAACAAGAGCACAAAAATAAACAGCAGGGAATTAAAGGTAGTAATTCAAGTCCAAGATTTCTGCATCTAGAATCTCCTTTTCACCATAAATGCAACATGTGTGGACAGTTTTATCCATCAGATAATTCACAAAAGAAAACATTTTGTTTATGAGCTGCCTCTGTCTGAAGCTTTCTTCAGTTCTGATCTGTTTCTGGGTCCAACAGCAAAAAGCAGCTGACAGGTCAAATAAACCCTGCTCAGAGATACTGGTTAGATACCAAGGAATTTTTCTCCAGTGCAGATAATCAACACATTTCTGTTAACATAGAGACATCTTTAATACTGCACTGAATCATCCCGAGTTTATTAAACTGCCGCATGTTACAAGGTTGAGACAGCTGTATTCAGACATGACAACGAGTTAAGGAAAAAAAGAAATCTTATTCCTGAAGAGAACAGCAAATATTAATGTGTTGTATTAGGTTTCAAACCATCTTTAAGTTTGCCTTTTCATGTATTCCCTGCCCCCAATACAACACTGATGTTGTTCCTCCTGAATAGACATAATTTATCATTGTTTTTTTCAATGGTCTTGTTTTGCCACCTTAACTTCTTCTTTGCAGTGCCTTTTTCTGCAGCAGGACAAAAATCTTTTCAGGTTAACCTGCTAAATTAATAAACTGCACTTTCAGATTTAGTTGTGTTAAATGGAGCTGCATGAAATTGTTATGACACAGGCACAAAACAGCAGCAGATGCAATATGTTCAAACTGATTATTTTCTTTTAATTTTATAAACATACAGAAAGTTTGCATTATAGCCTCTGTTTAATTTACATCCCTGCTGTAAATTAAAGATGTGCCAGATTAGCTCCAAACATATTTAGCATCAACATACCCTGTAGTCGTATACTGCAAGATGACAGCAGCAAAGCAGAGTTGCAAGCACTGGCCAGTAAGATATAAACCTCAGTCCTTGGGGAGTAGATAAGCAAACCAGGTTTACCTACCCATGGAACAACAGCTCCCACATTCACCAAAACTAAGGAAGATTGCTCAGAGAAACAGTGTGCTGAAAAATGGGGTAATGCACAATGCCACAGGCAGCCACTGAAGAAGACAAAGAAATTATAGGTAACAATGGAGAGGGCCTCCAACTGAGCATAATATATAACAAAGAAAGTACTTTACAATATTAGAAGACTTCTGTAGAGATAGTGACTTGTTGGTCAGATGTCTTTTTGAAAAGCACTTATCTACAAATGTCAGGCTTTTAGGAAAGCTAATGCAGGATTTAAAAAAATCATTACAAATCAACTGGCAATCTCTTTGGAAAAGCAGATGTCAAAGGTAACGGCACTGTGAGGGCTTAAAAAGTTTTCTGATGCTGTACTGAAGTAATAAACCTGCAGTCTTTTCTTTTAATGCCAATTTGATTTTCTTGGAGGGTGTGGGGGACTTGGGAAACAAATACCACACGTGTGCTCTTCCTAATGCAGTTATGTTGCATCTTGTCTTATTATGCTGAGACATTCCAGGGCATTTTAGTACTGCTGTGGCAGCGAAGGCACATACTGTCTTCGCACCTATTTGTCCTTTTTAGTACTGAATTAGATATAATGGGGTTCTGTGTGGCGTTTACCTGGATGTACACAGAATATTTATATGTCTCATTTCATGGGAGAGGAGGGTGTTAATGAAAGACAGTCAACCTCAGCCTGAAAAATGTCAGCCTGATAAACACACAGAATAATTCTATTCTTCTTTTACGTGAAAATACTAACAATTCTGTGGAGGGCATGCTTAGAGTTACAAGGTGGAAAACAATTTCCCCATTAGGACTGGAGATCTTCCAAAACATTACACATGCACAATTAATAACAATACCCACAACTTCTTTGGCATGCAGTATACCAGGGGAGTATTCATTAAAACACCACAAAATAAGTAAGTTACAAATAAGAACCTTATCTCTCCAGTTAGTTACATGCAGAGTTTTTTCACCTGACTAAAAAGCCGTTGGGTTTTGGGGGTGTTTTGTTGGTTGGTTAGGCATTCCTTGTTGTTGTTTTTTGGAATGTAGAAAAGCATTTCATTCCCCAAAGGTGTTAAACCAAGCTGTTGCAGACCACCATATCACAGCACCGCAAGAGCACTCAGCTCTTCGCCACTAAACCGGCTGAATGAGAGAATACCAAGGAATTCAAACAAAATGCATTTAAGTTGGCTTCCAAAATGTAGCTCTTTTTTCTAGCAATATAATAATAGCAGCAAAATTGTAAGATATAAGGATATAGTGCTTCAACGCAGAGTAAAGCATTTTACAAATCTAGAAAGAAATAGTTATAGATTTCTATATATTTGGACAAATAAATGGCACCATAACTACTTTCTAAACAAGGTTTTACACAACATGGATAGACTGCAGAGTTATTCAGAGATAAGACTATAAGTAAGAAAATCGTAATTTCACTCCCCAGTGTTATCCTCTAGGATCAGAATGAAGGGTCTGAGTGTCTCAGGAAATATGCGAGATGTCAGGGACAAGATAAACTGGAATTGACTCATAAAGAGGATTGCATGTCAAAGAATGAAGACTTGTGTAGTTTTAGTAGTAGTAGTAACAAAGTTTCTGCACGGTAGACAATGCTGTCAAGAGATCATAAAAAAAAAATCTAGGGTAAATTATCTGCTGATGAGTAGAAACCTGAGTAAACCAGTACAGATGCAAAACAACGAGCCTCTAAGAATATGCAGCATCAGACCTCAATAGGAAAAACAACCCAAGGTAACAAGAGAACATACACATTCCTGTAAGCTTTCTACAGAAAAAAAAAATCCATATTTAGAGATAACATTTGTATGCATTTTCCCAGCGTACATTAACTGCCTTAATCAGCTTTAGCTTGGCATGGCAAAAGCATTCAAAATTCATGCAGTG
The DNA here is from genome assembly GCF_033815535.1 of Pezoporus flaviventris. Lineage (NCBI taxonomy): Eukaryota > Metazoa > Chordata > Aves > Psittaciformes > Psittacidae > Pezoporus > Pezoporus flaviventris. The sequence goes on along the minus strand of NW_026892553.1, from coordinate 17,949,070 downwards.
TTTCGTAGATTTGACAACTACTAAAAATTGATCCAAGCTTCAATCAAGGCAAGAGGAGATTCCACGTTGACCTCAATTAGCTTTTGATCAAGCCTTAAGAGAATTAACAATCCTCTAAGCAGTCATCGTTCGTGGGTATGTGCATAGACAAAGCGTTAGCACCTTCAGAATATGCAGCTACTCTAATTGAGCACACAACCAGTCCATCCTGGGTTCTTCTAAGCAATGATTTCATTAAAAGTCTGCTAAGTCAGGCTTGCCCTACTGCTGAACTAAACCTCCAGGTAACCTGCAAAGAATTAAACGCAGAGAAAAGAAAACAAGAGTTGGTGACCTCAAGCAATTTCACATTCAACAAAGACTTCTGAATCTGGCTTATCTTCATAACTGAGGGGCTGGGTAGCTGGGCAGCTTAGAGAAACTTTTGCCTTAGCAAAGCTCACTTGAAGAACAGCCGTGAAGTGAGAAGCAGCAAGCACACTTTCCTGCTTCTTCAAATCAATTCCTCACTAATAATTTGTACGCTCTTGCGATCCTAATTCTCAACAAGGGCAGAAGGAGAACTAATGCCAAAATTGAGAAAGAAAGGGGGGGGGGGGGGGGGGGGGGAGATTTATTATAAAAATAAGATACAACAACAACACACAGCTTGAAAGAAACACCACCCACATTAAGCCTTGATTTGTACTTCTTCAATAGCTAATAAAAATATGTTTGATCGCTAGACACTCTTTCTATACAAGGTGACAGTTGAGTAAGACTGCATTACAGAGTTCCCAAATTCAGGTTGAGTAACCATAGCCAACTGTCAAAGCTAGTAATGAAGGCAGAGATATCACTACAATGGAAAGCAACAGGAAAATGAAGAAAACTGAATGCTAATTATTTATGATTAGCTTCTCCATTCAAGGAAGACAACTCACCGCTCCTTCAGCTTTACCTACCTCAGCACGTGATCCTAGCGCTTTATATGAACTACATTATCACAAATTGAAGCAAGGTGCACAGTAAATGAGATAAAGTTTTCCAATTACTCAGATACAGAGGATACAGACAAACTGTCATTAATGTCTCTGTATGTCGGCACCATTCAAAAGATGCCCGGTCAAAATAGAACCTTGCAAGATTTTGAACCCCTAGGCTTTGAAAAAAGAAATCTTTTTAATGGAAACAGGAATTTCTTTTTCCAAGACCTTAATTTTTTCTTGTCCTAGCTCCTCCTGAGTAGTGAAAGTGCTATAACCCCTGAAATACTTCACACTTCAATCTGAACAGGTCACTCGTAAGATGCCAGACCCAAGTAAAGTCCTTAGCATCTTCAATGAGACTTTCATAAATTTGCAAGGTAAAACTGTTACAAAAAGAATTGTTACGCTCACATTTCAAGGACGTTTTCAAGAGACATTGCAAGAAGAATGTAATGAGAACTTCCTTTGTTCTTGAAGAAAACTAAAGGATGAAAAAAGTGATGTTTGAATATACATCCAGTTCAAATGAGCACGACGCAGCTTTTGGCACATACTGAGAAATCAGGGGGAAGAGAAGGGAAACAAGGGAAACAACAAGCCTTCAACATATATGTAGTGCTAAATAATTAAGCATTGTAAAGCCTCACCAAACCTATTAAAAATCTGCCTTGTGGAAAGCATGATGCATACATCAGTGTGAATATGGGCGTTTGTATTTCAGTCTAACAGGAGTTAATAATATATACTAACAACAGAAAAGAAAAGGAGGCTTGGGGGAGACCTTATCACCATGTTCCAGTATTTAAAGGGTGGCCACAAAAAGACGGAGACTCCCTTTTTAGAAGGAGTCACATGAAAACATGAGGAATGATGGGCACAAGTCACTCCTGGGGAGATTCTGACTGCACACAAGAGGAAAATGTTTCAGTAAGAAAACTCAGGCACTGGAATAATCTCCCTGAGGAAACAGTGGATTCCCAAACACCGGACACTTAGGATTTGGCTGGACAGGGACATCTAGTCTAGGTCATGCTTTGCCTTGAAAGACTGGACCAGCTGATCCTTGAGGTTCCTTCCAACCTAGTGCTCTGTGATTCTATGATACAGCGAAAGGAGAATACATACCTACCCTGCCATTTTTGGCCTATGTTATATTTCAGTCAGGTCTTAACAAATCCCTATATTCAGCAGTGGAAACACTATTTTCTGACAATTGTACTGGGCAAAATGTTGAAACATGCTAAGCAGTTTGCAGGGAAAGAAGTAGGATTATCTGATATACCTCCTAAAATACCACTTGGGGTATTTTAACTAACCCATAACTACTTCCCTTAGATACCAATTTTCACCACATGAAATATTGAAACCACAAGTGATTTCTCCCCAATTTACACCACAAGGCATCCTAACTATGACAAACGAGTTAGCATTTAACAGAGACTGAACCTTGCATCAGTTTGAAGATAAACACTGGGCAGCAATGCCACTGGTAACCGATCAGATTTAATCATCTTATACTGACACCATCATCTTTTAGTCTGAGGGAAGAAAAAGCTCCACATCTACACTGGACTCCAAAGTACATGTGCATGAATCATAGCTTATTTTTAATTTCTTTTGGATAAACAACGGTTTTAATTATACAGGTCTCTATTTGTTCTGTTTGTTTTCTAATTAGAGAAAAATGGCAAGTCTCCCAATCCAAGCTCTTTCCCTCTGAAGAATTTAACAATACATTTGGACAGACACATATATTTATTTGGAAGCCACACAATGAATGAAATCCCATTTGCACTTAACAGAGCAAAGTTTGCCAGAATTCCGTGTGTGAGCCAAGGCTCCACACTCTGCTAATGGCAAAAATGGCTGTCCCCGCAGTTGAGCACTGGATTATGTATTTTCCTCTTGGCAAGTTTAAGCCTGGAAACACCCACAACACCTGTTGTTTATTATAAATGGCTGTGTTGAAAATAGACATGTTCCTACTGCGGATATAAAAAAAGGGAAAGAAAGAAGTGTGTGCACGGGGAAATTACGGACAAAGATGGTAACCGCCAACTCCGACCTGATCCTGCTGGGAGTACCTAACTGCAAAGTGCATTGACACAGTAACTTTCACCTAAAACCCTCAAAACACTAAAGCTTTCTGGAAGGATAGTTAAAGATGATTGTTAAGGCAAAAGGAGGTGAGGGAGTTTAGGGGGGGTCAGGATGAAAGCCAAGACATTTGAATTCTAGTGACAAAGCAAATGACCAGAATTCTGTACTTAACTAACATGGGTGGTTCAGTGAAATTTCTCTCAATGTGTTTAACCAATTTACAACTAAAATCAGTGAATTGTGTGCAATTACTTTCCATATACTACTTGCATGAGCATATCGAAACATTACACAGTAACAAGGAGATGGAAGGCAAGTACCTTAAAATGTTATCTATCCAAGGGGGAAAAAAAAACAGAAAGAAAGAAAGAAAAAAAATCACTGAAAATCTCCTACAGCTTTTACCAGCAAACACAATGAGATCTAAGTCCTAGAGGCCTCTTCCTATTCCCATTTGTTTAGACCGAGTCGTTCTTCTGTATGATTCCCCAACTCTACCCTCTTCTCTGAGGAAGCTATCTCCCAGCTTTGTCTTGAGAAAACCTTTCTGAAGCACATATCAGCAACTGCATTGTTTTCCTTTTGTCTGCAGCTTTTTGAGGTGATAATGGAATTATGCTGGTATGAATTTTAACTGCATTAATCCCTACCAGTAGGATACTGTGATCAGATCATGGGTCCTGATCTTGCTTTTTCCCTTTATGAAATATGTCACTGAGCATCTCTTTCAACAAGTCTGTTTACATAAAAAATAACAGCACCAACAATTATACTGCAGAGCAGATACCGGTCATTTCTTTCACCTTGCAAACAGCGTGACGCTATGTAGTTCCTATCAACAAACTGTACGTCTTACAGTACACCACCTACTCTCTCAGGATCTTTATGATTAAGTGGGGTATTATCATGTTTTAATTTTGAGAAACAAAGGCACAGAAATAGGCATCCATAGGTAATCCCCAACAGATATCAAAAGTAGACCTCCAAAGCCTATCCAATATCCAGGCCGTAAGACTTCCCCCTCTTTCTTTTGGCAAGTCACCTCAGTAAAAGGAATTTTGCTGGTTTTATTAACAGGGTTTTGACATACTTACTTAAAGGATTAAAAAGGTCTTAATCATTTGTACTCAGCCCGGGACAGCGTTTGTCAGCTTCAGCCCCCTGCTTAACAAGCTGGACTTCACTTTCCTTTTCCAGTCAGCTTTTCTATCCTTCCAAATTAAACCATGTTTTCCCCACTTTTCATACCCTACAATCAAGCATCCCAATGGACAATTCACCTCCAATACATTTTTAGTACTTTGTCTCCTCCAGTGCTCACAATGATTTTCCCAATTCTAAAATTGCCTTTGCATTTCTCTAACCCATCCTAAAAGGAAGCCAACCTATTGTATGGGTGTTTTCTGTGTAACCTGGCTTTGAATCTGGCTTCCTCACCCATAGGCTGAAAAGCAGACCCGCTCAAAGCTGTCAACAGAACAAAGTCAAGCTGAGCTCTGCCACGATTTATGCAGGTAGGGCCAGACCTGTCAGTTCCACTGGCATGACAGCAGGGAGGAACAGAGGGGCACAATTCTTCCTGCTGAAAGTCTGGATTCACCGCCTCAGAAACTGAACACCGATTCCAAAATGACAGAATGTAATTCAAAAAACACATTTCCCTAACACAACAGCAGGATAAATAAATCGGGAGAGAATGTACATTAATACTGGAAGCCTAAGAGCAGACTGCTTATTTTCCCCATTTAGATTCCAGACTGAGGCTAAAACATTTTGGTTAAACACAGGTACAATAAAGAAAAAAACGCAATTTGACTTATGATTTAAAGGGAAATCACATGCATTCGATCATTACTATTTATTTGGCATTTCTCACCACTCTGTTAGAATCTAATACCTTCAAAACATCAGAATTCACCTTAACAAAGGTACCCGCATTTCACCCCAAGCAGGATTTATGTGGATGAAGTTGCCCTTGGGTTATAAAATTTTTCCTTTGTTACCAATTTTCCAGCATTGCCCGAGTCACCTGATGAAAATCAGTATTTAAGTATTATGGTGATCTATATTTCAGCTCCTGTCATAACTGATAAACCATGTTATTTGGGAAAGGGAAAAAAGAGTTCCAGTCAGCTGCCAACACACTAAACATACTAAATGCAATGTTTTGCCTCGGTGATGCACTTCTGCTTATTCTCACAATTAACACATACATTAGCAAAGTAGATCCACATATTATTTTGTCAGACAATTCTGAAACTGAAGAAAATCTCTCATTCAATTTATAAATGGAACCAGTATTTCAACTGCAAGAAACACTTGTGTAGGTAGGTAATCACTCCATCGGAACTGCCATATGTGTGCTTGTGGGCACTTATTTGTGGGAGTCTTGCAAGACATATATGTAGAACTAAGTTAACCAAAGGGTTCACTGGTCTTTCTGTCTTCAGTAGCAAGTACACTTCATAGATATTATGGACACTCATTAACAGTCTGACCTGATTTCAGTTGCTGTAACCATGACACAGTTGACAGGCTTTCTTTCACTTGATTTGTTTTTATTATTGTATGTTTGGCACTCTGCTAAGACTACAAGTAAAGTATCTATAGCAGCTACTCGAACTGCCAGGATCAGCTTAATTTAAACTAGCTTCAATGCAAGTGAAATGATTGGCATTAAATATTTGGAGAAACACGGGGAAGATTCTGCAACACAGTAAGTTTCCTTAACATGATTTGTTTTGAAGCTTCTTTTTCTCGGTTTGTAAGTGGAATAATTCATGCACACTAGATTCACACAGGAACCACAGAGAGGTAAGAAGAGAATGAAATGGCTGATTTCAAATTGAAATGGCTGATTCCAAGTTGCCAAAACCAAACGGAAGGTAAAAAATGCCATTATCATCTGTCCTCTTTCCTTATCAAGGGATCATGTCTATAGCCGTTTCCTTCTTAGCATTTTGCTTGCAGCTGTTTGTTAGAGTCCTCCCTCATTCAGTACACACACTCCCTGCTATCAGACTGGAACTATAAAATGAAAACCCACTGCCGAAAAAAAAGGGCATCTAATTGCTCCCTTTCTTGGAGGTGCATCATTCAGTTCTCTTGTACGACTGATACAATCTGACATGAGCATTGTAATTCAATGCATCAACTAGAAAATGCATAAAGACAGCTTTTCTGAAAGGGCAGCCACATTATTTTTTCAGAATACAAGAAGGGAATAGTAAGTAAACCTAATGTATGCCTTATCTTTATCTTGACAGGAGGAGTATATAAAATGTACAACAGCAAGCAATATTGTGTATATCATTACACACACAAATTTAAGCACCTATAAATGTGGACAATAGTCTGATATCCTGTCAAAGCAAGAAACCTGGATCACAGAAATAGACAGTATGTGGTGGAGTTGCTTTTTATTTTTTAAATTAATGATGTGGAGATTATATATAAAAGCCAGGGGAAAAGTGCTTTTCTGCAACTAGTAAATATGTATTGCTTAAAATGTTAGCTGAGGATTATGCTTTCCTATGAGCAATTCAATTTTTACCCATTTACTCTAGCTACTGAAAAACATCAAACCTAAATGAAGGCTTTCTATCACTAACATACAAAAAAAAAAAAAAAGCATTAAGTTGGCTTGAAACATTCAGGGTTTTTTCCCCCTCATTTTATCCCCTATTTCCCTTCTTCACGGATTTCTGAGTTATACAGTAAAATACCAGTGTATGCCATTCTGTTTTGCTAACCAAAAGTCTAAATATAAAATGCCAAAGCAAGTAAGTAACAACCTGAGACAGAAAGACATGACTTTTTTCCTTCTAGTAGAAGCAAAGTGGTTTGGTTTCGGTTGGTTTGTTTAGGGTACTTTTCTGGATGTGTTTATGAAGATTAGACATAAAAAGCCAGGCACCTAAACCTGTAGAATACTATGATTCTCAAGAAGAGTCACTGGATGTTCTGTTTTCTTGAACAACAGCCCACAAAGAAAGTAGTCATCTGTCTTTTTTATTTAAGAATTTATTTATTTATATATATTTATATATATTTATATATATATATAAATCAAAAAACACCTTCAGTCATTTTCCATGATGCAACTACAGGATGTTTTCTACTTATCCATCACTCAAAGGCGCTTACAGGAGCACTTCAGATCTTTCAGATGACGCTAAGAGCTGGCAAGTGCATGTGCATGGATAAGCTGGAACTCCATTCTCCATATACCTGATTTCTTCAAACATGGGTAAAAACAATCTTTTGTATTTCTTTGCTCCGAAATAAGCACCCGGTCACGAATCTGCAAGCAAATGGTCAACTACTATTTCTCAGCTAACATAGAAAGTCCTCAGTATTTAATTTTACTGTAAATTATAATGATAAGGAAAGGGCAAGTGCCTAAAGCCATTACTCAGCCTGATAAAAGAAATCAAACCTCAGTATGGTTGAATGACAACGTACTCCATTTCTTCCCTGGAATCCATTAATCTCTTTTATACAAGAGTTCCAACAGATGTTTTTATTATTTTTTTTTACCTAGATACAAGGTTCTTTTATTATCAGCTACTCTATCACATGCTGCTCTAAAAAACGCACTCTGCACACAGCCTGTAGTTAGAGGGCTCACAAATTAAATGGCTATCTTGTCTAGTGGCAGTAAAATATCACTATGGAAAATAAAGAGGTTGTCAGTGATAGAAATATAAAATTCAACATGATACCTGTTGACTGTAATAGATAAAGACTTAAAAGCCATACATGACAGGAAGAAAAAAAGCAGCACCAACTCGCATTGAGAACTGAAAGCTGTGGTTTACTCCCTTTGCAACCCTTCAATAGCATCTTACTCTGCAAGAAATCCAATTGAAATGAGCAAAGAAAGGTGCCATCAGTGCAAGCAGAGGTCAGAGAAGACTTGACCAGAAACTAATGCTGAACTGGAAAAATGCAGCATTGTGTTATGCCCATCTTCATCGCCGTACCATGCATCTACTCTAGCTGGAGAAATACAATCCTGTAATTTCAGTTATTGAAATTAGTGCTGCCTTAAATTTCTTTTCCTACATAATTTATTATGAATATTAAGCATCTCTTTATTTCTCCACCCTTCACACAATGGATATGATCTTATTTGCCTTGTTATTCTAAAACTGAAGTGATTAGTGTCTACCAAAAAGTAAGCAGAAAACTGTATAGCTATGTTTATTTATTAATAAAAATTAAGAAATGGCAAGATGATATAGTGAACACATGATGCTTTAATAGAGTAGCCTTGGGCAGCAGTAGTACATGAATACTGTACACTTCTTTTAGTCAAGCAATTTATAATACATTGCTCAGGCCCTATGGGATCTCAGAGCAGCTCAATTCAGGGAAAAGAAATACAAAGGCTTTTTGCAGATGTCTGTAACACTCCTCCAAGTCCTAAAGTGGGGAATTCTCTGTTTATCCCCACCCAAAAGATTGTAAGAAATAGAACAGCAACTGAAAACTCCCAATATTACTGCCCTCACTTTGACTGCTCACCCATCTGCCACTTACACAGCCTTCAAACCAGTTGTAAAGCCTGTTCCTGGCTGGTGAGCGCAGCCAAACAAGCCCCCCCCCGCCAAGAGCTCAAAGGCAGAGAACCAGGTGTTTGAACCTTCCCCGTTCCCTTGTGATACAAAATGCAGATAAGGATTACTCAAGCTACTAAGTCTTATGGATTCTGTTGGTTTGTTCTGAATTTTTCTGCTTCCCCAATGGGGCCAGGCCATGCTTTTGGAGAGCTCCAGCACCACCTCCCTACCACACTGGACAGCTATTCCCATTGCTTCACAACTCCCCTTCCTTTCCCAAGTCAAACACCAACCACAGCCCCTCAGGTCTTTGTCAATCCAGTAAACTAAAAAGGCCTTACAGGTACAAGCACTGTCCCACAGCCACTTACACTGCCAATCATTCAGCTGCACTCATGTCAAGCAGCTTGCACTTACATCACTCCTTATGTCAAGTAGTACAACGACTGGTCCTGGTTCAAGAAACAGGGAAAATAGGAACTGCATCCAACTGTAAATATAGATGACACTGTGGTAGAGCATTTGGCTTTACAGAACTGATTTGTTCCATGGCACTCACCCCCAAGACCTGGGAATAAGTGCTGTCCCTTTTTTATTTCCAAATACAGGTGTAGCCTCATGGTCTCCAAACAGTAAATCAGCTTTTGCAATACTATTATCTGGAGTTATATGTGGCTATCTCCGTTTATATTAAAGGACTAAAGACATGCAGGAGTCATCAGAGGCACAAAGGACTCAAGTTACAAGGTTGCATTCAGAGAGATCACTGCTTAAAATCCACAGCGCACAGAATGACAACAGTTTAAGTATTTGATTTTGCACTAAAGTCTGTCTCTTATAGCAATACAGGCACTAATGCAGCTACCAACCACTGAATGCATGAAAAATCATGTACAATGGCATATAAGCCAAAGGTACAGAACTGAAGTTCCTTAGACATTATCCAGTCCTAAATGAAACAAAGAGTATTTAATACATTTGATTTTCAAGGTAACTGATTTTGTAACCTTCCCTAGGTTATTTTTAAACAACAAAGCTGGGAAAAGGAATAAAATAAAAATCAAGTCTTAATTTGATCATTTCACCACATTTCACTTGACACTGAGCATGCTAAAAAGGAAAGAACAAAGATACAAATCCTGATACTGTTCCTTTGTAAAACAAAGGTATTTTGTATTAATAATTTAGCTAAAATATTCTTTGTCTATTCTAAAACAAGAAACCCTACAATTTTTATATTTTTTTAATGGTATTTGGCAATTAAAATTACTCTTTCCCAAAGCCCTAAAGATTTCTTTGTTTCTCTTGTGCAGGTGAAATTTCCATGAGGAAAAGAGTAACTCACAAAATTCAAGATGATCTGTACTACATTCCAGAGACACTGATAAATTTTTTTCATTAAAAGAATTCAGCACTTCCTACACCCAGTACATCCAAACGCTGTATTTCACACATCAGTTTTTGATCATAATTTATGCACAGGCTTTGCTCTTGCAATACCTCCTTACTAGAGACAAATAAAAAAGCCTTGCAATCTCACCACTGTGGAAACATATGCTCAATTTAAATACTCTAACCCACACATGCTCCTACCTATAGCAGTCCCAACATGACTTATGTCCTTTTGTGTGTTTATGTGACTAAATGGAAGAGCAAAGTCATTTGTATCCTTGCCTTTATGAAGTAGTCCTTTGCAAATACAAGTTCAACTAATACAGTAGAGAGCTTCAGCTGCAAATAATTTACATAGGAACAGCAATATTGTACCAGTGTACCTGAGCCATTTTAAGATAAGGAAATCACACACCTGTGTGGCTGAACAACAATGCCAACATCTTTAAGCCCTGAAAAAACATAACTCAAATCTCCCTAAAGAAAAAAATAATAAAAACCAACTACAGAGATAATAAGCAAGATAATTGAGCTTTAACGTATCTTAGTTCATGGTATGTATTGTCAATCTTATTCAAGGGTAGTGATAGCTATAATTTAGAGACAAGTAGGTACTATGAGGTTGCCATCACTGTCTTCTCTGTTGCCTCGATTCACAAACCGAGTTCCTAATGGCTTCTATACACTACATACACTGGGACTATTCTCAGCTTAGAGCAGATAGGAATTGGAAAATGAGGACATGCACTGGAACAGCCACCTAACGGGGGGGACACTAAAGCAATGCTTACAGATCATTTCCAGCACCTAACCTGAACAAATCAAACTCTTTTCCTTCAATCTTATGCCACTGTCCATCACCAAAAAAAACAAAACCCAAGCAAGTACTCATGCATGAATTCTTTGCAGAAGGAGTATCTTTTAAGTCACTTGTACCAGATTCATGCTTAGCTCAGACTTCTCTGAAGCGACAGAAACTTCCATTAGCTGAAGACACAAGACTCTGGGAATGTCCCTGAGTGAGGAAGTCAAGAGGTAGATAACGAATACTGCACACAGATTTACCTCCATCCCACACCTTCTAACTACTATAGTACTATACTATGCTAACTACTCCTTTTTACTATAAAAAGAAAATCTGTGTACAACATTTGTTTTAAAATGTCCTGAAGGTATCAACCAACTGAAGATCCACTGCCACATTGCTCCAACAACAGCAGGTGCCTCCCTTCTTCATTCAAGTAAACTGGTATTGAGTTAGGTCAAAGAAAAGTAATGGGTTAACACACAAATAAACCAACAATCAAAAAGGATAAAAGGTTTGGAAATAATGTAATATTTTAACAAGCTCACCAATGCACATATGGTATGTGCAGAAAACAGATTCAAGTTTGTCCTTTTGGATATTCTTTTCTAACGCTGCCTGATGTATGCTAGCAGGCCCCCCAAATATTACTGTTTCTGAAGAAAACAGATTTCACTTTGCGAATATATTTCTGGAATCAGAAAAGTGTAAAACATCAAAGACTTATCATGTCACTAACACATCTGTCAACAGGTGATGCAGAAATTCTTACTACAGTGCATTGGCACGTTTAGTTCAGTTATAATGAGATGAGGCTTTCATCATTTCCTTTTTGGAAACAGTTTCATCGTTTGTTGAAATTTACTTATTTAGGTATTTTTGTCCTAAAATACAACATTGTCTTCTTTTCTTCAATTTTTCTTTGCTGCTTTCAGGATTTATATTGCTGAAAACAATCCCCATTCTTCCTGGATGCCTGTACCACTCAATCTCTTGCAGGTGGCTATCCACTGGACTTATTAGAGCAAGAATCTCAGCTACTGTAGTTACCTATGGAAAAGTTTAGATTGAAGCCTGCTAAGTATCTTAGCCATTTGGATTATATTTGTCCTTTCAATAAGAAGAGAAGCCAAATATCCCTTTTTAGTTTTTTAGCACACTATCTCTTCACAAAGAAGTGACAGAGTTGAAAAATCAGATTACTGAAGTCATTTGGTTAAGTATGGCAATATTAGGACTTATACTGCACCATTTACATGGCAGATACTTTCATAACAGACAACCATTCATTCTTGACCTACCATTTCACTAATACTACCTATTGCAGAATCGACTGTTCTGAACAGCAGCATTTAAAGGCTGCATACTTGAGCGTAAAAAAATTAACACAAAGCAGCACAACCACTGGCTCACAGCAGACATGCTTCAGCATTCCCAGGATTCACTTTTACATGCACAATCTAGGAAAAAGCTTTGCCAGTCTTATGGGGACGTCTTTCCTATAACCTGTCTCCATCCTTTTGCAAGGCTGACTTAAATTCTGCCCTTGAAGCATGGTTCCAGTATTGTTGCCAAGATGCACAAAATTCTTTCTCATCCTGTATTTCTCTTATCACACAATTTCTGCAGACAACCTTCAGTCAGCACTGCTGGCATGACGTCTTTTGCTTTCCAATTACATTCTTCAGCAACACAATAGAATGCAGCCCCACAGATGAGTCACAGCTGTGCTTATTGGGGTACCAACAGCTATCTTATGAGGCTATCATCAGTTGACACAGATACTAATCTAACGGGATATTGGCAATGTGACCTGCAGATATACTGAGCTTTGACTTACTCCTGAAGCAGCAGCAACACGCAGAAAAGTGATAAAAAATGTTTTTGTGGAACCAGTGTGCATAAAGACTTTCCATAAACCATTGCCTTGTTGATGCCCTTGAGTCTTTCCAGGCTTCTCTAGGCCTTAATGAAGAAGAGTCCTGACCCAAAAGAATGAAAAGTGCTACAGTGGAAGTTTTCCATTCCCTACTTACTACAGTTGGTGCCTACAAGAAAATCATGCTTGGAAGTACTTCAAATTCCTACCGTGTACAGCCATGTCATGGATCTTGCTTAATGTGCTACTGCCTTAGCGAAAGCATCTTTACGACACTTACTGAAATGATACTTCCTAATTTAACAGTCCAATTACTCCTAGATGCAGGTAATGTCAGAAAAAGAGTTAATCCAAACCATGACTAATATAAAGAAATAACCATTCATTTTATCAGGGACATTTAACAGTTCTCACACACAACACTCTTTTTTATCTTGCCTTTTATTTAATCTTTTTATCATCTGCAGATCATCAACAGAAAAAGCCTGATTCCTCTTCAGAAAAAGACCTATTTTTATTAGTATAATTACTTTTGTTGGTCTGTAGACTACTGGTGTAACCCAAGTCAATCAAAAGCAACCAGAATAAATCAAATGGAAGTTTACTGCTATACAAAGAAAGTAGCTTCATACACAGGTTTCCACATTTCCCAAAATAATGCAAAGTGAGTATGAGGCCCAGTAAGAGTTCACAGACTTTGGAGATAAAAAACCTGACACACTAACAGAAGCAATAGTGACCAAATATTGAATGTATTAACAGCTTTTAAGAAGCACTGACAGCTCCCACTCATCCCCCAAACATCAGACTTTATTGTGCTACCTGAAACATACTGCCTTGGAACTGTTCTGTATCAATGGTTATTAGGAAATATCTAAGTATAGAGCTCGAAGGTGACCATCGGTCCACAGGAAAGAGAACAGTCATACCAGCGCACACAGGAAACTAAACTGTAAGGAGTCCTTAATATTCTTCCACATCCAAAAGAACTTGTAATGTTTCCAATTAAATATCTCTGCCCTTCATACATATGACTTACTGTATACTCCTTGGAGTACTGAGCTGCACTTTTTTGGGGGACTTTGAAAGCACCTCTCATGCTTTGCCAAGTACTGCAATAAATTATAACTGGCCTGAGAATCTTTAAATGTACATTTTTTGGCTGTCCCCATCCACATTAAGTAACTGCAGTCTATCATCTCTGTTTCATAGCATCTGAGCACCATGGACAAGTGAATAATTAGCTTCAACAAGAATAGCCAGATTTATGTTAGGAAAAATTTAACTCCTAGAAAGCTCAGCAACTCAAGAGATGGATTTCTCTCTTCATGCAACACTAATCTCAGTTCATATTTCCCATGTAGTTAAGACAAATTGGGAAAAATGGACATGATTTAATTAAAATGTGAAGCCTTCACAGTGCTTGTCTCCTAAATGAAATTTCTAATGAAAATGAAAAAGACTATTTCTAAAAACTGCAAGCACTACTTTTTTTTATTTATTTATTTAATAAATAACTCATCAATAGAGTCATCCTGGTAGTAATAGAGGTAGACAGGAACCACAGCTTCCAGGGTCCTTTCCCCCCCCAACACGGAGTATTACTCTCTAGCTCCATAAAATCCACCCTATGTAAAAGCACCGAATGAAGGGTAATGGTCATTCCACGCTTCCTGAAGTAGCTGCCCAGCACGGTGAAAAGAGCTAGCCCAGTACATGACATACTGGTTTGTCAGCATTTTAATGTAACAAATAACCAGTATCCCAACAAGGGGTATTAGCGTTTGTCCTGTGAAGGTTCAGAAGGTTGAAATGTTTCATTTCCTGGCTGCTTCCTCCCTGAGGGATACCAAATAAAAATCAGAAGGCTAAAAATATTCCCCCTCCCATGCTGATCATTATTGCATTGCAGACCTGAAGTTAAATTTCCTTTAGCAGGCAAATATAAGCAGGTGATTTCTGGTTTGTTGTTCTCCTTTAATGCTTGCACAGACATAAATCCAGTACCTCAGGGTATGGCTTTTGAACAGCATATTTTTTAATTTTCTTCTTTGGTACGGGTTCACTCTTTGACTTTGTAAAACATCACTTAAAAACTGCACTCCCAGGACTTCTGCGGGATGCAACCCTGAGCATAGTTACGCAGAGAGCATCTAAGAGAAAAACACCTCCCTCTGCCAACACCAGCACTCCGAGATTCATATCCAGGTTCAAACACTATCTCCTACGGAGAAATGCACAGGCCGTCAAAGTTAAAGTATGAAGTGGAAATACAGACAAAGACAACCCCCAGCATAGCAAGCCTTTTATCATAAATCACCAGCTACAGTAAGAATGCAATATGAACTCTCCTTTTATTAAAAGTCTCTGAGCATTCACAACTACATGACTACAGTAAACTGTTTGTAAAGAAAGGACATTACAGAAAGGTCACTAGCTAGTACTTAAGTATGCACACACAGATTGTTTCAGAGTGCAACATCAAACCTGCGCAGAATTAATGGAGAACTAGTAAAAAAGCGAAGCTGAAATATAAGGCCGGCAATTATGTTGCCTCTCTCACTCATCTTCACATGTATAAACCAGAAGAATGTTACAATTAAAAAATATCTGCTGGTTTCTACTTCCAAAAAGTGTCAAGCAGAAGTCACCAAAGTTGGATTCATTTGTGCATGGGCTCAACTACTTTTTCTTTCCACACATTTTCCATTAAGGGCTACTGAACACAAATACAAACCCTCCAGTTCAGGAAGCTCTGAACTCAAAAGTTCCTGAAAGCAAAAGGTATTATGGGGAAATATTGTTGGTGTTCATCTACTCCTTACACTTCTCTTTTGCCATCCGCTGCTGGCCACTATAGGCAGCAGCACCCTGTACTAGATATAGATTTGCTCTGGTCAAATAAATACACAGATTTTCACGTTATTTTAAGTTCTGTTTCTAGAGGAAATGCCAATCAAGCATTCACGCTCTCCATCTGTCAGCCTGCCAGTACTTCACGTCCCAATACAATTCTGGAATCAGCAAGTCAGTTTCAGCAAAGTTTTCAGCAATTATTTTATTCTTACAGGTTTTGTGAAACTTTGGCTGCTGGGTGTAAGGGACCCAGTATCTATCAGTAGTGGCTGCCCAACAAGTACACTTAGAGCTCCAGCCAGCATTGCCATCCCTTGCCATAGAAAGCACAGAAAGGAGAAGGATCATTCAAGTTACTCTATTATCACACTAGGGGTGGAAACGATGAAAAGGGAGACAAGAGAAGAGGAAAAACCTACTTCCATCATTACTCCACATAAAGAATTCATTTTCAGTTCAATCCTGTTAAACTCTTATTGCTACATGAAAAGACAGAGGTATTAGAATAACCAATACTGCGAGAAACTGAAATTAAACCTATATTCATTTCTAGCAGCCCAGCTAAAGATCTAGTTCAGAGTTCCCAAGACATTTATTATTAGAACTAAAGGCAAACTAAGAAAACAAAGTAATTCCTTTTTCCAGCTATTCTCTTTCCAAAACATAAAACCAAAAAACTATTAAGAATGGCAATTCTGTTGCAACATAAAGTGATGGACTTTCAACAGGACCTTGATTCAATGTCTATAAACTCAGAAGATTTCATAGCTGAAGTCTGAATCACCACTAATGATAAAACAAAAGTATTTTAACTGAAAAAGTCTTTGCTCAGTTTTTGATACTGTTGTGCATTATAAAGTAGAAAGCCAACAAAACAAACTGTTCTTTATTTAATGATGCCGTGCTTTACATGCAAAACCATGGTTCTGTTTTTTGCAGCCCACCAACAACAAACAGAAAAGATATGCATTATTGATTAGTTGTCATCTTTTGAATTAAAAAAAAGTGCCGAAATTGTCCACACAGTTCTTATGAACTTGAAGGTTTTTCACCTGATTGTAAATGCAAATCTGTCTTCTAGAATAGAAAAGGAAAAAAGCAAGACTTTTATTAGAATTACATTTTTGTAGGGGATAAAAAAAAACCAAACCAAGTGACTTCTGCAAGTGACTTAGTTTCTGGTGACAAATTGGGTTTTTAAACAACATATAGATAGCCGAGGAGCAGGAGTTGTAAGGATGAAAAACTTTGCAAATTGGCATTAGCTCCCCAGCCTCCCTAACCTACAAAATATCAAGCTGCATTTCTCAGTTGATTTCCCAGCTCCCTTTTCTTCAAACTCAGCTTCTCTTTCCACAGGAACTTCCTGCTGTCAAATTAGACAAATCCTAAACCACCTTCTTGGTTCCACTAAACCTCACATTCCAGAAGCGCTTCACTCTTGTCTACATGCTGCACGTGGAGCCTGTGCATCTAATTAAAGACATTTAGCCTGATATCACTTGATAATGTGACACCCAGAAGTGTTAAACTGCTTGACCTTAATCCCTAGTAAGGGCTGTTGGTTCCAGGGTTAAACGCAATTGGAGCTGCTTAGTGCCAAACATAGTTCCAAGCGAGCCACAAAAATCCTTTTTGCTTTCCCTTCCCCCCTTCACTCCCCTCTGTGTACACCTGCCACAATCACTGCTCTTTCTCTGGTCACCCTTTAACCTCTTAAATCTCATTTACCCTCCCTCAGAACCCACGTCTGAGAAGGTCTACCCACTGCAACCCCGTGAAGTCCCACATCTATATACTTCTCCTGTACTAAACCAGGCTTTCTTCCTCTCACCTGAAGATTCCCTTCAGCCTTCAATAATACTTCTTAAGCTTTTACTCACTCCTATGCCTACAAATGAAGGCCTTTTTTTAGTATCATGCCTGTTTTTTGCTATCCACCGAGGAATGAACACATTTCAACAAATCAAGAATGCATGAAAAATTCATTCATGTATTTGTACAAGTCTTTTACGACACAATTATGAATCCCTGATTTGCCATATTTTAGAAACTGTCCAATTAATAGCAGAAATCCTAATTTGTAAAAAGCAAATTGACCTACTGTACTGTTCAAGATGGTATCTTTATTTAGAAAGAGTTTAGAGAGGAATCCAGAAGGATGTCTAAAAAATAGACAATAGACCTCTGGGAGATGTTTTATTCATAGAGACACTGTGAAAAGAGAATTGAAACATTGAAGACGACTTAATCATAATCTTGAAATTAATGAAACAATTATATGGATTTCTCTAGGCAATGTATGAACTTTTAACACAAGCTGGGGCAGTATCAGGCTATAGATTTTGGGGAAAGAATTGGAATTAATAAGATTTCAGATCTATTTCACTCTTTCCCCTGGATTTATCAGTTTTTTTTAAGGTAAAACTATAAAATAATAGAAAAAAAAGAAAAAAAAAGTGTTGTTTTTTGTTTTTTTTTTTATATAAATGCTCTGCAGTTCTACAACAGGCTGTGCTGCTTGACCTTTAGGCGACAGCACAGAAATTCTACAGAACATATGACTGGAAAGTGCATTTCCCACATGAAAGTAAGGACTTCAAGACGAGAAGCAACCATTTACACACCCCAGGGCAGGTGTGTAGAGAGTGGGGAGTAAGCACAAAGGCCTCCTTCTTTTTGTGCCTTCCTTGAAAGCACAGCTATCATGATACAAATATGAACAAAGATAAAGCAGCTATGACCTGGCATAGGAAGAAGTATTTAACATATAGGAATAGCCAGAGTTGAACCTGTTCAGAGGCCCAATAGTAACTGTGGTCAAAGGCTGCTACCCAGCAATACCTATAAGATATCACAAAAGGCACTTAGAAATGGTCTACTTAATACCTTCAGAAACATCTGGTAAGAACTCCAGAGCTGCGATTGCTCTGAAAGCTAAAGCAAATCTGGTGCTGACACTTTCTGTTTTTTAATTACAAAGATACAGTGAGGTGATACAGTTCAACTGGAGCTAATATTTTCTTCATATCACTTCTACACAGAAAAAAACGTGTAAAACGATCGATTGGGGCAAATGACAGAAATCTATATTCAATATTGTTGTTGCTTTTTATGTTTCCTTTGTTCATTTTTTACTTCTTTGCTGCTGAATGCTACTCTGATGAAAACAAACTACTGAGTTCATTTAAGTCAAAGAGATTTTATGCCATACAGTCATAGTATGGCCCAAATTACAGAGTCTGCAGCTTTGTAGCCCAATGAACACAGTACAACTGTCCCTTGTAATAGGCACCAGGCTGCATGTCATGTTAACACAGGTCTCTGGTTTTGTCTGGTCTTTCTTGGACTCCCTGAAGAAAAGAACTGGTTTTGCCTGTTAAACAGCAACAACTGTCTGATGATCACTGCTTAATTTCTTTTAGGCTTTTATGACTGGTGTTAATTCTACCATTATAAACATACAGACATATTTCTTGAACTATTAGATAGTAATAACAAATAATTATCCTGTGCAGAATGAATTACCTATGATCCTAGTATAATAATGCAAAGGAGTACAGCCATCGGATAGCAGCAGATGCCCTAAAAGCATAAGCACGGGATAACAGATGTCAGACTAAGCAATCACTGGTGAATTACTGTTCAAATGCTGCATGACTTAGGAACTGGGTAAGCCTAGCTTTAGCAATAAAGTTAACAGATATCAACTATTCAATACACGTAAGACACATCATATGCAAGACATTCAGATGTGACATATTTGCAGACCAAAGACATGAGAACACAGCATAAGACATACTTAAGTATAGATCACATAACCCACAGAGATAACAGCCTCTCTGGCAAGCCCACATATGATCACTCTGCTTCAGTTCATTGCAAGGAAAGAGAGAAAGAAAAAAGGAAAACCAATCAAGCACCATTTAAAATATCAGCATTTAACATGAGCCAGAACTGAAATGCAGAAACGTTATTTGCTTTCTTCACAAAGAGAGCAAAAAGTAAAAGTTTACAGCATGGTTTTAAAGCAAAGAATGTAAGAAACCATTTGCTTACTGATCTGCTGCCTATCAGACATCTGGGAGGTTTTTATTACAGTTTTGGCCTAAGCTAACTGACCTGGAACAACTAATTAATGATTCCATGCCTTCATTTGCCCATCTAAAAAACAGACTTTCACCTGAAGAGCCTTGGGAGGTGCCTTTAATAGAAGTGCAAATTCATACCGCGGGTTTACAAATTGCACCGCATTTCAAACCACTGGAATTTAAATAAAGCCTTCTTCAGTGTCCAGGGAGAATTCCGGAAACTTCCTTTGCTCAAAATTAGATTTCCAAGTTTAAAGATTATCACTTCAGTGACTATTTCTATTACAACGTGAAGTGCCTTATGTTCCTATTAATTCTAAACAAGTAATTTCTTTATTATAGGAAAAATCATTCCCATTATACTGCTTGAGGCATGTGGTAACACTGGAGATGAATTTTGTCTGTCTTTAATTCATGTTAGGATTTACAATTGAGCAAGATACAGCTTATCATTTTTAAAACTCATGGTATAGGAAACGACTTCAATTCTCATGATGATTTTCACTTATTACTTTGTGGGGGCAAACAAACAAAAACCACAATACATCAGCTGGGCTAAAACCTCTTCAGTTTTTACTCCGACCGAGAAGGAATTTATTTCTTAATGGGGTGGAAAAAACCCATGCAGTTGGTGGAGTTACCCAAGAATTAAAAACCATAAGTAAATAAAATGTTTCAGCTATTAAAACTGTGCCTCAGATGTGTTCTCCAAATTAGTATGCCCTAAAAAGATGTTTGAAACAGCAACACACAGCTGGAGTAGTGAAAAGCTTTTTAAACAGAGATGTAATGATGTGGAAATAAAATCTAAGGTCAGTGCAATATTTGGTATTGACTCACTTCATCAGAAGATGATGTTCAGATTGTTTTGGGTGCCCTGGTCCTCATAGCAGACCTGTTCTTTGTTACCTAGTGCAGGAAAAACAAGTAGGGAAAGGCAATCTTGGCAAGAGGAAAGAAAAGGTGCAAAATAAAGGGAATTAGTGGTCATTCTCTTATGGCACCGCTAAAACCAACTCCCATCTGCCTTGCAAACATTTACCTCATTGCAATTAAATTATTTCACCTGTCCTTCAAACTACCACATAAGGACACATTGCACTGCCCACAGAATACTATGGGCTTGCCATTTATTGTGGGACAGCAAATGCTCAGTAAATTGTTACCTTTACTGAAATATGGACCACAACGGTACTGGCTAGAGTGCTTTATGTTCATAGGTTTCTGACCTACACATACCAGACACTCGGTACCGTAGTCATGCAGTACTTGGAGAATGATTTACAAGGAAACTAGTCCTGCTACTTATAATACCTCCTACCAGTCTAGCACAATTTGCCACAACCATTAAATAGCAAGTAAACTACTCACGCAGCACCAATGTGACTTCTGTGCTTACTAATCCTGTATTCTACTTCATTTCCTTCATTCACCCACTGCACCAGTCAAAAATATTCAGGTCAGAGCAGTTAAAAAAAGTTCAATTTCTACATTTCTATTTTAAAACCTGTTCTTTGTAAAAGGTATTATCATCCCATCACCTTCATCCCACCTGCCAGTTCTGCCACCCCATGAATGCTCCTCGACACACAAACACATTGGAACACAATCTCAGATGGCCTTTCAAAGAGATGTGAATGGGTGCTCCTGTGCTGTAGGGGTGGCTGTTGGTAGAGGCACAGCTGTACAGGGATGACTGGCAGGAAAATGAGGCCTTCAGAATTTAGGGAGAAAAGTTTTGTCTGTTTTGGCATGTAATAATTTGCACTAAAAATATTTTTTAAAAGCAATGTCATCTTTCATGTTTAATGATGCTCCTCACAAACCACAACCTACACTGAAGCACTACAGCAGGGGTCGGGATTTTTCCACATAACTAGCTGAAAGTTAATGCCATGTTAAGAGAGTTTAGGAGCAAAGTTGTAGTGGAGAGCTAATTACAGTGAGCTGAGAATGCCTCCAGTTTAAAAGTTACTTAATCCCCAATGGTAGAGCTGTGGGTGCCGACTTCCTTACCCTCTTTCTAAAGTGCAACCTGTTAAAAATGCTAATTGACTGAACCAACAAAATTCTCCCTTCAAAGATAAATAAAACGGGTTTGAAAGGCAGCTTTTGAATATTATCTTGATTCTAAAGCAGCCTATTTAGAGAAAATGGGATCCATAAATGTCAACACCACCTGTAGTCTGCCTGAAAATGTGCCTGCTTTCTGACAACAGCATTGATAAGCCACAGGCACACTAGAACAAACAGCCCTCACTTTATCTGCTACATGAAAGTTGAAGGAGGTGGTGGTTACTAGGAAACTTTCTGTTCCTAATTTGTTTCAACACAAATCTCCAAATACAAGAATAAGCATCAAACAATGCTAAATAAAATTCAGTAGGCCAGCATTTTTGCTTAAGAAGACAGAAAAGTTATGAGAAGCCTTCTTGGGTTTAGTGACAACCTCTGTAAAACAGGGCAAAACCATGCAACATTTGAAGGCAAATTGTCTCCTGAGTGAATTGTGACCACAAGAAAAAGCTGTTTCACATTTTATATGAGAAGTAGCCATTCTGATAGTGCAAAACACAATCTTTTGTCTTCTATTTACAGGACAGGCATGAGAGAAACAGCCTTTAGGCAGGCAGAACACCTCAGATTATAATATAAATATATTTAGATAGTACTTTACATTAAACTACTGGATATAAGTTATGGCTGTCCAATTACGAAGAACGAAATCTTGGTGTTGTGATAAACACAGCAAAAAAGAACAAAGGAGGAAAAGCTATACCTAATAAAGTGGTTTGGGTTTTTTTTTCCCTCTAGATATTTCCTGAGGGAACTTGTAATAATGGATGCCATATTTCTACAGCACTGAAAACGGTGGCTTAAACCCAAAGAGAAAATAAACACTTAAAAAGAAATGTCCAGGAAGTTGTAAAAACCTCTGTGGTCATTTTGCAGTGAAAGGTGATCACAACAGAAAGGGATCAAAATGTGATGTCCTAATGATCCCTTCTTTACCGTTTCAGAAGAATAATAAATGAAACCTGAAGTCAAGCAGCATCACAGTCCTCAATGAAATATTCATTACTACTAGAAGGGAACAATTTCAATGTTGTTTTGCATGAAAATCTTTTGAGGGGAATTAAAAAAGGAAAAGAAAACACACAGATCACTGGAGTTACCATGCAAAAGGTAAGGCAAACGACCCACCTAGATCAATAACTTACCAACTGTAGTAGATAATTACAGTGATTACAGACACATCAAAGAACACAGGAAAGGTTTTACCATCAGGAACCATTCTCAAACTGGGAAATCACTGAAAGACTATTCAGATTCACGTTTTCCCCCACCTCTCTACAAAAGTCAATGTATCTCAACCATGCAGAATCTGGACCATTCATGCAATTCTTCCTTTTCGACTCTAGGAATTCCCCTGTGGTTGCAAGAGCTGAGCAAAAAAAAGATGTAACAAATTTAATACTTCCCCCCACCAGTTCAAGACTCTTTCCACAGCATGGTATGTGCACTGTCCAATTCAGCTTCCAATAAAAATCAAGCCAAAGGGCTTCAAAACCATTTCAGACAGATTATTGCAACATCTAATACATTTTATTGGTTCTAAGTAAAAGGCTTTTTTTTCATTAGCTCAATTTAATTCCCTTAGTGAGTTGCTATTCTTTTGAATCTACCAAAATACTCCAGTTATTCCACAGTGGTTATAAAAGAGGCTTTGAATACTTATTAATATTTCCTTTCAGTTTGCCAGCCTTTTAAAAACCTAGGCCAAACTCTCTATTACTGTAAGTCAACACAGCAAAATTGAAATTCATTACAGCAAACATGAACCTGCAAGAATCCAGGTGGAAGACGGATTAAGAAGTTGGGCAAAACAGAATACACATGCATTATGTCTCACCTGTTTATTTTGCCATCAAAGGATGACAAAAGGATGGGAATCCAGTTCCATTTAATAAGCCAATAACACTTCTTATTCTGCAAAAATATCTTAGGGAGCATTTGAATATTTATTTTGGTTGTCCACATTGTGCATTCCTATTTGGACTTCTTTCCTTTTTCCTTCTCCATACAGCTAGTGGCAGCCGCTTAAGTTTCAAACAAGCTCTAGAAGGTTAACTGCTCCTGAGAGTTAGACAGGACTTTCTTGAGCTGGTTTCCCTAATTTCATAGATAAACTCATGTGAAGAGGTTATTTCTATCAGTTCCAGTTTTCTCTTTCAATTAATAGAGATGCCTGCACTTTGCATGCACCAATTAAGCTACTTCCATGTTTTTTACCTAATAAAAGAATGGTAAGATTCTCTGGAGCTTTAAGACCTGCAGGAAATCAGACACTACTTTGACATGAGTAATTTTTTGTTTGGTTGGAGTTTTTTCCTAAATGTTCTGTGATTTTTCTTTTAATCACCTCATCACATACTCATTAACAATATTGATTTAACCACAAATGAAGCCAAACTCTTAAATAGCTACTGAACAAAGAGAACAGAGACAATAGAAGCAAAGACTTCCCCACCCCAAACGGCCCTCGTTATATTCCTCAATACACAATGAAAAAGCATATCATTTGTAGGCACACTTGAAAAAGTTAGCCCATATCATTTGCTTTGAGACTACTATAAAGGACATAAACCAGTGGCAGACAAAATGAGAATCCTTGATTCCAATATACAAAAAGAGAACATTTGCCAGAAATACTATACATTCTGACTCCAGCTTTATAGACTTGTGCTTCAACAATCCAGCACTGAAACTCTGTCAATACACTACAACTTGTATCCTATTGTAACACAGAAATGCCAGAATCATACGACATTTTTCCTAGGTATTCTATATAATTCTATTATAGAATCTTTTAAATCAGACAAGATAGGTCTGATTTATAAAATCAGATAATATAAATATTTTAAATTTATAAATAAATATAAATATTTATATATATATAAAAATATATATAAATAATATAAAATGATAAATAAATCATTTTTTCCATGAAACTGGTTTCTTTCGCTTCTAACTTACATTTTGCATAGAATTAACCTCTTCCTTTCCTCTGACACCACATTTTAGCTGGATGTCAGAGAGAGAGCAAAAGGAGGAAGTAACTTTTCAATGTCATCTTCTTTAGCTGAAAGGTCTAGCTAGGACATGGATGAGCAAGGATTGCCTTCAGCATGAAGAGAAGACAGATGTTTAACACAGGTTTTTCTACGTTGACACTAGCTCAGGACTGACACTATGACATTGCTTCAGCTGCCAGTGGCTCAGAACAGGGGCACTGATTTTCAACTCAGAATTACCTAAAGTTTTTGGGTTGTGTTACAAGTTTCCATGGGTTTGACACCAAAGTGTGCTCCTATTAGCAAGATCACATAATTGAGTTTATTATTTTATCAAAGAATTGGCTGTCTTGCACTTGAATACTTTATAAAGACTTCAGAGGAAACAGTTTGAAGCTTCATTATCGCAGTATGATGTCAGTTGCAGAAAGTCGATTTATTCTTAATACAGAAAGTTCTTTCAAAAAACCATGTTGCCATCTAAGAAAATCTGTAACTAATAAAGAAATCCTTAAATAGATCTGGTCAAACTAAGAACTACCACTGGTGGTAAACTGGCATAGAAAAAGCAAAATAGGATGACTCCTCATTGAGGAGTATCATTGAAGTATCAGACAATGACAGCAACATCAACTTTTGTTTTCCCTTTTCAATTCTAAGAGACAAACATTAAGCCTTACCTTCAGTAGTTACAAGCATTTTTCCACTTGGTCACATATTTATATGCAACTTAGGAAAGAAAGCAGGCCCCAAAATTCTAGATAAGAATATCTCCTGAGAACTAACCTATTTCCAGCTTCCATCTGTGATGTCATTAAAGCTCCAATCTGTTCAAAACCATAAAGTCAAGCTCAAGTGGAAGAGTCTCAATTTGATTTTCGTATGTCTTGGAGCTAGTTATCCAGATTTCTAATTTAATAACAGTTTGGGGCAGCTATAAATTCCACATTCTCTAATTGCCAGATGACTTGCTAGCACAATAACCCAGAGATTCAGTTTTCAAAGGTTGGTTGCTATTCAAAAGATGGACATTTGCTCAAGTCCACTTCTGCTTAGAAGAAACTGAATTGTCCAAGGTCCCTACAGGGCAGAGATAAAATTCCTATGCATGATTCAGTATACCAGTCTGGGTCCAGGAAGCTGAGCACCCACGTTATCACAGCATCAGGCTTGGTCTGGTAAATTCTGTCTCCTTGATGCTACTTTTATTCCCAGATCCTGCAGGCACAGGGCTCTTGGCACACACTTGTCACTGCCTGTTGTAAATGGACCTTGACTTCCTTCTAATTTACACTGTTAAAGAGGACAAAGTCTGCTAGTTTAAATGAAGATTTGGGCTAATTTTCATGCCTCAGAGCTGTGTTGTGCCCACCTCCACCCCCAGCTCCCATCTCCTCCTCTACAACTTCCTAGAAAAAATAAATGTAACTGGATTTTTCTAGAAATGTCAAAGGAAAGGTTAAACTGTTCCTGTCTCATTCACCAGCATTATTTTTTTCCCTCTTTTCATACTCCTTCTTTCTGTGGTACAAAATAAAGTAGCAGATGTTTTGAAATAGCACTAAATGACAAATACAGGAGTTTTATTTTCAACCAAAGAAATCTGCTGTTAGATCGTGTACAAAACCCCCTAACAGTTGACACTACATTTTTTTTCTTATATATCTGATTTCTGACATTCAAGAATGTGACCTTCAAAATTAATTTCCTTTTGAGTCTGATTTTTTTTCGGTTCCTTCTTCTTCAACAGTGAAGTATCTCATAAGCACACACTGTACATCAGAGAACTACCACAGCACAGACCTTACTTCATTTTTCTCCATTTGTCGTAGTTCAAGTTTTCACCTCTCCTGATGCATCTGCTTCGAGGTGTAAACAAGATTCTTCCCATTTAAGCAAATCTTTCCATACTTATTTATTGCAGACCAGCACCTGTTGTGCCTCAAAGCCCGGCTGTTTGCTGCACCTTCTGTGATTTCACAGCAGTTGACCACGGTTGGATCCGGCATAGCCAAGCTTTTAAAGCAATACTCACCACGCCTCATTCCACTTCATTGCACCTAATGCGTAGGGGAAAGAGCTGGAGAACTTAGGAGCAAGGAAACAGTATTTTTGTTGTAGATTTTTACATGCTGAATCAAGAATACATAAACCAGGCTCCCTGATGAATTACAGCAACTTCCTACCATGAAACTGCATAAATAATCATTGAAGGAGTGGCTCTCTACCTGAAATGCAGATAAATACCTCTGCAAGCATAAACACAGAAAACACTCAATCTTTAAGTACCTTTAACTGCCCCCATTCCATTACTACCAAGGAGAATTTAACTATTTACAGTTTCCATCTGGAATGTCATTCCAATGGCAATACTAGAGGCAAGGAAGAGAGCTGAAAATGAAAGCAGACCAATCTAGCTTTCACATTCCTTAAACTGTCAATAATTCAGATCCAAAAGTATGATTCCATGACATAGGTTATGTCTAAAAGTAGACATACTACAGCCAAAGGATTATGAAAATTAATAGGCCTAGTTTCAAGTACTTTCAAAAATTAGGCTACCAAAGGGAGTTTAGCATCTGAGCTCCCACAGCTGCAGGATAGGGGCTGTGCTATGTTTTATTTTTCCACAAGGAGATGAAACACCTATAAGCTGCATGAAAGAAGCAGGTACACGATTTTAGAACAACATCAAGTTTCTTTTCTGGTAGAAAAAGAGACGGGAATCTTCTACCAGGACTTGTGCCTCAGAAAAATAAAGATGAGGACTTCAGAGAAGTCAAATTCTAAGCTCAGTATTCCACTCATTAAAAGCTAATGCAGCTATTAATTCTCTAAACTGCCACAAAAGTAGCACGTCTGTGGGCCTGAGGAGTAGGTATAAAAAACAGTGAACCTAATCCATGGCAGCTGACCTATTCCCCTTACCTATATACATAAATCTTGCCTATATCCAGTGCCACCAGGGCAACAAAGATAGCTCTGTGTAGAATCATTTCCAAGGAACTACAGACAAAATTCAGGGAGAAGTTTCCCATCAGCAATCATAAAATCCAACTTCAGTTTAAATCCTGACAGCAGCAGAGGTAAACTGGCTCTTGATGAAACCTATGCAGCAGAAGGCTGTCAATGGTACAAATATTATACTATAGAAACACTTCAGAGCAGCCCTGTGGAGAAGCACTTGGGGGTGTTGATTGATGAGAAAACTAACATGAGCCGGCTTCAGTGTGCGCTCGCAGCCCAAAAAGCAACCGTGTCCTGGGCTGCATCAAAAGGAGCGTGACCAGCAGGTCCAAGGAGGTGATCCTGCCCCTCTGCTCTGCTCTTGTGAGACCTCACCTGGAGCATTGTGTGCAGTTCTGGTGTCCTCAACATCAAAAGGACATGGAACTGTTGGAACAAGTCCAGAGGAGGCCACGAGGATGATCAGGGACTGGAGCACCTCCTGTATGAAGACAGGGTGAGGAAGTTGGGGCTGTTCAGCCTGGAGAAGAGAAGGCTGCGTGGAGACCTCAGAGCAGCCTTCCAGTATCTGAAGGGGGCCTATAGGAATGCTGGGGAGGGACTCTTCCTTAGGGACTGTAGTGACAGGACAAGGGGTAACGGGTTAAAACTTAAACAGGGGAAGTTTAGATCGGATATAAGAAGGAAATTCTTTCCTGTTAGGGTGGTGAGGCACTGGAATGGATTGCCCAGGGAGGTTGTGAATGCTCCATCCCTGGCAGTGTTCAAGACCAGGTTGGACGAGGCCTTGGGTGATATGGTTTAGTGTGAGGTGTCCCTGCCCATGGCAGGGGGGTTGGAACTAGATGATCTTAAGGTCCTTTCCAACCCTAACTATTCTATGATTCTATGACAACACTTTCTACTCTTTCCATTCCCTTCTAAAAGAAAGGAGGCTGGGATGAGCCAGAAAAACAGGATGTTTTAAAAGAACCTTCAAAAAGAGAGCCATCTGAAGAGTTTTGTTCTGATAGGGCCACAAAACCTAGTTTTACCAGAGAGTAAATTAGGAGGAAAGTTATTGAGGCCCAGATTCTTCTACTCCCATCAATGTTACATTTATTACCTGCATTATGATAATGCCCACATGTATCTGTGAGACTAAGACATGTTGTAGTAGCCACTGTTAAATATTTATGGGTGTTATCCAAGGATTAAGACTCTCCTGAAAAATTAAAATAACATACCTACTCCTACGTATGATCTTTGAAAGTTGAATTATCAATATAAAAGCACTTTCAGCTACCTAAATAATACACAGGGAAGTGAAAAGCACCATAACCCAGATGAAAGCTGTGTTGCCTGTCAGCACAACTGGCCTTTTTCATTTAAATCCCTACAACTTTTCCTACTCCTATGTAGGAAACAGAAGAAAAAGGTGCATGCTGAGGGGCTCAGAGACTCTTCATCTTTCCTTCCCACTCATAATCATGAGATGACTGTCAAAAGATTTTTAATTTCCTGTACCATGGAGATCAGGTTAATCTTCAGTGATAGGTGTTAACAAAATCCTATAAGCAGAGCTAAGTTCTATGCACTGAAAGTTAAAAACATTGACATCCATCATTAGTAATTATTCCTGTGCCCAAATAAATCTTTTTATATGGCAGTCACTACATAAGTTAAGTGTAATTCTGACGTGCATGTGTAACTACTGAATTAAAAGCGTGAGGTATTTACAACTTGCTCTGGACAGGTAGCAAGCCTTCTGGCTTTAGAAAATTCTGGAGTTCTACAGAATCTGACAGTAACATGCAAGAATTCTTGATGTGAAAGCCACTCGTACCAAAATCCCTACGAATTATTAGCATGAAGATTGCTGATCAGATCAATCAACGGCTTTAGGCTTTGCACATCTCTACCTAGGCAACATTCACTCTTGAATTTATTTTCACTTGTACAGAATAGAGCAGCAGGACAGAGCCCACTAAAGCTTCCAAACCTACTACTCACAGCCACTGAGGGGGCCAGGTTTCAAAGATGATGGCTAAAAGTTTATGTAGTATTAAGTATAAGCTAATAGGTGTATTCCTCAGCCTGCATGTTATCTGCTCATGATATTCTAGTACCTGAAAAACCCTGAGCTGTCTGCTGATTTCTGTTTGAACATATATGATGAAGTACTCTGTCTTGATGTCTCGTTCATTGCTTCCGATGCCCACAGCAAGTTTGCTCTGAACAGTCCCCAAGCCAAAAGTACAACCTAGTCAGGAAAAGCAGCTCTGTAACTAAATGCAAGAAAATTGTGCACCACAGAAAATCAGAGAACTGTTAGAACTGTTCCCCTGTCTCTAATGGTCAGCAATGTGCTCCTCTTGGACACATCTTGGACCCTGAGTAGAAAGGTACTAAAGGACCACAAAGTCAATTTCTAACCCAGCATTTTAATAGCCTTATTACAACACCAGCTTTGACACATGGATTCAAAAGGTATGTCTGTACCAGTATTTTAGAAAAAACCTGACATTTGTAGCCTCCTTTTATACACTGGTGGACATTGCAAAGTGATCTAAGAGTGCCTGAGCTGAATTCCTTTCAGACATATCTAATCCAAAAGATGAACTCCAAAGTCATACTTAACGCTATGAAACCGCTAACAGACTCGATTCACAAACTGGATCCTGTGAAGTGTGCAGAGCACGGACATCAGCTTCTCAGCACCATCTTTTGTGACACTAAAAATCCTCTTCTACTGTGCTGCATTAATTTGAAAGCTTTAATGTCAGCTATGATCTCAGTTTTTGACATACATAAATGTTTCTATGCTGTCATTCATAATGACACAATGCTGAGTGATGTCTGGGCCTTCCTGCAAGTTCTCAAGTAAACTGTTTCCAGTCACAGAAGAGATGACTTTCCCACAAAGTCAACATTCAATCACAACAGAAACACATTTGCTTTAATAGTACATGCAGTTGTTTGGGCAAGAAAGATGAACTAGGAGAACTTAATTCTAATCCAGGGCTAGTTTTTGCTGCTGCCTTGTCATAGTACCTGCTACCTTTCCACAGCTTTAATTTCCTCTGAACTACAAACGTCTGAAGTATCAGCAGCAAGAAAAAACCAAACAAGTGGACAACAGAGACCAACCACTGTAATGAGCGAGAATGTTAGAGAAGCCGACACAAAAAATTGCACAAGTTACATTTTTTTTTTCCCTGAGCAAGGAAAATAGAAAATCACCCAGTGGTATAGGTACATATCTAATATAGTCTTATTTTCATCCCCTGTTTCTGCATTCCCCAATCAGTGTAGGTGCTGTCATGTCATTTTGTACCACTATTGACTTTTCTCCACACACACTGCCTTTGTTAAAATTACACCTGTGATAGGGTAGCTTCTGGAGCCAAAACTAGGTCCACAACACAACCTGGCTGGCTGAATCTGTCATCACACAGACTCAAACTGACAACATTAAACAACCACAAAAAACAGTGGTCTCACTACGGAAATCCTGGTAATGGATATACCCAATAATCATGTACAACTGTATCTGCTGTGGCACTCGGATAACAATCATGCAGTGCTACACCGTGATGTTAAAGCACTGGAATGGCAGCAAGAAAGAGATTAGGTGTATAGATTATAAAAGGAATAGATTATGTCTAGAATCTTTCATCTCTCTGTGGGAAGACATGAAGCTCACAGGGCTTTTTTTGGTGCAGCTTTTGAGGTTTAGCGTTTTGGTATTTCTATTCTACTCCTCTGCAAAACAAGTTAAAAGAGAGTGGGGAAAATTATTTATTAGACTGCTGGGAGGAGGTGCGTTTTCTCTTAGAGCATTTATCATTCTTTCAAGTCTGTGGTTCAACATACTTAAGCTACATCAAAGTCAAAGCATACACTTCTAAGTTTTCTATTTACTGCCAAAATCCACGTTCTTGGATGCCAAAGTGTTCGCTCTGCCTTCTCCAAGCTTAGGAGCTAGTTTTGGTACTGACACAGCCAGAAGACCACTAGTTCAGATGACTGCAGTCTGCAAGAATATTTACCAAGAGAAGAACAGGTTCATTGTTTACAAGCATAAATTAAGGCTAAACGTTTACAGGAAAGCTCTTTTTATTCCTTCTATCCCTGCAGCTAAATTCTCAGTCATACACAGGCTCCCAAAAACTTCAATTTATGACATGAAATAAAACTGGTGTCATCTGCCTTCACAATAAAACACCAGGGTTCACACTGTGCTTTTAAGACAGTGGAAATTTTCCCTTCCAGGTGTCGAGGTTTCCTCACACCATGCTTCTAAACTAGCAAACTGCACCCCAGATGCCCATCCCTCTACTCACAGCTCATCTCAAACATCTGAGATATATCGTCAGATGTCAAGCTGAGAGACACCCAACAGCAGCAAAATATTGCTCACTGTGCTGAGTGTGTAACACAGACCTGCTCTAAGTTTTTCCATCGCTCTGATTAGTACTTCAGCTGGTTAGAGAAAGCACAGGTGAGAGGTGCTGGCTGAACCCTATATCTCAGAGTCGCTGTACTCAGGGTTGGTAGACATTTCCAAAAGGCTTCATGACAACTTATTCCCTGTGCATGAAGGAAATAAAACAATAGATGAAGCAGAGCATAAGAACTTCAAAGAGAAAGGTTTTCACCCTGAAAACACATACTACAAAAACTATGATTCTTCCCATTTATATCTAGAATAAGTCTCTTATGAGGTATTCAAAAGGATCACATCACTGTAGTGACTAAGAACTAAGGAAATTGAGAATTACTTTACATTACACACCATGTTGTTGAAAAAGGAATACATATATGAGATAGCAAAAAGCCTACTTTGAGAGGCTACATAAAAGCAGAATAAGGAGAAAGCAATCTTCCCAACTTCCCGTTTCCCTAAATTCTAAGTCCAAGCCAAACTATTATGTCTGGCAATAACAGCCCAAAAAGCTCAAATGTGACGTGTCCGACAGCTTGATACACACGTTTGGCCAAATTAACAGTTACCATTGTCAAGACACTGTTAGATTATACAGTTTATCCTCCGGCTAAGTATTGGTCCCTCTGTGCCAACCAGTTACTATCACCAAAAATCTCCTTCCTGTTTCAGAGACATGCTGATTACACACAAGCTTGATACTGAGGAAGCTAAACAAGCAGCTTAACCCACTAATTTGTATGCAGCTATCACATTTACAGCTCGACCTCATGGTTTCTAAAGAGCCAGAATACTTTCCACATACTACTTCAGAAAAGTAATTCAATAGACTTCAATCCTCTTTACAAATTAGCCTTCAACTGGCAATTTTCACTGCAAAACTATTGTAACAATTTGCTTTTCTGTAGAAAACCAATTCAGCTCAAGCAATAGCTATTCAATAGCATTTTCTAAGTAAGGGTAAATACACAGATTCGTCAGTCTACATGTCCAGAAAGGCCTTTATAGGCTATTAATATATTTCCTATTTTGTATATGGATTGTATGCTACTTTGGAATATAATGGTCCATTCAAAACTCTCACTGAAAAAAGGCAAACCCCAAAGAAGCTATGTGCTTCATTCATCTAATCAAGAGCTACCACCCCACTCATCGCCCCCAACCCAAACCCAACCATCCCACAGAACTGAGGAATAAAGGAAATTTTCAGTCCTTAAACAAGCAGTCACCACTCATTGAGAAGCGCACAGACACAACTTCCTCTAAAAGTAACACTGCTTACAGAACAGAGAGCAGGATTAATCCCCAGCCATCAAGTACAATAAAAACCTTGAATGTTTGTATTATGAGCAAGAGGACAAATCAGTCTTTCCTCCCCCAGAGATACGCCAATAATCAAACATGATGTAGTCACAAAGAAATTCTTGCAGAAAAAAGTTCTTTTTTCAATATTTAATATCCAATAGAAAGAGACACTTAAACCAATATGCATTGCACGATGTAATAATGAAAATTCCTCTTGTGGAGTCCAACAGAAAAGCTGCAAAGCCTTATGAAATCACAACGTACTAAAGATCTTTGCTGCCAATCCTTAGCAACTACCAGTGTGCTGTGAAGTTGTGTATTTCTTTTAGCATCAAGTTACACATTACAGACATTTAATATCATTCAAAGACCATGTTTAAACACCTTTCCAAGGTACACACCATCCACACTGTAGCTATGAGTTGATTGTTTTAGCTGGTTAAAAAAGGACACGAAGCATTATGTAATTGGAAAAAAGGCCATTCCTCTAAGACTTTATTCAAGACTAGAAATAAGTTGCAAAGTACTATACAAACCGTACTTAGGAACAAGTAATATGCCAATTACTATGCAGTTTCCTGGAAAAAAACTCTACTGAATTACAGTACAGAAGGGTGCAGTAATATGACCAACAGCTCCAAATTCAAGAAATATAAATTACCAATTACCTAAACATTTGTTAAGTACAGCACTGTTGAAATAAACCCTAACGCAGTTCCCAAGAGTTTCAGTTAAAAACCTGTGATTTCAGTATTAGATATATGTCTCATTAGTGGTTGCACAAAATTCTCAGTCTTTAGCTCTGCACACTTTACTGTAGTGGGTAATGGAACAAATTGTGTAGCAGCCTGTTTTGAGCCAATGGTGGCAGAAAGTGTATTAAAAAGGTAAAGTAAGGAAGAGATCGCTATATAAGGGTTAAACATAAGAGAAAGGGAAAAATCAATGGAAATCAGGAAAAAAAAATTTGAAAGCTTCTGAACATGAGTTTGTCCTAAAGGCTTTCCTAAAGGCTTTTGCTGAGGGAACTGGCGGAAGTCATTGCTAGACCACTCGCCATCATCTTTACCAAGTCTTGGGAAACGGGAGAGGTGCCTGAGGACTGGAGGAAAGCAAATGTCACTCCAGTCTTCAAAAAGGGCAAGAAGGAGGACCCGGGTAACCATAGACCCGTCAGCCTCACCTCCATCCCTGGGAAAGTGATGGAACACCTTATCCTTGGTGCCATCTTAAGGCATATCAAGGATAAGAGGGTTATGAGGGGCAGTCAACATGGCTTCACCAGGGGGAAATCATGTTTGACCAATCTCTTAGCCTTTTATGAGGAAATAACACAGTGGATGGATGATGGCAGAGCGGTGGATGCGGTCTACCTTGACTTCAGCAAAGCATTTGACAGAGTCCTCACGGCTAAATTGAGGAAGTGTGGACTGGATGATCAGGTAGCAAGGCGGACTGCGAACTGGCTGAAGGAGAGAAGCCAGAGAGTTGTAGTCTATGGGGCTGAGTCTAGTTGGAGGCCTGTAACTAGTGGAGTGCCTCAAGGGTCAGTACTGGGACCGGTATTATTTAATATATTCATCAATGATTTAGATGAGGGAATTGAGTGTACTATCAGCAAGTTTGCTGATGACACTAAGCTGGGAGGAGTGGCTGACACGCCGGAAGGCTGTGCTGCCATCCAGCAAGACCTGGACAGGCTGGAGAGTTGGGCAGGAAATAACTTGATGAAATATAACAAAGGAAAGTGTAGAGTCCTGCATCTGGGCAGGAACAACCCCAGGTTCCAGTATAGGTTGGGGAACGACCTGTTAGAGAGCAGTGTAGGGGAGAGGGACCTGGGGGTCCTAGTGGACAACAGGATGACCATGAGCCAACACTGTGCCCTTGTGGCTAAGAAGGCCAATGGCATCCTGGGGTGTATTAGAAGGGCGGTGGTTAGTAGGTCAAGAGAGGTCCTCCTTCCCCTCTACTCTGCCCTGGTGAGACCCCATCTGGAATATTGTGTCCAGTTATGGGCCCCTCAGTTCAAGAAGGACAGGGAGCTGCTGGAGAGAGTCCAGCGCAGGGCTACTAAGATGATTAAGGGAGTGGAGCAACTCCCTTATGAGGAAAGACTGAGAGAGCTGGGTCTCTATAGTTTGGAGAAGAGGAGACTGAGGGGTGACCTTATAAGTGTATATAAATATATAAAGGGGGAGTGTCACGAGGATGGAGCCAGGCTCTACTCAGTGGCAAACAATGATAGGACAAGGGGTAATGGGTACAAACTGGAACACAAGAGGTTCCACTTAAACTTGAGAAGAAACTTCTTCTCAGTGAGGGTGACGGAACACTGGAACAGGCTGCCCAGGGAGGTTGTGGAGTCTCCTTCCCTGAAAACATTCAAAACCCGCCTGGACGCATTCCTGTGTAACCTTATCTAGGTGTTCCTGCTCCGGCAGGGGGACTGGACTAGATGATCTTTCGAGATCCCTTCCAATCTCTAGCATAGTGTGATATTGAAGGGCTGGTTTGGGTAGAGAAGGGGAGGTTTGATTTGGGGCTTTGGGTTGTCCTCGGTCAGTTGGTTGGGTTTTGTTCTCCCTAACCACAGAGGTCACAAAAATCAATGCAAAGGAGAACTGAAAACTTTAAAGAGCAATACCAATTCCCTTCAGCTGCAAGGCATTTTTCTTCATAAACATCTCAACTGGAATAGAAGTTTGCAACAAGAGATCTGCAAGAGCCATGCAAAACTATTGATCTTCTCTTCACCAAGTCTGAGTGCTTCCAGACACGTAAGCTTCAGGGAGTCACCTCGCTCCCTGCTCAAAACTCTACAATTACTGTATGGGGTGGCTACACAGTGAGAGTGAAGGCTGCAGCGGTGGCTCCCACCCGCAATATGCATTCGAAAGGTAGAACTAGTAGAGGAGTCAATGCTATCTGTGGGTCCTAAACCTGAATTTTAAAGGCTGTTTGCTATGAGGAGATAAATAAATAAAATCCACCAATGGGTAAGTTCTCCCTCCCCTCTTACCACCTTTTCAAACCTCTTCTTCACAAGCTTCCAGAGATAGTTTATGCCATTACTGCATAGCAACACAGACAGAAGGATAAGGATGATTTCAGCTTTGTAAAACTAGCATTGATTTGACATGAAAGAGCATAGCTAATAAGTGGTTCCAAACAAACTAAAGGCAAGTAAGATATCATTTCAAAGTGCAAAGCACTCCTGTTTGTAGTACTTAGCTGTCTTTCAATTACCTAGAACACCAAAACTACGCTGCACTTGGCAAGGGTTAAAATATATTCTGGAGATACTAAGCTGATACTTTAAGTCCAGAGGTTAAAAACAACGGACATGCAAGTGGAAACTCAATCACATTCACTAGTGAGGACTACTCAAAAACAAGGAGATCAGAACGAACAGTAAATCCTGAACACAAAGGTGTAATGGTTCTAATGTAGCAATTAAAGACTGTGACAATTGCTCTAGGTAGTATTTCTGAAAATAGACTCCCTCAAAAGAAATGAGACCCTTAATCACTATAATGGCAATGGTGCATTAGGTTCTGACAAAAAGCATTCATCACAAATGAGTAAGATTTGGTGGACAATAAAACTTGAATTTAGCAGAACATAATGGAAGATACCTAAAGAACAGCATGTGTAACTGATCTAGAATGCCCCATTTAAGGTGGACAAGCTTAGCATAGACCATAGCGTGACAGTGTCATTAATTGTTCAAAAAAAAGCAAATGAATTAAAAAGCAGGAAATTCACGGACTCTGAGGCTCCTGTTGGAGAAGATTTTAACTAGCAGGTCCTAAGTGTAAGAAGCCATGAGAAATGTTACTGATGCAGTAAAACCAGCCAGTTGTATGACTGGTTACAAAACTCGTATTTGGGAAACACGCACATACATGCATCCGAAAAAAAATCCTGATATAGAAGAAAACAAACAAGAAAGATGTTAACACGAATTCTCTTGTAAATCATGTGCAATCCTGTCTTAAATCACTGCTGCCAGGCAATACAGTGATGTGGCTCAAAAAAAGCCATCTCTTTTGTAAGTCACTGTGATTTCTATGCATTTCAAAATATGCTTCACTGAGGAGACAGTCCTTGGAAGTAAGAACTGGCAGAATCTTGCTGGAAGCCGCAACAATCAAACCTACTATACTGCCAAGCTCAGCCTGTAGTACAATTATAACTGATCCTCAAATATGGGATCACTCATTATAAAAACTGTAACAGAAAAGGTAGAACAGAGGCTGGAGACCCCTTTGTGGATTTCAAAGCAGAACAACACCCACTGTCAAAGGAAGAAGAGCTCTCACTTAAAACTCAGGAACTGTAAAAGCCTTCAAATTCTCTATTCTGTTTTTCTCTCAATCCTAACCTCTACTCTATAACCTCTGACTAGACAGAGGAAGGAGAATCACTCCATGGTGCTCAGAGAATGACAGCCTCCACACCTGAAGGGATAGCAGCCATCATCTTAACTTCTGGAGTATTGCAACCTACTTTATCAATGTGTGTAAGTACTGAGTGTGAGGATGTATAAAAGTTGGAGGCTGACTCTCCTCAGTGGTATCAAGTGAGAAGAAAGAGACAACAGGCACAGATTGAAATACAATAAAGTAACTTTATCCTGAAGAACAAAAAAAAAAAAAAAAATAGTTCCCAAAGGTCTCCATTCTGGAGCACCCCTACCCCTAACTTCCAATATATAACTGTAGCCTCATCTCAAATTGTACAGAACCAAATTGTAGGAAGTACCGAGGTGAAAAATGAGCAAGTGGCACCTCTCAGTCTTTCAAAAAGTGAATGTTTTCCTTTTCAGGACTCCTTTCCTCTAATTTAACACTCAGATTTTTGAGATAGCTGCCTACTTAGTAGATATATTCAGCTGAACTTGAAGAAGTACATAATCTTTCAAAAATTATTAGTCTCTTTTTGACATTTTTTCTTTATCTAGAACTATATTTATTGGTTTTTAGCTTTTTGAAATTAGTCAGCTAATATTTGGCAAGAATAAGTGAAAAATCTTTAACTAGTGCAATAGATTTTAGCAATTCTGCTACTTTTACAGAAATAGACATTGATTTTTCATGAAAGCAAGCACTGCTGAAGAGGAACATTAAAACAGTTCAAGCAGTACAGGAAAAATATGCAACACTAAAAGAAAGTGAAGGTGTTACTACACTCGATCAAAACTGCAGAAGCTTAGATACACAGCATGCAATTACTTGCATTTAAGTGAGTTGCCTAAAAGAAGGCAAACATGTCATAATAGTCTAAAGGTCTTCTGAAGAACAAGAGAGAGAGTGAAAAAAAGCCTTTTGCATATCACTACAGACAGTAAGAGACCTTATTCTTACCAAGAAAGTGCTGAATATATAATTAAAGACTACACAGTGCTACAGACATTATTATAATCAGAACTGTTCCATAGAGAAAAAACATTCCTTCCAGAGGTATCAAATTTGAGTTTACAGTTGTCAGACAAGAGCTCAACATCTATGTCAGTCAGTAAGAATGACTTGCAAGAGACACACGTTTATTAGCATAAGTGAACAGATAGTGCTTCTATTCAGAACACTTAGTATAGCTTGTCCACATAATGCACCACAAATAAAGGCACATGTTAAATGCATTGCATTATTTATAAGAATCACAATAATACCAAGAAACCTCTTATCTCCGTCATATGGCCATTTTAGTCAAATTAGAAATAATCAAATCCAGTAGAAAAGCTTCGTAAAAACCAGGAGCAATCAACTCTCTCAAATCATCTCTTTAAAAGTTAATGGGCTTTGTTTAAAGAGATTTAAGTGGGAGCCACAATTTAGGGCCATGAAGAGGATTAAGGGGCTGGAACACCCCTCTTGTGAGGAGAGGCTGTGAAGGCTGGGACAGTTCAGCTTTGAGAAGTCAAGTCTCAGGGGGATTTTTATCAATGTGTGTAAGTACTGAGTGTGAGGATGTATAAAAGTTGGAGGCTGACTCTCCTCAGTGGTATCAAGTGAGAAGAAAGAGACAACAGGCACAGATTGAAATACAATAAAGTAACTTTATCCTGAAGAACAAAAAAAAAAAAAAAGAAAAACCCTACCAAAACATAAGAGCACCACAAAAACATGCCACCATGTTCTGTTTGCTTGGGGTTTTGTGTTTGGTCATTTCTTTGCTTGTTTTTAAGTGAGGCTGAAATGGGTTGTGGAGCCTCCAGCTTTGTAGATACTCAAAACCTGACTGGACAACGATCTGAGCAACCTGTTCAGTTGACCCTGCTTTGAACAGGGATCACACTAGACGGTCTTCAGCGGTCCCTTCCCACATCAGCGATTCTGTGAAATCCCTGCCCATAAATTATCCACAGGTTGCTGTCACTGATGAGTTGCTGCCTGAATTCCTTGATTTGTTGATCTTCATTAAAAATTAACGCAGATTTTCCAGGTTCTTCAGAAAAACAAAATGGTTTAAGTTGGGTTAGCACTCCCAGTTAACCTAACCTACCATGGCATCTCAGCCAGAGCTACAGCTGGGGTTTTGTCCAAGAAATGATGCCACAATCAAAGAGCCGTAAGATGTATTATAGATTTTAGTTGCTAATTTATACTTAGAAGTAGATGTTAGCCCTTTTCACTTTCAGATTTTTAAAGTTATTTTTTTCAACAGATATGCATAAGTAATCTAATTTGTAGGAACAGGAATACAAGGTCAAACAAAATACCCATGTAGTTCAATACTCTGTCTCCCAGCAGCAGCCAACAGCAGATGAATGAGTAAACTTGTAAGAAGAGCATGACAAGTATACAGGGATAAAGAGTACACAGTGTTCTGTGAGAATGTTCTACAATAAAGAGATTGGCAAGTCAAGAATTTATTTTTAAAAAAAGTCATTTTTTGCATACAATAAGTCTTAATAATTTGAGTTTCTCACCTGCTTGACTAATTGCTTTTGAAGCCACACGAACTTCAGTAAGTACGTACAGTACCCGGCATCAACTTCCACTACTTCACTTCCAGCTACCTGAGAAACCATTTTCTTTAATCATACTGAACCAACACTTGCTGAGTCTGATAGCCCTTAATTCTCTTACTGGAAGAAGCAACTACCTCCTGTTCTCTTTTTCCATGTCCTTCCTATTTCCTCTACATTATCTCTTTTCCATATTAAAACCTCCTAGAATAACCAAGTTGTTCTTACTAAACAAAAGATTCATTCTACTGATCATCCTTTAGCATTCTGCTCTAGATCTTCTCTGGTTCTACTACATCCCAAGAAAAATCAACAGACAATATGAGATGCATGTACAGTATGGATTTAGAGTGATGCATAATCATGTTCTTTATTTTTCAGTCCCTATTCATCTCCTAATAAATCTTACTGTTCTGCCTGCCTTTCTGGATTACTTAACCGCTGTCTTCAGTAATTTTAACAAGCCATAAGGACTGCCAAGATCTTGTTTTGGAACCCAGCATTTCATTTGTAAAGCTAGGGCTGTCCAGGATACATGGAATGAATATGGTGGAAACTGGGATATTTTACTTAGTCACATAATTTTAGCATCATTGTCTATCAGACTTCAAATGTACTTTGCAGGTGCATTTGCCAGCACTTCCTGGTAAATACATTCATCATGCATTTTCTTATTGGAAGAGTCTTTCCCAAATGAAATACAAGGCTAAAAAAAGCATTTCTTCTTTACTTATGGTTTTACATCTGGGTGAAAATGGTTCCCAAGCCAATAAAGCCAATACTACGTCTTGATCAGAAGCTAATCTTTTCAAGCCAAATGATCCCAAATTTTATATCCATTCCTTGTATCTAAGAGATGATATACACTCCGAATTAATCCAAAGCAAGTCAGTCTGGCATTTAATTCTGGTCCTGAGGACTCGCAGATCCAAAAAGTCAGTTTTACAACATATATTCAGTTTTGAAAACTAACTTCAATCTTAACAAAACAGACATTTATCCCTTCAGATATCAGTCTATATTTCTTAGGCCTACAGCCTTGTGCAACCCAGCAATCAATCCAACTCTTCAGACTTCATGCTCCAAAACACTGATCTTCATATCCAACCCATACGGTCAGCCATGTAGCAATAAAGGTACATCTGCTTCCACCAGTCCCAGACAACTTCTTAATGTTTGCTCTGTGCAGAAGGCAAAAACCCCTGTGCTATCAGGACCACAGACCTGACAACACTTGAGAGAAGGTCCACAAATGTAGACTGAAAATTGGACTAAGACAAGTTGCTCTCACTTTGCTCTGGATACAGAGAGATCATAAGCCTGGAGTCAAGAGATTTTGCAGGCAGAACCAGTAAACATACTAAGCCCTACAGACAATTTTAACCTTAGCAAGTTCAAATGTAGTCATTAACATGAGCTGTATGTTAAATACAGCATTATTTAACTGTATACTAATACTTAACATATAAAATATACAACATATTTATGGCCAATGACAGTGTATCAAACCCAATAGACACTGGTGCCAAATGTGATCGGCATCCATTAAGACCCCTGCTTTTTAGAAGAACAAAACAATTAGTAAATGCTATATACCA
Source organism: Pezoporus flaviventris (assembly GCF_033815535.1). Lineage (NCBI taxonomy): Eukaryota > Metazoa > Chordata > Aves > Psittaciformes > Psittacidae > Pezoporus > Pezoporus flaviventris. The sequence goes on along the minus strand of NW_026892553.1, from coordinate 17,907,071 downwards.
CTTTCACCCCATAAATAATCATCTTATAATACCTATTAAGCATCAAACTGAACACAATCAAAACTCTGGAATTCCCAGAAATATACAGAACACATTTAGGCAGCTCCTGAGTAGAAATGATGCCGCACTACTAAGCGGTTCACATTTTTACGTGTATCCGTTAGGGAATTTTTTGTACAGGCTTCTGTTATCAGAGTGGCAATTTGCATCTTTTGTTTTCTCTCTAAAACCTGCCAGGATAATTAAACCCACAACTCGGCATGTCTCAGTGACTACAGAATCTTCTGGACAGACATCAGAAGCCTGGCATGGCAGCAACTCATATCTCTTTTAACAAAGAGGAGAAAATCTCCAGCACCAGATGTCCAGCTAATCCAGCCTCAAAGGCAAAAAAACCCCAACCAAAAAAACAAATCAAAACAAAAAAGAACTATCACCCCCCCCCCACCAAAAGGACTGCTGGACAGATACATCTGTAGTGTTTGACATGACCAAGTGCACATCCTGAAGAAAACAAAAAAGCAAAAAGAAACAAAGGTTTTTCTTATTGCAGCCTTCATTTCAACCCTTCTCTGTCCTTACAAAAGTAACCCACAGCTTATTATGATGTCCACACAGCAACATGATTCTATTATAAATCTGCATTATTTCACCACATTCCCAAGCATCCCTCCCGGCATAAGTTACGTGCAGCCCAAACAGACCACCTACATAAATTACAAACTTTAACCTACGAATCTGGAATCTACCTTTAGCAGCCTCAAGGAATCATAAATGATTTAGATTTGATATAGGGAAAATTTCTTCAGCGAAAGGGCTCACCATCATTATCAGACTGCTCAGCAAAGTGGTGGAGTCACCATCCCTGGAAGTGTTTATAAGATGTGCACAGGTGGTGCTTAGGGACAAGGATTTAGTGATGGACTTGGCAGTGCTGGGTTAACTTGATGATCTTATAGGTCTCTTCTCGCCTAAACAATTCTATGATTCTGTGTGGAAGTCTCAAATCCTCTCATCTGGTCAGAGCTCTAGAGTACACCTTGGTGCAAGAAGACTTAAATCATGGGTTCCTCCCATGTGAGGCTCATTTTGTCAAATATTCTCAGAAAATAAAAAATTAGCTTTACAAACGGAGATTTTTATAGATGATGAGTGCAAGAGGAAGGAAACATTTGGGGACTGTCTGGCTAGCCATGTGTGTCTGTCTGTCAAAAAGCCTATTTGAAGATATTCACCCAGGAAAGAGGATATCTATTTTCACTTCCTCTATCTGACTTAAGCACATGTTTTGACTCAGTTATTTCATGCTAAAGTCATTCTCCAAGATTAAGTCCACTGGATTTTCAAGTTTTTCTTGAACAGTCTTACTGACACCATGTTATTCTGCATAATTACACATAGTCTTCAGTTAAGAGCTGGCCCAGTCAGCCCTCTGATCTTCACCTTGGCACTTTGCAGCGTATCCTTTAGGTAGCTCCCACTCACAATACTGGCTTCTGCAAATTCCACATCTAGAATGCAGCGCTTACTAAATATTTTATAGCAATACTGTTTCGTAATTCAAACCCAGGTATTTCTTCAAGCACTAACTAGGAATCAGACAGATATGTCAGTTCACTGCATAAAACCAGGCACGGCACAACTCGCCTTTCCCTATCTGAAAGGGAAACCTGCAGCTCAATTGTCAGAAGCATGTCTTTCATCCAGCGCAAAAAAGATACCTAAAATATGCAGCATTAAGTAGGCACATTACAAGATGGTCAGATTTTGAAAGCAAAAAACATGGCCTTTTATAGAATCTGAACTAGATATTGTGAGGTTGAACAGATACTAAGGAACCTTTTTTGTGCATTTGGATTTGGTTTTAAAGAAACAAAGTCTAAAGATATTAAGATGTTTTGGTAGTTGGATACTGACAAAATCTCTCGGGCACAGCAATGAGAAAGTCTGTAAGGTTGTCTCAGCCCTCTATATATTGTCCAAAGTGATCTGAAGAAGGCTTAATGCATATGCTCACTAACAGTTATGGAAGAACAGATACTAGTGGAAATGGAAGACCTATACAATATAATCTTCTACTGCTTGACATTCAGTTCAGAACCCACTGCCAAAAAGCAAGCATTCGTAAACTATTTTAAGCTTCTTTTACACATCTTCTTGAGTCAGGGATCCAAACATCCCATTACAAACTATGGGATTTAAATGACTTTATGTCTCTACAAAGCTGTCAGGGTTCACAGACTCTTTCTGAGGACAGGTACACCAGCGCAAACAGAACCGCAAGCGCCTGGACCAAGACTGGGTGTCATTATGTAGCACTCTTGACACTGTGCAGAGCGTCACAGGCTACTCTAGGAACTGCAGGGCTACTTAGAACCAAGGCAGGTAATAGATATCCTCAATAAGCTTCTAAAGACCTTTCTCCATAATATATATCAGGAAGTTCTAGTGTCCTTAAAGACATAATGAATGTTTTCCTCAAGGGAGGAAAGAAGGATTGCAGATTTTACACTCTGAAAGTAAGGTACCATTCTTTATTTCCAAACTAGCATCATGTGTCAGGAGATACTTAGTAAAAAGTTTTCAAATGCCTTATCTCAGTATTTCCAGTAAAGCATCCTTATTTCTATTGTTCTCCAGGGTAAGCTTCACTTTAACTTTGTCCATTTAATATAATAGAAGAATAATCAGAAATTGTTCAAAAGTGTTCAAGTACCAGCACAAAGTTTGAGTGCTTTGATGGCAAGACGCCATGTTTCCAAACCAGCATGTCCGAAAGGCTCTATTAAGTGAGAACTGATTTTTCAGCATTCCAAACTCCTTTTAAAAGAAGTTTCTTATCCCTTATTTCACGAACACCAATAAAAGTCAGAAAAGCATACTGGAAATGGTTGTTGAGTCGGATCATCTGCATATACAATACATTCCCATGATCTGCTCAGTAACAACAGGACAGAAAGGAAAATACTGCAGCATGGAGCAAATCCTTCCTGTCAACATGATGAAAGCTTGAGAACAGTGGAAAAGCAATTCTGATTTCAAGAACGATATATTAACCACGCCAAACACAAAAGGTAAAAGGTAAACTGAAGTTCTGTTCCAGCAAAACATGCCCCTAAAGTTCCATGGGTCAGCATTTCTGATGCTGGCACTCCTATTTTTTCAAATCTTTTAGGGCACAGTCAAGGAAATTGTATTTGCTGTCTTTCAGTCTAGAAGAGGTCTTTTTAAAGAGCAAATGATGCATACTTCATTTTTACAATAAGCTCTATTTAATATTTTGCCAATTTAAAGAGAACATTTTCCAAAAGAAAGGTTTTTATGTTGACAAATACAAGAAAAGCAACAACAACAAAAAGATGTGTTAGTTATGAAAAAGAAGGAAGGTGTTAAAGGCTTTTTTTCAGGGGTGAGGGAGTGGGGGGACATATGCTTTTTAAATACAGCCTTAATTTGAGGGAGATAGTCTTAAATACAAAGATTCCCCTCATCTTTTAATGCAGCCATTAGTCATTTTTCCTTGAACACTTGTCAAATTCCTGCTGTTCTCCCATTCGAAATACTGCAAGTTTCAACTGCATCCTTGCATATGGATTATTTTGAAGTTCTCTCTAATTAGAATAAAGGCAGCCTTGATTCAGTAGAGCACTTAAGGCACCAAATGATCATTTTGTTAGATTTAACCTTTCCCATGAGATGCATCTTCTAGCTACAATAGAAAATTTAACAAAATTTATTATTTGATAGTCTTTACTCAAACATATTGTATAATACATTAAGACTGCTTCTATTTGATCGATGTCTGAAAACGGAGCCTTCAATCTTAACCCCTTCATTGGCAGGCATCTGCGTGCACTGCAATGTTTAATGTCATTTCACTCAAAAATACACAACTGAGCATATAAACTATTTCCATATAAAAATACTGTGCACAAACAGAGGCTGGTAGACAGTTCCTATTGTGTAACTGCTGTGTACACGACTGTACGTGTACAGGCAAAAGACAAATCCAACCAAAAGTCTTTACACATACAACAGACAGAAAGGAAACTATCGCTCCAGCAGACAGGAAACTTAGCTTCCCTTCCTACGAATCTTTACCAAACATAACCCCTGGAAAACGCTTCTGTTTCAAGAGATGGGCACACAAAGCTGCTGCTTGTTTTATTCACTTATTTAAATAACCAACCAAACTGTGCTATTTAATGCTTTTACAGTCTGTAGTTCTGCTGATGCTATCAACCTAATCAGTCATAAAACTATTCACCAAGATCTCTATCTACCATCATGATAATGTCAAAATAAGCTACATATATTTAGGTTCTGCAATCTTAGTATCAAACTATGGCAAACTAAAGACAAAGCTAAAGTTAAATAGACACAATTGTTTTCACTCCATAAAGACAATGTCATTTATAAAATGAGCAAACAAAACAGTACCTTTATTCTGGCAATGGAATCTAGATAACTGGGAAAAGTCTAGTCCAGCATAATGAAACATTTATTTTTGTGTAACATATGTTGAAAGATATTATGTACATACCCATGCTACTGAAGGGAAATACAGACCATCATATGTATGGAGCAGATCAGGAGCCCCTGCCTTTCATGTGGGAAGGGTTTGTTATGATGCTTATTTGGGTTTTGCTTCAGCCTTCAAACAGGAAGGGCTGTACTGAAGAGGAAGGGGCTAATCTGTTGTGTAAGCCCAGATTTGGGAGGATACAACATAATAAATGGCAGTAAGGAAAAGTCAAGCTGATACTAGAAAAAACTGCCTACAGTAAAGGCAAAGTGCTAGAATAGGCTGCCTGCAGAGAACATAAACATTTAAAATTGTCAGCTAAAAAGAGGTTAGCAAAAGCCCTGTGAAGGATGACAGTTCCAGCTGAGCGTTGTCAAGGGTAGGAGACATTTACTCCCATGATTTTTTTAAAATGTGAGAAAGAATGAAAGAAATTCCACACAAATCCACATGTTTCAGCCTTCCAATATCTGAGGGGGGGGCTACAAGGATGCCAGAGAGGGACTCTCCTTCAGGGACCATAGCAAAAGGACAAGGAGTGATGGGTTTAAACTTAAACAGGGGAAGTTCAGTTGAGATATAAGGAAGAAGCTGTTCCCTGTGAGGGTGCTGGGGCGCTGGCACAGGGTGCCCAGAGAAGCCGTGGCTGCCCCATCCCTGGCAGTGTTCAAGGGCAGGTTGGACACAGGGGCTTGGAGCAAGCTGCTCTAGCGTGAGGTGTCGCTGTCTATAGCAGGGGGGTTGGAACTAGGTGATCTTAGGGTTCCTTCCAAGACAAACCAGTCTGGGATTCTAAGAAATCCCTGAAAACTTAAAATCACCTCTCCACAAAAGCATCATTACTTTTTAATAAATGGTAACATTTTAACTTTTTCAAAAAAAAAAAAAAAACACAATCCAAGTGCCAATGATGTTTGCACCCACTTGTTTGTGGTCCTAGGGAAGAGACCCAGCTGAAAGCCAATACAGCCAAAAATACCTCATCCACTACCACCATGTAGGAAGTTCTTAGGAAAGGTCAGAAGAACACGTAGCTGTGGGTAGGGAAGAAAGGTGGGAGCACAGCATCCCTACCTCTCTTAGCTTTACCACTCACAGAATCACACTGTAAATAGTAGGTATGAAAATTCTAACATACTGCAAAACTCCATGTAAATCTGAAAGTGATTTTTAGCTCCCTGTTTATGTCAGGCATTTAACAATCAAAATAGGATGCGTTAATCGGTATATGCTTTCAAAATATTAGTAGAAGCCGTTAAATTTTTCTTCAAAAAGAGATAATAAAGTACACCTTTGCCAGCATGGAAAAATAACCACAGAAAGATACAGGGTGGAGGGCCTGGCAATAGCTGTAAGAATATTTTTATACTGATAATGTTGTAAGTCTGGATGCTTTAAGTTCAATTTTATTCCTAATAGCATAAAAACACAATTCAAGAACATAGTGACCAAAAACCTTTGTAAAAAAACACTGGCACCTGGCATATACTCATTAATACGTAAAACCACAACCAAATGCATAGTTTTACATCAGCTTTGCATATTTGCAAGGATAAAAAAAAAACCCAAGCTAACTAGAATTTCATTTCCCCTCAAAAAATCCCCCACAAGTTTGCAACTATGAATGCTGAAGGAGCAAAACATTTCCCATTAAATAGCGTTACAGTCTCCTTTAACAAGCCCATCAATGGATGAGCTATACCATTAAGAGAAATTAAAGGAGGCAAAACTAGTATCTTGGGGTTGGGGCAGAATTTCATAGTAAGAGAGGTCTTTCTGAACCCATTCTGAAGCAAAGAATTGTGTAAGTTCATAAGCATCTTTGCATTTCAGAAAGATATAAATCAGGTGCATTTAATAAACCCGTCCATGGAGTGTTTTCCTATTGTCACCTACCAGAGTCAATATTTTCATACACAAGGATTATTAGGAGAAACTTCATCCACAGAATACAGTGTAACAAACTGCTTACTGAGGAAACTCCACTGAGTTCACTGGTGAGAAAAATAATAGAGAAATATGCTCTGTTTTGCATTTTAATCTTGATTCATTTTAAAGAGTTCTGAAAACTCCACACATTTGAAAAAAAAAAGATAAAATATAAAAATTATATATATATATATAAATATATAATAAAAAAATATATATAACTACAAATTACAGAGCAAGATTAGTTTTGTTTTCTGATGCCAAAGTCTACCGGCTCTGGCAATGTATGTCACATTTGCATGTGATGAAGACTGTTCCAGACCTCTTTTACCATCAAATATTGTACAGTAATGGCGTTCAATGAGTTATTTTCTGATGGAAGCCACAGGCGTTATGCCAACCCATTTTTTCGATGGAGCAAATCTGTTGATATTAAATTCACACTACTAGATTAGACCAAAACTACCACCCACGTTCTGGGCCAATTCTTAATTTCTCCTCTGCTGGAGACTTCATCTCAACTTATTTGTCTGATAGAACTGGATGCCTTTCAAATTTCTTCTTGCATCTTTTAAGACACGTGATGTTTGCCTGTGTGCTTGCTCAGTACGCGTAATGACCATGTAGCTGGGCTCTTGTATACTTTAAAGTCTGATTTTGCTTTCCAAAAACCATTTGCAACTTTTGTCTCTATTGAAAGTTTGGAGGAAATGAACACTCCACTACATAAGATCAATTATCATTAATTTTGTTCTCTTTTGCATTTAGTTATTTTAATTCTCATTATCTTCAAAAACACAGAAGATGCAGCTTCACACACGTTCCCATTCTGAAATGTCCAGTTTTTTTCTCCGGCAATGCTGCTTTCAGTTAACAAGTGTAAATGAGATGAACACACAAACAATTAAGAAGCTGCTGCTGTGCTCAAGATACTTAAAAACTTTACAAAAGGCAATAAAGGTCCTACTAAAGAGCAAGTATGCAAATCTGATCAATTCCTTTGCAGCGAGGGAGAAAACTATCACATACATATGCACAAATATCTTGCCTGTAGCTACTTATTTCCATTGTTAATTACAGAGCTTACTGTGGAAAGCAAGGAATGCTATCTGGTTCATAAAGATGCTTAGTAACCAACAAGTATTTAGCACACAACTCCTCATTTAAAAATGCATACTTATTACAGTTGTGTTGCTTTTCTGCATTATATTTACTGTGCAGGATTTTCTCTGTAAGGGATCGGATAACATAGAGCATTATTATTTTGCTTTGAGATATACATATGACAGAGACCCAAGATACATTATGAAAAAATAAACAGACCCTTTCAGTTTGGGGGGGGAGGGGGATTAATTAAACCCAAAATAAAATCATGGAAGATGACTCCTATTTAATGAGAGCAAATTCTAGTAGAAAGTCAACAGCTGATTCAAAGCAGTACACTGCTATTTTTGCTTTTTAGAGCTACATAATTTCAATGCACCTCAAACCAACAATAAAGCCACCCATCCAGCTATTTGTTATAAGCTCATTTTTAATATGGCCATTAATGGTTACATCAAACCACAGTTTGAGGTCTCTGCAAGCAGATAATCTGATCTGGTGTAAGCACAGCATGATCAAACACTGCTGGATTTTAGCTACATGCTCTTCAGTCACTTCTATGAACCTGCATTGAAGATTTTCAGGATGTATTAACAAATAAGCTGCATAACAAAATTCAAGAGGCAGCTCAGCACTGTTCAGTAGAGGAGTAACATATTCCATTTATTGAAATTATTAAACAACATAAACCAAAATCAAAGTGAAGGTCCCTGAAAACTATTAACTATGTATGATTCAGAAAGGTAAGGCATAGATTTAAGTAGATTAATCTAAAATGCCTGAGACACCGTCATCTTCAGCTGTCCCTACTACACATCAAGATTAGCACTACACCACCAGGGACCACTGAGGAGCAAGGAATGTAAACCCTAACAAGTCAGTTGTTAATCTGGCACTTAATTACGAACTGCAGTTGGCAATGGTTTGCACTAAGATCTATAAACTGCGCCCAGTTCAGCTGTCCCTGCTGGCTATCCTAGCACCAGAAATGATCAGCTCCTTTTCGAGCTGATTAACCTCCAGGTTTTGGACTTTTTCTTGTTTCAGTTACCCAACAGGTTATCCAAGTGTAAAGCCTACATAAGAAGTGTTTGTTTCTTCCTTGTACCTTTTTTTCTGCATTATTATTTGTCTATTGGCATTATTTTGTTGAAACAGGAATAAGTAAAATATTTGCCAAGATTTGATATTCTGCAAGTCATGCAAGAACACAATACTAGGGAGGTTTGAAAATTACTTTTTGATTTGTTAGGGTACAAAAGCATTAGAGAATCCCATGATGTTCTTGCAAACATCTTTCAAATACAAAAGGCTGGACTTCCATAAAAAGTCAATTCATTGCTTAGGTTTTGGTAGTTTTGTCTGTGAACTGAAAAAAATAAAAAGGCTTATCACAATTCCACCCTCATCTTTGCTACTGCAGCCTATAGCCTCTAAGGGCAATCTGCTATTAAGGAACAGCTGGGATTGTGATTAGACTTGAACAGCAGCACCTGTAGAACACCTCCACAGAGTCCACAACTTCAGTTTAAACCTGCAGTTCGGAAATGAATGCATTCTTTGTTTTGCATTGGAATCAAACTAGGAACAAAGGAAGACAAAGCTCCTCTAAGGCACTCCTTGGACTTCCACTCAATCTTCATAATCATGCTGATGGTTTGTAATCATTCTCTTCCACTCATGACCATCACTCATCTTTTATTTCTACAAACCTAACCCCACTCAATTATTCAGCTATAAACTAAGTCACTCAAAGGTATTAGAAAACAATCTCTCAATACTCTCCATAGTTTATTTCACAGCAGCAAAACTTTGAGGTAAATAGGTAAAAATTATCTTGCAACAGTTCAGAAAAACATTAATCCTTGCTAATTTGACTGACCTCAATCTGTGCTTTCTAAACAACTCAAATACTCTTTTTGTTAACTGATTAGATTTTTGGTTAGACTATTTCCGCATCTGAAAAGGCTTCTATTTTAGAAGTATGTTCAAACAGCTATTCATTCATCTGGTTCTTTAAAGCAGTCCATTTACTCCTTGAGGAAGACACTTAAAGTAGTAGGTTTTTTGAGGCTAAGAGCTGTAGCGTCTCACTTTGGCTCAGTATTATTACCTTCTCAAGCAATTTCATTAAGCCGTTAGCATACATGATAGACGCCGTCCTACTTTTACATTATTCTTTTATTTTACATATTGCGATTAAGGTCTGGATTGATGCATTTTAACTAACACTTCCTTCACACAGGTGTAGGAGGCAACAAAGCACACAGGAGTTAGCTCTCTACCAAATAAAATCCATTCCTTTCCAAAACAGCTCTTTAGAGAAGTTTTGAAAGAGAAAACGAACATTCCAGCACCTCTCAAATGCCAAGAGACAGTACAAATTGCAGAACAAAATGCAGAACCAGAGACCTCCGAAAACACACAAACCCATTAGCAACTGTACCAAAAGTGTAGCCCAACCCCACCCCATTATCCTAATGCTCAAAGGCCATGGTCGGGAGGCTGCAGAAGGGCTCTAATTCTAAGGCAGGGCAGCCACATGTGGTAACACAGGCCTTTTCACACTATACCTTTGCTTGTGGAGAGCAGAGAAGGCAGCACGTCTAACCAAGACTTGAGATCCTCCAGCAAGTCCACAGCGGCGAGGCAGAGCCCAAATGAAGCCAGGAAGGCAGTGCATGAGGTCCGAACTCTGAGGGGAGAGTACACACAGCTGGGCTGGGGTGGGGTGGGAATACCACAGCTGAAGCAGATCAGGGTAATTAAGACCTACCAGTACACTCAAATCCTAACAAAGGCTTTCTTCTTTCCTGAAGGTATGAGCATAGGACCAATCTTAATTTCATTTTAAGGTGACTTAGCAATGAACAGTCTACATAAAGTCTCCTCATAAAATACTATCACGCAACTGGCAATCTGCTCCAGCTGAAGTTTTTCATTTGTTTCCACCTGCAGCCCACAAAGAAAAGGACTGCAGTAACCCGCTCTGGGAAGGACAAGATTAGAGATCAAAACACACAATCTTTTTCCAAAGCAGATAAAAGAAAAATAATATTCCACGGTCATGTCACTGCATTGAAAGCCAGGTGAAGATAAGCAGGACTAAGAAATTACAAAATGAGTCAGAAAATAGAACCTGGAAAAGAGATAGATATTAGTCCTGGTATTAAATTAATTGACTCTTTCCCCAACAACCCACAAATAATATCTAGCTTGCACAGAATCAATTGACTTTCCTCCAAAGACCAATCTCAGCCAAATTTCTTAATAAAAAATAAAAAAAAAACAGGGAAGGAGAAGAGGGAAATCAATAAAACCAAAATGAGCTGCTTAAAAACAAGCACTATGAAATATTTTTGCCTTGAATAGTTCAAAATTGGAACTCACTGCCTTATAAGTGAAACCAGGAACTACAGAGCGTTCCAAAAATAATTAGACATGTTAAAGAACAATACTATGTCCATAATTACATAATGTTTTCCCTCAATCTTAAAAAGGAGTGAAGCTTGTGTTACAAGATAGAGGTCAGCAACTAATGAACAAGATGAAGGGTAAATGTTTTTAGAGAGACTCAGGCAGCTGTTTGCAAAAGGAGCAATACGGCAATGGCAACCTCTTAACCTTTCCTGGGTTAGCTCACAATCTGGTAGGAGACAAGAGACCCCTAATGCTTTTATGGGATTACTGGAAATAGTAATATGACAAATGTATAAAATGCATATACACACCACTATATAGTAAGCTTACTAAAGATGAAACAATAAAATGAAAGAATGTCGTACATGAAATATCCTTAGGCAGATGATTCGAGAAAGAATATGAGAAACAGGGCAACAACCCAACCCCTTCCTCATTCTTCCCTCCCAGGTACAACCTCTAGTTTCAGAACACCTATCTTTGAGATCTTCGGAAACCTATTTTCAGCTGCTCCCAGTGGACTTATCTTCCATAAGGGTTGCATATAATCCTTTTTGGAGCCCATTTGTAATTTGGCTTCTGAATGCCCAGTGCAAAGACTTCCATAATTTATTTATACATTTCATGAAAAAAAGTTTTTTCTTAAACTTCCACATGATAAATCTATTGAGGCAGAGATTAGCTCTTAAACAGAACATAATTTAAATGGCACAAGTGCTAGGGAGAGGAATACTTAGGAATAATCAATACTACCTATACCAAAAGAATAATTGAATTCCAGTAGTTTGCCTAAAGACAAAGACAAAATGATGAGACATTATAGCAGTCATCAGGAAAATAAAAGACTGTTGAAAAGAGGAACAGAATGATCTGTTCTTCATCTTCACAGCAAATAAGCAATAGGTTTAAACTGCAGTAAGGAAGCTCAAAGCTGGATATTAGGGAAAGGGGGATGTTGGGGATAGGACATCCTAATAGCAAGCAAAAGGACTGCTTGGGATAGTTGCATAGGTTCTCTAACAGAAAACTGGATGAGAACTTCTCTGAAGTGGATGTTTTAATCTTGTTTTAGCAAAGAGAACTGCATTAAATGACCTCTTGATGTCCCTTCCTATGTAGTACCACACAATTAGAAATAAAGGAAGTCAACAGACATCTAGTGCAGTGGTTTGTTTTACTCCATTAGTCTTGTGTTAAGTTTCTGACTTACTTCATATTACTAGAAAATACTTGAGCTTCTCTGCCATTCAGAAGGAAATACATGGCACTGAGATTACCCTAAATACAACACAGTAAGTAGACAGTGAAGATACACAGAATTTATGATAGTATTTACACTCAATCAATCATGTGCCCATATTCCAGTTGCTTTGGCAATGGATAATTCCCAGGCACTGCAATAGCACCTGCTACAAACCGGCTTTCTGTACTCTCTAAATTAAAAATATAAATTAGAAAAGAATAACCTAGCTTTCTGACAGCTATTGTGCCTTTGCCTTTTGGATAACATTGTACGAGTTGTGATCAAAACTGCTGTTCTCAGTAGGAAAAAAATAATTTAAAACTAAAGACCCAGTGACCATCTAAATCTAAATCCCTTGCTTTCCCACAGTAAGTTCAAGGAATGGAAATGACTGGAACTGTGTATGTTTAGCACTATATGCAGTAAGAACGTAGCTTTTGGGGTTTAGCCTTTCTAGCCACCTCCTAGCCTTGGAAGACAAGCCAAAGGACAAATAATAATCTCTTACATAAACCTTTAAAGATAGTATATTCTGATGAGCACGTGATCAGACTGGCTCTTCAACACCACATTTGTGCTACATCAACAGGGAGACACAGAATTAACAGCAAGTGGCTGAGAGCAGGGAAGGACTGCTTCCTCCTGCAGCAGCACTGCCTGGGACATCATCACCTGGTGGAGAGGCTTTACTGATAAATGCCTTGCAGCTCCACTGCAGCAAATACACTTTGTAGAATGTTAATCTTGTAAAGCAGAAATCAATCTGTACAGAAATAAAGCCAAAACTTTGTACTTTGCAAAAATAGCAACTCTGAGGCAATGCATACCCATTCGCTTTTCCAGTATCTCGTCTACCAGCTATACAGTTATTCATTATGCATTACTTGGTTTGTTATTTTCCTTTATTCCATTTCCTATTTCAGCATCCTCATTAATTTTTATGCACTTTTGTTTTCATTTGTATACTTTTCATCACTTCAATTTCCTAATATTTCAGCAGTCCAATTAGCTACTTGCATATCTTAATCACACTGAGACTCCTTACTCAGCTATAAATACAATTTTATTACTGTTGTTTTAATGACTAACTGTTATAATAACTATTTTATATAAAATAATTTCTCTTCAGACTTTCCCCATTTCCTTCACTTGTCTGTAATTCAGTCCATCTCTCATCATATTTTGTTCAGTGGATCTCATATCACCCTAACATGCTTCCTGTACTAAAAACTTATTACCCGCAGAGGGGGTAAAACTTCACTTTGCTTCACTATAAACATTTCCTCCCCATTTATCAGACTGTCCTAAAGTTGCTAGATGCAACCCAAAATTGAAGAGATACTATCTCCACAGTAAAAGTCATACTCTTTCAATAAACATGAAAGTATGGCCTGGATAGGCATTATGAACACAGCACATAGCACTGTTGTTGTGAACATAAACATCACCAATAAAAACTATGTGTGAGCAATATATGAAGCCATAACTTCTGAATGGGAAATCCAGCTTTATTCTCATCTTTATTTTCTGTAATAAGATATACTTGCAGTGAAATAGTTAATATTTACTTCCAACTTCTATACAATCTCTAACATTTCAGGCAGTCCATTAACTTCTGTGAGACCTGAGATGCTGATGCTTCAAAGTAGCAAATAAACCAGGAGATGAAAGTCTCCGCAATGGACCGGTCTGATTCTGCTCAAACTATTAAATTTTTTTGTGATCTAATTATCCACATTGTGTGACCTACAAGATTTGTCTGTGGTGTAAAGGTACAGATGAGAGCAAGGGCTTCTGTACAAAAAGCACATGCAAACACTTATGTCATGTTCTACTGTATACAGAACTTCAATGTGATATGAATTTAAACAGAATTTTAGGTCATTCTCATGAAGTATATTCAGATTCAACAATTTTTATTTATTTTCTTTTAAATTTCTCTTGAACTGCTGTACTTCTAAACTTGAACTTGTTTCTGTGTAGGAAGAATTCAAAGATTAAAAGGCAGTCCAAATTACACATTTTTAATAGTTACTCTGTGTCTAAGTAATGAAATTTACTGGTAAAACCCCATCACGCTGAAATTCTTACAAGGGGAGGCGAGGACATTTTTGTGGGGCTGTTTTGTACAACCTGCTTCATTCATTTCATAGTGCACTTGTCTCGGGTGAGGTGGGCTGGAGCTGTACAGCATCACACTTTTACCAGTCCATGCCCTGCAACATGCTTCATTCTAAGCTCCTCTGACTCTGCTCTATTATAACCTACTGTGAAGCTGTCTGTGCTTGAAAGCTTCCTTTACAAAGGCTGGCTTTTGCTTAAGGGATTCAGAGAATACTGACATTCGGTTAAGGATGTATTAGAAGACTGTTTTTGCAGGAGGAAATATCTTTGTGCTTTTTGTTACCCAAAATGGAGACCTAAATCATGTTATTATATACACACTGCATTAGTTAAGGCAAGCCAGGTGGCCATTAGACTTACTGTTGGATTTTAGACTCAGAAGCATAAAATCTTTATAAACCAGATCTAATTGTATTAATATCATTGCCAATTTCCATCAGCTGAATATGTGACTGTGTTTTACAAAACCTAAATTCAGTTGCTGCTCCCAAAGGATACCAGAAAAATGGTTTTGTCAAGTGTATATGTTTCCTAAAATAATTGTCAGTAAATCATATCACAGATTTAAGATCTAAATAGATTATGTAATGTTTCATAGTTGTTAATTTGTATAATGGATCACCTGGAGTTCTGCTGCCTTTGGAACACTTACCCTTTCAGTGGTAAATAAAGTAACTTTGTCAGCTGCTGAGACAATTTGATTTAATTCCACAAAAATACACAAGCTTATGCGTGTTCACAGGGCATTAATTGACATATCTAATTACTACTGATGTATACTGTTTAAAATCCTCTTCTGCTTGCTACTGAAATACACTATTAAATATTTGAATTTAGGAATTGCTGGCACACAGAGTTTGTTAATGACTACTAAAAAAAAATAGCACTGATACCAAGACATAATACCTAGAAGTTGTTAAAATCTGTTTTAATGATAATTTCCAAACCACTTTATTATTGCTAAAAAATGACAGCTGTTTGCTATTTTACAAATTCTTTCTTCACTTTGATGTTCTTTTCACCCAGCAGAAAGAAGTCTCCCCCTCTTTCATGGGTTTTCACCCCTAGGAAATAACTTGGTATGGATTCAGTAGGAATTCCTTTTATAATCTATGCAGTAGCCCACGGTTGATTTTTTCCTCAAGTAGCAGAAGCTGAACTTCAAACAGCTGCTAACCTCTTTGCAGAAGCAGAGGTGGACATGTTTACACAGTCTGACTGATCTTTACAGATGGCCCCATCCTAAGGACTAATATCCTAAACAATAAGCGAGAAAATGAACTTGTTTTGCAACATGACAGTGTTTTCAGCAGAAATTCCAGAAGCAGTTACCATTTATATAATCAACATGTCATACACCCATCAAGCTTACAAATTTAACTGTCTTAAAGACCAGGACAGCAAACCAGTCAGATCTCACATACCTTATTATGTATGTACCATTTTAAGTTCTCTTAAAACAGAGTAATCAATCCCCAGCAAAAAAAAAACAAACCAAAATGAACTGTAATGAACCCCAAACCCTAATGAACCAAAACTTTCAGTCATGATCTTCATGCAGATTAAATTCTAGCTCTGACAAGTGTTTTCCATGTGCTACACTTTTTCTGCAATGCCATGTATCATACTCATCAAGAAGCTCCCCACCAAAGAGTATGTATATTGAAAATCAGTAACTTGCTGTCTTTCAGCCTTATTAAGAAACTTTACTGCCTTAACCTAACCTATTATCAGTGCAATAACACTTTCCTTGATTTGATACCTTCCATTACTCTTGTATGTTTGGATAGATCCATTTTTTTTTAACAATATACAGTTCATTTCCTTCTTACTATCATCACTTTTTCTGTATTCTCTACATTTTTTCTCCTGTTTCAAATTCAAGTAGCTGGCAAGATGCTGTCAAAACCTGGATGTTTCAGTGATGTCTCAAAACTTTTTGAGACATAAAAATATCATTTCTTCAAGCTATCTTGAACTGCAAAATATTACAGGACAAAATTTAAAATGTCTTGAGTGAAATGTTTTGTTCATCATTGCATCTCTGTTTCAGTATGGTCTCTTCTATCCAAGTGTACAAAAGGCAGACTAGATGTCAGTCGAGAAGGATAGAAACCTCTAACAGAAGGGCAAGAAAAACAAAGGATAGTAGAATATATAAGCATTTCACATGAGGTCACCCAATACTGTGTAAGTATGATACATGACCCAAAGGTCACACAAATCTGTGCTCTAGTCAGTGTGTTTCCCTTTTTATAAAGTTGGATTTTATGACACTTCCAAGGCACAGCACTGACACTGATAACTATTCATCCAACCAGCTTTGGTTTCCACTGGTAGACTGATATTGACGTGTCAATCTCACTGACCTGAGTTTGCTATCTGCAGAAATTCACATGCAGTAGGTCCATCACAGCCCAGATTCATTGGACTCCTTGTACAAGAGCTGTGCCGTAACTCTTTTTGTGCACAGCAGTCATTTCTTTGACATTTCTGAAGTTCTAAAGCTCACCAGGACATCACGAGGAATACCAACATCCTAAATGCTATGGTAAGAGACTATGTCTAGAAAAATCTGGATGTTTGAGAGACTCAGGTGCAGCTGTGGAAAAAAAACCCAGCAAACAAATGAACAACTTCAGAATAACTAACCAATATTTTGCATCTTTTTTTCTTCTTTTCTTGTAAGCTGTGAAAGTATTTATCCTCCAAATCCAGCCCATCATGGAACTATAACAGACATCCTAACAGTACTCATCAAAAACTTACTCTTGATCATGGTTTTCTCCATAAGCAAGGAGCGTCTGCGCTTGCATTTTGCTCCTATGTCATGATTATAACCATGCAATAATTGGTTATTCTTCACATCAGACAAAGATAGAAGAAGAATTGTTTTTAGAATGGAGTTAAAAGACACACTCCTCCACTGCTTACAGAGTACCTTTGTCTCTCTGCATATGTTCCTCAGAGGATAATAAGATTTAGGACCTGAGAATGCTTGTAATCTTAGGTCAACAAGGGTACAATATAAACCCGAAACAATGGAAATATATTAATATTGATTTAGGAATGAAACACTGAGGATGCTGAGATATTTGCTGAGAAAGGCAGTGAGCTGTTAGAAGGAATGAAAATAGAAGTTGATTTCTCAAATTTCTGTTTCTAGAAGGAATGAACTTTTTATCCTAAATCTGCTCCTCTACCAAGCCCAAAGTATTTCATACATTTGGAATAACAAAGATTGTAAGACAGATCATTCTACTCACAAAGCAGAAACTACGAAGCTATGGGAAGATATCTGGCCTATTCACAGAGTCCTTCACGACTCTTCTCAAAGTCAACTCTTCAATCCATATCATTACCCTTCTTTTTTATTATCCTTGCCAATGATTCCCTAAACAATATCCACAACTTTAAGCTGGCAGATTTCTTTTGGCATGTTCTCCCCAGGGACTAAAGTTCTTTATCATCATTCAATACTGCTGTGGAGCCTTGGAGGAGCAACCACAGGTTTGGGTGCAGGGCTCCAGACATTAGGAATGATACCTATTTGCAGTAAACAATCATAACAAATCAGGGCAACACAAAAGAATCAAAACAAACTTGTTACAGCACTATCTTATTTCTAACAGCAAGGAGTCATTTCCTCCAAGAAATTGTCTTCCAGTGTTTACAAGATAACAAACAATCACTGTTCAGTGCTGGTTACATGGAAAGAAAAAGGTTACAGAAATTTCTAGGCCAAGCCTAGGTAAATATGACCCCTGTATTTCCACTACAGCCATCTAGACACTTCCAGCTGTTGAAATTATTGCTAAATATATTTACAGTCTTTGTACAATAAAAAGCTTTATTACTTTTACTACAGGCAGAAGAAAAAAGCTTTAAATCTTTAGTTCTGAAGCAGTACCGCCTGTCTTAAAAGCATTGAAGCCTTTCAAAGGAAAAAAACAGCACACTCTAAAAAGGTGGTTTATGATGTTGTATCTCTGTTGCAATTTTGGTTCATATATTTTTATTAAGTGTAACCTTTATATGTAAATGAAATGATTATCTAACACAAAGTATTGTTTTCATAAAGTAAGAATAGGTTTTATGTCCTAAAAAGATATAGCAGCATAAACCAGTCAGGCAGCTCAGCATGTATTTGATGGCTGTGAAATGAACTATTTGATTTCCTGTTATAGCCTTAACACTCTGCGCTGTACCATAGCCACCAAACCCATGTGATTAGGCAACTAACCTTTCACTGGGGAGTCAAGCAATATCAAGCGAGTTCTGCATTTCTAATAGGCAAAATACCTCATTTAAACATCTATGCTTGGAAATAACCCTTACATAGTGAAAGTTAGAGAAATGGAGAGCATATTCTGAAAACCCAGAGAGAGAGGTGAATGTACTCAGCACAAAAGAAAAGCTTCTAGATCAAATGTGCTTAGTTTGTATGTAAAATGTGGTTTTATTCTCTCCCTCCCCTTCAAGTGCAGCAGGGCCCATCCAGGAATAGAAAGGCAACTTTACACCTTCTGCTTCCCACGTCACTGGACTGTGAGGCAGAACACAGCACCCTGGCTGACAGACAGATCTAAGGATGCATCACGCCCTGTCATGAATCAGGACAGGAGGTTTCTGCGATGGCAATCTGTCTGACAATGCTAGCACTGATTCATAGAAGGGCTTTACAGAATCAAGGGAAATAAAGTGAGCCAAATTCTACATTTTAATTTTGTGTATAGCTCTTATGCTAGGGAGAAGACAACTAAAGCCATAAGTTCAACCAACAGGTAGCATGAAAGAAGAGGATGCTTTTTAAGATTCATTTTTCTAATAGTTATCATAACAAAACAAAGCCTGGCAAGCATGGCATAAGCTTTCTTCACTTAAATTTGAATGTAGGAGACAGGCCACCAAATAATGCCGCATGTCTATCTTCCTCTGGACAAAAAACTGATCAAACCTGGATTTACCAAGATGTATAGAAAAAGATAAAATCACCTGACAAATCTAAAAAGCTTGCATATCTTTATATTTCTCTAAACCTCCTCTTTGGTTCGGGCACATACAGAAAGATGAAGTCCAATTCACTACGGGATCACCTGGAAAGCATATAGAAGTGTCTCATTTTACCAGGAGTGAAAGTGGCTACGAGCCAAAAAATCCATTCTACTCCAATCCCAGCAGGCAAATTAGAACTGACGCCGAGCAGCTTTTTGTGTAAGCAGCTGTCGTAACCATTTTTATTAATAAATTGAGGAATAAAGCTGGTTTGCTTCTAAGCATATTTCTTTATTCCTGAATCAACAACTCTCAAAAATCCCCCAGACTTTCCTCAGAAAATCTTGCTGTTTGCTATATAAATCTGAGCCCTCACAATGCGTCTATTTGTTATCTCTTTATTGTCTTGTTAAGCACGTGTGCAGCACTGAGCACAATGTCTCCTTGTTAGGTCCTGTAAATGCTACAACAACAAAGAATAAAACTACCACAAAACAATCTACTGCTTCAGTCCCTGTATTTTTCTGGGTTTAGGTTTTGTTGTCTTGGACATTAATTTATCATCATGAGAGAATCTGTCAATAAAGAGAGTTATGAAAACAAGACAGGATTGGAGAAAAAAATATATATAGATTTTTACCTTGGGTGATTAAATTCTCACTGACATTAACATATGACAACCTGTTAGAATGACTTGTACGCCTTTACAGTTTTATAAATAGCTTTATCTCTTCATTCCACATGAGGAAAAAGAGAAGTATTATTTATTGTACCTTTCTACCACCACAGCATGGAATATTTCAAAGACTTACTTTAAGTTTTGTGGAAGTCTCTTGATATTAAAGGACTGAAGATACAAGATGATGAAACCTTCTTTATATCGTCTGCCCCCCTGCTGTACATGTTGTTACACACTGTTTTGTAAAAGAACTAGCTCTAATCCACACAAAGGAATGCTTTCCTTTTATTGTCATGCAGTTGTAAAGCTAAAGCAAGCCATCATAATTTCATTAAATCATGCTGAATTACTTAGAAATGCTGAGAATGACTCATAAGATGTAATGTTTGCTTTACAAATGGATTGAATATTTATAATATTTAGTTTATACCATGTTATTTATTCTTAAAAAAAAATGACATATTTGGTTTTGTTTTCTTAGTAGAGCATAAGGCAAATTATATTAATTAGGCTATTTACATGATTTCCTAACTTGGAGCACTGAAAGTTGCCTTCAGCTAGCAAATAATTGCAATTACAATTGCTGGAGATATCACAAGTTTTTTAATTATATCAAGCTCCATCAAGCTCTGATAGGACCTTAATAGTTACTTCCCCTCACTGCCAGTGCTTTCTCTTCCCGCTAAGCCATTTCAGTGTAGTCGAAGCCATAAAACAGAAATATATGACAAGAAACAATAATCTTCCAATTTTATTCCCCAGGCTTCAGGTTTACTGGTATATCCCTTTGGGAACATAATGACAGAGCTTGTCTTCTATAAGGACATTGGAAATAGATTGTAGTCTGAAAGTTACCATCAGATTTTGGATGAGCAACCAGTTTTGTTAGAAATAAAAGTGAAGTATGAAAAATACAGAAAGGCTAATGCAGCACAAACATATTTTAGCACAGTAGAAAATTCTTGCCAACAGGAATAGTTTTTCCTTTGCCTTCGTAAATTGGAGGGGAGGAAGAAGCTCACTAATTCAACATTTCATTTCTAAAACACACGGAAAACTTAATGAAACTCAAGTTTCTATGACAAGAAAAGAATTGCAGAACATCTATGATAAGGTGCAAAGAATCTAGGCTTATGTCAAGTTTGATTTTAATTAACAGGCATCACTTACTCTCATTAAAGCTGTGAATAACATTTATTTTTCTGATCTAGAAGTGTTACTCCAACAACTTTGGACAAAAGACTTGAGAGCACTACGAAGTGCTTCAGAGGCAGAAAACAAACCTGTTCCAAATGACCGCCATAATGAACGAAAGGGATACGCAAACTTATTCTTTCAAGCCAAATGCTCCTTGATCTGAAAAGATTGTCCTATGCCAACCTATTTTAAGCATTTAGCCATCTCTAGAGCAGTTCGCAAATGCATACAAAATGTAAGTGAAAGCAGGTATCTCACCCCACTGGACAGAAGTGGCAGAGCAGAAACTCAGTTTCACCATCCTTTCACTTACCAAAAAGTACCATTCATTGAACACCTAAAGACTGATGAATATTTAGCCACTGTGGGCAGTTTTTAGGATGTTTTTGCCTATTTTATATTTTTTGATCTTTCCCAGGCAATTCCAGCTCCTGAAAGGGCATAAATATGTGAGAGTTACAGTCTGGCTGGAGATGTGTTTTGCTAAAGTTTTTACATCAAGTTTCTAGCTCTAACAGATGAAACAACAGCTGTAAAATCTAAAAGTTACAGACAAATCTGCACGAGTTAAACACCAAGGACCAAAACCAATGCTTGAAGTTATTTCTTGTTTTAAAACATCATAATCCTGATTCCTTTAAAGAGCTGCAAATAGAAATGCCCCTTCCTAAGGCATTATCTACTAATACATCTGCATCTTCAAAACATCCACAGTTCATGACCTCCAGTGTTCACCATCTCCAGTTTTATATTCCCACCATCTCTATATCCCACCAGAACCTTGTTTTCTCATTTAAAATATTACGCGATGCCTTACCCAGCCCCTAAGGTTTGCACTGATCATACATGAGAAGAGAGCATAAAGAAATACTTGTATCTTTTTTTTTAAAGAGGGGCAGGGACAGTTTTGGGTTAATTCCTGGTCAAAATGGTGTCTCTAGCAACATGACAGAACAACATCCGCTGTTGGACCTGAATGTCTATGAGCAATCTTTTAAAACCACTAGATTATGACGAATATGGAGAAAGACGCTTGTGCATTTACTACTGAATGCTCATACGTTTTCTGTTTCTCAGATGCCAGGAAGTTGTTCAAAGCTTGGTATTGGGCTGGACTAACTACTTCAGAAAATCCACAAAGCACAAGAAAAAATAAGCCAAACTCCAGTAACTGTTTTCAACAGTTCTGTTTGGAGAACCAAAAACTCAGTTAACCTCTCAGGGGTTAGCGTACAATATTTTGGAGATTAAATTCAATTACAGGGTGAAATGGGCATTTTTGTTTCTGTTTCAAGTGCAAGCTGCAACACATTGTTGAAGATTAAGCTGTTTCCAAAGCCTCCATTACAGTTTTAAGGAGAAAAATAACCTCTGAAGTGTTCAGTATTTGTTGCCTGTTAATGATGTGAGTGCCTCAGAAGGAGTTAACAAGGGTGCTGAGGCGCTGGCACAGGGTGCCCAGAGAAGCTGTGGCTGCCCCATCCCTGGCAGTGTTCAAGGCCAGGTTGGACACAGGAGCTTGGAGCAAGCTGCTCTAGTGGAAGGGGTCCCTGCCCGTGGCAGGGGTTGGAGCTGGATGAGCTTTAAGGTTCCTTCCAACCCCTATCAGTCTGTGAGGTAGATACCTATGAGGTAGATAATTAATTGAGATACAGACCAAGGCATGTGAATGCACAGAAGCAAAACACATTTTAGTCCCCTGAGCCCAGAGAAAATCTGCACCTGTCCATTCAGATATGACAAATCCTTTCTAAAGAGCAGAACTTCATTTGAACAACATGCTATAAAGACATGAATGTTCTAAATAGATGATGCTCATGACTTCTCTGCTGCTGCTGCAGCAACATTGATGTTCTTTTTTTATCTTTGTCCTTTAGACTTGCTTACTCTGTATCTGTCACTAACACTGTGTTAAGGAACAGCTCTGCAAAGCACTACAGAAAGTAAAAGGGAGTCATGGAAGACAAATGACAGCATAATCTCATACTAGAAAAAACACTGCTGAAGATGAGTGTAAATGAGCAATTCAAATTCTACTGCCCAAACACTACAATGTGACAGACACTGGTGTTCAACTGAGACACAGTTAAACATACATTCACGTGCATGCTTGGAGGAGTAGCCCCAGGCAACAGGATGAAACGCAGACATGCTGCCCATGACAGACTCCACTGCTACTTTAAGACCATGCCCAGTGCACTGAGTCCTGTCTCAACTTCTGAACTTATCACCCAGAGCTCTAAGGAGTAAAAGCTGGTGAAAGTATTTGGCCTTATCGAGGCTGCTGGGTTTAACGCCTTCCACAGCACTTGAGGAGATGAAATACTTTGCCACAGCCTTCAACCCAAAACTGAAAAAAAATAAATGTTTCTTTGAGGAAGGTGTTAGAAACAAAAAAAGAACCCACCCAAACTCAGCCTGGCATCGCAACCAGGATCAATGCGATCTATTTCAGCCAGTGGTGGGCTGAAGTGAAGGCTAGGAGTTGGGTAACCTGATGTCCTCTTCCTGCCAATATTCAAGCTGAGATATGGTTCATGCTTGGCATGTACAGTTGCTCTTCTCATTAACACCTTTACCGCTTGCTGCTGCTCAGACAAAGCCCTCACTTCACAAACTGTTGAAGGCACACTGGCACCATATGCACAAGGGGAAGTTATTTTCTCTGGCTTGCAAATGGGGAAGCTTACATGCAAAAAGGCTGTAGCTTAAATCTTGAAAATGCCTGTGAATTGGCAGTGCAGGATCAGGGTGCACTGATGCCCAAGCACTGTATCACTGGGCAGTGTACTCAGGATAAAACTGGGGGTGCAGTGCCCACCACGGACACCAAAGGGGCTTTGATTCTCACAGGTGGTAATTTATTGGCAAGGACATTCAACCGGTGTGGCCCAATGAATGAAGCCAGATGAAACAGATGCACAGGAGCTGAGCAGACACCGAGCTCCACCCCTCTGCCTGCCCCAGGGTCTCCAGCCTTCTCCCACCCAACAGCTTGCAGTAGTTGCTGTGCCATAAAACCTGCTAGGGGAACCCTCTTCCTTCCCACTACCCTGGGGCTGATCCCTGCTGCCAGCAAGCCCCTCTTATATACAGCAATGGGTCCTGCCTTCCCCTGCCTGCGGGCACCATCAGCCCATGGCAGCGAGTGGGGCCACCGCTGCTTTGACACTCAGTGCTGACAAGTCAAAGCAGCCAGCTCCAGAAAGAAGGCATCCTTCAGCTTCATCGTGGAGGGCAGGAGTGCTTCCACAGCTCTTAAGGTAAGGATTTCTGTTTTACCGTGGAGCAGAAGGGGGGGATAGGAGTCACACAAAGGTGGGGTCAGTGAGGTCTCAATTATCCTGATTTTTGCCCTCAATGGGATGCATATCAAAGGAAAGTCTTCACTTTCCTGTGGCGATTTGAAGAGCTGTGCCCTTAGTCTGAGCTTGAAGGGGTCAAAACGGGAATAAACACTTGACCCATTCGATCTAGAAGGTCAATAAGTGGAAAGGAGACTTTTTGCTCCAGGCAGTTTTCTGTAGACACCAGCTATTTCTGATCATATCGAGTTAATCGGCAGTTTCTGTGTTTTTAAGGATTACAGACAGTGATTACAACAAAGCTCTGCTCTTCTTCTGACAGTTTCGCTGCACAGCCATGTCTGTGAAACAGCATCCTCCTGCAAGTGCAACCTCATTTAAATATCAAGGCAAGAGCCCAAAATGTGCGCCCAGCTTTCCACAAGAAGCACGGAAGCATCCAATGCAAGAGATTTTAAAGAGCCTGAGTGGAGAAAAATTATGCTTGTTTTCTTTATTTCCAGCTCAAAACAGGATTATACAACACTGCTTATGTCTTAACTGGATTTTTTTTTAAAGATACTTTAAATTATTGTGTTATTTTGCATTCTCTCCACTGGGAAATCAAAGCTGACAATGAGACACTTTTCACTCATTACATATTTCATCCTCATTAAGTGAACTATGCTGTATGCTATGCATTACTCTTTCTGGAATTAGACTTCTGGGGAGCTATGACCTTTGTTTCTCTTATCCTTGGGAAGGAAATGTATTTTTTGCCTTCACGCATACATGCAAAGAAGTTAGGCATTGGCTATCCTGATGTAATCATTCTACTATGAACTGAAATACTTTAATTCAGGATAATTATATTTATCAAAGTTACCAGTAAGTAAATAAAGAAAAAAACACATACAATAAGCAATATATATATATATATATATGTTGTATGAGTTTGGGATTGTAACCTAAAGTTAGGATTGAGTTTAGGATTGTAACCTAAACTCATAGAAGATACCAAAACCTCAATGTTTTTGTAGGTGTTGACATTTTGGTTTGAGAATTTCATCCTGAACACACTGACTTAAAGTATGAAGAATGGTGACAAACATAGCAGTAAACTTTCTGGACCCATTCTAATCAAACCATCACATGGAAACCAGAGACAGAACTGAGCCCCAGGTACTGCATCTGTATTTGGAAGAACAGTGTTTTAGTAGGGGAATCTGTAAAAGAACAGATTAGTAGCCAGTATATTGCTAGGCTTTAGGAGGAAAAAACATCAACATACCTGAACCCTTCCCACTTTTACTCAAGACCCTGCATGCAACATGAAGCAAGTCATCAAGTTTCCACATCTGGAAAACACACACAGTACTTCACTACCACAACAAAAGGCTGTTAGGAAGGGGATGGGTATTAAACAAATGGAGCCAGATTTAGGGAGACAGAAGAATAAGGAACGGACATGCCAAAAGAGAAAAAGCTGAACTCTGACTAGAGGTCTTAAGCACAACAATTCATAACTTGAGCAAGTAATAAAACACAGGGGGAAGGAATATATTAAATAGGGAGAGAAAGTTTATTGTGACTGGCATGTTCCTCCTGCAGTAAGAAATAAATCTGGTTTGGCAAGAGCTAGTCTCGCTATACTGCATTTTGTACCACCAGTCTGCTGTTCCTTCACTGATGCAATTAAAGAGGTGGCATAGGACCTACTTTCACACCGAGAGTAAGGAACAACTGCTGATACAAGCTAACAGCTGGAAACATGTACGATAAACATCAGTTCAGCTACTGAAATCACAGATCCTTTTGAAGAAAAGGATCTGTCTGTCAATCAAACCATACGCCATGTAGCCCTAAAGTAAAAGTTAGGAGGAATAATCAGGGGGTATGTGTTATTTTTGTAAGGTAATGGATTAGAAAGATGCATTGTTTTAAATCAGTCATCAGCTAAAGAAGTGGCAGTTCTTTAATAATGCCAGGATTCATTTTATAAGTGAATAAACTAGCAAAAAGCTGGCTGGGTGCACCAGTAATCTTCAAAGCTTGATTGCTTTTTCTGATAGCTTTAGAAAATTAGTGGATGAAAGCATGTGTAATATATCTGGTCTGAGTAAAACACTTGATGTAGTGTCTTACAAAATCTCTACTTGCAAAATTAATTCAAATTGGCTTGGACATGGAGTACTGTCACTTGGATTTAAAAATGGCTGGCTGAGTGCAAATAAAGGGTAATGAAAAATGGCAATGTATCAAGTTGGTGGGAGGTGTCTGGTGGAGCTCTGCAGGGATCACTGTTTGGTCCTGTTTATTTAACGTCTTCATTAACAATCTGGACTAGGGAGTGAAACAGCATGTTAATTAAACTGACACATAATAATAAATCAGAAATTGCTTCTAATGCCAGCAGTAATACTTTACGGAAAAGCAGCGTGCTACCAAGGTTTCGAGAAAGGTTAAAGTTTCAATAACAAAGACTCAGCTGAGATATTATAATGGCATTCTACCTTTCAAATAAAATAGTCCAAAACATACACTAAGTGGGAGTCAGAAGCCTATTAGCAATCTACTAATTTAGAGCATGACTGCACAGTGTACATAAACTAAAGTAACTGGAAACTTTGGTTTTCCCACTGCCATTCGCATTGCGCTAAATTTGCTGGTAAAGACCAACTCAGTTGAGTTCACTAAACTGGTGGAAAAGTAGTATTTGAGGAGAAACTTGTTAAATCAGGTTTTAGGTGTTTCAAGAAGGGATCAACTGCTACATACAATGTAAAGGAGAAAAAAGAAAGACAAGATGGATCAGTGACAGGACCACATCTTTTAGTGTCACTCAAATTTAGATTGGATTAGATATAACATAAACCACCCCTTTAAGTATAGTTTTATAGTTTCATAAGACAGCCAAGATTCAGCATTTCAGAGTACTGTTTTCACAATGGCAAGACAGCAGTCTACTGATACAGCATGCTGGATTCACTTTAATTATAAATATTCCTAAAAAACCTCAAATAGATAAGTAAAGATGCAGTTGTTGACTGAACAGTGATGAAAACTGATCAAAGACTACAGTGAGTCACAGAAAAGAGTTCTCAAAAATAGGTTGGGATGACAGTACTCAGTCAGAGACACTGATTTCTCTTTTACAAATTTATGTATTAAAAAGATAGTTCTTAATAGCATTGTTATCTCCCTGCTTTGATTGATTTACAGCAGCTTTTCTAGGCTGGCCCTTGGGCTGCAGTACTGCACTGAATCATAAACAGAGACTTATTTTCAATGGGTGATTTGATGCTACTTCCTAAAAGGCAAGAAAAAGAAAGATAATTTTTAGGGTCTCCTTTACCATACCCAGTTTAAATTGTGCTGGGAATTCATGAAGTCCCCAGAAAACGTGAGTGTAAAGTAAAGGAAAAGAAAGGAAAGCTCTGCAGTCCCCAATCTAAATGCTTTGTCCTGCCAGCTTGTCGTTGCATCTTTTGGAGGGCAAAGCCCTATAGTCACACAGGAATACAGACAAGCAGCTCCACTGGTCCAGTGGAACTCCACTTGAGAATGGACCTCCAGAATTCCTTGTCTTCGTTAAATTGAATCTGTCATGCTTTCTGTCTAAAATGAGCTTAAACCTATTAGGGGAACCAGATAACTGGACGCACCATTCTGATGTCACATTCATTAGGTAGGTAAGTTGCTGTTGCTGAACTAGATGCTGAATCACCATTCAGAGGTGTAAAACATGAATTGTCTGAAGCCAGTAGTTACACTGATGTAAACGAGAAGAGAAAAACCCAGATTCATTTGCCAATATGTAATAAAATATGATGTATGTATATAAGTGTTCAATGCTCTTTAGCTGCAGTAGAGAGAAATTCTCTTGGCAGCTGTTATGCAATACACAATAAAGTCTCTTGCAATAGTATAGTGAAAACCCACAGAAACATTAAAGATTGTTTAGGTATCAGCTATTGTACTACACTTTTCTCAAGTAATTTATTCTCTGTGGTCTTGTCCCAAATGCGACTATCCATTAATGGCACCAGTTTTCTCGAGGTTTAGTTTTAATCCTCTCCTTTTAAAGGATTCCTTTTCTCCTGTTGCTTGGCTTTTTGTTGGTTTGTTTAGTTGTGGGGTTTTTTTTTGTAAACTCCAGTAATTTCTGAAGCAGCTGCATTGGTCATGAACTACTCACATTTTACAATACCTACAATGATTTTTAAACAGAAAGAATCCGCTCCTGGGAACGCTAATCCTTCCATTATAGAAATAATTAAGCTCTTTTATTTGCAAGATGAAAATCTTTAGGGAACATATGAAAACTAGCAAAGAGCAAATTTTCTTTTTTTTAAGCAGGAAAAATGATGATATAAACATTCCTGCCAGTGTCTATTAAACTGTGGCATATGGGAAGGCATACAAACACTTACATAAATCTTTCTCAGTAGTTCTTCCATTTGGCTCAGAAAAAAAGGATATTCTACAAACTTTCTTTACAAAACCATGATGGCAAATTCTCTCAAGATCTTTTCAATGTTAATACCCTTCCATGCTTTTATGGGAAATGTTAACCTAAATACTGTTATTCTGTCTTTCTAGTCTATAATTATCTATAGACGGTCCTTGTTTGCAAAACACACTCTTCCCCAGTTAAACAAAACTACTTGTTTTAGGTTTTTATTTACTTGATTTAGTTTATGATGTTCTGGTGCATTTTAAATGCAGCAACTTCTGTTCTTAAGTCTCCTACATTATTTGATTCTACACATTGCACTGTATCTACACATACAGGACTTAGCACATTTCCACCCAAATATTTTTGAAAGCTTACTGACATAGAAGTGCTATCCAATCACCAGATTTTGGATTATAAAACAGAAAGCAATATAGGAATATTCCTTGACTGGCCATGCCTGGTGATGATGTCACAGGGGAAAGTGAACAGCTGAGGTTACTGAGTAGCGATGGAGCAGCATTTAGAGGACAAAAACCAGAAAGCAGACTTCATTTCTTTTTCCTCTGCTCTCCAGACAAGCTGCTTTGTGAGTGTCTTATTTGAGGCTTGCTTTCCTGGAGAAGACTACACACCTGCCTGCCCGTGGGAAGTGGTGACTGAATTCCTTGCTTTGCTTTGTTTGTGCATGCAGATTTTGCTCTACCTGATAAATTGTTTTCATCTCAACCCACAAGTTTTCTCCCTCTTACCCTTCTAATTCTCTCCCCTATCCCACTTTCAGGGAGTGAGTTAGCAGCTGTATGGAGCTTAGCTACCTACTGGGGTTAAACCACAACAGGCAGGAAGAGATGTGAAGGGAAGAGCTGGTCACTTACAACAGGATTATCTAAATGGAGAGAAAAAATGTCCAGGTTAAGAGGAACAGGGAAGATTATGTTCTTGATTAATAACACCATGGCAAAAGGTATTGACAAGATCCCTCACTAATGGCTTCTAAAGAAATTAAGTTACTTGGGGATCTAGGTCAGTTTTTACAGAGGAGAAAGGTTGTATCAGGGTTAGACAGCACTTGTTCTTTTATTTCTATTGTTTCTGTTCTTCCAGAAGATGGAGAGAGAACGTGCACCCCTTGGTTTTGTTTTGATTTAAATAGAATGTGATGTAATAAAATTCTTGTAAATGAATATTAATATTATATGAGGTTGGCTTTTTATATTTCCTACTTATGTGCATACTTCACCAATGAAATATTTTAAACTGTTAAACACTTAAAATGCAAACAGGAAACCAAAAATAATCTATTCAGTAAGCAAGCACAACACACTGGAAACTTTACGACAGTATTTTCTAGCAGCACAGCTGGTATTTTGTTCTTGTCCTGGTTAAAAACAAGAGAGGAGCAAAGATTAATGAAAATAATATCAGCTTTTGAGAAAGCTCCTCTTGATTTTTGAGTTTACCTTTTTTTCTGAATTAGAGCAGTGGCACAGTTCCAGATGTGAGGTTGCTGATCATACAGTTACCACACAATTCTGCTATTGCTCTCTTAAGAGTTTGTTTGTATTCTAACCTACAAAACAGCCAACATCTCATTTAACACATGCTTATTAAATATAATTATTTCTCTATATATAAGTCAGACTTCTATTCAAATGTTGATTTGCTTGTTGGAAATCAAGTTAAACTTCAGCTTCCAGCTGAGTTATGAACTGGGAAAAACAGGATATCATTCCACAAATACTGACCTAACAGCTTTTAATCCTTCCACCAGTTCTGCTAAGAGTGTATAAACTGCAGCATTCTGCTTTTGCAGTTTCACTTATAAACTATTTACAGACTGAAGAGATAAAAGGCAAAAAGAAAGAGTATTTCTGAAGTCACCTTTTGAGAATATCATTTAGACGGATATTCAAACAGCTGTAGGTGACTGTAACAGACTAGTTTGAGAAAGTCACTATCTTCTCAGGTAGGCTCAGTGATTGCTTCTGTACTCCTCTTTACTTCTGTGTGTCAGACTTCCACAGAAGTAACCAGATTATGACAAATTATCCAGATGGAAAAATTAAAAGGTTATTTCTTCATGGGTCGAATGAGGCACTTCATGACCCATTGCAGAAATGAAGGCCTCCAGTCTGGCTTAAGGATACAGAAATCTCAATCCCTCACCCTGTGCATTCAGAACAAGGATAAATTGCTTTTAATAAAGACTAAGAGCCTAGCACAAACCCAGGGAGCACCTTATGAAAAAGTGTTGGGAGATCCTGAAGTCACAGGGCTCCTATCCTGTCTAAGGCAGATATGCCTTTACCTGTGTAATAGCATAGCCGGTGTGGCTTTTGAAGATTCCCTATCCTTAGAGGTGTTTTTGTGTTGTGGGGTTTATTTTAAGCACTGTCATATAGATGATGAGCATTCTGATAAGCAGATGGATGATCTACAGCAAACCTAGAGTTATACCCAAAATGTATCAGCACACAACTACCTGTGATACTATTCAGTTTTTCTACAGCACATGGTAAGCAATCAGACAAGACCAGTCCTTTAGTTGAGGAGTGACTTGCAGCAAGCTTTTCTGTGCTTTAACTGACTTCCAAGACACAAAGATGACTCTATCAGACTTAAAATGCAGATGAGACTTTTAAACGGAGAGCCGCAGAAATTATAGCAGCTACTCTGTTGATTTCTACCATGAGCTAAACACTGTCTTGACTGCTATATAGAGAACTTCCTCAACCCTGACAGAAATGAAGGAGAACTAAAAAATTCCCAGAATTCTTTCAAATTCCTTTAATATTCAATGATACTCCCTGTAGACATCCTATGTTTCTAGAGAAGGATAGACTGAGGAAATGACTGAATTCTGATGCAGTCTGCATATGAGACGGGGTTTTGCAAAACATCATTATCTTACGAGGCAGAATATTTAAACAATTCATGGCAAACTAATGCAATTTGTGCTGCTATATTCAGTGTCATGGTATGTTGATCTGTGAAAGCAGCTACCAGCGATACCTGCAATGCCCTGGAGCAAATGTGCCTGAGTACCGAGTTTCCAAGGTACTATAAGAAGAAACTGCTATGTTTAACCTAATTAAAATATGTTCTAATAAACAGTAAATTGGAAGAAACTGACATAAAAAGAGAGTGTACTGTAAAAACCACAACCCATGCGCTTTAGGCAAAATTTAATATCAAACAGTACCCAACAGGCAAGGGGTTGGTAGCCTTAAATTAGCTGAAATAGCCTTTTTCTTTGAGTACCTTACATCCCTTGTATACTCAGGCAAATATATATCTGACAGGGAAGACAACAACTCTTCCAAATCCTTATGGACAATACCTACTTCAAAATCCTGCAGTTTTGCATTGTCCTGAAAAGATAATCTTCATTTTTTTGTAGCTTTGGGTTTTTTTTGTGGGATGCAGATTCCCAAAGAAAAGAATGTATCCTTCCTGCCCCACATCTGGAGAAGGATGGATCTGACTGAAAGGTTCACCTGTTCAATTTGTAGTGTCTATACGTATCAGTATACCTGATGAGTGATGCTGCTCATCAGATGTACTGATGTCTGCCTTGTTACAGTAATTGCTAAAAATACTCAAAGTTTTAGATAACCAAAAGCTATTTTAATAAAAGCCTATGAAAAAAAGATCCGTAAAGCTGAACATAATGTCTCTGTGAGTATTTACCTTTCCTTCCTTTTAGTCTCTGAAGTTGCATTTGAAATGTAGCAAAGAGCCATCTTGTACTCCTGCTGCTGAGGTCCGGCACATTCTCCATGAAACTCAATATAATGCAAAACTAATTAGTAAGAGCGGCATATTATTTTTATGATCACTAATTCAGACTACAACCAACTGTCAAAGATGAAAGAGGACAGTAATTT
Organism: Pezoporus flaviventris; assembly: GCF_033815535.1. Taxonomy (NCBI): domain Eukaryota; kingdom Metazoa; phylum Chordata; class Aves; order Psittaciformes; family Psittacidae; genus Pezoporus; species Pezoporus flaviventris. Next base: position 17,874,225 of record NW_026892553.1, on the reverse strand, counting down.
GTAGGGAGATCTATTCAATGACTAAACAGGAGATAATGTAGTTGTATAAGAATTGAATTTGGTATCTAGACTTTCTGGAATCACAAGCTCTTAAGCAGACACAATCCACTCACTGTTTTATCTGCCTGTATTTAATAGACTAAGTGTAGTATTATGCAGCTTACTGTGATGCAAAGTCATACCAGGGACCTTTAAAAAAGCTTAGTGAGCATCCTTTCAATCTTCCATCTTTCCAATACCACGTTACTGGGTCCATTCTTAATCATTTTTGCTAATTTGATCAAAGTTGCTACTTGATTAGAGAACAATTTTATCTAAATAGTTTAGCATAAAAAAAAAAAAATCAATCACTAATTGTGACCAAATACTGTGATAAAGATCAGGTGCACATGCACACAGTAATGAAAATGTTAGAAAAGTTAGCACTATTGTGACTTCCTATCTGAGGATCATTTCGTGTGAATTCACAGGTATGAACCCTCAAGGTTTCCTCCTGATCCTTAAAGAAAACTTGAGATTCTAATGAGTAACTAATATTTAACCAGAAAAAGAGGTGACAAATTTGAATCGGACATAATATTGTGACAAACATGCACCCTAACATACACGCTTCTTGGTAGAGTATTCATGAAATGCTAGTCAACAGACATTAAATAGATTTTTTCATTACACGATCAAGTGGAGTTAGATCTTTGTCAGGTAAAGAGGTCATCACTGCATCTGTTCTGCCTGAACTGGTTTGCAGGGAAATATTTAAGTGCAAGATTTGGAAATGTCATAATTACAGGAGGAAGTGGTAAGTAGAACAGAGTTTACGTAGACCTCGCATATCTGGTAAACGAGTGCTGTTTATTTCTTTGTGTTTCTGGTTATGTAGCATCTGCTAAATGAGAAACTGAGAATTCGGGGCACAGTAATTAAAATTCTGAGTGAAATGTGCACACATAAAGCAGTTATTTTACATTGTGCTGCCTGCAGTCATGTAGACATGAGTATGAAGGAAAATGCCCTTACCTCACCAGCTGATCTTGTACGAGCTGCTGGCAGGTCTCTGTGCGCCCCTGGGGTTTCTCCTGCTCAGGAAACCCCCCATGTGCACCACAATACCCCACTCCTCTGCAGAACACACCTGCACCAGAGTTGTTCACCTCTGTGACCTACTTCAGTAGCTCTCTGAATCACTGTGTTGACATAAAGGACCCAGATTTTAAGCATTATGCTCCCCCAAGTTGAGGATGCCAGCCTCCTCAGTACTGGGATTTGTCATCATTTCTGACATAAGATTTCTCAAGCATGCCGAAAATCTGCAGTGTTTTTAGAATCCAGCTCTTCCTGTGTGCAGGGTCTAAATCATACATCCACAAATTGGTTTGGGTTGGAAGGGTGCTTAAAACTCATTCAGTTCCAACCCCTGCCACAGGCAGGGACCCCTTCCGCTAGAGCAGCTTGCTCCAAGCCCCTGTGTCCAGCCTGGCCTTGAACACTGCCAGGGATGGGGCAGCCACAGCTTCTCTGGGCAGCCTGTGCCAATGCCTCACTGCCCTCACAGTAAAGAATTTCTTCCTTATAGCTAACCAGAATCTCCTCTATTTAAGTTTTCATCCCTACTGCTATGAAAAAGAAAGAAATGAAAAATGAAAAAGAGAAAAAGAATGAAAGTGAAGAAATTAAAAGAGCACACCAAGCAATACTGTGGTCACTGTGGACTTTGTTATTCTCTGTAGTTAATGTGGTTTCAATAAAGAAAATGTCCCTGCCTAGACAGGAAAAATATGCTAACTCCAATACTAAATCCATCTGGCACAATAAAGTCAATATATACTCCATGACTATTAATCCTGAAAACACCCTTCCACAATAGAACAGAGTAGTAGAGTGCTGCTCTATGTAATCAGACCTTTATATGGACCTTTATGCAACAAAGACATCACAGAACCAAGTGTTTACCCTAGGATCATTATTATTGTTCTTATCATTTTATATGTTAGGTTTACTTTTTCACTTCTGTGTCTCCTGCACCTTTATGCAATGGATAATTACTTAAATCACTTTATATTCTAAGTTCTGAGTTAATAAGCAGCATAAAAGTATGCCACTGCCTAAAGTTTTCAGTTCTTTCATAATTCACTTGAATAGCCCCGTGCTTTTCTGCTTTACAGAATTTATGGACCTGACCTCATTGACTAGCATTAAAGAATTTAGTACTTTGTAAATTAATGTCCCTACATAAAAGAGATGTGAAATAAAATGATCTGCCAAAAATCAATATATGTTCCATATATTAAATAGCTAGAAAGATGTTGAAAGTGTTATCAAGTGGGGATGTCACTTACTTAGAAATGAAAATACTTTTGTACTAGATAAATGGTCTAGGAGAAAAGTAAACATGCATTAAAGCTCACATTAAGAAAGGCAAGAGGAGAGAAGCCTGGACTGTACTTGGTGAGATTATACATGTTGGCAAAAAAATAAACATTTAATGACTACCTTTGAGAACAGAAAATATCAGTAATGCTAAAATACAAGAAAATATTGCTAACTGTCCCCAAACTTTTTCTGAAGATGTCGCCCCTGACAGTCAGATCTTGCTGTAATTTCTGAGCATTCAATCAGAAATTGTTTTAACATCAAATAAGGTTCGACACTGTCAGTTGGACGTTTCAATAGGTAAAACGGAAGCATTAAACCATTTAGACTTGCAAATCAGGTGTATGAGCAGTGACAGAGATTAAAGTAAACAGAATTTTCATTAGGAGAACGTTGAGTAGAGAGTAGTACGAAGAGTAGTCCCAACTAGCCTAAAGCCATTCAGAGTACAACAGTCTCTTTCCTACTCCAGAAAGTCTTTATTACATTCCTTGCTTATAAATGTCAGATTAGCATGCATTTCCTAACATTTAGATGAGCAATGCAATTTATCTTTTAACATTCGTGCCCTGAAAACTCCCAAGATAATCTTTTTAAATTAATTGCAAGTATGAGAAGTTATTTCAGGAAACACAGAGAAGACAGCGTTTCCACACCACCGAGAAAGATATTAAAGCACTTTCACACTTCTAATCCACTGGTAAAATATTTAACAAGAATTAAGCTGAAGGTTCCTACTACAATGGTCTTCTAAGGCAAACCAGAAACTGAGTGGAATTCCTCTGTAAGAGCTGCTGTAAGAATTTGTGGAATCTGTCCATGCAACCTTAAACATTCTCATCTTGCCATAAAAATGTCTAAAGTAGTATCAGTTTTACAATTTAAGGATTATACACTGCTATCATGGGCTTGTCTGAAAATTCTCAAATGGCTTCTTTTAGTTCAATATCTGTCTTGGAGTTACAACAGAAGTTTAGTCCAACTATGGAGATTCTTAAACGGTTGAGAGGTGCTCTTACAAAACTGTGTCTCCAACTGCTTTGCCTGCTCAGTAATCTGTCAGCTTCAGTTATTATTTCAGGCTAAGAAATATTGTAGGCAACCTGGAAAAGTTAATAATTTGATAAATAAAGAAGTACATTCTATAATCCTGATAAACATGATTAGCAAGAAAAAGATCAGCAAATGAGAGAACAGATTTATTTCTTATCCCCTGTTGAAATGAGAAATTCAAATATTTTTCTGGAAAAACTCTGAATTTTGATTGATGATAATGCTTTTCCAACATAATTATGGCCAACCCTCTTAAAGAGCAATTAAACATTATAAATAGGATTTAAAAGCAGATTCAAAATGTGATTTAAATGACTTTTAAGGGCACTTGCTAAGGTATTCAATTTCTGAGTCTGAAATATCTTTGTACTGAGTTGCCTTTTTATCCAAGTACATGGAAAGTCACTATATTTATTCTCTGATATAATTCAGAACAGGAGGCTAAATTTTCAAAAGTGATAGGTTTGATTCTATTTTTCTTCCCCAAGCTTATTTTAATCTGTTTTATTCTATTTCACTGATAATATAACTGGAAAGATATAAATAATACTGTTTTAAGAAGGAATTCAGCCTCTCAGTCTTTTTTAACAAGAAAATTTATCTGCTGTAGAAATAGCAAATATTTTAGTTCTTATCTAGGAAGTGACTTGAAATAAAAACAAAGCCAAATAACTAAAAGCTTGAGGTTCAACAAAATTACTATGTTTGAAACAACCCCAATAATCAGAAAACATTAATGCTATGATTATGGATTCAATTAAAGCAATATAATTAAACATAAAGCTGAATTTAATGTAGGAATAAGAGTTTCTGATATAGCATTCCAGAGAACCAGAGAGATGCAGAGTAGAAATAATACTCTTACTCGTTCTAAAAATCTTTGGCAGAGAGAAAGGGACACTCTCCACCTGTGGACTGGAAGATTGGCTCATTCTGTACAAGGGGATAAAGTTAAGGAACTGAAGATTTGAAAATGTAACATTTATAAAATTTTAATTTGATAAACTCCTTAGTTTATCTTCCTATGGCAGACTGATAAGAAAAATTAATGTAGTCCAGGAGAGAGCAGGCCAATGAATTCGGTCTTGCAATGGGAAAATGAAACAGAGTTTACTCATAAAGTATATGCCTACTCTAAGGCAAGCAGTAAGAATAATGATAAATTCTTTGGTCTGAGAATTTCATTAGAAAAAGAAGGTTGCATTTTTCTGAAGAGTACATAAGGAAAGAAAAAGCATGAAAACTTTTATATTCATAGCAAATGAACAGGAGGGCCTCACGGCCAGAAGAATATGCAAGAATAACTTGGATTTAAGATTAAGAACTTCCAGAAATTTAGTTAATATTTATAAATTCAATTTCAGGGATTCTGAAAGAGCAATGAATTTAATGTTAAATTTAGTATTAACAAAAGCAACACTAAAATGGAAATATTAAAAGCACTTCAGCCATAAATTTCAAATTGGTAGATGTTAGGTCACAGAGAAAAAAGGAAGAAATGAAATGAAATTAAATGAAACTATGTCTGCAGAAGTATGGGAATCCAGGTTATTGTGGCTTTCCAAACAAGAAACCTGTATAGACATGCCCAGCAGAAATACTTTCATGTCCTTCTATAGGAAGCTCTATTTGTTAACGCTAATTTTGAATAACTGGTTTAAACTGATCTTCCTAAAATCTCCAAGTTTTTTAAATAATAAAAATTGAACTGAACAATTCTTTCTTGATTCTTAAAAAAAAATCTGTTTACTAATATGCAATTAAAATGTTGATACAGTCAACAGCATGGATGCTCTACAACACATAGTCTTCATCAGTGCACTATATATGATACTTGTTGCTTAGAATGGTGGGTTTTTTTGGTCCCAGTTAGTTTCATTTGTGTAGTTCCCAACATGCAGCAGTAAAACGTTCAACAGGAGTTACACTGGTTTAAACATCGCAATGGAAGCTTATTATGTCTTATTGTTTAGAGTAAAGAAGGCACCAGAGTTTCATAAAAATGAGAAATTAGTGTTGTTTAGTTTACATTATGTTGCCTATTTAGTCTGGGATTTATTTAAGCTGTTATTCATTTAAGCACACATTATCTAAACTGGTGACTGACACCTTAAAAGCTTGGAGAAGCTTTATTCACTTGTAGAAAATTGATTCATTTATATGATCTGTAAGTTAGAAAAATTATCACTCTAACAATTATCTGGTAGTATCGTCCTATAACACACATCACTGCTAAGTCACTATCACACTTATATTTTTTTATATCACGCTTATATATACTTATATTTTAAGTATCCATAATATCCTTATATTAAAGTATAATAATTATATATGTATATAATATACATCTATATAACATATAATAGAAAGTAATTCCATTATCTCAACTATAATATTAATGTAATTTATTAAGTGAATAAATTATATGCTAAAATTGGTTGTAAATAAAATACATTTTCCTTTTCCTTGCACTCAAATACATTTTACAGGTTTAGAACATCCACCTGGTCTCAGGCCTGTGCCTAATTAAGAAGTACAAATATAACCAAGGGGATTCTATTCAGCTGCAAACATCTCATGGAGGGAAAAAAAATAAATGAAGGAATGAAACTATTTAGGAAAACCAGGAAAGTGGTCTGTGAAGGTACAGATGCAGAAACTGCAGAAGTCAGTTATTTCTCCGTAGTGAAACTTGAGAAGTATTGACAAACAGTGTTTGAATTTGCATCCAGATACTCAGTCCTAAGAAATACTAGAATTATTTGGTCAAGGAATATTAACAGAATTACACTATTTATATAACCAAAGAACAAGAGGCAAAACCTCAATTTCATAGGTGAATCTCAATTCTATAGAGAATGCTCTGTATTCCACTTTTATCATAATGGATGCGATTACTTATAGAAGATTGTAGAATCATAGAATAGTTAGGGTTGGAAAGGACCTTAAGATCTCAATTTCCAACCCCCCTGCCATGGGCAGGGACACCTCACACTAAACCATATCACCCAAGGCCTCGTCCAACCTGGTCTTCAACACTGCCAGGGATGGAGCATTCACAACCTCCCTGGGCAACCCATTCCAGTGCCTCACCACCCTATATATGTCTCCCACAGCATCCTCACAGCTAAATTGAGGAAGTGTGGACTGGATGATCAGGTAGCAAGGCGGACTGCGAACTGGCTGAAGGAGAGAAGCCAGAGAGTTGTAGTCTATGGGGCTGAGTCTAGTTGGAGGCCTGTAACTAGTGGAGTGCCTCAAGGGTCAGTACTGGGACCGGTATTATTTAATATATTCATCAATGATTTAGATGAGGGAATTGAGTGTACTATCAGCAAGTTTGCTGATGACACTAAGCTGGGAGGAGTGGCTGACACGCCAGAAGGCTGTGCTGCCATCCAGCGAGACCTGGACAGGATGGAGAGTTGGGCAGGGAGTAACTTGATGAAATATAACAAGGGGAAGTGTAGAGTCCTGCATCTGGGCAGGAACAACCCCAGGTTCCAGTATAGGTTGGGAAACAACCTGTTAGAGAGCAGTGTAGGGGAGAGGGACCTGGGGGTCCTACTGGACGACAGGATGACCATGAGCCAACACTGTGCCCTTGTGGCTAAGAAGGCCAATGGCATCCTGGGGTGTATTAGAAGGGCGGTGGTTAGTAGGTCGAGAGAGGTCCTCCTTCCCCTCTACTCTGCCCTGGTGAGACCCCATCTGGAATATTGTGTCCAGTTATGGGCCCCTCAGTTCAAGAAGGACAGGGAGCTGCTGGAGAGAGTCCAGCGCAGGGCAACGAAGATGATTAAGGGAGTGGAGCAACTCCCTTATGAGGAAAGACTGAGGGAGCTGGGTCTCTATAGTTTAGAGAAGAGGAGACTGAGGGGTGACCTTATTAGTGTATATAAATATATAAAGGGGGAGTGTCACGAGGATGGAGCCAGGCTCTACTCAGTGGCAAACAATGACAGGACAAGGGGTAATGGGTACAAACTGGAACACAAGAGGTTCCACTTAAACTTGAGAAGAAACTTCTTCTCAGTGAGGGTGACGGAACACTGGAACAGGCTGCCCAGGGAGGTTGTGGAGTCTCCTTCCCTGGAGACATTGAAAACCCGCCTGGACACATTCCTGTGTAACATTATCTAGGTGTTCCTGCTCTGGCAGGGGGATTGGACCAGATGATCTTTTGAGGTCCCTTCCAATCTCTAGCATACTGTGATACTGTGTGTGATATGCTTCCAATTTCATTATCCATTTTTTTCGCTTACAGCAAAATTCTTTAACATCACCTCAACAGCAAGAAGACTGAGTAAATTCTAATTTTGTTACCAGAAGCCTTCTGGAAGAGTCTGATTCCAAAAACCCAGTCTTCAGCATTCTGGACTGCATGTTCCCTCAGCAGCGCACCAGTAATGGAAAACATCTGCATTCTACCTTCAGGAATATGTTAACACTTGAACTATCTTCAAAATGTTATCCCTGAAATGCAAAATGCAAACTATTCTCTAGGGTATGTGGTGACATCTCTGGAGCTAAAGTAATAGGAAAAGAGAGCCAAACCAGGTATGTATTCTGTTATGTCCCTTACTCCCTCCATCAGGCAGAAATCCTGATTAGTCTCTTATTCTATAGAGTTTTAATGACCCACAAAAGCTTCATAGTTTATTAGTAGGTTTAAGCAGCTAAACTTTTACATATGCGAATGCTGCAGAAATACAGATGTGAAGATGCTCTCTTGCTAAGGCAAATTGTAACATAACTTTCCAAAGTAAACGGAAGCTGCCACTATCTTCGTAGTACTTAGTCTCAATATCCATATGAAGCAAAACATGTTTGTCTTTAAATCACTTATTAGAAAAAAGGCAGACTAAAGTATAAGGAAACAGAAAGGACCCTTTTAGCTGTAAATATGTCCTAAAAGAAAAAACAAAGGGGAAGGTCTGATTTGGCTTTACAGCTAAAATGTTTTGAAAGGATCTAGTTTTCATCTAGGTGAAACACTTTCTTATGCTTTAGTTGTGTTTATGCTACTCTAAGCTGATGGTGTCTAGGTCTGCATTTCCTAATTGGCCTCTCCTTTGCTTGTGTTTGTCTTAGGGGCAGGAGGAAGCAAAGAGGTTACACTAAACTTCCTCAAACATCCTTGTTATACTAGTGATTACAGTATCTTGCTCAACAGTTCAGTTTTAAATACAGTGTTCTAGCACGGAGATTGATAGTATTCAGTTTGGTACAGCAAACGATCTAATTGAATTCAAATGAACAACACACAAAGAAGGGTCAGAACGATTCAATTCCCAGTGCATCAATCTTTTCTTGCTGATTCAGAAATGAAACAATTTCAAGCCACAGCCTTCACATGATAAACAATCCAAACCCTCAAAACCAAAGACAATTTATGAAAGAAAACATTAGGACTAACTGCAATCCATGCCCTTATAAATACTAGGTTTCCTTTCTGTAAATATATGAAATTAATTTCTAACTAAATATCTAACTATCTTAGCCTAAAGCACAAAAAAGGTGGAAAAGATGTATGTCCTCTGGCTTAGAGCTTTACCTGGGGTGACTTCTGAAGTGGTTTCTACACTCCTAACAGACAGTAAAGAGGGTGAGGGTGTGGGAATAGCTGATCTAAAGGCAGAATTAACAAAATAAACATCAGTTGAAAGACATTTTCAATTTTGTACATATTTTGCAAACTCAGTGAAGTGATTGTATTTAAAATAAAGGCATGAGGAGTCAGAACTGAGCTGAACAGCAGATTTACCTCTAAACATGAACACTGCTCTGTCGCAGTGGAACTGCTTAAACACCATTGGATGGGGTTTGCATGGCAAGGTTTTGGTAGCAGGGGGGCTGCAGGGGTGGATTTCTGTGAAAGGCTTCTAGAAGCAGCAGCTTGTGAAGAACTGCAACCTGTGGGAAGGACCCGCGTTGAAGAACTCTCTGGAAGACTGTGACCTGTGGGAGGGACCCCACGGTGGAGGAGGAGAAGAGTGTGAGGAGTCCTCCCCTGAAGGGGAAGGAGCAACATGTGATGAACTGTCCACAGTCCCCATTCCCTGTCCCCCTGTGCCACTGAAGGGGGCAGGTAGAGAATTTGGGACTGAAGGTAAATCCAGGAAGCAGGGAGGGGTGGAGGGAAGGTGTTTAAAGATTTGCTTTTATTTCTCATTATCCTACTTTGATTTGATTGGTAATAAATTCATTCCCCAAGTCAGGTCTGGTTCGCACGTGACAGTAATTTGTGAGTGAGCTCTCCCTGTCCTTATCTCGACCCATGAGCCTTTCATGGTATTTTCTCTCCCCTGTCCAAGCTGAGGAGAGGGGTGACAGAGTGGCTTTGGTGGGCACCTGGTGTCCAGCTGGGATCAATCCGCTACAGCCATGCTTTTGATCTTGTTTGACTATTTTTCAGGTTTTAAAATAATGATTTGAAAATAGAAGAGCGAGCAACTTGTATCTGGTAGGGAAATACAGTGATTACAGTCTGCTATGAACAAACCTCAGTATGACCTGTTGGATGCAGAGAGGAAAATAGAAAAGGTCATATTAGCACAAAACCTTCTTTTATTCCCTCTGGGAATAAAGTTTTCTAAACTTACATACTACAAAACAGAAATCATGCCAAGTAAGGTCATTTACTCAGGTTAGAGGAGACAAACAGTTCTCATCCAAGGAAGCACACACATGTACACCTAGCTGCTGAGTATCAAAGCACCTGGAAGAGTGTCAGCAAGGGACAAAAACAAATGTCTCCTCTAAGAGTGCCTGTAGTGAGAAGCTGTGCAAATTTCAGGTACAAATAAAAACTCTTTTGAGACAGTGAGGCTTCTGACAACACAAATCCAATCCAAAACTCAGACTTACTATTCCGGGAGAGTGGAAAATACTTATATCTATTGCCGGAAGGAATACTGTAAAGAGCTGTTCTGTACATCCAATGACTATCAAAGTCCCATGAAGAAGAACTGATTGAACCAGAAACATTTCCCCATTTAGATCAAAGCTAAAAACAGCAGTAAAAAAATAAACCACAAACAACCCACACACACACACACCTAAAGCAATGGACAACATAGCACCAGAACTGCTAAAAGCATCAAATAAAAATCAATCCATGTTTTCCACACAAGCTCTAAGAGTCTGGAATCTTTGGCTACAAAAGGCTTCTATGACATCTATGACAGTAAAAAACTGCGGTTCTGTTCAAAACATGCACTGAAGTTAGAGTTTGCACCTTATGAACAAACAGGGAAAAGATCTCCATTACCAGATGAGTTTATTTAGATTCGTTTTGGGGTTTTTTTGTGATGTAACTCTAAAAAGAGTTTTCTTTAACGAATTTGAAGATGGCCAGTGCAGGAGCAAGACTGGTTTGGACTTGCATCAAATGCAGCTTTAGCTGCTTCCTCATATCTTTGGGGATTGTGAAATTTTAAACTAGTCTGAAATTTCTTTAGAGGTCCTTAAGCACATTTTGGTAACATCATTAACGGACTGTCTCTAATTACTGGGTGCTTTCAGTGGAATTATGAAAATGTTCCTGTACACAGTATTCATTTCTTCCAGTACTTCTGAGTCGGTGCACTGAGGTATAACACATTCTAATGCTACCCACAAATGCAACCAGGAATGGGCTGGAAACCTGCATGTTTCACAGGGAAAAAGCAGATCAGTGAAGAGGTTTAGCTGCATGCTTCCACCATTAAAAAATCAAATCAAATCCACTCTATGCAATTGCTGTGTTTATTTGTACAGCTGTCTCCATTTAACTTTCCTAATCTTCCCAGTGCCTGCTGTTGGAAGCTGTGGCAAAGGTTCATCTATGTTTAATGATAAGTAGACTCTAGCAGTTGTACAATACTGCACAAGTTCCTGTAGAGACTTGGGAAATACATTATGAATATGATACAAATATAAATACCTGGGTTTAGGGTAGTTTTTCCCTCTAGCTCTTATCTGAAGCTTTATGATTTCTTATTCCCAGAGGCAAAATAACCTACCCGTGACGCTTGGCATGTTTCCAAAAAAGCCACCATCAAACCCCTAAAGAAGTTGTTTACTTACACCCTGAGTTTTGGCACTGAAAGAATTGTCAAGCTTGTGATTGTTTATTCTGTTTTAGGAAGAGAAGACAGTGGCAATACACCCCAGCCTTAATGAATAACTCAGATAAGACTTCTGTTGTAACCACCATGGGAATTTTTACCCTTTCAATGCACAAAAGGAACTGGGTGGCTTTTTTTTTTTTCCATTTCAGATTAGAAAGAAAAGAAACACAGAAAGAAAAGAAACATAGTTCTATCAAAGGAAGCCACGTATTAGTCCCTATTACAAGCATCAGAAATGGACTTAACCCTAACTCTAGAGAAATTAGAAAGAAAAAGAAAAAAAAGGAAAAAAAATTACTTTCTATATTTATATAGGTAAATGTGTCACCAAAGTAGATTTTTAAACACACAGTATGCAACTGGGTACGAAACAATGATCACTGGGTATCAACCATTCACTTGGACTGCGCAGATCCTCACATTCAAAAGACCAGGTGAGTAATTTTACACATGCCCTCATACTTGTCTATATTTGAGCAAACTTGCAAGACAGTTACTCCCGAGTCATGTACTAAATGCAAGACGGTGACAGAATGATTTAACAGAGTGTTTTAAGGAAGAATTTGACTTCTCAGTAAGTTGTGTGACTACATTATTGCTCTCAGGATTATTATCAGATCTAAGCAAATATGACAAAAGAAGTTCTGCAATCACTTCTCTCCAGCAATATTTACACAATTTGAACACTCAGTTTTCTTTAACATTTGGCTGAGCAACCTCTATGGAACAGTCACACCCTCAGAAATAACTGCATTACCATGACTTCACAAGTCATCACCTATCAAACAACTAATAATACAGATACTGAGTAACAATTAGAAATCAAAATCCATCGATTTGAACCATCTTCATGGTGACTTAAGCTAAGAGTTTTACTTTGCAACCACAGGCAATGTGGCCTATTAGAGTTACTCAGGATAATCATTCATTTAAGTCCAGGAGCATGGTAGCTTTCCGCTGCATGCTGATGTAACTGCTAGAATGAAATCATGTTGGAACATTAACATAAGATGTTTTATATAAAAGCTTCACATATTGCACAAGATATAGCTAGAGAAATCATACAAAAAGGAATGACTGGGAGCTCCATCTAACGGACTCTTATTTTACTCTCTGTACTAATATATTTGCTAAATAAAGCATTCAGCTGGCATCTGAGAGCCTCTGCCACATTGAAAAGTACCAAGAAGGTTATGTGCATCCAGTGTACCTCGGCGGATGTTGGGCAATAAATCAGACAGTTGTAACTAACAGTCCTTAGGCCAAATGGGGCAGAGCTGCCCCACTGTTTACAGCAGAGCCTTAGTCCCTCAGTGCTCCCTGTATGGATGAAAGCTCTAGGTCAAGAAGAAAGACTTGTCCACTACTCTGGCACATGAGCGGGAGAGAGAGGGCAAGTGCTCCAGCCAGTCCCCTGGTGGGAATGCCCAAAGGGCTGGGTATTGTGCATATCCACTGCAAGTGCACGCTGCTAGAATAAACACCCTGGAATGAGAACAGAATAGCAAGGCAGGCTGCCATGGCAGCAGCTGAGAACTTTGAATATAATAATAATAATAATTACCATTTTTCATAGAACTCCAAAAAAGTAATAAATTTAGTGAGAAAAAATATATAGTCTAAACATACTTGTCAGCTTTGCTTAACAGTTCTACTTGTGTGACCCTGATTAGCAGAGCTGACTTTTTGTCCACATGTAGAGGCACAGCAGTACAGATTCCCCTCTGGTCTGAAGGCTATCTGAGATTTTAGAGAACCACTTTTATCCCAACCCCCAAATCAATTGTTATGATCTCTAAAAACAAGAATACCTCCTTATCTTTGGAAGAGTTTAATTAGTAGGCAATGCTACATTTTAAAAAGAGAATATATAATTAATAACTCCAGCAAAGGTGAACAAAGAAGAAAGAGACAGTAGTCTTTGCACATCCTTAAAAGCATTTAACACGCTATTTATCTAAAATTAACTATCAAATTGTGTAGGAATAAGTGAGAAAAAAAGCTCAAATGATATCACTGACTGTATTTTTATTCTCAGTCTCTCAATGAAAGATGGTTTCACTGCCTGCCTATGGCTTCTTGCTGGGTTTGAATTAGGTTTTTTAATTAAGAGCTAAACTGTTAAGAGCTAAACTGTCATGACCAAGAGATATATTTGTCAAGGATTCTTTTCTTGCCATTCCTAAGTATGTTGACAAAGAACAAATCATTAATACATAAAAGATTTATAAATTTGAGATGTCTTTCCCAGAGAAAGTATTTCGAGGGAGAAGGTACGGAAGATGGATTGTTTTCCCCTTAATGAATAATCCAGAAGTTCAAAGATTCCAGATTTAGAAGAGATTCTGTAGAACTTTACAAGATGCCTTTTGGGCTACCAGCAAAGGACATATTCACAGCGAGGACAAGAACACAAACATTATGTTGACTTCCTAGCTTTACTGTGTCACATCCCTTGTATGTAACTGTGGGAATACTTCAGCAACAATTCGCTAATTTTTTTAAGCAATTTGCTAGTGGAATAAATATGCAAACAGAGTTTCTTCACCTGAGGCTCTTTGTTCTTGGTATGGATTGACAGAATATAACCCAGAAAGGAGAAATCAAACAAAAAATATGGTTAGGTCTGGCATTTAAAGCGGCATACTGGTTGTGAGGCTTGAACAGAGCAAATCTGCTTATCTCACTTGTGTTCTAAAGATGGTAGACGATAGGGCTAGATATAAGATACACTTCACCTGGAAAACAAGCCAAATTGTACCTGATTTACTTCTTAGAACAGAGTGAGGAATTTACTGAGCTCCCCATGAAACTAATTATTTGGGGCTTTTTCATTCTAAGACACCTGCAGACATTTCTGTGCTAGGTAGAGTGAAGATTTCAGCTTAGGAGCAGCATTCAGACTCTTAAAGATTGCTTATGGGTAGCCGCTGATGACTTTATACCAAGGACACTTTTGTTGCAAGAGGCATCTCAGATTTCAGAATTTTCAGTAATAGGTTGGAAACGACAGCAATTTTATCAGTATTCCTATTGCTGTGTTTCAAAGAGCAGGTTTCACTGCCTCTGCCTGCCAACAAGGCAAGCAAAGTACTTTTAAAATACCTTGGGGGAATGGTTAGGAAATGTGCAACCCAGCCAGTCTGAAATCATGCAATTAATTTGCTCCGGGTTATTTATGCATGCAATAAAGCCAAACTCACCAAAACTTTGTGATTTGGTAAGTTTAAAAAGACTTTTTATTCAGATCCGGTTTTGCCAATTCTGATTCAGTAATGGGACCAAGACTGAAGATTTGGGAGGCATAAACACACCCCTCTCATACTACATTAAAAAACCCCACTATGAAACAAACAAATAAAACAAATTCTAACCACCATCTTTCATTCCACTCATGAAATTTGCTATTATCCCTAATGTGAGCCTTTACACTCCATTAGTCTACTGCTTAGATTTATTTATTGCGTGTAATGTTTAATATTTTGATCTAGATTTTGCAATTTAAGTCACAAATGATACGAAATCAACACTGGGGATACAACCCCCAATTTTTACTGAAATGGCAGCTTCAGACATGGAAGTTGCCCCTGTTCTATTTCAGCAATACTGTGTTAATGGAGGGTTTGCTTTACATAGGGTGAACTTGCACGTTTGAAGATAAAATAATGTTAAAGCTCAGATTTAATCATTTAAAAAGTTCGAAGTAAAATCTACTTTGAAATAATTAATAGAATGATTTAATAGCTAAATCCTACTGGTTTAGCCTGAATAATTCTTAACAATTTAGTTTATGTACAGTTCTATTAAGACACGTCATAATTAGGGGATTACAGAGAGAAAAGCTGGAGAGAGTCCATTCTCTTTTTGAAATGTAGCTTTATGCAGGTATCTGATTTTGTTTCTCTGTCTCCACTTTTCTGTTTCTTTCATTTTATTTGTACCCTGCCTTCCACATTTCTTTTTTCTTAAGTTTACTGGGTTTTGCCCCAGCCCTTCCTTCACAGGTATATCGAGTTCAACTGCAGGGCACAACTATACTATTCCATAGTGTCTCCATTAGCAGCAACGGGCCCAGAGGGAAAAGGAGATAGCAAAAAAGTAACTTCTTCAGTCTAAGTCAATCACTGGCAGAAACATTTTGGCCTAAAGTTCTATCATAATTAAAGATCTATCATAATTAAAGATCTATCATCATTTACCCACATTCTAATTCTAACCCAGTATTAATAAATTAACTTTTGCAGTCAGGTCATTTTCACAGCAGCATTTCCCACCTCACCTGAAACACGGCACAGTGATTCTTAGGCAGTACCACTACCTCTCTCCATATATGACTTAAATAAATCTCTTGGACTTTGGAAAGCTGCTTCCACCCCTCAAGCACAAACAGAGAAAGTATTTTCAATACCCACAAAACAAGGCAATGAAGTTAAAAAAGCACCGACAATGTAAAGAAAAAAATAAACCAAAACCAAAACCACCCTCCAAGGAACTGATCAAGAACAAAATGAAGTTAGGCGGATTTAAACTATTGATATCTTCTTTCTGAAAGATTAATTTTAGAACTTGCTATCTTAAAAGAGCGAGAATCGCTGGTATTCCAGAGGCCTCAACTACAAGTATTTGGTCAGGCAAACTGGAAATACTCTGATTTTTATATATATATATGCACAAAAAAAATATTTTTTACAAGTTAGTTATTTTCATATCTATAAATATATATAAATAAATATGTCTATGGGGGAAAAGAAGCGGACCTGGGGGGAAAATGGGGGAGGAGAGATCATTTCCATGTCAATAAGCCACTACACAGGTATGTAACGGCTTACTGAAAATCAGATATAAGAAACAAGATAATTTTCCTTTTTTCCACTTCTTCAGTATTTTATTTAGTCCTTTATTTTAAATTCTTTTTACTAGTCTACAACTTCAGCAACATACCACCACACATAAGAGAGTTCTGCTACTACGCCAATACTGAATACCATAAGGACATTTAAATTGCCAGTTCCAAAACCACATAAGCCGCATTTGAGCCACGATTTACTCTACCTGGCATTCTTATGTTGATGTATTATTGATAAAATCCGTAAAGGTAATCCTAAGATTCATTTTGAGGTCTGTCCAGCTCAGTTCATGAACAGCACTGGTGTTCAACTTCCTGTATTTACGTGAGTTTTGGGGCAGAGGAAGGAGACATTTTCATTTTTCAGGGAATACTATCAAAGTTTGCTGTGCTGTAAATAAAAGAAGATAAGAACATTAACTAGAGTTGCAAATTCCTTCTTGATACATCACTGAAGATAGTTTATTTTACTTTATCAGGAAGTTAAATGAGTTCAAAACCTCAATCTAGTAGTTGAAAAAGCAGAATTTTAAAGCTGGATTCAGAATCAGAACAAAACATACGCCGACTCAAACCTAAAAAGTTAAGCTAAAAGTCTTCTTCTTGTCTGCTTGGTCTTTTTTCCCCCATTTTTTCTTATTTCTAACCTTACTACAGCATTGGTGTCTATTCAGTAGATAATATTGATTTGAAATATTCCTCAAAGAAAACAACAAGCTTTAATCGATTGTTTAAAAGCAGATTCAGGTACTCAGAAGAAAGGTGTTAAAGAAGACAAAAGCACACGAGAAATCCAGTTTATGATTTCATCAAACCTTTAAGGAAATGCGCAAGTCTGACACTTTCTTTCATCAACTGCAGTGAACTCAGTGGAGTTACAGAAGTGGACATTTTCATCCCCCTTTACTTATTTGATACTAGCAGATTACACTCACTCTTTAGCCTAGTAACCTAAGTAAAAACACAAAAATTCCTAAAAAAAAAAAAAAAAATGGAAATAGGTTCCTCTTGTTAGCCTGACCTGCACTTTTTCCCCTCATGTAAGTCCTCTGAACTGAAAGCTTTAATAGAAACACCTATTTCTGAAATGAAACAGCCTTAGAATATCATTCTATAGAGCTTATCTTTCCTATTACCACTTTAATAAGATTATCTGCAAATTCTGAGAGTGAGTTTTTTCCCCTCTAATATTCTAACTCCTGTTAAATGGCAACTGGGCTAAAAGCAGATGCATTCCAGGTCTCAGCTGAACCTCTCCTCCCAGATTCTTAATTTAAAGTTATTTTTTTGCCACATTAAAATCCATATGATTAGAGTCACATGAATGTAACAGAATGCTTCCATACACACACACACACACACACATGTATTTATGGGATCAGAATATTTACTGCTCTTTTTGATGGATTTATGAGAACCGCATTAAGCGGGAATCCCATTGTTAAGGGCATGGGAGTGTAAAAAGACCTTGATAGTTCTCTAATTACAAAACAACTTTCAAAATACAGTGATATAAACAGTCCCATGGGGCACACTGTTCTGGTGGTGGATTCACCAAACAGTGTAACAG
Source organism: Pezoporus flaviventris (assembly GCF_033815535.1). Taxonomy (NCBI): domain Eukaryota; kingdom Metazoa; phylum Chordata; class Aves; order Psittaciformes; family Psittacidae; genus Pezoporus; species Pezoporus flaviventris. The sequence continues at coordinate 17,856,275 of NW_026892553.1, read as the reverse complement.
TACCTTCCTCCTCCCCTCCCACCCTAATCTTCCTCAACAGGAGTATGGGAATCTGCCTGATACTCATTTTATTTCTAGTTTTACAGAGTTTCTATAGGAAGAGCAGTAACAATCTGGCATTCAGTTAACACTCTACAATTAGAAGAAAGACACAAAACACTTCTTGCTTTGCTCAAGTAGATTTTCACAGTATACACACTACACAAATCATGACATATTGCCCAACATTCCTCATTACAACATCTTTTGCATTAATTAAATCTTTATGCACACAAACTAAAATATTTTGTGTCAGAATTAAAGAAACCCAAACACTAAAATACCTAAAACCAGCACCTAAACCCAACATCCACCACCAAAACAACATCCTGCATGTGTCTTTTTAACATTTGTAGGTTGCTTATGCTTTGAAAAAAAAATTTGCATTAATCCTGTCCTTTACATCATGGACTGGAAATAAGAGAAATCCATCAAAAATGGACCAAGTTATAAATCATGTGAAAATGATTGGTTGGATTCATTTGAAAATGTTTTAACAGACCTTTGCAATTAATAAAGAACTCAAACCACACATGTCATTTCATTGAAGATCTGAGTTTTGCTGAGCATGGTAGAGACCAAAACCTTCCCTGTATGCTAAAGGCTTGTCCAGGTTGATGGTGAAGTAAACTTTCTCACTTGTGTTCTCAACATCATTGCCCAACTGTTTGTCAGGACTCAAAGGAGGAAGCTGCCGAATTTAAATGCTAAGTGAATGGAAAACTAAGTAGATAAGAACAAGGTTCCTAGGGAGCCTATGGGATCTCCGAGATGAAAAGCACACTTAGAAAAAGAAGCTAGGAGACGCAGACTGACAATATGCATTACTTCTCAACAGCAATATTTGTCCATGCTCAGAAACGTGATTCTCGGCTGGAAGAAATCTTTTAGAATTGAGTACTGTCCCCTTCTGTCATTTATTGTATAAGGCAGATGTGATCTAGACTTGAATTACTTGTTCATTTGTCTCTGATTTCCATTTCATTTATAGAAGTTGGAAGACATAGTAAATGATATAGAGCATTGTGGGGAGAAACTATCCCTTGGTCTAGCACTTCAGAATGGCTTTGGGAAATCGCATTCTGTGGGACTTTTTAAAGCACACTTCTTCATAGGAAATCAGTAGCTCCACCGTGTTGGGTTTTTTATCCCCAGGCTCTTGACTGTGTTTCTGGTTTCTGTGAAAACTCAAAGCATTGATTTAAATATTAAAAAAATCCAAGTTTTCTGAAATTAGCAAAAGCTTTTGACCTCCATGTCTTTGCTTTTCACTTTCTTATCTGTGAAATGGAAATAGTACCCTTCCATCTCACAAGAGCATTATGAAAGCACAAAAATCAAATTAATGTCTGAAAAACACCCATACATTGTATTGATGAGAGCTACACAATAGACAATGAAGTGATTAACAGCTCCTTCCTCAGATCAAAGCCCAAGTGGCATCCAGTAAGCCAGCCAGATGAACAGCAATTAACAGTAAAGATTAAAGGAAATACTGAACATAGTTCATTGGGTGAATTAAATTATCTTGGTGTACAAGACAAAGCATAGAGTCTATGTTAAAAATAGAATATGTTTGTGCAATTGCACTGTATCAGAATCCACTCGCACAAGGAAGCCTAAAAAACCCTGTACTGGCAACATTAATTCTGCTATGCAGTAGGTTTTAAGTGCTTGCCTTTGCCATCCTTAATTATACATTAACTTTTTTCTTTTTTTCTGGGCATATTTAGTCCGAAATTACAATTATCTTCAATAATCACACCCCTTTTTTTCCTGTATGCTATTCCAGATAGCTATTCAACAACTGTGATCTTCTCAAAGTTGTTCCATTTGTATTCTCTCTCAGAACAAAACCAGCAGTATGCAATTCCAGCTTCATTACCTAATGCACTGCAAGTAGTTTCCTCTCACATCACATTTTGTTTCTGGTGGCCCTGCACATGTGCACAGAGCAGCAGAAACAATTGATTAACCTGGTGATAGTTCCTAACAAGATATAATCAGGAAGAGATATTGTAACGAGACACTGCCTTCCACCCAGCAACTGCAATGTCACACTGAAGAACAAGGCAGCATGCAATAAAGCTGGGAATTTCCTTGGAAAATATGTACTCCAGTATATGAACTATGCTGATAGAACAAAGGGTTCTGTATCTGAACAGTAATGTCCTCATGAACATGCTCATAACACTCTCACACAAACGAACAACACACGTTAAATAGGAAAATCAAGTTCATGATGCATAACACCACTTAAATCCTCACTATGCCCTAGTTGTCCAGAATTTACTTAGGAAACACAGATCATCTGTCACCTCACACTTACGGAGCGCCGCTTATTTTATGCAAAATTAAAGAAGCAAGGGAAAGAAAATGTATTACTATGCTCCCACTCCTACCTCACCCTGCTCCAGTTCTAAACTATTCACAGCTTTTATCAGTAGTACATGATGATGGCTTCCTATAGGTTTGGTTTTCTGTATACCACTCTGTAAAAATGCAGTATACATCAAAACCATTGCCTTTAACCCTCAGCCTGCGTGCACCCTGTGCTAAGGAAGGGAGATCTGTAGTAACAACGTAGAAGAGACCCTGAGCCATGTGAGCATTTGGGGATTTTGGCATGCCTGGGGTATTTTTGTGCGTCTACTCGTTTTCCTCAACAGTTCTGTTAAAATGTTTATTCTTAGCTAAAATATTAATATAAATTTATTTTCTCTGAAAAGCACAAAGATTTTAATCATAACGTTATATAACATCATGAAAGCATAGGAGTTATCTTTTTAAATTAATGCCCTAAAGTGCAGTGCATTCTTCTTTAGCACATCACAAGGAAAGCTTGCCACGAAGCATGTAACTTGCTGAGGAATAAAACCTTCCTTGGTGTTACCACATCTATTCATGCTGTGTTCTGAAAACAGTTTTTCCCTGGTCCATACAAATTACAAACCACCCACATTAAGTGAAACTGTATTTCACAATACCATCAACAGAGTGGTTAAGAGGCATTCAAAGAGCTATAGTCATGATACCCAAGAAGATGGCACAGATCATGGGTTCCAACAACATCAAACTGTAGCAGGAGGTACATGCTAGAGGCAAAACTTAAGCTGTTAGGTAGGAGACATTCCTGTTGCCATGAGCATGTCCAAACATAGAAGTAGAGGGGTAGATTGTATGTGACCAGAAAGAAAGCACAGATAAGATAGGGCAGCACTGTGGAAACTTTTGAAATACAAAGGATCTGTATAAGAGGACCTGGGTTCATACAAACCCAGTTAGGGCAAAGCTTCTGGTACTTTAAACTGCAGACGAAGACGAAGGTAGTAATTGCACTGGGATCGGAAAATGAATGAAAATGGGCTGTGGCATACCCCAAGCCACTAGAAAATTATCATCTAGGAGTTCATGAAGAACTGCTGGTGTAAATTTGGAACAATTTCAGTATAGTAGCAAAGTTGGACTTTGATCCTGCTTAGTCAGCAAGACAATTTAAATATCCACCACTAAAGCAACTGGAATATAAACAAAAGATTATAAAAATGGAAGGAAATTTCACATTAAAGAAAAATCCAAATAGTATCCTTGGGAGGAGTGCCATTTAAGTTAGAGGGAGCAGATGTATCCATAAAGGGGTTTTGTTTTTAATTATAAAGCTATAATGGCATGTTTCAGAAGCTCCAAGAGTAATTATTGCCATTTCACATCTTGGATACTTGCTGTTTTTTCAGTAGCTGAAATTTACTTATGTGCAAATTTTGCTCCACAGTAATCCTTATGTCAACTCACCAATTTACCAACCCACTGTTGACCAAGAGCCAGATGTGCTCATTTTGAATTATTCTGGACCCAACGCACTCTGTTGCATCAAAGAATTTAGCATTTATGCTCTGGTGTATTTTCCTCAATTAACATTACAGCTTGTGGTACAGCTATAGCCAAAGAGTATAAGTGAGAAAGATCAGAGCTTAGCTGCACAACTGAGAAATGCTAAAGACAGTTCTGTAATCTCACAGAAAGCTTTCTAAAACACAGCTTTCTTCATATGCTCTGACAAGAGACATGGAGTCAACAGATATTGGCCCCTCCCTCTGGAACAGCAATTATTTACCATGAATAAGTCTGCTGTAAAAGTCTCTTGTCATCAGCAATTACATGCCATGTTTTTATTGATAGCTTCTCCTCTTCCTGGAAGTGGGATGGAATGAGTCAGGCTTCTTATGGCTTGTGAATAGGTCTTAGACATACACAGTACTACGGGTTATTGTTTAATCCATCCAGGGATAACATGTGGGCTTTCTATGACAGGGAAGAGCCAGGGCTTGACAGCAGGTGAGCTCTCACACAGACATGAAAGAGACTAAAGGTGGAGCTAACAGGAACTGCAATAGTGACTCATAATATGGAAGAAAAGATTAAGTTTGCAGACCAAAATTGACGGATCTTAGATCTGTAAAAGGAAGAAATCCATATATAAAGTTGGAAGATGGTTTGCTGTCACGTATTTTAAGTAGTGTGGCTTGATAGTGTAAATTAGTTAAAATCCATGTCCTGAAAACGTCAGATTATACACACTACATACTCAGCAAATCTTGTCACTGTCTACTTTTCCTCCATCTGATGCAAAGCCTTAAAAAATATGTATATGCTGAAATGCACAGACATATTTTAAAACCTACCCAGAATTTGCTACCAAACAAGGGTCAGAGCCTGGAAAGAAAACCTTGGCAGGTTTTCTTAATCTGCTTTGATGCTTTTGTATCTCCCAAATCCATTAGGGACTTCAGTGACAGGACAAGGGGTAACGGGTTAAAACTTAAACAGGGGAAGTTTAGATTGGATATAAGGAAGAAATTCTTTCCTGTTAGGGTGGTGAGGCACTGGAATGGGTTGCCCAGGGAAGCTGTGAATGCTCCATCCCTGGTGGTGTTCAAGGCCAGGTTGGACAAAGCCTTGGGTGCCATGGTTTAGTGTGAGGTGTCCCTGCCCACGGCAGAGGGGTTGGAACATGATGATCTTAAGGTCCTTTCCAACCCTAACTATTCTATGACTCTATGATTCACAAAGAAATGACTAACACAGTATGCCTGCGTAACCCTTACCCTGAACATCTCTGCTGGAAAGAGGTGCCCCAGAACTCCTGAAGTAGCAGCTTAAGACACTTCATTTGGTTCTCTTCACAAATGATACAAGAACACAAGACAGTATGTCATCTCCAGCACGTATTATTCTGGAGAGATATATTAAATATGAGCTGCTTATGAATTATTTTATCTCCCATCTGAGTTAAGTATAGCCATTCTTCTTTACTTTCTTATGAACAGCAACAAAGATAAGGAAAGATGAGCAACTAATACTCTGAGCAGCAAAACCAACTTTGCCTTTTGTGAGTTTATGCATCATGCTTGATTTACCCAGCTCCCTCACATCTCCACAAGGCTTTACAATTCCTCAGTCTCTAGCTGTCTCATTCTTTCTTCTTTTTCCTAAACTCTCACCCCATTCCATGTATACCAACAGATTCTTTTTTAGCTCGCTGAGTGGCACATACTCTGTTTCAGTTTGCAGCCTGACGTACCTTGCCTGGTTAGCTGGCTGCTACTCCCTGATTATTGGAGGAGCATTGCCTCTAAATTAATGGCAAGCAAAGCAAATAGCTTTGGAGGCTGTAGGTGTCTGAACAAGGTCAATGTAGACCATCTCAGGACCTCAGATCTATGCCTTCTTGTCACATGCGGCTGAAATGGGGACACACACATAGAAGTTAAAGGTGGGCAGGAGGATAGAAAGGGATGAGGAACAAATAGCAGTGATCAGGAAGCTAAAGGAAAAGATTGCATAAGATGCAAAAAAAATAACAGTTCTTGCTCAGAACTTCACATATAGCACCTGATTCCCCAGTAATATAAACATACAGAGGCACATATTAAAATAGGATGAAAAGGAAAACATTTCTTGGTATTTCTTTTCCTGTATTCATTCTTTTTCATGATTCTCCACAATTTAAAATTGCTAAATGGAAAGTAACCTCCTCCCACCCTTTCCATCTGAAGACTTTCAGGCAAGTACTTGAATATAACCTCAAATCTCTTGCACTTGAGTCACAAAGGTAGGACTTGCGTATATCCTGAAAGGTACATTTATAAGTAAAACGTCATTCTCTAAGTTAGGATGACAAGGTCAGTGCTTCCCTGAATTAACACTTTGGTCAGATAGTGGAAAACTTGAAGCCCAGTAAAAGAAATAATTAGTTCTAAAAGAAAAGCAGTGACAGGTATCTGAAGTCTACTGAAAATTTGCCATTGACTTCCATGTAGTACAATGTTTACAAATTCACATTCAGATGTTTTTTTTTCAGAGAGAATTATAGAGATAATACATTTTCTTTACTCTTACATACTTGATAAGGGTTTTCAACTGAAGTTACAATCAAATCCAACAGACAAGCTAGCTTATAAAAGGCTCTAATTTTATACACTTTCAGAACTGTGAATTCTGACTGAATGCCAGATGCTAAATTAGTCAGAATGCCTCTTTATGATTGCCGATTGAACCAGAGATCTGTTCAAAATGGTTTGAAGCTCTCATCTGCACACTGGCTGCTCATTCGATTCCATACCAGCACTGTATTACGAAAATTTACAACAGTTTTCTATTTACTACAATTCCAGCAGCATTATATTGCTCGCTCCTGAACTCTATCAGAAATTAACACCCACTTGTGCTATTAAACTTTAAGGATAGAAACATTATCTTGCCTTAACGTCAGTAAAATTAAATAATACACAAAGAAACGACACGTTATTTGGATACTGATTTTAAACAGTTTAATATTTTCTTGCAGAGCTAGAAGGGCTGTGTGTTGGTTTAAAGTATTTTGGTGCATGCAGGGAACACTGAATAATACAAAAACAAATTATCTTACTAGTGCTGCAGCACTGGCTGAGGGTAACTGAGAAGCCTGGCAGGACAGAGAGGCAGAGATTTAACTGTGCCCAAAGCTTTTATTACAACAGAATAATTGCATATTTGAACTAATTTGAAATAATCTTTGAAAGAGGCTTCCTGCACATAAACCAAATAAATAACAAGGCCTCCCATCCCTTACATCTATTATCTGTAACGGTAGAGAAAGGGTCATCTAAAGATTAATAAACACTTTTAAAACAGTAAAGTCCAAAAATACTCATATGAAAAGAGTTTTATCATGCATTTTATAAATGGGAAAACTGTAAAACATCATCTTACTGTAGACTGCATAAAACATAGGCAGCCATTGTTGAACACTTACCCTAAAGTGACTTTTCTAAGAATACAGTAAGGGAGAGCCAAGAATAAAAAGAAGCAGGAAATCCATCAGTCCAAAATGACAGAATTAAAGAAAAATGTTAACATTGCCGCCCAAAATTTTAAGTTCTGACAAAAATACTTGGAAAGCATCAAACCAAAAGAATTAATTTTGGTTGAAGAAGAAGCTTACTGGAAGGAAAAGAAAAAAATTGTTTCAGCAATGCTCAAGCATCTAAATTATGGGATTTTTTTAAATTAGAAAAATCTAAGTACTCGCTATTTCCTCTAATTGGTAGCGTCCACCAAAATAGCTGGTGGCTGATATTCTAAAACTGTATAAACTAAATCCCAGAGTGTGCACTCAGAGGGCATAAACAGCATATTACTGGGGATTTTCACTGGGAACTTGTGCTGTGCAAACACATATTCTGCAAGGAATTTCTGAATTCTTTCTATCTCCACTAGAAGGCTATCACAGAAGCTATCATTGCCCATTTTACTACACCTAAAATGCCACAATTCTCCATTTCTGAAACTGAGTCTCAAACTGTTCACTTCAAAGCAAAACAAGAGGAAACAAAGCAATGTATTTTCTTCACCTGAATTGGCCAGAGGAGCATCAGGAAGTGCTTCATCCCCTCCCAAGACCAGGTACTGCTTTCTTGGTTGCAGCTTACACAAAGAACCATGACAGTCTGAGGCAGTAAGCATGTGAAATTTTTTGTCCATGGCCTACAAAACATGATCTGTTTATCAACATTAACAATGGAAACAATTGTGTAATCTTACCTTAAAAAAAAAAGGCACTTTCCTCAAAGTTAACAATGAGCAAATGAGGGGTTTTGCTTTTGGAGGGTCTGTAACTTGTGGAAATCTTAATGTTCAGCCTTTAAATAGAATTAGAAAAATGAATACAGTAACAGAAAGAAACCCTCTTTCAGTGCTTTGGTAATAAGTGGTGTAGTGAAGTAAAGGAATTTGTTCTATGTATTTAACAGCTTCTAATTCAATCTATTTCTGTTTTCTCTGTTCTGTAAATGCAGATTGCTGGGTGGTGCAAAAGGGAGTTAATTAGCTACAAATACCAAACAGTACCCAAATAAAAAGGATCATTATTAACATACAGTGAACAGCTGTGCCATTTGAGAAACTGCTTTTGTTTCTAACAGTGCTTCTATCCAAACATTTTCTAGGTTGGAGAAAGCTTTTCTCTTGACACGACTCCTTTCCCTGAAAAACAAATCTGTTCTATGCATGAAGAGCTACAGAAGGTCAAAGAAGAAACTAGCTATATTTTTCTAAGGCAAGAATTGAGTTTATATTAGATTGCACTAATAATTTATTCAAAACCAACAACAAAAGTAGTGCTATAATTGAGGGAGTTAGTGTAGGAAGTGATGCTTAGATTGTGATAGGGACTACAAATGTTGCTGGATGCCTTTTCACTTATTATTAACACAATTTTAAAAACATGACTTTATTTACCTCACCCACAAAATACAGAGGCTATTGAAAAGTATCAGATCAATGACTGCAGAGGGTAAGACTGTCACGCTTCCTCTGTGGAAACGCTGTGAGCTTGAATCAGAAGAGACTTTATGAAAAAGCAGATCCTGAGTATTAAGGAATATCACATACCAGCCTATCCTCTATTTTCAGAAGTGATTGATCATGTAGAAATCTGATGCTAACCTGAAATTAATAAAATACCAACTGTCCCATCCATAAAAAGTGGAAGCTTAACTCAACATAAAAGGAGCTATCAGAGCTTTAATTTCCTATGCTCACTGATATCCTTGACTCCTGAAACTTTCATCATGGATATCGTACTAATGAAATCCAGCTTACACTACTGAAATTGCATCTCAAATCCACACATTAAGAAATCACACAAACAGATTTCAAAATACCCTGGAGTCATAGATCCCACTGGCTGCCACATGTTTGGAGTCATAATCACTCTGCCCATTTCAAATCCACCACCAGTATCAAAACTTACTGAAGATTAAATTCAATCCTATTTAAGAAACTGCTTGACCACTGGCTTTTTGTGGTTTAGGCATAAAACTATCTGGAACTGAATGGAACACTGCAGATTGTCTCACCAAATAGGGACCATATTTTCCAGTCTTTCAGCTACAGCTACTGGCCTGAACTCTGAAACCAAGATGCAGAAACTTCTCTATTGTACAGCCACATTTCTATGACATCTAGTCCTAACCTCTTCTGTCTTTGGTACTAAACTGACTTTGTGCATGAGCCCAGTGAATTCTGAATAAAGGGTTGTTAATTTAAAGCTACAATTTCAGCAGAGAATATAGTGATTCACCTGCACTATTCTGTTGACCTGAGCAGATTGTCCATACTCACAGTGCAATCAACACATATCCATAATCATTGATATGCTAGGCAATGCTTCTCTAATCCACAGAAAAGATCCTGCGAGACTGTGTGGGGCTTTGCTGCCAGCTAAAGATTCAAACAAAAAGTCATCAGATTCACGTGGATTTCAGCTGTCATTACAGGTCCTAAATCTGCGACTTATTCATATGGGAGTTTCCTAATTTTTTTTGTCCCAGACTGATCATTTTCAAGGTACGTGAATTACTTTCAGACAAGGAAGGCCCTTGTTGCAGGATTTTTCTCTAGCCAAATTTGGTGTTAGACTTCTTAAAGTATCCTTAAGTTACATGATTACAAATGTACAAAATTGAACCCGTTATACATTATCTCCCCCTGGTATTTGTAGCAAGAGTATATGTGAACATGAGAATGTCAACAGAATGTCAGTGTAATGGAGATCTCACTTATTAGTAAAATAAATAAAGAATGAAGACATTATTGATGCCTGTTTTAATGGACACTTGACAATTTTTTCATTGATGGAGAAAAGATTTCATCAGTCCACCAGTATTCACAGGATTTACCCACACAGCTCTCCCGTGTGAGACTGAGAGAATTTACCCTTGAGAAATGATATGGTAAAGGTTAATATCATCCATATGTGGGATTTTATTGTAATGCCTTTACAAAAACAAACCGTGGATGTCAAACCAACCAACCAGGAACTGCAAAAACAACACCTCCAGTTTCCCCTTCTAGACATTTGCTTTCCTGCAAAAAATTGCCATCCAGGTAGTGGAAAAAATTGCTCTAAGGAAGCATGTCAAACTTCAACCCCCCTAAACTGTAATACTGTAAAGGAAAACAAACACAGTGCAGCAAACCTGAGGATACAGCATTTTTAAAAGGCTCTTTTGCCAGGGATGCCCTCAAGATTCTCATAATGAAGATGCTTCATTTTTTTTTCCATTTTTTGTCCCATATTTTTCCAGTTATTACATTATATCTGTATGAAACATCACAATATTAGGACTGATTCATGGCTTTCATTTCCCTTTATTGACGTTAACAGCTTTCTAGAGCCCCCAACATGCACAGAATGATTATAGAACTGAATAAGCTGTGATTACACTTATTACTGAAATAATTTCAGATACAACTGAAAATGTTAGTTATGCTTTTGGAAGCGTGCTATGAAGTTAGCCCTTTCTTAGGCTGGCATTGATTTTTGAAACCTAGCAGAAGAATATCTGTAATAAATGACCTTTCTCTTTTCAGGTTCAAGCCTGAACCAGAAAATATTCAAGGCATGGTTATGAGGTTCGCCTTTTAATTCAGATGTTTAATTAGTCATGACAGTGCTACTCAACTTTCAGAACTGGGGACTCAAAATAGAATCCTAAGAATTCCATAGCTCTTTGACTCATTTGGGTATTTTTGCACCACTGATGGAAGGCCCAGGAGCTAGCACTTTGTTGACAATTTGTTATAGGAATGACCGTAGACTCTCAGCCCTCAGACCAAGCGGCATCGGAACTGCAGCGTAGACAGAGAAACATGCGTAGACAGGACGTAAGGAGTCACGAGGAACAACTGCCAAGTAGGTAGATATGTGCTGCTTTTTGACCCCGAACTGCAATTTACTCTTTGGCATTTTGATAGCATGGTAGGTTACGAAGAAAGTAAGAAAGAGAAAGTTTTGCCCAGGGCAAAACCGATTTGAAAGTTCAGAATACAAAAGGAAAACAAAACTTTACTGCCTTTACAATCAATTATTATAGAAGAGAAATGGACAAAAAAGGAAAAAGAAATGACCCTACTGATGGGGAAACACCATAAAAAAGCATAATGATTTCTGTATGACACCGACAAGCATCAGCATTTACAAGTTTGCAGCCAACCTGCAAAGAGTGTTATAGCAAAAGGAATTCTGTGTTTACTTCTGTGTTATGTTTATGGCTTTTACGTTAAGCCATGTTTATATTCACATTGCTGCATTTATGCTTACATTGCTATGTTTATGTTATGTTTCCACCTGACCTGACAGAAGGCAAAGCTATTTCAGCATGAGGACAGCCAAGCACTGGAGCAGGTTGCAGGCAGGACCCTTTCCAGGACAAGCTTTCAGGATGTGGCTCAGTAAAGCAACCAAATCTGGTGTCGTAGCTGATGCTGCCTGAAGCAGGAGGTAGCTCTCCTTCCTGCCCGAATTACCCTATGATTTTGTGTTAAAATATTAAATCCTTGCATTCAGCAAATAAAAGTGATGTCTAAAGATGAAAGGAGAGATAGGAAAACCAGAAAGATTGAAATGCAGACAATTTTTTAAGTAGGAAAAACTCAAGACTGAAGAATGTAAGAATTACTAGATGACACAAACTTAAATCTTTCACATCTCTGTATAAAACTCTGTACACATTTTATAAACCTGGCATTTACATAGCTATAAAAACTGGAGGCGGTCTAAATTAAATTTATTCCTGGAAGGGGATTACATAAAGAAATGACAGATCATAGAATCACAGAATCGTTTGGGTTGGAAAGGACCTTAAGATCACTCAGCTCCAAACCCCCTGCCTCGGGCAGGGATGCCTCACACTAGACTGTGTCACCTATGGCCCTGTCTAACCTGGCCTTGAGCAGTGCCAGAGATGGAGCACTAGTCACTTCTTTGGGCAAGCTGTTCCAGTGCTTCTTCCTTATATCAAACCTGAACTTCCCCTGGTTTAGTTTGAACACACAAAAAAAGAAAAGCCCCGGTGCATCTACTGTACATGTATTTTTTTTCTACAGAAGAACTGAGGAAGGGTCCATTGGCAATACAGGACTAGGTTGCAAAAAAGAACAAGCGGGTAAGTTCCTTCCTATTACTGGAATGGTATAAAAACTAACCATTTTTAATATCACTCAGCATCTCTGCTGAACAAAATGAATATGAAATTTATAACAACATGATACAAATTTCCCTAACGACAGCAACTTATGTTCCTTCCTTTTGGGACTGGAGAAATTCAGATGTGTCTCAAAAGCCATTTCACAGAAATTTTTCCAGCCCTTTGGGAAATGTAAACTGCATTGGAAACGCAATGTACTTATTAGAAATGCGTGTCTTACGAGAAAACATAGGGGGAAATACAGGTTATCACATGAAGAGATGCTCTAATGATCCTCTGAGCATGAGAGTTGCTTCTACTGCATAGTTCCATTACCGCAACACATATGGATTACTAACAAACGGATAGTGCTGTGGAAAATTAGATCTTAGATAGTTTAAGAAGGGCATTTGGATAACGATATATCAAGTGGGATGAACTGATCTCATTATAAAATAGCTGCCTATTTAATTAGCTGTGTTCTGAACATTTGGTGTACTTGTATCTTAGGTAATATACTCTGTAGACTCAAAATTACCTTGGTTTTAAATAACACACATGGGCTAAAACATTCTTTGCTTATCTGTGGATCACAGAGATCCTTAGTACAAGAGTTCCTGTGAAGTAAACTTAAGGATTCACACTATTTCTTTCTTCCTTACTAACCTAATGCAAGAAAATACCCAACATCATAATTCATCAGACTGGGAGGAATCAGTGCAAGAGTTAGAGGGCTCAGGAGAAATAAGGTTGTCTGGACAGAACTGACATCCTTGCAGACCTCTAGGATTAGCGTTTTTAAGACAAGGCTTGTGTCCTGTCTCTCTGTGAAATATAATTTTCCCCTGCTACTAACACCAATTCTATAATACTTCCAATCCAATTTACTGTTATATGTATATCTAACTTCTACAAGAAGCACAGTTTCTTGGAGAGAGAATGACAAGACTTGTTCAAGCTTTTATTCTTTCAAGGGTTTCCTTCTAGATTTTTTTCTTTTCTTGGTACTTGTTATTTTTACTAAAATAATTCTTCTTTGGCATTTCAATAAAGACCTTCAAGCTGGCGCTTGAGTAGTTCTGTGTTCCATGTAGCATATCCTGCAATTCTTTAAAAGAATTTTACAGTTTAAGAGAGTGATGGTGTATATGTCAATGGTTCATAAAATAATGCTTTTAGGGAAAATTGGAAGCCCACGGAACAAAAATAAAAGCATCCTCAAGTGAAATGAAAAAGCAATAAATTAAAACCTTCATACAAGTCATTCTTTTCATATTTTATTCCTTATTCAGTAAATCAGCAACTCATGGATTTTCACCTGTAAAATACTGCTGCAGGAAATTGCTCAATATGAATTATAAAGAGAACAGTTTAGTTAATTAAAAGTTTGACTAAGTAACAAGTAACTTAGACAACTAAATCCCAATTTCAAAATAATTTATCCACTTAGCCTGTCTCATGAAAAATTAATGGGAAAAGACTCATGTAGATTTTAAATCGCTTTTGCAGGTATGGCTTGATTGGGTTTAAATGCATTTTACTGAAACTCATTTGATTTTCTCCTAACTAAATAATACTGTATCCAAAGGCTTTTTAAAATTATATCACTGTATTCTGAACTGTTCAAGGCTATCAAAGACAAAATGGGCCAAGACACAGCCTAATGACAGCACCTAATTGGCACTGGTGTAGCCAGAACACCAGTTAAACAACAGTACAGTCCTCCCATTTCTTGAATCACGTATAGCATACAAAGTCATCACTCTGGACAGCATTTTTTTTTTGCTTGGTAAATTCTGCTCATTCTGGGACTTCCACTTGCATCCTGTCAGTCCTGATGTGACAGAAGAGTCACAGGATTCTAGGAGCACTCCATTAACCCTGTCCCCAGTCGCTGTCCCTGGCTTAGCCTCATCAGCTTATCAGAAGTTTTTTACTGCTCTCCCCATCTGTTTGTATCCTAAATGAGAATATTTATCTTCCAGCTCGTTTTTTTGCAGTATACAACACTCAGAAATCTGTAAAAAACCTCTTAGAATTGGCTTACTTCCCTTGATTTAACTGAAAACTGCAAAATTCTGCTTACAGCCAGCATTTTCCTACTGGAAAACATCCACTGCCTCAAATGAAATGCTGTGCAAGCCTTCTCCAGTTGTTCTTCACACTTTCTGAAAGCTCCACTGTTCTATTTCTCACTCAAAGTATTCCTTGGTTTGTTATTCTTCTGGCAATGTGTGATGTTTCAGTTGGATTGCAGAATTATTCTCCAATAAAAAAGGTCCAAACAGGAAGGCTCGCTATTTTAGACTTACAATAGAGCAGGAACAGGGGCAAAGAGAACAAATATTTGATAACTCGAAGTGCTTGCATTTGTGTGCATATATACATATGTATATTTATAAAATAGATATGAAGCCAAAGAAACTGTTGTCTTTACAGAACTGACCAAACCAAATTGCTTTTCTAATATTAACTTCTACAGAATTTTCACTCTGACCTTACTAAGTGCAGGGATTCTCTAAAACATTAATAAGGTTACTTGGCTCTGGTGGGAACGTACAGCTACAGAACAGAGGCAGCCTCAGAAAGGCTTACATGCACGCAAGGCTGAAATACAAAGAAGCAAATATCCATGCAATTTCCATGGAAATTTTAGGGCTTGTTTCCTATTCCCCCCCCCCCCCCCCCCCTTAAAAATGTAACATGAGTATAAAGTAAACACTTCAGCATAGGAAACCTTTCAAAGCATGAAACACTTCTCATTTTGCAGGTCAACCTTAAAAACATGAAGAGTTCAATCACACTGAATCAGAACAGGAGAAACAATCACAGCAGATCTGCATTAGCATCAAACAATACAAGGTAAAAATAAAAAGAAACCTCAATCTCTCTCGAAACAGTATCGCACCTCACCCTTTAGGAAGTCCTCTATGCCAAGGCCACAAATACAATCAGACTCATACTGCATCCCTAAATTGTCTCCTGACCATTTAAAATCTTGTTAATCTCATTGTCTGTCAGAAAACAAGCATCTACAATTGCTGGTTCTTTGCTTAGAACCAGTTTTGTTATGAAAAAAACCCAGATTTTCTTTGACCAAAGCCGAAGTTAATGAAGGTCTGCAAGGATTCATCAGAACAGCTTTCTGGGAATACTCACATAAATTGAAATGATCTCCCATTGTTTCAGGAATGTCCCAGATATAATAAAAGCATCTGTGCTACAATGGCATTACACAAAAACATGCGTACTATCTCAGCCATATCTGACCAGTTAATCTTTATTTTTAACAGATGAAAGGCACTGGCATAAAAGCTGAATTTCTGTCACAGTTTTGTCTTTCAAAGCATTCTGAAACCACAACAGAAAGTCCCTCTCATCTCTCAGTGCCTAGAGATTACTTGTGAGAACAGCATTCTACACTCTATGTTAGCTTTTCACTATATTCACTTATAGGAATAGAAATAAAACGTGGTGATTATGAGACATGATTTCAAACAAGGCATATTCTTCTTTGCTGAATTGGGCTCCAAACATAAAAGTTAAAAAGATATAGAGGCAGAAATGACTGAATATCCAAATGTACTACTAAAGGGATATGATTAATTAATATTACTTGTAAAAAGTTATTTTAATATATTTATTCAAAATATTTAACCAGGAAATTACCATCAAGATTAAAAGAATTACACCTAGTCTACAGCAACAATATGATAACATTTCCAGTATTTGAAGGCTAATAATTTACATCAGGGATAAAACTAACCGTAGTGAATATTAGCAAGCAAGGAGCAATGTGTATGTCACTGAAAAGGAAGCTTTTATTATGGACATTAGGAGAAGAACTTCCTCACATGGGAAGGAAATAAGGCAAAGTATAATTCATATGAGGGAGCAAAGGCATTATTGAGAAGTGTCTCCAAAGCAATAAATAAATAAATGAAGATACAATGCAAAGCCTTCTGGCATCTGCTACATGGCACTGATGAGGGAGGTGGTTTAGAACGCAGTCTTTTAATTAGGTACCTTTAACTTGAATAAAACTTCTATCCTGAAAAAGATAATTTCATCAATGAATCCTCTTTGCTCATGGCATGTTTGTGCCCCCTCTCTGACACTCTACCGGCTAATCTCAGCATGCAAAGGAACACAAGTCATTATAAAGGCAACAGAAATGTTGGCAAGAGCTGACAAGCGCTCCCTAAAAGGTAAGTAATGTTCAGCAAAGTGGCATTTGCCTCAGTGCTCACAGGATTACAGGCATGAGTTTCTGGCTCCTTTTCTGCAATCTGGAGAAAGACTTTGTATTCACGCTAAAACATAAGTATTAAAATGTACTCACTACTGTCCACTGCGGGCTGCAGTCAGAGGGGGAGTGCTTGTGGTCTGCACAGCGTGGGTTCTGCTCTGCTCCAATGTTAACAAACCCACTAATGAGCACTAGGATGAAACTGATAAGGACAGTGAAGTAATGCTGAAAGTCCCTTGGAAACTGATGATAACTGGAATTACTGTGCAGGAACTAAGGCAATCCTATCTTACACAATAATATAAAACTGTAAAACTATAATAAGTTTTTAAGCCTTTGATAAGAAATAGCTTAGATTCAATTGTATTTCCATACACTTTGTATTTTGAGATAGTATTTTTTCAAACTGGAGATTTTAGACAATGAAGAGAGGGTGAAACCTGTACACAGTGAAAGAGAAACAGGAATACATTTCATATGTGTTACCAAATGCAAGAATGTGATTTGTAGATAACTGGTAATGAAAACCCGTGGGCAATGTATTACTATAATAAGACCATCAATATATTTGGATCCATACAAGTAAAGCTTGAAACTGGTTCTGTTCATTTGGTTACAGACTCCTAGAACTGCAAGTATATTGAAAACATGGCAAATTCAGAGCTCTTACTGAAGTCACTGGGTGTTTTACAGGGGCTTAGAAACAAAGGAGCAGCCTCCCTCTTCTGAAAATGGTTTTGCAAAAGATAAACTACAATTCCACTGGAAATAAATACTATAAATACTTCCATTTTCATACAAGGCAATAAATGCTTCTGGTCCAAATAGGTTATGAAGGCAGTCTCTATGGTTTGCACTTCTCAAATGGCACACAAGTTCACAGTTTTCTAAGTACAGTTTACGAAAGAGTTAACCGCTTGAAGTCAATTCAATTACAAATTCAAACACACTGAGCTCAGTAACTTTTCCACTGCATGTCACGTACTTAATGTAAGATTCACAATGTACTTTTCTACTTTTTCATTGTTGGCACATGCAGAATAATCCAGTTCCTCACAGATTGCCCATGTAGAATTCACAGCGTAAGAAAGATGGAAATCTGGATTCTTTAACAAATACTTTCAAAGTAAGATAATTATTTTTACTTATCTCACTATTGAGAAGATCACTGCTGCATTAAAGTTGACCTATGTAACTGCTACTTGGCACAGTTTCCGTAACCTAAATGAAGACCTGACTCATTCCACCCCTACCACCCTAGGGCATGATGAACACACTAGGTTTTTTAACACAGCAGACAAATCCCAATTTAAACATACATGTAAATTCTTAGGTAGCACTTGTATAGCTTAGCATTTTCTGAGAGAGGTTCCAAATTTCATAAAACACTTATTTTAACACTTCAGGGTTTTTCTGTCAATTCTGTGTCGCCTGCCTGAGTTCATGTCATTGTAACATAGCATTGTGCTCTGATAGCTTAGAAATTCTGTGTTTCAGCTCCTACAACATTTAACACTGATTATGAAAAGAACGGCTCTGGCATCTGCATTTGACACAGCTCTGAGCATAAAACTCGATTATCCGATACAGGAATACTTGGCATTTATTAATAAAAGCAATACAATGCATATGCATTGTTCTGGACATGTTTCAGTCTAGCTTTAAGAAAATTTTACTTTATTTAAGAAAATATTTACTTTATATGCGAAAATATTTACTGCAATCTTGTAAATTCTACTTTACCCGCAGTGTCACCCAGAAGAACTGACAGTAGTAAGAAACAGAGTAGGGAGCTCATAGGAATAAATTGGATTTCTTATTTAAAACTGGAATCAAAGCCATTTTTCAGTGCTGTATTATTTTATTCTTTTGGAGAAGGGCAAAACCTTTCAGCTTCTAAGTTTAGATATAGTTTTCTACTTCCCCTCCCTACTGACAAATAGATTAGTTGAGGCAATTTCTCTCCATTAAAGGTTTTGCACTTGACACTAATGCAGCCACTGTTCAAATTAGCCTTTAGGGGAGCACTTTTTAATTCAAGGCAACAGAAGGATTTGCATTTGTTACTTCTCCCTCCCTTCCTCTGTCCCAGGTAACTCTATCTCATTCTGGGGAATGAAACATTGTTACAGATATTTTTCTGTTAGTAAATAAAGTACAAATTAGTGCAACATTTTTACAGGAGCTTCGTAGGTAGAACCAAAAATTAAACACAAGAAATTTATTCTGAGGTCTGATTAAGGAAGCATCAAATATCACCTGTAATGACAGAATAGGGGGGGGTGAAATGCATACAGAGCACAAAACAGATGTGCACAGGAGACTAACCAATGCAGTGACAGGAAAGATGTTTTTTCTTAAGAGCTGTCCAGCTGCAGACTGGCGTCTGCAAAATCCAGACCTATAATTTCTGATATAATACACAGGGAGCTTGGCAAGAATTACCCTTAGAATGATATTTATTTAAAAGGGGGGGGCGTGTGTCAAAATAAAAGCATAAAGATGACAGAATTAATGTCATTAATATAGAGATCCTAATTAGCACCAGAACTGCTATTCTCCCTTATGGCATATTGGATGACCCAACCATGCCAAGCCCAGGCAACTGACCCAGTTGTTTGCTTCTAGAAAAAGACTTATTAAGACTTGGCTATGAAAGGATGACAGCCTCTAATGATTAGCTGCCAAAATCATGTTTCTTTGAATTTGTTTTTCCTCAGTTCTGATTCAAAGTAGTCATTCCCTTTTTTGTGTGCTATCAGATATAGAAAGGCAAATTCTAGGTAGTAGCAGCTGGAAGCAAATAGTGCATTGACCATGATGAAAAATTGTGTGTTTTTGCTTTAAAAACAAACAAACAGAAATGAGACATAAGATACTCTCAACTAAAACTATATGCCACAAAGTGGAAAGAAAATAAAGATTTTATCAGCAGTGGATACCACTATTAGTGACTAGGTACATGGAAATGAGCATTTTCCTACAGAAATCTTGTGTAACAGAGACTTCAAAAAGGAGCATCATCCTAGGACAATGAAACACCTGTAATGATTGCACAGTAAACCAACATACAGAAAATTGTACCTGCTATCTGACAGCTTGGCTAGCAATCAGGCTGCTGATCTAGAATTTGAGATACTTTGGATACTCCACATATTTCCTTTCCTTGTTCAGCAACTAACTGGTGCAGATGGTGAACGTATCTGGGTAACTAATCCTCAGTGATTTCAATACAAATTTAGAATTAACAACATAGATCTTCATCTTTTTATGACTCACATTCTCTGTTAAGTAAGGATACTATCTTTTTCTTGCTTCCTATGTATGACATAATTATACATGATAATATGTATGAATTAATGCATATATATAAATAGCTCCATCTTTGGAAACGGAGGTCACAGAAGTACCCAGGATCAGCAGTTTCTCACTACAGTCAACAGTACAGATATGCGGAATCCGATTTCTTGATTGCAACTCGGAAGACGTACCTCATTCCAAAAGAGCTGACTAAACGTTTTCCAGTTTCTCCATAAAAAGAGATATCCAAAGATTAGATCAAAGATTCTCTCTAGTTTCTTTCAAAAGGCAGTGCAAGTTAAGGAAGTGAATAATGCTTTTGCCTAGTATCAACCCCAAATACACACTGTCCATAAACCTGGTTCCTATTACCTTCTCTGCCAGAAGAATCTTATTGCACTTGACATAGGGGTATAGGTTGAATAACAATGCCAAGGCTGAACTGTACCATTGCATTAGATCCATTTTTTGAGATTTTGTTAAATCACTGGATAAATTCACCACAGAGTAAGATAAGCAAGATTATGCCTTTTCTCTCTCATACAAAGCTGATTACAGTGTTGTTTTGTAAGAAATAATAAAGGAAACAAGTTTTGCACACGCTAAAATTACTTGTGTGGGAGTGCAATTATTATACAAGATATCACACATATCCCACACTGCATTGTTGTTTACCAGTGCTATTGTGAGACTAGTAAGAACAGGTATAAAGGGAACTGTAGAATTTAAGAAAATGCAAATATATTACAGTAATTTCATCTATATGCCCGAAAGAGAACACAATGCTAAAACACTTGAAACTTTCCTGGTATGTACAAGAAACTAGAACATGAACAAGAAAATATCTTAGATAAAAAAACTGTATGCTCAATTATTGCAGGTGCTTTTTGTAATTTAATTTAAAGGTCAAATGTAAGAAATGAAACATGTACCAGCTTATCGGATAAGTGCTTTCTATACCACATCTCTTTTTCCCTTTCACAGCCTTCTTATTTCATAACTATATTAATAGCTGGGGAAATACATTTCTGCTAAAGCAAACTAATTGTTATATCTGATTTTTAAGCCAAATGAATGTTTCTTTTATAAAATGTCAAAAGACAAAATTAAACTCTGGTTTTGCAGTTGAAGAGTGGCACTCATTTCTCATAGAACACAGCAATGAGCATCTACAATGAGCACTTAGCTGCTAATTTATTAAAAAATCAGAAACCAACAGCAAATTGTTGAATCTGAAGTGTCATGAAAAGGCACTTCAAGCAGGAAACAATTCATTGACCTTTACACAAAAATAGTGGTATGTGCAGCCACTGAAAGTAGTCCAGTCAAAGGTTAGCTAGATCCTCCATGTTAAACAACACTCTTGTTCTTATGGGAAGACTGTGATCTTTCAGTATGGAACATTTATTCAGCCTTGATCTTGAATCTCTTTCAGTTTAATCTGTCCTACTGTAAAAACCTGATTTTTATATCCATAGCAATAAATCACAAGCCTTGTTAATGATGACAGCCAAGAAGACGTCCAGCCATAAATACTCAAAGCAGCAAAACATATTAGGAACAAGGGGGGAGAACCAAAAAAAAAAAAACCAAACAAATGAACCCCTCAAAAACCTGGGTTTTTCCCAGAATCAACTGAATCTCTACCCAACTGACAGCAGTGCAATGGTGCAATGCACTAGATGGTTGATGGTATTGCTTTCGAGGTGAGAGTTTTAAGATAGCGTTTTATTTTTTCCCAACACTGCAGTGGGTATCTTTGCCCCATTTGTCTCATTAAATGGTCAAGGTTGTCTTTGATTTTTATGCAGGTAGAATGATGTTTTTGTGTGGAGTTCAGGTAGGAGCTGATGAAGGAGTGTCAATAAAAATAGTGGCCTATAAGGGTAGTGTCCCTTATCCAATGGTCTGCATGGAGAATTGCACAAGACATTAAAAAGCTGGTTTCAGGAAGCTGTCCTACAGACTGCAGCCACCACTATAGATTTCACTGATGGCATTTGCAATACATGAATCTGACCACACAACACAAAAGGCTAAAATCTGTGCTCCCTTATTTTAAGCGAATTCAATAAAGTGAAACATTACCATTAAACTCTAAGAGATAAGTGAATTACAAAAGAAACACTTCCAACAAAATTTAAGTTATAAAGATTTCTAGGAAACGAATAAGATCATTTCCAAGTGGTAAACTTCACTACTGTTATATTCTGTTGCTAATTGCTCTTGCTTTGTTAGAAATTGTTTTGGTGTTTCACTTTCCATCAGTATCCTCAAGCAAGGTGTGAGCTCAGACAGCTTTGTTATTCTGTTTCTGTGCTCCGACAAGAACATGTCTACGTTTTCATTTTGTGAATGCTACTCAGATAAATTACTGGATTATTTAACTGAAAGGCTGCTGACAAAATTGATCTGCTTTCTCCCAAGCAGAAACGATACACATTGACACTATGAAGTGGTGGTGTAAGTCCATTGAAATTGAAGGAGTCACGCCTATTTATACTAACTGAGAATCTCTATTCCTATAAAGATAAGCAAAATTCCCCCCCCCCCCCCCCCCGGCTTTATTGATAACTCAAAATTATATGCAAAACCTACGATATAAGAAAAACATTCCCTTGGACTTCTTTCTTCAAAAGACCTCTGTGCTTCAAATAGTTCTTTCTGCTCAAAGACTCTTCTCCTTATGCACATTCAGGTTAAAGCCAAGAAACCACACCTGGCACAATCAATTTCAGGAAACAAATTTAGCATATCTGTGCATTAATGGCACAGATCAATAGAAGCAGCATATTGTAAATCAAAGAAGAAAATAGAAATAAAGTTTAAATACCATTAAAATCCATAGTGCCTTTCATTTACAAGCCATTTATCAGTGACAGTAGGTGTTATAACCCACATATGGAATTCTATAAGGGAAATTTTACAATACTGTGTACACAACTTTTGGAAAGAAAAAAATTAATTTAAGCTTTGACTAGATTTTAAATAGGCTTCATAATAATTTCCTTAATTATTATACAGCACAAGCAGTACCAGCCCTCCTTTTAGCAAAGGAAAACCACAGTTTTTAATATGGTCTGGAAACATCAGCTAAAGAAAATAAAATTGTCAACGTAATTTTTAGTCACAGTTTGGAATCAGACTATGGCAAAAGAAACCCATTTCTGAAATCATTAACACCTCTTTGGGTCTTCTCCAAATACAGACACAGCTTAGTTTTTCTTGAAGTGAGAATTGAAAGGTCTGCAGCACTAGGAGGTACAGCCAATTGCCAAAATAAAGTCATAAGCTGTAGTGGAATCATTTTCCAACAGATATTCTTCACAGCACCCCTTATAAATTGAGTAATCAGCATGTGCCTTGTGGCAAAGAGATGCGCATGCAGCAGATTACTTTGGTTTTGAAGTCTGCTTTCTTTAGCTAGACATGTAAAATATTTTAGGTGTCAAGAAAGAGAAGGAAAATACCAACAAACATTTTGGTTTGGTTCTTAGTTAGGAAATTATCACTGTTTAATCTGAGCAGGTTTACTGCTCCGTAACTGTGAGCGGGTTAAATGAATGTGGAGATGCAGAAAGATTAGCAGCCTTCCAGTATCTGAAACAGGCCTATAAGGATGCTGGGAAGGGACTCTTCATTATGAACTGTAGTGACAGAACAAGGGGCAATGGGTTAAAACTTAAACAGGGGAAGTTTAGATTGGATATAATGAAGAAGTTCTTTACCGTGAGGGTGCTGAGGCACTGGAATGGGTTGTCCAAGGAAGTTGTGAATGCTCCATCCCTGGCAGTGCTCAAGGACAGGTTGGACAGAGCCTTGGGTGACATGGCTAAGTGTGAGGTGTCCCTGCCCATGGCAGGGGGGTTGGTACTAGATGATCTTAAGATCCTTTCCAACCCAAACCATTCTCTGGTTCTATGATTATTAACCACCACTGAATTCTCCTACTTAAAAGCTTGGCATCTGTGAGAGCAAATTTTCAACCTTGATTTGCAATGAACAGTCTTTAACAGCAACAAGTAATTGAGATTTGGATCAAAACACTCAAAACCCTGTGCTGACAAGAACAATTTTTAGATGTAATAGTGATTATGGGAGAACACAGCTCATGGTTTTAAGATGAGTTAAACCTCGGTCTAACCTAAGCCTTGCAGCAATCCAGTAGCAACCACATTTAACTAACTTCCCAGCTTTGCTAAATCAAATCCAGTCAAACATCAAATGAACAAATATTCCTACAACGTCACTTTATACATACAGTACACTGTATTTTTATGATCTCTTTTAAAAACACATTGTTTGATACACTAATTTGTATTCTAATACATACTGTCAGATGGTGTTCATCTCTGATAGTGACTTCTGAAACGTCTTCAAGAGTAACACCTCAAATAGGGAAACAATCCATTCTTCCATATCAGGGCATTTTATTATGCAAAAAAGAGAATATTGGGATACTTACCAAAATAATCTGCAGTTCCCATCCAGAACACATAAGAACAAATGCGTGTTGATACAAGATTTTGCTGAGGCTAAGACAAGAGAGAGCGAGTTCCTCCAGAAAACTTCACTTCTTGATTTATCTAGAAACCTTTGGCCTAGAAGTTGAGAAGAACAATTTTGCTTCTGATAACATTCTTCTTGTGACCTATATCTTCTGCTAAATAATTACAGCAGCCTTAACAAATATGAGTTAAACAGTGTTGCCATGCCAATGTATGTCCTCATTCAAACATTCTACTCATAGCAAAGACAATGAGCTTGGAATATACTTTCCACCTGTCAAACCACTGTTGGGTGTCTTTTGACCTCAAAATTATGTTAAATGCTATGAATTTCACTTCACACGATCAAGTAGAAGTATTAATAATAAATGTATTTCCATTTCTTGTACATTTCTTTCTGTGGCAGAATAACATCAAGTAGCAAATTATGCGATCAACATTGCCAATACTCAGT
The DNA here is from genome assembly GCF_033815535.1 of Pezoporus flaviventris. Lineage (NCBI taxonomy): Eukaryota > Metazoa > Chordata > Aves > Psittaciformes > Psittacidae > Pezoporus > Pezoporus flaviventris. The sequence goes on along the minus strand of NW_026892553.1, from coordinate 17,831,216 downwards.
CATAAAACAGCCATTCAAGTTTACTGGTATTCCAATGGGAAAAAAGGTCATTCATATTTCTAGAGCACATCAATACTAAATAAGTGGCATACCAAGAGTTTGTATTCACATGATCTTTATCCAGATGAAAAACAAGCAGAAAAAGAAAAACATGTGTCAAGCTTTAAATTTCTGGATTGAACCTTGCCAGTATAGCCTTGTACCACAGTGAATACGGTATCACCATTCCTTGTGACATGCCATGGATAGCTCTGTATTAAGCTATCAGCTCAGGCACTGGGACTTGTCAGGCTTTTTCTGGACTTGCCTGGGCCTGCATGGAGACTTATTTTAGCACATATATCTGTGGAAAAACAGCTATGAAAAATATTACTTTTACCTACTTTTTCTTAGATTTTGCTTAGCAGTACATTATTGCGTGATTTAATGCTTATGGTCACATATATCTATTTCTGAAACAAATATGTAGTAATAATGAACAGTTACTCTGGACCTGTGAACCTACACCAAACTGCCACAGACAGGAGAAGAGGCATGGGACAACAGCAGTAGCCTTCAGAGTACAATCTCAGGATGATTTCAGGGCTATAAGCAATTCAGTTGACTCAATGGTCAATTAATAATCATCAAAAAATGCAACAGGACAAAACCAGTTTTAGGAATAAGAACAGGAGAGCAGCAGTTGTCTAATATATGCAAAACAAAACCTGTGTTAAATACAGAATTTCATACAAATGCAGAAATAACAAGTATATTAGAATGACCCAGTGCAGAACCTACAGTAACAAGGAAAAAACCATCAACATTGTAGTTCTCTCAGCCAAGGTCACAGGATGCTAATGATCTCCTATACCCTGTGCCCATTCCATGAGTGAAGCCATTGGCCTTAGGACGTTGAGGTAAAGTGGTAGGTAGTGGAATGTTTGTCTGTACTAATTTTAATTTGAACAATTAGCATCACCGATACTCAACTAATGATATTTTTAGAGAATGTTAGGACTCCAGTTATTCTAATAATAAAATTTTGGCTTTGCACAAAAAAGTGTGTGTCCTTTTTTCCCCATAAGATTCCGCATGTGAAATCGATGGCAAATTCATGCAATGTATTCCATAACTGGATGCAACAAACATAACACCAGGAAAAGATATTGATTATTTGAAAACCTCTTGGATAGGCAGAAACTTCAAACAAGTTTTATATAATAGGTAGTCCAATGCAGACCTAATCCTCATTTCTAGTCCTTTCCTAGTTTTTTCATAATATATTAATACTGTAGAATTTCAGTAGAATAACCTGCATGAGGTATTGTTTTGGAAAAATATTAATTCCTGCAGTTGCATTAGCAGTGCTCTAACCAGCATTACCAGCAATGATAAAAAGACACCGGAGAAATTTGAAGAGTGTTTCTACAGGCTAAAAATAGATCATTCTGGATTAAGTATTCACCTGCACACGTAAATAAATCAGCCTGATTTCCAGGCAGGCTTTAAGGGAAATGAGATTAACATAATATGAAAAGAATTCATTTATTCACAAGATGACACAATTATCATACAATCAGCATCCAAGAATCCAAATAAATCAGCATCTTCATATTTATACTTAAACAAAGAAATCCATCTGCCAATGACAGAAGATTCAAATACAATTAATTTATTATAGAACAAAAGATATCATTCTGACGATTTGAAAATCAGGAACAAGGAAAGCAACAGAACTTATAATGACTCTAATTTATGCTTTGATTACTTTCAGTAGAAATTGCATTATATAAACTGAATAAAACTAAATGACAGGTTGTTCTACACACTGTGGACCCATGGGAAGCCTTCTTTCATATGGATTCCTGTCTTGTGATAAGATTTTTTTGATCTCCAATAAGTTCTAAATAAAGCTTTTCTGCACTGCTTTAGCATAGGAGTACGGGAGTTGGAGCACTGCTGGTTCATAGCAGCCCTCTCCCATGCTGATTTTCTGGTGCTATAACACAGATTTTATGCAACCCACATGACTAACAGGATCTCTCTTCTCCATCTAACTGCCCATCTTCACTAAACCTTTAGGAATCTAATGTACATAAGACTGTAGACAGTGCTGCGAGTTATCCATGGACTAAAATATGGGGGTAGTTGCAGAAAAACACATGTACAAATAAAATGATCAAAGAAACCGGATTCCCTTAGAATAATAAGGCTAAAATATGCAAACAGTTACAGGGTTTGGCTGCTTTAGTTACATCTGGTGGAAGTGAACAGGAGCAAAAATATTGGTAAGATTTTAATTCATTTCAGAGAGAAACAACTGGATGAGCCTGTAATGAAATCCCTGTGAATGAGAACAGATGAATTAACTAGAATAAAAGGAAGGCAATCTGCAAGCAGAACTCAGCATTATGCTCAGGAAAGAAACCTGGTTGGTACCTAAAACCTTTGATAGTAGAGTTGTTTCCCAATATGGAGAAACTTCAGGGGAAAAAAAAAATCTGTCATTTCCATAAATGCAAATAACCATATTAATCACACGCCTTAGCAGCTGGGAAACAAAGTTTCAACTAAGTACAATTTAAAACCAACAGTCTGGGTACAGCCATCAAAGCAACTTACCTGGCCCATCATTTCCTTGACAGTCCTTCAGACAAGGAATGACACATACAATGTAACTGGGACACACCGAGACTGTTCACATTTAGGCACCATCTTACCCGACTGTGGGGAAGCTATTGCCCCATCCCTCCTCATAAGGCTTCAGTGGACTGCATAACAGATAATGCCTTGCTGTCACCAAATGGTGTAGGACCTGCATTATGGGCAGTATTTTGTGTTCATAACAAACTGACAACTTAAGTACACACAAAAAAACTCTACTTTTTTAACTGCTTCCAAGAAAGTACAGATCTACCTCTCCCCTACAGCAGGGATGCAGTTTCATTGGTCTTTTGTACTGAAATAACTGTAGGATGCAGCCACATAAACATCTACAATGATGCAACTAACCTCAGTATAAGGGAACACTGAGAAGCATTGGCTTTGTTATCATTCTGTAGCAATATTACAAAAAACAGTATTTGAAAGGGAAGGAACTGGGAAGGAAGTGGGAGACTGAAGATTGAATACAAGTGTTTCATTGTGAACTAAAATGGCATATAAAGTGATACAGTAATCCTGAAACCAGTCTAAAGTAATCACAGCTGAATCTCCAATGGTCTGTTTTAAAGGGGTAATAATATTCTCTGGAAATGAATACATTAGACAAATATTTCTGGAGTGAATGGCAGGATGTTTAACCATATATTCTCAGCAATAAGCTTGTGCCTGCTAATGTAGAAAACATTCAAATATATTCCCATATATTATAGGCGATATGACTGCAATGAGATGTATATATTCCTAGGTATCTCTCGGTATTATTCCATTTCAATAAAAGGCTACATCCAGATATGTTCCATAAAAACAGAGTCCTCAGGGGAATAAGAACATTAAGCAGAAAGTTCAGTTTAGGACAAAGGTATTTTACATATTTTCTTAAAAGCCCTGGGAGGGTTTGAAAAGCCTAGTTCATGCCTGATGTATTTTCATGATGAGTGATTCAAACTGTTCATGTTTCCATAATGTAAAATACCAGCTAATTTCAGTGAGAGAGTCTATTTAATTTCTGCTTTGCTAGATAATACAGAATAAAGCACAGAATAAAGTCCTTCACAGCTTCATCATATGACTGGGGTAAAAGAAAAGGTAGGTGTTGCGGTTCAGTAAATTGAATGGCTTTTCTGAGGCAAACAGAAAATAATTTAACCAAAGATTAAGAATTATGACTATAGTTACTAAACAACAGACTGCTTTTCGTGGAGATAACTAATAACATCAATAACAGGCAAAAATGCGAGCCAAAGCAGTTGCTTCAGTATCCCCGTGCACTGTCCTGAGAAGTACCCACCTACCGAAACCAATCTTTGCCTTAGGAAATACTGCATTTAAATGCTAACCATAGCCAACAGGCAAAAGAGACGTTTTTGCAATAGTCAGTAGGTTTTATGATTAATATATAAATAATCAATAGATTCTTACAGTGACCACTGCATCTTTCATGAGAGTTCTGAAAATGTTTGATTTTAGATTAATACCAAGTAAAATAAAATGAATAATTTTATAAGTCTGGAAACTCTACAGATACAATTTTGCATAACCAAATTCTTCAGAACACTTAGAGCATTTTGGAACAAGACAGAAGTACCCAGCCAGACTGTTAAGCCTGGAAACTTCTTCAACTTCCACACTGCTGTTGGAGTTATCAACACGTTCATCTTGAGCATGTGAGTGCTAAAACTTCCCAGTCAAAATCAAAGCCTGAAGTTCATACAGGAAATGAACTGTCAGGAAATATTTGTTACAATCTAAGGGAATAATTGAATTCAATCAAAACTATTGCTTACAAAGGTAGTTTCTTTCTTCACTTGTTTGCATCTCTAAATTCACTGTCCAATCTAGTTTGAGACCTATTTAATACAACAAAATGATCCAGGGAAGCACAGGTGAAGATTTAAGATATTTAAAGGAATTTGTGTATATTTAATATGCAGAATGAATACATCACTGTGTACAGTACCCTACTTTCTTCACCTACCTCCTGAAGCAACTCAAGAGCTCTTGCCCTCCCAAAAGCAACCAGTTACATTGCACAGCATTTACAAATTTACAAAGCTTTATGGAACAATAAGTCAACACTATCGATTTACAACCTGCCATTTCAAACAATAACTAGATTCCAAAATTAAGCAACTAAAATGTTCCAAAAAAATACATTTAGAGAGTGTTAATTGTTAAGCCATTGAGTTAATTGCAAAGTGCTAATTGAAAGTTGCTAATTTCCTCATAGGCTCTGCCATTTTCAGTGTACTAAGCTCCCAGAAGAAACCGCAAACTGCGAACACAGATATACAGGTCTGCATACTGGCAACTGCATCTGAAGACTGATTCTAAAATACAAGCTGTCCAGACATTTTCCAACTGTCCTCATTGCAGAATGCTGAGCATATGGAAGATGATCATGGTGAACATCTACCTCTAACCCAGGTTTTTTCATTTAATCCCGACACAAAGCTTTGGAGTTAATACTTACAAAATGAAAATTCAGTTTAAAAGAAATATCAATTTATACTACAAGCCTGCTTGTGTCCCCCAGAGCTCAAACAATGAGAAGAGGGAAGTACACATTCCTATACTATGGCTGACACAGCTATTAATGGCCTACTGTGACAATAAGTGTTACTGTGACCAAGAGTAAGTAGAAACTGTCATGATACTGCTATTTCATTAAGCTTCAATTCACATCCTTAATTAACTTAATTTACCTGGTATGTAAATACAGTCTCAAGTCTTGGGTATGTCTTTATGGTCTAAAGTGCAAAATTCTACCACTGTCTCACAACAATGCCTGTCAATCTAATTTAATGATTATCAATATCTTTCGGCTGATCTGGAAGTTCACATGACCATTCAGAGAGCTCCAGGTCGTTTTGGTTCTAACAAATAATTTAAAACCCCATAGACATTGGATATTTATTGAAATCCAGATAAAGACATCAGAAGAGTGACGGTTTGGGGGCTTGAGTTTTTACAGTCATCCAAGTATGTATTTGTACCTATATCGAGTTCTTCATCAAAGAAACTACTCTTTAGTTAGTAAGTAGTGATTTCCCCTTTATAAAGATGCAGATACCTAAGTCTACATGGCTTACTTTCTTCCCCTATTTTCATCCTTAATGGTATCTTCTCCAAATGGCAAGAAGTATCTCTTTATAGCAATAAAGAGATCCACCTGTGATTCTTTTTAAACTATATATAGCTATTTGCATGGGTTTTTATTTCCCAGTTGGTACACTTCCCACTTCATGCACATAGACTTTTTACCACTCTGAAAATGATGTTTATAGTACAGTTGTGTGAATGACATGATCATACATATGTCATGCGCATTATTACATTTTCAAGTATGGGCAGTACATCACTGAAGTAACTGGATTAACACCCCCAACAATTATATACCCTATTTGTTAGATGCACTTACCACCACCTATGCAAATTGCATGCCTACCAGTTGCCAACCAACTATGAAGTGAAACAATGTGAGCAATGTTTGCTTCTACCACAGAACTACCAATCAGACTGTTTAAGAACAGAAGATCAATTTAATCCAAATAAAAAGCTGGATGAGTCCTCCATGGGCTTCCCTCTGACTTTTGGAGCAAGGCCTTTTCTTAGCTTTCAGCACCACAAATAACCAGCATCAAACTCGTGCGAGTAGTTGCAACATGGGGGCTTAAAGAAGAACACCTAGTAGACAAACAGGACAAGTTATTCCCTTTTTGATTTTAAAATTTAAATATTAACACTTATTTTTAATATTTTAATTTCTGTACCACTGGGTAGCAATGGGAGCTTAAAATATTTGTTGGTAAAATCGTCAAATAGAAATGATGATAATTACTGTAGTTTGTCATAGCATTTGCTATAAAATAATTAGCTTTTTTTGTCTTTGATATTTCCAATAGAAGCTTTCATAACACCTATGTATTCCTTTGGAACTGATGTGCATTTTGGATACTATTTAAATACTTCAGTAATCAATCTAAGATGCCGAACTAATTCCAGGTAGTGCAGGATAGATTAAAAAGGCATTTTGCAGGCAACTGGGAGACAACTCTGGGCATGCATTTTTTTCAGCCAGCTGAGTCTGACACCAGGGTATTTCACTGGATTCTCCTGAGAGAAGACCCAGCTGTGCTTCTCATAGCGCGCTTTCTGCCAGATGATCCAAAAGTGTGGCAATTCCAGAGAGACTGAACGCTTGCCTTTTCCTTGACTAGGAAGTGTTAAAGTTACACCACGTGTATTCCAGCACGAGGTGTATCTTCTTATTGCCACTTATTCGTTATTTATCACTAAGAAACAATTGTACCACAGCTTGAAAAGCAGTTATTAGGGAGTCAGAAAATTGTTTGGTTTTCTCTCATTCCCTCTGTCTGAATGGTAATTAGAAATGTGCATGAGAAAGAAGCAGATAGTTCAACTGGCTTCAGCATCACACCACTGCTGAACAAAAGAAACAAGACTCCATTCTTCCTCTACCTCCCTACAAAAACTTTTTTAAACCACCACACAAAGAACACAGGCTCTTTATTAATTGTGACAATATGCATTTGAATTTGCAGCCGTCATTTGGTGTTCTAAAAATAGGTGAGCTTGAGGCCATTCTGTGCAAAAGCTAAGCTTTCTTGAAACTAATATTGCACAGCTAAGCTAGAGGGGCGAAAAAGTGTTTGGATAAAACAAATAAGGAAAAAATCCTGATCAAATGAGGTTTTTAAATGAAATGGAGTCAATTCAAACTTTCCATTTGAATTAGAAAAAATGTCTTTTGAGCACCTGCTAGAAAACAGGGACTTGATTCACAAAACAGGTATTTGATGGCATGTCTTTTCTAACATCTCATTCTGCAAAGCTGTTTCCCAGATTGTACTGAGACTTAGGCTCAGTACAGAGCTCTGCCTGCACAAACCTGAGTTCACTTTTATGATAGCTGGACAAAGTGCCCTGGGTGGACTATTGAGGCATGCCTTTCTTATTATATTATACAGAGTTATTCCACCCCGCATAAATCTTTAAGACTTGGAGAAGAGCCTGATAGGTACGTGTCCCCTTCTCCCAGGTGAGGTACCAAATGAGTGCTTTATTCCCTCTCTGGCTTGAAGGTTATATAAATATTTTATACAAATATATTTGCTGGCTCCAACTATAAAAATTCAGAAAAATCTATCTGAAAGTACAACTTAACCAAGTAGTGCAATATACACACAAAAATCCACTCTCCAGCTGGTTCATAGAACGCAACTGGACAAGGATTTTGACAAACAGTGACTCTCTAGACTCCTGAGAACTGAACTCAGGTCTCCCACATTTTGGGTGAGAGCTATTACTGCTGACCTTCCAGGGAAAGAGAAAGGATACCTATTTTTCTAATAATGCTGTGTCTCTAAAACAAAAAGTAGCTTTCAGAAGGCTATTTTTTGAGCAATTTCAGAACTGTTCAGATATTTTGGCCTATATAACTTTGAGACAACAGTTCTCCTCAGTTCTAGGGAAAAAAGATCTGAGTTAGTTTGTCACTGTAAAGCACCACAGTTTATCATAAAATGCAGTACTGGGCTACTTTTCCTGATTTCCCTTTATTCTATTTGTTTCTGACTCTTCCTTTTCTTGGTTTTGATCAGCCTAGAATTTCTTCTGGGGGCCAAAATTAGAAGCTTAGATGTATGCATTCAGGGGTAAGAGCAACAACTGCATCACTCTCTAAATCAACTGGAAATGACAGGAATTAGTAAGTCAAACAATCTGCTACTTTATAAACATTACTGGCCCATAAATATAGGCATGTTAGATACCATCTGATATCTCAGTCAAAGGAATAGGCCTGGAAGACTGAAGTAGGACATAGAAGAAAACCATGCCTTTTGGGGGCAGAATGTGGAGGGCACTAGCCAGCTGTATTCAGGCATGTATTTGCTCCCTTTCTATCCTTACACCTCACCCCTGACACCAAAGAACATGTGTAAGAAAATAACCCATACAAAAATAACCCAGCAATATCAGTTAGAAAGCAAGACAATTAAAACCAGATGGTTAAGCACTAAATTTTCAGCAGAATCCAAACTTCTCAGCCATGTTCCAAAGGAGTAAGAAAAATAAATCTCTGCATGTAGAACTTGGAAACACATGTTCACGGTAATACTAAAGTAGACAGTTGGTGTACGCACATGTATTTATATAAATATATGGTAGTGGGCGTATTTCTCATAACCTAGGTTTATATGTTGATTATTTGAATGGACTTGCACACTATTTCAACATTATGAAGTCAAACATTCTCCTACCTGCACTGGCATTAGGAACCATATGTTTTCATTTACAGTCCAATGCGAATCTGAAACTTCCATCTGCACTGTGTTTGTAAATATGAATTTCTGTTTGGAGTGCAAGTACCCATTTGCAAAGTTTAAAGTGACAAATCAGAAGCCTAGAATTTCATTATTTCCAACAGAACTGTAGTAGTGCTAATCACAAAGAAAGGTTCTGATCTCGGTTTGACTATTGTCACAGGTAGCTGCGCGAAACCTATAGAAATCTTTACAATGTATGTGGTCAGCAGTGTCACAGGGTAGAGATTGAGAAGCTGCATTTCTAGACCATCTTACTGGAATTGGGAAGGAGTTTTGATTGTACCAGAAAGATCTTTTGCTAAGAGCATTATTTTTTCTCATCAATTCCCTTCAGCTCCATATGAAGCTAAAGTATAACATATGTTGTATGCATCATATGTTTGCCTGCATACCCGTGCATATTGTCACTTTGTGTTATTCCAGGAGTCTCTTAAGCACATGGGGAACAGAGTTGCAGTGGGTTGGAAATTTATGCTTCAGTAAATGCATTGTCAATTGGTGACCATCTGTAACTTCCAGAATTTTGTTTTATGCTGTGGCAATGAATAAAGTAGAATTTAGATTTCGGAACGGACCCAATAATGTCCTGGAAGCCCTGTATTTCATGGGTTTTATAAACCCCAAGTATTAAGGCTTCCATAAGTTCTCTTACTTTCGGTGAGCATATCCCAACACAGTTCCTACACCAGAAATACTAACATTTGCAGACCAGTAATGCAGACCAACACATGTAGTAAAAGAAAGCAAACCTTCCAGAAGCACCAGGTGAAGCACTTAAGTGCCTTCATACTACACTCTGGAGAAAATAAATTTTCAGTGGTGCGCAGGCAGTGGGCACAGACACGTAGTACCTGAATTCTTCCCTCCGAATGCAGATAAAACGCACAAATATCCATGAACAATGCATATGACAAGCAATTAAAACTTTTAAAGAGCCATTAGGAATGAGTGAAAATGGCATTTTTCAGTTGCAAAAGCATTGCCAGCATAATTTATAGATTTTCTATCCAGCATTCAGCATACACATATCCCTGCTTAGCCACTGGTCCTAAAGGCTTACTGAAAATTTACTCAAGCATGACCACTTTACTCAGGGACAATTTAAGATGTGGATTGCTTGCCATTGCTTTATTAACAGCAGCCACTCTCCTTGTCTTACTAAGATAGAATTTATAAGTAAGCAAAAAGATGCAGTTCACCGAATCCCTTCCTAAACTCCACAAGAGTTTTCTTCCTTCCTGTGCACTATAATCCGTGATGGAGGAAATGGTATAATTGTACATTGTACAATAAACTGAACAATGAATGGCATTCATTATTCACCTGTCATCCTCATAAGAAATGATTTTTCAGGAGGGAATCCCATATTATTTTCTGCATCATTCCTCTAATACAATAAAACATTGAAACCCAGAAGAATGCAGTATTTCCTTAGCTGCATTTGCATAACCTGGGAAAATGCATTCTCTTAAATCATTTTGCTATCTTTCTTATTTGCACTCTTATAGCCAGGATTTGAACACTACCATCTGAAAGGGATGCTAATGAATTCCCTTCGGATTAAAATAAAACTACAGTAAATAGAGTTACCTTTCAGTCACACAGCTCTTACGCTTACATGCTTGCGAAGAAAGATGACCTGCATTAATATAATCTCCCTCCCACTCCACAGGTTGCTATGTTGATTTTAGAGGGTTTGTACTGCTTTTACCATAATGGCATTGTTAAAATGACAGAATACAAGGCTGAAGAGATACTGGAAACCCCAAGGAAAGAGTTCATGCTGGAATTTACCAACAGTTTGTCTTCTAGCATTTACACTGAACAGAATCATTTTAGATTGTTTCATTTCTCACCTCATAATCTTGCAGGTCATATAGATATATTTACCTACATCTCTACCTACCTAAACAAACTATATCCCATGACTGCTTATTTGTGCACCAATATAATTCAAACAAGAGCAACAGGCAAGGGTTGAAATACAAGTTAAATGATAATCAAAATAGCAGGGAGTGGGGGAAAGAAGGGGAGTTCCTTTCATGAGGTTTCTTCACTATTGAGATACTTAAAATCCACGTGCTGGAGTTCTGTGCTTCTGTTTGTTGATCTGGAAGAAAGGATATTGTTTACCTCATGTGGGTATTCTGACAGCTAAATATGTTTTGAACAAACCACTCTTAACTCTTTGAAGTTATGTGCTAGGATAAAACATTCTACTGTAAAAATTAAACTTTTAAAGTACAGATTAATCTTCAAAATTTCCTTCTATTCCTTGAGAGGATTTTGGGGTTTTAAAGATTTCACAGAGTGGTTTATGTGAGGAAAAGACACTACTACTGTAGTCAGAGTGCTTCTATCAATCCTCATGTCATAACCATAGGTTCAGAAAATAAACCATTCAACGAACTGAAAGGGAAACGCTCTCAGGAGATGGCATTTACGCTGTAACCTGTTTGGTTAAGATTGAAATAGAACACTGTGTCCGGATTAGTGGCATGTTCCTCAAATTCACACCATTTATGTATTTCTAAATGATGCAACTGCTTTTAACTGTTAACTGAAGATTACTACCTAGAAACGTGGAAATGTTAACTGTTATTTGCTATACGTAGAGCATTTTAAAACTGTTTATTCCAACAGCCACATTTTAATGAAGCAGCTTTAAGACTTGCTCTATTAGGTAGTGCTTGTTAGGGTTTTTTCTAACTTTACAGTGTTTAGTTAGGGTCAGTTTCATTTACTTCAGTAGTTGGGCTGCCTAACCCTCATTAACAGAAAATACTTTCTACACAAATAAGTCTTTTGTAAGCTCCTGAACGGGATATATACAGTTTCCTTTTGTATCCTGGAGAACTGCACTGGAATATTGGGTGATGCATGAATGATCTGAAAATTTGTTTTAAAGCATTTCCACACTCTATGGGCTAAAAAACTTCAATGTTACTCAGCTTACTCAATCAGACTGGCACAAGGCTCAAGTATAGCTAGAAAGCCTAGTAAATACAAATTTTGCTGCCATTAGTAAATGGCAGAGGGCTTTGCAATGACCCGGGCAGGGCAGGATCTCAGGACTTAGCTAAGCTTTCCTTGGTCTGAGGTGGTTTTAACAACTGTCAGTCTAGTGGCCAGCTGGCTCTGGTGTAACCTCCTCTAGAATCAGCACTGTAATGTCATATAAAATAAAGGCCTGGCAAATATTGAATGCCACTCATTCAAAGTGTAAAGTTTTGATTTGGATAAAAACCTAAGTTATGTAAATGTTCACCTTTCCCACAGAACTCTTTTTTCCACTTAAAAGATAATTATTCACTGTTTCTGCTGGTATCAGATCCGAAGTACGGCCTTGACACACTGTAATTCACACTATGTAAAATCTTTATGTGCTATAGCAGATCTAAAGCGATTAACATTTCCTCAAGGTCTTGCTTTAGAAGCATCCATACATTTTTTAATCCTTCTTTTTTTTTAATAGGACATTGGTATGGAAAAGGGCAGTTAGCCACGTTTTCTGTCAGGATGTAGCAATCACATCTTACAAAATCCAGTTTTCTTTATTCAAGTGAAAACCTCCACTGAAACAAAAAGGCTGCCACTTGCAGGAGGTATGGATCTGGCTCAGCATTGTTGAAACGAAGCAAACACTTGACTTTAAAGCTATCCTCATTTTTGTCAGTGTAATTACGCATCACATAACTAGGCCAGGTGTGCAATATTAACAAGGATGTGAACATTTGCATTAGAAAACTTGACTGTGGCATAAAACCTAGATGGAATTTTTAAGCGCTAACAAGAAGTCTGTATTCCCTGGATTTTATTTCAGGGCTAGTTTAGTGTGATTGAACTACAGTTCTGTACAGAATATTTCATAAGCAGTGGGAAAGGGTGCTTTCTCCAGTTTATGCCTTGCAGTTGCTGCTGAATTCAGTAGCCTTCCATTTCTAAATGACTTGAAATGTGTCTTGCAAGGTATTACAATAGGCATGCCAAAAGACAGACAAAACTGATCTCCAGGTTAAAAGAACCAACATTCTGGTATATCACTTTGGGTACCTTCCAGAAAACCTGATGAACTATTATAACTAAGAGCAGCAATCTGAATTAAGCACTCTGCTAATAATGACTATGAAAATGGCTATTTAACTAATCAAATACTTAACAGTGGTGTGTAAACTACATCTGTATAACATTTATATTGTTGAACACATTAAAATTGTAAACGAGTAAAAAAATATAAAGCTGCTGAGAAAAGGGAAGCAACCTGATTTTAGCATGCTTCATCTGCAATGCCCATCTATAATAATCAAGAAACTTAATGTTAATAGCCATTTCATAGCTGATTTCAATGCAACTGCTTGTATGAACAAATAAAGTGAGAAATCCCCATGGACCTCAAACAAATTATTAGCAAATTAAACTTTCTCCTTTCCAACTACTGTTTATGTAATGCAAGAGAACCTACTGACAAGGAAGAAAATGAAGTGTGTGCATCTTTCTACATTTACAATAGAGTTAAGCTTGTAGTATTTTACAACACAAAACTTCTACCAGTATTTAAATATGATATGTGCTGCCACTCTATCACACAGCTTTGACACTTAGAAGAATATATTCTGAGTTTCATTCACTGAAAAGGTAAGACTGTTGTAAAAGCAGAGAGTAAACTGAAAGGTACTGAACGGCACATTCTTATGTTAGGAATTAACATATCCTACCAGCATTGGCAACACTGCTGAGACTTCTAAATTATTCAACATCTACAACCAACATGCCAAGTTTCAGTGGAATTTTTTGTGCTTTTGTAAGTAAATTCCTACCTTACCCAATCAAGTTTCTAACTTTTGACATGCTATTGACTAAGACTTTCAAAAAGTTACCTTCAGCTTGCCTGGAAACACTGTCCCTGTGCTTCCTTAAGGAAAGTATCAGCAACTTGAATCTGCAATTCATGACATAATTTCTTCAGTCTTCAGATTTACCACATATCTTATAACCATATTCTGTCTTTAGAGTCTTTGGCTTTGAGGAAACTAGAGGAAACTCCAAGCAACCACAAGCAGATCTGTAAGGACCATACATTTATTACTTTTAATAAAAGTTATCCCAACCCACAAGGCTCAGATGTTTAATTAAAGTCAATGGAAAAAATGCAGTAAGAAATCACAGTAAAATTTAATATTAAATCAGCCTAAAGAAATTCAAGAGAAACCAGAAGGGACTGATAAAATACCTGACTGATGGCAAAGGATATGGTATTTCAAGGAGAAAGGATGTCATGCAGTTTTGTCCGAACATAAAAAAGTGCATGGGTACTACATAACTTACATGCAGGAATGCTGCAGTATTATTGGAATTGCCAAAATACTTGAGAAGACAAATGCTGGTATAGATGATTTAAGGTCTAGGGATGCATTTCACACTATTAGCTGCTCTGATTCTTGGTTTTGCATACATACTTAGAGTCGGTTTAACCCATGTGAAGCACCTAGCTCAGGAATGAATGCCAGTGTAAGTGGAGAAACACGAAGTTATTGCAGCCTCCAAAACTCACCCATAAGCTTGAATACAGAGTTGAGTGACTAAGTTGCACTGAACATTCTTTCCCTTCACAATAGTGGCTAAGCGACTAGGCCATGCAGTCTTGTTGAACACCCTCCAAGCCTTTCTGTCTGTTTTTCACTGAGCACTTGCAAAGGCTGTTCTCATTATCTTGATTGGCTTGTCAAGTCTTCAAGCTCCTATTTCTCAGCTCGGATGACTAGATCTTTGCTATCATATTAAGCACAGTGCAGGAAGTGACTGAAAGACTGACAATCATTTTTTGAGGCACTCAAAAATAAGTTTTTCCTGTCTGCAAATTAATCCTGGTGTATTCTTAGCCACTCTCTCTAGCATAGTCTCTCAAATGAGAATTAAACTCTTTGTAAAAGACATAAATACTGCAGCAACTTCTCTGGCAACATTGTTCAAACTCCTTTCTTCTTGGGTTGAACCAGCAGACTGTAACTCAGGACTGGCAGCATGAAAGTTCTGAAAGCTTTTGTAAAAAAGTTGCCACTGAGAAAAAAAAAAAACAAAACCAAAAAAAAAAAGTCTGGTATTTAAATCATAATCTAAGTATAAGCAGTAGCTACTATGTAAAATTCTTCAGTCAACATCAGGTGTGATTAAGAAGATATTTCTTAAAACAGTGAAACACAAAATTACAATCTACATTAGAGTTTGATTGATTATAAAGAAGAAATATTTTACATTCCTTGCAAAAAAAGGCTGAAACACAAATATTAATACTATCTAAGACTTCAGTGTGGCTAAATAATTCATAGAAGTTAATTGAATTTTGTTGGTTGGAAAGGGATAGGATTGATTCAGCAATGAGACAGATGAGGTAATCCTCTATAGTCTGACATGAGGATTGCCCTTTTGTACAACCTCTCTAATTTGTTTCCTAATAACATATAGATCAGTCAGCAAACAGTTTCTAGGGACTCCCTAACAGTGGATGGCCCCAGAATCTCCTCGTGTGTATCACAGGGAGAGCGTACAAGTCATCACTAAATGAAATGGTTAATTCAGCACATCTTTAGTCCATGTGTACTTACTCAGAGGTAAATATTCTCCTGGCCTCTCCAGCTACCAAATGGGTATTTAAATGTTACCTTTATACTTTTGTATATTAAAAAGTTCTTCTGCATTGGCCATTTGCATATTACTCTATAATGCAATTCACTCTATAATACAGTTGTCTTGCCCCCAGACATTCCAGAAAATACAATGTCACCTGCATACAAGCTTCAGGAAATCCAAACAACAACCAAATAAAGATAAGAAAGCTGAGGGAAATCAAAACTCTCCCCCATCTAAAATTCTAAGATGGTGACAAATAATTCACTGACAAAACGCTTGTTTCATTACTGTGAAGAATTTACCCTAATGTCAATATCAGCCTACTGATTTTTGACATGTATATACAAGACTGGTAGGAAAAGGAGCACAGAGAAATAGGATACATATGCCCTAAATAATCTGAACTGTGTATGTCCAGATTTGAGTACGTTTATGTGCGATTTGCCAGCTACACCTATGAATTGTGCTGTTAAGTCATCTATACTTATACATTTTAGGAGGAGAAACAGCTGACAGCTTCTAAAAGCAAGTGGTAGTATCAAAAGTAGATCTGGGAGAATCACTGAATCACTCCCACTCCTCTGATTATGACATACATACAGGCATAGCAGCAAAGCAACATTTTCATATATAGTCTTAATATCTCTAATTAAAGAAAAATGCTGATTTCCACAGAGAAACTACAGAAGTGAGAGTCGTTGAGGGAAAAGAGAAAATTACAATCTGGAAACCATGGTTATTTAAACTCATCTACAGCTTAAGGAAATTTATTCTGGTCCTCTCCTGCTTAAATCCCCAATTCAAATCCTAAAATTGTAGTCGCTCATTCACTTTGTGAAACACTGTACCATGGCGAACACTCGAAACCCAGAATATTAAAAAGGTCAAAATAATATTAAATTCAGGGCTTTGTAAAATTAAAGAACAACCTTTCAAAGCACTGACTGGCCCCAGCTCACAGAGAAAACCAGAGGAATTAAAGATCTGTGGTGCTCTGCACTTGGAAGGATTGAGCTCAAGGGGAATTCTGATACTACAGGCTTGTAACAAAATTCAGTAAAAAGAGAAGTGGCTAAATATTAATTCATATCAGTTGAGATTACAAAAGCAACACAAAAGAGAGACTACTGTGAGAAACATCAATCCTCCTTCTGTGAAAAATATTGGAAGGAAAAACAGAACAGCATTAAATTAGATATGCTGCGATTCCCACAATTCACTAAGAATCATTTATTCTGTTTAATAGGATTCCTATACACTTACTGGGAGAAAAATCCTGTGTTTATCTACACAGAAATATGTTACTTATTTAATACACACTTCTCCAACACACACAGCCATGCAAACACAAGCATGTTTTGAACTTAAACAAGTTACTTAAGAAGCTTTTGAGACTCAACTTCTTGGGGTTCTTTGAGCCAACAGCCCAGCAGTAGGTTAGATTTCTGAGTTCTAGCTCAACATATTTGCAGAGCAGCAGTATAGGCTTCTTTATCCAAAATTTCTGAAAGATTAAAGCATTGAACCTAACATCTTTATTTTATAATCATGTATTTATTATTGACAGGCTCTGCTCCAAAGGCGATAGCTCCCCACAACTTTTAAGCTATTCAGGTTTTTTTTCTGGTTCTCACACATAGGATTTTTTGGCTTGTTCCTGGCTTGTCATTCAGATAAGAAAAGACAGAATAATGCAAGAATTAAATAGAGGCTGTTAACTTGCATCAAAATGAACACGTAGCAAAAAGGTATAAGTGAAAGCTGTTGGTTAAAACCATTTAGCACATACCAGTCAATCACTAGTGTTCTACTGGCTTTTGAAACCCCTTTGTGAATAACTCACAAGTGGAAACAAACTAATCTAACACCATCCAACAATTAGGTTGCATAATTCAAGTAATTTTCCGAGACATCAGCTTTATGCTCATCATACTACTGGACAAAATGCTCATGCGTGGTGTTACATCTTAACATTCAAAGTCCATAGGCTTCTTTCAGTCAAAGACACCATTTGCAGGATAATAACCAAGGCAGAAACCTTTGAATCCTTTAAAAGAGTTTGATTTTCAGAGAATGGACTCTATGGGATTTCTGAAAATCTGTGTGTTCTTTCAAAAGGACCTCAACTAGAGCACAGAATGAAGACTTTTTTAACTCGGCTCCTGATTTGGACTTCTAACGTTAAGTTCACTTAAAGACAAGAATAACAGCAGGAAGAAACAAAACTCATAGAATATTTATTGACTGAACACTTGTTTCAAATATTCAGTTCTATGAAATATCAGAGATAGAAAAAGACCATTATTCTGCACAAAGAAATTATACCACATGAAATGAATTCATCTGCAGGACTTTGTACAAAATACAGGATCAATTCACTGACAAAATCTTAATGAGGCTAATTCTTGGAAGTGTTAAGCATCCACAATTGTAACTGATGTCAGTAAAAAGCTCCTCACTAAGTCAAGGTTCACCAGTCTCCCGGTTGGCTTTAATGGTGTGCTTTATTGTTATATTCTATTATTTTTCCTCATAAAACCAAAAATCCACATTTGCTTTGTTTTAGTTTGTGCTGCGAGCAGAAAAAGGTGGTTTTTTTTGTGCGTGTGTTTCCTTATGACAAAAAGCATCAAGCTATCATCATCAACATGGAGCATTCAGTTTACCTGGGAGGCTTCAGTACTTTCTCTCACTCCCATCGCTCCATGCTGTAAACGACAAAGCATTGACACCTGTGCATCCACATCTGGAAATCTCAATTTTTCAGAGCCTGATAACAAACCCAAACTTCTACCATGCACATCACGTAAAAGTACCTGCTTTTCTCTTACCTTTCTGCAAGTTACTGTCTTTTTAAAAATTAAAATCCTACAATTTTAGAAGGCCTTTAATGAATTTTTTACCCATGCAGAAATACACAGTAATCTTAGTTCCAAGTACTACTTCTTCCAAGGGCTACCTAGGGTTATTTCCCCCACCTACTTCATGTGTCTTCCATATGAATTTTCACTATTACAACATGTCACAACCAGCTAAGGCAATTTTGCTGTTTTGAAAGGACACAGATAGCATTTCCTTGCACAAATTCTCAAGCACATACCACTTCCCTCTCTTCAGTAAGTTTCAAAAGATTCAAAGCTATTTGTTTTTCTTAATATCTAACATTCTTTTGGTATAGGAAAGTATGAGCAATACAGTACAACCTACAACACTAAGAGTACAGCAATACTTGGAAACAATTTACTTTCAGAACACGTCAAAAAGGTTGTTTTGTATGTTCTGAATTCATTACTCTATTTCCCTTATCAGTGATGCTTTTCAATCACAAGATAATTCCAATACCATCCTAAAATTAAAAAAATAAAGAAATTTGAGATTTTGGTTTTCCTATTCCAGTTGTCACCAGCAGTGAAATGACATGAGTTGCTCCCCTTGTGCAGTGCCACTGTATACCTTCGACTTGTACAATTAAAAGGTATAGGAAGTTGGCGAATGGGTTTTTAGATGAACAAATAGAAGCACTTTATTTCATCTCCACTGACTCTCCAGTACTAAAGAAGGTGGAAACAACCCAAGCAGAAATATAATGGGAAAGCAAAAAATAATCCAGTGAAAGCCTACTTAGTGACCATCCCACACTTCCTATAAAGTCTAAAGTATCTATTTGTTACAGAGTATTAGCAACAGCATGTACAGAGATATGTGCAGTTTATACGGCAACAACCCATCTGTATCAAGATCTCTGAAGTAGATAGATAAAAAGTACCTAAATGCTGCTCTAGAAATATATATTAGCATGATAGGTGGAAGGATCTGGATGGCTTTTTCTCCCAAGGGCACAAACATCCCAGTTATGGGGAGCTGCCATTACAACTTATGCTAGATACAAAATACACAGCAATTGGAGGGAAACAAAATGGAGAAAGGCTTCACTGTTTCTATCAAATAAGAATTTGTTACATCAGTAAAACTGTTTAGAAAGCCTTTGAAAGGGTACAACAAATTTACTGGTATGAAGATGGAACTTGATGCAGCGGGAAGAACTGCAGTCACATGGAAGACTTTTTTTCTGTTTAAAATAGCATGGTCAGAATCAAGCAATTAGTATTACCAATTACATGTTCTTACCACATAAGAGTTAAATCTTATTAGATACATATTTCACTCATCTACAGCTTTCAAATCACAGTAGCGCTAGTACACAAAACAAAGACTTCCGCTGTTTCCAAGGTGATAAATCAAGAAGCAGTATTACATTTAACCATGCCAAATGCAAGGACCTACACCCGGGTCAGAGCAATCCCAGGCACAGCTACAGGTTGGGCAGAGAAGAGATTCAGAGCAGCCCTGTGGAGAAGGACTTGGGGGTGTTGGTTGATGAGAAAATGAACATGAGCCGGCTGCAGTGTGCGCTTGCAGCCCCGAAAGCAACCGTATCCTGGGCTGCATTAAAAGGAGCGTGACCAGCAGGTCCAAGGAGGTGATCCTGCCCCTCTCCTCTGCTCTCGTGAGGCCTCACCTGGAGCATTGTGTGCAGTTCTGGCGTCCTCAACATAAAAAGGACATGGAACTGTTGGAACAAGTCCAGAGGAGGCCACGAGGATGATCAGGGACTGGAGCACCTCCTGTGTGAAGACAGGCTGAGAAAGTTGGAGCTATTCAGCCTGGAGAAGAGAAGGCTGCGTGGAGACCTCAGAGCAGCTTTCCGGTATCTGAAGGGGTCCTGTAGGGATGCTGGGGAGGGACTCTTCATTAGGGACTGTAGTGATAGGACAAGGGGTAATGGGTTAAAACTGAAACAGGGGAAGTTTAGATTGGATATAAGGAGGAAATTCTTTCCTGTTAGGGTGGTGAGGCACTGGAATGGGTTGCCCAGGGAGGTGTGAATGCTCCATCCCTGGCAGTGTTCAAGACCAGGTTGGACGAGGCCTTGGGTGAGATGGTTTAGTGAGAGGTGTCCCTGCCTGCAGCAGGGGGGTTGGAACTAGATGATCTTAAGGTCCTTTCCAACCCTAACAATGCTATGATTCTATGATTCTATATGGCAGGAAGTTCACATTGCAGTTATTGAAGCCTTAAAATCTCCTTTGCTAGAGGATCTGCAAGCCCCTTCTTCCTCATGCCTCCCCTCCTTTTTTCATGCAAAGGACTAACCAGGATAAGGAATGCAGGGAGATATTCCTATTGGTAAGACCTGCAAAGACACCTAAATGCAAAGAAAAACTTTCAGGAAGAACTACCCTCTGTCATGCAACACTAAAACCTTCCAAAGAGCAGGTTCCTGCCTTAGGGAGGAAAAGTGGGTTTTTTGCAGCCTTCCCACCAGGCAGATTCTCAGAAGGTTCTATCAAATTCCTTAAGGGACACCACCTAGCCCTTTCTGTTATGTCTCTACCCTAGTTCTCATCTGACGTTATGCAGAGCTCACACCTGTAATATTTGAATGTTTACTTTTTTAGAATACAGATGTTACATTCATAATATATTTTATTAGAAGATTTAATGGAGGGCAGTGCAACATATCAGTCCTTAAAACCACAGATGACTCAGTTTTGTATGATGATTTATAGATCTCATACAGACTCTTATGCCCTGTACAAACAAGTCTCAGGTGCACAGAAGCTGAGACTCCACAGCCTGTACTGTTGCAAAGGATTCTTGCTTTGCATGTATACCTGCTCTCAACCAAATCTCTTGAAGTTCCTTTGACCCATTCTCCACCTTACCTAGGTTCCTTTGAGTGGTAGCCCTGCTCTCAAGTAGGGAGAAGGTGGTAGATTGCCAAGGATCTATTGAGCTCTTTCTAGAATGGACTGCTCCTCTGCTGTCAATTGGTCAAGTTTCAGAATCAGAAGAGTTCTCCCATTGTACAGGAAACAAGAGTCCATAGTGTTTCACATTATATTCCATCACAGCTTAATAATATGAAGCTTTTATATTTTGGAAAACAATGCTATAGTCTTCTAATGTATATAAAAGAAAGAAACCAGCATCTGAAAAACCAAAATGTCCTTTATTCCCTTTTCAGCATCATAAACTGTGTTTTTAAAATACAGTCTTCAACCTTAGACCTTATTTTTCCCATGTTTTTACTTCCTAAACCAATACATTATTACTTTCGGGAACCTGGTCATGACAGACCAACTCGTAAGGAGACAGAATGAAAAGCTGATACTATAAGCCACTATGTTATTTTTTAACTCCAAAGCCTCAAATACTTTTAAGACTGTTGCTGGGTTTTTTCTCAGTTTTGGCTGGTTTGTTTGGGTTAGGTTTTTTTTTTCCTCTTTGGTTCCTTATGTCCTGAACAAATGTTTTTATGAGCACAAAATGCTGTTTTTATCGGAAGCCTGGAGGGGTCTGCACAAGTACATTAAGCAGGGTTGTGACCCAAGAGACTAAGGGGCTCTGATCCAGTAATGAGATCATCAGATATACTCCCAGCAGCGCTGAAGATGTGTACAATAAAACAGAACTAACTACAGCATCGTGAAATGCAGATCTAGAACAAGCATATACACAAAGTGATTAGGAAACACAAGACTAAAGAAATAAAGGCTGAAAAATTACTTCCACTCCAAGGGCTGAATGATTATTACAATTTCAACTTCAGAAATACAAACTGCATTAGTAATTTGCATTACTAATACTATCTTACTATCTATGCAGTAAAAAATACAGATTAAAGGCAAAAGAATAGCTTTCAAAATACTGGAAGATTAGATTGAATCTAATCACCTATGAACTATATTTTTTAACTGTATCATAAAGGAAATATATGTACAGTTTTTAATAGAGAACACCTATTAGTTTCACTCTTAATTAAGGAAGTGAGCAGGCAGTAGGTAAATGCTGCTTTACTTAGCATTTCCACAGTAAGGAGATTTTCTGGCTATAAACTGCCTTAAGGATAGAGAAAGAGTTGTCATTACAGTGAATTCTTAAAATATGAAAATGGGAACTGTTTTTATATAGAGAATAATAGATTAGTGACAGCTCTTTTGAACAGTAACCAGTTGGTGGTCAGTTATTGGAAATATGATTATCCCAGGCTGCATCCTGTTTAAGGGAGAATCCTTACCTGTGTCAACTCATCAGTTACCATTTAATAAGAAGAGTTACTCCTGTTTAAATGTTCAGCATGGATAAATTCAGACATTAACATAATGAAGTCTAATACCTCAATAAAGGGCAGAGGTCAATAACTGCTATGAGCCATGTCCTACATTTAGCCAGTCCTTTAAAGTTTATGGGGGAGACACAGGCAAGAGGGACAACATTTCAAGGAAAGACAATCAGAAAATAATGGTCTGCAATTGTAATTTCTTTTTTACTTAGTAGCTATGTGATCGGACACTTTTTGCCTAGCATATGTGGGACCTAGATTCGATTCTTCCTCCAAAAGTATATGAACTCGTAACTCTGCCTCCCAGGAAAACTCTCCGATCACCACTTTTTAGTCTATTTTTTGCTGGATGCTCCCAGTCTATCAAGTGAATGCTTTATATAAAATTCATTAACTAGAGCAGGAGCTAGAAGATCCTGGAAATCTTTTCTCCACAGTGATTATCTTAGCTCTCGGCCATCACATCATTTGTTCAGTTTGTCTTTTTAAGCATTTTGTACAAAAACTGAACAGCTCAGCTGAAGGCACTGAAACATATGCTTCATTATACACATGTACAGGAAACATCCTTTTCTAAACTTTACTCCTAATTCAGCACAATTAGCTGAAAACTCTGAACACAAATATCGATATAAATACCCACAAAAGTTCTCATGTTTTCCAGCACCTACAACTGGACTTTGATTTCGGCTTCAACGTTCATATCATATATGTGTTTAGCCTTCAGCAAAGTCAAAAGCATATATTAACTTGAGAGCTTTGCACTATGACATTTGAGAAGAACATACTTCTTGAAAAGTAAATGATTTACATTAGCTCAGGTGTACAGGAGTTACTGAAGCTCAGTCTAATACTGCTTAAGAAATACTTTAACTGCCTTGCTGATCAGATAACTCTACCCTTGCAGAATGTCAACAGCTAATCATATTCTCTCTCTACACTGATACTATACTAAGAAATTGACTTTGCCATCTGGCTTTCTAGAATTTTTATCAGGTCTTTTTAATTAGGTTCAAATCATTGATTCCCATTGTTCCCCAGCTTCTATCTTTTTCAGTACCATTAAGACTGAATCCGTTTCCAAAGAGCTGCAGTGTTCTCAAGTGGAACCTAAAATGAACAGGATTTTCCCACAGGTTTTCACACCTTACATCTGCTAGCAGAAGTCCTGTCATGCTTGCCTAGTAGTGCATATAATTCAATTTTTGTTTTATTAAGATATGAGGATGACCATTCCATTAAAAAAAAAATAAAATCAAACAACCTGAATAACTCCAAATGAAAAAGCGGGCCCAAAGCTTACAAATTAGAGACATTTGCAAGCAGGCTGGAAGGTTAGGTTTCTGTAATTATGTTGAACATATTTAAGTCAAAGTGGTTGGTTGTAAAGACTTTCCTAGACCAGGCTGTATTTGCATGTTAGTTTGCTTGTTCTACTCTGTTGCTGTGCTAAAGGAATTCATGTAGCATTTCAAGCATAGTAAAAGTTCATAATGTCCAAATATTGACATACACTTCAAATACAGACACTGTAAATTTCAGCTCTCAGAGCAGAAGCCCCTGCAAGACTATCTCTTTAAAGCCTTGCACAAAATAATAATTAAACTAAACAGCATACAAGACTTCCTAGGCTTTCTCACTGATGACCAAATAAACTAATTTGGTATTGTCGTGGTTTAAGCCCAGCCAGTGCTGAACATCAAAAACACAGCACTGCACAAGCTACTAAGAAGGAGAAAAATGACTGCTACGGCTGAACCCAGGACAGGTATGAAAGCTGACAAGCATGTCACTTAATAATGTAACAATAACAGTGCTTATTTCAAAAGAAAAGACCTACAGCACAGTAAACTTAAGGCATAAGGATCAAAACACAGTGGTACTTTGCAATTAAAGCCAGTCAACCAGCACATGTCTACCCATTGGTATGAAAAGGGAAGGAGAAGGTAAAGGGCAACTTCCACAAGTTTTCATGGTAAGGAGTCCTTCCACCTACTTGAGATGCACGCTCTGGACACTTTGATCGGGATGTATTTGTTTGGAGCTTAGAGTAAGCAAGTGGTAAAGAAAAACAGCAAATTGAGTTTGTAGGTATGGTGCATAGTGTGTCTCTTAAGTAGGCCTGCTGGTAATGCTTGATAATCCCAATGTATTTACTTCCATCAAATAAATACAAGTCAATGATTTTGTGCTAATTTTTGATCCAAAATGTTCCCCAAATCATTTCCAAAGAACTCCTACTAGACATCTCTTGTTAATTTTCTACTCATGCAGTTTGTCATTACTATCTACGCATGGGGCCTTTTACGCTTGTTATTCTTTCTGACATTAACCTCCAATTTATCAAGAATTAAATATTGCTTTCTATCTTGACTGCAACCCTTCTCAGATTACTCTTGTCTGAAATCTGACAAGCACATTATCTTTTCCATCATCCTGATCATTAATGAACAAATTTAGCAGAACCAGACCAAAGGTCAGATTCCTAACAAAACTCGCTTAATACAACCTACCAAACCAAAGTGCTTTTTGAGTGCCCTTTTTTAACCATTAACCCAAGGTTAATGTGTAAATTTCCCTAGCCTACACAGGAGGAAGTTGTAGAAGCCTCAAGAGCTCTCTTTTTTTTTTTTTTAAAATCAAGATACGCATCTAGCTTTTCTCTTACAGCCAAAGGTTTGTTATCCTTCCATAGAAGAAAACTGGACTGGCTTGATGAGACTTGTTCTGGACAAACCCACCTTAATGGTTTCTTGTGATCTTGTAGGTGCTGACAAGTACTATGTTTGGATTACTGTTTTCCCTTAAAGTGAGCTGCCTCACCTTCAATTTTCCTGCTTTTATGTTTTCAGAGCATCAAGGATGCCTCTCCCAATCTTCCACAGCCTCACCTATCTGCCAGCATCTCTAAGAGAACTGTTAATGGCTCCGAGATTGATTCAGCCTGTTGGATTAATTTAATGTGGTCCAACTAACTCGAAAAAAATGTAACTCTGTTTTATGTTCTTCTTCTATTATAGCCTATTTTGCATTTTGGCATTAAAATTAATTGCCTCATTCAAGTAATCACAGTTGGCCTTTTGAAGGAAGGAAAAACATCTCAAATACTTGAACTGTCTTGGACTTCTTGCTCAGTAACTTTTTATTTTCACTGAGTAGAGATTAGAAAAAAAAACCTTTTCCATAGTGGTAGCAGGCAGAAATGATGTCTGAATACTGTTATTTGGCTGCAGAATACTTTTACATTTTGAACACTCACCTTTCTATTTCTGTACCATGCACTTGCCCTCAGTAACCTTAGTTCTTGTATACTTCATTTGTAAGACAATTTAACAATTCATGGTTTATCCAAATTGGGCTCCTGCTACACTTTCTTTCTCTGTTCTCCACTCCCACTAAAAGAATCTAGTAAAACCTGTTGTTTCTTTGCAGTCTTTCACCTAATCTAAGTTCACCTATTGTTTTATTAAATTATCTTCCTTTCTTTCCCAAAGACCATGAACTCTATTACCTTATGATCCACCTTCCAAAGCTGCATTCCACCACCATGTTCCTAACAAATTCTCCCCTACTAACTTCTCTCCTGTCTTGACCAGCCTTCCTTTTCTTTGCCAGTTTCAGTAGGTTGGTTTGTTTAAACCAGTGAAAACCAATGGAGTCTATACTCTAACCATACATGTTGCAATAAGTAAAGTGAACCAACAAACCTGCAGTTTAATGTAAGTGCACAGAAAGTTCCCAAATCTTGGCCTTCCCTATCTGGGGGCGTGCCTTAGACGTATACCATCAGATTGATTTTATTCCTTTTGCCATACATTTACAGACACTTAAACTCTGTCTGTGTTCCAGACACAAGAGCAGGTTATTGTAAGAGAACATCACCTTACTTGTTTTCTTTGGAAAGCTATACTCCTGTTAAATTCAAATATTACTCAAGATTTATATTATGTGAAATATTCATTCTAGTTTCCATACACCAATTACATCATAAGCCTGACCCTGCACTAAGACTTCCTTAGTCTATGTATATTTCTCACATTTCTTTCTTATGCTTTCCATAGGCAGGCAGATACACAAGATGTTTGAATGAGTACTATTACTCTTCTGCTTGTTCCTCTTATGCACCATTATGAATAAACTTCTCTAATTTATAGTCCCCATTCACTTAGTCCTTTTTACAGATGCAAGCGGTATATCCTCCTCTAGAGGATGCTCAACCACTCAAATACTTCAGCGATTTCTTTGAAATTGATCAGACATTCTTTTATGATTCATTGTTATATGACTTTTACCCCATTCTGTACTAATACATTTGAAACATGCCATTTTCTATCCTGTGAGAGGCTACCTTGCTTTCTTTGTTGTTCTAAAAGACAGCTACACTTTTATCTATAATACTACATAGTATAATATAACACCAGTGCAGCCAGAAGCCAGTTGCTTACAGAACTAAAACACAGGTTAAATCCACATCAGACTTCGTAAGTGATCTAGATTCATCAACACAGGTACAGAAGCGCTGAGACAGGTTCATGCTTTTAGTGCAGAGGATGAAGGGCTCTACAGAAGGACTGCAGAATAGTCTTGACACATTTTACCTGGCTTTTATTGACTGATAAAGCAACACAGTTCATCTCTTCAGCTTCTTAAACGGGTTTTTGACCTTCCAGTGAATTTGCCTATCATAGTCAAATAGGTAATCACAGCCAAACAAAAGTCCTCAAGTATTTTACTCAGGTGAGAGCAATGACCTAAAGCACTCCTGCAACTACTTCAAGACAGCAGAATGAAGAGCCAGGCTCTTATCTGCTAAGCAGCTTTCCTTGTTGTGAGGAAATCAGTAACACCTGAAGATACATTCTCAGCTCCCCCTTTGAAACCATCTCCACTTTTCCTGCGTTTACCATAGTTTACCTTCTTCCCAGATCAGTTTCCTTCACAGCTATCCAACTACCCAGCTCCTCACAAGAATAAGACCTATTTCCCCATGGTATTTGAACTAAAACACACAATTTCCTTCTCCCTGCAGCATCCACTGGGATAATTTCTCCATGCAGACCTTGCTCATGGGTGTGTCTGTATTAAAGCTCCTGATATGCAGATAGACTCCACAACTCGTTGAAGTTGTAAAGTAGGTATGCTTTTATTCAGCGCTGAGACGCATGGGGGATAGCTCCTCCAAAGACATGCGTGCCTCAGTGTTGTTTCCTTCTACATTTATTCTCTAAAGTTATATATATTCATAAAGTTGCACAATACGCCTATACATATTCATGTCCTATCCCCACTTCGTATTATAATGAGCTAGAAGGTCCTTTGAGCCTGCTCAGTGCCTCCCCAACCCTCCATCTTGAGGGTCTCAAGATGAAGTAAATGAGTCTTCCTCAAACCTGAACTTTTCACCTCTAGCCCTCACGCATGCTCTTTGGGAGTCCGGCCAAAGTCCAAACCACAAAGGTGGTCTTCACTGGAACTAAGTAACTGTTCCTCCCCCTTACCAATAGCCTACTGTCCCGGTACTGCATGGCAAGCTTGACAGGTATTTGCAAACAACGCTTTCTGTTAAACAGGCAAAAATCCTTTATCCCCTCTTGCACAACCCCCTTGTACATTGGTCTGCATCACTCCATATCTGGCTTTGACTGCAACGACGGAGATGGAAGCAGAGTTCTGGTTTTGCAGGCCACCAGCCACCTCACCCTGCGACGTCCAACACGGTTACGGAGCCGTCCGTCTGCCTGCCCCCAGCCGCTCCAACGCTGCAGGGCCAACAGCGGTGCGCTGCACCTCAGCCATGAGACAAACAGACGCTCGACCCGCGCAAGGACTCACCCTCTGCCGCAGACGGGTCCAGGCGCCCGCTCTGACGCCTCCTTCCCCCCCAGCTGCGCGGCCGCAGCTCTGAGGCGGCTCCGCGCTGTGCGCTTGGGCCCCGCCGCGCCCCGCGGGAACGCCGCTTCCGTCGAACGCCGCGGCCTCGCGCTGAGACCGTTGCTGACGCCGCGTGCCCCGCGCTGCGCATGCGGCTCCCCGCTGCGCCCCCTGCAGGTGACGGCGCGCCACAAACGGCAGCCGTGGATCCCATCGGGTCAAGCAGGCTGGGAAAGCCCTTGAGGCTCATCCAGTCCAGCCCTTACCCCAGCACGGCCCAAGCCACGAGGTCTCGTCTCCACGCGGTGTGAACACGGGCAGGGCCGGTGACTGCAGCCCTGCCCTGGGCAGCCTCTGGGGAAGGAATGTTTCCTAATACCCCGTCTAAGATTTTTTCCTAGTAATTCGCACCAAAAATACCCTAAAACCGCAACCACCCCCATTACCTGTCTCATGGCTTGGCACATACCAGTTAGCAGATTAAATCTGCTCTGCCAGGAGGCCGGCGCTGCAGCCCCATCCCTCGGCGCAGCTGTAGTACCGGATGTGGCAAGTAGCGTCCCCATGCGCTGTTAACCTTTTCGGACCCGGGGAGAGCAGATGGTCCCAGATTAGCTGCTGACGAGCTGTTAATGCAACGATCCATCAATGCCTTTAATTACAGTTTTCTTGTTTTCAAAACAGCCCATATTGGATTTATTTTTGTAAGTGGAACATAAAATAAACTGCTCTGTAAACACGGAACGAACCTATAAACACAAACAGACCTAGGCAGTGTTGTTCTTCCTCCCCTGTGAAAACTCCATTGAACCTCATAGGAGTGTCAAAAAGACACTGTAAATATAGGTGATCTTAATGCTCCTTTGGACCACCTCTACTGAGCACATCGTTTTAATCACCTGCTCCCAGAAACCATAAATTATGCACTATGTAAAAATCTCTAATTAAAAATATCTTCTTTCTTAGCAAATGCAATTTTAAAAATGTATCATTTTCTGCTTTGGGAGAGAATAGGCATATTTCCATAAATACCTTATGGATAAAAAATTACCTTTGCCTTCACACAGCTAGGGTATTGCCTTGGTAAACTCTCTCAGGATACTACAGTGAAAGCTATTTCATTCTTATTTTAATTACAGTGAATCACTTCTTAAATGAAAAAAGTCTCGCACAGATAACAGCTTCACCTACCAAACCTCCTCCCTTCAGGAACCAGTTGATAGCCAATCCAATTTAATACAGTCCAAGCCATTTCATGAGCATGTTATCTGCGCAAGTAATTCTGTCAGTCAGATGTGCACTTCCCGGCAATGAAGTGACTTTGTTTCTCCTGTGTTGGATGCTACGCTGCTCCCAATTTTTGTGCAGGGAAAAGCAGGAGGAAAGACTAATCATGAAGCTCTGCTTTCATTTTTTACTATATCAATGCCACAGATTCAGGTTTTTAAGTTCATGGTGGGATTTTTAACAAAGACAGGAATAAGCTGTACAGTAAAGCATGAAATGGAGTTACTGGAAATGCACACATCTTTGGAAGGATTTAGATACGTGCATTAACGAACGGAACCTGCAACTGTGAAGTATTTTAGTATCATCTCTAAGGAAAGGTTATGATAACCTTCTTTAATGTGTGATAGTTGAATTCTTATGAGTAAGTATTTTTAGGGAAGACAAGTCTACAACAACTCTTTGCCACAAATTCACCTATAAACTCCTGAAACATATCAGTTTTATAGGCGAAAAACCCTTGTAAGGTGAACAAACCTAAAAAGAAGCCATTTGGGCATCCCTACCATTTTCCTCCATTGTATTGTCTGGAATTACATCAATTTACATCAAACATTAGGATTTTACTTCCATGAAGGTAAATAATGGCATATGAAATGATGAAAAGTCTGCCATTTTACACCAAGCCCATGGTCAAATTCAGAGACAACTGTGCTACACAGCAGCTGCTTTTATCTGCTTAAGACCACACGACACTAACCTCAAATTCAAAGCTAAAAAGGATAGTGAGTTTAAAACTGACTTTCATGAGATACTTTCATGTATTTTCTCCCACCATGGTCTTCTCTAGAAGTCTTCCATCCAAAAAGAAACTAAAATTTTTATTATATATGAAGAATTCAAATAAAATCTTATTGTTGCAGGAAGGAAGGTTTGGAAGAAAGAATACAAATCTCTACAGACTTTGGAAGTTTCAATACAGTATTATGGATAACTTACACTTTAATGATTAAACATTGATTAGTTTTGGATACCTGTAAACTCCCATTCATTGCTACTGGAAAAGTTACTCTTAACTGGAGGTGAACAAACGTATTTCTTCATTCACACTTCTCCATTAAATTTTAGGGGTAGTGCAATGAAAATATGGATTTGATGCATAACCCTCACCACTTAAGAACTAATTAAGATTTTTTCACCAATCCTTTTTGTCATAAACTCCTTTTGCTACCAATTTTAAACACTTTCTAAACTAAAAAGATTCACTCATAGAGCACCATCAGTGCTGTACCTTCTTGCAAAAAGAAACCCGTTTGCCATAGATTAGGAGTGTTAATCCTCAGGCTGTTACAAACACCTATGACTGTTTTGAACAACATCAATTTGGCTATCAAAATGGGTAGAAGGGTCAGCATCTCAAACTATTCTGTTGTACTCTTAGTATCTGCCTCTTAATATACCCACCATAACTCACCTGCCGTGTGCTGATGACAAGCTCATGACAAGAGACATGCTGTTCAACCCAGGGTAACATGATTTAGACATATGATGGTACCTGAATAAAGACAAGACAACCATTAACATACTGATTCAAGGTCTCTACAGTATCTTGAAATGTAAGAAATCGTTCTAAGACGTTGCTACAGTACAGTCCTACTGTAGGGGGACTGGGGTTATGGCAAGTTTTAGTGTGCCCTGGTAACCAACTACAGCTGAATTCTGGAATATAAGGTGAATTCTGAGCATGTAGCAACAGGATCATAAGCAATTTATGGTTTAAGGCATCGATCTAATCACCTATTTAAACAAATGAAGGGACAGTAAATAGGATCAGAATAAAAAAGATAAAAAGTTATTTATCATTAATAAAGGCAACAGAATTGCCAGGAAAGAGGAGGGGAAGTAAGTAAACAGAATGGGGGAAACTATGGTATTCCTCCTGAATTATTTGGTACTTCAAAATGGCAGACAAACATAGACGTTTTGCCTCAGGGTCTACTCTTAACAGAGCTCAGTGGAAACAGGAGGTAAAAGAAGTCAGGCAAAAAACGGTGTAACAATAAAGATGAAAGCCAGATTATAGATATGTATATATATGTGTGTATGTATATATATGTGTGTGTTCACAGACATGCATACTAATCATGTGCCAAACGAAATCTGAACACACAACCTTCTTAAAATATGCCAATCACTGCTAAGCATGGCATAGAACTATAAAAAATAGTAAACATTTAATAAGTATTTTGAACCCATTAAAATATATACTGCCACGACATGACCTAACAGACTGTATTAATAATGTATCAACCCATTCCAAGGGCTCTTTCTGTCATGGCCCCTGAACTTTTCTTCAGTGACTGCTCAGAATCAGTTGTAATTTATTCTGATGACTGTAACTGCTCTGCATTTTTGAGGCACTAAAGCTATTCTTTATTAGTGACTATCGTGTACCTTCACCAGTTTTTAAATAGTATTTTAAATGAGTGTTTACCACAATATCTCTGACAGGCAATAGTGCCTTTCATGTAAAGGTCATTGGATCACTTCTGGCCCTAGATAGTAAAGGCTGAAAGTCATTGCTGCCCAATAGCTATCTTGTACCCTGTATGAAGTGAATTGATGGGTTTGGTAGAGCTTTAGTGGATAAATATCCACATGACAAACTATCACCAGAATTGGCATTACTAATGTCATTCTCAGCAGAAGGTCAAGGAGAGTTGGCTTAGAGACTAAATAGTGTTTGCAAGCCTAGAAGGCAAGATAAAACCAGACTAACTAGGTGGTCTAGGAAAAGAACCAGTGCTTTCCTATAGCAGTTTCAGAGCTGTTGGCCCAAGGTTCTTAACACACTAAATTCACTTCCCAAAAGAATATAAAACTGGGAGGATTTCTAAGACAACTTACTATTGATAAACTGAGATTTATTTGCAGTAAAGTTCAAAGATCCAGGAAGCATATAACATTTGACTGTTGCAATCTCCTCAATCAGTCTCTACTTTATAAAATCAAATTAATTGAAATTAGTGAAGAAAACAGCTGATGTGGTCTTTCCATTATCCAATCTGCCAGCACAAGTTTATCCTTTGCTTTGCAATGTCCAAATCATTGTATACATTCCAGTGACACCATTTCCACTAAATAGTTTTTTATGTGTTTTTTCTTTAGACTTTGTTTAGACGTTCTTGTTTAGAAATATAAAATTTGAGCTTACAAGACTTGTTTGGAACCATATGTACCCATTTTGTGAACAGCTGAGAGTTTTCTTCTCCTCCACTTTGTACCTCTTGAATACCATGCAGAAAAAGAAGTCACTCTCAGACCCTTTAGAACGTGTTGCTGGTTTCCAAAGCAGATTCGTAGTGTTTGCAGCACATCCTCTCAGGAAAGGTTGCCCTTTTTCTGCACTCAGAGTAGCATTTGTGTAAAATAAACACTGTAGGTTTAAGAAAACATTTTATTCCGGCATGTACTCACAGCGCACAGCTCATCTGCTGCGTACGCAATTCCTTCTGTGTACATGACTTTGCATGCATTTTTTCTAGCCAAATATATCTAGCGTACCTAACCATTTATACAAATAAATGAATGTGTTTCTTGGGTTTTTTTAAAACCAAACTCTAGTGCTATGTAAGTCAGTGGATAACTGATGGTAGCGAGATTACATGCCCCTGAGAATGACAGCTCTGATTTTTTACATTCTGTTACCTCGGGTCCCTTCTTTTAGAAGCTAATTCTGGACAAGGGAGAGCTCCTTAATGAAAAGCCTGTTTGACATAAGTGGGAAAAAAAGACCAAGAAAGTTTAACAATGGGTGAATACAGTTTAATATAAATTCTACCTCTGGTGATATTTCCGCTTATGGGACAGTGAGCTATGCCTTCACAAGCCCATCTGGGATAGACTTAATGCTTCAGAAAGTTACGGTTGTCTGTATTTCTTCTGGAACTGGGATAATCTAATGGCATCCCCAACTAGGAAGGGTTTCTTTCCATGGTGTTTTCTCTCCTAAACAAGAGGACCACGTGAAAGACCTCCTCCAAACTGTACAGAAATCTGTTTAAAAAAACAGGTAGGCAAGGCAGGAAGAGGTACAAATTCCTCTTTATTTATGCCACATGGCAGAAAAGTGAACTAGAACATGAAAGTATTATTTTGCAGGAGAAGGCACTGATCTCAAAGATAGGAGTGAATTCCAATGTAAGAATGACTGAGCTTCAACAAAGGAGTGAACTTACCAGCATGATGTGGGCTCTGTAGTTGTCATTGCCCTCTCCTCCCTCTCTGGGCCTCCCAGCTACCATGGAATCTCTGCTGTGTCCAGAATTCCTTGATACAATGGGCTGATCTGATTGAGCTGACTCCAGCCTGTGTTTCTTTAATAAACTAGATACCCCAGCCCTGAAACTACACAATTCCCTAAGCATTTAGTGCAACAAATTGACTCCAGGATTGTTTCAGGTGATTGTACATATCCTGCCATCCGTATGCCTTAATATTTAATAGAATTAATTAAAACAATTGCCCGGCTCTTCCATTCAAGTCATTACAGTCTATAAAAGAGAGTTATTGAGGTTGTTTACTGACTCTGACAGAAATACCAAGATAAACAGACATATTAAAATGCATAAACAAGCTCTCTTTTGTAGGCACCAAGTTTATTTTAACAGTGTCAATAAATGTCTGCTTCTATGGCTTCAGCAGTAACTAATGTTCACCAGGAGGTACATTTTAGAAACAAGAACAAGGCAAAAAACCTCTATAAACACAAATGGGAAGATTAAATGTGGAATGAAAATTAAATCTGTTAGGAATTTTCCTTGAATTTATATAAATGAGTAATTTGGGAAAAGCACTACTTCCATTTTGTCGCAGGATGGAAATCCAGTTTATAAAGAGATTAGAAAGGTAACCAATTTGCTTATTAAAAATATGGGAAACATGAATGACAGAATTACTGTGTTATTAAAATCTAATTTTAGATTATAATTTATAGGATGAGAACTGCTTTTTCTTAATCACGCTCACAGCCATGGAACAGCTTTAGCAAAGTATATTATTACATAATTTTATCATGCCATTAAGAAATTAATTCAGAGTATTCCAAATTGCATGAGGCATTATACATATATATATCATTTTACATATGCATATTTATTTATAGACCCCCCCATATTTTATATCAATATCTTCTTTTCCCTCTCAGAGACTAGTCCCAGACTTTATACTCCCATTTCACAGCCTCTCATCTCTCTGCATTATTCTAGTTTGACACTATCTTCCTGTGAATGATAACTGCCAGAAAAAGGAAGAGTTGGGATTGAAAGGTTTCCAAGCTGCTACCTGTCTAATGGCTCCTCAGTTGTCAGAAAGCATCCAGTGTCCCTCCATTTGCCACAGAGCCAGCTCCCTTCTTAGCATCAAGGAGGATTTAGGGCAGCATGGGTAAGACATGCCAATTTAGTAGTAGGCAAAGAGAAAATGAAAAGGAAATATGCAAATTAAGCCATCTTTTCATAGATATCCTAAAATCACATCGCTCCTTGATACCGATTTTAGTAGGAAGAGACTGGGTTAAATCTAAATCCATAGCTCAATTAAGGTGAAGATGAATGAACCAGACCTCATCATTGCCATCATTTCTTTTAACAGGAATATCGCTCCTTCAATCCCAATGAAAATCTAGTTTTAACACCGGTGCTTAATTTACTGTCAAATTAAGCAGGCAGGATTTTCAAATAAGAATAGGATGAAAAGCATGTAATTTAAATCCAGCAGTTCTGTTCCCTTAGTAAGACTGGTCTCTCTGTGCTTTAAAATAAAAGTCAGGGCACAATCAGACCTGACAACTGACATTACCTGACCTCTGCATTTGTTTATGAATATATGACAGATTTATTTTAAAGAGATAGTCCAAGATGATTCAGATAAGTCACCCTGAATCAACTCCCCACAATGATTAAGTATTAGTGATAAGTGACAACTATTACAGTAACCCCACTGAGGGAAGGCAAAATAAATTTCTCCTTCTGAAGTGCAGTGGTTTGGGTTTTTTACAAAGCCTCATGCCTGAGTACAGAGGACAAGTATCTGAAAAATATGGATGTCACAGGACTCTTACAATATAATTCTCCTATCTGCCTAATTGTCATGGAAAGTGCAGGGAGATTAACATTGATATGAGCGTTACTAAAATTCCAATCACTAATATTCTCAGGAACGGTGTTAATTTTACATGCTAATGAGTAGATAAAGAGAATTAAGACCCCTGAGGGAGAAAAGGAGGTTGACTGAGTTATGAAATGCCCCTAAGACTGCAGTCAAATATGATTGTGAATGTGCTCTGTTTCTGTAAGCTGCCAGACACACTGACTTGCTTTCTGCTTGGGGTAGAGCTGTTCAATTTTATTCTTGTTAATGGTACGGGGTTTATATGTAGAATGAAGACCAGGGTGAAGAGCTGTTCTTATGAATGTAATACTTCATTGATGTAAATAGGGCTTTCTTTAGGGTATTATGGTAAGGTGGCATAATTACAAGTGGGATAATTAACATGGGACGTGCAAATCTTTATTTTCAGGGAATGCTTGATATTGGACACCAAGGAATATTGCCTGAGTATAGTAATATCTTAGTGCTCTCTTTTAAACCTCATCACTGAAAAAGGAATTGATTCCTTTAGGTATTTTAAACCAAACTACAAATACTGCAGTGAAAAAAAGCCCTAACAAACAAATAGGGGGAAAAAAAACACAGTAAAAAAAGCCAAAAGGCAGTCTATCTTGCTCCTTAAACAGAAGGGAAAAACACAGACTGCTACTACTTTTACTACTTTCTTGTTAATAAATGAAGCCTACTGATAAACTTATTGATAGACAGATATTCTGGCAACAGATTGTCAAAATGTGTCACCAGACCACACAAGTAACCCACACTCCCTTACAAG
Organism: Pezoporus flaviventris; assembly: GCF_033815535.1. Classification (NCBI taxonomy): domain Eukaryota; kingdom Metazoa; phylum Chordata; class Aves; order Psittaciformes; family Psittacidae; genus Pezoporus; species Pezoporus flaviventris. The sequence goes on along the minus strand of NW_026892553.1, from coordinate 17,794,426 downwards.
CTGTCTACAAAGTTAATCTAAGAACCTGTAAAATATCCCAGGTTTGGAGAGTATATATATATATATATATAAAAGTGGTGGAGTAAATTCAGAATGTTTTAAAAGTTATTACTGCTACAGCAGCAATTGCTCTTTGGTTGCAGCAGCTACTCAGTCATTCTAAAGCAGCAGGAAGAGATGAAATCTTAATGATTCCGTGGAGATACTTGAAACCTGAGGGATGCAATCCCGGGCAACCAGCTCTGCCTAACCCTGCTTGAGCAGGGTTTTGGACCAGATGATCTCAAGAGGTCCCTCACAACCTCAGCAATTCTGTAACTTTGTCATTCTCACACTTGAGAATGTTGTTTGCTTTACAGGCATTTTACTTCCATTTAGGTTTATTGCTAGGAAGCCTGAGATGTAAAATGAAAGTTGCATATAAGTAAAAATGTCTCTTTCTCTACCCTCTTGTTTCCAGATGGCTGAGCACTAGACCAAGTGGAAAAGACGGTATACAGTTACTGCAGAAAAGAACCAGCTAGACCCTTCCCTATATCTCTAAATGGTATTTCTCTAATTACTAGCTATTCTTGATCCCTATCGGTATTCCCTCTATGATGTTCCTGCTTTGTGTAAGAGGATACTGTTGCTTAAAACTAGCACAGAGACTCCACTGGCAGAAAAAGCAGGAAGGTACTTGGCTTAGAAGAGTTTGGCCTCAGAAGAGAGATAGGGAATATTTGCAGGAGAGGTACTGGTAGGAGATGGGTATAGGATACATGGAGGGCAGCTGATAGGATAGAGTTCAAAAAAGAGATATATACATATCCACTGCAGGATCCAGATAGCACATTGAGAAATATAGAGGACAGTCTCTCTTTTCTACATTTCCAAGAGTTAATAGAAATGGACAAATATATAATAGAGTAGGACATAAAATGTCCTAAGAAACGCATCTGCTCTATATTGAACTACATCGATGCACAGGCTTATGTATCCCTTGGGCCAAAGTCTCTTTCAAACTGAATGCTTGGAAGCTGAAGCAACGTTTGCCTAAAGCACCTGTCAAGCATCCATTGAGAACTGAATCATGTGATTTCTAAGTACTTATCATCTTGGGCTACTGTCAAGATCTGGTGGTGACCTGATGTTGAACACTGCAGAAAAAGTATATTCTAATTTTGTTCAGGACAAGCAGGAAAAAGATACTTTGCTTAGGAGACCTTGGCCATGAATAAAGGAAAAGCAAAGCGAAGCCTAACTCAGGAGCAAAGTCACTGGCCCAGGAATTCTACCTTTTCATAGCACCACCTGGACTGAACAATGCTCTTCCTCGACTCTCTGTCTTCTTATCAGTATCACCCAATTTTTCAGATTAAGGCTATGGTCTCTGGCTTGGGTGGTTTAATTTTGACTCTTCAGACACAGTCAGGCAGTGTTTTCCTGTTAGATACATTACAAGTAGTCCAAGCTGCCAGCTGCAGTATAGCTACCCTCTTTTGGCAACGAAAAATTGTCTCGTTTCCCATGCCTTCCTTCCTGCCACCATTCAGGGCCACATTTGGCACAGGACAGCCAACAGGTGTACTTCATTGTTCAAAAGACATGAGGCATCAGTGCTTTGAAGATGTCAGTGTGATGGGTCTCCCAGCTGCAAATCAGGCCACTCACCTTATTATGCAAAGTGCCTATGTACAGCTATTACTGCTTGGCATCTCTGCCACAGTGAGGTGGTCCAACCAATTAAGATGCACAATATCTGATGAGAATGGACATGACTGCAGGCAGCCAAGACTCCCTGCATTCTCTTAAAGCTTTTCTTCTTTAATCAAAGTTGGATTTCCGAGTCAGAAACATGAAACTATGTCTGTATTAAGCTTACACATCTAGTGGTAAGGCACAATAATAATCTCCTATTTTTCTCATTATTTTCTGTGATTTAGAAAATACAGATACTGAACAGATTCAAATGTATGAAAAGAGGTATCCTAAATACATATCTGTCTACAAAACTGAATAGTAAAACCAGCTGAAGAACGCAGCTGTGTTTCAGACCAGCAGGCTGCTAAGAACTAAAAATGTTGTGAGGACTCTTGTTTGAGGTATGACTAAGGAGTCCATGGACTGCAATACAACCATGTACTTTACTTTTGCATCTGTGAAGGACATCCTTCCTAAGTGTGATTATGAATGGCAAGAATTTCAGGGATCTTGTCCAACACCACAGCTGTGCATATCCCAAAACTACTTCTTTCCAGTCCAACAGCATTCCAGAATTAGAGAGGTGAAGGTCTGAGGAGCATGCCCACGAGGAATAGCTAAACTGCAAAAGGAATCCCTTCTGCATTTTGCGTGACACTACCTCTGTGTAGTTTTCAGATTTGAAACCAAAACCATGTTCTTAAAACACGCAAATGGAACATTCACTCGAACGGAATCTGCACAAAGACACCTTCCAGAATAATTTGAAAAAAATCAAGGCAGAAATGAAAGAGGCACCACACAGAAGTGGAACAATTAAATTAACAAAGCAGATGCAAAGCTTAGTTTTATATCCCAGTCTAAGCAAGCCATGCAGGATGCTGCTTCTGCTCTGATACATCAATGTAAGCATAATTTCACTGAAGTTGGTTTAAAAGCCTGGATTTCCACAGAAAATGTTTGTTTTGCTCACAAAGACTTATAAATAAAAAAAAAAACCAATATTAGACAGTAGAAAATGAGTAAAATGAGCTTTAAGAACCAAGACTTGGCTTAACGGGAATTTAAGGATCTTTTTGTTCCTTCTGCTACAAAAATAATAAAAAAAAGAGCAACTAGAAAGGTGGATATTTCAACAGAATATAAAAATAGCAAATCATTGTTTGAAAAATGCTCTCTTTTGATTTGCCAGAAGAGCTTGGTTTTGAAAAGCAATTCTAAAGTATTTCCTCTTAACTGTGCTTGCTATATGGAAAAGGAAAGAATATAAGACAAACTTGACACTTCTGTCAAAATGAACACATTCTATGTTCCTCTGTTATATCTTTTGTGTTTTGCACAGGTGGGAGTTGAGATCTAATGTATGAAGAGGAGAAATGTTCAGCTGTAGATATATAAGATGTATTTCAAAAAAATCTCCAGTGAATCCAGCACTTCCAACAAAACTTAGTGCTTCACTCTTCAGCAAAGTGGTTTTATTTCTGAATGTCAAGGCCTTTTAAAATAACCTGGAATATACACAGAATGTCATCTACATACATACCTATGGCAGCTGCACAATATAGACTCTTCTTTAAAAAATCCTTTTGAGGCGTTTTCTCCCCAAATACTGAGTGTTCTGTTTTGGTTTGGTTTTTATTTTGCTGACAAACTAGTACAGATGTTATTTCATTGAAGAAGCAGGTAACAAAAAGCCAGCTAAGGAATACTGATTTAAGTTTATATAAAGAATAGGATTGAGGTCTCTTTTTATTCTGTAAGAAAGGAACAGTTTTCATACAGATAATTCTTATTTTGTGAATGGCTGTTTGAGATAAGCTGTGCTTGATACTGACTGCGAATACAAACAACACAAAACAGCTATAAGAAGGAAGTAATTGTCTCCGTACTCCAAATATTCTGGTATGTAAAGTGTTATTGAATATAACAAGATGAAAAAAACCCTGTACCTCCAGTAATTGGTTGATCATTGAAACCAAGAAGTCTGACACAGATTCTGAACTATACCCTCCCAGTTAATGATGGTTGCTCTAGGGCCAGACAGGGTACTTAGTGCACACATTATTGTCATAACACAGCTGTGCTGCATTTGTGTTTAGAAGATATTTGCATTCAAGTAGTGACTTGCGATCACAGGAAGAGGACCTTTTCCTAAATGCTTAAAGATATGTTAAAAGAAACCCCCCACAAATTAAAGTTATCACAGAATTCACCTTCTAAAGAGATATAAAGAAGATAGTAAGACAAGAAGCATCTCTCTGCTAAGCTGTGTTGCTGTGGAGGTACCCTGCTTCCCTTTAAGCTGCGGATGGAGTTGGGAAGCTATGTCAGAGATTTTCTCTTTCCAGGGCAAGATGACACAAACAGACACTTGTGCCCAGTCCTCCAGCCCTCAATAAAAATCTCTGTAAGGTTATATACTTGAGGAAAGGAACATTATTGTGCCAAACTGCTGCTAGTAAACACACACTGATTGAAAGCCAAACCTGAATGCTTTGTCTAGGTAAAATGAATAGGAAGTGACTAAAGCCTGAACAAAACAGCATGAGCTAGGAAAGTGAGATGTTTTCCCACTCCAAAATACAATTTTTGTTCTCAGAGCATTGCACTTGGGTATCTTGAGGATTCAATTCTCAACCCACAGGCTACCAAGGATCTCAGATCTGAGTCTGCCATAACACTGACACTGGCAAAAGACAGCCACACTTTTCCCTGCATCTTTGTTGTGGGGGGTTTACCCTTGCTGGCTGCTGAGCCCCCAGCCAGCCATGCTCATTCACCCTGGTGGGATGGAGGAAAGAATCAAAAGGCAAAAGTGAGAAAACCTTTTTAGAAGTCTTTATATATATAAAGGTTTTATATCATTACTTGTTTAGTCTCACTCTAGTTTGGTATTTTACTCAGAGAAATTTAGGAGATTCCTACATTTGCACAGGAACCGTGCAGACGCAATGTGCTGTCTTTTGGTAACATTCAGAATAAATCTTGTGGATAAATCTTGTGGTTAAATTAAGTTGACTATCATGGATTAATTCTGCTGTGTGATTGATATGAGCATTAAATAAACTGTCAGACCTCCGAAACAGGTTTAGTTAGGGTTAGTCATATTTGTTTTCTCTTTCTTCCTTACCTTGCTTGTCCCCAGGCGATGAGAAGATTATGGGCATCATTAGGAGTGGAGATGATGTCAACAGTGAAATTGTATTCCACTGTTCCTTCTGCCAGTGATCTATTACAGTATATTGAAGAAGATGCATTATCTCTCTGGACCGTTGGTTTCTTCTCTCATTATTTATCTGTGCTGAGTGTCAGGGAGGCCAAATATCCCATTGTTCAGTTCTTTTCTGAATCCAGTACAAATTCTGGCAGGAAGGCACAGACGTATCTGAGAACAGCATGGGCTGTTTTACCATCCTTTATAGACAAAAATTAAAGCAGTTGCTTACCTTGGTTTTCTGACCAGGCCGTTTGTACTTCAAAGAAGAAGCATTCAGGTCTTGTCTGAAAACTGGTCCCCATTTTCTCCAAATAAACTGCAACTGGCCAGTTGGATTTCCTTGTGCAGTTCCAGCAGGTTCACCCTGTGGCATATAATTGAAGGTGAGACCACTGCTGCAGAGTGGTTCTCAATCTAAGAACTAGCAACCATAACAAGCCATTAACCACAGTATGAATTCCATCTATTTATCATTTCCTGGCTCTAAAATTAATTCTAAGTCTCTGCATCTCTCTGTTGTTTTGTGTGTGAGCTTTTGCAAAACTCACACTGCTTCCGTGCCATTGAACTCACTTCATGAGTCACGTGGGCTCCCAGAAAAAGAATATACAAAAGAGATGTCAGAACAACCTGCATGATCCATCAACTATCATGCACCCAGACCACTAGAGGAGTTCAAAACACCCAGTGGATCCCAAATTAAGGGAAACTTTTAGGTACATCCACTATAGTAGAATAAACCTGCATCCGTGTTGGCTGTTGGAAGCCAGTGGAAGATGTAATGGAAGAACTGAGCTGGCCAGTGGAAGAAGCAAATTCAATAAAATCAAGAGGGAAAGAGAGCAAAACTGCATCTTCCAACCATTGCTCTAATTAAGGAGATACGTACTCTCTTCTGAAAGGAAATACACGTATTGCTACATTGAAAATATTTTCTCCACTAATATTCATGTGAATATTTTCACCAACTGGAATTTACTTTCTTATTAAAATTAATCATTTTATTATGGCAAACTTCAAATTAATCATAGAAACATGTGATTTGTGCTTTACAGATGTTAACAAGTGTCAATTTCTCTGTTTGGACTAACTTTCTCACCCTAGTGCCTAATTGTGGGCACGCCCATGGAAATACAATACTGACAAGCACTTGCTCCACAACACACCTTTAAATATGTGCAACACTTGGCTGGCAGAAGTTAAGCAGCAATAAAATCCTCTGGTTGTGTAGACATTCACGAATGAGCATCCTTGCTCTGTGACCATGATTACAGGCTGTGTCTGTAAGTATGGATAAGCACCCAGTGGGAGCAGACAGGGCATCTTCAACTGGCTGTGCACAATGAAGAGGTTTCACCATGCGCCTAGCACAGACAGAATCCTAAAGCCAGCTTTTGGTGGAAGATATGCAGGAAAAACATACCGACCTCATGCAAATCAGGAGGCCAAAACATTCATCCCTTATTCCTAGTACGGTGTGAAAAGGCACTGCTTGTTATTCATCACCACCAGTGCCTCACTTTTCAATCCCCAGCTCTAGGGACCTCTCTGGCAGAAGCATTGCCACTTTAAAAGCTCCCTATCTGTGCAGCAGGATGGCTTCTCTTTACCCTTGAACTAGAGTGCTCTAATCCCCCCTCTTCTGCCATTGACAGTAAAAGAGGAAACCTTTGCCAAAACCAGCTCCTCTGATGAGCATCTTTTCTCTCTTTACCAAGACTGCTTATGATAACTTACTTCCATCTTGACACGTAGTTCCCCCTAGGCACCAGCTTCTCTGTGATAGATACTTTCCTCCTACCTGCTTCTCTCATTTCCTCAAATCACTTTTACTTGAATCTCCCTTCCCTCTCATAACTGGGCCTGCTCATGATGCCTTTGCTGCTGTGCTTTGAAGCTGAACACTGGATGCCCACTGCCCATGTGCAACATACAGCTGCTCATACCTATTCCCGGGCAGCCTTCAGAGTCTATAATCAAGATCTCTAAGGCTAGTTCTAACCTCCCCATGGCATAAAGCTTCCCTTTGGACTGCTTCAGTTTACAATTTCATCTTCTGAGACTTAGAATGTAAGTGAAGACTATAAATTCATATTAGTATACATGTCATGTGGATGAAGAAAGCACCTAGACTTACAACTCCCAGAATAAAAAGCTAACAAGCAAATAGAAATCCTGGAAATAAAAACGTTGTCTCTGGAACTATCAACACCATGCAAGACCTTGAAGTTTTGGACAATTCTTCCTTGGTATTTAGAGCCTTGCTGTTCTCCTGATCAGCCTGCAAGCTCTTTCAACAAGCTTCCTCTCATTTGTTCAGGACCAGCTTTCTCTCCTTCATTCAGATAGCTCCCCGGCTCAGAGAACATGCATTCCTTTCTCATCTATTATCTCACTAGGCAATTTCCATTATTCTGATTTGGAAGCAGACAACCTGAGACAATCAGTTTCCTTTAGTTTAACCAGTCTATTTAGCATATTCAATGCTTTGCTAAGAAAAAATCATACCATGTTATCTCGTCTTAGATTACTCTTGTATCTGTCCTCACATAAAGCGTGTGATCTATGACATAGTCCCAGCCAGCAAGTGACAGATTAAATACAGCCAGAGGAAGAGTGGTACATGAAATTCATAAAATAAGTCTGGGTTTATAAATTATACATACTTTCCCCAAATTGTCATATCTCCCAATCTTCTCTCTGCAGTTTGCCAGATTTTCTTCCACCAGTCACTGTCACATCATAGCTTCTCCTTTCTTTTTTATGTCCTGATTAACAGGACATCTATATTCTCCCTTGAGCTCTCTTCCTCCCAGCAAGATTGTTTGCTGTATCCCTACAGAGAGGGGCCAAAAAAAGCATTTGTGAGCCTGGGATGCTTCTTTTTTCAAGACATACTATGTGATCTAATAAAAGATACTACTTTCTTTTACAAACATACTTTCATGAACACAATTCAAATGCTTCAATATAGGTTCAGGAAAAAATAGGTATGAAAATAATTTATTCTCAGATTACTTCAAATAATCTAATTTATACTTTTTTTTCCTCTATATGAGTGGTTTCTATTAATCTTTGGGAGGAGGGATGGTTTGATTCTCCAAATATTGATAAAGACCACAGATTTTGCAATTGGAAAAAGCAACCAAGTACGTAGTGATCAGATTCTCCTGGTAGTACTGAGTCTTTAGTGATGTTCAGGACACTTTTAAAACCATTGTGGTGATATACACCATTTGAACCGCATGCTCTAACCCAGAACCTAGTCAGCAGAGTAATTAGTTTACAATAGATATAGAACTAAACAATAGTTTACTGCTATCCCACAGTCGGCTCTGCCAACATAATACTCAATGCACACTTGTACCTGTTGCAAGTTCTTTTCCTGGTTTCACAATTTGATTCAAAATCAAGGGAAGGTGCACACAGGTCCTTTTGTTTTTTCTCTCCAGTGACTTCTATACATTTCTATCATGAATAAGTGGCACTTTGTTTTCCAAAATGTGTATTTTTATGATGTGTAATTATGCACACTAGAGATTCGCAGCAGCTATATAAGCATCACTTTATATGATGGGTTGATAGAGTAAGCAACCTCTTGAAAAAAGAACTGTCTTGCAGTTTTGCACTCTTTAATTGCACACTGTGTGTTGCTTTGGATTCTTCCTTTTTATAATAAGCTTTTGTTATACAAGTTACGCTTTTAGTCCTAAACTGATGAGAGGCATCCAAACACAATACATAAACCAAATATAAAGGAGGGGAAATACAAAATTAATGTGATTGGGTTAGGAATGTCTCATTGATAGCGTTTGGAGAGCTTAGAGGTTCAAGGAAAGTATTTTATTCTGCCTGCCTTGTGGTAAAATGACATTTACAGGTTAAAGGGAACATCTGTGCACAGATTACACAACTACATATCCAGCCTTACCCTGGAGTTCAACTTTTTTCTTCTAACACAAAACTAATGAACAAAACAAAAAGAAAGCAAAGTCCTTGACTATTACAAGGTACAGTTCTCAGATGTCTTCCCTCCTAACCACTTCATCTTTGTCAGAAGAATGCGTCTTCTTAAAAAGCAACTTTGTGTGACAGACGCATTTAGTTTCTTCCTATCTCATCAGAAGGTCATTAAATCCTCTCCTTTGGATGCAGCTGTAATGCTGCCATTGTATAACTTGTTATATACAACAGATATACAACAATCCAATGTTTGAATGTCACATTTTATTCAAGAATGTTACTTTCTACTAGATGATCTAAAGGCACAATAGTTCTGCAGCTGGGACTGGTGGAAGTTCTCAACTACAGACCAGTGTTTTTCCATGTTTCATTTGGCACGCTCTTTAAAGTTAGTATTTGTGTTGATTAGAACTGCAAGCGTAGAAACTAAATCTATATTTCATGATTTGACCTTGGAAAACATTTGGCTTAGAAACTAGAAGTCAAAAGCACTCTGTGCCAAACAGATCTTAATTTTTAAAAAAGGAAAATGATGAGAATAGCAAAAGTAGCCACAGCTTAAGATGTGCTTTGCTGTTGTAAGAAAAGGCATAGAAAATGCAAGAAAAAATGTCAAACAGCAGAGGAAATCACAAAGGAAATGATTGACAGAGAAATGACTTTTACTTTGTTCTATATTTTATTACTTCCACAACTAACTGCTGCTAGATAAAGGACACAAAACACCCTCTGTCAATGCTTGACTAACATATGGTTGATCAGGCGGGGCTCATACTCACCTCCAGTTCCATCACCCCTGCTCTGGTCAGAATAGTGGGGGTACTATCATCTTAAACTGTCCCAGTGAGTTTTGCTAGAGAACACCTGCTTAGGACAAATCCTGAAGTACCATAGCTATATAACTGAAATGTGGGTGGATACAGCACAGATAATACCACTTTATTGATAAGATCAGCGGAGAGCCCACAGTATTATAAGCTCTCCTTTGGGGGATTTATTAAATAAGACAGAGTAAAATTTAATTAATCTGAAACCTGAATTTAAGAGTTGAAAATAGTTTACAGTGAGCAATTTAGCTCTTGAAAATAACTTTATACTTGCTGAAGTGTATACAGAGAAAGATTAAAATACAATCTGTTTTGAGAGAAACATGCTAGGGAAGTTGCAGTGCTGGCACCTTCTGGATACATACAGCATGGATGAACTGTAGATTAGGAGCAGGATAAGCATGCACAGTGCTCCTTAAGGTATCTTACAAAATTCTACTAGGCTAAACAAATGTGTGTCCATTTTGGTAATTGCAAAAGGATCAACATACACTTCAAACTGCTGCATAATCTAGACATGAATACAGAGGGGAAACCGCTGCCATTTAGGTTAATAACAGCTTGAGTACATATAGAATAGCTGTTATACATACAAAAGAAAGATTTGAGCATGTATAGTATAGAACACTGACAAGTGGCGAATGAGAACACAGAAGTTTTAGTTTAGAGAAGCTTGTGAAATAGTGGTGCCAGAACCTCTAAGGGACATCATACACGCATGAGATGTTAGTAAATAGTACATCTATCACATGGCTACCTGAGAAAACTAGTGTTACTGGATATGTTTAGACTTCCTATATTTTAAAGAGAAGGGATGTAATTCTGTAAGAGTCTGGAGAACTTTTTTAGCCATTAAAGATCATTTTCAGTAAAAGTTCGGGTTTGAACTTGTTTTGGACTTTGGACATTTAATGATTTTCAGTCATTAGGTGTTGCTCTTCTAAAAGCCGTTCACCTCGGAATGGCTTTTAGATTTATGAATCTTAGGAATGTAGACCTTACCATTTCCATGGTTCATCTGCTTCCCTGCATTACACTCAAGCTAAATCAATCTCCAGATTCATAAACCAAGTCTGTAAATATTAATGCCTATCAGAAGCAGTCTCATCTCTGATAACTACCATAGCACAAGAATACTGGGGAAGCAACATCTTGCTGAAAGTCCTCCCCAGCAAAATTAAAGTTTTTATTTCAGCACAAGAAAAGAGTAGAAAATACTGAGAAAAGAGGTAAAATAATATGAAAAAAGAATGGAGGCCTAAGGCGAGTGGAGAAAAACAAGAAAGGGGGAAGGTCAAAAGTAAGGAAAAAGTGCAATGTGTCAAAAGGACAGAATCATAGAATCATAGAATAGTTAGGGTTGGAAAGGACCTCAAGATCATCAAGTTCCAACCCCCCTGCCATGGGAAGGGACACCTCACACTAAACCATAGAATCAAGGAAGTGAGACAGAAAAGAGAAGAAAATCTACAGCAGTTATAAAAAGAGAATGAATAACAGAAAGCTGTAGGAAAAGAGAATGAATACAAATGAGGTTCCATTTCCTTTTTTACAGTTTCTGGAAAAGCATCAGTGACAAAGGACGCCGTTAAATGAATGAATGAGTATATAAAATGGGTAAAATATCAGCAGAGGTCAGGGGCACATATAATCAGATTTACCAAGAGCAACAGAATGCCTAGGGCTGGTTCTTAATTCCATCACACTGAGACAGCGTCATATAGTGCCCTGGATTTCTCCTTAAAAAAAAAAAGAGGCTGGCTTGTATTTACTGCTAATCCCTTAATTTTAATCTTTGGCATGTATCATCCTATCAAGTGAGGATTACTAGACTAGCATCAAGTTTCTCTGGTGTCTTATGCACTGGTTTAGTTTGATTCCTTGGCTATTTTTCAGTCTAAGTTTTCCATTTGTTTTAATTAATCTTTCCTCAGGTGGTCACGTCTCACAAGTGCCTTTTGTGTTTGGCTTTTTTTCCCTTTCCTTTCCTTCTCACTTAAAGCAAATTTACTCACCTGGTAGATTTCCTTTTGCTTTCACAGCTTTCTTGCTTTCCCTCAAAGGAGACAAGGAAAGATTAGAGGGGCACTGAGTACAGGCAGGAGAACTGGGCACATGGCTTTGCAGTGCTATATTGCTATATATATATATTTTTTTTCTTTTAATTGGTAATTCAGGGAATTAAAGCAAGAGTGGAAAACAACAACTTCTGCCAAGACAGAGAGCAAGAACATGTATTCTTTCTTCCACTTTCTGACATGATATGTTCAAATACCTTTTGGATATAGTATGTCAGCTCGTGTTTCACCATATGATATGACATAATGCAACATGACACGCCAATTGTTTTTTGACAGAAATGTAAAGAAAAAGAGCGTCTCCGCTCTGCTGGTAAAGAAATCATTTTAAGTAGAGAAATAGCCAGACTTCTCCTAAACATTAATGCATTGATGTGTAATGGCCTCGAGAGCTTCCGCATTCCTGGAGCTCCTGCTGCTGGGGCTCAGGGACAACTCGGCAGCCATACAGCTGCAGGCTGTCCCTTCCCCAGACAGCTCTGCTGAGCCCCCTTTCCTGTGGGAGCTGCTTAAAGCCGACACTGTCACTCTTGGCTCCAGCTTCAACTACAGCACCAGCTGTGCCACAGTCGAGGCTGTGCCTGGCTCTGGGCCCAACTGATCCAGATGTGGACCGAGGCATGGATCGACTTCTTATCCTCACCTCAGACCTGCCTGATCACTAGGGACCTGAGTGGCAGTGATTAGGATATATCCTACCTTGGTCAACATCACCAGAACGGTCCCTGATTCACTGACTCGGGCACCCAGCTTAACCCCCTGGACAGCTGCTGGTCATCCCTGACTGCCACCCCCAGCATGCCTGTTCACCCTGCTTGGGAACCACGGGATGGGGCCCTGACTGTGCTACCACGTTCCCCAACACCAAAGGAAAGTACTCATTCAGGCAGAGGCAGTACTGCTCCGTTTAACCCTGTAGGCTTTCCCATCCTGATATATTTTAATTGTAAACCTTTTAATGTCAAAGCACGTTTGTAGGACCCTGGGTGAGTGGATGACCTTTAATTTTAGACATGTATTATATGTTCAGATTGATTAAAGGAGGAATCAAGTTCAGCTTTTAACAGCTGGAAATTTCATGCAATCAGTTCGAGTATTACATTTTCAAAACTTTTCAGCAGCAACATTTCCAGAAATCTGGAGGTTTTTGTTTTTCACTTTTATCAACTACTCTCTCTTCACCAGCTCTACCTAATCCCAGAAGGCTGCATCTGCCTTCCCGGAGGCACAAGCTGTGGCTGAAGAAATGAGCATTGTAGTAAAGCAACAACAGGAAGGTGTCATCACATTCAGTTGAGTCCAAAACTAATTGCTAGATTAAAAAGACACTACTGACAGAAGGGAGAAGTATACCAAACCACAGTTACTGCTGAGTACTCAACTGGTGGGCCAGGATTATTTGCATGTAAGAACCTAGAACAGACAAAGCCTCCCTCAATACACAGCAAGACCGTTCATGTGGCATAACACAATGTGGTACACTGATTTGAATCAAGACATATGCTCCAGAAACCCCACCAGGTAACTCCAGGCTATGGCAGTGCCACTCTCTGTATCTCCACACAAGTAGGAGTCCATTGGCACTTTCGAGTGAGGAAGAAAGAAAAAGACAACAACAAAAGACAACCTAGTTTTGCTAACTTAGGTTGCTTTATCTAGATTTCTCAAGTGTTTTTCAATAAACCTCCCTTTGAAATAAAGCCCGTGGTACCCAAACCCCTACCCTAATATACCTTCAGGGTGGATTTCCCAAAGGAAAAGAATTAGGATTTAAAAAGTCGAGGAGGTATAACACAGACACTCAGAGCCTCCTACTGCTGGGTACCAACAAACACAAAGGAAACAAAACCAGTTTTGAATATTTCAAGTAATATTCAGGCAGTATGATTCCTGATTTCTCATGTTTCAAGGCCATGATATTTCCAGCCCCTCTTTTTGCAACAGAGTTTGGTTTGGCCAGTGAATTTGCAGGAGGTGAGGGAAAGGAATTCCAAACAGCTTTGTGTTTTTACTGCTTCTTCCCTGATAAGGAATGAGGGAATGGGAGCATAGTGGCAATAACCCTCTGTGTAGTTCCTGATCCCATTTTGTCCTTTGTGCTCAGGTACAGAACTGATAGGGAATTTCTATAACAAAAAATAGGTTTTGTCTTAACTGACTCTTGAAATCCTTTCAATTGGGGAATTGCAACAGTGCTATTAAAAAAGCCAGTTTTATTGACATGACAGATTTCCTAGGATAGGCTATTAATCATTGCAAGTCACTGTATCAATAGTGTACTTAACATTTGAAATTCAAGCAAAATCCTAATGATACTGACTCTACTGGAGCAGTGCTTCTGCTGTGACTGAGTAGCGTATTCAGACTAACACCTATCAGCTTGATTTCTGCTGGTTAGTGTGGATTTTTATTCCTTAAAGTATTGTCTGTAAAAAAGGAAGGAGGTCAGCAATGTCATTCTTGTAACCTATCAACCTGCTCAGGAGAACTGCCTGATGTAGAATCTTGCTGTGTGCTGTTCTCTGGAGTTTTCCTTCAAAATACAGGCATCAGGCATAAATATATCCTTAATCATAATACTGGTCATCTGTTTCAGCCCCAAGCAGCACTGATTACTATGATTCTGTACCAAAATAATTTAATGAGACTGGGGCTGCAGGTTTTCTTACTGTTCTCCAAATAGTAACCTGTCCTCATTTGCATGTCACTGGGAAGGGGATTCGTTTTGACTTTACAATGTACAGGGATTTTAAGCCCCTAGCAAAGCAATCTATTAACTTGTGATTAGCTTAATTAGTGTCTGTTCCTTTTGTTGCTCCTGGCTGTTCCCCCCAAAGCCTTTTTTGGCAAAACAAACAAATAAATATCTTTAGCATTTTAAAGAGCAGAAGGGGTTGGAAGCAACACTGCACGTGTAAAATGGAGGTTCAGAGATAAGGAAGTTGTCACTGATGCAGAGTAGGCACTAGCATGGCTGCAGACCCTAACCATTAGTGACCAGAGTGAAGCCTGAAGAGAATGAAGAAATGCCTGATCATCAAATCTCCCCTGCCCCTCAAAATCTCACCCACCTGAAGTACTGTCACTTCTGTGATATCCCAGGTTCTGTCCTGCCTGTTATGTCCTTCCAGATCCATATTGCCCATACAGTTAGGGTTAGGGGTGGGCTTTGCTTACGGCACTGAACTGAAAGTAGCCCTGCAGAGTTATGTCTCATGTTTCAGGGTAAATCCCACACCTACTCAGTTCTACCCTGCTGCTCTGCTTGCCTCCCCATCGTGCTGAAGGCAAGCTACCACTGTCAGACACGGGATCCATGGTCATGTGCACTAGACTTTCCCTTCAGGTTTCAAAGATTCCTCCATGAAAACAGTTTTGTGGCAAGTGTAACATCAGGGGGTCTGTAGAAAGCAGCTGGTTAACACCTAAAGAGGCATCTAAGCCACCTGTGAATCCCATAACACTACCACCATTGCTTTAACACTACCTTAATTCAATCTAGAACTGAACAAAGACTATAACATACATTAGAATGTGCCAATAGAAATGAGGAAGTGACAAAAGAAAGGTGACAGGAATGGGAACTGATGTATGTTAGAAAAAAAGGTCAGAAAACACAAACTCCACTAAAGTTCTTTTTCCTACCAAATTAGTCATGACTATCAATCTGCTGTGCTGTTGCAGTTTACAAATGCATTAGTTCACCATACTTCTTTCAGGTTTAATAAAAGAAATACAACTCAAATGAGAAATAGTCAGTTTTGTTGTCTAACAGACTGATGACCTTAAGATTTCTCACAGGAAATTCAATTTGAATAAGGATTAAACTCGAATTGTCAGAGAAGTATCCATCCCCAAATAATTATTTCTTGCATTCATTCTAAATTCTGGTTGTATTTTGTCTTCCAAAACGTCATGTTTTGAAGCTAGCCCAGATAAATCACATAATATCCATATTAATAAAGACGCTTAATCTAAGAGCATTGTTTTTCTCACAGTATTTCTTGTCTCACAAAGGTCTTTTGTAGTACCACAGGGAAAGAAGATATATCTGTGAGAAGTGTCAGAAGTATTGAAGCAAAAATAAACACTTTTTTCAGTTTGCTATTTCGTCTGAGTTTTCTAAGTTCAAGTAATTAACTTACAGTTTTCTGTGTCCTTCTGCTGCCGCTTCTGTCTATATGTCAAAATGATTTAATTCAAACACTCACAGATGAGAATTTTAATGAATTTCTGACAAGTTAATATACTCCTTTGTAAAGGTGAAACCGCATGTTAGGTTTGGGTTTGATTCAGCACCCAACACATGTCCTGTTTACAGAACAGGAAAAGTACAAGGTGTAATGAATGGTGCTAAGCTGGAAGAAAAGAAATTGAACTCACAGTTTTGGACTTCTAACCTTTCATGATCTACTGCCTCTTTAGTCAATATTTAAAAGAAATACCTATCATTCAAAGGAGCATAAATACTTTTACCCCAGGACTTAGCAAGAGAAATGGCAGTCATTACAACTATGGAGTGCACAGTTGGTCATTAACAGCAAAACTTATAGATCCTTCCAAATAGCCATTATAAGTCAAAACAAGCTGTTGAGATCAAAAAAAAAGGGCACTACTAAAATCACAGTAGAATATCACTGAAGCAAGCTGAGTCAAGGAAGCAGATTAGATAATTGATTTATGATATCTCAGTGTCTTATACTTGTTAGCTGCCTGGAGTAGCTTCTTCAAATATACCCTAAAATGAAGTAATGCAGGGGGTAATCAGAGAAGGAAAAAACTCTGCTTTTTATGTAAGGCAGTAAGAATAGGAAGTCAGAAAACACCCTGTGTTTTTACTTGTCCTATATGTAGAAGGGAATAGGATAGGGATGGAGATTAGATACACTCATTCAAGAATACTTTCCATAAATTGCCTAGTTTTGAAATCACCTCTAAATGAAAGCACAGATATTTTCAGCTTTTCACAGTAAGTAAAATATTGTGGAAACAGCAGAAAAGAAAACAGTATGTGATGCATCTGTTGAGCAAACCAAGAGGAAAAGGGTATTTCTCTCCAAAAAAAGATTCTGCCAGTTTGTGGAAACAATTAGGTCCTAAGCAAGGTAAGGAACAATACTCTGAGCATTACTCTCAACCTATGAAATAAATAGAAAACGATGAAAACCAGACTATGGATGAGGCATTCTTCCTCCAGCACACTCCATCCAAGGTGGTGGATAATTAGGAAGATCTCCAAACTTAATACTGAATTTTGCTTTCCTTAAGTGTAATGGTGGAGATAATACGAATACAACTTAGTCTTATCAACAGATCAACAGATTCAGCTCCTGAAAATGAACTTCAAAGCATATGGTCATACAGGCAGAAAAGCCAATACATATGAAGAACAATTCCTGAACAGCATGTTAACAGTCTGGAATTACATGCTAGGGCTCACTCAAGTGGGTTTACAAAGCCTTAATTTCAACAAATAAATTTTAGAGTTTGACAGTTAATCACACAGAAACACAATGAGGATTTCCAGGAAATGCTTGAGCTCAGTTTTTGAACGCCCTGATTCATTTCTAGGGGAGTACATAGGAATTTTTCTCTCTAAATATGACTGATTTCTTCATTATATAAAATGGAAACAAAGGAGCTCAAATTCGAAGGAGCACTGCTTACTACAGGAAAACTACATGAAAAATAGAGTTTTTATCAGTCCACTGATTTTGGCCAATCACACAGAGATAATATTAGCAAAGATTTAACCCATCGTTGTTGCATTTTTTCTTCGCAAACATATCCCATCGATCCACCTCATGATAGTGATTTCCATGAATGGATTTGGTCTGACATTGCCCTGAGGTCCTTTTATTTTTCTAATCTATCAATCAACCAGGCTCCGGATATACCTCTTTCTAATAAAAATGGAACAACAGCACCCTCTCCAAGATAAAGTGATTCTCTTTTCAGTGTCCTGAGCTGTGAAAAACAACACATCGAGTACATGTGGTCTAAAGAACCTTAGCCCCCAGTAAAAGCTAATTTGAATTAAATCTGGATATCCTGACAATAGTTTTGAATCCTGAAATCAATATGAAGCTGCAAAGTGAGGAAATAAAGCACAGCGGTCTCTGGCCTGCTTACTGGTTTGCATGTAACACTGCACTTGTAACTCATGCACCATGCTAAGATGTCTGTTAGGTGTGTGATCTCCTTAGACCTCCTATAAAGACATCTGCAGAAGATTAGTTATAGTTTTGGCAGGCGAATCACATTCTGGAGCTGTCTGTCTTTATCACATATAGAAGGAGCACAGTGCAGTCAGGATCCTAACTTCAGTGCCGGAATCAAGTGTTCACCTTAACGTTTACTGCTTGTGGGTTAGGGCTACAACCAGTCTTCTATCAAGTTCATTGAGACTCAGTGCAAACACAGGAATCTACCACCACAACTGAGGCCAGATGAGGACAAAGGACTATAATAATAGGCTGAAAGCATAATTAGATGGCTCCTGATGCACTGCAAATACAATAACTTGGGATACAAATGACCTGTAACTGGAGTATCATAGCACTAGTAACCTAAGCAAAAAGTCCATAATTTGTGCTTAAAGGTGTCTTCAGAAAAGGAGGACAAAGTGAACGTGTTATCACTGAGAAATTTTCCCCACAGGAACAAAAGACAACATAACCTAAAATGTGCTATAGAAATCCTAAAATACAAAAAGAGAACATTATTGTTAAGAAAAATCATTGCCAGCATTATGGAAATTAGATCAAAGTTTAAATACTGTTAGGGTTTTTAACTCATAAATCATTGCAATAAATTAGAAATGTCCAGTAGCATTAAGGAAAACATGTAAATGTCAAAATAATTTGTCACAAAATCATTGCCACCGTCACCAGCTCTGGTTTTTAAAGGAAACAAAACCACCTGACTTTCCTTAATGAAGCACTTCAAACCTCTGTGTTGGCTTTGTGTATTACAATGAAGAGCAGGTTTATGATCAACTTGAGTTACTCATATACTTGGAACCTCTTATATCACCCCTGTTTTATAAGTGCTTTAATCCAGCTAGTCCTACAAAATGGATATTTGGAAGTAAATTTTCACCTGCCTTTTTGTTTCAGAATAGAGCATGCATACAGCTGGTATGACTAGGCAAGTTTTGACTATCTCTGCACAAATCTGTATCTGTTATAGGAAGAATGCAGACTGCATTTCCAAATCATTCCTGCATGTTTAACAGCATTTCCTGCAAAACTGCACTGCAAAAAGGATAAGATCTTGGATAAGTCTTTTTACACAATATCCCTTTTTGTTCTTACTTTGGTTTTGCTCTGGAGACAGCAGTTGGCTGCATATTTAGTGCTTCCACTGGGAAATGGAGTGCTCCAATCTGTATTTACATAGGATCCATACCCTTTTCATCATTTAAGCTGTTTTCATACATCCTTCTTCAGCTAGAGCAACACTGGTGAAATAATTAGCACCTTCAGTTTGTTGCAGTAGTTGGAGGTTACTGCCTCCTCTAATCTCCCAGCAGAACTGCTTGCATAAGCAATTCCTCACCTGCTTCAGTTCCAATCAGTTTGATTAGCAAAATTCAACTACGTATGCTCTATTTGTTAACTTGGATCATTTAGTTCATAAGCACACAGATAAGAAAATCCAGCAGATTAGAAGAAGGATTACATTCTACAGGGAATATTGAAGAGGAAGAAGGGCTGGGGGAGCAGGAACTGCTTCAAGCTGGTATGACTCCAGACAGAAGAGTATCTCTGCGTTGACTTAGCCTGAATGCACAAGAAAATATGTATTCTGGTTTATACTTTATACCAGAGCAAACCTGACTTGTATCAGCTCAGGAGAACAGACAACACCTGACCTAGCATTAAGTTAGATTATTCTCACAGACAGATGATACCTGATCTAGCATGACCCCTTCTGAGACGAAGTTACTCTTAGAAATGTTAATAAATACAATCTGGCACAGAACATTTATGAGTTCAGCGGGACGTCTTACCTGGACTCAGCATTTCTGGTCTGTGCTCGCTGAAAGCACAGTTAACATCCCATAGATATCATCCCAGAGTCCCTCAAAATGGGGAACAATACACCCATTTCTAAATTACAGAAGGAAAATTAAAAAAAATATTCTTTTCTATCTGACTAGAAGAGTACAGCAGGAAAAGAAAGTAAATGACCCATTTCTGGAGCTTGCGGATGTGCACAGATAGTGCAGAGATTCAAAAAATAAATGAAGAAAAAGTAGAGGGTAACACTCCAGTTTTGACATTATCTCCAAGCTGGGTGACAATCAAGCTCTACCTGGACAGAAGTATTTTAAATACGGGTACCTATTCTTATGCACAAACTGTTCCTTTCCTCAACAACAGGTATATGCTATTTTTAATCTCTGTAGTAAATATCATCTGATTTTGCTATTGTAACTACAACCCTTATTGGCATACACTATTTTATAGTTAGTAACATAAATTATGGTTTTGATGCTGAGTTTGTAATAAAGTGTTGACTGCAGCTAGTGTGACTTATGCTCCTTCACAGTATTCTGATTTACTCTAATTTTTTCACATGATCACTTAGCATAAGAGTACACAACTTTGCTCTGTACCTATGTCATGTTTTGTTGAATCCCCATCAAGATGCTAGTGCCCTGCAGCACCTGGAAATGTGCACTGATCTTCTGCAACACTAGTTTCATCTCTTCAAGACTAAAATTGATTTTTCTCAAACTGGCAGGTAAAGGTACAGTGTACCCAGTGATCCATAGCTCGAATGAGTGTAACGATACCAGCCTCAGTGGTTGAAGAAGCAGTAACTTTTTAAGTCTTTGCAAGCAACAGTGCAAGAAAAAACAGACAGTAGTGAGGAATTTATCTTGTAAAATGCCAGGCAGTCAAGTTGTTTTACTGCTGCTGGAGGCTATTGTCAAAGTTGCTAAGTAAATGGTGGAAATAGTTTTCTTTAATTGGAATGAGCTGGGATACCATGGTGATAGGCTTTTTATAGCATCCCTAACATAAACAGATAAAAAAGGATTTCTAAACTCAGATTTTATCACTGCATGATTTTTCCAATTCTATAGTTCACTGTGAAAGGCTCAGATCCTCCCTTTTGAACACTGAAATAGGAGGGAAGGCATCGAAGTCTCTCCTTGATCTCCCCTGCCACATAATCCTGCCTGTAAGGCCTAAGTTTATTGAAGGGAAAGCAAGGAGACGTTAGAATATGCTTTAAACACAAAGACTAATCAAATCTTGCACTTGCTTAGCTATCATTAGCAATTCCCTGGCAGCTCACGCACTTCCCTAATGTAGTAGAGCAGTGCAAATGTCTTGGACAGGACATACACCAGAAGCAGTGCCACCAGTGCCACAGACCCCTTGCTACTCTGTTATGCCATGATGCTTCCTTAGTACATGATCCAATAGAGAGCGTGTGGCTGTGGATGTGATTTCACCCTGACCTGTTATTCAAGAAAAAAGTAGGAAACTTCAAGATAAAATCATTATTTAACACATCTCTGACTTGTTCATTCACAATTACTCCAAAGTGTGTATGAACAACAACATTTTTAGTACTACTGACTCCTGAAATAAATACAAACACTTCACATTTCTTCCTGTACCGGTTTCTGCAGAATCCAGGGCTTCACAAAGCCTCTTTATTTAATTCTCACTATGTGTGCATAACGAAGAATTTTCACATGCCCAAGGAAACATGGCACAAAGGTAAACAAAAGACTTGAGACATTATAACAGCTGAAAGTTGAGATCTTTGCAGTTACAAGTGAAAAGTGACCTTTGTGGGTTTAATTCCTATTTTTGTTTTCATTGCATGTGATCTTTCTGTCTTTTTTATCCTACTGGCAAACAAGGATTGCAAAAATGTAGGGTCTGACTTTCTAGAGTAGCTGTTAGAAGGCCATTCAAAGTAAAGAGGTGTCATAGATGCTTGGCATGTTTCAAATTCACATGCAAACAAGTGAGCATAGCTGAGATGTATCGGGTCCTTAATAAATTTCCAGCATTCAGGAAAGGACTTGGGGGTCCTAGAGGTCAAGTACCTGAACATGCATCTGTAGTGTGTTCTTGAACCAAAGAAGGCCAAATGCATCCTGAGCTGTATTAACAAAAGCATAAACAAAAACCTAGGAGAAATTATTTTTCCCCCTCTCTTTGGCTCTTGTAAGATTTGGCTCTTGCAAGATTTGGCTCTTGCAAGAGCACTGCGTCCAGTTTGGGGCTTTCCAGTGCACAACAGATGTGGATAGACTAAAGAGAGTCAGAACAACAGAAGGCCATCAGATCATTAGAAAGCAGGAGCATGATGTACACAGAGAGAACTGGGCATCTGAATCTAATCTCTCTGGACCTGCTGAATGTAAGAGAAATTCAATGGAGTGCTAGGGCATGTGGGAGCAGCCAGAAATTCCACTGTGGTCATAGAATATCCTAATGCTAACAGGTTAGATTGATGCCATTAAACTGGGGTAGGTAAAATTGCAATTAATAATAAATCACATGTTAGAGAAACAGCTACCACTTCTTCTCTTTTCACTGCACTGCACAGACCAGTATCAAAATGTGCCTTCTTCCTTTTGCATTCATCTGATTAAATGGTAGATGCTAACCTATGTTCTGTGTTCAGGAACAGAGGGAATTGTTTCTCATCAATCTTGTGTACTCAAAACTGGTTATGAAATTCTGGGAGTGCAAACGGGGAATTTGTACAAAATCTGAGGAAATCAATGTCATTCTTACAGGCGTATTAAAACTGTATAAAATGAACACAACTTTGAAGGTTTGGGCTATTCCAACACTGAGTTTGCGCTGTACTGACAAAATGCTATGGAAAAGAAATGAGCTTTAGTAAAACACAAAGATGATTTCAGCTAAGATTTTCTCTCTTAAAACTTTAATGGCATATGAAAAAGAACAGATTATGCTAATTATATCCCTTGCTTCCAGTAACTTACCTTTTGAAATAATGGAGATCCTGATAATCACAATTTCAATGTAACTGTTGAAGGAAATAGCTCCAGTTTTGGATATCATTCCCAGAGTGCTTCAGGCTATAATGCCTAAGAGTTTCCTAATTCTATTCACAGAAAGTATAAATCAGGATTAGATTTCCATAACTTGCCCATACTCCAACAGTGATTAGCACAGTGTGCAACATGGACCACAATCCTCAGGGAAAATTCATAGAGGTAACTGCACAGACATAGGAATGAATTCTGTCACTGTTCCCTGCTACAAAGCAAAGACTAAGTTGTCACTGTGATGGGGAGCGTTGCTTTGAAAAAGGATCTATCATGGCAGTAACATACCCAGATGTTCAATTATCTCAAATGCAGAGATATTAATAGACTATTTAATTTTTACTAAAAGGAGAGCTAGTAACACAGTCTTACTTTTAATTTATGGTTCGTTAGGTCTGTTCCTTAATGTGATTAATGACATATCAGTCCTTAAAGCATTGGACATTCATCAGCAGAACTGCATGCCCTTAAAACAGGTGTTGAGGGAATTTGAGAACGTTACAAGGCAAAGTTTTACTATTTCTAGAATAGTCTAAAATGACAAATTGCCAAAGACCAAAAACAATTACATCTTGAAATAAGAATTAATTTTTGTGGGGTTTATTTTTCTTGACATGTATTTCTTTAAAGCTGCAAGGCTTTCATAAATCTGTATGTGGAGGGCATGTGACTGTAGATGTAAATATGAACATAGGAAAGCTAGAGAAGAAATAATTCAAATCTCAAAGTTTTCCAGTGCTGAATGTGAGATAATAGGAAAATTGAACCTTTCTTAAAGCTAGAACCTAGCTTTGATCAAGATTTGTCCTTCTTAATGGAGAAAACACGTTTTAGATCTTGATTGTTGGGAGAAGAAAGTAAGAGATACTGGGAAAGGAAGGAAATCCTAGAATACAACTATGTAGAATTAACAGTTCTGTAGAATACTGACCTAGATCACATTCTATGTATAATAAAAGTTAATAGAACTAGCTTCTAAGCAGCTCTGTAATTACAGCATGAAAGGTCAGCTCTCAAAATTAGTTATCTATTGCACAAAACAACAGAAGTAACTGTCCACAGAGAACACTACTGATAAAACTGAGAAATAAACCAGAAAAACCAGAGACCCTGAGGACAAAGGCCCTCTAAATTCTCAGAGAAATAGAAACCAGCCTAAAAAGCAGGCAGTAGCAGTGAGTCTCATTCCCTAAAATTTTAAGAAAGCCATAAAACTAATTAATTAATTAGAAATAATTGAAGTAGCTATTATTAATTATGACTTTTTCCTAACAGCTGTGCACCTAAGGACACTTTTGATCATAATTTAATATTTATGTCTCTTGTTTCACCAGGAGTCACCAGTTGCTCTTTGCTTTTCTGCTCAGTTCTGTGCATTCTTTATCTTTCTCCTTTTCCCCAACCCTGATTGTCTGTCTTATCCTGTTGTTTCATCTTCTTTTTCATGTATATTGTAAATTCTCTGGAGTAAAAACTTGTTTCTTTGTTATAGGTCTGCAGAGAGCCCTGCATAAGCCAGCCATGATCTACAACTGGGGGTTTAAGTGATAGCATGGAAATAAATGAATAAAAGGATGTTTATTGCGCTTACATCCTAACAGGAATTGCTGATTAATGGATATTAAACACTGATTTTATTAATTTAGAAAAACAACAAAGGAAAATCATTTTGGTAAACAAATATTAAAAAAAAAAACAAACCAACATTTCAACACAATCTGTTGAAGTTATCATCAGAAAAACCTCCCAGTGCTGCTTTCAAAGACGCAGCATATTCTGAGAGAACAAAAGAGAAAGGAAAGCAATAAGCTGTACTGTCTGTCAAAAGGAGACCTGTGAATTATGCAGTGCTTTCGCATTCTGACCACTGCAGATGGTTGAAGACTGACTCATTGGAGTTGAAATTAAAGAGATGTTGCAAAGTTTGTCCCCAGATAAACATTTTTCATGGGTCCAATCTATTCCGAACTAGCCATTGTAAAAATTTACATTAATACCAGATTTTTTTCAACATTGCAGGGCTGGTGAACAAGTGTTAATGTCAAATGTTAATAATTCCAGTGTGAAAATTCTCACCTGAATGATGACTTTCAGCCGCTTTCAATTCAGTTTGTGCTAAAAGCCAGAGCCTGTCTGACACTAAGCAGATCCAGGACCAGGAATGCAGAAGTAGTTCAGATCTGCTCTCCTTTCAGCTTCATTAGAGTGGATTCTTGATCCACTAAGATCAAGAGATCTTAATCAAGTAGTTCTTACTCATAAAACAAGGAACACAATTTTTAATACATCTGCAACTTCATTCAATATGTCACAACTGCTTTCAGAACATGGGTGAAAACCAAAACTGTAGCCAACATACCATAATAGGCCCTGAGTTTTTGCCTACCATTGAAAAACACTTTGGCTTCCAGGATTCCTAATGTAGCTCTGCCTCATGAAAAAATCTGGACTTTGTAAATGGTGAAATAATAAAAATGGACACAAAGATGAAGACTTTGAAGTGCAAGTGTAGCTACATCACTATTGCCTCTGTGGACTATGTCAGGGGGAGACCCTTGATCTTTGAGCCACTTGATATGGTGAAAATCATCCTAGAGCTAGCTTCTTCCAAATCACATTAGTGTCACAGACCAGCACAGTAGGTGGTGTTCTTTGTGGCATGATGTATGCTGGGCGACCTTGATTGCTGTGCAAGAATGATTGATATTGTGCCAAGATAGTATTGGAAAAGCTCTCAAATAGGACATTTTAATTTTCATATCCATATTGTTACTTCTGTTTTTTTCTAAACCTGACTTCTAAATTCATCTTAAGTATTTCTAAAATAATGGTATTTCAAAATCATAATTGCTTAAAGTTTTCATGGTTTGTTTTACCTCCTTAACAACTATACTTACAAAAATGGAATTTCATCCTCATTCTCACCTCTACCTTTGAGTATTCTTCTCCTCTTTAAAAATCAACAATCTGATACTAATAGATACTTCACATAAGATGTGTCAAGTGGTCTTTTACAAAGGATGTTTTATAGCAATGGATTACTGATAACACGCCAGCCATCTAAATCAGAATATGCTCTAAAATACAGGTGGAACACTACCATGAGTAATTATAAACTTTTTATGTAACTTTTTCCATATTTCACTTTCTATTTTCAGTTATTAGAGTCTTCTAGTATCTGTAAAATTGGGATAAATCTGTACCTGTTTTACTCTGAAACAAAAATGGAATCAACTAGGAGAAGTAGCATCAGATGCTAACCATCTGTCTCTCTGGGAAGTTGTGCTAGTTGCCCAATTTTCTTGCTTTGACAAACAGAAAAGGTTGCTTTTCCAAGCCATAGAACTGGAGGTTGAACATCAGGGTGAGCCTTTCTAAAAGATAAGCCCTGAAGTTTGCCCAATTGTATTGGAAAAACTCCCACAACTTGACAGACTAATGCTTGTCTACTATTGCTCACCTTGAGCATGTCTTTCTGGACAGCGTCAATCACAGTACAGCGCTGTGTCATTATGCTTGGAAAAACAGAAGTCAGAGCAGATTAGCAAAGAAAAAATGACCATTTTGTTCACTTCAAGCCTAATGTCCACCTTTCTTCTATTCAAGCAGTCATGCTCATTCCTAGAAGAGTAAAAGAATAATTAGCCCAATGTATTTCAGTTTTTGCACATAATAAAAGTCACTTTTATTCATCATTAGGAACAAACTTCTAGGAACAGAATGTGGGTTTAATTTGCTCTTCTTCCAGTTAACTTTGTTTTTAGCAGTCCTTACATTATTTGTCCTGGTCAACTTCTGACCAACATACTATTTCAGGAGTATGCAGGGACCTTGTATTTAATTTTTGCTTCCAAACAATCAAATGCATTTGTCCTCTTTATGTGAATGCTCTTCTGATTACAGACTGTCTGGTCAAGTTTTTCTCTGACACTACATGATAAGTACAGTAGAGACAGCATTGTTTCTGCTTGCTAAACATCTGTGCCATGAAAAGATATGGCCTGGGAAATGACTTAAGCATGAATCATTTTTTATATCCCCATATAAACCAAATATGAAATAAATCAAATTATTTTTAATATACTTAATTATCTTTTAATGTATCTCAAGTCACATAGCATATGTCCTGTAAAAAGCACTTGGTTTGGTCCTCTGAACATGTCATGTATATCTTAATGATGAGAGATGACACAAGAAGTTCTTGCCAGAGTCAGAATCCACTGGAAAAAAAATGAGTTCCAAAATAGAGTCTACTCCAAAAACTGTGTTACTACAGACATATTTAATTTTGAAATGGGTGCATTAATTAGAAACTCCTTTCTCTGAAGACAGTGAATAATCCATTTTACTGATTAATATTATCATAGAACCGTGGAGGTTGCAAGGGACCTCCCGAGCTCAGCTACTCCAACTGCCTGCTCAAAGCAGGGTCACCTAGACTGGGTTGCCAAGGGCCTCAGTCCACTCTCGTTTTGATTATTTACAAGAACGCATATTTCACAGCTCATCTGGGCAAAACTGCTTGACCACCTTCACTGCAAAGAAGGCTTTTATCTTAGGTTTAACTTGGATTTCCTGTATTGTGGTTTGTGCCTGTTAGAACTCACCATGTCACTGACATCTGACTGGCGTTTTTAAAGGCTCTTAATTCTAGTAATAGCTTATAGGGGGAAAAAAACTAAATAGATTTAAAAGTATTTGCAGTTATGGAATAATGCAAAACGTACCACTTAATCCAAAGTGTGTCCTCTCCACAACTGAATTCCTGTTATTGGTGAACACTGGACTCTCAAAATGTGACAAAGCATCTTTTGGTAATACAACAGTAAAAAGTATTTTGAAGACTGAAAGAAATCGCAATTTCTGTGCAAAGCATTTAATACTATTTGCCTGGCTTTAAGCAAAAATATGTCATAATCCAAAGTATTCTGTGGCCTAAATAACACTGAGATCAGCACATTTCTGTCGCAGGAGTACACACTTAGACATTAAGTCTGGAATATGAGTATCACTAACTATATATACTTCTACTCTGCCTATATATACTTACACATTTATTTATCTACGCATGTGATGTCATGTATTCAGTTGGGTATTGTTTGCATTTACTAAGCTCTCCATTTTTAACAAGCCTGATATAAGGAACCTGTTAAATGTCTACAATATGTTCACCTTTCACAGTGCATAATAATGTCAAACACTCTTACACTACTTCATCGCAAACATACTGGCAAAGAAATGAAATCTTCAAAGGAGTGAACTCATCTGAAGGTGGTGATTGAAAGCATTTTCACATCTCAGGAAAGGAGCATTTTAACATCCTGTCAGGCCTTCGTGTGTTCCAGATAACACCTTTGGTATAGCATCTTCAAGCATCACAGTGAACTCTTGCCACTGATTCTGCTGTAAAATTAGATTAATGCATTGTACTCACGGGTGGTTGTATTCAAATGATAATTTTTTGCTTGCTTCTTGCTATTCACTAGGAAATAACCAGCTCCATATGACTCATCACGTTGTGGGAGTTCAATGCCAAGCCTGCTTGCACACAAAAGAAAATCACATAATTATACTAAATTTTGCAAATCAAAAACTTCTTTGTAATTGCCTTAAGATTATTTTACATTCCATTTTCAGAAGATGCTTCCCTGTGTAGCTATTTAGCAGGAACATTTATTATGAAAGTTAATTATAGGCTCTTAAGGAATTAAACAGGGCTTTTTGGTTCTTTTGGGGTTCTTTTCTTGGTTCTTTTGGGTTTTTTTTTAACCAAGGAATATCTCTATTACAGACACTTCTGAATTTGGGGGTTATGTTTTGGTTTTGCTCACATTCTTGACAATCTGATTGAGGAAATGTCATTTATCTTAACTCTACACATATCTGGCCTGCATTTCATTTTTTATTGAAAATATATTCTATTAGGCAAAAAAAAAACCTCCAAATAAATGAGTCCTGATGTTCTGAACTGATTTTAACTTAAGGAAAATACGATTAAATTAATCAGGAATGGAAAAATTGCTGACACACTTTGAAGAACATGTTATCCAACATACAGATGAAAACAGACAGGCCTTTCAAAACACCACTTCCCTGGAGGGGAGAAAATTGTGTCAAAAATAAAGTTTTTCCACTTTCTGACATTTATTTCTTGTGGGTCGTCTTGAAGCCCAACACTGCCAACCCAGCCATCAGCAGCTATTTCTGATGTGTTGCTTCCTAACTTAAGTACAGACTGTCACTTGAATCTCTACAGAATGTTACTGCCTAAGAAGGCTGAACTGGTAAGGGGGAGAAGAAACCAAGAAAATCACTTCTAATTACTGTTATGTCAATTTGGGGGCTGACTGGAAGTGCCAAAAATCCATCCTTATTTCTTATAATAGAGTAGAATCAAAAAAAGTCTCAACTTCTTGAACCACAGCTCTGTCTGGTTCCTGAAATGTGTTTCACTAAACAGGATTTCTAGACTGCAGGCAAGTGGGGAGAAGTAATAAAGGACTTCGCATTATTTAATGCTAACCGGGCACAGAGTTCTGTTTAGCCAATTCTAATGCTTCAGAAAATTGGATTTTGATGAGGTTTCTGCACTTTAATTCCTTCTCGCTTTGCATTTCATACAAAGGACTATTATATGAAATAGTGACTGAAGGCTAGCCCATACTTTGCATACTTGAAGACGCTTTATTGCCTCTGTGAACATTAGACACCCTGCTTATACCCAACACCTACTAGCAGAATGGGACAGAAAATAAGATATATGCTGTGAAACTCACTGGTATTCTCTCCCATCCTCTGCCTTTCTTTGAATGTTCTGCAAAGCAGTTCTCTATTTTTCACTTTTCCCCTCTACCTCTATACATTGAAAGGGAACAGAATTCTTAGCTTAATATTGTGTAGGTGACAAAACTTTCCTTTTCCCTCTACTTTGGGGACAACTTTGAGACACTTTTCAAAGCTGTTTGACAGATCCACAACTCCTTTTGCCCTAGTCCTGGCTGAATTCCCGTCTTGTAATTACATTCCACCTACCTAAAATTCTCCCTTTAGTTCAAGTGTGCCATTTTCTGGGCTCTGTTACTTTGCTTATAAACTCCCACTGAAACTAAACAGAAAGGCAGGCAGGATTTGGTTCACTGGTCTAAAAACATTATATACAATGAACCAATTGTTCAGTACAGCTAGTGAAACTATTTCTGTAGACCTAGCCTCGAATACTGAATCAAAATCTGTTGCTGACTATTAACATACTGGCCTGTGACAGTATTTGAGCTCCTGTTCTGCTTGATTCAAAGTGGTTTGGAATGAAACTCTTTTGATACGGAATCTGGAACTCGTAAGCCAATGCCCAATAAAAACTTTGCAATACCATCCCTCTCTCTGAAAACTATTAAGTGGCTCCATTTTTATTTCAGCAGGGAATTAAAAGTTTCCAAAACTTTGTTTTCCAGGAAAGAGAAATGTCAGCCACTAGTGGAATTTGCTTTCCAGGTCCCTAATGTAAATCTCACTTTTGGATTAGAGGAGTGACTTAAACCTTCTTGTAGTTCTAGGCTTTCCCTTCTTTATTAACACCTTCCAGGTACCTGAATTTTCATATGTACTTGAAAAATATTACTAAACATATGCATTGCTCTTAAATCGTGATTACTAAATACTGATGAAACCTAAAGGAAGATCAACCGGTCAGAAGGACTGACATTTGCAAGATAAAAGCAGTTTAACTTGAGTAAAATATGAACTATTAAGCAGTAAGATTTTCAAAATTCCAAGATCTTTTGGTGTTTAAAAATTAAAGCCAGAACACAGAATAGTAATTAGTAAGAGGAATAAAGGTGGCATCTTGTTGCGTATGAGAAGAGTAGCTATAACTATGGATATAAAAACTGATCTTGGAGAAAGAAAAACCATCAGAACATCAATAAAATGAGAAAAAAATAAATGTGGTGGACCGAATACAGAAAAAGGAAGTAAAAAATGAGGACAGTAGAAGAGCAGGTAAATTGACATCATCTCCTGCAATTAATTCTTTTCCTTTAGCTTATGGGAGAATTGCATATTCAGCATCATCTTTTCTATATTGTATTGATCACAGTAAGTTTTGGGGTGTTTAGATTTGCTACTAAGTTGACAGAGGGATTTTCTCAGCAATTTGCTCTGGTTGCCCAGTGATTGCAATCCCAGTGTTGTGATATATATTCACACAGAACATATTTGTTTGCCTACTGAGTAGGAGGAATGGAAAGAGGGCAAAAAATTGGTGTGGACATGATGACCTCCATTGCGAATATGACTAAGTGACCTAAGGGTTGCTGTGAATTCGTGTAACAATGCTCTTTTCGAAACAGGGATAGACCTGGTGGTTATACACAGCATGCACCCAAATGATACATTTTCTCTTTCGAACCACTGGTATCCTCTCAAGAAAGCACTTTGAAACGTGCTGAGAGCTAAATGTAGAGCTGGCTTGATCTGATGGCTAATAACATGAAATTGGGAGCCAGAAAAGCCTGTCTTGAGTCTTTTTTTCCTCTGCTAACTCTTAAGCCTTAGGGAAAGTCACTAAACTTCACTAAGAACCCCCTGTGCCTCAAAGGGGGGTGGAGGAAGAGGCCTTCCAAAAGGGATTCAGAGTCTCAACAACTTTACAAGGCAAAGACAAGATTTTTTCTACTACTTTGAAAATGTAAAAGCTAATAAAAGATGGATATCTGTGGTGTTTTGTACTTTAAAAAATGAACAGAATGCATAGTTCAGTCATTTGTGTATGTGTGTGGAAATAGTTACCTTTCTACAGCAAAAACTGAGAATGCCAAATTCTGATCTTAGGGACATGTTATCAGAATGAGGCCAACAACAGAAGGACAATGACAGTCTTCATCAGTGTTCATTAAGTGTATGCCATACAAACTTCAATCTACACTCAGTAGTTAATAAATACATTATATTAGAAGTCAGAGAAACCAAACACTTTCCATCAAGCTGGAACTGAGAATTGCCATT
The DNA here is from genome assembly GCF_033815535.1 of Pezoporus flaviventris. Lineage (NCBI taxonomy): Eukaryota > Metazoa > Chordata > Aves > Psittaciformes > Psittacidae > Pezoporus > Pezoporus flaviventris. Next base: position 17,762,599 of record NW_026892553.1, on the reverse strand, counting down.
AGACTTTCTCTTGCAGGCTGTTTTGCAGTTCCTCTAACAGTTGTTCTGTGTGGCAGGACAGGTAACAACTCTTATTTTTCCTGGGCACTACTGAACCTCCTAAAGCAGTTGCGCTCACTTGCTTTCCATTTATTGATGACATTTGCATCTGCTGCACCTGATCTTCTGTAATCATTTTGTCTAGTGCCAAATTTTACCTTTTCCTTTTGAATTATTGCAGCTGTTTGCTGATCATACGCAAGCTGCAGCTGCCTTTTAAACAAGCTTCAGATTTATCAGAAAATGCACTGGACTCAGAAGGAAATTTCTCTATCAGCAGACTTTCCAGATGATGGAAAGACAGAATGCTAAGAAAAACTAATTTACTTTTTTTGTGTGAGGTAGAAGGGTTATATTCCTCTGGGCCTTTATTCTTCTGCATGCCACTTTGCAAATGAAACACTGCATGAGTACTGTATGAAGAAAAGCATCATGAATACTAAGTTAGTCTCGAGTTGCACAGGAATATAAAATGCATTGGTTCTAGTTAAAATCAATTTTGCCTTGGAAGTAAGTATTGGATTCACCTTCTCTCTCTCCAAAACACTTAAACAAGTGTAAAATACCACTGTAGCCACTGTATACTAAAGTGGTAAATATAAAACCAAGCAATCCAGAAATCTTTTGGTAGCCTGAGTAAAACTCATTTTCATTGTTTCACAGCAAAGGGGTACGGCCTCTGGAATGAATTCACAGAGTTTAGCTGTGCTGATTCAATAAATCAGCAACTCCTTTTTTTCCCTGCCAGTACTAACAAGTTATAATTGGAGCGGAGTAGCTTCCGGAAGTTGAGTCACTGGTTACTATGGAATTATCAATGGAAAGGAGAAGAAGTGGAACAGAGCAAATTTTTTTAGAAGTTTTTCATTTTCCCTTTTCAAAACAAGTTCAGGAAGGAAATGGGCTACATGAAATTATAGAAACAAAATTCTCTGCACTGCTGCCATGAATGTAGCAGCTGCGGGATTTTTCCTGCTTCCCTTTATATTAAGTTAAAATAAATTACCGATCTAAAACTTTATAGCAATTACTGACTTTAGAGTAAAGAAACTGATGAATATCGATGAGATTAGTACCCCAGTAGAATCCAACCTTCACAATCTTTTGAAGGCCCATATGACTTTGCATATCTTAACCCTGTAAAGAGAATTAAAATATTTTTCACATGGGAAAGTGAAGGAACTCTAGTACTTGACAAAGATTTTCCAGCTTTCCATATGGGCTTGTTCACAGTCAATATGTCACTGAAATGTGCAACCAATTTCTGCTGTATTATAAAATATGCAGTAGTATTTAAAGAAGGGTTATTGATGGTACTGGTTCACCTAAAAAAGGCAGAGTTAGTCAATTTGGGGCTGTGAAACTGACTTATATGCATTTCCTCAGTATTTCTTAGGCAGCATCAATTGTAGCCCTTATTGAGCTATTTTCACTAAACACAAGAGATATCATTAGATGCAGATTGATACTATTGATCTATTATGACTTGATCAATTGAAAAGGATAAGCAAATCACAACTTCCTTTGCTCTGCTTCCATTATATTCTAATGATATACACGTAGTTAAGGTATAGCCTGCACATTTTGGCTAGGCATTTTGCTTCAACATCAAGGAGCTTTCCATGCGGCTCGACAATAAAGTGAACCTGCCTTCGCAGTGCCAGATTGCAGCTCAAGAATACTGTGGTGGATTGATACCATCTCACTCAGCTGATTCAACTGGCTCTAGCATTTGACTAATTACCTTGCAGTGGCTGTTTTTTGTTTGTTTGTTTATGCCTGTGGAGGTTAGTCTGAGTGATACACAAGCATGTAAACTTGCACTGCTGGATACTCCAGTAATTAATAGATCTGGTATCATTGCTGTGGAAACAGAGGCTGAACCAGAGGGAAAAAGAAGTGCTTCTTTCTAGCATTTTCATTTCTTTAACTTTCAGATAATGGGGCAGGCAAAGCAGCCTTGAAAATTAAGACAAATAAAACTCAATAAATTACCTCATTCACATAGTGAGCAAGGAGAATAAAGCTCATACACAGCCCAGCACAAACTGAAAGATCTTACTTGCTGAAGCAGGTGGATAAATAGCCACCAGAATTCATCAGTAGAGCTCATCAGAAATCTGATACATATCTTTTAGACCACAGAGGTCTTGAACAGGCATAAAGGAGAAGAGGTATGGTCTAGTCTGTCAGGGCTGGACTATATACTGTTAACAGAAACAAGGGGCTTCCCCCTAAATCCCCTGTCCCCACGCGGAACCACTTTGCTGTCCTGCAGGGGGCTAATGAGGAAGCGCACTCGAACCAGAAACAGCCGGCTGATGCACTGCTAAAGAAGATCTCTACTGGTGCTGCTAGGAAAAAGCGGCGGGTCGTAGTAATAGGGGACTCTACTTTGAAAGGGACAGAAGCACTCGTCTGTCGGCCAGACCCCGTCTCAAGGGAGGTGTGTTGCCTACCGGGGGCACGGATCAGGGATGTGGCAGAGAGGCTGCCTGCTCTAGTAAGTCCCACGGACTATTACCCACTCCTGGTGATACATGTGGGTGCTAGGGATATAGATAGTAGTAGCCTGGGGAACATAAAGAAGGACTGCAGAGCCATGGGGGAGGTGGTTAGGGGCTCTGGAGCTCAGGTGCTCTTTTCATCAATTCTCCAGGGTACAGGGGAGGACCTAAAAAAAGCTAGGAGGATTAACCAGGTTAATAACTGGTTAAAAGGGTGGTGCCATAGTCAGGGGTTTGGGTGTCTTGAACACGGCACCCAAGCCAGGTCTAGTGGGGGCTGGTGGAGCTGGTCTGATGGTAAAGAAGGGAAAGAGCAGTTTTGGTAGGAGGCTTGCCAGACTGGTCAAGGAGGAGTTAAACTAGCTGTGTTGGGGGAGGGGGGCATCATTCCATCCCAACACACCCAGTCAGTTGCCAGAACCTATAATAAATGCTTGGAGCAACATAGGGATATCCTAGCCATTCCAGCCAATGAGCCGGCTTCAGTTGGAGCTCGGCTCAGATGCCTCTATACAAATGCCCGTAGCATAGGGAACAAACAAGAGGAATTAGAGATGTGTGCACGTCTACGGGGGTATGATATAATGGGCATCACAGAAACATGGTGGGATGGCTCCTATGACTGGAGTGTTGGAATGGAAGGTTACAGGCTCTTTAGGAAAGACAGGCCTGGCAGGCTGGGAGGGGGAGTTGCCCTTTATGTTAGGGATAGGCTGGAGAGTATGGAACTCTGTCTGGGGACAGGTGAGCAGTCCACAGAGAGTTTGTGGGTCAGGGTTAAAGGGAATATAGCTATGGGAGGCATTACTGTGGGGATCTGTTACAGACCGCCTGATCAAGGAGAACCTGCAGATGAAGCCCTCCATAGACAGATAGGAAAAGCTTCACGCTCGCAGGCCCTTGTTCTCATGGGTGACTTCAACCACCCTGACATCTGTTGGAAGGATGGTACAGCCCGGCACAAGCAATCCAGGAGGTTCCTCGATTGTGTGGAAGACAACTTCCTTCCGCAAGTAATAGAGGAGACGACAAGAAGAGGTGCCCGTGCTCACCAACAGGGAAGTGCTCGTTGGAAATGTGACTCTCCAGGGCAGCCTTGGATGCAGTGATCATGAGATGCTCAAATTTGAAATCCTCAGGACAGTGAGGAGAGCGTGCAGCAAGCTCACTGCCCTGGACTTCAAAAGGGTAGAATTTGGCCTCTTCAGGAACCTGCTTCAGAAGGTTCCATGGGATACAGCCCTAGAGGGCAGAGGGGCCCAAGACTCTTGGTTGATATTCAAGGATCACCTGCTGCAAGCTCATGAGTGTTGCATCCCAACCAGAAGGAAGTGCAGCAGGAGGGCCAGGAGACCTCCTTGGATGGATAAGGAGTTCCTGAGGAAAATTCAAATGAAAAAAGAGGCTTATAATAAGTGGAAGCAAGGACAGGTGGCATGGGAAGAATACAGGGATGTTGTCCGAGAAGCTAGGGACCAGGTAAGGAAAGCTAAGGCCCAGCTAGAATGAAACTTAGCTAGAGGTACTAAAGATAACAGGAAGGGATTCTACAAGTACATAGCAAATAAAAAACAGACTAGGGAGAATGTAGGCCCCCTCAGGAAGCTCTCGGGAGAACTGGCTACCCTGGGTTTGGAGAAGGCTGAAGTTCTGAATGGCTTCTTTGCCTCAGTCTTCACTGGCAAAGGCTGTGACCAAACCACCCAAGTCTTGTAAGGCAGATGCAGGGACTGTGAGAATGGAGACCTTGGGCCCACTGTAGGAGAGGAGCTGGTTTGAGACCATCTTAAAAATCTGAATGTGCACAAGTCCATGGGTCCTGATGAGATCTAGACACGGGTCCTGAAGGAGCTGGTGAATGAAGTTGCTAAGCCACTGGCCATCATATTTGAGAAATCATGGCAGTCAGGTGAAGTTCCCAATGACTGGAAAAGGGAAATATAACCCCCATTTTCAAGGGGAAAATGGATGACCCGGGGAATTACAGAGCAGTCAGTCTCACCTCTGTGCCTGGCAAAATCTTGGAGCAGATTTTCCTGGAAGGCATGCTAAGGCACATGAAAATCAACAAGGTGCTTGGTGACAGCCAGCATGGCTTCACTAGGGGGAAATCCTGCCTGACCAATTTGGTGGCTTTCTATGATGGGTCTAAGGAACTCATGGACAGGGGTAGAGCAGTTGATGTCATCTACCTGGACTTGTGCAAAGCATTCAACACTGTCCCACATGACATCCTTGTCTCTAAATTGGAGAGACATCAATTTGATGGATGGACCACTCGGTGGACAAAGAACTGGCTGGATGGCCACACACAAAGAGTTGTGGTCAATGGCTCCATGTCCGGCTGGAGACCAGTAACGAGTGGTGTCTCTCAGGGATCGGTGTTGGGACCGGTCTTGTTCAACCTCTTCGTCGCTGACATGGACAGTGGGATTGAGAGCGCCCTCAGCAAGCTTGCCGAAGACACCAAGCTGTGTGGTTCGGTTGATACCCTGGAGGGAAGGAATGCCATCCAGAGGGACCTTGACACGCTTGTGAGGTGGGCTGATGCCAACCTCATGAAGTTTAACCATGCCAAGTGCAAGGTCCTACACCTGGGTTGGAGCAATCCCAGGCACAGCTACAGGTTGGGCAGAAAAAAGATTCAGAGCAGCCCTGCGGAGAAGGACTTGGGGGTGTTGGTTGATGAGAAAATGAACATGAGGCGGCTGCAGTGTGCGCTTGCAGCCCAGAAAGCCAACTGTATCCTGGGCTGCATCAAAAGGAGCGTGACCAGCAGGTCCAAGGAGGTGATCCTGCCCCTCTGCTCTGCTCTTGTGAGACCTCACCTGGAGTATTGTGTGCAGTTCTGGTGTCCTCAACATAAAAAGGACATGGAACTGTTGGAACAAGTCCAGAGAAGGGCCACGAGGATGATCGGGGGACTGGAGCACCTCCCGTATGAAGACAGGGTGAGGAAGTTGGGGCTGTTCAGCCTGGAGAAGAGAAGGCTGCGTGGAGACCTCAGAGCAGCCTTGCAGTATCTGAAGGGGGCCTATAGGGATGCTGGAGAGGGACTCTTCATTAGGGACTGTAGTGACAGGACAAGGGGTAACAGGTTCAAACTTAAACAGGGGAAGTTTAGACTGGATATAAGAAGGAAATTCTTTCCTGTTAGGGTGGTGAGGCACTGGAATGGGTTGCCCAGGGAGGTTGTGAATGCTCCATCCCTGGCAGTGTTCAAGACCAGGTTGGACGAGGCCTTGGGTGATATGGTTTAGTTGAGGTGTCCCTGCCCATGGCAGGGAGGTTGGAACTTGATGATCTTAAGGTCCTTTCTATGGACTAGAAATAGATAACTATTAGAAATAGATAACCATTCTATGATTCTGTGATTTGGTGAACATTTTCTGTAAAGCTACCTTGGTGTGAGTTGGGAAATGGATAAAACCCCAAATATTGTAAGGCATTGCAAGTGAGGAAAAAATGAACTTACAAGGTGCAGACTGAAACATAGTTGTGTATGAAACTGGGACGCAAAGCTTGGAAAGCACATTCTCCAGCCCAAGAAGCCTCCTGCCTACTGCCAAATACTGTGGATAGGAAACACCCACTGTGTTGGTGAACACAGCATGCTACAGCACTACTACATTGATGACACTGCTGTGCATTAACACAGCAGGTGCTGTGCAGTGAAGGAATTAAATATTGTAAGAGTCTTCGCTCAGCAGAATCTGTTGCTTCTCCACCTCCCAGCTGTTTTTTCTCTTTCACTGTGGATGTTGGAGGACTGCACAATCTGGTTTAAAGTATGGCAAAAGTCATTATCTTTTTGCTGTAATTCCTATTTTCTTTTGTGTTCTCTGGGAGGCTTCTGCAAATCCATCCACCAGTTCTCTGCCGCATTGTATAAACTGCAGATTTTTGCCCTAAAAGATTAACTAATATTTTGTTGAATTTTCATGCAAACTGTTATGAACTGAGAACACTCTTCTATTCAGTTTGGTACTTCTGCACTATCACAGCCATTTCCTTATTATATCACATCATCCTTTAACTATAATCCCCATTTACCTTATTACCTAATCAAACTGCAGCTAATAGATGTAACAAAACATTTATTCATTTCTCTATCCTTTTGGTGTACTATTGATTCTTTAAGTGAAATGCCACATTTTGCATATCTATACCAAAATCTCCCTTAGTTGAATTCTAAACCTCAGAGCTTTATACTGTATGAAATGTCATTCTTCAGGGTTGAATACGTTCTGATAAAATACAGAGATTTCTTTTCCCAACTCCCAAAAATACATCCTTTTGCATGAAAAACCTCCAAAGCTTTCTGCAGATTATTCACTTTGTGCCTATACATACTGTTTCAACATACGGAAAGGCACTAGTTCAAACTAAGAATTAGCTGTCTGTTATCATTCTTTTCTCTCCCTGGATCTCAGACATATGCACACAGACCCACACAGTCCTCCACATTTTTGAAATGAAACCAATTTGTCTGCTATTCTGATGCAAAATGTATCAGGAGAATAATGCTTCCAAGAAATCCAGGTGGAACTGCTGGAGATGTACAAGATTTGCTTGTTCAAGATTAGATTTTCTCTTTGGTAGATTCATATATTTCCAAAATAACATGGCACAGAAGTTATTTCTTTGCTTTTCCTAGCTGAGCATGGTGAATAGTGTGCCTTGTATAATTCTCCTGAGGAAAGGTACGGAGATAATGAGACATATTCATGTACAGAAACTATATCCAATTAATAAGGCATCACAATTAGAAGAAATTAAATTCTAAATGATCCTGTATTAAAAACACATCTATTAAAGCCTTACAAAGGGCGTAGAGAGACCTTATAAATGATAAGACAGTTATCTAATAATGGGAAGAAAGATGAGATATTGAAGGGTGGGAATTGAGATGATCATAAACTAATACTTGCAAGTTCTGCCTTAGTCCTTACAGGTACCTAGCTTATTGTGTCTACCGCTACAGCACCTGAGAGCTTCAAACACCTTTTGGGACATTTTTAGAGCCTACTGAGTTATCATGTAAAATAAAGAATTAAATTACAGTTAAGCTGAAAGGTTGAAGCATAGTCTTTAAAGCAACTGAAAATTGATAAAAATCATTGCTGTTCAGTGTTTTCTCAGTCAATGAGTTTACTTAGTTATCAGTTTTTTCACTTACTTCTTCTATAGAAATACTTCTAAAATACTCTTCCTTTGCAGAAATCTGACATATGCCCTCTATAGTTCACTTTTCAGTTTAAGAATTCCTATGCCTAGGCCAATGGATGTCTTATATTTGAGAAGGTATTAATGTGCTTGTCCCAATTGCATCTAGAATGACATAAATCTAAACCAGAGAACACTGATTTTAATACTTTGTATTTTTCTGATGCAAAGTCTAATCATCAATCTTGTGCTTTTATTCTGCAAGTCCAACAATTTATGGGTAGTAGACCTGGAAGTTTGGGTCTACACATGCATTAACTTTGTGAATAATGGCACTTGCGTAACTGATGAGATGTACTGTATCTTTTGGGAGCTGTGCAGAATCTCTTTTCTCAGCATGCTTATTTTATGCAGGAAAAGACAGAGTACATCTTCTGTGGATTTTACCTGCCCAAAATGTACCAGGCAAAACTCATGATAGTTTCTGTTTGTTGAAAATATGAGTTTGGCTTAATAATATCGTTTTATAGAAGTAATGTGAAATAGAAATTAAAATGTAAGAAAGGTGCTCATCTTAAACCTCACTGATTACATGAAGAGAACATGTTTTCAGGGAGAAGTAGAGCTGATTTTCTGCACTGAGTTACAATCTAGTTGTAACAAATCCTTACCTCTTTAACAGTCTTAATGATATCAGGAACAGCCTGTATCCTATATATAGGGACCCCCAAAGGTATTATCCTCCTTTCAGTTATTAAACAAAGGCTGGCTTGGATTTGAATCCATTTTGCAAGACTTTCACTCTACAAACAAGATTCAGAGTTAGCTTATTGCAGAAACTGAAGTTGCACCCAAAACTATTCACCTTGTTTGAAGGCAGAGTTAATTGTTACCCTTTCTTGGCATCAACTCTTTGAAGAGCTGTGGTAACACAGGGAGAGACAGAAAATGTGTCTTAAAAACATTACACTGGAAAGAACAGCGCATGGGATTAACTATCAGATTGATCATTGTGCTTTAAGAAACAGCCCAAAGAAGCTGGATAACTGAAAAGCTTTATTTTTCACTCATCTTCTTCCAGCCTGTTTTTACTTTGTCACTTGCTAGTGTTTCATATTGTTAGAGAAGTCTGAGATAATTGCACCGTTTTCATATCATAAAAGGAAAAGACCAAAATTAAGGTTTTTCCTTGCAAGTTCATTGTGTTACCACTGGATCTTCTGCTTAACTACTAAAGAATGCACTTTAAGATAGATATTTTTTTCAGGTAAGTGATAATAAAAGCCAAACAGTACAGATGTTCACTTAATCTAGAACATTTGAAGAAATGTTTAGAGTAACTTTCAGCTGAGGCTCCCAGTACTATCTTCTGGCTGAGCTAAAAACCTGAAAGTGATTATCATGACCATAATTTGTCACTTCTTTTGCCCTTTATTAATGATGAAAATCTAAAGATGGAGACACCCCTCCCCCCACACACACCTTTTTCACATATCCATACGCATTTATTTCTTAATGTGTAATATCTAACTTCCTTACAAGATTGTGTATTGAGTACATTTGTTTGAACTTCACTTCAATCAAATAATAATTGGTGCAAAACATCCTTTTCAGAGTCACCTGTTTTGTCCTAAGGGTGTTAAATTATAGAAGGATAGAAAAGCTGAACAAAGACAGGAAGTCCTCAGAAGAAATTGCCAGACACCAGTTCTTATACATTTACATAAGAGCAGCTCATGCAGTACTAATATGGAATTCATAGCTAAATCTGATTTAAAAGAGGTCACATACCACATGACAGATTTCTTGTAGAACAATCTTGATAATTTATTCATCAAGATGGTATCAACTAGGATATGAGAGTGGGGAAGGGAAGTAGAAACAGAAAGATCAGGGTGGGGAAAGATGTGGTAGGACTGGAATATACTGTACAGTTTTTAGCACAGGAGTAGTAGTAGGAGCCAAAATTGAAGATGAGAACTAAAAGCAGGTAAAAGAATGAAGCAACCTAATGAGGTAGTGTCATGTGTGTCTGACAATTATAGTGACAAAAAACAGCAGCAGGAGCAAGAAATACCACACTTGGAAAATACAGAAAAAAAGATAAAGTTGTCATGGTTTAAACCCTAGCCAGACAGCTCGTTCACTCACTCCCAGTGAGTGGTGCTGGGCTCAGAGCAACTGAGGCCCTCCATCCCCCCGTGGCTCTCCCCTTCCCCACTCCCGGAGGAACGGGGAGGAGGATCGAAAGAGTGCAACTCCCACGGGTTGAGACAAGAACCGTCCAGCAACAAATGTACAACACAAATCACCACCGCTACTATCAACTACAACAATGATAAGGGAAAATAACAAGGGAAGAGAATACGATACCACTGGCCAAGAAATGAGTCCCACCCGGAAGCCCATGTCCTTCCGGGTAACTCCCAGTTACCCCCCACCCTGGGCATGATGTGCTGTGGTGTGGAATACTTCTTTGGCTAGCCGGGGTCAGGCGCCCCGTCTCTGCTTCCTCACAGCTTCCCCTCCTCCCTGGCAGAGCATGAGCCTCACAAAGTCCTTGGTCAGGGTAAACATCACTTAGCAACAACCAAAAACATCGGTATCACCAGCACTGTTCCCAGGCTGGAAGTCAAAACACAGCACTGCACCAGCTACCACGAAGGACAAACATAACTGCTACTGCTGAACCCAGGACAAAAGTGAACTACAAAAATGTGATTGAAGGTCAAAACATCAGCATAGAAGCACTTGAGGAAATGTTCAGGAGTTCGGATGCAGGAAAAGGAAAGATGTAAAGTCGCTGACATAGAATTGTTGAAAGAAATATCAAAGAAGAGGAATATGCGGTACAAAAAAGATAATTGCAGGAGCTAAACAAAGATGAAGAATGAAGGTAAACAATGTGCTCTGTATAAACAAGGGATAAGTTAATAGAGAGTTATATTGCAAAGCAGGAAGCTGAACAATGACTTGCAAAAAGAAACAGAAACTACAGTACATCGTTAGCATGGACAGAAATTGTTAGGGTCACAAGCAATTAAAGCTACTAAAATTAAATATGGTAACATCATCTGTGGAAACAGCAAATTAGTTGTTGAGTGGGAAAAATTATGACATTGTAGTTCTGTTGTACTTCATCTGACCAATTAGTAAAATTATTTGTAATAGAAATTGTTAGGAGTTCTAGTTTTGAACAAGGCAACACAGAGGCACAGGGTTTATTACCGTCATGGTTTAGCCCCAGCTGGCAACTGAGCACCATAGAGCTGGTCACTCACTCCTGGTGGCGTGGGGGAGAAAATCAGAACAAAAGTGGGAAAACTCATGGGCTGAGATAAAGAAGTTTAACAGGTAAAGCAAAACTGTGTGCACAAGCAAAGCAAAGCCAGGAATTCATTCACCACCTCCTATGGGCAGGCAGGTGTTCAGCCATCCCCAGGACAGCAGGGCTCCATCACGCATAACGGTGACTTGGGAAGACAAATGCCATCACTCTGAATGTCCCTCTAGTTTACATACTGAGCATGATGCCATATGGTATGGAATATCCCTAGGGTCAGCTGTCCTGGATGTGTCCCCTCCTGACTGCTTGAGCTCCTCACTGCTGGGGAGGGGTGAGAAGCTGAAAAGTCCTTGACTCTGTGTAAGAGCTGCTCAGCAACCACTAAAACATTAGTGTGTTATCAACATTATTCTCATCCTAAATCCCATATGCAGCACTGTACCAGCTACTAGGAAGAAAATTAACTCTATCCTAGCCAAAAGTAGGACAGCTACACAAATTACTCAGAGGATTTCTCTAAAAGCTTTTTAAAATGGGGAAAGTATGCATTGAAAATTTTGCTTTAGTAAAAATAGAATAGAAACACTTCCTAACTTCAGTGGAAACCAGGATAGATGATCAGTAGAGACTCACTGTTCCCAGTGGGAGTACTGACTGAGAGATGGCACACAGCTGTATTTTGCCCTCCCCAATAACCAAAGTTCAAGTCTAGTGCCTCAAAAAACAATTCACTCAGTTGCTCATCCTTCAGTTATTCAAGATAATAACTTCATGTAGCAGTTAGCTTGTAAGGTGGATATGGGGTGCCAGAATTACACAGCTTAATTCCTAGAGAAACTGCAACGCATCTGTTGTGAAGTGTGACTGGTGCATGCTCAAGTTCTGAATAAGATTTGAAAATACCAATTGAAAACACCTGAATGGTGATTGCTTTTTGGATTAAAATAAAGAAAAATAATGAAAAAAGGCCTAAGTTTGAGAAGAATCTTGGAGGCTTCTCTCTTTTTCAAAAAGTGGGCCACTTTCAACAGAGGCCCAATCATTTCTTAGTCCCAGAATGGAAAGTGATTCTGTTTCTGTCAGGCTAGATTTCAACAGCCATTCAGAGAAGATATAGAAACTAATTCAGTGCTAGTTCTTCATGCCTCTTACATGTTTGAGCACATAACATAACTTGAGTGGATGGTCTGGAAAGCAATCAATGAGGAACTTAAGTTCTGGCATAAATATGTTGGAAGAAGTTATACTATTATATACTTACATCAAGCAGTGCCAATCAATCATCATTCAGACAGTGAATCAAGGATACAATTTGGCACCAAAGGATTCTCGAAAGCAGAAATATATTAACAGATATAATTTCAGAACTAATTCTTTTTTTTCCTCCACAAAGTATCTTGTCAGTTTTTTTCTATCACAGCCCAGAAAGCCAAACATGTACTGGGCTGCATCCAAAGGAGAGGGAAGGGATTCTGCCCTCTGCTCTGCTCTGCTGAGACCCCAGCTGGAGCACTGCATCCAGCTCTGGAGACCTCAGTATAGGAAAGAGACGGACCTGTTAGATCAGGTCCAGAGTAGGCCACAAAAATCATCAGAGGGCTGGAGCACCTCTGCTATGAGGAAAGGCTGAGAGAGTTGGGGTTGTTCAGCCTTGAGAAGAGAAGGCTCTGGGGAGACCTTATTGAAGCCTTTCTATACTTAGAGGGGACTGATAGAAAAGATGGAGAGAGACTTTTTAATAGGGCCTTTAGCAATATGGCAAGGGGTAACGGTTTTAAACTGAAAGAGGGTAGGTTGAGACTAGATATAAGAAGATATTCTTTTCAATAATGGTGGTGAAATGCTGGCACAGGTTGCCCAGAGAGGTGGTAGATGCCCAGTTTCTGGAAAGGAGGGGATTGGACTAGATGAGGGTTCTCTGCAACCCAAACCATTCTATCATCAGCAGCAACAGTCTAGAGAAAAGCAGCTAAATTTAACATAAATAATGAAGGGAAAAAATGCTGCTTATAAAACATCAAGGCTTCTGTCAGCCATTCAAATATTGTCTGGTGTAGGGAACAGGAAGAGAAATATCACAGCAGGAAGCTAAAATCTGCAAAGCTATGAAATTATCTTATCAAACAATTGTGATAACTCACCAGCAAAGAGTTTATCTCCCATGAGAAACAAGAAGATGAAGATCCTGTTCTCAGTCACGGCCCTTATGCATCCCAGGAAGTTTGTGTCCACCACCACCTAGATAAGGTCAGAGGGAAAATATAACTACACTGGAAGCACAGAAATGCTGAATTCTTCAAATTGCATTTTCATGTGCTGCTACAAAATGTCTTTTTAGTGGACATTACCAAAAAAATAGTCATAGAATCATAGAATCATAGAATAGTTAGGGTTGGAAAGGACCTTAAGGTCACCAAGTTCCAACCCCCCTACCATAGGCAGGGACACCTCACACTAAACCATATCACCCAAGGCTTCATCCAACCTGGTCTTACAAGTCAGACAAGTCTGCCAACTAAAACCAGTTTTAGATCATGTAGCTTATGGGGGAAGACATCCACACAGTCTCTTAGCTGTAGTGGGACACCACAGATGAGAAATTGGCAGGTGCTAAACTACTAGGGTGAGTTTCCAACTTCTTCCCTTTTCCAATGGCTGAATAATGCTGAAAATTAAATGCCCTTCACACATAGTCTTCAATTAATCTGTGCAGAAAATGTAAGCAAAATCTGAGAGCAAAGTCTGCTTAATTCCAAATAGTATTGGCCTGGGCAGAAATCTATTGTGACAGCCACAATGGCATTTTCTCAGTTTAAAGTACAGTTCAGTTAAAGAAAGGTAAGTTAAAAACTCACATAGAACAACTGTTAAAACGCTCTCTTTTTTATTCTCGGCATCCCAATTAGAAAGGTGCTTTCTTGTATTAGCAGAGAAAAGCAAAGGCCAAGGGAAGGAAGGAAGAAAGGTCAGCAGTTCCTACCAGTCTCACTAGTGTCCCACATTGCCAGCTGAAGCGGCATCATATAGCCCTCTAATGTTAGAGAATATAAAACCTTTCAGTTTTACTTACAAAAAATGTTGGTGCTAAGACTGCATAAGAGGTAAATAAGAGATAGAAGATTCTGAATTAACATCTGTGTTTAAGCTCTGACCTCCTAAAAAAACATAGCTGAGTATTCTCAAATACAATTAAACACAGAACAAGATACAATTACATCCTCTGGACAGTAACATTAGGCACAAGACTGGCAGCTTTTTCAAGATAACAGAGTTTGAAATATATGAATTTGACTAATAGTGCACAAATTGTCAACAGATATTTTGGGATCGTGACAGCTGGGTCCTGTTCATTCTGCTGCCTGCTAATGTGCAGACTCCTGCTATGCTGCAGAGGCAGGGGGATCAGGAAGGAACTTTAGGCAGCTGGTACCAAGACTGTGTGTGTAGGCAAAATAAGTGCTTCCCAGGAGAAATGTGCGAGCTTGGACTACTATTAAAAGTTGCCAAGCCATGTTCTACTTCTCACAGTGAACCAAGGCCAGCTTTTATGCAGAAGCAATCAGATGCAAAATTCTGGCCAAGCAGATACCATGAATATAAACAAGGGATGAAAGAAGGCTGCTGGATGCCCACACTTCCACTCAATTAAAACTTCTGGATTGTTGTACTGGAGCTGCTAGTGAAGTGGAATAACATACTTGAATTTGGTTGGTTAACTAACTGGACAATCCTCCAGTCCTCCTGGCAGCTGACAAATAGCAAGCTAGCCACAACCCTGCCTTCACAACCCCCAGCATCCTCTGCCTTGCTGGAAAGAAAATGAAAGCATATCAGGGCCACGAACTATTTGATTTCTACTGAAAATAGCAGCAATTGTGTTCTCAACCAACCAACAAACCAAAGCCCCACTGTTTCTGTGAAATCTGTATTTTCAGGAAGGAAATTCCTTCCCTGGAATCAACTACAGAAACCCAAAACTGATTCTATAAAATCTGCAGGTTTTCTGTTAGAAAATAGCTTCCCTGGAAACAACTTTAGGGTAAGTAAGTCTCTTTCCTTACTCCAACTGTAGGGAGAGAGACTTGTTTCACATAATGGGGTACAGTAGGGAGCTAAGAGTGAGGATCACTTCACACATGTATTAATCAAGATATTTGGTTCCCATAAAGGAACTAAAATATATCTGGATTTATTTTTATTCTGAAATTCAAACCATTTTATTTGCACTGAAACCAACCATTCCAAATAGCAGTGCAAAATGAGCTTATTTACTAATATAGTAAGCCACAATCTTACACCTTGTTGGGTAGGACTCCATTTTTCATTTCTCCTTAGAGGTTGAAATTACATTCTTAAATATCCCAAGTATGTGTGTTGGTGTAACCTTGAAATAACTCACACCAGCTCCAGTTGTGACAAGTCTCCTATGTTCTCCAAAAATTATACTGGTCAAAACTTGGCTTCAAAATCCAAAAGGCCTGAAGACTCTTTAAGATAATCCAAGACTCTCCAGACTTCTCAGCATTACGGGCCACCTAAAATCTTTTCCTAGCTTTTCATAATAATCAAACTGTGCAGGCAAGTTAGGGATTTTCTCTGTACCTTTTAGCCATTTTTACCTGTAGTTTTATAACACCTTTTCTGCTTCTTTATTGCAACTATTGTTCCTCTGTGCAAGAGATCACTTGTAGTTTGTTTCTACAGAAAGACATTTTATTGAATTAATGAGATTATGGTTCTTTGGTTTGGAATAATTGTAGTAATTAGACTTAATATAAGAATTCTAATAGTTGATCAGAGGTGTGAAAGGCACTTTATAATTCAGACCTATATAACACCACACTGTCTGTACTTTTCGGTGGCTCTTTCATGCATCAACAGATTATATAGGCTACTTTGCAGTTCATGGTGTGACTACCTTATTGCAAGAAAAAAAAAGACAGAAATGCTTTGTATTCCTTACCAAGAAAACTATGTTTCCAAGTGTTTTTTTCCTTATGATGGCTCTATCATCAAATTTAGTGATCAAGGAAAATTGATCCATAGATAATACCTTTGCTATTACCACCAAATAACATCTTTATCAGTAAATCCGAAGGACGGCTGACATTTAATCATTGGCAAATTCTTGCTGGTTTTTTATGTATGAAGATTTTAAAATTACATCTATTGATAAGCTGATCTTTGACTTCGCAAAATGTCCAACAGCTTTGTATTCCCAAGGATTCAAACTGCAGCGCACCATGAAAACTGCAGCAAGAAGCTGTCATTTTGTAGCGATATCAATTGTCTAAAAAGCTGCTGCTTACTGTAGCCACTTAATGTTTCACCACTGCAGGACTAATAGCTCTCCCTTTATAGATTAGTATTTTGGCCTTGGACAGGAACTTGGGGAGCATTCCACCAATGTCCAACTTGGTGAAAAGCCGCAGATATGATTATGGACGCCTAAAATGCATTGATTAATTTATGTGGCATCAGTCATTTCTACACTAATTTCTGATACTAACATGCTGAGCAGTGTGAAACCAAATATTTAAACTCTTCCGCTAATATTTATAGACAAAATGTCATTTTTCACAGATATTGATCCTGTTTCACCTATTTTTATATGTAGCATAAGTACCCAAAATGCATGAAATTCCCAGAGCTATGTTGTACTGTGTAGGGATCAAAATAGAAATGCTTTTCTTAGATCTTCAGTTGCTACTGACTGTGAATACTTTAAACTACAGGGAAGGGTACAGACAGAAGTTCCAAATTAAGCTTTGAGTTTCTTCCTTCCAAAAACCTGTGACCCTAAAAGCACAGGTGAGAGTTCCACTCCTCAGTAGATAGTAATATTGGCTTGCAATATACAAAGATGCAAGCTGCGTTATGAAGCATCTAGTTAACAGAAACCATTTCTCTAGATACTGTCAATGTTATGAAAGGCTATTCAGGAATGGCAAATTACACTGATTTGTGCTAGAATGAAGAGGTAAAAGTCACCCAAATTTTCTACTTCTTTTAATAAAGAAACGAATATTGTGGGGGGAAAAAACACCCCCCAAACCAAAAAAAAACAACCCCGAAACCATAAAACTGTATCCTTGGTTTTCTTTAGAACATAGTAATAGCTATTTCTTCACAAAGGTATAGTGTTTACTATAAAATCTGCTCCTAGGGTAAGCTATTATTACTTCAGCACTCTCCAGGCTCCAAAAGGAATGAAAATAGTTTCCAAAATGCAGGATGTTCATGAAATGGAGAAACGGATGATGAATCTGTGCTACTTACCTCACCTTGTCAATTGTTTGCTTTTCATCATAAACTGAAAAGACTGCACAGACCAGGCACTTGGAAGCAGGGCCAGGCTGAGGGCTAGGGAAACGAGGAGGCTGCTAACATAGCAGGAAATAAATAACTGCAAAAGAAGCAAATCTGGTAGCATGGAACATCTATTATTCATCTGCAGTAATTTGTTGCCTGGCAAAAGCTGATGAATCAAATTTTGAGAGTATTTTACAGTGAGTTACAAAGTTTACAGAGGAAAATCAGTAAAAATATTCTTTTCTGTTCTAGAAATAAGCTGAAGTCATCACTGGGAATCTGTTGTCTTTGACAATCTGACCAAAGTTAAAGAAATCAATGGTCAGCATCACACTAACAGCTGGAGATGGGGATGTTGAGGTTTATGGCAAAGGTCTGCTTCATTCTCAGGCTGTACAGGAGAAATGAAAAGGAGAGGCTGTGGCCTCCCGCGGGTGATCTGGAGCATGGTGAAAGGTTTTCTTCACTCTCAAAAAGGGTGGAAACAGCCCAGATAAGGTCTGAAACGATCACCAGATAATCCCCCCAGCATGCCAAAATCACACTTGTTATTGCAGTGACTGCGAACAGTAACACAGGAGCTGGCTTCAGCAGCAGCACTCTGCAATGGCCTCAATTTGTTTGAACTGAAATGAATCTCATGGGATCATGGATAGGACAGCTTTTTTTTTTTAGCTGATCAGCATATGTAGCATAAAAACATGTGACTTGTTCCATTAACACCACAAATACAGGAAGAATGCTCATACATTCCCTGGATCCGGAACTGCTTTTGTGCCAGCTTCCTAAAAATTTGGCTACGAAAGGCAGATTTTCCCTATAAATGGAATTCATGTGCTGGTTAAATACACTGGGGAACACACAGCATTTCTACCACAGCCAGCAAAGCAGAAAGAAGCAAACCAATCTCAATTCTCTTAATTTTTGTCTCTTTCTTGTGCCATAGCACTTGAATTAGCACAAACGTCGGTCAGAATAAAAACCTGAGTTTATTGATTCTGAGAGTTGACATGATGTAACTAAATTCCAAAGTTTTGTTCATAAACACTGACTTGTCAAGTAAAGAAAGAAATCCTTTTAAAGAACTAAATAATCACTCTTAGAATTGCCCTGTCTAGTACAACAAAACCTCAATTTCACTATTACTCTGACTTCTTGTAAGCCACAATTTATATTATATTTCAAATCCTTCTGAAGGTAATAAATTTGACAGAAAAAAATTAATACAAAACCTAATTATATTTAATTGAATTAAATTAGAATGGACTTTTACTGTAATCTCCTATAATTCAAGACATTAATAAAACAGCAAAATTCCTAACAATGCCTAAACCTCCCACATACGAGGTTAGAAACACTATCAACTGTCTACCTGCCTCTACACTACAGAGGAGATGAGAATTGAAATCTTATGTTCTGGGCCAAATTCTGCCACAGGCAGCCACCTTCTACGCTTCGCTGACCTCAATCTGTGTTCCTTACATCAATAGTTTTAAAGGCAGAGAAGAAACAGGGCACAGCGAGGGCAGAATTTTTCTACAAGTTGCTATTTCTCAGAAAATGTATGAGAATCTCACTGCTGTTTCTCTGAAAATGAAAAGGAATCTCACCGCTTGTCTCTTTACATTTACCCTAAAAGAATTCCCAGTTCACACTAGTAAAACCTTTTCCTTTTCAAGGAAAGAAGCTTTGTTCTGGCATAAGCCTCGGTCAGATGTCCTGATTGCTGGTACTGCTGATCTTAATCTGTGTGGGATGGAATGGTCATGCTCTGTATTGCCCAATGAAAGAGTTAAATCTTCAATATCTGACCGAGGACCACAGTAGGAAACCTACTTTAAATGAACTCATCTTGTGTGTTTTACTTAAACTAGCTGAAAACCCCAGGTATTCAAACCTGATGCTTTCAATAGGAAGAACTTTTAGGAATACTGTTCTTTCTCTCTTTTTTTTTTTCCAACAAAGCTGACTTTGTAAGTTCTCTGATGATTATTCTCAAAACAGATTCTTCTGAAGAGATTTGATGCTTCCTTCTTAAAGTGTTTTGCTAATCATGCTTTTGAACTTTGTTGACTGAAGACACTTAGATAGTCAACCAACCATACCTTGAGTTAAAAACTTTTTGCATAGGTACCATTAGTAAATTGTTTCTACTGATGATCACCACACAGTCTTTTCAGCTACCACCTCCTCACCCTTCTGGGGTTCTAGATGTTTTTATTTGCTTCCTGTGAGAAGCTGAATTATGCATCTTGCATTTCTCCAGATCAATCTGAGCAAAGCCCTTCTCCCTTTACTTGCCTTTCTTCTGATCTTTGCATGCTGCAGAACTGGCTTTTAATATACAATCACAAACCAGTACTTAAAAGGAAACCAAATCTAGTTTTGAGGAAGAACAACTAACGGTTTTATACATCACATATAAAAATGTGCTCAGTACAAAAAAGATTTAGGAAGATTTTTTTAAATTAAGAGCCATGCTAAGGCTTTCTTAAAGATTTATTCACTTCAATGATTCAGTATCTCATGTGTTTTTTATCATTTTTTTTCTGTGCCACAATAAACTAGGCTGTGAAATAAGCTTGGTTTAAGTAGCAAAAACATTATGATTTCACATTTAGCAGTATGAAAATTGCCTTATGTTCAAATTCATTCTTCTCAGTAAGGTTCCCAGATACCTTCCACACAGCAGCAGCTTATTATCAGAAGAGAAAAATGCTTCCTATGGGCAAACTGAGGCTTGCCACCACACGCTGCGATGAATGTGCCATTTGGGGTTTGTATTTGGTATTTACTAAACTAAATTTGTGGCAATCAGCTGGGATTATTTTACACAGGCTTTTCTTTTTGTGATTATTAGAACTTTGCAACTTGGCTTTATATGAAAGCAACCTCCAGCAAACCTGGAGGGCTTACCAAGTCCTAATGTACTTGCACAAAAAAAAACCCAATACCATTGCTTGAGATGGCAAGATTATTGTGTATGAAACTTAAATTCTGAATGTGCTAATAAGACTGTGACATGTATTAATTAAGTTCAATAGCAAAATGGAAAAATTGGGTTAGAATTAATTCAATGTCAGTTTTGATTTTTAAAAAATGGATTGAAATCTGAGATAAAACTGAAATTCTTAATAATATTGAGCTATTAAAAGGTTCCCATATTAATATTCATATTCAAATAGATAACAGAGAGAAAAAAAAAATCAAGATCAAAAAGCTGAAGCAATCAAAGGTAGATGAACCAAAAAGCACCTTCTGATAATTAAACATGGCAACATTATTGACATGAAATCTGTCAACAATTCCAAATAAATATGCATGACTTGTATTTTAGCTCCTTCAGTCACTTATCAAAATGAACATTCCTATTTTCAAGGAAATGCTGTTTTATAAAGGAATTTTTTCTTAGAAAAAGTTTTAACACTTCTATGCATAAGATTTATAGTTGTGCCTGTGTATTTGTGATTGCAACTGTGATTTACGTATATAAAAAGTATGGCTTCTATCTATTTGAGTCAATGAATTAATTTTACTTAATGAAATGAGTTAAAAATCTAATTTCATCTCAAGGTGCTGTTCTTTGGATAGCATTCCTACAGTTACTATTTAATATGATTTCAGTCTTGGTATGTCATAACTGGTTTATAAGAATGGCCTCTAAACATCCTGCTTCACTGTTATAGTTTCATAAAGGAAAAGAAACCTGAAGCACATCAATTAATGAACACTGAAAAGAAAGCTTGTCCTTTCTAATCTGTAAGACAAAAGTGAAAAACTCAAACAGCATATTCCAGCACCACATATCCAGACTTGGGAAATTTTACCAGAAAATATGGATCAGATCTTCATGCCCATTAAAAACAACAGGTTTCAAAAGCCACAGAATAATTTATTCACAAGGGAAGCTAAATATAAAGCTTGTGTTATAATATATTAATTAAAAATTGCATTCTGGAAGTAAAGCCTTCGAAACCTGCAACTGTGCTTAGGAAACGTAGCAAGGAAGGAGGAATACAAACCTCTTAGAAATATCACTGTCCTGGAAGTCTGAATGTATCAGAATGAGCATTCATAAGACATTTGTTCCTTCACATCAAGACACGATGATGAGCATTTCTTTTAGCACCTTCCTACATGTATATTTGAGCATCCAGGCATTTCAAAACAGATGGGAAGGAGGAGAGACAAAAGTCTTAATGTGACCAAAATAGTCATTTCATTGAAGAGTTTCAATCTGAACCGTCACTCTTCAAGTCTGACCTAACGGACTTGAACTGATACCCAGCACTAAACCGGAAAGTAAACATATTTTGGGCTACATACTACATGTAATACACAGGGAGTAGCTGGGATGCTCTAAAAAGAAAAAAATGCTGCCAGAATGAGTTTGCATGTTAGGGTTTATTTATTTTGAATGCAACCTTTATATATCACAAACCCTTGTGTAGGTGACAAGCAGTATACTTACAATGTGTTTTTACGTGAAAAAAATGCTAAACTACATACGACTGAAGTGAATTCTTTGATTTTCTGGTTATAATGTTCTAGCAAGAAAAAAGAGGTGTGAAGAATGCACCACTTCTCACGTCTCCTAATCCTTCACAATACTTAAATATTGTTTAAATGCAAACAATTCAAAGGAACATTTAATATAAAAATTACTGAATTGATAAACATCATTCAGTAACTAAAGAATATTTGATCTAGGGTGTTTTCTTATTTGTCCATTATACCAACTACATCAAGATGGCATATGACCTTCTTCAGTAGGGTGGGAGTGGGAAATGCAACATAAGTACACAGAGGTGAAAGTAATTAGCATGCACATACTATCTCTGTCTCCTGTATTGCAGTTACTATATATACAGTATATACCTTTAAGATGCATGTTTGCATTAATTTAGTGCTGTATATGCAAATCCAAAAGTGACCATTGGTAAAGTTCATCATCTGGAACATCCAAGCCCACTAATGCTGACTACAGAAGAAAGGCATCAAAAAGAATTAGGCAAGGAGAGCATGCAGCTCAAGGACAGTATGCAGCTTTACGTCACAGTTCTATCAGAAAGAGAGATTAGGATAAAATCAGAAAGCTGTTTCTTAGATGGAAGCCACAGTGTAGAAGGCATTCTTATCCTGTGCACAAAAAGTAGTTTCAGCCTAGATGGTTGACCATCATTATAGTGAACGCATGAACAACAAATTAACTGTCCACTGCTCTCAGATACAGTCAGAAGCAGAAGCTGCAATAGGTTCACTGTTGCAAAGTCTCATTATAGTGAAAGCAAGTTTTTACAAGTCAGGGAGATACAGCTGCTATCTGATGGCTCTGCAGACTTTGCTTCTAAGTCTTACAGAACTGCACACATCTGAACTGTCTTTCTCCAGCTCTTCCAAAAACCATGCCATAGAGTGGCACCATTCCTCACTGATCATTACAAGGAAGGAGTAATGAGCATGGCTTCTACAGTAAGACTATCAGACGGATTCAGCCCACCGAACTATACGCTCTCACAGCACCTTTTTTGACTTGGAATACAGCAGAAGCGTTATATTAACCAGACCTTTTTATTTAGCTCTGAC
The DNA here is from genome assembly GCF_033815535.1 of Pezoporus flaviventris. Taxonomy (NCBI): domain Eukaryota; kingdom Metazoa; phylum Chordata; class Aves; order Psittaciformes; family Psittacidae; genus Pezoporus; species Pezoporus flaviventris. The sequence goes on along the minus strand of NW_026892553.1, from coordinate 17,739,703 downwards.
TTTACTGATTTGCAAAGTGCAATAAGTACGATTGCATGACATATCCATAAAGCTGCTTGAGCAGCCTCTTCACCAATGGGTGAACATAGCTTCTATGTCACTTACACCGCTTTTGCAAAAAGAGAAAAGTACCATGACAACAGTGTGTCTCACTGCTTCCTCTCAACAATAATGACATCCTACTAATAAATTACATCAGTGCCCATCTTCGAAGTATCAGTCCCTGGCTTGATCTTTAATTTGATTACTTTTAAATCCCAAAGGTTTAAACTGAATCCTGTACTTTTGCAAAAACAAAGCCATACTACACTGCTGCATCAAGCAAAGATGCTGCTGATGTGCACAGTGATCGTGAAATCATGGTTTTCATTCCCTGTTCAAAAACTAGTATGATCTTTAAACAGCTGCTTTGTTGAGTCCCACAGGTAGCTGCACTTTGTTTTGAGAAACAATTCCTATATACAGTGTCCATATGTTCCTTTTCTTTCAAAAGCTTAGTGGAAATTAAGTAAACAATCAGAAAATCCCTTTCAAATTGCAGTGGATAGGCTATCCTCTGATTCTGTACTAGAAGGCTAGAAAGCCTTTTTGTGAAGACATTGGAGTCCCATACTACTATAAAGGTGGTAACTGGGGTCAATTTGCTGCTGACCTTTAGTGTTAAAGCCAATAGTGCTTATCTGTGGTTAAAGCCTGGCAGGTAAGAACCCTGCAGTTTTGGGGCCTTCCTGTGGGAGTTAAGATTTACAACATGTTTTCAGATGAGCAGCGAAAAAGTAGTAATAGATTGAAATAAGATTTTTACCTCATTCACATTGCATTAAAAAAGCAACAAAAGCTCCAAGACTGTGAACAGCAAGCATTTGAAGAAATGGGGTCAGGAATCCAAGTTAAAGATTACCTTCTCTATTTTTCTCCAGCACATTGCCACACAAATTGCAAGACAGTATTTATTTCATTCTTAGAGAAGTACAAAAGAGGCTCCTATCAATTCCCCCCAGTTCAAGTTTAAGCTCCTGCAGTATTTGATTTCATTTCTTGTATTACTTTTTTACAATTTTGCTTGATTTGATTCTTATATTTGTGCCTTGTCAGAATACCATAAAAATCAATTCAATTTATGCTGTGGGCAAAAAAAACTTTGATGCGGCTGATGTTCAATCCCAGCTTAATTTGTAAGTGATAAGTTGGGAGGTTTAATCTCAGTGCCCATATGTCACATCTCAAAACCAGATCACACTCTGGCATGAATGGCTGGCTCTGCTTAGCAAAGCTCTAGATTGACATATTGGAATGGGTCTGGAAGATGCTCCTGGGAAAAGCTTATTCATCTTTTATCACTGGTGAAAATATTCATACTTCAGACATCTCATATGGAAAAAAAAACAGTATTTTCAAATCAAAGGATTCTTATGGACACCTATGAAATCAGCTTTTTCTTAGAGTCACTGATCTATGTGTAAGCATCATTTTTTTACCTGAGACAGTGTTTTAAATAACAGGGACAGCTTCCATCTAGCAGTTTCTGGTCCTATAGGTATGAAACCAGAATACAGAGAAGGAAGATTGCTGCAGGGTCCAGACGTCCATGTAATTATTAGTTTAATAAAATCTTATCTTTTTTCTATTAAATATGTCCCTATCTATACTTAGATTTTTGAAGCAGTAAACCACTATGTACAGCTCACAGCTACTCAAACAACATGTTTGAGCGTGTTTGTTCACTGTTCCAAAACTTGTTGCATAAATTATCTCAAATATTAAGAGAAAGAGAAAACTAAGCCCTAAACCACATAATCCAGTTCCTAACAATGGAATGGAATGGAAAAACTGTTATGAGTAAAATACTACTATGAAATATTATGACCACAGGACTGATACATAACTGCATGCTTAGGAAGAACTGCCCTTATTAGCCCATTTCACTGCAGGAAACTCTCCAGTGGTCTTTGTTTCCTTCATTAGGTGGTTAACAGAAGTGATTTAATTCTACCTTTTCTGATGGGAGGGTTTAAAGGCAAGATAGCTGCAAAGGGAGATGTTACAAGATCTGATATGATAGATCAAGCTAAACTAGAATGAAATACCTGTAAAGTCTAAAGTTTAAGAGAAGCTGATTTTAACAGAAACTTCTCTGTCTTTTCTATAAAAATAATGAAGCAATGTAATAGAAAAGTTACAGAATTGCTCTAGTCCTGTGACATAGCTCAGCATTTCCAATGTTATTCTTTGGTTTTCATTTTATCCTTTCCTTCTCCACACTTCCTGACGAATGAAATCTGATGTTGCCGTCTTGTTTCCTTAAACCTTGTAAGAAACTACATCCAACCAACAGGGCTTTTAGGAATGCCGTTCTTCCAGCTGCTCTGCTCCATCATAAAAGCACTTGCAGATGTAATTTTTCACTGGTGCTCACATGAGCTCAGCTGCATGTAAAGAGATGGGTAAGAGCTGTTCACATGAAACACGAAGCAGTGTCTGGCCGGAAGAAGCTGACTATGTGGATAATGATAATCTGATACTTCTTCATCATTTCTGGAGAGCACAGCTATCAATCCATGCCTAATCTAGACAATAAATTCCGAACATAAAGTCTCCATATATCAGGAAATGACAACTGCAAAAGCTGATTTATCCAAGCTGCTCTGCTAGCTCCCATTCCATGACAGAACAGCTAATATGCTGACAGACAGCTAGCTTAAGGCTGAGCTGTTGCTTGATCTCATTATGTGCCAAGTGATGCAAGTTAGCAACCAAAGTAGTAAATTGTCATGTAGACAAACAAAACTTTTGCAATAGCTAGCAGGAAGAGTTTCAAGCTAAAGCCAATAAACTTTCATTCTTTTGTATTCCTGAAAAGTAGCTTAGAAGTTGACTGGTGACATTGCAGCTTCTCTTGGAATAATTTAAATCAAAGCTGCTATACCAGAGAAAAATTTTGAAGAACAGCATTTTCCTAGTTTTCATGTTTGTTTAAATTTAAAGTCATCAGTGATTGATTAGACCCAGCTACATCTAGGTCAATACGTTAAATACAGATGTAGACATTTGCCTGAGAAATGCTTGGAGTGACATTTATTCTCGATTCTTGTGCAAAAACCAGCACAGTCTGACTCCATTCCTTTCTAGACAAAGCAAAGCAGAACTAGGCTTTTGTGGGGAAGCATCAACAGTAATACTATAGCGTGTCAAAATCCATGGGATGATTTCACAGAAGGAGTGCTGTCTTACTGCACCCATAAGAGAGTCAGTTTTGTCTGAATCTTGTAATCTCGCAGAAGCAGGGAGAGCAGAAGAGCTCTCTATTTGAATAATGTGGGGGCTTGCTTAGATTTTAAAGCCTTCTCAACATGATACAAGTTTCAACAAAAATGTTTGGGTTTAGATAGAGCCTATCCTGTAGGACTGAATTAATGACAACAAGTGAAAAATAAGACACCAAATGAGTGTAATCCTGGAAAGCAAATAAAATATTTATAATTTTATTTTTTCCCTGTACATTTCATTGACTTTGAAAGTCATTCTTTTTTCCTGGCTTCATCTTGACACTTCATTAGCCAGTGGGTCATCACCTTTCACTCCACTGAGTAACAGTTATTTTTCATGCCAACATAGATAGAGGGTTCAGACCTGATTTGTATTGCAGGTAATAAATGGTAATTATCTGCACCTATTTTGTGATGTGAATCGCTGTCTCTGAACTGGAGGAACTAAATCTTTGTAACTTTGATGACAGTAGATTAGAGTATAACCACTCTTTCTCTGGTAATCTTACTGGGGCAAAGACTTAGAGGTCATGCGTTCAATTTTGTGTAATTACTGCCAGTTTAATGATGAAGATGAAAGAAGATAATGTATACTTAATCAAGCAGATAAGCATATGAAGCTTTTGCATTAAAGATTTAATGGAACAATAGACACAGAACTGGAAAATGGACAGTGGGCAAAACACTCTGTGACTTTTCATGCTTTACTCAGAATGGTCTGGACAAACAGTAAATGCTTTTTTCCTTTTCCTCCATCCTTTTGCTAAAGATGCTCTAATGAAAATAAGGGAAATAGGAGGCCAAGAACAAATTCAGGAAAGGTAGTTAAATTTCAATTTTTTTTTCCTATAGAAAACAAATGTGAAAGATGCCAGAGTAGATGCACAAGTCTGAAATTATCCATAGAACAGAGACAACATCTACACAACAGCATAAGCTCTGTTTTCTCTGACTGTAACAGTATCACGAGTAGAGATGAAATCTGCCACAGTTCACTAAAAACAACTTGTATTCTATTTATCTCTGTAGCATTGGTGATCACTGTAATGTCTACAATCTGTAAGATACTACATTTCCTCATACCTGGAAGGACCACCAACTTAGGGCTGCCTCTTAGTGAACTGAGAAGCTTATCACAGGTCTCACATATAAACCTCTTCAGGTTCTCTGTCTCTTCTATGTAATACAGCCCCTGGGCTGTTCCTGAACACATCACATGCATTATCATGCTCTGTAGGAAACACAGCAAGAATAGCAGCTTGCAGAGCAAAAGCACTTGCTTAGGGCTTCTTGTAATACAGTGGTTCAACAGCTGAAAGGATCATCTGTACATTTTAGAGGGGGAAAAAAAAAGGGGTTGAATAAATATATTCATTGGAGTAGGAAACATGAGCATGACTCTACAGTACTACAGAGGAATGCTAACACAAAGCTAGCATAATGCTACCACCTGCTTCTGGGAAGATTATTGCCACCATCCAAGCAAATGATAGGACTGCAAAGTTGTTTTATGAAAGGCGATAGCAGGAAGCTGAAATAAATCTTTCTTTAGATGTGTATTAAGAGAAAATAGTGATTATTTAGACATGACACAGTTATTCAACTCCAGCTAAGATTCTGATCAAATATATACAGCCTCAAACCAGGATTAGACTGGTAAACTAACAAGGAATTTAAGATTTAATATACATCCTCCATGTCATCATTTCTGATTGATGAGTATGGATAATGTCCCTTCCTTGCGCTATTGTAAATTCCACTTCCTAATTCCCTTCACTGCACAGGAGAGTAAGTACTTACCTCAGAGCTGCTGATCTCACACCACCAGGTTACAACACACCAAGCCAACCCATGTATCCAGCTCTAAGGTCACAGTCAAGGTTACAGCACAGCAGCAACCTGAGTTCAGGTCTCCTGAATCTCAGGCTGTGTCCCACCTGCTGGCCTATTTATCCATTGGCGAATAGCACTGGTAAAGAGCAATGAGTCCAAATCTAGCAGGATCCTGAAGATTATTGTGTTTTCTAGTTTGCACAGGTTAGACCACTAAAACAGCGATGGCAATTCTCAACTACATTTGAATGTATGAACAGGAAGCGTAAAGTTCTGTCGCTCATTTTACAAGCTCCTGAAATTCCAAGGGGATACCGTGCTAATTACCTCTCATATCCAATTTGCCAAGATAAGTAATAATTTCTGCTCTTCTATTAAATGCAGATGTAAGAAGCATGTCAAACAGCTCAAGAGTACAGTGTTCCCCAGATGCTACACCTGTTTCTCATATATCATCTTCCTCTGTTTCACCGTTTGTGTTTACCAGAAGGTTATGAATAGCTAGGCTCTGCCACCAGGGAAGGTCATCTCTGAGTGATCCTTATTACTTATTACTATTTACTTACATTTTATTAATGGTCCACAGGCTCTATTCAGGATTAACTTGGCTAAACGTTATAGAAACATATGGTGAACATTCCCTGCTGAACACTCCAGGCAGAGAAACAGATAACTGGCTGGAAAATGCTGTGCTGGAATGATTATGAAAACTGCTTCACATATTAGTTCCATTCTCTATACATATCCTTACTTCTGAATATTTGTCCACAAAACAAATTTTAGGTTTAATCTATCTCTGTTGGCATTTAAGCTATAGTGAGGTTAAAAAAAAAAATTAAAAATATAGGGACATAGGGACTGGGATGATAAAAGAGAAGTTTGGTGAAGAAGTGACAATGTCAAGAGGAGATGAATTGCTTTGGACTTCTTGCATCCCTGGGAAGAAGATCCTACCACTGTTGATGAAGTTACACAGAAGTGTGTTGACACATTTATTTATACAGAAACAGTGGGTCTCTTGTCCTAGTATTAGAAACTGTTTCAGCCATACATTCTCCCTAGATTTTAGACTTATCAACATTCCCATGGAGTTACTGGTCTTCAGGTCTGATGTCAAGATTTGGAGTCATCTTCTACAGAAGAGACTTTGCTGGATAAAGTCTGTATTTGACCAAAAGTCCAGGGGCTGTGTAGTTGCCACCATCTTGTTCAGACTGATGAGCAGCACCTGACACACAATACTATGAAAGAAGAGTGCTACTGTGGAATACAGCACTTAGAGCAATATTATTTGCTGCATCTGGCTAGTGCTGCATCTGGCTAAAGCAGTGGGACTGAAATCCCAGAGATATCTGAAGGCCAGCAATGGAGAGGTACACTGTGTTTTTTCTAAACATCAAGCAATTGTAAAATAAGCCTTAACAAAATATCTTACTGTGTCATTTCTATTTCTGAATGCAATTCTTCACGTTCTGCTGCGATGGCTCTGTTTACCAGGGCAGCACTAGTGGTTAAATATCTCTTGTCTGCAACATCTGTTAGGAACTGGAGGGGGTTCAGACTGTGAACTATAAAACTCTGATAACAAGACAGTAAGCCTGGCCCAGTGACCCAAAACAAAGGAAGCAATGGATGTGAAAGGGTAATGCTGGGAGAAAGAAGGAAAGTTCTGAATTAACCTGGGATGATTATGTGTTCTGACAGAATGAAGTAACTTCTACTCTCTCTGCTAAGCTACATGCAGCAGCATGGAACAAAAACAGATGTAGGCTTTGCATGCAGTAGGTAGTAGTGGATCTTCTCTCACACACGAGAAAGCAGAGCTGCTGGAATAAATTCTATCAACAGCCACTAAAAATACAAGTAATTAGACATATATTTAATATACTAGATTTAATACATATCCTTATGAAAAGTCCATAAAAGTATAGCAGAAAATCAAAAGGAGCATGCATATGTTCTGTAAGATGTTTTGTTATGTTTAGCTACAGAATATATTGCTATTATTAGCCCTATTACAGCAGTTCCTGGTGCAGCATTGCACCATCCACATATCATTTCCATTAAAAGCTACGGAACAGTTGTATAAAAAGAAGGGGTTGGGTTGTTTTAATTTCCCAGTGCCCCTGCTGGCTCTTCCAATTTATATCCCTTATGGTTAGAAGGAACAGTAGAAGCTACATTGTGCAAACAGCACCCACCCATGCTCCTCCCCAGCTCCTGCACTTCCCTGGCCCGTGACCAATTTCCCCATGGTGAAATGGAGTGCAAAAAAAAACTATGCAAGCAACATAAACACCTCTCTAGTGATTGCAGAACCCTTACTGCTCTTAGAACATGCATTCCTGCTGCCACTGCTATGCAGATAACAGCCTCGCCTGAAAGCAAGGCTTATACAGGACATGGTTTAATATCTACATGTTGATGGTCTTTCTCTAAACAAACTCTATTACAATCACCTTAGATGGCCTGTGTATTGCCAAGACCAGATCAGCAGGATCTAAAGAAACAGGTATTGTTTTCACCGGTCAGCAAGTTCAAGAGTTTTGAGGCAGATCTGGTCACTGCAAGGCACGCAGGCAAGTTTTCAATGCAGCCAAGTGCTGTAAAAACAGTACAGTCAATAGTGCCGTGTCCTCAGGCAAACTTTGATTATTCACAGCATTTTCCTGATGACACCCAGTAAGGTTGATCATACACTGTGCTCAGTGATATCTGCCACACTGAGAAATTCTAAGGTCAGGACACTACGGCTCATTTTTCAGCCTCAGTTAGCAACAGAGTCCTAACAGGCATTAAGACAGGTGAGGCTGATATGCAAGCAAACCTGAAAGGCATGACAGAGAAATCCCAGACTCCTGTGTATACCTCTCCTTCTTTGTAATGCCAAATACAGCACTGTATTTGTATACAGCCTGTGTGAATACACACACTTTCCACACACTTTCATGTTCTTAGACTTGGCTTCCTGGCTAATGGCTCCTTCCCTGCGTTAAGCAGTAAACCTCACTGAAAAGCTTATGGAAACTCCAAGCACTTGCAGTTCTTGTTGTTATCCAGTGCTGGAGGGTAGACAAAAAGAAGCAATACATTTGAAAGGTAATCTTCATATGGAGAAGAACGGAAGCCCAAAGAAGTTACTGGTTTTAAACTAAAGCGTGGGAGCCTGTGGAAGAGAACATAAACAGCCAGAGGAAGTTAATCTTTTAGGGTGTGTAATCCCCTCCCAGACTGACAATTTCCCATTCACCCTGTCAATTTTGTTGTGTTGGTTTTAGCCAACACAAGGGGATTGTTAGCACCAGAGAAGTACGGTAGCAACAGCTGTACCTTTTCATGGGGAGGGAAATACAAAAAGCACTGCACCTTGTAAGATTCCATTTTTTTTTTTACTAACCAGGAATTTATTAGAATGTATTTTAATAGAACCTTTTCTGAGTTCTAATTTGAGCTGAGTCTCTTAAAGGATGAGTCTGTTGAGTTTATCAGAGCTCTATAGTTTGGTTTGCATATTTGAGAAAAGGGAAGTGGTGCTTGACCTGATATAACTGTAACTTGCCAGTATTTCATGATGATGATAATGATGGTTGAAATTCTGGTCATCACTGGATCTCAGAGAAATGACATCTGAGAATGTCATGCTATTGGTGGAAAATGTGACTAGTAACGTCAAGTTCTGAAGGACACACTGAGTGAAAACAACAATAATAATGCCCCAGATGCCAGTACAATAAATAATATTACAGGAAATATCTGATGAGATTTGAATCCATCCTCTGAAAATTTCCTTCCATGACATTCGTTCACTTCAAGACATAGGAAGGGGCTTTTTCTGGAATTACTTTTACAAATACTTCCAAATTCCCAATATACTATACCTTTATTTTCTCACATCCCTTAGAGTCAAACTACTTGCTATGATTCTGGTACAGAACATTTTCTGTACCAAAGAACTTTCTGGCTCCCTATGATGGAAACGGTACCCAGGTTTGTGCCTGAAAGCGATCACAAGAAAGCTGCCACACAGATGAAAATGTGACAGTTGCCCTATTGTCAGTATATTACACTGGTGTGTCAATGTGGGAAGGAAAACTGTGTTTATGTGTTTGAGGAGTTTCTTTGGCTGAGCAACTGTCCTTTTCTGGTATTAATGCATACCACTAACATCAAAGGGAATATCTGAGCCTCATTTTTCGATTGGAGTGCACTGTAGCAAGGTAAAAAGTTAGGCATGCATAAATGTTTCTTATGTGAATCTAGAGGAGTATGTCTGACTGACAGGCAGAGAGAGAAAAGTCTATTTATATAAAAACAGGCAGTGTTGATCGAGGCTTCCTCCTCTTCTCTTCTGCTGTTTCTTCCCCAGTGCCTTGCCAACATATCTTAGGCTTAATTTGCATGGCCTAGGCTGGCAGGCAAAAGAGTGTTTCAGTCTCAAGGCCATTCAGCCTTTAACCTCTCCTCCTAAAATGCAAACAAGCTTGCAGATGTCTCTGTAAACCATCGGGATTCTCAGATTCTTCACTGAAGGTTTTCTTATAAGGAACCAAAGGTAGATTTGATTGTTGATGCTCTGACCCACTGTTGGATAGTCAGATAAAGACCCCATATTCCAGTCAGGAGAAGATAAAGATCAAGCCAAATATAATCTGTCCAGCATTCAGGATTCTCTTCCTGTACCTTTATCCATGAAAAAAGAAAGTCACTTGCAAATGCTTCTGAGCCCAAGGATTGAGACTACAGTACAAATGTTTTGCTCCCAGCAACAGTTCTCCATGAGAAATTCAGCATATAAGCTAATGAATCCATACAGGGAAAGAGAGCTACCACTATGGTGACAGATCTTGGGATTGCAGAGCCTTACAAGACCAATTCAGAAGTCAGTTAAGAACTGAGGGACTATGGTTAAGAATCTTACTTCAGATTTTATCTTCCCAATTTTCTAGGCAAAGAAGGTATAATGACAAATGATGTCCTTATGTGGAAAAGCTGTAAAAATAATGTTACTGTCCAGTAAACCAAGGAAATAGAAATACAGATGGCATGATTTAAATCTCTGTATTCTCCTAAAGCATCTTTTAATATTGTTGTAACAAATAGAGCTGAAACTGCAAAAATTAGAAAGCTGGTTTCTTCCATTTCACACATTCTTAGAGGCCGTACTGTTGGTTGTGATTATGTGGTGCTTCTGTACCTTGTGCAAAATGCCTGGCTTGAAGCAAAAATATTGTAGCATGTCAAACAAAGGAAATTTAATACCAATCAGCTGCACTAATTGGAATGACGGTGACATTCTGCACTACACTGAAGAGTGGCAATACCTTACAGACAAGAAGCCTGACATTTGACTGAGATTCCCTATTTACACTTGGTATGTTGTTTAGAAATGCAACCCCTGAAATCACAAGCATAGGATTCAAAATATCAGTTTTAGTATTTGTAATTATGTCTTAAACCTTTGACATGAGAAATTCTGTTTATAGAAGGATTTTAACAAAATAGTTCTCCCCTCACCCTGTGAAAGAAGGCTCTCCCTTTTTTGCCTTTCAGAGACCAAGCAAGAAATCTTTCTGTCAACCAGTAGAGTAACATGATAGTCATCTGCCTGCAGGAGGAGTCCTTGCCAGTGTACACACATCTATAACCACCTCACCTCAGGGAGATGAGATTGACACTAGAGATAAAACCGTTTTCAGCTTGCACGGTCAGACTCTGGTAAGACTAAATGTCAGGTCTGGTGGAAATCCTGCGATGAAGACACTTGTTTATTAAAAACAAAATCAACCAACGCTAGCAAGGAGAATTCTGTAAGAAAAAAAAATTATATATGCAAAGGAAAGAGCAGTTGATAGTAATTAGTAACTGGATTAAAAGATGCTTTGGGATGGAGGTCACTCCATTTTCCAGGTAGTATCCATCTCAAAAGACCAATTTATGGTGACCAACAAATGCTACAAAACAGAACCCATTCTTGTAAAAAAGACCTTATTTCAAAAGTCAGAATTCTCTGAATAAATCCCTGCAATTCATAGTCAACTATGAAGCAACCATAGAGAATACTTCTGAAGAAATCTCTAGAACAGATATCTCAATTGTGACACAAACAACTGACTTGGATGAATAGCTGCAGCACCTCTGGCTTTCAACAGGAATCTTGTGTGCTGAATTTCCCCCAACATAATTCCCTAAGCACAGAAAACTGAGCAGGAAAATCAACATGCCTAAAATGACGATGTTTAAAATTCAGATCTCAGTCTTTCTGCGCTTTTCCTTTTCCTAGCAATTAAAAAGGATAAATGTTTAGTTAAGAAATGTTAAAACAAGCACACTCCATAGAGCTAAGGACATTAAAAACTTCCAAAGCTAAAGAAGTTCAGAGTATTTCTGCCACCGATGCTTAAATTGGTTTAAATATTAGCTATAGTTAGAGCTGTGCAAAATAGACTTTGTTTTTCAGAAATTACACAGAACTTTCCAATTTCATAGAATTCCGCAGTGCCTCAGTTATGGGCTTCATTTGCAGTGCTGATTAAGTAGATTTTTGCATCCAAAATGCAAATGTATACACACTTCTGATGCAAAACACACTTTGCTCGAATGCTGTTACGTCTGCTGTGATACTGGCCTGTTTGCACTCAACAAATTTTTCTGTTACTGGAGCTTCACAGTACATTATGGACTCCAAACAGACCCACTTGGGGATAAAGAAAACATCCTGAAAGTTATGCAAAATATTCATAACAAAATGCAAATACTGTTTACACTTTTCAGCATTTCAGTATAGCAACTCATATTCTAAACTGCAGCCAGTTAGAAGCTATATGGAAAACTTTTTAATCAGTCTGTGCTGGATACTTATATTGTTGCTTGCATAATAGATGTTGCATAAAGGCTGGGGCCAGCATCAGATATAAAAGTACCAGTTTTAGATAGTGGGTTTAGATACATTTAATACTGACACATTCAGAATGAGATTAATTTTCACTGAGATTTTCCGAGAAGGGCATTCAGCCAGACAGGAGGCTGTTTCCTCTGGGAGAGAGAAAACCTATAGTTAAAGGATTGGATTTTAATTCCACCAATGTTAAATTGCACCAAAAAAGAATTTGGGCCAAAATAATTATTCACATCACACTGCTGGGCAGTTATAGATTGATGTATTTACATTTTGCCAGAATAAGCAATGCCTTCTGAGAAATATAAACCTCTGCTTCTCTTACCCTTGCATCATTGATGAATACAACTCTTGTCATTGCTCACTGACATAGCAAACGTACCTCCTCTCATCCCTCCATGCATATTTACTTTGCTGTCTGCCTTGCACTAAGTAAAAAGTCCTCCACATTTAGGACGCAATGTTCTATTTCCTGGCATGCTGCATCAATAAACTAATGACACTTCTGTCAGTCTCTCTTGAGGTCAGTTCTGCCTCCTCAAGAGATGTCCATAAAACTGGCTATTTCTCTCCACTGTACCTAACCAAAACTCACTGATTCACAAAATTATTCTGGAGAGCGAGAAAGGGAAAAGTTATATTGCAAAAGCCTGTCAGCTTGCAGAAAAAGAAACACAGGAAACTCTGCGGATGTGAATTCCACAATACTAAGATCTTGTTCAGTTTTGCACCCATTTTTCAACTAGAGACAAGTATGTTTAAAAGTATATACTAACATGCAGGGTTTCTCTGGGGTGAGGTCTAATTGTGTGAGTGAAGAAGGCTCATGAGGACCTAGTCTCACTGATTCAGTTTGCCGAATTCTCCCACACATTCTGTTGCTTTTCCAGCCTGAAAATGTGTAGTGCAGATGTTCACTGATAACTTCAATTTTCTCTCTGCAAAGGGCAGCAACCACAGTGGCAACTGAAATTATGTGGTGAGGCAAAACCTAATCGAGAGAAGAGTGGATGAAACACAGGGTGAAAGCAAAAGATTTCAGATTTTGTTCCACAGGTAAAAAAAATCTGATGTTTAACTAAAACCTTTTGATATAAACCAGACATCAGATCCTACCTGATCTTTCACATCTGCTCCTTTTAGACTCAGGCACCTGCAACTGATCCTCCATGAAAGAAAACTGATTAAAATAAAAGGAAAAAAAAAAAGTGACTGTGCTGGTAATTGGATTGTACCAAAATTGCAGAGTATGTCTTCATTATGAGCAAATGCGTTATTAATGCAGGAAAATTACTATACTTTGTAAGGAAAATAACTCCATGAAGACAGATCTAGGTTTTATGTAATTTGTTTCCTTGATTATACTACAGTAAAAATACAGTTTTGCTGACAAAGCAGAATTTACACTGAAGTCTTCCCCTGCTTAACCACATCAGTAGGACTGATGTCTCTTGCCTACCTTGATCAATGGCATACATTAGCTGAAATTGGCAGGGAGCACCTCTCCTCAAATATAACAGTGTTCATCAATCTGGCTCAAACTGAAAACCAATAATGGTGAAATTAGTGAGCAACAACAAAAACCTGGTTAGGTGAATAATCCTAGTAGTGTGCAACATATAAAACTAATCCTGGCATAACTCTTCCATTGAGTATTTTAATAATATGCATAGATTTTATTCAAAGCCAAAATCTTCTATCAGTCCAACCAAAGCAGAGACATCAGAGGTAGCATTCAGCAGATGCATTTTTGCTACACTGCAAGTTCTGTTCACTTTACATCTAGTGTTTTAAATTGCTTCACAAGAAACAATGCTTGACCCCCAGATTTGAGTCTGTGCGCCTCATAGATAAGTAGCTGCAAGTCTGACTCACTTGTTGGACATCTCAAGGGAGCAGATCAAGAGACCTTTCATCTACTATATTAGCTCTGTGCCAAATGCAGGAATCAAGAACACTCAAAACACATTGTGAGCTGAAGGCAAACACAGTAACAAAATGAATGGGAAAAGACATTTCTCTGATACAGTTCACTGAAACCCACAAAAATGAAGTTTATCCTTTTTAAATTGTTCCTTTGTGTAAAATGGATTATACCGCCTATGATTTAGTGCTTCTTTAAATGGCTGCTGCTGTAAAAGTAAGATTAGAGAAATAACATTATTTAGGAAGAAAATATAAGGACAGATGCAAAAAGCTCCCAAAAGCACCTGAAATAGTTTTTGCTGAATTATTTAGCATAACTACATTCTTGTCCCCTTTTGTGACGTCTGCTCTAATTTATGATTATCATAGTCTGAAAAAATTCCAGTTTAATGAAACACTAAGCCACCTCCCTTCAGCATGTATGGATGTCCTGCACTACAGAAGTATTTCAGTGGCAAAACAGCTTCTCCTGTTTCCACATATTAAAAAGTTAGATATGTAATTCCATCTTATATTTAAGAAACATCCTTTAAATCAACTTTAGCTTTACATATTGGCAAGTGGCATTAGAGAAACATGCTTCCTAATCCAGGCCTGCTTGTTTATAGCAGTGATTTCTTAAGAGACTATTCATAGCTGGTATATGGTCATTGTCCAGAGTTGTGGACTGATTTTTGCTAGTGAAGTGCTGTGGCAGTAGTGCCTAAAGGTGACCACCAAATGCCAGCAGGCAGGAAAATAATGATTATCATTTTAAAAATGCAATGCAGACATTTGGGACCCAGCTTTGGCTGACTGAGCGAATTAATCCCTACCCTTTGCCCTTCTCCCACAGGGGCACCTTTCACAGGCTGTGCAACAGTATTGACCTTACGGACAAACATGCCGATGCTTTACATTGCAAGCTGAAGGATGAGAGCTGAGCAACACCTTGTGTTAGATGATAAAACTAACCATATGCTCTGAGTTTGCTCCCTCCTTTATATAGCAGACTTTTTCTCCCTGCCTTCTCTTTGAGGCATTTAGGTATTTTCATTACTTTTTGAAACACCAGCTATCATAAATCACTTTATAGGACCACTTGATATGCATTTTGGTTTTCCTCATTATTTCTTTTCTATCCTTTCTGGCACTATTTGTTATACCAAATGTTGTTTTCCAGTGTAAATCATGAAGTTCCTTGAGATATTTTTACCAGGATAATTGAGAGCCGAGACTGACAGCTGATCATCACCATTCTGCTTCCTTTTTTTTGTTGATCCTTCCCTATTAATAAGTTAGATGCTTGCCTCGACTCGCTTCAACTGGAAACAGATCTTTTCTACCGGTGTATATTTGAATAGTCAGTTGGGCAGGAATGCTGTAATAAAGTAATTATCAAGTTACGTTGCTGTGAATGACTGCAGATTATTAATTTGTGTGAAGTGACTGTACTATGCAAACATAATGTAGAGGATTTAAAAGGCCCTTACATTATGTTTAGTTATATTCACAGAACCCATGCCCAGGTTTGTGACAAAAAAATATAAACTAATTTTTAATCACCTGATAACTACAATTAAACTTACCTTTAAGCTTCAGAATGTATTTAAGTGCAGGGAACCAGCCTTCTTTTAGGAACCAATGAGATGAAAAATTTATGCCATAAAGAAACGCAGTCTATCGGCATATAAAGGGTATTGAAGAAAACAGCAAGTTTCAATAAACTCATGCAAATTAATATTCTCTATTTTTTTAAAACATTTAATCAAACTTCAAGAACCAAAACTTAAATAAATATTTATGTGGACCTTTGCAGATGGTTTGGGGAAATTTTTTATATGAAGAAACCTTGCTTTTGATGGAGAACTTGCCTTTCATTAAAGCTATAGATATGGATAATTATAATTTGACATATAGATGGGGAATGATTCTTAAGTCCACAGGAAAGCTGCCATTTATTTCATTCAGTTTTAGAGCATCAGCCTGAAATCAGCAGAGCCAGGCTTAATACACGACCCAGCATCCAGGTGATGGGCTATAGTACACATAAACCATTACTACAGTAGTTCAGGTAACCACTCTAACAATACTAAACTGAATGACATTTTGGACGTCTGGTTTGGTATATTAACCAGACCTAAAGATCCAAATATGAACTTATTAAGGCTCTCTATAAATTATGGAAGCTACATTTTGAATGTTATTGCTACCTAACAAAAATTTATGTGCTTTTGCATCTAGTAGCTCTTGAAGCAGGGCTTTGTTTCCCCTAACACCTGCATTTTAGCTTCTGGAACCAGTAGGTCATAAGAGGCTATAAATTACCTTCATTACCTTAATAATCAGAGGATTGCTGAATAAGCTGCATTCCATCATAACATAATCACATTCCAGCATCGGCATCAAGCTTTAAGACTTCCTACTGCTTATGAGGAACACGGTCTGAGTCAATCAATACAGAAAGCATTAACATTGTGCAACATACTGCATATGTAATAGAGACACTTGCATATCATTACAGCAGCAATACCTCAATGATAAACTTATGTATCTAAAGTGAATCAATACAGAATTTTGCTTCAAATAACACATGCAGGTCATAAACCCAGGATGTGTTTGTTGCATTTCACCTCAGTACATTACTACTATTTTTTTTACTTTCCACTGCAATTCACTGTTCAGAATTCTACAGGCGTTACTGCTGAGGGCATATAAATGGGTTTGTAGGCTAACTACAGAAATCTGCTAATGTCTTACTTAGGAGAGGGGAGACAAAATGAATTTGGCTCAATTTATCTTAGACAATGCAGGAAACAATTCTTTGCCAACCTTTCAAAAAATCAAGCTGGTAACAGCATACTTGTGCAAGTTTTGCTAATCTATCTTAACTTTAAAGGTGATGAAATGAAAGTCACAGTCTAAATTATGTGCTCTAGATTAGCTGCTAGGCTAAGAATAGAATCAAAGGACCTCTCCACCAGCTTTATGCTATATCTATACACAGAGCTCTTGTATTGCATAAAATTCCCCCATATTCTTCAAGCTAAAAAACACCTTAACCTTTACAGCACAAAGAAAACTGTAATATGCAAACAAACTGCTGCAGTTAACAACTGCCTGAGCCTGCAGTGTGAAACTGAGACTTGGAGGAACCAACAGCTCCTTGCTTCTCAGGCATTCAAGATATTGGATTCATTCCCTTCCCCCTGCTTTGTCCTCCTGCCCTGCTGGGTACTGGCCTACAGCAGCATCTTGCTTTTTAAAATGCCTTTCCAAGACCTGCCAACCCAAAGGCAAGGCATGCTTCCTGCACTGCTCCAAAAGGCAGACAACAGGGCTTCCCAGGAGCACTGCTGGCTGAGCAGACAGCTCTGTGCTCACGCCCAGGGCTCAGCCCAATCTGCTGCAGGTGAGTGGCTGCGGGTCGTGGCTTCACTTGGGAGAACCTGGGTTAAAAGTGAAAACTACAACAGAAGAATGAGGAGTCACTGCAGTACGGATGTGGATCTTCTTCCCACATCCTTTTCTTTCACTAGTATATTTTTTCCCCTGAGTGTTCCCAGCTATAACAATTCAATGCCAGCTTTTTCTGCTCTGCATTTGACAGCGAGATGTTTTACATCAGCATTTTTTCTCTCAGAAAAAGGAAACTGAAATGATACAGCTAAACCCATTTCAAATCATCTCTCACTGCCTTCTGGGGGAAAACGAAAAGACTGGTTGTCTATCCCAACCAGCTTACACTTTGATTTTACACTTTTCATAAACAGGGAGTAAACAATTTATTTAGACTACTGACTTACATGGCAACGCTGCTACTGCTACTAAGCCTTATTCCTAACTGTCACCAGTATCCTGTGGTGAGCTAAAATTCTCTGTGTTAAAAAAATCCCCACAACCTTCACAGAAAAGGCTATTCCTTGGGCAGAAGTGCTTGGAATTGTCTATGCTCCTCTCTTCCCCCTAAGTGACACACAGGCTTCTGCAGTTAGGCAGTCTGCAAGACTGATGCTGATTTCTTAGCGCTCAAAAATTTGAGCACAACTCTGGAGAGTGAGATGCAATGGAGAACAAAATACTCACACAGAAATACATTCAGTTGAAATGTAAGAACCCTCCTGGTTTTGACTTGTTCATGCTATCTGAATTTAAGATTATTTCATTAATGTTTGCATTTCCTCTTGAGAAAATGATGCTATGACTCTTGGAAGACCCATCACCTAGACATGAAACAAGCTATATAAAATATCTTATTACTATATTTAAGATATTATATGGAACTTGTTATATTTGCTTAAATCATCATTCACTGGAATTAAACCTATAGATTTTAATTAGTTTCAGGTAAACTACAAATGACATTTACACACACATTGCCTATGATTAAATTAGATCTTTCTAGGCTTAACAGAATTTTGAAATACTTCTGGAAGCACAGTTTTCATTGGGCTATCCTTTTATCACAGCTTTCAAAAGCCCACAATTTCACTGAAGTATAACAGATCACTTTCAAAACCTACTATGCACAGTGCCAAACACATATAGACAAATTTGCCCTTGTTTTTCTGTTTGGTTTTAGTACTACTCACTACATGGAGTGCAAAGGCCTTTATACAGATGTGCCACTACTTTTTAACCTTTGCAATCTCATTTGTCTTCATGGCAGTGAATTCAGTCATTGAATTCTTATTAATTTTTTATCTGGTCTGTGTTTTCTTTTTAGTTTGCAAATACTGCTGCGCTTTAAGTTACCATGTATGTAAAAGAATATTTCTTGAATAGGTATGGTATCAAGGTGTGGTACATTTAAGATGTCATTTCTTTAAATTTACAATTTTATTCACAGTTTATGATATATATATACCTTTGGTTAACACTTGCTTTTATCTCTTCAAAGTAATCCTTTTTCCTTTCGACTATCCCAGCAGATAAAGCACGTTGGAGAAAGTGTGATCATTAACAATTTCTTCCACAAATGAAACAGTCTTCTGAGCTACTTGAGGGTACCTGCATCACCAAAGTGTTAAAACAGTGACAGCCTGATATGAATCTCTAACACCGATGAATTGCCAGTGTGGTAATTATGCATCAAGTCATCCTTGTACTCTCAAGGACTGTTTAAAATCACACATTTCTCAATCTCGCAGGAGTAACTTCTACAGATACGTGGATATGTGGGGTTGGTGTAACACCAGTGGAGAATTACAACTAGTTTATACCAGATGTGATCAATGCCATATCAGGACCAGGTCTCATTTATTATTTCTTTTCCTTAAGGACTCAAGCACTTTAAAAAGCAGATCAGCGCTGACAGGGCTTTTCAGGCATCTGGGCCTCACAGATAATTTGCCCCTTAAGACTCAGGGATCAATTATTTCAAAGGAAGAAAGTTGGGCACTGCCCTTATCAAAACCTGGCCTGGAGACCTGGCTGCAGTACTGCCTCACTGCAAGTCCCTCTGCAGCAGTGGACTGCAGGCTGATGCGAGCGCAAGAGCCAGCTGAAATCAAAAAGCTCTGTGATTTTGTTAGCATGGCGCCTGAGATAACATCCTTTGCCTCTCAGATGGGTTTCTTAGGTTGTCCTTGATACTACACTAACACAAATAAACAGCTTTTAGTACCTTCTGTATTTAAGTGGACTAAATTAGTGTGTGCTCATGGCATACAAGCAAAAAAACCCACAAAAACCCTCACATTGCATTTTCTTCTTAATCTTAAATTCCACACCTATTGAAAAGGATTCACTACAGCCGTTAAGTACTCATCAAACAATTCTGAGCAAATCAATTCAATGTTTTTATAATTCAACTACAGACCAGTAATGCTGACTTCCTTAAAATTGTAGAAAAGCTGATTTTGAGATGGTGACCAGAAGAAATAATTGAGGGGAAGAGCATAGCTCAAATTTACAGACAATATCCACATGTAAGAGAGAAGTCTGTGTGGCAGAGTGCCATAACTTGATATCAATTATAAATTATCTTACAGGACTTCTTAAGTATCTAAAATAATAACCATTGAGAAAAGTAGTAAGGTACCTGCTACTTGTTTCAGGACAAACTCTGCCTGCCAATGTCCCAAAAGCAAAAATAGCTGAGAGGATGGCGGGAATCCCAGACTCCCATACTAGAAAGTCAAGAACATTTACCTAAAAATAAGGAATAAGAATATGGTATATGTAGGAAAAATCACTACATTTTTCTTAATCATGACAATCATAGAATTTACATTTATAGCTGGTACTTCGAAGTCTTCATTGTTTTCCATATTAATCCCATAAGAAAATAAATCTCTACTGCTTCAGCATATATCAAACAGTGCATTCCAACTATAGTTCAATTCATTAAAGATAAAATGGTGCTGTCGACCACCCCTTGGCATATCTTTTCCACACAGAACAAGTTACTTAAGAAGTGTTGTATCAACATGGCTGCTCATATTCATTAGAATTCCATTAATGAACCTTAATTACTTAGCTCAGAAATTCCAAGTGCTCTCTCTATACGGTTGTGCAGTTCAGTCGGTTATGGTGACCTCATGAAGCTGTTTACGGTGCAATATACAGTTTTGAAGGTAAAAGTCTGTCAAGTTTCTATTCCATTAAGATCATTTTGTGACCAAGTGAATTAAGTAATTTGGGCACCACCACCGGCAGCTGTCTGGCTGACTATGGGTCTGTCTTAAAAAGCCAGTACTGGAATCCAGCCACTTAAAATAAATATGGACCCATGGAATTTGTTTAGTGATTCCCTTTTATTGTTATTTTTGTAAAAATAAAATGGTATCACCAGGATTTAATGCGTTTTTGTTTTTAATTATACACTTTGGGGATGATTTTGGATTTAAAGCCCTCCTCCCATCAGAAAAAGGTACCTTTTTCCCCATATTCAAGTCAAATATACTTGACACCTCAGAGAAAAAAAAACCCAGAGATCCATAAAAAGTCAGCAAGCTAAAATGGAAAGTAATTTCAGTGTGAGAATTTCATATAACAAAACAAGATTTGGAAGTGATGGGACTCAACAGGTAACAATCACTATAAACAAGCAAAACATTGGCGCACCTAGCAAAATCATGTTATGGAGATCTTTATTACAGTTTTCAGAATACATGAATTAACAATGGCCAGGCTGTGATTTCATCAAATTCCTATTTTAAACATTACATACAAACACAGAGCTGTTTAAAAAATAGAAATGCATGAGTTTTGTCACCTTTTTTTTTTTCTTTTTTTTTTTTTTTCTGTTGGCATCAGGAGTCATGAGACTTCCAAAAGGGAAACCAAATGGTGCATGATAGCAGACCAACTAAACTGCAGTAGATTATTGTTCACATTCTGTGGCATATGTATCACCTCAAACAGTGCTAAAAGAAGCACTACAAAACCAAATCCTTCTCCGTTAGCATCCTTCTAATGATATCAGTGAGTGCTGAGTGACAACTTGCAGGACTGCAGAATTCACAGGCTTACACAACTCCCTCTCTTGTGCACAAAAGCAATACGTGATCTGAAACAGAGACACCTGAAGCTGAGGGATTTGGCTTTATCTGCTTTGATTTTTGTTAATTTATTTACATCTTGTGTGCATGCGTGTGCATGTGTGTACGTACTGCAGAGGAAGAGAAGTCGAGGTTTCTTACGATATCTATTTAAAACTGAATAACTTGCAGATACAGTATGGCACATGAGAGGTGGGCTTCACACTGCTTCATCACTTAGCATTTGTTGTGCCTGGCCTCTCAGCAATTTGAAGGCAAACATTAAAGTATAATTCAGCCAAGCCTTTGTTTAATGGATAAGAAGCAATTTACATATATAGGTAAGTTTGCTCCCACAGAACTATTACCGGCTTTAAATATTTACTAGCTATATCATTCTCAGTGTAGGAAGTACTAAATTCACCCATCAAAGCAGGATTTGCCTGAGGGATGCAAAAGCTGAGCACTGCAAAGTTTTCTTAATGAAAGCTATAGGAGGATTTCCAGAGCCAAACCTAAAACTCAGCCAGATTCTCAGTTTTGCAAACCATTTGTACACTGTGGGATGAATTTAAAGTAGGTCACTGATGAATTGTGGTTTGGCTAGAAACCATGAAAACATTACATGTTTTTACAGCATTTGTCTGAGGTAGTACATATACCACACACAAAAATGCAAAAATATACAGATATTTATAACTATTTGCATATTACAGAAGGGAACTATGGGAATTCTTGTATTTGTATCTCAATTTTCCAGAAAGAGCAGATAATTTTAGATAACATTCTTCATATTGACCATGGTTGTCTAGAAGCAGAACAAATTAATAATAATAGTATTTCTGGGAATACTTCCTGAAGCTGTTTGTCAATGCCCTCCGAGGCACTAATTTTCTTTTGGCTTTAGCATCAGTTCATAATATGATTAACACTTAAACCAAACGTCATTTAAGTGCCGGGAAAGGAGATTTGTTGAATCACAAACAAACATACATGACAAACTGTGTTGCACTTTTTCCTCAGTAAACCACAGGAAACTTGAGCAGAAAATGCCTAGTGTCTTTACATTTCTGATCTGTACAGCCAGTAGTTACGCAACAGAGATGTATATTTGTATATGATTTAAACATTTCATTCCCACACCAACTGCAAATTTAGCTCAATTCATTGCAAAGGTAAGAGTATCTTCCTCTTAAATAAACTAAGAAATGTAAACAGTGTAACATCAGAACAAAAAAAGTCTCTTCAGTACTTGTACCTGGTAAAATGTGAATGCAAACAGATGTGCTGGTATACTGTTAACGCCATGTCTCAGGGGACATATAGAGAAACATAATCAGTGAGAAATTTATGTACGAACCCTCCAGCGATTTTCTTTCTGGGATTACTTTGAATACAAATATAATTTAACTGATATAGTTCATTTTCTTTAAAATTAGAAAATAAGGCAAGTGCATTTCTGAAAAAGGTGCTACTCTTCTACACTTCTAGATAAACATGTGACACCTCTGAAAATTAGAGCAAGAATAAAAACATTAAAAATATCTGCAATTTAATATAGACTGAAAAACTATCAAAAGACAAAGTGACCAGCATCAATTTCAGAAAATATTTTAGACTTCATAAATACGAGCACCCTATATTTACATAAATTATCTTCTAAACTAGTTTTCCTTTGAAAGACACCTTTGTTCTAACAGATATGTCCATTAAATTATATAAATGTTTCAAATACGAAAAAAATAGTAGTAAAATAGAAGCATCAGATGATGTTATTTTGGATTTGCCTTTTCTTTTTTTTCCCCTAAGATTTGGTTCTTTAAAATCTGTAGTCAGCTTTCACAGAGCTTAAAGGAAAAAAATAACCACCCATGGAAATGAAAGATTCGTGCACTAAGAATTACTGCTACAGTATAAAGATTCTGTTGTGAGCTTTTGAGTTTGCACATATAAAGATTATACCAATACTTGTAAATCCCAGCAAAACGCTCATTTTGAAATCTGAATTCTAATACACTGTTGATTGTAGCACAAATTTATATAGACATTATGAACCTAATCCTTTTAAACTGGCTTTGTACATTAAGTACATTTTTATAACTGTAAATGTAGTAGTTCCGTTTTAGGAAGTTATGCTTCAACACAAGGTTGATGTTGACCTTAGACAACACAGGATATAATCCTTTGTATCTGTTACTGATGAACAGGGAGACAGAATCCTGTTGCATGTATTTTGTTTTTCCTGAAGTACCATAAAACTCTTCAGTTTGTTACTAAAACCACAAAAAAACCCAAAGAGTTTAGGAAGAGTAGTAGTTGACAGCACACATTTCACTAGGCTTCAGTCATATTCCTATGTTTAGAGATACAGAAACGGGCAAAGCCCGTTTCCTCTGAAGACAATTGGGCAAAGCCCCTGTTTCCTTTGAATAAAGTAAAAATTCTTTCAACACTAGATTGAAAAGGAGCTGAATCTTTTCTTACAATAATTGGAGATTGACCAGTGCAGTTTGAAACTGTGAGAATTTATCCTACACTAGTCAGTCTTAGGAGTATCGTGCTGCAGAAGCAAAAAAGACTACTGTACAAAGATGCTTGGCTCAAGCAGTAGTGCAAAGTTACACTGCCCCAGGATCAAATGCTCCTCTAGAGCTAGCAGTTTGTGCACAGAAAACAATGGGACACCTTACCTTCCAAATATGCTTTATATAACATTAAAAAGAAAAAGTTCCCCATAACATCAGGCAATAAACACCAGTGAAAAGCAATTATAATTTGAGAACAAGTGCCATCTGCTACACAGGATCCTATTTTTCTTTAAAGATCATAGCTGAGCAACAGGAGTAGTTCCAATGGAACCCCCACTTACAATCCTCCATCCCATCCAGATAAGCAACAAACCTTTAGTAAAAAGGATGGTGAAGACTGCCCTGCCCATCAAACACGTTGTACATTCAACTAGAGTCTGGGGAGAAAAGAGAACTATAGTTTCTCATTGAGTGGCAGAACATACACAGTGTCAGCTACTGAACTGACTGCTCACCTGAGGTACTGCAGTGCAAGGGGCCTGTATACAAAGTAGAATGGGAGGAGCTTCCCAAAAAATCAGACTGCTGCAATCATTGATCACTGCTATAGAGTGCTCCAGGTAGAAAATCTGTTCTTAGCTGCTAAACCCTCAGCATTAAAATCCATCAGTAGAGATCCCGCTACATTTTTTACCTGAGAAACAGAGGAAAAACTCAGAGGCAGTTCTGAATAACTTCATAATGTAGCTCATCTCTAAAAACCTACACAAAGGTCTTTTTAGCGTAATTAAAATAGGACAGTCATTATTTTCCCCCAAATATCTTTATAAAGAATATATAAGTGCATTATTAGAAAAATCCCTCCTTTGATACAATTAAAAACATATCCTGCCCTTGATACCATTCAATTTTGGTAAAATCCTATGCTCTGTTTCATTTAAATTCATTTAGCAGTGATAAGTAACTATACATCATCATCTCACCAAACGTGTAGATATGTGGTATATCCTATGTGCAGCCAAAATAGCTGAATCCACCAGGCTTTACACTGAGATAAGGTTTTCAGCAACCTGACTGGGGCTATGCATTGCTTTTCATGGTTACAAAACACATTGTGATAATGTAGACCAGCTCATCTCTGAATTTATTAACATTCAATTTTATTATTTTATCCTTTCATGTCCAAATCAGAACTGCAAATGGAATCCACAGCTGTATTCTTTCAACAAATCCGTATTTTCTTACCCATAAAAAACATAACCTAAAAATCCCCAACTCTTTTCATGAAAGTTGCCATCTTTAAAGAACAAAAAAACCCAGGGATTGTTAAAAAAAAAAACAACAAAAAAAAACAAAACCGAAGAAAGAACATAAGAAAATAAGAAATATATCCTACTGCTTAACACTGTTTACAGATCTTGGTAGTTGGGGTGATAAGATACAGTATGTGGATTATTTAGCAAGAGCTTTTAAAATACATATTTATACATCTTCTCATGTACTTGATACCAGTATTCCTTTATGATCATTGCCAATTTGTATGATAAACTCTTTTCAAAGTATATCCATTTAACTGTAAATAAAACAATTCACTAATTCTTTGGCATCAGAAGAATCATACGGCTGCAATTGCTCCATTGTGGCGAGAACGAGACCTTTCCAAAGTCACTCGTCTGTTATCTGCAATACAAAGAGAGGAAAAAAGAAATCACAGTAAGATTTGCAATACGGATAATGCAATGTCAAGAGGTTTTCAAACAGCCCTGAAAATCATTTCAAATTATATGTAAATAAATAACCAGGAGACTGGATCAGAGAAGTTTCACACTGCAGCTGCCAGACTGAGTTCAAGAGTTCTGCAATCAGTAAGAAATTACTTTCTCAATCAGAGAAGCTGGGTGATAAAAGCATTAGGAAAATCCTGAAACACTGTCCCCTTGGAAACAGCACACAATAACTCAAAGTCTGGGTAAAAATCTTCTTTTATAAACAATTATGCTAAGAAGCTCTGGAAAAAGACATTAAGTTTCATGAGAACATACTGACCAGTGTGGTGCTGAAAAGCCTACAAGTACGGAAGCACTAACACCAACATAATTTGGTACACAGTTAAAAATAGAACAGTTAAATCAGCCACTTCCTAAGCATTTCCTGATTGTGCAATGTGAACAACTTTAAGTATAAAATATTACACAGTAATTATTGCAATGAATAATAAATGTCCCTATCACAGGAAAACAATCGTGAAGTACCAGCCACAGGCCTAAATGACTTTAAAATAAAACTTTAAAGCGATGAACACACACACACACACACACAAAGGGGCAGAAAATTAACCCCCACTTTTTCTGGAGGTTTTGATCTTTTGAATAATGTGGTCCTGCCACACAAATTTTCTTTACTTTTTTTGAGGGGATGACTGCTTACTTTTGACCTTTTTATTCTCTCATATCATATTCATATTGCTGTTCTTTGCATGAGTACAGTATCTACATTGCTACAGCATCAGGGTTTCACAATGTATGTCTGGAACTCCTCCATGGTATTGGAATATTCTAAACCAACAGTCACTTCAGAAGCAGAGTCTGACAGACAAACTGCAGGCAGGCAAGTTTTCTCAGCTGGTTCCCAAATGAGCTGATTTAGCTGTGTTCCCAGCATGCACAGACTGGAACAGCATGTGTTCCTGGTTCTCTGTGAGGAAGCTCTAAGCTTGGGTTATGCCTGAACCTTCAGCCTCAAAGCATGAGATCCCAACAAGTCTGATGGGTAGAAATACATTCTTGGAAAAAGCTAGTAATGAAATGTTTCTGTCAGAGAGTCCCAGGAAAGGCTGGAGCAAAGACCAGTGTGGGGTCTCACTAATGTATATAAATACCTTAAGGTGAATGGGGCTGGAGCCAAGCTCTTTGCAGCAGTGCCCAGTTGGAGGACCAGAGGCAACAGGCACAAACTGGAACAGAGGAGGTTACTCCTGAGTATCAGGAACCACTTTTTTATTGTGAAGGTGACTGAGCACTGGAATGGGTTACCTGGAAAGATTATGGAGTCTCTCTTAGAGATATTCAAAACCTATCTAGACAGAATCATGGACAAGTGGACCCAGGTGACCCTGCTTGAGCAGGGCATGGACAAGGTGACATCCACAGGTCCCTTTCAGCATCAACCAGTCTATGATTCTATTCTAAGCTAACAAAGCCAGAAGTGGTCCAAGCACATTAAAGAAGGCTCTGGAGAAGACAAAGGAAGTCATGTCTGCGATCTCTTCCCGGACAAAGAACAGAGGATGACTGTGGAGACTGCATGGACTCTGCAAAACCAACCTTCCTTTTCCCTGTTCAATGAGTGTCTCCAATGCTATAGGGAATTAACGGCTCCTTTAGCAAGATTATTAGTTCTTTTTATAGTTCTGCCTTGCTTCCTTTTCTTAATGAATCTATCCATGCATGAAGTATTCAAATTACCCTAAGTCGATCTGGTTTGCATGGGAATAAATCTCTACACTGGTTGCAGTGTTAGTAGGCACTGGAAATTAAAGGACAGAAATGCTGTCTAAAACCCAAAAAGCAAAATTATTAACTCAGCTGTGCTGCAATTCCTCTATGACAGTGAAGCAAAAGGTCTAGTGGTACTTGCTCTCACTGGAGAGAAGGACCTTCACCAGTGGACTATTTCTTGCTTTAATTTCAAGATTGTTAACTGTACAGGTTAAAAACAGACTAAGAGAGTCTAAAAACTGCTAATTTTTCCATATGCGGTTATTTTTAGATTTTTCTCCTTTCTGTTTTGGGTTTGGTTGGTTTATTCCATCACGGTAGAGGCATTTTCTGCAAATGACAGTTCAGTTCCACCCGGAGTCACACAATGGAGCTGGGACTTAAACACAAAACTGTAAAAGCTAGAAGCACTATCATTTCTTCAGCTGGTGCCGAACAAACTATTTTCCCAATTATGAGAAATGATCTATTCTTTTAAATTATTTCCAGTTCTTAAATGCAAGTAATTATATTTTCTATCTAAAACCTAAACGATTCAAGAGAGACTGGGAAGAACCACAGGTTCTTCCAATCAGGGAAACTGAGGTACAAAGATTCCATTATTATCAGTGAGAATCTATGTCAGCAGTTGCAAGAAATTTCTTTGCAAAGCTTACAGTGCTTCATGGTGACTCTTACTAAAGGAAAAGCAGACAGGATATAAATTACACTTTGATAACATTTTCAGCTCATTATAAAAAATGTGAGGATTAGATTTATATACTATCAGTGTGAAAGCTTTAATGTATCTGAAAATTTTGGAGGTAAAACTAAAGTATTTCTTCTTCTTTATAAAGAGACCTATTTAAATCAGTGGTGGATCTGCAAGCCGCCTTGTGCATGTGTGCAGATTTACACCTGGTTAAAAAATGAAACATTAGGATGTGTACAGATATATATAGAGATGCATATAGACTCCTTCACTAGATGTAAACAGTGCTTGTGCATTTATAAACATATGTATAAACATATTCATTAGGTGAAAACAAAGGGTTTCATGTTAGGATCAGGAAGTGGCTTGGGCTGGTATTTCTGTGACTCTAGGACAAGCTTTTAGAATCATGACATCTATAATGCTTCCAACATACACACTCAGTTATCGTCAACAGCTGTATTTACTTTTACTTATGTTACAGACCATACTGAATAGAACACAAAATAAGACTGGCTTATAAACATGACTGTGACTATTCTAGCATAAAACTACATGTAACATCAATACATGGTAAAACTATTCACTTGTATTGCAGAGGAAGGGAGGGAAAATGAGAGGCAGTAGCAGGAAGCTAACAGTATGTAAAATTAAGCCCTAAATCATTGCCAAAGGTCTCAGGTCTACACTTCTGAAGCATGTAAAAATTACTAGAAAACATGGCAACATGTTCTGCACGTATCAGTCACATTTTCTGGGTAACTCATATACCCATGCAGCTGAAAACTTTGTTTCTTTAATGTCAGAAGTCCATCGCTTTTAGAACTAGGGAATGTAGGAAACATCCACAATGCTCGTATTAGACATCGCAGTCTATCTCAAAAATGATACATGAATTTAAGGTGATCTCTCAATCAAGTAACAGACCTTTTCTTGTTGCAGTAGAAGGTAGAGCAAGGAAGGCTTAAAACAGGAAACAGCATATGCTTATTTTATAAAATAATCTTCATCTTTTAGCTTCCTAGATCAAATTCAAACGAAGCAAATATAGCATTAAGAGCTATGACACTTCCTTTTTAGCATATATAATACTGGAATATAATCTTGACCATACAAACTTTACACCTACATTAGAAGAAATATATGGACTTTGTTATAACAACAATTACTTGCTCAAGTGTTTTTGTACGCAACACAGTACCAAGATGGGAATAAGTGATATCTAGAACATGCAAGATATTTGCAGAAATGGTTTTGATATGTACACATCATTCACCACGTAACATGAACCTATTGATGGAAAAAAAAAGGCAAACCTACCAATAAACTTAGTGTATAAGTACAATAAATATATTCCAGAAAGCAAGCAAAAAAATCTAAACAATTATTTTCAGACAATGTATTTTAATTGTATGGAATTTGCCAACTTCACCCTTAAGACCTTCTCCCTTATACTTTGAATGTATTAAGCATTAGAAATTACATTAGAAATTAACTAAAAACACACTGGTAGGGGAGAGGAAAACAGTTTGCAAAAACTATGCTGTGTAAAATGCATTTTTCCTTTCCTTAATGCTCCTTCATAAGTTCTGCTATTAAAAGAGAAGTCTCAATAGCTGCAACGGTTTTATTGACTCCGTGGCTTGTTATCACGTTAAAGTTATACTAGCAGAAAAATTAATGGTGTTTTGCAGAACTTCAACGCTAACATTAAGTGACTTTTCCATTTTGCTTTCCTCTTATCCTGTCCTCTAGGTATAGTAACTTTGTGCTCTCCTAATTATAAACCTTACTTTATATGAGCAAGCAATGCTGGTAATGATATAGATGTTGTGGAATCGAACGGGCTGATCATGACACTGAGATATCTGATAATAGGAAAAGACAAGAGTCTACAAAAGCATCCCTTAAAGGGGCTTGATTGGAATCTGGATTATCCTGTAACCACCACAAAAAAAGCTCTCTCTCTGACATGGCTTATATTTAAAATTATAAATGTATTATAAACTGCTACCTTGGGCTTGGCACCCTAGGTGACTAATTCTCCAGGATTTTTCCAGCCAGTTAAAGTGTGGAAAGTGTTTCTTTGTGCCTTAATTACTGCAGTCAATTCAATCACTGGACTGATTTTGAATACTTAGTTCCTTGCAGTCTTTCCTAGAGTGCTCATCAGCAGACTAGGTAAGTTCCTCCCTATGTAAATAACTGCAGCACCCCTTGGCTAGCATTAGAAAACCAGCAATAACAAACTCCCAGAATCACACAAACCCTCACAAACCCAATAGCCAAACATGACTGATGCAGATAATTACTTTTTGCCCATTTTTTTAAAGCAAAAGGGTTGAAACATTAATTTATATGCAGAAAGCAAAGCACCTAAATGTTGTAAGAGAAAGAGCTAAACAGAGTATCAGGGGCATCAGGAATAAATACTACCAGACCTATTCTACATTCGTCAAAGACAGTTGTTGCAGGACCCCTATACCTGAACAACACGTATTTGAAAGGGTGTCTTAGTTAATAAGCACTATGTTAATCAAATTAATAACAGACTAATTTGATTATGTTAATGTTAAACTGGAAGAGGGGCAGTGTACAGCGCAGGGTGCTCAGCTAGCAATCCTTGTGCTGAAGCACAAGCTGGAGGGCATGACTGCAGTAAGAACTCTGAAATGCTAATGTATTTAAAGAACTCACACCACTAACTTGCACAGTCACCACATCTTTGTTCTTTTTCCTTTTTTACCCTTTTTCTCCTTCCTTACTGAAGTCCCCAAGGTGAAAGAATTAACCCTCCCATAGCTGACAAGAATGAAAGGTGTTTAAAGCTCAGGGAAAGAAGGTACCAGCTTGAGTTGACTTTAAAATGACCATATGAAGAAAGTAGAACATTTGACAATGAATATTTAACATTTCATCCTTTGGAAATAATTTTGACTATGCAAAAGATGCAGAAATGCATGCTGTAAGGGAATTTGTATTGCCCATGCCTTCGGGAATCAATGGAAGCATTTCCATCAAACATTAATTTATTCATTCATGGAAAATTTTGTTCCCTAGGAAATCCTACTGAAACACATCTTGTTTTCATGAGCAACCCAAGGGAAAAAAGCTCACACAGTTCCAGGTACTTCAGCAAGCACCACAAACATATAACATGGAAAAAATAATTTCCTGTAAGTACAGAATGACTACACAAAACATGTGTAAGCTGGTCATTTAAGAGCATTTTAAATGGATAAACTGTCACAATAGATGATAATTCCAAGGAACAAACAGTGCGTCTGTGATGGCACTGACACTTCCTCGGATAAAAGTGGAAATCTGACTTGCGTTTTATAAGTGTCCCTTTTTTTCTGACAGATATAACTATTTTCTATATCGTGTCATTGATTAAAACTGGGACAAGCTAGAATACATTTAAATCACTGCAGCTTGGGTAGCCTCTAGTTTTCTCTTGGAGCCATCTCTGCATAGGGAAAACTGAAGCCAAGTTACAATGTCATTTGAGGTAACAGTGTATTATCAATTGCTTTCAAGAGCAAGCCATGACAAGAATTAACTTTATTATCTTTGTTTATTGACTGCATGTACCTTCATCAGCTTGGATTACCAACAATGAAAGGTAAATCTATTTGGAAAATGGAATTGATGGAACATAAGACAGAAGCACAATTGATATAGTGTAAACCAGCAGGGAAGGCCATCAATCTCCACCACGTCTTTAATAGCCACAGCTGAATACTGTTCTCTCGAGTGCCTGGCCTGTACCTATGACACTATTAGAGAATACCAACTGAGAAATAAGCTAGTCAAGGAAATTAAGAGCTTCAAAACTGTTGTTGGTATCCAGAACAAAGTCCTTTTGCGCAACAGCACTTTGAGAGAAAATAGCTCTCCTAACCTCAATTCTGTTAAGTTTCAGTCCATCTCTGTGAGATTTGATTTCAAATTGATCTTTCAAAATGGGTGGCCTACATAGAAAAAAAAGCAATGAGGTAAAAATCAGTTATGGGAGAAATGCTGCCAAAGTAATACCTCAGAAAGGACTTTCTGCAATAGACAGCACTTTCCAGAAGTTTTTTATTGCAAATAAACGAAACAAGCAAATAAAATAGTTTTCTAACTAGGTTAAGGAAACTGTACAGTTAATATGTTTTCTTTTAATCTTTTAGTTTTTTGAACACTTATTTCAACCTCAACAGTCACCCTACACACGCCTGGCAAAATCAGAACTAGACTCTTTATAACCAACACATGGGGTCAGTTCACATTCATTCAGATTTAATACTTTCGTAACCAAAAATGAGAAAAGATCAAGAAGACCAAGTGATATAACATCCCTGGTCTCAGCTTTCCCCCCCCCCCCGACAGAATCTTTAATGCTTGATAATCAAACTTAAGCGACAGCTAAACTGGTTGTTTTAGCATCAATTTCAAAGTAAACATTTAGGTTTCAAGCAAACCCTGTTGCTGTGAGGTCAAATTCTATAAAGACTGGTTTGGTTCAGGTCCAATCCCAGACTTCCATGTGAAAGCCGAGTGATAACTTCAGCATATACACAGTATATATTAATATGATGGAGGAAAAGAAGCCCATCCTTACACCAGAGAAACAGTAGGTTTAGTTTGCTTTTTAAAGCCCTCAAAACCAGAGAGCACATGTAAACGGCTGAAACACATGAATTATAAAGGCGTCATGTGTTGATCTTATAATAATTAAAAAACTATATTGTTAACCTGTGAGCGGGATGTTTAGCAATATATAGATAAGGAAGAAAAGCCGTTGAAGAGTAAGAAAAGGTTTTAGAAGAAATGAGTAAGAAAGAAAACCCCACTGAATCTGTGTGGCTGTTGAAGAGATTTTTAGGATAGAAAAACTGCAACAGACTTAAGAGGACCTCTCTCCAGATTGCATGGCAGATACACCTCTCCTGAGTTATTTGCACAAGTCAGGAGTGCCAAAATTATCATCGTAATGTAGTAAGCACTAAAGCAAAACAGATTTGCATGTAGATACCTGTTCTCTTCAAAAATACTTGATTCAAAAGTGATAGTTGTTTAGATTTGTCACTTAGGCAAGGTCGGGTGGGGCTTGTAGCAACCTGGTCTAGTGGACGGTGGTTGGAACTGGATGAGCTTTAAGATCCCTTCCCACCCAAACCAGTCTGTGCTTCTGTAACACACAGAACCTTTATTTTAAGAAGTTTTCCAGAGCAGCCTACATGCACAATTTTTCATTCAAAACAAATGTGGATGTTTGGATTCCTTTTAACTTGCTAAATCAAAGTTGTTAATAGCCAGAAGCACTGTAGCACGGAGTGTGGTTTAAAATACAGACAGCTAAAGGATTTAAGTCCTGACACTCAGATTAGAAGGGAAGGACATGTCTAATCTTACTGCTGTCACTCACACCTAGCTTGCTGGGCAATGTTGATCGTAGCCCTAGAGTTGTATGAAAATGCAGAGAAAAACAATTTATGTTCTATGTGTTATACATAAAAATGCCTTAAAAATGAACACTGTGAGACGTTTTAATGTTAAATGACTTGTGTGGCAAGTCACACAAGTGACAAGACTGTGACCACAGTCAATGCGGTATGGGAACACAATACAAGGAACACTTTTGCAACCAGAATTGAGGATGGTGACCATCTGTATCACAGTTCCATTAAGCAAGTAAATACTTGTCCTATTCAGAGCTGAAGAGAACCTAACAAAGTTAAGTGTTTATAGAACAAAAATGGGTTTGTAAACCCTATTTTCAAGTAATCTGTTTAAAATAAATTTTACTATGGCTTACTCCAAGCCTTAAAGATTTAAAAACCAAGAAAGAATTAGTGCAATAAGCCAAGATTCCTTGAACCTTTAAATGATCTATTTAATATTTTAATTTGACTTTGCTTTCTTTCTTTCTTAATAGGACCACTTGGGATATGCATTGAAAGCTCTTTCACAAGAGCTGCAATGGAAAAGCCTTAGTTTGAGACAACACATGCCTGCCTCAGGGGTTACAAGACAAATCAATCTATTTTTCTCCTTTCCTCCAAGGATAACTGGCCTTTAAAATTACAGAGGAAAATAGGCCTTCATGTCAGTATAGTGCAGGCACATATACAGCCATTTTCCATTTCTTTTTCACTTTGGATTCTCAGCTGAGAACTAAACTTACAAAGGTGAGAAAACAAAAAGAAGATGAAAAGGAACGACTGCTTCGGTTCAAATCCTCTCCAGTGACAAGCAGCCCTGTGACCAGCATCCGAGCCCGGCATTCACTTAAACCTGCTATGAATAGCTGTCATTTTCCTACTCAGTACTGTTTTATTCTTTTTCATGATAAACTTTACTTGTATTTTTGTGTCAGCCTGTACTGCTGGCATTCATGGAGATTTGTCAAAGAATTCAGTTAAACTGAGAAGTTATAATTATTGCTTCATTTCCCATACAATCTCACACAGTAATACTGATTTTTACCTCATCTTTACAAAATTGCCCTTTTCAAGCAGCAATCATGGCTCTGAGTATCCCTACAATCCTTAGGTTGTGCTACGCACACACTTGTGTATAAACTCAGCTTCAGACTTTGAATGCTCTTAAATTGCATATAGTAAATTTTAATTCTGCTAATACATTGTTTCAAAGCAGTGAAACTCAGTCGGCAGCCTTCGTGGTTTTCTGCTTGCCATTCAATGTGATTTGCAATACATTACTCATGTCATACCTCTAGTAAGAAATTCTCACACTGAAATATTTTCCAGTGGAAAAGGGGAGTAATCAACTAAAGTACAACCAATACACAAACCCAACAAAGTTGAAAGAAGTCAGAACAACTTAGTCTGTTAAGAACAGTAGTAAAATTCCCTTGAAACAGAGTATTGAAAGTGTACCACTAAACCTTTAATGTGAACTGGCTCACTGGGAGTGTGTATATAGGTGTAAAACAATTATTAGATTTGATATCTGAATGAACTTAGGCTCCCATTAGGGCCTGAAAGCTTCAGTGACCCTATTATTTCCCTTCCAATGCTCCCAGACCTGATCAACTTAATTATTCTGACTAATGAAACATTTAGGACATGAATGATTTGTTTTAAACCAAGTGAGATGACTGAAAGTACTTCATAAAATAACACCAAAAAGACAGGACAAGATATGCGATGTGGTGCGTCCAATCCTGGAAGAAGGTCGGGTCTAAATAACAGTTACAAAGGGAAAAAAGTCTACTTCAATAAATTACATTTATTCAGATGTTTCCTCCTGAACTTCTAATTTGTAACCTTTATGGTATCTCATGCACCGTGAAAAGGTATATCTTATGAATCAGAAGGGTGAAACAAATTTCAGAGACTAAATAAACTAGGTCGAAAACAACAAACCTCAAAACACAGAAGATGTGTCTCCTTCCACAGCTACACACACTTCTAGCACTTGTTCAATAGTAAAATTAGATCCTCTAAGAAAAACTGTTGTATATCAGAGGACAGATCTGCTGATGTAAAAGATGTTTTCCTATTTTAATTGTGTCTGCTATTTTACTGTTATGGAAATAAGGGTATGACAGTGCAAAAAATATGTATTCACATTCTGAACAGATTTGGTCTGATGATGATAAACCATACTCTTGATAAATAATGTAATTTAAAATGGCCTCCAAAATGTCCTACTCCCAGCTCTCCTATTAACACCAGTGCTCTCACAATTTGTATTTGCTTTGAAGGGGAGTCGACTGTAAGGTTACAAGCAGGACAAAGAAATAAGGACAGTAATAGGTTCTGAACTTCAAGTACACACGCAGCTATAAAGTTAGCATCTTCCCATCTGAATACATTTGTCCTTAAAAAGCATCAAACTGACACCAAAGTGGTCCCCTTGTCCCTTGCCTCCTCTCACTAATGATACGTAATGGCTGCTGAGCCTGCAATAAACATCTTTATGTCCAGCCAGATTGCCATCATTTTACAATCTAATCTGATACTTTTAAGAAAGAAGAAAGTCGTAAGAAACCAGCGCCAGCTTGTGCTGAAGGCATTTTTTGACATCAGCCTTCACTTCGCACTTCAACTGCAAGTATTCGATTTGACAAAACATATAGAAAGTCAGGAGGGAAGGCTTTTCACCTCCTCTCCAAAACTGCCTGATAGAAGTCAATAGCAATCCCTTTACACAGTTACAATCAAAACCTGACAGATGAAAGTCAAAGGGGAAGCTTTCTAGCTAGTCCTTACAATATTTTATTAAAGAGTGGCATAAGAACACGTTTGCCTCGGTAGGATCACCCCACCTCCACTGCCCACTTTTATCTGTTAGCAGCTTAAATGCTGGAAGTTACATCTCCCATGCACAGATGTTTTATCCTTTGCATAGAACATCCAAGTAATGAACACAAAGACAGGGAAAAAAGAGAAAGCTCTTTTTTCTGTAAAGGAATTTCTTTCGAAACAGGAGTTGGATGACACTCCTGAAAAGCAAGTATTTCCTGCTGTTGCATGTAAACTGGCTAGGACAGTTTTTCTCCCCACCCAGACAATGACAGCTCTAGTCACAAGCAATTTCTCTTGTAACCTGCAAAAATCGGTCTCCTGTATTTTTTATGTGTCAGAAACAAATTGTCTTTATATATATATATGTAAAAATAACTCTGCAATAACTTATAGTCTACATATAAAGTTAAATATTTTAAATAATACAATAAAGGCAGACTATCCATAATTATTTTTGGATTAAATAAAATATCAGCATTTTTTATTCATAGCTAGGTTAGCATTTACAATTCAGCATTTTGCAATATTTAAATAGAACTGAATATGCTATGAGAAAACCTAAAACTACATGACTCCTGTCTGACCAGCTGGCACAGGCTGCATTTTTCTGTGCCCTTTGTCACATAATAAAGGAAAGCTCCTGTCTCAGCCTGGCAAGAGGATCTCATCGCTACCTGTTACTTCCCTACTCACCCCAAACAAGAATAACTAGATACTGTATGTGACTTGTACTATAAATTACTTGCAACAAAGGCATATGTGGGTTATGTGAATGTGAAACTTCTGCTTAGTAAAAGAATTCATACAAGAAAGTAATTGAGACTATACATGGCAGACTGTGAGGTAAGATATAACACCTTTTAGGAATGTAGGAGTCTAATTTCTTTCTCGGCTGAGCACAGACAACTCCATTATGATTCAACGTGAGACCTCTGTGCTTGCATAAAGCAGAATTTGACCATTTGTGTTCATATAAAGAACTGAAATACAGAAGCAGTTAATGCTGTGAGAAGGTAACAAGTTCGTATTAAAGAGCTCAAACCAGCTTCTATTTATTAATACTTGAATCTGAGGAGTGTCACCTCTGCTGTTTCAGTAACCACTCTCTCAGATTACTGGAACACAAAAATGAACACCTGATGAGTCTATAATCCTGATCTATTTTGCTTGCAAAACCTACCATGACATCCCTTCCCCATCAAAGCAGCTCCTTCTGATGTAATAGCAAACACCTCAGAAGAAGAGGGGCAGGAGTAACATGAGATTATAGTACATGAATCCCTTCTTCAGGTGAATCCTAAGAACCTGTGAGTATTTAGGACTGCCTTAACAGCCCTTTTGCAAAGGCTAAGTTAAGGGGAGAAGGATGTTCAGGTGTGCTGTTATTGTCTGCTTTCTAAAAAGAGGTTTAAAAACTCTAGGGCTTTTTAAGACCATACACCAAAGTATTATTTCCATTTGAGTGTGACTACCTAAATGAATCTCTGCTTAGAAAAAAATATGCAATTACATAAATGTGGACACAACTGCTGCAGAAGCAAAATACCTATACACGCATGATAACTTCTTTCGGAGGGCAAGCTTTTCTACCTTTCCCAGATGCGTAACTACAAGACCTTCCTTTACTAAGCAATGAGCTGTGACAGTGCTGATATCCTGTGTTAAGCGTTATGAAGAGGCCTTTAAAAAATGTTATCATCTGTATTAAAAGCAAGACCATGTCTGGCTTGATAGACACTAAAGAACACATTCTATGAGTAACAAAAATATGTAGCAAATAGCTACAAGCCCTCAGTGCAAATTCCAGAAGTTTTAAATAACAGTTTTACTTTATTTTAAAAGAAAATAAAAGCTCTAGAATTAAAACGAAGTGAAGCTCTTCTGACGGAGACTTCTTCATCCCACTATTCCTACCAAAAATGCTCTCAAGGTCACCAGTTAACAGATGTGTACAACAGGATTGTAAGCTTATCACAACCCACAAGTGGTGCACTCTCTGGGCAAATGTCAAAACCAGAAAACTGGCATCTTTCAACCTCTTAATACCAAAGCTATAAACTCCGATGAAATTAGTTACCGGAAAAGGAGCTCCAGTGCAAGAAGTGCCAAGGTTAACAGTTACTGCCATTGGCTTTCTCAGGTACTGGATACCACCTTAATATTGCCTAAACATTCTTAAGAATATTTTGTTAAATATCTATATGCTGTTTTTTAAGCACCTTGAGTTCAAATTAACTTCCACCAGTGTCCAGAGGTAGGTAACAGATGGATGAGTTAAACAAGAAGCATTTTCCCATGAATTTTTAACTATCCTTTAGATTCCAAAATAACTATATCCAAATACGAATGCTAACATTCAGAATATGAATAAAAACATTCTTACGCACATGAATGCTATCAGAGCAAAATGATAATAACGTGCTGACTATAACAGAAAATTAGTGTTTCCTTCATGACTTCAGGCATGACCTTTTTCTTTTAAATAACATACTCATCCAAAACATTTCTGGCAACAGTCTGTAGTCTTTTCTCCTGGAGATGCTGTATAAACAGATTCCTCTCTGTCCTTTTGGAGTTAACCAAGTTTATCTAGTTTCCTAATCTTAATTAAGGTAATACAGGACTGCTGTTTATGGACACCTACCTGTTTGCTGACTTGTGCCCTGCAGCCTGCCTTCCCTGCAGCTTTACTGCCCTCCTGTTCCCTGAAGAACTCCAGCTCCACTGAGCAGCCAAAACTGCTGTTCTATGCTTTTAAGTCTCTCTTGGTTACTCCTTTGTTTCTGAAAGTTACACTACTTCATATCAATTGCTCACAATCCTCCTGTGTTCTCTGACCTCTTTTGTCAGTTATTAATTTCCTTAAGACATTATCTATCAGTTACTCTTCCCTGACATGCTAAACTTGCACTATGTAAAAACTCTCTTTACGATAACACTGACACCATACTCCAGTTTCTGCACTGACAGTTGAAAATGAGCTGCATATACCAACTATGAACACGGGAACTGATAACTACTGAGCAGATCTATTCTGAGCGGGAACAGAAAAATCACCCATATTTTCTCAACTCGTGCACAAACCAGAAACCACAAATTCTAGGGAACAAATACAATCATAAGGAATCCTGTGTCTCATCTTTTTGTTTAGCTAATAAAGAGTCACTAGATGCTTTTGTCATTTAGGCCTCTACCAGCAAGAATCTGAAGTACAACATACAAAGACTGGTTATATGCTCCCCCACCTGATTACATTACAGGAGAACATAATTTCCCATGACTGAACTCTCTTGGTTCCAACAGTGATGAAGACAGAAGGAAAAACAAAGTATCTCAACTATTTTCCCTTAATTCCTTAGTAAGAATGACAAGGTAAGCTTAATTCCTCTTCCTGTTAATTTCAACCTCCTCTCCCATTCTCAGCCTTTTTCACCACAGAATATAAGACATAACTATTACACAGACTCTTCAAATCTTTTGGAGTCCTCCATCAACTTCCTCTCCACACTGAGCCCACTCTACTCATGCACCTGGTTTTCCTTGAAGTTGTGGATGAATCAGCCTCCTTTTTACCTGATTGTGCTTTCAGTCTTTTCAAACCATGGCTATACAGCTGTTCCTCTAACAATTTTGATTGGTAAAATTGTTACCACAGCATTAGGTAAACATCACACCATTCCCCATGTCTCTCCATATCTCGGAGAAAAGGAAACAGTCGCTGAGTCTCTATCCTGATGCAGTGGGATCAAGCCTATCCTCCTGTTCAGCACATGCAATGTGTTTGAATGTAAAGCTTGAAGAAACACACTCACATTCTCTTGGGCTGGATGGGAACCAGTAATGACACCTTATATAAAGATGCTCAGGAAGATTGTGGAATTTAAATTCTGCTCTTTACCCTTCTCCAGACTGAAGGGACAGAGGGGAAGGACAGGGCAAGGGTGGCTTGGCTGTGGATAAGGTAGCAGAAGAGGCTCAGAACAGGTCACTGCTGAGAGTGCAGAAAAGCAAGTCATTCAGGGACAAACCTTGGCTTTAAGCATCTTCGGAACATAGAGGACTTGATTTGCTAATAAGAATGAGGGTTGTCAGGTCAACTTTTCACTGTCACATAGAGACTTGAAA
The DNA here is from genome assembly GCF_033815535.1 of Pezoporus flaviventris. Classification (NCBI taxonomy): domain Eukaryota; kingdom Metazoa; phylum Chordata; class Aves; order Psittaciformes; family Psittacidae; genus Pezoporus; species Pezoporus flaviventris. The sequence continues at coordinate 17,699,218 of NW_026892553.1, read as the reverse complement.
AGAATGCTTTGAGCCACAAAATAAACATTACTTTTCTATCCACCTATTTTCCCTTTCAGAAATCTAGTTTACTGTCCCACGCTAAAATTAGTTTTTCCACTAAAATTAGCTTTTCCACACAAAGAAAGAAATTAGGAATTTAGGTGGAAGAAAAGGAAGTTGGGAGCCTCTGTCTGGGGTGGGAGAGAGCAGGAACTTACATTTTGCTGCCAGGTGAAATGATTAGGAAAATACATCCTTAATGCCACTAAAATAACATTAACCCATCAGATATTTTTTGCCCCGAAGCTGGCAATGTCCTTTAGAATTATGTTTTGCTGTATGTAAACGGTTTTAACTACAAGCTCCTGCAATTTCATCTCAGGGAATATTTTTTTACGCTTGAACTAGTTTCATCTTCACAAATAACCAAGTCAGTGTGTTAACAGTTTACACCTACTTGTGATTCACTAGGCACTGCGACCTTTTAACTACCACCCACCTCTTCCTTGTATTTCCTTGTAACTCCTAAAGCCAAAGACTTCTAAAGCCAATTAATCCTGCTTACTTTTAAAGTCAAAGCAATGAAATCACAAAGAGCTTATCCATTGTCCACCAGAAGCAGAGTGAATCGCATTTCAGAGCACACAATGCAAAGCCTGTTTTGTTGAATTCAACTTTTGATCAAAGGATACGGTACCCTTTTTGTTTGTATTTTCTTTAACTAGATGTTCTACACAGCACTTTGTACAAAACAGGATGGAGAATTTGCTGATCACTGATGACAATTCTTGTTGATGTCCAAGTACTTCTCCTGCACTAGATACTCAAGGAATCAATGATGTACACTCAGAGAACAAATGACACAGGGCTTTTAAACTACTTCATCAACTGTTTATAATGAATGGAAAAAAATCAATTAGCAAGTCTCCAATTTTCCAGCCCAATATTTTATCAGAAAATGGCAAGAAAACCAGTAGTAAATAAAAGAGAGGCTGCATTTCAGCTCAACAATTTCACCTGCAAGCTAGCCAGGCTTTGGGCAGAGAAGGGCATCTCTACAGTCTATTTTTCATGAGGATAGGAACTTTGAAAAATGTTTTCTTTTACTTCTATGAAGTTTACATCTGTGATTTTGGAATATCCTACTCAGCAGTAACAGAGAAGCAAACTGTACATGAAAAACTTTCAAAAGCTTTAATACAGAATTTGTTATAGAGATTTTTTTTATAAAGTATGCAAATTTTACCACTTAGATTTCAAGCGTGCTACTGACTGCAGTTTAAGGCAAATTATTATTTCATAAACCAGCATGCTCGCAAAGGGCTGAAAATGATATCTATAATACAGAAGGGGAAAAAATGAGAAACAGAAACTCTGAAGTATGCAAAGAGTTTTTATATGCCTTTTTAAAGTTGTTGACAAGAATGCATTCAAATGCTCTTTGAAAGACACAGATGCATGAACAGTAAAAAGAGAGTCAAAAGTGCTAACTGCAATTTGATTTATTGTGTTTGGTTTGTTACAGTTCAACAACAAGCCTTATGCACTTCCAAGTCCAGCACAGCGTGAGACAGCCATAATGTCTGGCAAGTCCAGTAGGAAGGATTAGTAAATGTCACCGTACCTTCAGGGCACAGTAGAACCTTAAAATAGGTAATGATTCAAGAGTTTAAACAGGAAAAGTACAGCAGGTGGCCTTAAAAACAAATCTGCAACAGGCTGAAAGGTCTACTAACTTAAGCTCAATGATGAGCAAACTAAAAGGTCACTATGCACTGTGATCAGTGGATGTTCAGCTACAGCTGTGTGATGTGACTGATGTTCTACGTTATCACAGAACAAGACGGTTCGCAGAAGGGGCTTTCTGAATGTTAGATAAAAATGCACTGTATGCGCTAAAATAAGTTTATATGTTTATGTATGTGCACATAAACACAGTTTATCACTTAGAGAAACAAGAGATTATGTCTGCAAAGTCTCACTGGAAAAAAAATGCTATAGTAGTCAATCTAAATAGCTGCTACTCCAAGACTGCTGGGTTTTATTCACAACATAGGTAATGACTACCTGTATGATATCTGGCAATTCATAAGCTTTAGAGCAACCCAGTAAGAATGTTTACTGTCTATATTGTTGTTCACATGTAATCCTTTGAACACCAACTAGCATAGGAAAACAATGATGCTTTTGCAGTTTAAAGACACTACAAGCAAATAACTTTCAAACCAGTTTTCAAATTTAATTCTTCTTTAGGAACATTCTCATAGTAGGGCAGTTCAAAACATTTGCTATCTGAAATATGAATTAAAAAATACAGGTCTAAAAAACTTCCACCTGTAGCCTCTGCACACAAGACAGCTGATATAACAGCATTGTTTTGTGCAATAACTACTGAGAATCTTAGTGTCATCCTCGTTTGCCTTCATTAGATCTCTCAGCTTCAACGAAGGGGTTAACAGCATACTTCAATGTCTTATTGCAAAATATGTATGTATATTTACAGATTATGTTAACTTTGTATTCTTGAGCTTCTTCTCAGATGCTTCTGAGTTTGTCTGCAATCAAATTACACTGTATTTTTCCAAAGTATTTTATTTCTATAATTTTATTTCTGCTTCATAAGAGGAAGTACAAAAGGTTAAATCTGCTGCTAAACATCCATCTCCTTAGAGAACAATAATGACATGTGACAGAAAGTTTCAGAATCTTCACAAAAAAAAAAAACAAACCAAAGCAACAGTAGCCATGAGGGCTTCATCATTTTGATGTGGGAACGAGGACACATAACAGGATTTTAGCGTGCGGTTTGCCAAGGGCTAACTGATAAGATTGGTGATAGATATAAGCCTTAGAAAGTCTGTTTTGCATATTCAATTGTGTCACCCCAACCCACCTGGGTTCCCAAAAAATACCAAATAATTAAAAAAAGGCAGCATCTTCATACCTATTTATCAGAGAAAAATCATTTACATCGCACCAAGCCCATTTCCTTGCAATATTGCATTTGGAAGTCTCTTAAATACATAGCGCTCATACTTTTGTAAATAAAACATTAGTTAACTTCATAGCTAACTTGCAGAGCAGCAGAATCTACATCTACTATCTAATTTCACCTAAGCTATTTAGCAACATGATCCAGCCACTCCAGTAAGGAAAGGTGAATAAGCGGAGAGACGACTAGCAGGAACAAGTTGAGTTCTGTACATATTACAAATCGTAGGTATATAAAATAACAGCAGTGGGGAGATATTTGGGTCCATACTGAATCAAAACAGAACAACAAAAATATTTGCCATCTGAAATCTCAACAGTCTGAGCATATAGATGCTGGCTGCAACATAAGGAGGAGAGGGAAAGGATGGGCACATAACACAGCAGCCTTCACCTACCCCACACAGACGGGGGAAATGTCACACTGGACTATTATGTGGAGATCAATCTTTATATCATCATCAGTAACTATGCCTTGGAGCAGCCCCAGAAAGGAAAGGCAACCTTCACATTTGTGCATAATAGCTTTTAGAGGATCTAGTTTAAGGCCTTCAGTAACCACAGGGTACTGTGACTTAACATCCTTGAATGAGTCAAACCACGACAAGACTGGGCTAGTTCTATACTATACAACGTCTAGCAGAAACCTTCCCTGGACATCTAAGTGGTGCTGAAAATCTTACTAAGTATCTTTGAAAAATCTAAGATCAAATCGAGTCAGCATTTAAGAGAACCACTTGGCCCCTAGATACTCTGGGTCTATTCGTGGCAGTTCAGCCAGCAGTAAACTGCCTTTCTTTCTCTCACACTGAAAAAGGCTTCATCACATCCAGTCTGGCTTTATGCAGTTAAAGATCTCCTCACCTGTAACTGACAACTGACGTAACTAAACATTGTCTTATCCTACAGAATTTAGGTTTATAGATTTTATATATACCAATAATACTAATATTTACCATATTCAAATAATACACTAAAATAATTGATTCCTACATTATCAACCCCATCCCTTCACAAAATTTACTTTAAGTACTACCCCCAAAATTAACTAATATCACACAGCCTCTATATTTCTTCCTTACAAAAGGAAGAAAATTCAGTTTCTTAATAAGTTTTGTCTTGCTTTTTCTTTCAGATGACCTAGAAGATGACTGTTTGCATGAACTACAAAAAGGTTGAAGGAGTTGGGCTTGTTTTTGTGAAGAGAAGGAATCTAACAGCAACCTTCAGTTGCCTGAAGGTGAATCACAAAACCTGAGTCAAAGGTTTCTTGGTCATGGCAGAAGGTAAAACAAGAGACAGGAGTGAAAACTGTAGCTTTGATGTTAGGAAAAAACCCTCTGTGCTGGAAATTCAGGGCAGCACTAGAATGGGTTACCCAGGAGGTCAGGCAGGATTTCAGGACTTGGTTTGACAAGTCACAGCTGACTCCATCCACCGTGTGGATAATCCTGCTCCCAGCCATAGGCTGTACTAGATTATTTCCAAAAGCCCTTCCAAACATTTCTCTCACCCTATCAACTCCCTGATTCTTGGCAAGCACATATCAAGGATTCAGAAATAATAAGTGTTAATATTAGTTATTTTTGGCTTGTCATTAGTATTTACATCCATAATCTCAGCAGTTCTAAATGCAAGGCTTTGATTTCAAGTTTCCACATAGGAAAGGAGTTTTGTCAATTTATCATTTCTAATCTGTTAAAAGCTTAACTCAAAATTCTTCAGTGAGACTTCATCAATAATTGTACATAATTAACAATCAAATAAACATCTATTATTTAGCTTCATTCTTAAAATAGTTATATATCTACAGGTTAAAGCATATATTGAAAAAAATAAACTGAAGTTATAGATAGGGGATCTTCACCACTTCCTGAGGACTCAGTGATAAGATAGGGTAAAACTAGGATCCAGGCTAGCTGCCTGATAATTCCTGACTGCACAAGACTAGTAGTAATGGCACAGAATTTAAGAGATGTATAATACTATTCATAACATTCATAACTACAATAGCTGTAGTTAGGTATGATTTGCCCTGTAACGCAAGCTCCAAGAAGCTCTCCAATGGATATGGTGCAGGATTCCATGGTTTTGGCTGTGTTTACTCCACAGCGTTTTACAATTCTGCATCCACAGTGCCTGTGCTGGCCATATCCCGCTTGTGGAGCAGATGCATTCCTCACCGAGGTACCCTACTCATTTTATTTGAGGTACCCAGTAGAGAATAAACCAGGTCACCTCTGGCTTGTATGTCTGGGTTTTCTTTCAATGTGCCCTGAGGAACACTATGCATCAGGATGCAGATGCAGTGAACACGTGGACCAAGACTCTAAAATGCCATCAAACATCTGCCCATGTTACAGATACAGCCAAAGAGACTGCAGTCAGCACTGTGATGGCGTCAACAGCCTCCTTGGATTATGGAGAAGTAAATAAATCATAAGATCTCAAGGTTATCTCCCATCACTTTCAGGTGAAAGCCCAGAGAGGAGCTGTGCAAGGATAATGGAGTGGGGCAGAGGGGAAGTGGAAGATTGAGAACACTTAGTTATCTTGCCTTAAATTGATTACGCCTAAATTTCTGATGTGATTTCACCAAAGAAACACAATACTGACAGAAGCTGTTCTATAACAGTAAAGAATAAGAATATACCAAGAAGAAAAGCAAGCTTTGACAAATTCTTGGGATGTCACTGAGATTTTGGAATGTTGTGTACCACAGGAAAAATGACAGACAACTGACAAGAGAGTCAGCACGGGAAAAAGAAAGAAATTCAGAAGTTAAAAGAAACGAAAGGAAAAATAAAAATACAACACTGAGTGCTCTGTGAAATATAAAGAGAAAATAGATTTCTGATATCTCTGTGGGGTTTTGGTGTGGTGGAGGTTTTTTGGTGGCTTTTTCTTTGTTTTGTAACTTTTTGTGGCCTTATTAAAACAAAGACTATCTGTAAGGACAGGAGTGATTGACAGATGTCTTTCCGGTGTTCATGGTGTGAAAACATGAAACACAAGCAACTTCAGCTTTGCTTTATTCTAAATATATGACATGTGCTAAGCCATTTTTTTTTATTTTTTTTATTTTTAATCATAGGGCAACTTGGAGGAAATAGCAAATTATTTGGTCTAAACCTGTTTCTGCTTTGAGCTGTGGGATAACGTTCAGTCACCACCGAAAAACGCCCTTGGTCAAGTAGAGTTATGGTCTGAACAGGACTAAAGAGAGGAGTTATCAAAAGGTGCAAAAAAGTAATATTCTGTCATTTTATATGCCCACAAGGTGGATTATACAGGGATGCTGAAGACAAAACCCTCATGAGTCCTGTCTGGAACGGAAACAAACCCACTCCATGTGAAAGTGCATCGAATCCTCCTACTCCCACAGAAACAATATCTGTCTGATAAGATTTTGTGCTCTTTGTCTGGAAGACATAATAGGAAAAAAGTCTCCAAACTAGCAAATCATTACTAAAAATAGCTTTTTTCTAGAAACGATCAAGATTATTTTATATAGAAAGACATGCATTATCAACAGGAAAGCAAAATCAGCTACCTAAACTCTCATGATGGTAAACCAGAGTGGTTTAAACTCTCTAAGTAAGTATTTTCCTGTAGCTTCTAGTAAACCTGCTTGTTATCCCAAAAAGGATTTATGTCCACTGGCATTAGAGCTAGAATTCAAAATACTTGTCCAGATTCAATTGCAAATATGCATTTGCTTGTAGCTCATGGCTTTTTGAAGCTGAGCTTCAGAAACAATGAGTCAGATTTTCAAAACCTGGGATCATTGAGAACTGAATATTGTATCCTCAAGTTCACCCTAAATACAGAAGGAAGAACAAAATACAGGCAAGTAATTTTATTTACTTCAAAAAGACAGATGGGATGACATATGGGTTTAAAATACTGCAAAGACTCCAAGACTAAAGCTATAAACCCATACATAATATGCAATATACATGTACATTTACAATGTATGCACTGTATATTATGTGCATATGTATACAAATATATACATATATATATGGGATAAATACATGGGATGTGGGAAAACTGATCAGAAATCCATCACACTAGGAAAAACAAGTAAAGGAATCTGATTCACGGGAAGTACAACTCAGGAAAACACTTTCATATGGCTTCAGATAAGACATTAAATGATGTGCAGCAGCACACACAAATAAAGAAGAATAAAGAAAGAGAATAAAACTACCTCCCATATCTTGTAAATATAAAGCCATGCTACGTGGTGGAGGAATATACATCTACATGTCATTACACAAGAATATAAGGTGTGGGTACAATACAGCTCTACATTCACTGATTCCTCAGACACACATAGGTAAAACATGACCCAGGCTACACAAATCTCTCGAGTGCTTGCAGCTCAATTGATTTTTCTTTCAGACATCCCTGTGACAGCAGCTGAGGAGTGAAAATATAACTAACATTGCCATTGAAAGTAAATTCAATCATAGGGAATAACCAGAAACACAGGCTCTAAAGTGAAGTGGCAGTTTCTTGCAATGTAATATTACAATGTGAAAGTCTGTCCTTTAGCTTTCCTTTAAAATACAGTTGACTAGCTTACCCAGAAACCAATTCTTATTTTATTCTACCTAACTTATTCTTAACTTTTAAGATAGTACTATGTGATCTATAGATATGGCTACATAAATTCTTTACTAGAACTTGTGTAAGACAAGCAGCAACCCCCACCTGCAACCACGTACATTTATAACCCAGCTGAGAGGAAAAAGAAGTCTTAAGAAATTAAAATGCAAAGAAGGATTTATGAATTGAATTTATTTTTTTCTCCACCAGTCAGCCTAAGTTGAAACATGAATAACTGATTTAACACTGAAATGGTATTCAAATATTTGACTCCAATCCCCTATTGCTTCTAAATTCACTCAGAAGTCAAGATTATTAATTCTTCCTGACAGAAAATCAAGATTTAATGATCATCTGATAACCCTTAGGAATTACAAAGTAAACTTAGATGATAAGTCAGACAAAATAAAATGATTTTACATATATAAGGAAGGCATCATGCAGAATCCCTTGTTTGAGGCATTTCCTTTGGGTGAGCAACTAATTTTTAAGAAAACTTAGAGCAAAAAAGCATGTTTCAGAATGCCAGTAACAAGGTTACAAGCAAAAAGGGGACCTTTATTAACATCTGTGGACCTTTTACAGTGCTACGCTCTAATTAGATAAAATAGAAACCCTCAAGCTTCACCTTCAAAACCTTCAAAAAGCTTTGGCTTCAAACACTGTCAAGGAAACCTAAAATAGGAAAATGTAAGGAAGAATTTTAACCCGGTGACCTGGTTGCAATAAGAATGCTTACTTAAAGACAACACCACTTTCAAGATCAAGTTGCCTATTCACCAAGGCACATCAAGCCAAAGTGGTTGCAATAACGTGCTTTGTACAGTTTCCTAGAGAAGCTGATTTCAGAAATGATATGCTGTAAATGATTTTTAGGTAAATTTCTTGCTTTCAGGTCATGTCTGCAGGGAAGGAACATGAGAGCTGACAGTGGTGTAAATAATGGACAGACACAAACTGCACAGCATGTGCACTGAGTTTTTCATTTATTCCTCCCCCCCCCCATGCCAGAGCTCTCTGTGCCAGCAGAAATGCCCTTAAAACCAAGTACAAGCCAGTGACAATCTATTTATATGTAAAATCGTAGACTCTCTCAAGTTGGAAGAGACCGATAAGGATCATCAAGTCCAACTCCCTGCTCTTGCAGGACTACCTAAAACTAACCCATATGACCAGGAGCATTAACCAGATGCTCCTTGAACTGTGAGCAGCTTGATGCCATGACAGCTACCTTAGGGAGCCCATTCCAGTGACTAACCCCGCTCTCAATGAAGAGCCTATCTGACCATGTTCAACTCATATTTTGTAGATTCATGATATTTATACTTCAAAGCAACTAAGACTGTATCTGTCCAATGTACATACATTCCCTTTCCTTAACACAAAGTTATTATTACACACAAAGAGTTCAGCCAGGGGAGCATTCTGTCTAGCACCAAGTAAAAGATTACAGCAGAATATTTAAGAGCCAAAGTAAGCTCCAAAGGCAGTTCCAGTGGTGTAATAAAGAAATCCTGACATGTGTTGCTCTGAAATCCTTTAATTGTATAAACCTGAAAAAGGATTTAGAGGTTCTCACTACCATGACCTTGCCGAACCTGTTTTACCCTGAGCATTTCAGCAGCACACATCACATGGAAGAGAGATGCATGCTCTGCTCTGTGCCATGTTTCAGGGAGAGAGACCAAAACAGCTGAGAAACCTTCCCTGATTGCAGGTACTAGTATGTAAGTGGTTGAGGAATGTTAATTGCTTGATCAAAAGCCACAGCAAAATCTCCAACTGATCAATACAAAACACAAACTTCTATAAAGCACAGTTTGATTTATGTTCTGTCATTTAACTCTTCTGTACAGCAGTTGACAATAGATTTTGGAGATCTTTACATCTGCAGAAAAGCTGAGTGAAAATGAAAGATAGTTCCTCTTTCCTTATTGCGATTCTAACTCCCTCAGCATTTTTGCCCTATCAGCATGTATTTCACCCAAATGTAGTTTTATTTTTAACAGCATGCTTCTGACATTGGCAAAGGGCTTCGTTGATTTCTATGACAATCTCCACACATTTGAATTGTGCATTTAATCCATTCTTGATCTGTATATAGTTCTTGATTTGTACACATCATTACTATTAAGTGAATTGCAGAATACAGACCCATTTAAAGGTGAAAGCTTCTTTGTGTTGTCCTTCATTCCAACTTTAGATGACTTCTGGGTTCTGTAATGATGCCATTCTTATCTGTGAAATCTATTTCTTTGCTATTTTTAACATGAAACTTTAAAGGCACGCTGAAAAGTGCTGAATGTCTTAAGTGGTACACGAGGAACTTGGGACTTGCAGGAAGTAATTAATTCTCTTTTGCCTTTAGACCCCTCCCTTCTCTATCTTCCCATTCTGCTTTGTCAAGCTGAAGAAGTATTTTGAGATACCATCTGGCTATTAAAGAAAGTGGAAGAAGGAAGCTTTAAAAGCAGCCATAGTAATGATAAAAAACCTACCAGTACGTGCACCAAAAAAGAATAGCCAAATTAATTTATTTCACAATGTGTCAATGCCTTTCTTCTTCACTTAGGGCTTACAATAAAAGCAGGAAAAACAACATGAAAGCTAGTTTAAAAATCCATTGTTTGGGGTTTTTTTTTAGGTAGGTTTTTTGACTTACATGCATTTGACCTAATCCCAAGTGTGTCCCTTAAAACCTCCTCCTCCTGCCCCCAAACATTCTGAACTGGATTATGTCATTTCAGTGACGCGTTGAGCACTGAATTGAAACACAAAAAGAATCTGGGGAAGAAATTCCTGTGAAAGCTCATATAACAAAACACCAATCAACAAACTCCCAACAGGAAATGTCGGAGGCTGGTAATCTGAACATATTTGCATACTAATCAAGTATTCCTTTAAGAATTGCTACAAAAAACATATATATATTATAAAGATCGGTGTTACTGTATCCTCTATGGTAGTTATGATTAAGGAGACAAACCCCATTAGACATGTTTTAGAGAGGAGAGGCTGATGGAGGTGAGCTTTTGAAAAGAACACAGTTTCACTCCCAAAGAATACAGAAGTAAATTTCAATGCCTGTGGCATGACAGATCTCAGAAGAAAGACAACACTTTCTATATCTGTATATGTGGTCATTTTGGCAGTGAAGTTCCTGCTACTTTTCTCTTTGAATTCCTCAGTCTCCAACGCAATTTATTTGTTCATGAAACTACAAAATGTAAGATAATTATTGGACCTGGAAAGCTTTCCTCTAGGACACCTGCACGAGTTGAATTCATATTTATTAACAGCTGCCTAACACAGATAGGTTTGATATAGTGTTGATATAATGGGTGTATACCTCTATCAAGCTGCTATACAGGGAAAATCAGCATTATATATAGAAGCTGGTTTAAGTTAATTTTTCCTCTTCAAAGTATATGTAGAAGCAATGGGGTTCTGTGTGTGTGCATTTCTGTGAGAGACATTAAAAGTGAATGACACGAGGACACAACCAGAATGTAGGTTGCACTGAATATGTGAAATAGAACTAACAACAAAGTACTTGGGAATTTTAGTGAGGAATATAAAAACACACGGAAACTCAAACACACAGTGAACCTGTAAGAGCAATGATATTTGAGGCTTTCTACAGTCACAGACCCTCGTTTTAGTAATGCTGAAATCCTAGGAATTTGGATGGTAACCCAAGTTCCTAGGAAAAAACATCAGTTGTAAGATTTATAATCAGTTGAATCATAGACTGAACCAAGTTGGAAAAGACCTTTAAGATCATCAAGTCCAACCATTCGCCAGTACTGCTAAGGCCACCACTAACCCATGTCACTGAGGGCCTCGTCTACACAGTTTGTGAGCTCTTCCAGGGACAGTGACTCCACCACTGCCCTGGGCAGCCTGTTCCAATGCCTGACTACACTTTGCAGGAAAAAATAGTTTCTAATATCCAATCTAAAGCTCCTCTGATACAGCTTGAGGCCCTTTCCTCTTGTCCTATCACTTGTTACTTTGGAGAAGAGACCAGCCCCTTCCTGCCTCCATCTTCCTTTCAGGTAGTTGTAAAGAGCGATAAGGTCCCCCTTGAGCCTTCTCTTCTCCAAACTAAACAATTTTTAATATGTTTTTAATACAGCTTCTTATACTATCAGTGTAAGTACTGAAAACCAGTAAAATATAAAGATGGGAAGCGGCAACGCATAACAAAGGGATAAAAAAAAGGGAAAATACATAGGACAGAGTGAACAGAGAAAAAAAATAACATAAGGAATGTAAGTATTTTAAGAGAACGCAGTAATCTTTGCTACGTAATAGCAATGCACAGGCATAATTCTGTCATCAAGAAGTAACTTGCTCAAAATAACTTGCTTGGCTAGTATTTCCCCTTTGTAAAGGGTAAATGTTAAACATTCAACTTATAGAAGGATTGGATAAACTTATAAAAGCTAATATACGAGCTTTAAAAAAACTTCATATTTACTGAAAAGGAAAAGCAGCCATTTTCTTTTCATTTCCAGAATCCCACTATTTTACCTCTAAACTCTCTTCCTACACAGATATTAATCTATATTAATTACAAAAAAATTTTTTGGTTTGCAGCATATTTCCATCTTCTCTACCTTGAATTTGCGCTTTGATTAAGGTTGAAGTTTATGTCAACCATAAGAGCTGGATGATGTTTTGCCTGCAAGCTCCTTTCAGGTACACACTGTTACAGATGATTTTTAAATGTAAAAATACAGAATTCATATGTTAATAACTTCAGGCAGGAAATCCAAGCTTACCTGCAGAAGGTGTTCTGCACAGATTCATGAAACCTCCTAAGAGTATGGACAAGCAACGTCATATGAAAGATGCTTTGAAACCCTTTGATAAGACCTTTTCTGTTTCCACCTATAAATCTTTATGTGCTTTGACTTAAAATTGCTCATAGTTCATGGCAAGACTATTGGAAACTGAGCAGGAAATAAGTTGTGATATGTTTTGTACATTTTGGCAGCTGATCAGGAGAGCAATGCTTAATCCACCCTGTTCATCTCACAGGGATACAGAACGGGGACAGAGCATTAAGAGACTAGGTACTGCCATTTTAGCTGGGAAAGGACTCACCTTACAGATCTTAAACCATGATAACCATAAGCCTAGCCCTGAAGAGCTTCAAACTTTGCGCTTATCTCACTCCCACCTTCCCTCCCATCCCCCAGGAGAGTTGCTGTCTGCAATTTTAAATGCCTAAGTTGTAACAAAACATTACAGATGGTGGCATTTGTGGAGCTGATGTAATTGCTGTCTTCCACGCAGTAAATAGAAGTGATAATGATAAATGATGCTAAAAAATATGCTGTTATGGCTTTAAATTAACTACACAGACAAAATTTCCCTTTAGATTAACATTCCATAGAACTTTTTCATTAGACTGGTCCAAAAATTTTAATATAATTGTTTACCTTGTAGCACTTTCCTATTTTAATTTCCTAGGAAAAACCCTACTTCAAGGTTAAAGGCTAAGATCCATTATTTCTGTACGTGATGAGGGGAAAAAAAACCCTGAATTCCTTTTTCACTAGAAGCTTCATTTTGATCTCAATCTAGAGGATAAAATTCTTCATTTTGAAGACTGTCAAGGAAACTTCGAATAACTGCAGCTAACACTAAATACTACCTACAATGTAGTCCCCAGACACATTCCCTGCAATTTCCTCATTATATTTCAATTCCCATCCACAATTGCTCCTCTTTTGCTCCTGATCACCCCCCTCAGTTGTGCTAAGGTCGCTGTTCTGTATGGCCACAGTTTATCCAGAACCACACATGCTGTTTATGAACCACAGCAACTCACACACCTCCTATCAGCCTGAGATGTCAACAACCAACAGAATAGGAATGTCACATTCAAAAGCAGTTAACAGTTTAATTTAGTTCCATATTAAACTATGGAATCTACTTTTTCCAGACAATCTGTGACCAAATTGCAGATTTCTATATATACAGCACTGGATGTATATGAACGTAGATACATACATAAATCAAGTAGGGTTGTGTGTACATATATATATATATATATATACACCACCCCCAACACATGCACACACACTTCTGTTCTGCCAGACATTATTTAATTGGTAGAAAGCTGATTTTAAAAATATATCACTATTAGATGATGCTGAAGGGGCTTTTTTCTTCTTCAGACTACAGGCATACATTTTATGTTTCTAATAGCAAATTACATTTGACATCTAATTTAAAATGCCAGTTACCCTAATCTAAAGCTCTACTACAACACACTGATAAAGCAAAGAAACTTTCCATAGGACAAAGCCAATTTTTTTATTTCGCGATAATTTTAGCCATAAGTAATTGAAAATGTAATTTAGAACTCATTCCTTTACGTGGTTAATTACAGCAGAAAGATGATAATCCCATAAAGTAATAATTTTCTCTCTGAATCATGGTATCAGAGTAAATAAAATAATAACATTCAAATTAATGTAAGTATTTAAATCATACTGAAAACGTTAAACGTATACCACTGCGTAATCCAGTCCTGATGGTCAGGCATGACGTTACAAGCATGTCCTAGCAGGTGATACACTGACCAATCTAGAGCATTCTACAAAACTTGTAACAGACAGTTCTTATCTCATTATTTCATCACAAGAACAAAATAGTTTTATTCAATCATGACCATGCAATTAGTCCACAACTCTTCTTAAGATGAGAAGAATATATTTCCTAATGTCATCAGGCAAATAACACAACAAAGCCAAGGCTTTAACTCTGTTCTATGTGAATTGTGCACCTCTTTCTTCAAAAGGAAAATAAAGGGCATGTGTTTATCCTAAATATCTGATTTAGAAAGAGAATGAAAATTCTTTTGCAGCCATTGTATTCAATCCACCTGCAGCAGAATCCATGACTATTCCTCTTCTGTAAAGGGAACTAAATGAACTCCTTGTCCTTGTTCCTGAAAAACAAAAGCCTCATTTGACCTAAAAATCTTTGCATCAGTCCCCAAAGTCCATAGCTTTTCTCTGTCTAGATTCAGCAGATCAGAAGGGTATCGGTAGGTATGTGGTTGATGCAATTAAAGCCTTCTGAACATTTTTGTCTGAAGATCTTTAGAATAATTAAAGTGGGTTTACTATAGCTGAATAGAAAATACCTGTCACGCATGAATCACATCAGAGCTTTGCTGTACTGAGCTCCATGGCTAATTTTAAATTGCTAGCGTTCCACCTGCAGTTAAATTTTCTAATTTGGTAACACAACATGTCCTACTCTGGTCTAAAATATGGATTTTCCTAGTAATTTCAATTCTCTAGGCACGGATAATTTTAAACTCTGAATATCATCTTCCCAAGGATGTGTGTCCCTGCAGAAAGGCTTTAGTCACTCCCCGAGTATAGTGCAAACGATCGTTTCATGATAGATTATACCTGACAGTCCTTAGCAAGAATGTCAAGTATCACAAATATTGGCCAATAAATAGCGCACACTGCAAAGGCTGCAAATGTCAGTATCCCAACACTAAACCTCAGCATCAGAAACATTTGCAGAGACAGTGTCATCATACCATGACTAGTGCACAGCAGTGCTTTCAACATAAGTCTATTAGAATCATAGAATGGTTTGGGTTGGGAAGGACCATAAGATCATTTAGTCCTAACTCCCTGCCATGGGCAGGGACACCTCACTCTAGACAATGTTGCCCTAAGGCTCTGTCCAACCCGGCCTTGAATGTTGCCAGGGATTAGGATGTCTTTAAGTACTTAGTTCTATAAAACATAAATACCACATTGATGTCTATTTTCATTTGTATGTAATGTAGCGAGGGGATGTGAAAGTTACGCTGTCTGTGGTGAGTCACCTTGACTATACCACCACATTCCTGCTGAAAGCAAGAAGCAGGCACTGTCCAATGGAACAGCCAAATCACCATGGCGCTCTCTCATCACATTCTTATTTCTCTTTTTAATTTCTCCCCAAAAGTCTGAAATACTTACTTTATTTCAGGACTGTAATGTGCATTTCATTATCAGCACACTCATACTTTACTTTAAAGTAATTATTTAAAGACTCAGACTATATTTGAAGTTGCATGAAAAAATTCCAACTAATGTATTTCAATTTACTAACCCGGAGGTTGTACTTCAAAAAGCAACACTGTCTTAAAGGCAACTTGTTGCCCTTTGTGTAATATGAATTCTGTTAGAGTAAAATGACACATCACAAACCTGCCAGAGCTTTATCTGTATGGAAATCACTTCCAAACTCAACAGCCTCAAAGAGTGCCTAAAATCTGCTGTAATTTGGATTATGAATTTATTTGTATTATGAATTATATGACCAGAAATGAAAATGGTCACCATCTTATCAATTCTGCAGCCTCCCCAATATGCTAGTTTGAGTTGCTTTTCATTGAAAAGAACAGAAGCACACCTGCTCTGACATCCTTACAAATAAGTAAAAACTGATTCAAGAAGGGTCACTATTAAATGACAGCTGTGTGAAATAGAACAAAATGATTTTAATGATAAAAGCATTTTCTTACTTTAAAAGCGTGTAGTTTTCTGCCTGCTGGAAAAATAAATACCTCATTGCTTTTATGCTCACTTTCTGAGGGGCTCAGATATATGAGAGTGATGATTCTTACTGCTTTTAAAGGCGGTAAAAGGTGAAGAGAAGCGACTTGTATTATGTCTAAACAAAACACTGTTTCCCCAGTAGCACCCCTTCTCAGCACAATCTCACTGTTTTAAAGCAACTGCATGATCCTCACTTGTCACCTGGAAGCCCATTGTAGGAAAAAAACCCAACCTAATCAATGAAAGGGTCACTATCATCTGCTAAAACCCTGTCTTTAGGGCTTGGCGCAGGGGGTTTGATTCAGTAGACCTGAATGGTTACTTAGACCAAATCCATTTGGAAATTAAATATAATTTAAAGATCAAGAAATGAAAAGCACATGTTTAAAATTAATACTAACTCACAACTATTAGACCAAGCAATGATCTCTACATTGCTGACAAATATTACCTCTTAATGAACACTATTTCAGAGTGACAGTCTGCCACAAGATGATGACTGCCTGCTTTGTGCTGTAAGGCTTGCAAGCTCAGCACACATTTAATACACCTAACAGTACTTTATATTTGTCTGAGGATATAAAAGTCTGTTTTCATAAAAAAGATGAAACCAAAGTTAGAAGACAAATACTACAACTAGAAGATACAACTATCGTGCCCACTGTGTAGCCAAATAAAAATGAACTCAGCAAAATAAAGAAGTTTGCAAAGATGTTTTCTTGGGGTTTGTTTTTGTTTTGTGGAAAACGTCAGCGGATCATTTGGTCTTTCATTAGTAGCTGGGAGAATGCCCAGGTAAGAAAATCTAAAATCAGCAATACAGCAACTTGAACTGGCTACTGCTTGGTGGCAGAGCACAGAGGACTGATTACAGAAACCTGCTGCAACTTGAATACTATTTCCTTGGCCAGCAACCTGAAGTATTGCCACTATCTTTATGCCTGCCTAAGTGAACAAACTTGTGGAATATGGAGAACTTCCCTTTTCTCTTCCATGTCTTATTCCAAAGACAAAGTTCTAGATCAGGTATAATGATGAAGTCACCGTCACTTCAGTCTTAAAGCACTTATGACTACTTATATCCACTGCTGTGTGAAACTAATATATGTACTTTTAGCCACAGTATTCACACTTTTGTCTCCTACCCTCAGCTGAAATGATGTGATCTAAGTGATGTAACTACTTAAAAAACAAAGCAAAACAAGATCTGGAAGGTGAAGTGGTTAAACTGGTCACCTTACACTTAAAAACTCCATTAATACATACATAGTGTCTTACTGCAATGTGAGAAGACAGCTTGCTGGTAATCTAAGGCTGTTCTGGCAACAGGTTCTATGGATTATATAGAAATAAGCTGCATTTTTACTTCAGCATATGCTACTACTACTACATTAATATCATAAGGAATGAAAATGGTACAGTTAATGTTTAGAAAAAGTATACATACTGAACATTCCTGTTCAATAAATTCAACAGCAAAAAACAGCAGTAGCAGCAAGACCCTCTTTTTTAATATAAAATGAGGAATAAAGACAAATGAAACCAATATCTAAAGAAATAACTACAATTATTTTCTAAGTTAAACATTTTCTTCAAAGCATGACAATCAGACAAATGGGGAGTGACACTACAACGAACAGGCACCATGGATTATCATAGCAGGAAAATTTACACTACAACTAGCAGGCACCATGGATTATCCTAACAGGAAAATTTACATGGCAGAGAAGCTGAAAGTGTATAAACAAACTGAAATTACATATCAGTTCTCAATCACAAAGTATTTGACATTTTGGTTTGTTTCTGCATTCAGAGTCACTTCTGAGCTAATGTCTGCTTAGACTCAATAGATATTTTACAGGTTCATGAAATGCTTGTGCCAGCACAGAATTTTTTTACATGAATATGTGTGTCTTTATAGATACAACCATACCTGTACATACAGAGACACAATTTTCAGTCTCCCTTTCTGCACAGCAAAAATTAGTTTTAAGCCCTGCATGTTCCCATTCTAGAGCACCAAGATGAAGTGAATGATAAAAAGACATGCTATTTTTTGAAAGATAGAATGTTTTGACATTTACTTTTAAAGTGTTTTACCTCTCACATCTGTAATTTGCACCATAGACAGGTTGTCTAAAGTATGTTCTCAAATATATCAGTCTTGCTCATGGAACATTTTACTCAGATTTGTCTGCTACATTCAAATATTATCTGAGGTACTCCTATGTATAACATGACATGAAAGATTTCTTCATAATTCCTTTGGAAAATTGCTAGAATCAGGGCAAGTGCACACTGACAAACATGACAAGGATCACCGTCACACTCTATGATTTAGAGGTACAAGTAACAAAAGAAAAAGCATTCAAAAATCCTAAATAATAGAACTAAACTACAACCAAAAAGAGAAACGATGTGCTCCATTACTAGGCTTTTTGTCTTTTGGGTTACCATAAAATTCACAACCATGTGAATGAATGAATATAATGTTTGCTACTATTTCCTTAGATATTTCTGTCCTCTACCTAGGAACCCCAATAGGCTCCTGGTCTTAGAAGCAGAGCATTTTACTTCTGGACACTCTTTATACATTTCTAGAGTTTCTGGAACAATGTCTTTTTAAAGACAGCAAGTACTGAGTATGGGGGAATCAGTGCTATACTTGTAAATAATTCACCAATGATCAGAGGTAAAATTTGACACACAACTTACACCTTCATCCTCCTCTGAAGCACTGCCACTTTCTGACTCTTCAGCAAAAGGTTTAGAAGCATGTTAACTTTTTCTAAACTTGAAGTTTGGGAAGCTGCATGCAGAATGGCCAAATTTACTTAAATAATGACTTGTAAAGAATGCCTTGTGGATATTTGAATCCTATAGAAACAGTACAGCATTTAAGTATCTTCAATACATATACACAGAGTGAAATCTTCATGATTTGTTTGTGACATTTGGGCAATATATAAATCTACATGAAACAAGCACTGCCCAGTTGAACCCAGAAAACTTGGGAATTCCTAATCACTGAGTGTGAATAAAAAATAAACAGTCCATATCATTTTAGATGCAGCATACACAGCTATATATACAGACACAATTACACATATAGTTCACTACTTAGAAAACACTTCTGCTACTACTTCACACCTCCACTTTGATATCTCTAATACTAATTGTAGAAGACATCCGTAGAAAGACCGAATGATAAACTCATACTTCTTTAACACAATGCTGAAGTGTACAACACTCTAAATAGAACGTCTAGAGATCCCACAAGAGCTGCATTACCATTCAAAGTCTTATTTTAAGTATATCTTGCTTCATAATAGTTATTGTTGATAGATAATTGAAGGTTGTTTTGCTTTCCAAATTCACAGGTAATCTATTACATGAATAAAGAATTTATTTAGTTTTACAGCAAGATGCACTCTGCTGTTAAAACAGCTGTTTAAAACAGCTCACAAGTGAGAAATTCTAAGTGCTAAGTACACATCAAAACTAACAAATAATGAGTAAAAGTAACGTATATCCTCCACATTCTGCTCATATATGCAAGTACACCACCACAGCCCTCTTATTGCTGTGAAAGTGAGAGCAAAACAAAGTTCACAAAATAAAGCATAAAAGCACCTAAAATATGGTGGGAACAAGCAGATACTCTCTATATGTTTTAAGAGATATGGCCCAATTTTCAGTGTGGTTAAGTCTTATTTCTTGGTAAATGCTTACACAGTTTCATAATTTCTTACAAGTGGCTATCTTGTGCCTTGAAATATGCAGGTTCCAGTTTTCAGTAGTGGTAATATATTACAGTATCCAGCCTGAAAAGAAGCTCAGTGTCTAACTAAAGAGCAACTGGCTTTCATATTTGCAATTGAGAACGTGTAAAAAAACACCTGCAAAATATTATTTCCAGTTCAATTACCACTGTACTGCTTGTAAGTTAATAAAGCCTTATGAAGATCAGACACTGAGGAGGACGTATGATTATACATCTGATGGAGAGAAATGGCGCAGTTAGGGAGAATGATTCTGTCTGCAACTTGAGGATGTGTAAAAAGAAAGTTTCTGCCTTAATATATGCTGTTTGAAAGCCCTGAACTAGTTTTCAAAACTTTATCCTTCAAAGGCATTCTTAATATTCAAAAAGACCTGGCTAATTAACTCCTAAAACTACCTCAAGTCCAGCCTGCTTCTTCTGCTCCTTAGAACAGTATTAATTACACAGATTAAGCACTGGAATTCCAGCTGTCACCTTCCAATCGCTTTCTTCCTTTTTAAATAAGGTGCTTTTGTGCTGATCTCTCCCTTTGCTTTGAGAAGAGCTTTGGACGGGTTGTTTTTATGATTTAGCAATTCCAAAGGATGTGGCAGTATGGAAAGCACATTTAAGCACTTACAGGAAACACAGCTCTTGCTGAAACATTACGACATCTGGTAATCAGATCAAGTTTTAACTGAGAAAATTATCTGAACACTCAAATGATAGTTACAGAGAAGGTCATGGCACTATGATCAGAAGGGTGCATGGTGACAGCACAGGGAGCCCAAGGCAAGAGTTCTTTCAGGGTACATTCCTTCTTTAGTTAAAGGAAAGCAAATTCAACTCCATCATGGCAACAACTGATTACAGCAAGGCTCCCAGGCAAGTGCTGGAAACGTTTTTTGCTATAAATACTCCAGACAGCTGGTCAGGGAAGCAGACCCTAATCTATGTCTCTTCTCTCAGTGAAAGGTTAAATGAGATAACCTCAGAGGTCCCTTCCAGACTAGAGTTTTCTATGAGTCTGTGAATGCATAAGGCTACATAAATTACCACCACTGCAGTTCCCTCCCCTTTCTGTATTCCCTTTTGGAGGAAGGTGGCCAGAATAAGAATATTTCAGGGTATTTTATCTGTGTGATTGCAGCTACCCTTACTGTACGAATCAAGTAGCTAATACAGTGGGAGCAGCTCCATGGAAGTGTACTTAGTTGTGAAAAGGTCACTTGATTACTTTTGCCAGCGTGCAGGGCTCCTCCTGCCAGTCTCATGGCAGGGCTCGCTTAAGCATGTATGTGCAGACAGTGCTCTCCACCTATGATGCCAAGCATGAGCTATTCTCTGGCCTTAAGCCTTGTGAAGGTCATGGACTCTCTACCTATGCCTTTTAGGTAAGCATGTGCAGTAAGTGGGATGGAGATGCTGATCAATTTGAAAATAGAATAAGAAATATCAGAAATACCTAAGTCCCCTGGCCCAGAAATCATTATGAATAGCTCACACAGGACTTATGGCAAAAATCTAAATTACTCAAATTATATTTTAATCAAGGTCTGCTAATATTTACTCAGTGTGCTCAGCAGGAAGCACTCTCCTGGAGTTCCAGCACTGATAAACTGCCCAAGTTCTGTATGCTTATAAATACAATAAATTGTCACAAGTGTCTCCAAATCCATGCAAAGTACGTGCTCAGTTTCCCACAAATATGAAGGGGAATTCTCACATTTTGGAGTAACATAAAATTTATCTGGGGTCAGATGCAGACTAACTCAGCACACACCTACAAAGGATACAGAGTTAGGTTAATACAGGCAACTGTCCTCACCAGCTCAAGTTTCTCCTGCCACCACTTTCTAGATGTCTGTGTGAATTGCTGTCGTGGTTTAAACCCAGTCAGGTAACTCGTTCACTCACTCCCCCTCTTATTTTCCTCCCCCTACTCCCGGAGGGATGGAGAGGAGAATCGAAAAGAATGCAACTCCCACGGGTTGAGATAAGAACAGTTTAGTAACTAAGGTATAACACAAGTCACTACTGCTACCACCAATAATAACAATGATAAAGAAAATAACAAGGGAAGAGAATACAACATTTCACCACCAGCTGACCGATAACTCGCCCCCCAAGCCCAGCCAAGCTCTGGTCGATACCTCCTCCAACCCTGCAGTCTCCCCGCCCTTCTGGCTAACTCCCAGTTACCTCCTGGGCATGACGTGCTGTGGTATGGAATACCTCTTTGGCTAGCTTGGGCCAGGTGTCCTGTCTCTGCTTCCTCCCGGCTTCCCCTCCTCCCTGGCAGAGCATGAGGCTCACAAAGTCCTTGGCCAAACCAAAACATCCTTGTTATCAGCTCTGTTCCCGAGCCGAAAGTCAAAACACAGCACTGCACCAGCTACCAAGAAGGAGAGAAATGACTGCTACTGCTGAACCCAGGACAATTGCTCATCACTAAACCAGAACTCTCCAACTCTCCCTAGTCCCATCTTCCTTGCTACATCATTTCTAGCTCACTGTGAACAACACAGGCTCCCAATTTCCACAGAACTTCAGCATTATCTTCAAACTAAGACTTCTTACAGAGGTTCTCTTCTAAGAAGACACACAGCATTTCCTTCAAACTTCAGTAGGCAGATATGTTACAATTCCCAGTTACTGTCTATCTATGCTGATATTTATCTAAAGCGGGTATTTACCTTCATGAGAAAAAACACAGAAATTAGAAGTAGTTCTATGCTACAGCTATCTACAGCCCGTAAAAGTGGAACTGAATATGGTAAAAAAAATACTATATACAGCATTTGCTCTGTATAGGATGTTCTTCTTTTGCTTACTGTTACCAAACAATACAAGAAATACTAAAATAGCTTCACCTAATGAAGACACATTTTTCTTCTTAGACAGCTTGAAAACAGGGAGGGTAACTCGTGGCACTAAAATTGCTTAAATTATCAAATCCACTGAAATGCAACAACACTCATATAAGCACAATTTCATAAAACCTTTTGAAGGCATGGAAATAATATTTTCAGTATACAGTAAGAGACTCAAATTTTAAGAAAGAAATGATCTAGAGGTGGTAAACACACTGCAAAGAGTATCATGGACATGTAATGACAAAATAAATTTTATCCCCAGGTAATCAAGAGTTAGGGATGCAGCAGCTAGTCATCTCTACACAAATAACTTCAAAACTAAGACTCAAATCAGTGTCTAACAGCCATCAGCAACTAGACCTCCTGTGTAAAATACCTTCTTCGCTTCCCAAAAGGAAAGAATATTCTCCACAAATATCCTTCGCATGAATGCCAAAAAGGCAGATTTGGACAAATACAACATTTGTATTTTGCAAGTCTTCAGAAGGAGAGTTTTCTCTTTTGTGAGAAAACACTACAGCATTCTAGTCACTACCTAGCTGACAGTACATCCTGCTTCCCTGGAGTTCTGGGAATTGCAGATCACAAGGGGTTTATTGTTGAAATGCAAGTATACTTCAGGCCACTAATTCCTGTCTAGACTATCTGTGGAGAATCACCTTCAAACCATGCTAACAACTCTCTCTTCTACAACATATTGCAGGATTTGGGTGCTTATAAAGCTAGAAATAAATTTTCACAAAAGCACTTCAATACACATTTATATACTGTAACAAGTGTTTCTCCTAATTATTTGTCAAAAGGTAAAGTTCTAGGAGGTATGTTCCACTACTAGCAGATCATACTTAAGAATGACCATATGATTTCTACCAATGTAATATAAATGATGCTATATGCTTATTATAAGGGTCAAGCATATACATTATTACTTCTTGTAACCTGAATCAACTCCAGAGAAATCAGTGTAGTAACTGAGTTCAGTGGCAGCAGAGTCAGACACTGAGACTGCTTCAATATAACGATACCACTGGAGTCCTTCTGTCATCTGGTTTTGAAAGTTTCTGAGAATTCTTAGAGGCAAACCAGGTATCATGCTTGAAATCCTACAGCTTTCTATAGAGCACTGAAATCCTTTGCCAGCCATCAGCTGAGTAACACAGCATGGAAAAAAAATCCCAGTGATATGTAGAGTAGTAGAGGAAGTCTGAAAAGACAGGCAGATGCAGCAACATGCTACCCTTAAACTGGGGTGGTACTATTACAACTAAAGCAATAAAAACCCCCTCAACAGGCACATGGGTTTCTACCAAAATGAGGTTTCCTTGCAGGTAAAAATACAAGTCCATTAAAATATTTCATAAAAAAATGTCATAGCCAGGCTTTCATACTGATGGCAGGTAATGGTTCATCTGCACAGAGCTACCAGCATGACTGGATCCTGCTCACACTGCCTTGCACAATCTTTATTCTTTCATCATCCTCCCTTAGCAATCAAGCAAAGACAGCTACAGATGGTCACAAGACGGGTATGAGCGAGATAAAGGAATAAAGCTGATAAAGCTCAGCTTTCCTGAGGTAGACCCTATTTTCCTTTCTTCTCAGCCAGAAAACATTCAACAACTGGGAAAGAAATCTAATAAAAACAACCCCATATAAATAGAAGTACAAGTCTGTAAAAAATAGAGAAAGTGACTGGGAATAACTTAAATATTGATGAGATACTAAATTTGGCAGCGAATTGGGTATTGCAAGCTGATACTCCACTACACCCAGAATGGACTGGGGTCCTACATCAATTCCTACATTTGTGCAGTGATTATTATATGTAAGGGTCGGGTAATCATCTTCATTGCCCTGCATTGGGGCGGGCGGTGGAAATCCCATAGCCATCATATGGAGGGGAGGAATTTAGAAATCTGTTTGACATGTAGGCCATTTAATACTGCACTGAACTCTGTTTCTGCATGTGCATAGGAAGTCACTTAAAGAACAAGACCAGTCAATTCTTTATTACATCTTCATAAAGCAATAGCTCTTCAAATGCACGTGTGTCATTTTTCTACCTCTCCTCAAACAACAAGAAAGGATCTAGAAGAGGCAGTGCATATCAGTCAACAACTTTCGTGCCACATGCAATATCCAAGTTTCCCATCCATAAATTTAATGGACTATTATGATACTTAAAAAAGAAATTTTATAGATAAGTCAACAGAAAGCTGGAAAGAATACAAAAGAATACTGACATACAGGTCATCTCACTTTCAGGTACTTAATGGCTGTGAAACTCCAAGTTTCTGCTTCCAATATATTAAAAATGAATTTAAAAAGTTGTAATTAACAAGAAAATTGGAAATATTCTCTTTAGTGTGTGTTTTACAGACTTTCCTTTAGATGTCTACAATATTATGCATGCTTACACCAATGATTATCTACTTAAGGCAGGCAAGGTACTTCCAAAACCTGAAAATCAGAGATGGCAACATTCATATATGACCTGGAACAGCATATTTACAACCTCCTGCTGCTTTGTCAAGCTCCTCATGTTTAATCTTTACCAGTAAATGTCAGTTATTTTTACTTGGCTTTGTATAAAAGAATTAACACTATGAATACAAAGAGTCCAGCAAAGTTGGAGGACTGCACTGGTTTTGCAAGTAAATAAGCATCACTCTGCAGACAAACCAGGTGTGATGCAGTTTTGTGTTTTAATAGCTCATGTCTTTTATCTGGTTTGGTTTGGTTTTTTAAACTGATGACAAGGTGCACAGTTGAGCAACCTGCAATTAACAGGTCAAGCACTGAATTAAATGTTTTCTAATCTACTAGCACCCAAATAGCACTTTAGGGTCCTAAATTATTCATACCAGCAGGAAGCTCTGGGTGAACACTACCCCCAGTCAAAACATACAGAGACAAGCCTCATGATCACATAATCCAAGCACATACCCTGCCTTTCAAATTCAATAATTGTTTTATATTCCTTATTCTGAATTATCAATTCCTCAAAAAATTTAAGTAGTGTTGGTTTGCCTGCCCCCCCCCCCCCTTTTTTTTTAAGGAAAGGGAACCTTTTTTGTCGTTGCCCAAAAAAAAAGCAGCAAAAAAAGGTATTCCCTTGGACAGAGGCTGTTCAAAATCCGATTATTTCCACAGCATTCTGCTATTATTCACCTGCCAGTAAAATACGTACACTTATTGTCTCTGCCTGAATGCCTGTTTTTATCTGACTGAGGCTATATGGTCATTTTTGTATTTATTACTGAGTTACTAAGTTTTTTTTCTTCCTTTTTCTAAAGCATGTTTTTCTGTTCTCAAAAACTGGGCCACATGCCTCTGAGGAGAAAGTAGTGCATTATTTCATTCCCACCTTTTCTTCATTTTTGGCATCTCTGAGGCCTGCTATGCCCAGAAGTGCTTCCACTCAAGCTGGACCATCAAATCAATTATCACAGCAGTCTGCTTTCTAAATATGAATGGCAATGAATGACAACAGGCAAGGCAAACTTTCAGCTTTGATTTGTCATTGGTAATGTACATTTTTGTGTTTTGTTTTATAGATGTTTGTTATAGTGGCAATTCGACCAAACTCTTCCCCCTGCTGTCTGCAGCTGCATTGTCTACATCCTGAGACGAAAAGCATTTTTACTAAGTCAAAAGCATAAGAGAAAATAGACAGGGAACCATTATCAAAGTTCTCTTTTTTGCTTGTCTTTTACTACAGTCACTATTGTCAATGAGAACAAAAACGCAACACAGTAACAAACTTCACCTGCTTCTATGAGTAGGTGTCCCACAATTTCAAGGTGTGATTATTTTTACTGCTGTCGCATCGTTTCACAAGAGATCTCCATTCACAGTAACATTTCAGGTTTCTGCAGTTAGAATGAGCAGTGACTGGCCTTGTAACAGTACTAAAAGATTAATAACCATATAAAAACATCCATGTATAAGAGCTAAAATGTAAGACAATGCAAGCAAATATAGTAAATCATAAAAAAAAAAAAACAACAACAAAAAGACATCTTATTCCATATGCACAATCAAAGTTGGAATTATGATGGTTTCTCCAGTGAAGAATCATTTATAATTTTGTTAAGAAAAGAGTTAAGCTATGGAAATATAAAAACTGATATTGGAAAAAATAACGTTTTTTCTAGTGCCTTCTTTCATTGAATCTACTGGTTCAAAAACATACAAAACCTGCAGTTTATATGTTTATATACTATGCAGGTGGATTTTAGAGAGCAACTGGGACACATACTCAGAAAACACTGGAGTTGGGTACACCTGAAAGTTTGCATTCTTGCCAGTATATATAAACTTGGTGGTAGGACAGGAAAAGCCTGTAATGCCTATTTTTGTGCAAACAAGTTTCATCCAAGCAGGTAATAATTTATTTCCACAGTCATAGACAAAAATAAAATAGACAAAATAATCTTTTCTTCAGTCCTTTGCAAACACTGACTCAGTTTTAGGAGACTCAAAGAGGGAGGTTTAATGGTACCACCTAGTGGCATCCACGCACATATGGACCACTGGACATCATTTGGACAAGCACTATGGAAGCTGGCTAGACACTTGTTTCAGCCCCCAGAACTGCTAGTGACATCCCTTGAACCATGACTTGATACGCCCTTGCTAGTTTAGCACTGGGAAAAATCCAACTTGAAAAAGGCAGGCATGCTTTTTTTTTTTTTCCTGCACAGTATTAAAATCTTATCATGTAAACCAGACTACAGCTGATTTCCAAACAGGCAATTCTATTTAAAAATACCTTTTTTACACGTTATTACCTTGACATTTAAAAGACTATGCCTTTAAAAGGAAAGGCATGAGACTACAGCAAAATGAAAGCTTACAGTATTTCATCCAGTGGGAAATAAGACTTCATGAAAGACCAAGAGCCTTCTAATAGGACTCCCAGCAGGTAAAGCAGGAGCAGTATCAAGTGATTGCTGTTTACCCCCCCCCCCCCCCCCCCCCGGACATATACCAAGTAGGTGAACTTTTCTGCATATAGACTGCATACCTGCATGCAAACACAGAGCTGTGCAATTCCCCATCACATTCAAACTAAACTGATCCAAATGAGTTCTGAAAATGGGATTAGACCTTACATCCATTATTCTCATATCAAAACACAGCACTTAAAAATGAACACTTACTACTGTAATTAATATAGCAGATAACTAAGAAGTAACTTCATCTGCCCATGAATACCTGCAGTACCAGCCTCTCAGATTCAGTAAAAGTACAACTATCAAAAGTAGTTTGAAATTATTTACTCATTAAATCAAATTGATTCCCCCCTGTGCCCCTTCCACTTTATTTCTTTGCTAAGAGATTAAAATTTCTACAACAAATTGTTAGAAAATTCTGTGTAGTTAAAGAAGACATTAGTGGGTCCTTCTGTTTTGTTGGGTTTTTTTTGTTTGTTTAATACCTATTTCTCTTCAATGATCAAGGAACCAGTTCCTTCTGCATTAAATGACTTGAGCATCTTAGCGGAAACAGAAAAAAAAAGGGGTTGTGTGGGGGGTCTGGTGTTTCTGTTGGGTATTCTAAAGCTCTCTCAAGAAAGCTGCTTTCACTAAATGAGCACCTTGTGCATCAGCACATCAAATTGAGGACAATGCACCCAATGCCTTATACCTACCAACTGGCAGACACACCGTCTTTGGTAAATGACTGATTTAAACTCATTCTTCTGTATGCCTGCAGCAATAACAGATATTTAGAAACAA
The DNA here is from genome assembly GCF_033815535.1 of Pezoporus flaviventris. Taxonomy (NCBI): domain Eukaryota; kingdom Metazoa; phylum Chordata; class Aves; order Psittaciformes; family Psittacidae; genus Pezoporus; species Pezoporus flaviventris. The sequence goes on along the minus strand of NW_026892553.1, from coordinate 17,670,660 downwards.
CTCATCATTTTCCTTTCAAATAATCTACAGATACTTTAGTTTACTAGCTGAATCAAAAAAACTTATCTAGCTACAGAGTATGAATACCTCTCTTGCAAAGGCATGTTTAATATTATCTTTTGGTTCTGTGTGGAAGCAATATCCTGAAACACAGGAATATGAGTTGCAGCCACATCTACAAACCACTTCACATTGCATAAAAAGAGGAAAGGAAAGCTTGGAACATTTCCTCTGGTCCTCCCCACCTTCCATATGCCAGTTGTGAATTATGCTTCATAAAGTAAATAACTAGTCAAGAGTGAAGAGATGAGCTGCTCCGGAGCACATCCTCAGGCCTGATGGGCTGACTACCTGTCAGATAATGTTGGAAGTAGGATTATGTCTGAAAAGGTTGACAGACCACATATTTATCTCTCTAAATCAAACACTGCATGTTTAGCTAAACTCGGTGAACTTTAACTAATTACCCATCACTACAGTAAATTCATATTGAATAATTTTCAAACAGCTAAATCCAAAGCTTACACTAATTCACTTGAAATACAGAGAGGAAAAGCAAGCTCATATGGGCTTTCTGCTTAAAAAAAATTCAACTGGAAAAACCACAACAAATGCAATCTTTAATCCTGATTGGTCAAGAGAAAGCCCCTTCTAAAAGAGACTTTTTTAAAAAACAAACTAAAAATATACATAAATATATGTACCCCAAAACTCCCTTACTCCACTGGAGTTGAAAGTGGAAGTCAAAATGTTACCGGGTCCTATAGACATCTCATTCTTCTGTACTTTTTGTATTTTATATCATATTCTAAAGTCATGAAGAAAAATTATTGGGGAATAGGAATTCCACTTGAAGAAAAGTACGTTACAAAGATATTGAAATTTATAAAATAAATCTGGTAAAAAAATAAGAATTTAATAAAATAATCAGAACTGCAGAACATTTTTGGAAAGTAAAAAGTATAATTGAAGAAACAAACCCATGTTTATCTTTCAGTTTACAGTGGCATGAAAGTGTTCTTCTTGAAAAGGGTACACAACAAATGCAAGGAATGTTAAAGAAGAGACAACATCTGTGCATGCTAACCATAGGAGAGTTGTAACTGCCTTGGACTTCTCTGAATGTCCTCCCCTTCCTTTGTCACTGAACAGACAATACAGTCTAGCAGAGGTGGAGTTGCTTTCTGCCTAAACAAAGGAAGCTTCAAAGATTGCGCTTGAACAGAAATGTGATGGGTAAATATTTTTCCAGAGTTCCGTATCTGCTCCTTATAGATGAATACTCGTTTCTTTTGAAACGGTACAGAAGGGAGTAGAAAGAACACGCAGCCTTCAGCTCACTCAGCCTTTCAGCAAAAAAACCAGATCTTTCCAAGCTAAGGAAAGGATTTCTGCTGTCATGCACAGCAATTCTTGAAGTGAAACCTGGTTAGGAGCTAAGGGTCACTCCATTATAAAGGATCTTCATTTGCATGCACATACTTATCTCCAACAGGTGATGCGTTTGCTTTACAACACTGACTTGCCTTTCAAGTACCCATTTCTACTTCTGATTGGTCACTCAAGAGCAGTGAACAGAAGAATAAGTGAACATATCACTTCGCCACCTACGTCAATGCAACCGCCAAATATTCAAGCTCATTTTTAGCAAGATAAGCTAGGGCACTTTGTCTTTCAATATCTGATGCAATCTCTATACAACACCAGCTGTGAAGTTAATTGGTAAAGAGTTAATTTTTTAAAAATAAAATAAAATTCAGTAACTATTTGTCACTGGTTTTATAATCAAATAATTGAGCTCAGGTTTTCAACTACTTCTAAACATTCCTACAAACTTGAAACAACTATATGGGTGATCTACAGTGGAAGTGGTAGTTGCTTCTGTAGTAAATGTAACCTGTTATTAGCTGGAGCTGCACTTTCTCTCTTGGTTTTAGGCTGCTTCTATTGAGATTAAAAATTCTTTTTCTTTTCCACTTAAAAGTAAAAATGATGCTGTAGGAAGGAATATATGTTAACATTTTACCAAAAGAAAAATGGAATATAAAGTACATCACTGAAGCAGAAGCAGCCCTTTCACACAACATGCTTCTGTATTCATGGCACTGCTTGTAATACCAATGAAGTTATATACAAAACCTGGCAATGCGTTGTAACCTACATTTAGAAGACCTGTCTAAAAACATACAGTTGCAGTCTGAGGAAGTGTGAGCATTGTTTCTAAATCTGCTTTTTGTCATTAATTCCACTATCCTCCTCCTTAATCCCTGGAGGAAAAAAAAATAAATCCCATTTTAAGGAAAGTTCCCCCTTTGAGTTAAAATAAGGTGTGTCATATTCAAATCCTGGTAACCCAAAGCCCTACAAAAGCATTTTATGCTTTAAAATACAAGGTGTTCCATCAACACTTTCTAAACATATTCTACCTACTGTGCTTATTTGGTCCATTTCTAAGCAACTTAATAAAAAAGTCCTTATCAGTCTAAAGTTATGGCCATTCTATTTAAAGATGACAATGTGCAATTCAAATCCACAGGTTTTATACACTTCTGTCTATGTAACTCTCAGAGTAACATTGCTTTATTAGCAGTATTTTGCAGAACCCTTTCTCTCAGATTGATGTTTTAGGGATATTTTAAGAATCCTCTGACAACATTTTTCCTTCTGAAATGTTCTGTGTTTTTGACAGCACTAGGATAATTTCTCCAGCACACACCACTACAAGAAGACACAACTGAAAGACAGCAAAGGGGTAAAGAATTTGGACTAAACCATTGCATTTTACTCTGAGACAGTCTGAAGTTTTTCACACTACATCATAAAAAAGGGACATGCACATCATAAAATCAAATAGATTAGAAAAGACCTTTAAGACCATCAAGTCCAGCCATTATCCCAGGACTGCAAGACTACCTCCCTGTATTCCCCCATCCTATTTTCATAGAGCTGCAATTTGAAAACCATTCCATGTTGCAGCCTGAACAACAGTGAGTCATAGACAGCTTATCACAGGTCCACAGTGAGGGAAGTTGACCTCTTTAAAGGTTGTGAATCATTAAAAGAAGTTCAGCAATTTCTGTAAAACAAAGATTATAACTTTTAAGAAACAGTAGAGATATGGAAGTTTATTAAGCATCTTTGACACAAAAGCCATGAATATCCAAGCTTATACTGATCTTTCTGTTCTTCAATACAAATAAACTGTAAAGAAACTGCAGGGCATGGGATGTGTTTTGAGAACATGGGAAATTCCAAGGCACACGAAAATTTGAACACATTCCAGGCTCTTTTTGTCATGTCTTGATTATCTTCTTGGGTTTGCTAACAAGTCTATTCATGACTACGCAGGCCAGATGATACCTCCAGGAGCTGAGGGCACTAAAAAAAAGATTGTGAGGGATTTTGTTGTTTCAGTTTATTTTAAAATGAAAAATATCAAATTTTATCTCCAATTAGAGAGACTTTTGACAATTTAAAGTTTTGCTTTCCTGAAAATGTCATCAGATTTTCCCAACTCTGGGATTCTAGCCGCACAAGAGAATTGCAAACTGTGCTGAAGCTGGTACTGCTGACACCTGGAGGGCAGAATGCACTGCAAACCCTTGCACTACAAGCAGGAGAATTGCCTGTACAGCAGCTGAGCAAATGCCATGCTCCAAAAGGTTTCAAACAGAACAAGAGCAATTGCTTAGTAAGAAACACAAGGTGGTTTATATTTTTTAGTAATTTCCCTTGCCCTATAATAACTTGCTTAATGTTATGTTTTACTTTTATTTATGAAAGCTTATTGTATTCATGCAGATAGAAAATCATACAGCAGGTACACAGACAAAGCAAGTACAAAACAATCACAGGAAATTACAGAGCATTAGTTGCCAAAGTTCTGCAGGAGACAAAACCTACAACGGATGGCATCTAATGACCTGTAGACAGAAAACTATCAGTGATAATTCAAAACCAGTCTTGATACTATGTGAAGCTTCAGTGCAAAAAAAGAAACATAGAGACAATTTCAGAAAGCTCTCTGAACATTAAATGTTCCTGTGATGTGCCAGCAAAGCAAAAAACCCACATCATTTGTGCTATTCTGGAAGACAAACAAAAACCCAACAGACTGTTACAGTATTGAAGCTGTTCAGGGTATTTTTTACCAGCAAGCCTGTACATACGCAGGTACATGTGCACTCCCTCTCACACGCATCATCTTACCCCATGTGGCAAGAGATAAACGTTTCACTGGCTATTTATATACCCAGGTGTTTTTTGCAAATGTGTGGCCTTAATACCAAATGACAAGGTCAGCTACACATCCACCTCAGCCCTACCTCCCGGCTCACCCATAGAAGTGTGTCTGTGGTGCAGCAGGTCTTCCTAATGTGTCTTCAATACCTGACAATTGATACTCAAGTACAAAATGTTTTTGTTTTTCTGTCATGATGTAATTTTATCCTCCATGATACCTTACGTGGCCAGAATGACAGGAATCCTGGCAGACCTTGGACTGTGTCTCAACAAGATGAAAATCAGTTTCTCGGCAGGTTTTATATGTTCCATTGGATCCTTTGTCTTTGAATGTTTAATCCTTTCAACTACTTCTCTAACAACTGGATCTCTAACAGACATGCAAGTCCAGCAGACTGCTAAAGCAGCTTTTTAAAATCTTATACACACCCCTAAAATCTCTCCCGTCACCTACAAAACTCCTTAATTCTTCAACCATACATTCTTCAACAAGATTTTCCTAAGTTTAAGCACAGCACAGAAATAGATATGAACTCTGTTCACTGAGATGATATATTGCTACTGCTTTAAAATCATGATTGTCTTCAGTGAAGAGGTGTCTTTCCGAAATGTATGTTCCTTAGTAATAGGCTCTATATTATTTCAACAGAAAATAAATACTCAAAATACTCCCTAAACATAATTTGAGCTTCCTTCAGAGTGCTCATCCATTAGGAGGAGAAATGAAACTTTAAGTAAATCTCCCATTCAGGTTTTCACTCTAGTAAAGAAGATTTTAAAGTAAAACACGCTTCTGTCAAATCCACCAGTGGTATAAAGAACAGTGTTTACATGGAAAGAAATTAGGAAACACCTCTGGAATGTCTGACTAAAGGGTAAAATATTTTTTTCTGGAGTTGATCACCAGATATGGGTTTGGGTTTATTTGGTAAGAAAAGCATGAATTAATTTCCAAATAGTTGATTCAACAGCTTGCTAGATTTTAATCAGCCCCCAGGAATGGTGAGAATTGCTTTTGTTCTCAAATCAACTTATGCTCTATGAAGTCATAAAGACCTTTTGTGTCCTCCATCCAATTCTATCTTATCCATAATTCTTGCACAGCTTAAAGCTACATAATTTGACAATGTAACTTGAGCACAGAAGGAAAATGCTCTACCCCCTTAAAGCTGTATTATTCCTCCTCTCCCTTTTACTGAGGAAGCTCTTGTCTGCTAGTCTGACTGACAGCTTCTATAGGATGACCTAAGGAACCTTTCAGCCCAAGAGCCTTCACACATCCCCTGATAAGTGGTGAACTGAAGTTTTACCTTGCATGTTGTCTCATAAGCCACCAGTGGTATCACTGGAGTTCCAAGGTCTCTAAAAAAACCTCACTGTAAACACTTGGAAGACAAGCTCCTGTAGGAACACTGTCAATAGGATTCCCCCCACTCCCCCATAATTTTATTTTAGAAATCTGTTGACTTTAGAATGAAATAAAATAAAACCGCTCATAATAACCAAACATTTTCCCTATTTCAGTGTGATGCGTCTGTTTTCCTTTGTAACTTAAATTTGTAAGAAAAGATGCAGAAAGGCTGACATTGCACTCCAGTAATATATTCATGGAGTTACAGGCGCACAGACACTGCTGTACAATTTCATATACCTGACTTGAAATTATTTAAATAGAATCTTCTTCAACAACAGGATGAGAAAGAATTGAAATACCCAATGCATTAACAGGAAATGGAAGAAAAATCCCCAGAAATAGAGAAAATGAGAAGTAAACACAGATCTAATAAAGAACTCCAGTTTCTTATTTTTAGGCATCCATCTGGAAGCCACTGTACAGTATGTATATGGTTTTAAATAACAATATTATGATGTTATATACTTCCATGAGATGAAAAAGAGGATGAGCTAATGCCTACACTGATACATATACTAGTTATAAACTCACAGAATCTTATAGCCTATGTCACTTTTTCCTCAAAAAAGCAATCAGGAGTGTAATATACAGAGATCTTCTACCGAGACAAACACAACAATTCACATCAAAGGTTACTTTCTGCATTACGTTTTGAAGAGAACTAAACAAAACTAAGTCTTTCAAGCTCGGTAACTTTATAGAATATATCTCATTCTAGGGTTTGGAATTCGAGTTACTCAAAATATGTCACTATTGAAATTATTAATAACCTACATGATCAATCTCTCATATCTGGTTTTATTCATCATTAAAATTGTAGCATCGCATTGCAGCACCCTTTAAAATGTAACAGTATTCAAACTGAATTCAGCAATATAAATGTATTATCATTAACTAGCACTGAGAGGTTTTAGGATGAGAGCTCCATTTTGGAGCTACATGTATTACAAATGTTATAGCTCAGCTACACTATGCTGAGGTTATAATGTGCAGTAATTAGAGGGACCACCTGTGCCACAGTTTCAGGAATTTAATGGAGTTACCAATGTGAAGCTGTGTTTAAAATGCTGGTTGACCAGATCTCAATATGCCCCCTGAAATTGAAACACTTGCCTGCAGCACAACAGTAGGAAATGTAACTGCCCAGCAAAGTCAGACCTGTAGCCTTTTAAGCCCAATATACTATGAATGACTGGCCAAAGATGCTTTGTCAAAAGCTGTAAAAAATCATAGTTTAAAACTAGCCGACAACTTGCTAATACACAAAATACCTTCCTAAAATTATCTACCCCAATAATCCTAGAAGCATCAACATAATCGAAGTCAGGCTGAGTTGATATTACAAAATCTATACCCCAAAATTGATAGTATTTTCCTCATCTAATAAGAAGCTATAAAGAACAAAGTACAGTTTTTGGTGGCATGTCTCTAATTAAGATCATAATATTAGTAAAAGATTAAGCACAGAAAAAAATAACATGGATCATATAAAATCTTATCTATCATTCAGACTAATTTGCTTCCTCAGCTAAACTATTCTATTTTTTCACAGGCATATTCTTCTGTTTCATGACATTTTCTATTGTCTATCATTGACTTCCATTCTTTGTATTTGCAATAGCATTCTCCAGTTCAGTAGCTTAAGCATTCATTACTGTATGCTAAAAATATATTAAAAATTGTTCTTTTGCATTAAAATCTTAATAGGAACATGGAAACTTGACCAGCATCATAGAACTTCTAGCATATTTTCATCAGAAATTATTAATGTTTGTCTAGAAACAGGCTTCTGTGAAAATTAAGCTAAATAAGAATTACACAAGTCAGTGAACAGTGAAAAATATTGACAGGCAGTGTTTATAAGGGATCGATTAATACACCTGAACTGCTCAGCTCTCTACTGACTGCTATGGAGAACAACAAACTGGGAAAAAGAAAAGGTAGAAATGTGAGTTTCTTCCCTGTTGGTGAAACTTCTGAGAAGAAAGACAGTAATACCGTCAAATTAGTCTCAGCTGACTTACCTAAAAAAGGGCATTCAACCAACTGCTGAAGTTGGCCATTACAAAAACATCATCAAACACAGCATGCAATAAATCTCAACAAGGTATACAAGGAATGAGCTGAACATAAATAAAACAAGAGTTCTCATCCTCTGCAAGAAATAAGCAAGATATTTAAACTATAAGGAGACAGAAACATGGTCTGCTACAGAAAGGAAAAGAAGGCAGCATGCAGCATTTGCTCAGGGTCTGTAACAAGCACAGTATCCAGCAAGTCTCATCATTTCTGCAGTTACACACAACCAGTGCTTGTTCTAGGTACATTTGCCCCTAAGCAGGGATTTTGCTGTTTAGATTAAGCACACTTGTTATCTACAATGATTCCATCAACTGAACAATGAGTAACTCCACCTGATTTTATAAATACACACAAAGAGTAATATTTTGGCTATCTTATAAGCTCCTTTTTCCCCATTAAACATGATACTGACAGAATCTGATGCCCTGCTTAAGAACGTTCAATGTTGTGTATGACCCTTTCCGAAAAAGTGATCCTGTATTTTCCTAGAATCCCAGACTGGTTTGGGCTGGAAGCGACCTTAAAGCTCATCCAGTTCCAATCTGCCACAGGCAGGGACACCTTCCACTACAGCAGATAGCTCCAGGACCCTGTGTCCAGCCTTGAACACTACCAGGAATGGGGCAGCCACAGCTTCTCTGGGCACCCTGTGCCAGTGCCTCAGCACCCTCAGCATGAAAAATGTTTTCCTTATAGTCTCACCCTACCTTCTATTAGTATAAAACCATGATCCCTTGCCCTATTTCAACAGATTCTACTAAAAAGTCTGTCTCCCAAATCATGCCATTAGTTTGAATGCTTCCCACGTAGCTGAGAACTATACAGTTCTGGTTTGACTATTTCAACTTTTTTTATTTCCAAGTGTTTCTGTACACAAAAATGCATTAAACTAGGAATACTACAGAGATATTTTCTAGTTCCACTGTAATTATAATGCATCATTCCATACCAAGCCCCAGGAAAACTTACATGCAAATATAATTTCAGGACTCCTAAAAGAGCAATAAAAAAGGATGCTACTAAATGCTTTTTAAATTATTTTCTTGATACACATATAAGTTTAGAGTTCTTTTTACTCCTTCAACTATTGCAAAAAAAAAAAGTAAGAAATGCCTCTAGGGTATTTTGCAGACAGATGAACTTGCCCTTGCAACACTGCAAGTCGCTCAGTAGCCAATAGATACTACAATACTATCGGTGTGTCAGTCACCAAAGACCTTTACTGGGCTGGAATCAGCATCACCTTAGCCAAATCTAAAGAGTATTTAGGAAAGTCCTGGCACTTGGCTGGCTTCAGACTCGCTGCTCAGCCTCCTTGTGCCTGCAATAGATTTTGCTCTTATGTACAACTTGCTGCATGAACAGTCCTTCTGGGGAGACAAAGAATGGTTTGGGCTGGCCACAACGGTACACTGAATTAGTGAATTTATTACAAGCTTAAAAAAAAAAAACCCAAAACCAAAAAACCAAGCTGCTGGAGCAAGACTGCTCCTTCAGCACCAGTACTGGGCATGCAGTTTGTGAAGATGCAGAGCTACACAACTTTCTCACAGTTTACTCATTGCTAAATGATGGAAGGAACAGTAAGTGCCGACTTCTGTAAAGAGCTTTCAGATTTCCAGGTAAAGACAGCACAAGGAATACAGAGTAATACCCTCTTTTAACCCCATCCCTTATTTTGACTTCAGAATAAAACACAGGGGTGAGGCAGGAGTCCATTAAACTGCTATTAACAAACCATCCCCCAGAGAAGTAGTGTAAAACATTGAGAACCTAATGTTTTTCAGGGCAAAAGTACTTCCGATAAAGTACTGTAAGAATGTATGGACAAGTTGCTGGAGAAAGTGCTTAAGACAAAGATGGTATGGCACCTTCAAGTCACCTTGACTTTTGTTTTGAGTATCAAGGACTTCAAACGCAAAAGTAAATAGAGAAGAGAAAAAAGAAAAGCAGAAGTTGGGTTACACTGCCAAGTCCATATGTAGTGTGTCCTTTCTCTTGGCAGAGCTTTTCTATCATTTTCAGTAAGCAGGGATTGCTGGCCATTACCTGTCTCTCTGCCGCTGGACACCCTGTCTTAGATCCTGAATTTAATCTGTCACAGATTATTAAACTAAAAACATCGATAAAAAGAGTTATGGCAATACACAGCAATGGAGATTCTCACACAATGAAATAACTTCCTAACTACTAATATATATCTACTGCTAAGATGGTATCAACATTTTGTAACTAAACGCTATTATTTTGGGTATGATGAGCAGAGAATCTCATTTTCTCCTGATAATGCAACAAGAAACTTTCCATGATTTGTTCTGTTACATCATAACCCACAGGGTGAATATTGTCTTTCCAGAAAGGAAACAAATTAGGGTTTTCCAGTCAAGATAGAAAACACTACTAAAAATCTGGGACATTCTCTCTCTGCTGAGGTCAGAGGCCCATCAATTCTTCACTACACGCTTAGGACAAGATGGAATAGAAAGCAGCCCTGTCTGCAAAACAACCATTCTGACCTAATGTCAGTCAAATTACTCAGCTATCAAGTCATACACTGCAGCAGCGGTTTTCATCTCTCCTTTCTTTTCCATTCATTATGTATATATTAAAATATTAAAGCCCATGTGCATTACCTCAATAAACAGTACTGCAGCAGAAGATTTTTCAGCTAGAAGTGTTTCACAGTAATTGGATGAGAACAGCATCACTGCTGACAGAGAGAATTCAAATGTCCAAATGAAAACTAAGTTAGCCTTGCATATCATTCGCTACTACTCATGTAGTCGGTAAATGAATACATGAATATCTTTTCTCTGTGTGTAAAATAGTTTCTCTAACTTCAGCTACCACATACAGATGGAGCCAAAACTCAGCCTGCCATCTCCAGAAACAGTCCTTACAAAATTCTACCACATGAACATGGCTGCCTCCTTCTGGATGACTCTTTTTGAGGCTTGTTACCACGAACAATTCTCTGAATTCTCAGAAAAGCTTTGTTTCAGTTCTACATAGTTCAGTTCTACATAGGACATTCAAAAAGGCTTTTGGAATTCTAAAGGCTTTTAAATGCTTCAGAAGCAACTGTGCCGAGTGAACTCTCAGAACAAGAAATTCCATCATCTACACTCCATATGAACTCTATAGCTGTTCTGGATACCTGCAGAGTCTTGGGATGAAACAGAAAAAAAGCACTTTAAAGAAACAAATATAACATTCAGTTTCCACGTCTGAAGCACCTGGCACAGTCCTGCAACTGCCTGGCATAAGCTCACAGGTTAGATGATGCCATTCACAAATGTCCTGACCCCCAGCACTGCCATGTAATTTTCACAATCATCAATAGGCAATGTGCTTTGACTTCAAAGGGGAACAGGTACTCTGCTATGTCTTCGGTCACAAAACATTAGGACAATTTAATGAGGAAAGTAACACCAATGTTGATGATTTAAAATGCTAAAACTTGGAAAATGTTCTGATACTTTCAGTGTAAAATTTTATGCAACCCTTTTCTACAAGACCTTATAGGGAATACTTCTCATACTATCTGACATGCATTTTGAAGCATGTGCATTACTAAAAGCAAGGGTCAGGTTACTCTCCTCAACCTGTCTAATTTATTAAATGCTTCAGACGAATGACAAGCTCAGATGTGATTAGTAACAATTACATCCCACCATCTTTTTGAAGGACATTGCTCAGAACATGTGTATGCCATTGGCATTTCATTTCATATCTTCATTTAGTCAGGTAAATTCTTGTCTGAGAAAAAAAAATTAGGATGCATTAATTAATTATTGTTTGTCTAATTCAATTAATTGAATTATATAGCAGCAGCAATATTTACAAAGTCGAGAGTTCAAAATACCACTTCTTTAGGGTTGTCTACCAAACATTCCTAAGTACTTGACACACGCTCTGTCAACATATGAACACTCTGATGCATACCAAGATAAGAGAACCTATTTGAAAGACAACTCATCAATCTTCAATAATTTCTTCAGCGAATTGTAATTAGCACAGTAGCAATTATTCAAATGGATATCAAATTTAGACCCATCTAAAAACCCTAAGCAGGCTGGAGGTTAAAGTCTACTTTGGTTCCTTTTCCTCTCCCTTCTTCACTTCTTCACCCTGCTTATAAGTAGAATTTCTCTGAAATGCCAGTACCTCTGTGTACTACAGCCATGGCTTTCATGCTAGGCCACAAGAGTAATACATTATCTAATATTACTGCTTTAATTACAAAAACTGTAAGCCAAAATGCAAACACAGTAAAAAAGATTACAGCACAAATACCTATTTTTAACTAGCTTTGAGACTGTTTATGGAGCTCTCTGGACTAAGGTAATATGCTAAGACTCAGTTTGAATGGTACTATGAATAGATTTTCCTTATACAACCCATATTTATATTTAGCAGTAAAAGCAACCTTGAATCTCACAATAACGCCTTGAGAGCAAACCCCATAAGTTTATTATCGGTCATCTTTTTTATCTCTTGCTATTCTAGTTGTGATAATTCTGAAGCACTCAGACCATATGTGTAAGTCTCATCAGTCCACAATTCCTGACTGTAAGCAAAAGCATTCCATAATACAACTGAGGTAGCAAACATGCTTCTAAACGCTCAGCTTCTCAAAGTAAAATAACAAGAATTTAAGAGATGCCAGCTGAGCATTACAGCAGGAATAGTATTTCTTTACCATGGGTTGTTTAAAGAGATGCCTAAATATATTTAAGATACATACTTGTTTTTTTTAAATACCAGACTAGCATTTTTATAGTCCCTTATGGATATTTCTAACTTCATAACAGATACTTAATGATAAAGATGATGACACACTGTTCCAAGTGAAAGGCAGCAAACTAGGCTACTCAAACACGATTTCAGCTGAGCACAAACCAGAATGTGTTAAAAATACACCTAGCACATTTTTGGATTTGAACACTGATCAATCTTCTCATCAACTCACAGACAGACGTAAGCATGTCAAAAATCAGTTTATTTACAGACCTGCCACATAGAAAATGATTCCTGATGCTCTCAGCAAAGCAGATAAGCCCTGACTGAAGATTTCTGTTGGAGTATGTTTCAGTCAAATAAGTACTGTGCACCCAGAAACCTAATTAATTCTCAAGAACTCATTCAATATAATCAATGCAAATGTAAATATAGAAGTCAGCCTTCTATAAGTGAGTAGCTGTGTCCTCAAGCAGAAGACACAGAATTCCTAAAACTAAAAGGTTATTCCTATAATTCCTTTTAATTAGAATTGTGATGAACTTCCATGTCAAATATACACCTACTTTCTTCTATTTAAAAAAAAAGAAAAAAGCCACAACACACTTTAAATTAAAGGAAGTGTCCAAATGCCATCTAAAACCTATCAGAAGTCATTAAGAAGCAGTAATAGTCTATTGCCCCAAATGCCTTTCATCTTACAGAAGTTAAAAACGCAGTGGCAGCACTTCAGATGGATTGCATAAAAGATTCAGATGTTGAAACTGAACAAGGGAAGTTCAGTGTTTCTGTTTGACTCTCCAAGTGCACTGATAATATGGAAATAGTAACAACAGTGTCAGTAACATCAAATTCAGAAGTTCCTACATAATGCCTACTATGCATCTCACTGTACTGTTTTGATTTTGCTGCATGGATTGAAAAATGACCCAAAACGTGTATTGACAGACCACATTAAATACTTGATAAATATACTTTACACTGAAATCTAAAGCAGAAAGAACCTGCATGTACTTTCCTTATAGCTGTGCTTTCCTGGTAGTGAAAGACCACAGCAACAATGGCATGTATTATCCCTGCAATACTTTGGATATATATAGGAGAGGGCATTAGTTATTATTAACGTTGCCAAAAAAAATTAGACTTATTTGGCAAAAACTGTATCAGCTTTACAGAAAGAACTATATTAGAATTCTTACTTCTGGACAGAAATGCACTTGAACTAATATTAGTGAGAAAATATTGCTGAATCAGTCTTTTTTAATAATATCATACCCCAGATCCAAAGAAAAAAGGTCAGGGAGAACTGGTACAACAGTAGTGCTGGGGACACATTTTAACCTGGGCCCCTGTGATGAATGCCACCTAATATCATTCTTTATTGTATTCTCATACTAGGATTAGCAAACTTGCAAAAAGCAAGTATATTTTTGGAAGAGGAAGCAACGTCTCTTGAAAGTAATTTCTAATTATTATTTTATAGCCTCTATCAGCAATGCGATCAACTCAAAGGATCATCTCTATACTTAAAATCCTGTAGCTGAAAACAATAAGGATACAGAATAAGATTAGGAGAAAGAAACCACACAAACTTGTTGCACATTCAAAAGTCCACATAACAAAGAACATATACAAGTACAATGGAAGAAAAACTAGGGGAAGAGGACAGGAATTTTTTATTATTACTTCCATGACCAGATAACAAAACATTTTTACTGGAAAAGTCTGTAGTTATAATGCAACCCATTAAAGTGCAACTTTTCATTTACGGGCTTAACCAACAGAAACAATGCAGTTAAATATATGTTAAATGAGTTTTACTTTTCCAAACCCGTCAGTATATTTCACCAAAAGTTTTTTTTCCCAGTAGGAAAATGCAGTACTGAGTAGTGCTCCCCAGTACAGGGTGCCATTCCAGATAAAAAGAACTCAATTCCCTTCGTGTCTCCACCTCCTACCCAGTGTGTGTCTCACTCTTTAAGTATTTTACAGACATGACCACGTAAGGTGGGGGACAGCAGTGACCTCTGTAAAAAAGGCTTTGGCAGAATGACACTCTTCTGGGGTAGTTGTAAGCTTACAGTAACTGGAGTTCTCCAATTCAAATAAGATGATCCCGCTCAGGTCCAAACCTACTCACCCAAAGCTAGCAGTGAACACATGCCACTGCAGAGGTTTCTCTTTTGGAAAGCTGTGGGCTGTTGTTTTTTTTTAAGCCAAAATGATTAACGGTGCCACTGCCAGTGCTGGTACAGTTTGTTTGCTCCTTTGAATTAAATTTACTCCAGGAAACCACTGGAAGCAAATACAACAAAAGCCAAATTTTCATGATCTACTGTTTGTAACCACTGAGAGGACTGTAACCTTCCATAGTTTTCATTTTCACCCTGAGTAGATGCAAACACAATAAGCAAGTTTACAACAAGATAGATCTAGAGCATATACATGAAAATGTACACATGGGAACTTACGGTATTGCTGAGCATTTTTTGGAGGGCATTTTCTTGTTTGTGTCCTGTTAGTTTGTTTTGGTTTTAGGCTTTCTTTAGGGGCTACCTGTTACCAAATAACTAATAAACCCACAAAAAGCAAGCAAGCAAAAGTCATTTTTTCTCCTCACTAGATTTAAACTAACAGTGAAAACTGACACACAAAAATGAAATCTGTGTCCTAACAGGCAGAAAGCAACAATTTTTCTTCTCTGACTATGACAGCTACCAAGACAAGTTTAAGCTCAAAACTTTGCTATACAAGTCTAACTTCCAAGATATCAGCACCTATATCCTTTTTCCTGTGTGTTAAGGATACATACTGATAACAGACAGTACAGGAAGCTATCAATAATGGAAACTCCTACACCGTGCATAGACAGCACTGTACAATTTGATGTATGCTTGCCAATAACAACCACATGACCCTGGAAGGCCAGAAATCCCCCAACCTCTTCTTCCCAGAGCTTCTTTTAATGCTACAGTTCACTGCTTAAGAGATTTCATAGCCATATTTTTACATAATAGTCTTACCCAGTTATAAGAAGACTTGAAGTTGGCCAGAGCTTGGCAATGTATTACCTAAACCTTTTCTCACAGAAAATTCCCCAAACTACTTAAATTTAAAAGCCAGACCCCACTAGAATATCAACTGACACATTGAAATTTCGAACACACAGAAGTCAAAGTGACTCCTTTGATAAAGCACACGAGAAATAAATGGGATTTTGAACTAGCTCTGGTCCTATTGTTGCAGAGGAGTCACTGGTTTTGGAACTAGGTTCAGCCATCTTGCTGGTTTCTCAGCTGCAGCAGGGTTTGCGCAATCTCCTCTGGTCTCTGGGAAGCTTTTCTTTGTCACCACTGGGTGACAAGTATCTCCTCAAGCCACAATACAGAGAAACAATCTCCCATACTGAAATTTCTCAAGATATGGAAAAAGCCCCACATTTTGATCGAGGAATTCTTTCAGTTCTGATCTGAGAGCAGAAATAAGCTGAATTAAGTATTATACTGGAACTGTAGCAAAATTCGTTTCTTAGTACGAGCATATTATGTAACTTCTTTTTATTTTTTCCATAAGATCAGGCATATGGCAAATAAAAATAACTATATACCTCCTTTGCTAGCTAGATGGAAGAGGGTAGGAGAATCTGCCTTTACTCTTCCAGTCGTCTAAAAAACATGAATCTAACCCTAGCTCATGGAGAATTAGGCAGATATACATGGCTTATTCACAAGATAACTCAATTTGGCCAGCACATGCTAACATAAGCTTTTGATTTTATGTGAAATAACTACAATTTTTCAATTTTAAATTAAGAGAATATTCTTTATTGTAAGACTTCTTTTAAATTGGGAAATACAGTATAGTGCCATGAACTTTGATGAAAAGTAAATGCAGAGTAAATTCAGTTCACAAAATGTGTGCAACTGGCACAGCATAAGCAGAAGTGTGAATACAGAGAATATGCAGTTGCTTAGCTTTCTCTCCAGTTTTCTTAAAACCAACATTTCAAGAAGCAATAATTACTCAGACTAAACCAGTAACCAGACTAAGTCCAGTACAATAATACCGTCTCCCTCAAGAAAATGAAACTACTTTATTGTGATTTTGACTTTTATAACTACACACAGTAAAACTTCCAAAACAGAACATATCTAAGACCACTGCTTGAAAAAGACTATCAGCTATATGCACAAACTCTTCCTGGTGTAAGAAGCTAATATTTTTTCACAGCACCACTTACAATACATTAATTATACTTAAGATTTCCAGAGTACCTCAATGACTAACAGTAGCTCAAAGATTTTCAGTGAAAACTGTTGGTAAACATTTGCAACACAACTTTTGCCCGCTCAGTTTCTAACTCAAAGTTTGTAGAAAGCATCTTACCTTGTCCTCTTGGTGTTCGTTTCCTGCGATCTCTGAAAGCTGCTCCTGACTGCAAGGCCTCCAGCAGACTATCCATCACTCCCGTCTCATCACCCTCTGAGAATAAGAGACAAATAATATTCATCTCAGTGCGACTGAAATCAGACTTTAGAAAGAAAAAAAACCTAGCAGTGGTGTCAAGTTTACATAACATTCCAAATAAGAGCTGTGTACATTTTAATGTAATGGATGCTGTCAGTGCTTCAGGTATTACTGTCTGGTTTTTGTATGATGCTCTATTAAGCAAAATTGATGACAATCCTCTGGTTCTTTCAACTTAGAGATGTTATCTCATGCATTATTGATGACATCTTCAGCATGCAGATAGACAACTGCTGGTGAATGACTGCTGTTCTGCTTTTAAATTCTTCTAAGATTTTCCTGAAGTAGAAACAGGTCATTTCTTCTTGATTTAACCAACCCACATGGAAAATCTGATGAAAGGTGGCACAAAGGTAAATATTGTAGTATTGCCAATATATGTATGTTGCCTTACACCTTCCTGCATTAAATCCTTGAAAAAACCCCAAACAATTGTCTATACAATGTGGGAGGATACATACATCATACACTACACATGTAACAGTGCACCATGGGTGATCTTTAAGATCATGAAAGAACAGAGGGAAGCATCATGCAGTGAAAGGAAGTGGCATCACATTTCTTAAATAGCTCAATTCCATAAATGTTAAATCTTCCTTTTTCCCTATCCAAGCTAGCCTGTTGGCTTTAAATAACTGGACTTTATGGTACATTATGGAAATCTGGGTAGAAAGATGACTTCATTTTCACGTATTTAACTTCCTTTGCATTTCAGTCTGCTACTAACAGTTGAGCGCAGTGTGAGAACTAGAGGTCAGAGAACTGCAGGGCTACAAAACTATTGATGAATGCCTCTTTTTCTGTTCACATGTCTGTTAGAAACCAAAACTAAAATACAGACTAGACTCTGCAGGTAGGTGGACATTTTAGTCACATCTCTCAGACTTCAAGCTAATATAAATTTCCCCATCATAGAGTGGGAAGATAATTACTTTGTGCCTAAGATTTACATTACAGTAAAATACTTCTGACTCACACAAAGTGTAGGAGGTTAAATGCACATTCAAGCTCTCAAATGTTCAAGTCTAAAAGCAGCTTATTAACGGAAAAGGTATTCTGCCCCAGTTCTCTATTACATTTAGATTTAACAGACTAAATCCAGACCTCATATAAGAGCACACCAATCCTAAACCAGTACCTGGTTCAGATTTGTACATGATGGTGATGATGAGTGTAACTACTCAGTAAATTGAAATTGGACATCAAGGTAATTCAAACTATTAGTATAATATACAAACACATACATAAAGTTCTCTCCCGTGTAAGATGAAAGGGAGCAGAGCAAGAGTAGCAACTAGCAGAAGACTTAGAAATACCAGGTTTAATTATGTTACATCTAAACCCCTGAAAAAACTAAGCTCCTGCAAAATTAGCTTCTCTCAATTCACACTCACATCTACAAGGCCTTGCCTAAACTTGTCTAAAGCACACAACATTATAATTTTTCTTTGTGCTCTTTATCCTACACATGCCTATTCATTGACTTGTTGTTGGCTCTGTATTACATTTAGTTTCTAAATCAAAAGTCTGTGAGTACACTTTGTCCAAACTAATACTCATCAAACAGGTCTGAAACATTTAATGAATGTGACCGTAATACATAGTATCAGTTAATATGTTTGAATATTTTATGCACAGAAAAATTACAATATCATTCGATCTTCATTAAAAGAGTTGGCAGAGTTTACTCAAAAAGACAAAGATCCTTCGATACTTCATAAATGTTTATGAAGCCTTCCACTTTTTGCTGAGTGTGCTACTCCACCTCTAATTACTGCAACTGCTGAAACCCACTCTGTTGCTTGAATACCAAAATATACAATATAAAGACACATGAATTAAGGAAGCTGTAGAACACAATGAGGAGATTTTTAACTCCTCAAATTTATGCTCGGTCTAATCTCAGCATTGCACTTTAACTTCCTCAGGTGATAAAGTGGGAACTGTACAAATAACTTCATTTTCAGTCAGCCTTCATTTAAATTTTTTAACAAAATCTAAAGAAATTTCAGCCTTTCCCCACAGCTCTTGCTGAGGTACTTCACATATTACCACCTATCTCCTTGATTGGCTTTTTGTTTTTATATATTACTGTAAAAGTCATCCCCTTGCAGGTCCCACAATTTATACGTTTAGTCAACAGATTTAGGCCACTTTAAATGATGATAATGCAGACAAAACCAACTTTCTTCTTCCACAGAACAATATTGTTGCTTCTTCCACTGCTAAAAAGCCCCGAGCGTGGTGACAGGCACAGAGAAAAACAATATAATACAATGAAGAAATAAAGTCCCATTTGAGGTGAGCAGGCAACTTCGGTATCAAGACAACTAACCTTTTCATAATTTTCAACCACTTACAGCAAACAGAACAGAAGAAGGGAAAAAGAAGAATCAGAGTAGTCCATAACATGGAAGTGGATATGAAAAAGACAGTCATAAGCTCCATACACTTACGATGGATAGAATGAGGAACAGCTGTATCATGCATCTATAAGCGAAGTTGTTGTGCGTGGTATTCTAAGCATTAGCACCCAGGAACTAGACCATCAATTTCAAAAAAAAGAGACCTTTGATCAGACAAAAGAAATTAAATCAGAAATTGAAGATTTGGATGTACAAAAGGATGGTGTATGTGTGCATGTGGGGGCTGTAATTCAACATGGTCAAACTGGGTGAACTTTTCACCTCAATGTTAATGCACATAAACAGCACTACCTTTTGGAACAAAAAGATAAATGACCATGGATGAGTGATGAGTAATGCCAGATCAGCTAATACAAAGTTCTCTCCACTGACACAGAAACAAATGGCAAATCTCTATGACATTAATGGGCCATTTGAAATGACCATATACCTATTATTATTATTATTACTATTATTATTATTACTAAATAATTTACGTATGAGAATCTTCACCTGGTAATATGAAATATAGTTCACTTTCAAACAAGTTTTGAAGTGAACAGAACACAAGATTATGACATTATAGTTCTGCCCTAGAAATTAGACTACATTTATGGTTTTATGCTTTTTGTTAATGCAATACACTGCACTTCATCTGGCTGGAAAAATTCTCTCATTTATCTGGTCTTCAACACCGGATATAATAGCTGCTTAATTCATTAGTGGAGAGTGCAAAAGATGATCCTTAGAAAAATATCTGGCTAAGTAACAACAGGTTGTTAATAGATAGGAAGCTTTAACAGTTGAGAGCTTGTCAACCAAACTTTTCTGAAAAACTAAGAAGTGGATTCAATGTAAGAACAGAAGACATACAAATAAGGAATACTAACATTAGGAAAGATAAGATCAGAACATACGTAAGATTTTGACCAATTAAAAAAGATTAATAGATATAAGTGTGTATAACTTCATGTGCAAGATAGAAGCTCTTCACTAGGGAATGAACAAGAGCTCCAATATAAATAGTGATCAAAGAAGCAATGATGAATGACCTATCTGATCAGAGTGTTCAAAAGTCACATACTCTTATTTCTAGTACTAACATACTGTGTACAAGCTTAATTACAACATTCACACAAGACAAATGACAAGTTGAAAAGCTTTTGCAATAACCAGGGGAGTGGATTCTAACGAGAAATGCCTAAGGCAGCACTATCTCTTTAGAGTACATAAAGCAGCCACTGAAAGCAGGTTTGACAACCTCCTCCTGTGCTTAGAATCTGCAAAGTCCCAAAAGAGAAAATTCATCCCAACAGATAACTTCACCAAGAGAGTGCTGTTTTGGTACAGCAGGAAAACATTTAGGCTGAATTAGTGGAATTACCTGTACAATCAAAAACAATGTTCTAAAACATGTTTCCAAAGAAGATTATAGGAATAACTGGAGATTTTAAGCATGAAGCAAAAAACTCTGAATGGAATTATGTGATATAGCACAGGCAACAGCAGAAATTGTATGATCATTTCAACCCACTCTACCTAAAGTATCAATCTGCAACTCATTGATGGCGTATATTGAAATCGGTACATGATAAAATGGGGATGAGTGAATGAAACCCACTGTTGTCATTTAGGCTGCTGTGTAAGTTACAGCATGAAGAACAGCATTCCTGGATATCTGGAGTGGTGAACTAAGTCTTTACTTCTGAACAAGTATTTTAGTTTCTAAAGGTCTTCTAGTGCAGATATGAGGAAAACTGTCCATCCAAATAACAACTAGTTGTTTAAAATATCTATCAAGACAATGTATTAGAAAGTGTCTGATCAGGTATAACTAATCTGTCTTGATTTTTCTTCATATAACACTGAACTCAAAACTTTACAATCAATTAGCAATTTAATTCTAATGTAAAGTACTTCCAAAGAAGTAAATATCAGAGAGAAACAGAGCATATATACTATTCCCAAAACATTAAACAGGGGAGATTTAGGTTATAGGTACGGAAAAAATTCTTCCCTGTGAGGGTGCTGAGGCGCTGGCACAGAGTTCCCAGGGAAGCTGTGACTGCCCCATCCCTGACAGTGCTCAAGGTCAGGTTGGAGCAACCTTGTCTAATGGAAGGTGGCCCTCCTCATGGCAGGGGGCTGGAACTGGATGAGCTTTAAGGTCCCTTCAACCCAAACCAGTTTGTGATGCTATGATTATTTTTAAACTTCAGCTTTCATAAGATGAATAATCTGTCCCAAACTCAAGCCATTCTTTATATTTTATCCACCACCAAATGGCAGATGGAGATGCAACAACAGTATTAACTTTGCAACTTCAAATATTTAGAAAGAAGGCAGGAAAAGAAACATTTTCTAAAAAGGTAAATTTAATGTAAATGTGCCTTTGCATGTGCAATACTATTGCAGGAAAGACTACAGTAGCGTAAAAGCCTTAAGGCTCCCTCTGTAAAACATTAATTCAAGATTTAAAAGTTTAATAGTCAATATGTGAAGAACAAAGTTTCAAGCACCCTTCCAGACAAGTCCTATTATCACTCAGTCTCCCTTCTGCTCTGTAGGTACATGTAATTTTTTGTCACCCTACTTACATGGAAGATTCGCTTGACAACTACTTAAGATAGTAATGTTAGAAAAAAACACATCAAGATGCTTTGCTGCTCTGCCTGCCTTATGTTGCTTGTATCCACTGTATCAGAATGTGTGTAAAAATACAGTCCAGAGATAAAGCCCATCAAGCACATCAGGTCTTTCACCCAACACAAATAAGCACATGGAGCTGACATTTAACCTACCTCTGGAACACAGAGTAGGGATTAAAGTGTCTTCATTTTAAACAATAATTATTTGAAACAGCCTGCTCTTGCACTGTATTATGACTACCTGATATACAACTACAGTTCCTTGGTACAGGTAGGTTATTTATTTTAGCATAATCTGTGCACTGCTAAATCAACCATGAGGACTATGTTCAAAAGCTAGAAAACAAATACTTGAGAATGATGGAGAACGTTTAGGCTACCTTTTTTTCCACAGACCCAACACAATCCCTCACATGCTTCTCTAGCCATTTTCTCTGTTTTAACAGCTCCTCTGAAACAAAGGAACCATTTCAACATGAGGATGAAGATAAAATATTTCCCTGTGCTATCAGTGCCAGCACTTTATGAAATATGACCCTTAAGTTAGATTTAGAATCCTTTTTTGTAGATATTACATTCCTTTATCACTTCCTGACAAATCTCATCTAAACCTCAGAAAGAGACCCCAACATCCATACCTCCTGATATTAAATGCAAAATCATGTTCTTTTCTATTTATAACTCTTATGATTAAAATGAAACCTGAAGTTGACAAAAAATTATGCAGGTAAAGTATCATTTTTGCTTGCCTGAGGAGCAATAAAGGCTCAGCTGAGCCAAGACAACAACAGGTTTTACTGGCTTTTTTTTTTAAAGCAGCTGCTGCTCAAATTTCATACTGGAAACTGAAATGTGTTTAGTCAGTTGCAGCTTATGAGGCTTTTAAAGTCATTAAGAGAGCCCTGCTAAAGACCACACTAGAAAGCATGTGGCAGTGCTCTTTTTAGGGGGACTAACCTGAACCATGAATGATAAATGTATCACAGCTCTTCTGTAGACTGTATATGAAGATGGGAATATTGAACTTCCTAGGCTTCCTCTGATTCACTAAGCATTCTAGAACTTGCTACTGTGGTTGTGGCCACCCCTGGCGATTTTAACTTTATGAGTTTTTAGTTTCTCACCTCTAAACAATCATCACAAGCTGTCC
Organism: Pezoporus flaviventris; assembly: GCF_033815535.1. Classification (NCBI taxonomy): domain Eukaryota; kingdom Metazoa; phylum Chordata; class Aves; order Psittaciformes; family Psittacidae; genus Pezoporus; species Pezoporus flaviventris. The sequence continues at coordinate 17,647,452 of NW_026892553.1, read as the reverse complement.
TAAAAATAGATTTGTATCTTCTTCAAGAAGACAAGTAGCAATTTCCCTGAAGCCAAGCTCACTTCTGAGGAGCTATTTTTAAAGAAATAGAGACATATTTAACTTTCTTTTTTACTCTTTCTTGCATAATAAAAGGAATACTTTTAACATCCTTTTCTCTCCCCTCATTACAGGATACAAAGAAAAAGTAGACTTAGGTAAGGTCAAAGTAAATTTGGAAGAGATTTTATCTAAACATTGCCTCCAAATGTCAGCTAGACTTCCATGCGCTACATGAACAGTCACGTTTTTCCCAGCTCTAAATGTTCAGTATATGCTAAAGAAGGGAATTTGAAATCTAACAAGGAGCTCCTGGACAAACTCAAACACAAAAAGGAAGCCTGCAGAGGATGGAAGCAAGGTAGCCTGGGAGGAATACAGAGACATTGTCTGAAGAAGAACTGGAAAGTTAGTGAGACCTATTTCAGTTTCTTTTTGCGGTCTCTATTGTACAAAACTTCACCTCAGCCTTTACTAAATTATTGTCTATCAAAAAGGTAGGAATAAGCATCTTCTAGCAGATATTTTCAGTACCTTCACAATAACTGTTTTTTTTTCAGTTTGCACTAGAAAGAGAGAATATCTTGATCAGAACATAAAAAATCCCAGTAACTACTACTGTTCTTAAGACAAAATCTAAGAACTGAAGCAGCACTACTGATGGGAACTTCCCAGGAAATTCTTCATTAATCTGGGCCCTGCCTGAAAGAGTCCAGTCCAGTACCATGGCAGGTAACACACGCTGGCTACCTGCCTGCTTCTCCAAGTGGTCTTAAAATTACACTTCTATTCACATCTTGCACTACCGTGTTTGCCTTGAACTTGTAATTACTTTTTGTAACTGTAACGTGTCCTGCGTAAACTTTTGAAAAAGATTTTCTATTCATAATCAGTGTCAGAATTTTAATTGCAATATATTCACTTAAAAAGGTCAGTTTTCAGTGTCTTTCAGAAAGTGCTGTTTTCTGTTCTCCTCGCATATTTGCATTTCATTCATTTGCTAAAATCATTCTGCATGCATAATAAATACCTGCAGGAAGCAGTTTTCCTTGGCATTCTAGATTAAAATACAGCCTCATGACTGTTATTTACTTTTTAATTACAGAAGAACAAGTTAGGACAGGGCAACTGGTAAATGAACCTATACCTCATGTCAGTTTAAAAACCAAGGCAAATCCTTGCTTACATGCCAATTAAGCTCCCTGTTTATGATAATCTGATCTCAGGCTTAATAAAGTTAATAGAATGAGAAAAAACTGTTTTGTTGTACAGGCAGGTTATTGAAAACAACTTTTGAAGTGTGCACACTTCTTCGTTTGCTGAAAATGTCACAGTGGTCAAGGTCTACTTCAGCAGGAATGTATTGATTTGAAATGCATCAACATTACCCCTGGGGCCTCATTCTGCACAGACCTATGGCCCTAGCAAGGATAACTTTCACTAAACTTAAAAAAAAATACACTTTAATACGGATTCCTTAGTAACAAATGGGAAGACATTGCCTCTATGTGGGAAGGAAAAGATTGCACTGCTCAAAAAACAAAACAATAATGACCATATGATACCTAAACAATTTTCAGTAAATGCATCTGTAATAAAGTTCTACTGTTTGAAGGCTACTTTTCAGTTACAGTACTACGCAATTTCTCATTACTGTGATTAGCAGATCCATAAGGCAGCACAAATCATCATTGCTTTTAGCATTAGGAAACTATATTCTTTAAAAAGTTGCTTATAGTTGAACAACTATTCCAATATTTTAAGAAAAAAAACAGTCTTGGGAACTGATTTTGAGGAAGGAAGATTTCTGTTAATATTCTTCCAGATTTTTGGGTTTTGTTTGTGTTTTCTGTTTGATAGAGTTAATTTTCTTCATAGCAGCTAGTATGGGACTGTGTTTTGGATTTGTGCTGGAAACACAGAGATGTTTTTGTTATTGCTGAGCAGTTCTTACACAGGGTCAAGGCCTTTTCTGCTCCTCGCTCCATCAGTGAGGAGGCTGGGGGTGCACAAGGAGTTAGGTGGGGATGTAGCCAGGACTGCTGACCCCAACTGACCCAAGGGATATCCCATACCAAAGGGCATTGTGCTCAGTATATAAACCAGGGGGACATCCAGAGGGATGCCATTTGTCTTTCCAAGTCACTGTTACATATGATGCTGTCCTGGAGATGGCTGAACACCTGCCTGCCTGTGGGGAGTGGTGAATGGATTCCTTGCTTTGCTTGCGTGTATCACTTCTGCTTTACCTATTAAACTGTTTTTATCTCAGCCCACAAGTTTTCTCACTTATACTTTTCCAATTCAGGGGGTGGGTGTATAAGGAGGGGTGGGGAGGTGGTGGTGAGCAAGCAGCTCTGTGGGGCTCAGTTGTCAGCTGTGGTTAAACCGTAACAATGTTTTTAGCTAGGTTTGTAATAACATTGTCCAATTTATATTTCAATTATTTCAAGTCCTAAAACAAATTTAGCCAACTGTACTGATATCATAAAAAAAAAAAAAAAAAAACAGATTTCAGCGCCAGAACCAGAAGTGACCAAGGTTGATCCTAAATTCATTTTGGGATGACAATTATAAAGTCAAACAGGTAACAAAGAAACATCTCTGTGGCACATAAAGATATTCCTCAGACAGTTATTGCTTTTTAGGACCCTTTCAACCTGACCGAAGAAAACTTCTATAACTCATCTTTTCTTATTACAGTCTGCAAGAAACAGAACTTTCTGAAAAGCTTTTGTTTAATTTTAGAGTAAAATCAACTGCATGCCCATATGATAAAGAATCAATGATATTTTATCAAATGGCTTAAAGAATTCTTGGCCAGCTCATGACTGCCATATCAGTATAGGCTCACTTTTATCATACGTTAAATCTCAAATGAAGGGAAGTAATTAGTTCAGACTAAAGTGCTGAATGTCATTCCTTAGCACAACAGCTTACACTACATCCTGTCTAAAACAAATTAAAATAATACAATCCTCCAAAGGATCTTTATTAAGCTTCTTTGTCGTGAGTTTACTTTGCCACTGGGGGTTGGCAAGTCAAGCATGCCATTCCAGCACTTTTCCTACTAAGAAGCTGTACATAATAAAAAGCAATGGCAAATGTCAAGCTGTAATTTGTCCATGGTTTTGAATCCTTTCTACACAGATTCCAAAGTGACCCTGAAACTACTTCTTTTTCCACGATGATTAAACTAATATCACATGGACTGGACAAGTATGGAAGCTGAATTTGACACTGCATTTAAACCAGAACAAACACAGACATCAAAACTTACTGTATTTAGAATATGTAGCCCAAGATAGGTAAACTGAATATAGATTTGAGTATACATTTCCTCGTTAATACAGGTCTCTATTTTGTTATACTCGTACAGTCCAACTACCAGTTCTTTGACTTTTCTGCAAAGTTTCTACCTGATATTTTTCTCATCGCTGCAATATTTCACTGACTAAAGAGGTATTTTGTTTCTAGCTTTTGATGGCTCTCTGAAAATCATTTTTTATGTGGTGAAGCTGAACATTCTGTACTCTCAAGACAAATGTTACTACATTACAGCTCTCACCTCACGGAACATGACACTGAATCATGTCTCTCTAAGTTTAAAATCTAAATTTTCAGACCTGCAAAGTCACACTTTTACCTTTACTGACCATCTGGCAATGTCTAAAAAAACCCCAGCCATATTTCCACTTTCTGTTTGCAGCAAAAATCTATATACTGGATACAGAAGCTTTGTTTCTGCTGCACATTTAGAAGACGAAATGCAGTATGTTTAGAACTTTTTGTATCCTCTAGCAGTGGACTGCACAACCCAGCAATGACCAGCAACTTCAAGTCGAAAGTCTGATTATACAGCTAGCAAAGAGCCACTGAAATAAACATCATAATGCTTAAGTTCATTTACATCTCTACATTTGAAAAGACAAGACAGAACTTTTTCTTCTAAGTATACTCTGCATTAGCATCAGCCTTTTAAACTGCCTTTAAGCACAGTGACTGTACTTGGGTACAAAACTGCGCTAGCATTTGTGGCAGTGTTGTAACTTTTCACTAGTCAATACTTCAGACAGAAATTTATTAACAAAGATCAATTATGATATATACTGACAAATTATCATGATTTAATTTATGAATTTAACTATGTATACTACTGTTAAACACTTGAGATGGGTGTTAATAGCAAGCATGCAGTAAAAAGAGGCTCACCAACATGATATTCTTTCCCACTAATTTGAGAAATTACTCTTGTGAAGGCAGCAAGTTCTATTAGAAATGAGACACTAGCACCACAGGAAAATATCGTCATTTCACTAAGACAGAGCTTGGTCACCAAACTTGTCCTGCTATTACAGTCAATCAAACTTCCATTTTGCAACAGTTCTACATGTTCTCCTCCTTACTACCTGATTCCCAAACAAACCCTATACTAAAGGAAAGGTAGTTTATGAACTAATTTATTTGTTTATACAAACATAATGCTACACAGCACTTACATGGATAAGTAATACTGCAGGTACTTTTAAAATTAACAGTAATACCTGCTTTTTGAAATAAGAAATCTTCTTCCAAGGAAAAGGAGAGCTGAACGTGCATTCACAGCTATCCAAAGTTACCACTTGTTACTGTTTGGTAACTAGTCCCCACAAAACCTACTTTTAAGGGAAAAGAATTCAAATGTTCTGCCTTTCTCCACCTGAAGTTATCCCAGCCTCAGATTTCAGAGAGTCTAATAATTCCCTCCCTCTTGACAGATTATCTCATTAAATCCATTTGATTGCAATGCACCATAAGGCGTATTCATAAACCAACACTAATTTTTCCATTGCAACATTTTAAAAGGTGAGATTATGTTTAAAGTTGTAGTTTCTTTCTAACTTCTTGTCCATCCTCACATCTATTTGCATTTCTTTGAGCTGCTTTTGACCCATATTAATAACATTTAGAGTAATTTTTATATCCCTCACCATTCCCAAGGCAGTTCCAAACTCCTGTATAAACAGATCTTAAAAGATTTTGAGCAACTCATGCATAATTGCTTTGGAGAAATAAAGAAAGCCAATCAAACCTCATCCTGGTTCTATAGGTGCTCACATTTAAGCACAATGTGAATCTCCATCTTATTTTTTTCAGTGAATATTGTATTTCAGGAAGACTACAGCATATTCAAACAGACCATCGACATCAATATGAAGGATAACGACTTCCCAAAGGAATTGTAATCCTTGCCTCATTGGCATCCAGCACCATAAACTAATAACCTGTAGAATACAAATAAGCTCCAAGATTTATCATTCCAGGTACCCCATACAATCACCAGCCAATAGAGGAATTTATAGGATTAAGGTTAAGACATTTACAAAATAATATGTATCTCGTAATAAAATTAGCATGGATCTCTGTTTATGTAAAGCACATAGAAGGAAGATGTAACAATGGGGAAAACCTGGAATCATAAGACAACTTTACCAGCAGGAACCTCTAACTATATTCCGCAACAGTCAATGCAAGTGTAACAGCAGCTCAAAGAAATGTGACAGAATTATTGCTGATACTAGCACATACCAGTCTGAATAAGTGGCATATGAATTCTTTTATATGAATATTCGAAAAGGGAAAGTAGGAATATCCGTCAGCCACTAGCACAGAACTTCATTTCCATTATCTTCATCTGCATTAGGGGAGAATGTTAATATATCTTCAAAACAATTAATTCAATACTAATTGGGACTGAGGAAGCTCATTCTATCTTTTATCCTAATACTGGTAGTTAAAAGGTGATTTTAATTGCCAGAGTAATCAGATATAATGAAGAGCAAAACTGTTTCTGATTAAATAACATTTGCATCAGAATTGCTGTTATAGGCTTTTCAGCTCCTAGAAAGCTGTCTTAGTTTCTTTTTTTCTCTCTTGTTCAGATATGCACATGGAGGCTCTGCTGCAAGAATTCTGCAGATGTTAAGTCAGATGGAAGTCGTGAAAGACTACGTACAAACGTACCATAGCTCAGCCTGCAACAGCCCTCAAAAATAGGAAACACTGCTGAAAAACAGCTATAAAGAAAGTTCCATGGAATTAGTGAATGCTAAAGAAGTGAAGGGACTATTTAATCTTTTTCCTAGAGAATTCCTCTCCCATAATAAAGAAGACTGGTTCATGATTTAGACTGTGAAATTTAAGATCTTTAGGTACGTGCATAAGTCACTTGAGTCTTGCAATGTCTCCAGGCCTCACGAGGAAAGCAGCATAACCGAATACTAACAAACAGATGCAGGAGTAACAGCAAAGTGAACAGAACCCCAGAAAGGAGCAAATATTCCCATGCTCTACAGGAGCACTGTTCAGAAAGAAGAGAACAGCTGCTGCCAGAACAGCTTCCCATGGCATTGCCTGCACCACAGATGACAGTGACAGACTTTCAGCACTACATAACGGGAAATAAGGATTTATAGTAAGAACTTTTAAAATGGAGGTTTTAATAATAAACAACAGGTCTCACTATAAATTGCTTTAAGGTGTAGTTTTAAATCAATAGGATATGAAATATACTTCACTAAGAAAAGTTTCAAACTTCTTTGGAAAAAATTATGCAAATAAGAGTAGAATTGCATGACAATATAAAAATTTACTTTTCTCAGCAAAATTCAAGCAATCCTAACAATCTTGATAAGGTTTTTAATGGTAATTTAAATCAGTTGTTAAACGACCACTTTTATATGGATATTCTTCAAAACTTCTTGAACATGTCAGATAGGGAGAAATGGTGTTAACTTCTGAAAATACTTCACAGGAATTGAAGTTTTCCATTAAGATGAACACTATGTAATGCCTCATTCATCAAAATGCTTTTATAGACAGTCACAAAAGTTGCCTTTGACTCAAGCCATTACATAGCCTTTGCTGTTCAAAATACCCCAAATAATGCTGAATTCATTGGCTACCCCTCAAGAAATTATTTCCAATAGAACCACAGACTCAAAAGACTTTAGTTTAATTGAATGCTCATTTTTGTTCAACTGAGAACCCCTTCACCTTTCTGTATGTCTTACTCTGCTTATTTACAACAAATCAGACACACTGATACAGCGAAGTTTCTTGAAGCAGAGACGTACACGTTGGGCAAGTTCCTGCTGTAATATTTTTAGTTTTAAAGGTATACGTTGATTTTGTCCCCTCTCAGCCGATTTTGTTTTGCATGAAATGCACAATGCATTTTGAAATGTGGATTTGCTTTAAGATTTAGAATTAAGTTTGTACGAGGCTGTCCAGTGTAAATCACCTCAAAGTTTCCATGGAGTTGAGAGCTTTCCTATATTTTTACATTCGTCTTTACATATTTTAGCATGTTTAGCAGGATTTATATCAGTTTACACATGGTATTGATGTGGCATCTCAATTACACAGAGCACAAACCACCAAACTGAGTAACCCGGTTTCTACAATATTAGCAACTCTAGGTTACTTCATAACTGGGTACTCAATTCTGGCCGCGCTGCAGTTTTCGCCTTTCTCAGTTACACTAAGAAGCATATATTAAGTGTAATATTTAATTAATTCTAATTCATTTTAATCTGGTTTCTCCAGTGTCAAAAAAAAAAAAAAGAAAGAAAAAGGTAGCTGCATAACCAGGTAACAGCAAAAAATAATTATTAGGGAACTACACAGTAAAAGGCTGGAAAATGTAGGAATCCAATTACTCTGATCTGAAAGGCCAGAGCAATGCATTAAAATTTTATTCTTGAAGATACATCCAGTGAAATGACTCAAAGAGTTAGGTTAAAACACCCTTTGGGTGAAAATCACCTTGTCAAAATGACAGCTTGGGAGGACATCTGCCTCCTTCCTCTAAGTGTTTTGTGTCACATCCACTTAACCAAATTTATAAACTATTTATATAAGCAGCAATGAGCATACAGACATAGATGGATCAGCGAAAAATAGCCGGCAAAACCAGTATCAATGTGGTGGAGTCCAGTGAGGATAGACCTATCCTCCTGCCTCTGACCATGGCAATAGAGTTGTGATATGGCTATTTCAATGTATTAGACAATATAATTTACAAGTATAAAACTAACTTTGTGTCACTAGTTTAGAAACATTAAAAATGGGAGTTTTGGTCAATTTGGCTACGTGCAGTTATTTACATATTTGTTAGTTTCAGTAAAAAAGAAATGTAAATGCAAAATTAAATTTTAGTTTTACCTCTTCATAGGAAAAGTCCTTCATGATGAAAAGAAAGATGTTAGCAGGATACATGTGTCACTGCTAAGCTTGGCCCACTCCTCACCTGCTTAACAAATTAACAGATGGACACAGGTACACTCTCACCAAGTGGGCTGAAGCAATTTAAGGTGTAACTTTGAGCTGTTTGCTGTAGCCCTTAAACACAGACCAAACAACAGTACCTAAGTGGGCTGCTTCTGCTTTTCAATGGCTAATAAAACACATTAGCTTACACTGTCCTCAGGTAGCTACAATTAATCTCTCTCAATATGTCTTCAAGCACACTGATAGAGAGGAGGGTGATGATGGGACATTTAGGTCGTTCTTACCCCACTCACAGAAAAGTGCCTGTCCATATTACAAAGGACATTTGTTGTCAGGTGACAGATAGTAATTTAAAATTAATCACAAGGTGAAAGAAAGGATTAGAAAAGTCTCCATGAACTTAACTTCACAAAATACAGTACATGTATTTATGTATCACCTGTATTTAAATTCTGTATTTTGTTTATAGTTAAACTGAAATTATTAGAACAATCTTTATATGGTATGAAATTAAAGTTTGTCATCCAGACAAAGCCATGGAGTTGTTCACTAAAACTTACACTGCATTAGAGTCCATGCAGTGCCACTGCCACCTTAAGCAAGGCCAAAAATAACAGGATTTACAGTACCACTGCAGAAACCCTTCAAACCAGCCCTGGGGAAGTCACCTGAACACCGACAGAAACCAAGCAAATAAACAGCAAGACTTAGAGGCTTTGGGGCAAAGTGAAGTACACAAACATAGGAGAATTTTTAAAAGATTCCCACATAAATAATGTGCTTTCTATCATCATATTCAAATTACAGAACATTACTATAAGCTCATTTTTAAAACTCAGAATGCAAAGACTGAAGATTTGGGAAAAACAATTTTATCACAATCACCAAATAGAACAGCAAATCTAATTTACGATTTCTTAAAATATAATTGATAGTAAATATAGAGTGGTTGCAGAAGAACTATTTTACACTTGTATTGTGACACATGTATATATATATCAATACAGATAAACCAGCACTGCTTGCTGAAATCATTGTAAATAGGATTCAGTCTCACAAATTAATGCTGAAATAGATGATACAGGTCTAAGATATATTAACACAAGTGTAACTGTAGGTTCTAGAAAAACATGGTTGCCAAACAGGAAGGGAGGCTTCCAGACTAACATTCCCTGAGGACTGGCTGTCCACACACAAGTCATTTTTTCTGGGAAATGTTCTGATGTGCCAGAAATACATTCTAAATAAATGCAACGCCAAACAGTACCATTACTACTACATGATACTACTTTTGTACTGCTGCATCACCAGCGACAGGAATTCATCCCCGTCCCTTGTTTTTATTGCCCTGTATTTACCTCCACACTCATCCTCTTAAATGCTGGAATGGGTCTGTTTGCTTGGTCTAATATTTCTCCAGTATTTTTAATCCTTGTATAAACTGACGTTACAGATTCTGTATATATGCCTTTGAAAGGCATCCAATCAATCCCATCCAATCAATCTCCAGCATTGCACTATGTTAGTCTGCCATAATGACATGGTTTGCTGCTACATCATCCTTACACAAAGTTAATACATCATCACCTCTTCCATAAAGTTCATCATAACAAAAAAACAAACAGCATTTTTTCCATGACTATGTAATTGTTCAGTAGATAAATAGAACAAGTGTTTTACACCTGGCACAGATCAGCAGATCTCATGGAAATGGAACAAAAAATTGCAGCCTCAAGTCATCTCTTAAGCAATGCAACGTACAGTTGTACCACCTCTACTTGCCCTCTGGAGTCAGAAGTAAATAATGAAGCCTGAATTTTACAACCTTCTGAAAACCTGCACAGCATCAGAATCAGGACCACCCAATTCCTCCTACTGTCTTACACTGCTCTCTTTTAGAGTGGCCTCATGCAAAATACAATATTCTCACAGCTGACAAGATGAACACATTGCTTTTTATCATGCTGAAATGTCACTCTGTACTTAGGCTCTAAGCTCAACCATGTTTTTCAGCTCTTAATAGGACTGTTGGGAGAACATTCATTATAAGATGGAGCTTCCAAGGCCAAAAAGAAAGGCTGTAATTGCCACAATAGCTTGATTATAGAGATGTTTACAGAATGAAATTAACAACAGAGCAGGGAAGACACTTCTTAGAATTAATCCATATGAAAAAAAAAATCAATTAACTGTTGCAAATGAAAACAATCCAATAATGCCCAGCAAAACACCTTGAAAGGAACATTACACATATCACGTGGCACATACAGAATGACACAATCAGGTAGGATAAAACAAAACTGAACTTTTCACTGAAAAAAAAATTATTTTCAGCTTTCAAAACAGACAGCAAGTATTTTTCATACTGAGCAGGAACAGCCTTCGGTTAGTTACTCCTTACTTTCTTTTTCCTCTTAGCAAATCTATCTACTAAAAGTGATGCCTTACCTTTGTTCATATCAATCAACTGCTGCTTCTTCTTCTGTCGCTCCAGTTTCTCTTGTTCAGCCTTCTCTTTTGCCAATTTGGCTCTCCTTGTTTTCTCCTCCATTTCTTTTCTTTTGTTGTTTTCTTTTAATGCCTCCTGCATTAGATAAAATGAGCATGGGTGTGTTATATACCGGGGAAAACCAGAAAAATTGACACAAGTAACCTTGCTTGCACAGACCCTATGATTACATCCTACGAAGGGAGGAAGAAACCAGGGACTGGCACTCAATACTTCAAGCATCTTTAGAAATCTTAGAGGGAGCATCACTTACCACACTACCTTATACATAAGCATTATTAGATAATTAGAAAAATGAAAATTGAAATAGCTATGGCAAATGAAGAAATTCCAAGTTTTTCAGCAGCAAAATGTTTGTGGCTGGTTTTCATTTGTTCTTTTTTCGTTTGGTTTGGTTTATTTTCGCTATTAAGACTGTAAACCTAGCTTAAATCTGCATCTTGCTGTTAGGAGGGATGAGTGGGGATGAAGCCCAAATTCCCACTACAACGAACTTTAATTACAAGCAATCAAAGCTCAGTTACTAACATTTAAGCTACAAATATTTGTGTTGAAACAGCCAAAGCAGTCTGGATCATGTAAGTACACAAAGTACATCAAAAGTAATGGAAAACAGTTTAATTCATAGGTTAAAACTCTAAATCTAAAGTCTCCAAGTCAATAGGTTGCACAAACTACCAAACTAAAACCTACCCATGTAAGAGAATATACTCAGCTTAAAACAAACACACACACACACACAAAACCCACCACAAAACAACCACTTCCCATGATCTTGTCTCGATCCGGTCCAGAAGACACCTTTCTTTTCCAAAGGGGGTTGATCCTGATTTCTTGCTGTGGTGGGCTGACCCACTCAGCCACACTCTCAGTCACTCATCCTCCTCAGTACAGCCAGGAGACAATAAGACTGACATCTCAAACAAGAATGGGGTTTGCAGTCAGTCCGTTACAGCTCCTGCCACGCTTTCCCCCTCACACTTTCCACCTGCTCCACTGTGGGTCCTCCATGAGGACACAAATGCCCCAGTGTGGTCTCCTCATGGCCGCAGGGAGCCCCTGCTCTGAGCTCCCCCTCCTCTCCTGTGGATGAAAGGAGCTGCTCCTCACCCTTGGTCCTTCTCACCCCTCACTGATGTTGCCCTTTGCTACACAGGTTTCCACAGAGGCACCAGGAGCTCAGCGCTGCCCTGCGGTAGGGCTGTGGTGGGGCTGGCCGGAACCGGTTGGATCCGGCTGTGTCTGGCACAGCGCAGGCCCGGCCTCTCCTCAGCGGAGGCCCTGCCGCCAAGCAGCCGGACAAGCAAACCCATCTCAGCCACTCATCCCTTGTGCTCCCAAAGACCTTCGTAACTCCTTTACACTCCCAAAATGAGAAATATCTGAAGAACTCCACTGAAATCCATCCTGATGGAGTTTCACCTGATGCCACAGACAGACATGATAAATGGTAGGGATAACTTTCTTATTTATATTCACAACAGCTACACATTGATTGCTCCCTTTCCAACTCACAGTATACTAACAACCTCTGCCTACGAGTACTGCAGGTCTGGGCTTTAGGTGATTTTGGGAGGCTCAGCACAAGTCCAACAAGTATTATTAATAGTAAAGAACATACTGGATCCAAAACCAAGCAAAACTAACACAGCACTTGTTCATTAATGATGTTTCAGCTCAAAAAGCTGAACAGTCGAGACTTACTAAGCACAGGGCATATAAATGTTTTCATATCAATGTTCACCTTATTTCCTATGCAATTTAATAATGCCTTAAACACAAGGAAAATCATTTATGTTCATAAATACAAAGGCAGAAGGATCTTACCCCTCTACTCTGCTCCTGTGAGACCTCACTTGGAGTACTGTATGCAGTTCTGGTGTCCTCAACATAAAAAGGACATGGAACTGTTGAAACAAGCCCAGAAGGGCCACAAGGATGATCAGGGGACTGGAGCACCTCCCATGTGAAGACAGGCTGAGGAAGTTGGGGCTGTTCAGCCTGGAGAAGAGAAGGCTGCGTGGAGACCTCATAGCAGCCTTCCAGTATCTGAAGGGGGCTATAGGGATGCTGGAGAGGGACTCTTCATTAGGGACTGTAGTGATAGGACAAGGGGTAATGTGTTAAAACTTAAACAGGGGAAGTTTAGATTGGATATAAGGAGGAAATTCTTTCCTGTTAGGGTGGTGAGGCACTGGAATGGGTTGCCCGAGGAGGTTGTGAATGCTCCATCCCTGGCAGTGTTCAAGGCCAGGTTGGTCAAAGCCTTGGGTGCCATGGTTTAGTGTGAGGTGTCCCTGCCCATGGCAGGGGGGTTGGAACTGGATGATCTTAAGGTCCTTTCCAACCCTAGCTATTCCATGATTCTATGATTCTTTGTGGATGTTTTCATAAATATCCAAGACAATAAAACACTTATTACTGCACAAGTAAAATTTCCTTAATAAATCTGGGGCAGACTTTATTACAGAGTTCTATGTAATTCCTCAGAAATGATGTTTCAAATGTTTCTAAATGAAAATGACCACTCGTCTTACTGTGTAGGTGGTAGGAAGACAACTGTAGCTTCCGAAAGAAAATCCTACCTAAATGATCTTCCAGTTTTAAGATTTAGATCAATTATATCAGGATTTGTTAATCCAACATACCCAAATGCTTCCAAAGACAGAATATTCACTCAAGCAAAGGACAGCATACTTCAGCATGCACATACCATTTCAAGAGTTTACTGAGGTAAAATACTACATATAGCCCCTTCTTTAATAGCTGATACTGCTTTGCAGTATACCACAGTCACCAGTGATGTTACTCGTGAACGCACCTGAAAATTGGATCAAGAACTGCATTTGCTGTACCATCACATAACCAATCGCACTTGGAAACACCTTTTCTTTCAGAGAAGATTAAAGAGAATAAAAGGACAAAATCAATGTTTTATACTTTTTGATTCTGGACAGTTCTGTCTCTGCACATTCAATCACACTTGACAGAGATTTCATTTTACTGCAGCTTCACAGGCTGTAATGAAAGCAAATGCTCACAATCTTATGAGAGAAAGCAAATAAGAAATGTCATGGCTGAACTAGTAGCCCACCAGCCATTGACAAACTATGATTAGATCATAGATTCTGTCACGTTTTCTAACAGGAAGACTACAGCAGACTGAACTAAACAAGCTCTAAAGTTCCTGTATATGGAAATTCACTTTGAATCGGTCCCTACAACTGCAAGCTGAAGGGAGATTATATGAAAATACAGATCGAAGTTCATAAAATGTGCTGGCTACTAGTGATGATTCAAACAAAAAAACATTCAAAATAAAGGTTTAATCTTCCTGAAAAACAGCAAGATAACAAAATACTGATAACTGTTCATGAGAGTGCCTATCTTCATCTATCCACACCCCTCCCTTTATACACATGCATAGCAGATGGGCCATTCTTATTTCTTCAAAATGTGCATTTCCTCCTATTTTATTTCCTTCTAGGATATAAATGCTTTAGAGTATCTTCACATATAGTCTCTTTCCAGAGACTGTAAAGAGAGAGTCAAGGACAGCAGAGAACTAACAGTGCAATGCAGCACTGTACATACAGCATCAAAAGCATTTTGATAACAACATAAAAGGGTTACTCTAGAGAAAAATATATGTCCACTTGCTGTAGTACTCTGGTAACTGCTTGGTAACAGCTCTAGTATTTCTGGTTATTTAGTGCATTCTTTAGTGCCATCCCAAATTCTCTTGAACCTCCTACCCATCCTAATAGTTTTATGCCATGTTCCTTGAAATTTAACATATCTTTTCATCTACATTCCAATTCAAAATGAATACTGTGGGGAAAAACAAACGAAACAAAAGAAACAACAACAAACAATCCACTAACAATCAAGGATGATGCATTTGAATCATCACCACTGTTTAATGTATGCAATCCCTTTCCTGCGTAAAGTACCTCAGAAGCAAACCACCTGAATGTGCTTGTTGGTTATTACCCTCCATCAGGCAGTCTGACTCTTAACCATTTTGTATTTGTTATATCATTTACTGCTGTACATTTAGTCATACTTGGATGAAAGCCTGAAATAAATAATTTGTAAGAAACAGGCCCAGTTGTTTCCAAGTTATGTGCTGAATGCAAAATAAATATTCATATGTATTTATAAGGATGCTTTATATTTGAATTAATATTATTAATAAATTGGATCATAGTTTTTCCAAGCTGATTAAAGATGACCGTAAAGAAAGATATAGAGAATTTTGATTCAAGATGTACAGTGGCTTCTACAACATTTGCTCTGCCTGAATTACACCACCAATCCCTTAAGTTTAATTTTGCACTGTTTTACTGGAAAGGATTATTTTTCCATCTCATGTGGCTTCATTATTTACGATTTCCTCACTTCCTACACCTCCACACTGTGGAGGAGCCTAATATTTCATAATTCAAAGGTGGCATGATTCTGTGCCTGCCATGCAGTAGCGTTATTTGGGTTATACCAACCTAAAGTTAAAAGAAATCTGGACATCGTCTCATGCTTTCACCTCTTCTTCTTGAGCATACTTTTATACTCCTCGATACCTATTCTACTCCAAACTTCTGTGTTTCAGTGGACTTCTTTTAATACAGAACAGTGCTATTTCAGATTATTAAGTTATATTCAAGTATCATATATCAGTGATGGCCTTTCTGTGTAGTTCTGCAGGCTAAATTACAAAAAAAGGTGGAGATCAGTTTGAATACTGAAAAAAAATAGCTCTGAAATTGGCATTGCTTTTAAAGGGGAGGGGGAGGAATCAGCAATTTTGTTTGCAATGTAGCTTAACAATGACAAAGTACATAATGGTGTTCATAGGTATACACTGCACAACTATATTTATTCCCTAGTTAAAGAATAAAACCAAACTAATATAACAGTTACAAATCCGAGAAATGTCACACAGCAAGAGGCAATCCACAGTTAAGAGTAAAAGCCTTCCCAGTGGCTTTGCAAAACATTCTGAGAAGTATTCATCTAGATTCTGTCTTTTAAAACACGCAAGTGCATGCAAGAACTGCAATCATTTTCAAGTGAATCTCAAAGACAGAAACATTTTAATGTAAAAAACCCCTTTTTTTGACGTGCTATTCATCACGCTCTGTTTTTGCTCGGTGCATAACAGCATGCAGTTTTGCTAATTCAACTGCAAATCAAAAACTTTAAGAATTGTGGTCTTGGGGGTTTCCTATTAACAAAAAAAACAAACCTAAATTATTGTCTCTCCTAGCAGAGGAACAGATTCAGCAAGGAATATTACCTCTTGTTAAGAGAGGTAGTTGAAGGGGCATATAGCTTGATGTTCCCCCCTGTGTTTATTAGGATTCACTGAAGTACTCGGGATTGCCAGTTTATAGCTCAGCTTCCCTAAGAAGCAGATAAAAATTTAATGTGTATCTCATTCTGTTTGTATCTTAAGTTTTGACAGAAACAGATATTCACACACCAACCTGATTGTAAATAGACTCTCAAAGGTAAATTATTAAAAACAAGAAGAAAGAAAACCTGTAATGCACAAACCTCCTTGGATATTAAAGATGCAGTTGGCTACAAAGCGGTCATGCACCAATAATGAAGGCTGCCTGCGATAGCTCATGCCTTCCCTAAATTTGCCCTGCAGCTGCAAAATATGTGAACTGAAGTTCCAGTAAAAATAAAATATAATCTTTTTCAGTCATAACTCATTAGGAACAACAAACCCAGATTAACTGGAAATTAATCTACAGAAATAGAGTTAAAATCCAGCAGATTGAGCAATCAGTTTACATGTACAAAAGATCTTCCATGAGTATTCCCTGGAGGATAACATACTCAAATACATTGCTATCCTTACAAAAATAATGGAAAAGAGATGCAGTGAGCTGGTATTAAACAAGTGCAGACAAATTCAATTTCCTGATGGGTGGTTATGAAATAGTAAGCAGAAAAGATGGGGTTTGGGATACTGCCCCATGGCTCATGCATCATGAACCACCATCATGAACCACTACATCTGACATGAAACGTCTCTGGCATGCCATTACAGATGAGGGGTTTTGGCAAGTGTAGCTGCTGTTGTATATTCAGGTAGGGAGAAGGGGGTTGTTGCCATTTATCAGCTGTGTCGCAAAACCACTTGAAACTGCCTAGCACCTTAACGTAAAGAGGCGTTGGGGTTTACTGAACCAAATTTAAAGCTACGCAAGAAAAGCTATATGTCTTAATTACTTAACAGTGTACATTTGAATAATTACTAAAACTGCCTAACGTGGACAGATTTGGGATTGGTTTAGTATCTTCTTTAAATCAACATTTGGATAGCCAAATAAACATGCGTGCCTAATTCAGGTTATTCCTGAAAGACACAGAGCTGAAATAAAACACACATATTAACAAAACTGTATTATTGGCATTACAATAAAAACCCATACACAAAAACCCCCAGCAAAACAAATGTTAGTTGTTTTGGGTTCAATCTGAGAAGAGAAACCAAAGACCAAAGCAGATAAACCCTTGCTTTGTTCACAAAGTGGTCTGTTGGACCAAGGACAAAAATCAGTATGCTGGCACATGAAGCCTTGTGTCATCATGCTAGCACAACCCCTTAGATTTTTTAACAAAAAGTCACTTTAAAGTAAATCTCTAAAGTCTGTTCCCATAAAACCCTAAATCCAGTAGAAAAAGTGAACTTCTTTTAAGCAGCAGAACCCTGAATACATGTTAGAATCATAGAATGGAATAGTTAGGGTTCAAAAGGACCTTAAGATCATCTAGTTCCAAAACCCCTGCCATGGGCAGGGACACCTCACACTAAACCATCTCACACAAGGCTTTGTCCAACCTGGCCCTGAACACCACCAGGGATGGAGCATTCACAACTTCCCTGGGCAACCCATTCCAGTGCCTCACCACCCTAACAGGAAAGAACTTCTTCCTTATATCCAATCTAAACCTCCCCTGTTTCAGTTTGAACCCATTACCCCTTGTCCTATCACTACAGTTCCTAATGAAAAGTCCCTCCCCAGCATCCCTATAGGTCCCCTTCAGATACTGGAAGGCTGCTATGAGGTCTCCCCGCAGCCTTCTCCAGGCTAAAGAGCCCCAACTTTCTCAGCCTATCTTTTCTCAGCCTATCCGGTTGAAAGGTTTCAAAGCTTCTGGCTAGAAATTCTTGACAAATTTCAATAAAGGCTGTGGGAATTGCCCACAATATTGTGTATATTGATATAAAATATTTAAATAACAAAATAAACTGCTTGGGTTTTGCATGCTTCCTTCAGGACAGGGCTGATGGACTGTCAGGAGAAAATGTCCTAGAGGCTGTGTGGCATTATACTCCAAAGAAATGATGTATGTAAAAAAACCCAACATTGAAGGGATACACTTTTCCATCTGCAATTTTTTTCTTGAGGTTTCCTACACCTCCTACTTCATGCTTCATACTATATTTTGACAGGATAATCCAATTCTATTAGCTTGCTTTGGATGTTCCTGAACTAAGCAAGTAAATATGAATTTAAGGAAGTGAATGAGCTATAATTTACTACAACATCAGCAAGCTAATTGAAGGTGCAATAATGCAGTGATCGCTCTGAAATCACAATTAAGACAAACATGGATTCAAATTATCAAATTATCTTAATATGATATATGAACAAACAGAATGATAAGACTGTGACTACATGGAACATCCCTGTGGAGATTATAGAAAGAAGTCAGGTTCCTTCTAAACCACGAGTGCATTTTAGAGATAGGTTAGGTGCAGATGGAGGCATCTGCAGCCTGTAAATATCTTCTATGGAAGAGTCTGCTTTAGACTTGAACTCTTGCCAAGGGGAGCCACTTAGAGCAGGTAGTAAAGACTACTAGTTTACAAGGATTCTTCAACACCTGGGTTAGATTCACAGGTTAGGTATTGTGATAGTCAAAATCTCAAAACTAAGCCAAGTGCAATGAGGATTAAAATCTTCATTTAAATACTGTAACTTCTAAGATAATGCCTGGGAATAATGACATTGCTCAGTTGGACTCACTGCCACCAGCACCAAACAGAGGCTGTTTAAAACTATCAAATGGAAACTTCTAAAGAAAACTCCTAACCCTTTCCCTTTTCAAGATGAGGAATCTTAATGTTGGTTTTGTCTAGATCATGTTTGCCATTTTACAGGACAACCACTCCACCACAGAAACAAGTCAGACTTGTTAGAAAAAAAAACAACCCTATCTGTACTGCCTATTTTTACACTTGCCTATATTTATGTGCTTGCAAAGGCAGTGTACTGCAATTCAGTTCCATTTCTTCATTATTTATTTTTACATCTTTTGCATATTTTCCAAGAGAAATGTCATCCTTACCTTCTGCACCATGAATAGAGTAGCTACTTATCTACCAGCACTAACAGCTTGTTAATAGAGTTGATGAGTTACTGCTCTTAGGTGAATTCTTTTGCTTCTGATTCCATTACTTTTAAACTTTCCTAGCCTACATCTAACTGCTGAATCGTTCATGAAAAAAAATCATCTCCTCAGCACTAGCTGGATGCATACACTCAGATAAGAAGAGATTGCTTACAAAAGGGTCTTTGTATGGGGTTTTGGGCAGGGGGTTGGAAGGGCTCGCTATATACTTCCTGTTAATAAGCACAATGTTTCACTTTTGATACTACCTCTTGGGAAATTTTGCCGGAGAAAATACTTCTTGCTCATTATTCTATATTTTTTCATAGCTTCCTGCTAGCTAGAAACTGTTATCTTTCAGACCACATTAAAGAACTGTTACTTTATAGGCAGAAGGGAGAAAGTGTATTCCCAGACAAATAACCAGGGAAAACAATGAATACAGCCTTTCTTCTAAACCACCCCTGAATTACAAACCCAATTTATGAGTTTGAAAGCTGAGAATTTACCTCGACCATGTATTGCATTTCATAGTAAATCACATGTTTATTATGTATTAACTTAGGTATTGTATATTAACTGATTTACAGTATTGTAGCAAATGACCTGCTGTATTCAAAGGACATTTCTAAATAGCCATACAAAACATACCTGAGTCACGGAGCTTAAAATTTACTTTGTACCAAGTTCCAAACAAACAAATATTATTAAAGAAGTAAAGGTCTTACAAGTACTTTTATACTCAAAATGCTGAATCCACTGTGGTGGAAGATTTTCCTTATGAAGGCAACATAACAAATGTTCTATTTCTTGTCTGGTACAGGGCATTAATCTTATAAAATCTTGAAAGACCAGGGTAGTGGTCATCCAATAACAAGTGCTCCATTTACTAATCATATGTCTTCTCATTTCAGGTAGATGTTCACTTTCTACGTCTCATATTACAGGGTTATGATAAAATATCCCAGCCACACAGTAACTATCAATCAATAGCCCCTGTTGATACAAAAGGGCAGTTTATTTCACAGGTGTTTTACAAGAACCCATCTCTCATACTGAGAGTTGATGAGTTACTCACATGTGCTTAAATATTTACTTATACTAGAATACAACCTTTTCTCCCTAAGTACATTTATAATGCAATTTAAAGATGTAATTCCTTACCCGAAGAGCTGCATTAACACAGACATGAGGAAAGCAGTCACCACTGATAAAACTGTCTACCAGATACAAAAAAAAATCACTGAAGGAAAAAGCTTCTCTGCGTTTCATAACAACCATGTCCATAAATGCCTGTTACTGCCTCAAATTTATCTATTATAGGCATTATTACAACAATGGTTTTTAGACTCTAAATTCACCTCTAAGAATACCTGCATTAAAGGGGAGTGCTAACAAAATCAGAAATGTTTAAGAGCTGTATAAGGAAAGAACATTTCCTATCTAATGCTGAAGTATGTATTTCATACAAGTTCCACAAAGCACACAAGCTGATTAGAAGGATCTTTATGTCCATTTGCAAATGTAGGCATGACAGATCTGGTGGATATTTTTAGACACATCAGCACCTAACAGAAACAAACATTCCCAAAGCGACAAAGTAAAAACATTTCAGATCATTTGATATAAACCCTGTGAGAGAGCAGGTTAAAGTGGAGAACCAAACCAGAAAACATCAAACTGGACTCTTGCTTCAGGCAACTGATTAAGCACTATTTAATAAGAGCCAGAAACAAACCAAAATGTATCAGGTAGTCACTGTCTTTAAGGACAATAGAAATTTGTGTTTACTTTCAATGAAAGAAAGGACTAAATCAATAAAATCTAAAATAACATTTCTTCTTCAAAACAGTACTAAGTATAAAAAGCATATTATTATTCTTCAGTGGATGCTTTTTTTTTCAAAGAGGGAAAAAAAAAGCAACCCCAAAAAACCCCACTGCTACTTCTGTTTGGATTTCTGTGCAACCATCACAGAGAAGAATAAACCTTCCCTCCTCTCCCCTCCAGGCTTGATTTGGAATCATGTTCCATGTGCAAAGGGACTTCATGCTCAAGTGTTTTATTTAGTTCTTGCGATATGCCTTGAATACAATGAGGTTAACAAGACAGTACAGACATGTGGGAACCATGAGGACTGTAAGAGGTAGAGGGATAAAGTGATGCAAACTTTATTTTGTTGTCTTACTACCCCATTTGCTCTAATTACATTTCCTGCAAAAATAGTTAGAAAAGCCTGGGGATAAAATGGGAGCAGATAAAAAAGTTAATAAACTGTTTCTTCTACCTGCAGCTCCAGGTTGGTTCACTACATTGCAGCTCAAACAACTTAAATGGCCAACAAGGAATATTTGGTTAGATGACTGGCTCGAGGTCCTGTGAGTATATTTGGCTACTGACCATCAAATGATGAGCAGTTTTAAAGGTGTCACTTAGGCTGTGAATTCCTAACTATGTGGAGCTTTTTTCTTCCTCCTAACATCACACAACAGCCACAAAAATCTCTCACACGAAGGTGGACAGATGTTGATAAAAAACTAAGTACAAAAGATGGATTTGGTACTTAAGAAACTTGGTATCTGGGCAGTTTTAAAGATACAACCAACAACAAAATGCGAGCAAAGAAGCCAATTCCTGGGGTAACTGTCTACTGCTGGGAAGAGTATAGAAAGTGTTCCCACTGCAATCAGTGCCTCTGACACAAAGAAACCGAAAACAAACAGCTAGTGCACCATTAGCCCACACTGCTAACTTGTAATTTCCTTTACTCCTCTTGTTTAGGGATAACAGAATACCAACTTATTTATATGGAAAATTTTGCTGGAAAATAACTTGAAGACAATCTACTGCACCCACAGGAATATCACTGTATTGCTGATACATTTCGATCAGAGGAATGAAGGATGAAAAAACAACATGACTGCTCCAGAAAATGTTTTTTCTCATAGACTCTGCATGGTCTCATTCAGCCTAACAACTTCTGAATGCTGAGACCATGTGGAGGTGCATTTATTAAATACTGTTTCTGTCCAACTTGCAAAAGGCAAGCAATTAGAAGAGATAATGCATACATATGGTTTCTTATTTCAAGGCATTATTTCCCATTTGATATATGGCACTTCCTCTAATGATAAAACTCTTTAATGTGAGTTTTCAAAGCACCAGCTGTTTACTTAACATTAAAATAGCTCGATATGAGCATTTTAAGACAAACACATCTGCAAACATATTTTCATATAGATGTACACATACATATACAAACACACACAGGTAATTTTCTCATGAACTGGGATGTGCCATTCAGAATATATTTCTGATTAAATTCTTGTAGATTCAGTTTTTAAAACATTCATTTAAATTCCAACTTTTTCAAATAGCTGAATTGCATTACTTTATAACATAAGATATTAGCTGCAAATGAAAGGAAGAAAAATTATCATTACAATCAATCTATTTAGTTGGTATTCTCACTTTCACATGGCAGAATCTTACACAGAATCACAGGTTAAGCAAAAGAAACTACAAGTAATAGCTCTTGTACAAAGGTAATGGAAGTCAGGTGAAGATTTCCTTAAGGATTGAATTCTAAGTGCTCGCAAAGGCCAATTATCTCAAACTACATACACTGTAGTTTCAATTAAAATATGATGTGTATATGGAACAGCATTGTTTGTAACTGACCTTCAAGGGAAACCTCAAAGCACAAGTATCACCTTTCCATGACACTGAGGAGGGGGTGCAGGGGCTGGCTGGGCTGAACAGACATCTCCTGAAGGAGCTCTGACACAAGCCAGAAACATGGAAAAGCAGAAGGATGGCTAAACTATGCAGGAGGAACACTGCCCAGAGAGAGAAGCAATGAAGAAAGTGAAAGCTCAGATGGAGATAAAACTGGGAAGAGATGTGAAAAATCAATGAGGAATGCTGCTACAGCTACAAGAACAAAGCAAGATTAAGAAAAAGTCTGCTGCTGAATGGAGCATGGAACCTAACCTCAAAAGAGGCTGAGGTGTTGTGCACTGCCTTCATCTCAACCTTTGCCATGACTGTTTCACAGGCAGTTCAGGCAATTGACTGATGTCATTGCAAGGCCTCTATTTCATGAGGATGTTGTGGGACTCAAGGGACCTCTCTGGTGCCTGGGAAAGGCAAATATATTCTCATCTTCAAAAGAAAAAGGAAAGCTTTGTGAACTACACACTAGCCAGCTATTGCTTCTGTTTTCAAGGAGATCACGGAGGAATTCCTTCTAGAAGCCATTTCCAGGTACATAAAAAGCAGGAAGGACACATGAAACAGCCACATTGGATTTACCTGACAAACCTGACTGCCTTCTCTAATAAGACAGGCTTTGTGGATGAGGGGAAGGCAGAGGTTATCACTTAGTTTGGTTTTAGCAAAGCCTTCTATACAGTCTCCCACAGTCACTGTATCTTCATACATGGAGATACTCAAATCTCATGTGAACACAGCCCCATGCAGCTCAGACTAACTTTCACACTAGTCCTGCTTTGCGCAGGATTTCTACTCAATGACCCTGAGTGCCTTCTGCCAACCTATTTTATGATTTTATGGTTTGTCCCATCATCATACATGTTCACACCAGAAATGTTAGCAATAAAACCAGAAGCAACAATCCTAAAAGCTTCTGAACTTCTAAGCTAAAAGTGAGTAGCAGAACAAACAAGCTTTATCAATAGACAGGCATTAGCAATAACAGAGAATGACAAACAAGTCATCAATACTTCACGAATATCTAGAACTGTACTTCAGTCATTTAATATCAAAATAAAATCCATTAATGGGACCACTTAGAACAAGCCTGCAGGCATTGCAATAGTCTGAACTGGACAAAATTGAGATGCATGCTCGCGGGAATACTGGGAGCTGCTGTACATGCTCAGCCTTTTCTGACTGCATCTGAATTCTAATCAGTAGTTATGTCCCTTTTTACAGCAACTTCCACAGATTAAATGAGTTTCAGGGTCTTTTTCCTTTTGGGAAACTTCTTACAAGCATCAAGATGTTGCAGAAGACCTTAATTCTTTTAGTAATTTTTGCTTCTAGAAAAAACCCCAACCACAAAAATCCCCCAAGCCACCACAAAAAACCCCAAACAAACCAACCAACCCCACACCACCCAAAACAGCCCAACCAGTGTCTGCTGAGCTTTTAATACTTGCCCGAGGCCTTCCTCAAGTGTCTGGAAAAAATTAAATCCCTAACAAGAGCCTTTATGCCACTAAAGTCTACAAGGCTCTGTTCTAGTGAATAAAATAAGCCAAGAAATTCCCCAAAGACCCAATTACAATTACTACTACTACCACTGTATATATCGAAACAACTGAATTGACTGAAAGTACAAATAATGCCCGAGACCTGACCCTGTGGAGTACAGTAAAAACTCCAAAAGCAGAAAGACCCCTGGCTCCTGAAACACCCGGTGGGTTGTTGTGGGGAGTGAAGGTGAGAAGATTTGCATGAAAAAGAGTTTGGGAATGAACTCTGAGGCCTTGGTGCTTGACAAGCCCTGGGGCGATGGTTGAAGGACAGGGAAGGTAAACAAGCCTTGGGAGGATGGGCCAGGATGTAGCTGTGGAGGGAATCTCAGTTGGAGTCCAGAGGATGTGTGGGTTGTGAGAGGGTCTGCAACGTTCTGATTGGACTATTTACCTGGAGAGTTTTACAGGGGCCAAGTGAGATTGAACGTTGTATGTATGTGCAGGTTGGGAAAGTACCGAACAAGGGGATAAAAAGGGCTTAGTGGTAACAAACGAGGATTTGAGTCTCTGCATCAACTTGAGGCCGGGTTGTGAAATGCCACAGATTGTGACCTTTGCTGGGAGAAGCATCTATAATGATGCCCGCTTAACACGGAAGGCATTTAATGTCAATTAGGTAATAATACAATATGTCTTACAGTGCATTAATTTATTAAGCGTATTTACACCACAGCATGAATGGTTTTGATGAGACGTTATCAGAACGTGACAACCTCATACCAAGGATTATAAGAATGCGTATGTGAGGTTACTGTGATCCCCAGTTAACAAGTGACTTCTAGTTCATTACTAACTACATAGTGCCTACCAGGAAGCCGCACTCTTGATTTGTCCATAGCTACTCCTTGTATCAAAACTTTAAAAACAAAGTCCATGAAAACAGATTTAGTATACAACAAATATAAAAGATTAATTACATTTGAAAAGAGCAGAGTAGCTGCATTCTGCTGAAAATATCCCAAGCCTGCTTGCTCCAAATCAAATCTAGCAGAAGTACTTAGCTACAGAGGACCTTTTAATTGTGCCGACAACTCTAATAACAGCCCCTTCTCCTCCTATTAAATAACAATAATAAGAAAACCAAGGCAAGTCTGCTGTCTGATACTGTCTAATACTCAGCAGAACACAGGTATTTGTGCACTTACATATAAAGAGCAAAGTAAAGGAGGTTCTGGCAAACAAAACCCAGGTGGTATTTCTCAGTATAAATGATTAGAGCGGTTCACACCACTGTTCCATATCCACAGAGAAGTATTTGCAAAAGTAAAATGCACATATATGAACAGAGCATTAACCAGAGGATTATGCGTAAATAATAAATAACAGTACTTTGCATGCTTAAATCTCACAGAATTCCTTTTGCCTTAACCAGTGATCAATAAACACAGAGAAATGCAGTCAGCTAGACTGCATTTCATCTCCTTATCAAAATGATGAGCAACACCCAATCAGTTATACCCACACAAAAACACTGAAAAGAATGAGTGTAACTGAAATCATAAGGTGGAAAAAATGTATCATTAATTACACATGTAGTCGAAAGCTCACCACACTGAGAAAAGCCAATAGTGAACTTATTATCACCATCCTTTTCTGAAGTCTTAAGCACAGCATTTTGCTGTGAAATAAGGATCTTGTACAATGTGACTCAGTAGTCCCCCAACTCCTGAAACCAGCACTTTATTCCTACAGAATTACTTACAGAAACTCATTCTAAACCTGAAACAATGATGACTTCCTCTGTGCCTGGAACTAATGTACACAAACTTGTTTCTTTTCTGCTTGTGGTTCATATGGAAAGGCCACAGAAATATTCCAGCTTTGTTATTAGAAGTTACTGCACTTCACTTATAATATCTCACATTTCCACACCAAAAACCCAAAATACCATTTTTTTCTCCCCCTCCCCAATATTACTTTGTCACTCCAAAGCATTATATGAATCTCTTAAAAAAATATTCTCCCTGGAAATTCAATTACAACCATTGAAGAGCAAGAGGCCAGCACCCAAATCTTTTGGAAGTCAAAATAAAGGGGAAAAAGAAAGCGAGCAACTGAAAGTATTTTCATTCTAATACACCTTCTAGAACAGACGTGTGCTCTAGCTTTTATCCCCTTCAAGGCACTTAGGTGCTTAAGGACAGATTTTCATCACAATATTGGGGCACTGCTACTCTGAAGTCTGGTTCAAGTAGTTATAACAACAGATTATCAAATTATTTGAAAAAGTAAGCCTTGGATTTATGAGCAAGTAACTGCACGGGAATATCTCATGACAACTACTCCCATTCTTGACAAATCTTCATGCAGATGTGCTGGCATACTTACTAATTATAAAAGAAATGGTGATCTGCTGATGGGCAAAAATAGAACAATTTCAGCCAATTTAAAATGCATAGTTAAATATATTGCAATAGCTGTTTTCTAATAAAGTAAACTTGGCATGAGAATAATGTTTTGAAGCTGCTATCCCTCCATCACACTGAAGCTGAAAGTCTTTTTGATTAGATGATAAATTAATCCAGCTACTGGCAATAGACGGCTCAGTGAGCCACAGCTGTATGGGAAATGGTGGTATTTCCAAGTGATGTCAATATTCTCTGGAGACACAATGTGACATTCGAGGCATCTGTTTTCCCTGTACACTTCCTATAGTGCAGCTAATTATGGCTCCCAGGCAGCCACTAGGAAAGATGACATTAAACCCATTAGAAAACTGAGCTGTTTAAAATGAAATTCTTAAATTCCTTCATAAAAAACCCATACCCTGACATCAACCACTGTGGATGGCTGGAAATAGCAACATAAGCGTCTAAGTGAACTTCCTGAGTTCTGCCAGCAATACCGAGCTCATATTGAAAGTCTCAGCCTTAGCATCACAGCAACATTAAGGTAGCAGCCAGCTTGTAACACAACATCAATGTACATACAGCCATTCAGGTCTTGATTTTAGCATGTTTTTCCTAACTATTCATATGTCTGAACCCCATCCTCCAGTTGAGTGGGCAAGTTACAAACTGAAGGATGATAGCCCTCAGTGACTAATACCTAAATAATTCTGGAAACGTTCATCTATTTCCTGCCATAGAACAGAATGCAAAGATAACTGTGACACCAGAAATAGAAAAGAATTAAAACTGGGAGATAGAAGATAAAAGAATACATACAGACATTACTCACCAAAAACAGAGTTCTGAAGTTGCTCAGATCGCCGAAGAATTCCTCTATGCTTATTGCTTTGGGATCAAAGGTAAAGTATTCTCCCAGATTTTCATACAATTTAGTCATGTTGTTGTGCATGTTGGACAATTTCTCATATTGTTCTCGGGCACTCTCAGCAAAGCTGTAAGGTTTTGTTAAGGAAAATGATTCAAATGTAATCCAATCTAACAGTAAAAATAGTAAAGAAAACAAGGTACAAATGCAAAGGTTAGAACTGGAAAACATGCTAGTGCAATTCTGCTTTCAAATAGGACATTTTGATGTATTAACATGCCTGCAAGCTCATACCAACATAAGGTGGTGCCACATTTTTCCACTAAATGATTTCTTTCCAGTGATGAAGATTTGCCATCAATAGATTACACAAACCAACTTGATAAAATTACCAAGTATCTTGGACATTTGTGTCCTAATAAACTATTAGCTTCTTGAAATACATTCTATGAAAAGACATACTGAAAATTAGGATCTATGTTTAAGTGATGCCATGTCCCCTATATGATGTACACATATGTAAAATCTGCATCCTGCATACTTACCAGTGACAAGACTATCTAGTATGACATCCATTTTTCTTTGTCTATTATTACAGACATCTTGGTGGACTCTTTAATGTCTACTGACATAACTCAGCTCCTACCTCAGGCTTCCTGTAGTAGATAAACTTATTTGGGGCACGTTCTCAATACGCAATTTCACAGAACTTATAAAAATGGAATATCCACCCACCTGCCCCAGTTAACTGACAAACAGCTTTGAGAAATTATTAGTAAGAAAAACACCATGCAACAGCAGAAGTCTTATTTTTTTAAAGGAGCAAGTATGGAACTCTAGAAATGAAACACAGTGATGCCATCCCAGCAGCCATCATTAAAAGTTTGACATAATCCTTTTAAACAGAAAAATGTGGCTTTCCCCCCCCCCTACTTCAAAACCACATTTTTAGAATAATTCTTTGCAATTACGGGAAGGGTGCAAACTACTAAAGGAAATATTAGTTTTTCCTTGAAGCAACTAAGCTTTCAATCTGCTGTTTTCTTCCGTTGTGGCTGTTTATATCCACAAAGATATAAAGTCACAAATTGCTGTAAACAAACCCAGTTAGTAAGGATTAAACTAGCTCTGCTGAGGGTGTATGGTAGCTGATGAAAGTGTTGCGCTGCGCGTATCAAAACCCAAGAACATAAGACACAAGTTATAACCCAAATTAAAAAAACTCATGCAGCCTGGTTCCCTGTGGCTTTCACTTGCAACAGATCTTTTCCACGCTGATTCTGATTATTAATATAGCAGAGTTTGTATTCAACCTTTCCCATTACTTAAGACTAGCATTTGAAACTCTGCCTTGTATCACATTTTTAATTACCCAATATTTCTGAGATGCCCACCTCTCTGCAACAGAAACAACCTGGAAACTAACAAGGGCGAGATGCAGAGAAATCATATGAGCTATTTATGTTTGAGTTGAGGCTAAATCCTATAATGATTCTTCAGAAAACAGTCAACAGATTGCAGAATAAAGAGGAAATTCAGGTGGATATTCTATTCATAACATTTCTCTAGTGTTTGGATACTGTTTAGTACTTTAAAGGCTGTCATTGCATGAGCTACATACAAGTGTAACAAAGCTGAAATTGTCTCCCATTGAATAGAGGCCTAATATTTCACTTGGATTGTCCCAGACTAACTGAAGCCTACGTAGTCATTTAAAAACTGGTTCTTAAAAGTATGATCAAAACCTTTACACAACATAAGCTTTCCTCTTAAGAAACTTATTTTCCAAGTAATCCTTTCTTCTTCGTCAAAGCCTCAGCAGCATAAAAAGAAAGATGTATTCCTTTGTTAGCTTGTAATGATCGCTTAGAATGGCAAAAAGTAGAAACCAGCTGTGTAATGGATCTTAACATATAAATATCAAGATTTTGAAACACTAATATCTACCTATATAATTTCATACCAGTGCAAACACAGAATAATGCCTATACTTGCAGTTTACTGTAATGAAGTTTAACATGCTTGGTTAGAATCTCAAGCTTGAACTGTGAAATTGCTCATCTTAATTAACGTAAGACAAACTTGGTGTAGTTCAGTCTTCAGTGACATTTAAGTGTACAAAAGGAAATGAAAGTTTAATGGCAAGAATACATTAAATGGGCAATAATGGCAAGTAACTGAATTATTGAGCAGAGCCTCAAAATTTTAGGAATACATGAATTGCCTTAGAGTTAGCAGACTATTACCTTGGACAACTCTCCAACCACAGGGAAAAGAAATAGGAAGGTATATAACGATATAAATTATATCTGCAGTTCCCTTAAAAACAACCTCATAGAATATAAACCCAAATTAATATATTAAATCTACTGAAAAGTGTGAAAAGGAAAAAACCTTCCAACATTCCAGATTTGGAATCAATTCTTTGAAACAACGCTCCCAGAGTCAAATTCTCCATTCAGGTTGCACATTCAACATGAGAAATAACAACAGTTAACACTATCAAAGAAAATGAAAGCGATAACCACACAATAACGCTACTGAAACCAATAAATATTTTGAATTAACACTGTAGAAACATATACCGTAATCGCAATCTTATTAGTTTTTAATCTAGTAAGTAGCAAACTGCCAATAAGAAATACCATTAACGGATGGCTTGTAAGGCAAAAGGACGTTGGTAAGGGGGATGAATATATTGAGCAAAGAGAAATAAAGTAGTTTAACTATACCTAATTTGGAAGAAAAGTCAGTGCTGTAGAGGCAGTACTTTCCAGTCATTTAGCAGGTCGTATTAACAAGGCTACACTGTCACATTCTATATGCTTCATACAATCTTCATGCTCATGAAATATTACTAGCTTGAAACATCACCTTGGAATGCACTACGTCAAGTCATTGTGAAGACTTAGTCACTGTAACTCCACAGAAGCAAAGCCATGCCTGCCCATACTCTTTCATGAAAAAACAGTCCGGAAATGCCAAAACTGTGCCTAAAAGAAATGCTTAATTCCAAGCACTCCCATTAATACAAATTGGAATGAGTTTGAAATGAGTGCTCAGTTAAATTATGAGTGCTTATTTCAAAACTGTGAGCAAGCTTCCATTCTTATTGTGAACCAAAAAAAAAAAAAAATCACAAATCTGCAGAGGGCAACTACACAAAACCACTGCAAGGTTTTCTAAGTGTCATCTTGTGTTATTAAGAGTTTAATATTCACAGGTGTCCTCTGAAAGTGCTCTCCTATTTCATTGGTTCTAACACACTGCCTCGAGATTAGTAATTAACTAAAACACTGCTCAGTAACTGGTACCAGAACACTAATATATGCTTTCCCATGCAATCCAGTAAAATCCTCTGCACTGCACATTTCTAAAGAACTCTCCAAAGAAAACTAAAGTGCAAACGATTAACAACAGAAAATCTCATGTCTTTTGAATTACAAAACAGAAGTAAATTCAGACCATTCACTTCCATTATTCTTAGTGATTTATTAAGTTCTGTTGCCAAATTTCAATTATCTACTAATAGTACTTTTTCCTGACTCTTTTTACTGTTTAAAGAGAGGCTGGGAAACCAACACACCTCTTTTATATATATATATTATTTTATATAAGGATTTTGTTTCTGTTTGCATCACAGCTGCTGCCAACTTAAGCTTCCATCCAGTTCTGTGGTTTGCTTGACAATGACCACCACCAGGAAGAGGGGGAAGAAACGTTTAGATACCCAGAAGGATTTCCACTGTAAGAATATGAAGTGTGGTGTCAGTAGCAGAGTACAGGTAAATATTAGCACAGGTGGATAAAGCCAGCTGTAAGGACTGAAAGCATCTTTTCTGTAAGTAAATCAATTCTTTTTTACACTTTGAAATATGACCAGATGAGTGCAGTTTGCTGGCATTTCAGAGCAACGCCTAAATGAATCCACTTCATTAAGCAAGGAAGAGATACAAATGTTACCATGACACTATGCTACCGCATTGTGTCGGAGATAAAGAATCACTAATTACCATCAATAGCAGAATTAAAGCCTTTATGTCTGTACTAGGACCACTACCACAGTATTTCCATGCTTTCTACTGGTTTCTTTCATGCAAACATAAGGAAGAAAAGATCGGAGAAATGAAGGTTAAGGACCTCAAATCAGCTGGAGGGAAAACTCATCACTTCTACCATTACATCTGCTATGAATCTCACATCAACATATCGATTACTTATATAATAGCCAATAAAGTACCTGAACACACAAAAACCACACTTGCCCCAAAGCAGCACCTATTACTATCACATTTACAAAGAAAATTAAAGCCAACACTGACAACTTGGCATTTGTCAACAATAAATACGCCACAGTAGAAAGAACATTGGCAATTTACCTATAATAATGAGAAACGCACTGGTGTTCCAGCAGTTAGGGAGGCCCCTCCCCAGGGCACGCGGTTGCTATAAAAATGGAATTTAGGACAATAGAGACCAGAGTTAATATCTTTGATACCTCCAGCACAAGAACGAACAAAAAGGGGATTCCTGCCAGAAACTTTTGAACACTCTCCAGAAGGATTTCATAGACTGAAGTTTGTTTTGTCATGTGCTTCCAGCTGCTGGCTACAGGAAGCTGAAATCAGGTGAAAGCACCATTCCATTGGGAGCATTTTTCATGTAATGCTTGATTCTCACAAGTTTGTGCTGACACAAAAAAACTCCATTTAAGAAAGAGGCAGCTGGCATTATGCTACAGATGGATTAACTCCTAACAGAGAACAAAACCACAGGGATAGATGAAAATAAAGGCCCACTGAGACCAGAGGGGTAAGATGTTCTCATTTATAAATATACTAAACCTAAAGGAAAAGAGTCCAAGTATTTAGCATATTATATAAATTGGCAGTAATGAGGAGGTAAACAATAATCAGCCTGGGGTTTTCTGGGAGTCTGGAAAGCAGAGCCACCTAACCTGCATTTGTTTAAATATACAACCTATGTATTTTCCATGTACCTTCAGTTTTACTGACTGTATCAAGGATTCTTATTTAATTTCTTATTCGCGCTGACCCTAATATTGATTACAGACAGAAACTGTACTCAAAAGAGAGCACAGCAGCATTTAAAACAGAAACATGGCTTCATGCTAAATCTCTATATGATTACCTTGAAGTTTGTCCACACCACCCATTTCTCTTTGATTCAACAGTCAATGCAATGTGTGTTTGTTAGCTTTTACTTGCAGGTTTATAAATCTGCACTGAGAGCAAGAGGCCCATGAACTGTATCATTACACAACGATAAAGCCCCGAGCCTTAATAATCATAAATACTTCAAGACTGGAAATAGATGTCAACATGTATTCTTCATGCTTTACTAAATTTACAGCTTCACATAATTCAGAGTTTGTTAGCTATTCCAAACTCCTGAGGACTCATTTGCTGTCTGAAAATTGACAGTTTCCATCAGAATGTTGTGTCTCAGATAATACAGTTTAATTCCAAATGGCTTATTAATATTTGCATGACAAATTACACGTTTGAAGGTTTCTCCCCTGTCCTGAGCAGAACTCTGGAATTAACACCAGCAGTACTTGAAGCAGGAGGGAATGCAGCCACGTATCATAATGCCACTGTATTATTCAGGAGATACACATACACACTACAACTCTTTAAATGGACAGATACACACGGAATACCTGGAACAGCAGCATACCAATAGTTGATATTTTGATAAAATTACAGTTTAGTTATTAATCCAGTGCAGACGATATACATTTTAACAGGGTCAAACCAGCCTATCCTTACTGTGTATTCTTCTCTTTTGAAGAGACAGAAGTTATTTTTACTTCAATTAACTAATTGTCAAACAGCTCAATCCATAATACGTTACTACAGACACTGTGGGAAAAGTTAATAAATGTGCTGAAAAACTGCCTATTCAAAAGCTTGAAAGCAAAATCGTTGGAGCCTAAAATGACATAGTTGGGGAAGAATTAAGTAGGCAGAAAGGATAATGTAAGTAACCACGCAACAGCTGATTGCTGTTTGTATGCCTTTATGATGTATGAGATAAAGCATACAAGAGTTGGATTAAAACACACTTGGGACACCACTCATCACCGTGTGGATCATTGGACCTGCTTGTAAATTAACCTTATTCATAGGTGGCACTTGACATCCTCAGCAGTAAGGAATTAGCCACAAAAGGAAATGAACTGTATGGCAGATCAGGCAAGGAATCAGACAGCAGTTTAGAAGATTCAGCTTCCACAGAGGGCTCTGCATTTATACCTAGGGGTGCTTTAAGGGAAATTCACAACCTAATACATGTTTGGCCTCCTATATTTCTGGGTCTGAATCAAGTGTCGAGTAACAGCCAAGCTGAGCTTAAATGGGTGGCTGAGCACCGGAAATGGTTGTCCAGAGAGGTTATGGAATTTTGCAGATACTCAAATGCCATCTGGACACAGCTCTGCAAGCCTGCTCTAGAGTAGGGAGGGTGGACAAGATGACCTTCAGCAATACCTTACAACCTCAGCCTGTGAGGATAGGAAATCCAAACAAGCAAGGCTTTCATTACTCTGCTTATACATTATTTCAAATTCAAAATATAACATCTCAACTTCTTGCTATATAATGCAACTTCATTCCTTTAAAAAAAAATCCCAAATTCACAGGTAAGTTCTACACACCATACTTTACCCAAATATAGCTTTTCCTCCTCCAAGCATGCCAAAATTACATCAGATTGAGAACTGCTGAAGAGAACCATGAAACACTAAGAACAAACCAGTCGTCAGAATCCTCACTATGAACTACAAACATCCAGTTTTAAAATTACCTTGCTGAACAGTTCATTATTTCAACAAATCAAATGGTATTTATTATTTAAACTCGGTTTTCAATAAAGCCAAGTATTCTTGTTATCATCAGAACTTCACAAGATATTAATAATTCAGCTACAGCAAGTATAAGGACCAAAAAAATTGAATTTCTGTAGCTGCATGGAGTTTGATTTAGCTTCCTATCCGCACTTAAGCCAACTCATTGTCTGCCTTGACAAAAAAGAACCAAACCCATGCTTCAAACTCATTTGTGAAAATAACGTAATCCCTTGGTGTGATCCACCTGAAATTAAAACCATCAGCAGACTGCTCGCTAATGCATTGCCATACATTGCTCATACAGCAAAACACTCCCTTCGCCCCTCCCCACTACACTTATCTACTTCTAATATTGAAGAAATACACTTCAACAAGAATATTTTTGTGATGTTTTTCCAAAGTGTTCTTTCAAAACTCTCGCACAGCATTTTAGAGCAGGATTCTGGCTGAAAGAACCACCAAACAAGGCTAAAAAATGTTTTCTATAGCTAAAAGAGAAAGTTTGATTTAATAGCATCATCTTTAATGAAGGATGTACCACAGCTCTTAGTTTCTAATCTCCAAGCTCATTCATAGTAGAGCATTCTTTGAACTGAACTGGAGAAACGCAAACAGAACATATTAGCTGAAGACAGAAATCCAGCTTTAATAACAATAAGTCATTTGCACTGATAGCTTTATATTCACCTGCTATCAGTATGTAAACAGATGCTAACAACTTCATCATTCACACTAGATACATAATGTATCTCTGTGACTGCGCAGAAGACAACACATTTGGAGCATACACAGATAATTATGAATCACAATTATATACCTAATCTTTTCCTCCTGGTGAAAGCCTTTGAAAATAGCAATAATAAAAGAATTGGCAGGAATCTTTATTGCAATACACTTATTCTACCCAAATTAGAACCCAAAGAAACCAAGACCCAAAGAAGGAGCCCCATGTCATGAGTTTACACAAAATCATTTACTTCTGAAGAGCTTCAAGACTCACTAATAAAATACCCATAAAAAGCCCCATGTGAGGATTTTTTTTTTCTCATTACAAAGCAAATAACCTCATAGAATCACAGAATCGTTAGGGCTGGAAAGGACCTTAAGATCATCCAGTACCAACCCCCCTGCCCTGGGCAGGGACACCTCACACTAAACCATCTCACCCAAGGCCTCGTCCAACCTGGTCTTGAACACTGCCAGGGATGGAGCATTCACAACCTCCCTGGGCAACCCATTCCAGTGCCTCACCACCCTAACAGGAAAGAATTTCCTCCTTATATCCAATCTAAACTTCCCCTGTTTAAGTTTTAACCTGTTACCCCTTGTCCTGTCACTACAGTCCCTAATGAAGAGTCCCTCCCCAGCATCCCTATAGGCCCCTTCAGTTACTGGAAGGCTGCTATGAGGTCTCCATGCAGCCTTCTCTTCTCCAGGCTGAACAGCTCCAACTTCCTCAGCCTGTCTTCATACGGGAGGTGCTCCAGTCCCTGATCATCCTCGTGGCCTCCTCTGGACTTGTTCCAACAGTTCCATGTCCTTTTTATGTTGAGGACACCAGAACTGCACACAATGCTCCAGGTGAGGCCTCACAGGAGCAGAGTAGAGGGGCAGGATCACCTCCTTGGACCTGCTGGTCACGCTCCTATTGATGCAGCCCAGGATACGGTTGCTTTCTGGGCTGCAAGCGCACACTGAAGCCGGCTCATGTTCATTTTCTCATCAATCAACACCCCCAAGTCCTTCTCTGCAGGGCTGCTCTGAATCTCTTCTCTGCCCAACCTGTAGCTGTGCCTGGGATTGCTCTGACCCAGATGTAGGACCTTGCACTTGGCATGGTTAAACTTCATGAAAACTTCATCATTCAGCATTTGACAGAACAGCCCAGGAAAATACCCTGACAAAACAATCAAACCTAACTGCAGTAGATCTTTCTCAGTCACTATTCAGCATTCCCTGGCCTTTATTACACTAGTACCTGAAGAAGCCATTAGCTATTAGAATTATCTGGCACAAGTGCATTCTCTGTGCACAGACACGATTTCAGTGTTGGAGTTCATGAGAGTGAAGCACAGAAAGCTTATAACCAGCTGATAACACTTGCTGTCATCTGCTCCTTCTCCCTCAAGTGCAGAATCATGATTGAGTTTATGTTGATTAAGATGAGGCTGACTTGTCCCTAACTGGCCATAAAGCTTCCATCTTAAGAAACACTAGAAGAATCTGTCAATGTTGACTCACTCCTAGCTCTAAGCAATCATATCAATTCCTAATTTTCAGGAGTTCAAGCTTCTCAATAATGAAAAGACTATTCCCATTGATTCTACCCACACCACTTGACTACGCACAAGAGAGAGCTTATGTCAACATCATTTCAATACTGCCTTTTTATTTGTACCTCTGTTAATCAGGATGCAAAGATCAGCGCTCGTTTCTCCACAGCTCCCATAGGAACTCTCCAGGCAAAAACTGATAAACAAGTGCCTGTTGTATAAAATACTCAGTCCAAGGAACAGAGCTCCACAGGCTGATTCTTAAATTGGTTTCTACTGGAAAAGTCTGCTCAAAGGCTTCCAGGGCCAATTTAGGAATTTCCTGTGGTAGCATGAAGAAAACTTGAGAAGTAAATAAGAGCACACAGCTCCTCAGACAGAAAACATTAAAGGCAGCATTTGGAAAGCCACAGGCTGGAAAGAAAGGAAGATCTTGTCCATCTTCAATAACAACATTTATAACGGATTTAAAAAAATCCAAATTTAGTGCCTGATATTAACCTAAATTTGCTTAAAAAGAGAAAAATAAAGTTGATGACCGAAGTTGAGATTTCCCCCCCTTAAATGCGACAGGGAAAAAAATCCCCAAAGTCCATACTCTCATTTTTAACAGAAGACAGAAAAATCAAAGCAGTTTCTAAGAGCCTGAGAACCCCTGAAACAAAACAAACCTTTCATCCTGGCAAAACCAAACCTTTATTTCCACTGATGAAGTCACCAGGATTTTGAAGCTGCTTTTGCAAACCATGCCAAGACGAACTGAACTGACTGCCACTGCCTGACATGTGAACAACATCCTTGAGAGCAGATGGCAAAATGCCACTCCTGAAAGAGATGTGTTATTTAGCTCCATTTGTTCTGAAATGGAAGTAGTGAGAGTTGTTAAAAGGAAGGAAAAAGAACATAGCAGTTGAAGAATGCAAGAGATAGAGGTACACATACCACTTCACACCAGCATGTATGGGTTATGCATTCCACAATCTTACCTTGCCATCTTCAGCCTTTTTAACCTATAGCACAAACTTCAGTGTGATGCTGGTATGACGAGGGGGTAACTGATGGGAGTGCTAGAATAATACATATGAGGTGACAGGACAGAAGAAAGGCAAAGAGAGTCTTATAAAATTACAGAAGAACGTAAAGAATTCTCCAGTCCATTATTCCACTTTGTTAATGCTTTACAGGTCATCTTCCCGTACTTCTACAAAATTCCTAGATCTTTGCTTAGATCCTTCAAAGCCATGGATCACATTTTTGCCTGTAACCCCATACTGAAAAGTTTGAAAGGCAGCTGGTCCCTACAGACTTCATGCAGGTGTTTTTCCAGTACCTTTTACAACAGAAATCATCTAGATCTTAAACCAAAGTGCCACAAATAAGTATAGTTTAAAAGAATTTGAAACCCTACAGAGAGTGGTACTTGTAGCTTTTTCAAACTCAAATCTCTCCTATGTTTTAGGGTGGCACACAATTAATCATAATCACCATTCATGCATTAATTAGAAAGCAATGCAGAAGACATGATAGTCAAGAATACATCAAACAAAATGTTGCAAGAGTAATGGATTTCTAGCATAGCTTCCCTGGAGAACAATTAGATTAAAATCTCCTCAGATGAATAAGAACAAGAAAGAAAAGAGCTAAAATAAAGCCAGTACAAACAAAATGATTCTGCAAAATTTGTTTTGCATATTATATTCAAATTAATTAAGTGCGACTTTCAAATAACACAAAGCATTGACAAACCATGTTGTAACAGCATTAAAAAAATTAGATGTTGATACCTATTTCAGCAAAGCCACTGGGAAGGTAGCCACTCCTAGAAATATTACATTACCTTTGGAACACACAATGAGATGCCTTAAACAATAATTACAGCTTTGCGTGCCCTAAATCTTTCAGAGAAACTGCAACCACATCCACTTTCCCTTTGATCATGCAGTTTTTCCTGACTTCATCTGGATTTAATTATGAGAGGTATGTTTGAGCTGTCAGTGGTACCCTGCTTCAACAAGCTTTGCTCAGTAGATCTGATGGTTACTTCATCTAGATAAAGGTTCTTAGTAAAATGTGGAGAAGAAAAGAGAAGGGTCTCCTTATATTTCTAGCTTTCCTTTAATAAAGCCAAGTCAGAAACCCTCATTTTCTTGTTTGTAGAAATCTCAAAGAGTTCAGATCATGCAACGTTTCAAGAGCCCAGATGTACAAAATCAAGGAGGAAAAGCAATGATTTTGTTACCAGATAAAAGAGCATGGAATATATTTATTCTAATTGAGATTTGTTTAGTGCAAACAACTGTTTTAATGAAATGTTCACAAATTCAAGCACAAAAAGCAAGTGAAAAAATAACACTCATCTTCAGTCATCTTTGCACCTAAATAGTATTTTGAATACCAGCTGCATACTTAAAACCACACATCATATATGATCTGAGTGAAACGGTGCATGTCCTTTCCCTCCTCTTATCTCTCCACATATGGTTACATACTTTTGGCATCAATAACTTCCTTAGGCAATGATCTGCTTCGAACTCGCCACCATATGCACACAAACAGCCCTGCCCCAAATGATCAGGATTAAACAATAAGTCAGGTAAGTGAAGTCATCCCACAAAACCATTCTATGGTTCAATGAAATTTCTATCTCAGCCAACAAACAGTTCAGGTTATTTCTTAGACAAATGTTCTAGTCAGACAGAAAAGCAAAGAGCATAATTACTGTGCAACCAAGATCTGTAATGGAAGTTTTCTATACTCAAGCACACTGCTTTAAGAACATGAGAACACCTTCCCAAGGACTTCCTTCCCCTCCAAAAAGTCTAGGGGTTTAATATCTCTTGGGGGAGCAGAGAAGGAGAGAGAGCAAAAGCAGTTCCATCAACACCAACAGCTTTGATAAGGCTATGTTTTATGCCAGTTTTCAATATCTAATACTGTAGCTCCAGGGATTTGGAGAGCGCACCCTCCCTTTAATTTCAGATTTTAAAGTAAGCATACACAGCAATTAGAAAATGGATCTCTAATGAACTGTCATTCCAATAGCACACAGTTCTCTACAAAAAGATCTTGCACTGATCTGGACAAATTGGTTTAAATATATATTTAAGGCTGAAAGCACAATTTCCCTCAGGCGATTACCCACAATCAAAAAACCTTTAGATTTCAATGTACTTAAATGGATTTTTGTTCATAATCTTTATTCTTCGGAATCTTCAAAACAAGCTTTTCCTCCTATCAAATTTTGATGTGTCTATGTAGATGATTATACAAATAATTTCTCTCACTCAGTAGCCAACATATACCCTAAAAAGGCATTTCAACAACTTTGTTAGACTTTTGGTCATCCCTGCATAGCATCTTCTCTCGATCTGACTCAGTACCAGTTTGCAGCACAATCCTAGATGAGCTCTTCCAGGTGTGGAACAGAACAGAGCTCCCTCATGTGGTACATCTACTTAATCTCAGGGATTAAACAAAAAACCCAGCACAAATCCATAGCTGAATGTCTGGATTTCCACAGATAACCCACTCAAATTTTTACTGTGTCAGTTACAGAATCCATGTTTTTCACTAAACACAAAAGAGAAAGATAAGCAATGTGAAGGTGTTAATTGCCACACAGCTCCTACCTGTTGCATATCATCACACTTCCTCATTTTTAACATTTTACAATTTTTTCTTTTATTCATACTAGAATAGAATTTACAGATTATTTGTATACTCCTGTTCACAGGATTCATAGGAGAGCCCAATATGAAAGAAATCCATATTAGCTTATGTCCCTTCCTATCAGGCCTTTCCTTAAAAAGAAATGAAGACCTGAAGGGAGAAATACACTGTCAGAAAGTTGATAATCTGCTTTGTATAACACCTTTTTCATTTATAATGTTCCACAGCTCTTGTCTTTTTAAATATTAACTTTATGAAAACTGTACCTTAGTCCAGACAAGTTAAAATTCAAAGGATCATTTTCCAAAGGGATTTGTCATTTCTTTTACTGATATCAAATCGTGGTAAAAGAAATGAACATTATGCATTAAAACATGATACATTATAAGGACATTTTCAAGTTCAATCCAAGTAATGATTTCACCTATATAAACCTGTAGTTACCATCTGGAACACAGTGAGCATTTTTAGTTTTAAGAAAGATTAATCAAAAATAAATGAGGAAAGAATATATAGTAATAAAGTGAAAAGCTCTCAAAAAAGAGAAAAGCTATGTGTGTTGAATCTGGCAGAACGACATTTTGCAGGTGACTCAATTGTTTCTGGATATACCTGAATGAAGAAGCAAGCAAGAAGGAAAGAGTCCTTTAACGAGCCACACAAAGGTAACAAAACCTGAGTGTCGACTGATCTGCATTTCCATCTGTGCTTGCTTCTTGATTTTTACCTTACAAAAAAGAGAAGGTAGTAAACAGGTTATCTATATTCCCATGCATGGTATCACACACTTTCTCAGTTATTCTCACACTACTAGGTCCTGATTAGTCTCCCAATTTATGCCCTTAAGGAATCCCATAGTCTGTGAGATTGATGTTGTTTCAAAGCAAATCAACAATTTTCACATAACTGCTCAAGCACTGAAACCATGTTTTACTAATATCTCTCTGTTGGCTTATATCATGTTTTGTTCACAGAAAAATGGAGTATCTCATGATGATTTATGAAAGCCTGGGTAGGATTCCTTTTGCAACAATGAACATAAAGATACTCAAATACAGGAATACAAAAAGGGAATAAAGCCAGTCACCAAGCAAAACCAGTTTTGTAAAACACTTATATTAGGACAAAAGTAAGCACCTGGAATCATGCCCAATTAGACTTAACCCGTTTAAAGTTTTCCAACTTCTATTTTACTGAGCAAAGCACAGACTGGATCAAATTAAACAATTACCATGAAATATCTGAACAGCATCTCTGTTATTTGATAGCACGTAATAAAAACAAACTAACAATTCTGTCGATGCATAGTACACCACAGAGGAAAATATAGCAGTTCAGTATACCTTAAGGAAAACTTCATACTTTGTATGATTAAATACACACACACACAAAACCATCCACATTTATTCCAGAAAGCTTCAGTATGCCTCATTGCAGTTGAGAAAGAGAGGTAGTAAAATAAAGGAGATGGCTTTAGATTTGCAAATACCAGTGTGCTCACTATGGTTCAAAATAAACCTGCTACTCCACATACAAGAATATAGGGGCTACAAGAAGCCCTCACAATTCCACAGTGGCTGTTCACGTTTACAGATTTAATGTAGAAGAGGGACTGACAGTTTCTT
This sequence comes from Pezoporus flaviventris, assembly GCF_033815535.1. Lineage (NCBI taxonomy): Eukaryota > Metazoa > Chordata > Aves > Psittaciformes > Psittacidae > Pezoporus > Pezoporus flaviventris. Next base: position 17,605,285 of record NW_026892553.1, on the reverse strand, counting down.
CCAATACTATTTCTCACATACCTCTTAGTATCACGTTTACTCAGAAGAAATAAAGCAGAGCATAGGAAGGTTAAAACCATGCTCAAACCTCCTTCACTCCTCAACCCTCTTTTGTCAAAGAAACAGTGTAAGGAAAATACGTTCATGTTATAACGTGTCCCAGTAGACAGACTGGACCTGACCAAGAAGGAATCTATAAAATGTCTTTTCTACAAGGTTAAACTCATCTTTAGTTGGAAATTCTCAATTCTACAAGGGCTACAGCTTAGTAACCATGGATGCTCAAAGCACATTAGTAAATGAATGAAAATAAAGTTTCATTTCAAACAACTAGTGTAAGAACCTGTACAGGCATTCTGAGCTAAGGATCATGACAGCATCATGACAAGTTGATTTTTTCCCAGTAATTCAGGAAAAAGATAATTTGGGAAAACAACTAGTAACACCACCATTTACTGTATTAAATAACAAACCAAACCCAAGCTGGTTTTCAGCTATGATCAGAAAAGGAGACTCATTCTATCAGGACAGTAAAATAACTTGCATTGCTTCAGCAATACAGTTTTCTATGTTAACCTGCTACAACGATTGACAGCTTTCATCTGGTGCCTATTACAGTAAACACGATGGGATAATGTGTTGCAGGTCTAGAATATTTACATGCAATAGTAACATGCTTATGTTATTTCAATGATGTCTCTTGACCTTCATGACAAATATCTACTTACACCAAATGTGGCACCAGTCATGCAAATATTTCAAAGCCATTTTAGTGGAGGATTAATTTATTTTATCTTTCAGGGTGAAAAATGAGCTAAGTGAAAGGATTAGTAAATGCCACAAGGCCACACTGATGTATCTCAGTGGGAATGAAATTGAATATCAACAGCTGTATCACGACTGTCACTGATCAACAGGATCTCCTAAAGAAAAATTAATAAATGACTTACACACTGTTTCTGTGTGATGCTGCTGTGCTACGCAGGACCGAGAGCTTCAGAATGTGTTTCTGATACTGTGCCTTGTAATTGCAGTAGGTCCTGACCATACTCCTGACCTGCTGATTATCTAATTGTTAAGCTAAAAAGGCTTGTCTGCACAAGCAGATCAGTTGATATGCTGGAGAGACACACTCTCGAAAGAGTAAGTAAACAACTTCAGTACGTTTGAGCTCAACATCAAATAGCAGGCTCCCCCCTCCCATGTCCCCCATAGCTTAATAATGCCAATTGAATATACATAACTAAACATAGCACAAATTGCTTGTAATCTGATTTTGAACTTGGCAGGGTCAGTTCTTCAGTAGGATTTAAAAAGCTGAGATGCTCTGAACTTGAACAATTAGCAATGCAAAAAATGGAAAAAGAAAACTGTTTATTCATTGATGTCCTGAATTTGCTCAAAAAGCATCCAGTTTGGAAACGCAGATTAAATGTGTGCACTAATTCTTCCTATCTTCTATCACAAGGCTTTCAGAAGTGGGATTTTGTGCCTATGCTGATGAAATACGTCAGACCTTCAGATATACTTCTAAGAATTACAAGCACAACCAGTTTAATCAAGCGTGTCTTGGCTGCTTTAGCATACCCATTTCGATATGCTGTGAGTGTTCAGAGACAAAAGGTTTTTAAATGTAAGCTCTCATAAAATGATACACCGCTGATTTCCAAAGTGCATTTCAGTGGGGCTTTTTTCTTGCAATTGGGGGCACCATAAAATAATGCATATTTAGGGCATACACATTTGGTGGCTGTCAAACAGCCAAGCAACTTACTGAAATCCCAAATCTGGTACTCCAGTCACAAATTTAGCTTTCTTAGAGGTACATGAACTGAAGAACAGACCGTCCTGGTGCAAGCTTTAATGTAAACCAACCACATGACTTTTTCTTCTTTGCTCATTATGTCTATCTAATGAAAATTAGAGTAAAAAGCCTATAGAACGTGCAGAAAAAAAAGGTAGAAGTTCTTAAAAGCATTTTAAGATCTCATTAATATTGACTTCAAATTGACCCAGGGAGCGGAGGTGGGAGGAAAAAGTGTATTCCTAGTACTTAAATGTACATTCTACTTCAAAAAGTTCCTTATAACATGAGCAAATTATATACTTGGGCATGAACTACGATAACAGAAATCCAGAGAACTTAACCATCAAACAGGAAAGAAAGTTGCCATTAGGCAAAAAAACAGGTCTACACATTAACCTATACAACTGCTATTCTAAAGAGACACAAGCAGGAAAAGAAGAGAAAGCAAAAAAACTCACACTCATATATGAAATGAATTGTCAAATAAAAGACGTACAGCATGGCAGAGCTTGTATTTACTGCTTAAAGCATTTTCCAGTTAAAAAATACCGAGAATGGCTTAAAAGGAAGGAAAACATGTTTGGAACTCTCAGGGTGTAGGTGGAAAGAAAAAGTTTGCATCCTTTTGTCATGTTGACATTTTCTTGCCACTCTCTAAACCTCATCGTTCTGCCCTTTATCTCAAACCCTGTTCATCATTCCCTCCACTGGCTACTTTCCATTCTCCTCTTGCTATATGGTCTTCCAAACATTCTCTAGCTGATAGCATTCTCACTTCCCTGTTATTTTACACATCTTACTAGAACAGAACAATGAATTGAAAGTGATCAGAAAAGAAGCCCAACAGAATCATGGCTTCAAAATTAATTCCATTCACATTCCCACTATGGCAGTTCTCAGCCTGTATGGGCTTGCAAGATTCAGAAGTCAAGTAAGAAATCAGCACAGAAAGAGCCATTGTATGGGGTGATTTTACATTTCATCTAACTTCGTATTTTTAGAGGGAAAGTGAAAGGGAAATTTCAACTGAAGAAAATAATTTATTGATCACTGTAGTTCCAATATACTGCACACAGAGAAGGTAAATGTAATGTCTCTCTTCACCAGGAAGGTAATACCTTGAAAGGCCTCTTTTCTTGACCTTGAAACTTGTATGCCACAAGTAAGTAAAAAGATATTGAAACAACAGAAGATACAGTTTAAACTCCATAAACTAAAAATTCATCAGCAAATAAACAATTGCTTTCTGTGCTGCCCCTTCAGGAGGCAGTGCGAAGTCTTCTTCTTCTTCCACTTATTATTTTAATTTAGAAAAATTAGGGCTATTTTAATTTAGAAAAACTAGGGCTTTTCTTATATTTTGCTAATAGAAAGTCAAATTAATCACAAGAAGCTTGTATTTGAAGATATAATTTAGCTCACTCTTAGATGCAAACTACAAAAAGCACATATTCTTCACTGATACCAAAGAGAAGTCTCATTAAATGCTGCAGTACCAGCACTACTACCAGATGCTCATTAGAATTTGTTTATATATTAGGTAAGATCCTAAGGTTCCAACAAGTTCCTAATTGTTTCCTGGGTGCTAACAAAATTGACCATAGGATGGCCTCTGAAGAATCAAGTAAGTTCAAAACAGTTGAGTGCAACTCTAAGTAGTCCATCTTTCCCCAGTGGAAAAACAATTAAAGACTTTAAAGTTCCATTGTTTCAGCCTTTCCTCATTTACAAACAACATCAATTCAGGGTATTTTTTCTCTAGATTAGCAAGGAAGACTAACAGCTGATAGCTGAAAACAATTTTCAATTGCTTGATTACGCATTTAATCAAGTATTAATTTTTTCTGACCAAAGACTTTGAGAGAACAGCTAATGTTTTCATCTCTTCAACTTGGTAAATCACTCCTCTTTCATTTCCTCTACATTTGAAGGCGCATTTATATACAGTCATGCAAAAGATCGTTGATTCAAATGTAGGGCTACATAAAGTTCCCAGAAATTTCCCCTATTTGGGGTTATTTCTGAGAAGCCCCCAGTTATGAGCAATTCAGATATTAACGCACATTCTGATGCAGAAGTGAAGGCATTAGCTCATATCAAATAGTCTGAAAAACAAAAACAGGCTAAAAATGACATCTCAGAACACTCACAGTGAATTATTTTTCCATAACAAGCTAGGAGGAAATCCCAAGTGTTAACAGATGACAGGAGTGTTAATGCCATTAACATTCTTTCAGCGCTCCACGTCAGCGTGTAAACGTTGTCCTGCTGCTCAGTCACTCTGAAGGAAAACAGTTCACGATTCCCAGATGCTGAGATTCTGATTCAGAGGATATTTGCTTCTTCCCTAGCAGCCTGCTCTAAGAGATTCTGTGGTGCAGTGGTTCAGACAGGAGAATTATCAGTTGATGTTTAGTGCACATGCAATATCTAGCATTCCCAGTGCATAGAAGTCCCACGCACACTTCTCCCCAGATCCGTTCTTTACAATTGAAGTAGATCAAACAAAGAACTGAAAATCCCCTCCTATTTAGTTGTGAAACAATAGTTATTATTAGATAGAACTATGAGCAAAACATCTATCCAGTGAGAATATAGCCTTTCAGGAAGGCAGTTTTTTTAGTTCATAAAAAGGATTTGGTTATGAATGGTGTTCCTTTCTGAAAATTCAAATTAGTTCACAAATGGCTGTTTCCTATTTAATAATAAGATGAATACACTCTGCTTTGAAAGTCTTTTCTCTGCAGTAATTTTTATTCTTTCATTCATAGTTGCCTTAATTTTGCAATTCTTTAAAAATAAGCCTTTAATTCTTCACATGGATGCAATCAGTTAGAAAAGCACATTTATTGAGTTTGCACCAATAAAGGGTTGGCATCATTTATTGCTCTGGTAAGGAAAAGACTTTAACATGACTGGGCATGTTCATATCTTTTACTAGAGTAAATGATACAGCTGAAATACAGAAAAGCTATATAAAATCTTCAATTAAGGATATACTAGCAGATTTAGGAGACATTATATAGATTCACGTAACATTGGTCACAAATTATAATGATCCAAAAGCAACTCAGCAGAAAGCCCTTCTCTCCAACGGGCAGGATAACGAAAAGCACAAACCCAATGCCCTGTGGCCAAAGAGCCCTAAGGCTGCCCAACTTATCCCTTCTCCTCAGAACCAAGCTCAAAGCTCCTGCCTGTTTTCTAGAAGAATAAACCTTTGTCACTGAGGGGGGTGTGCACACGTTGGGATGGATGAAGAGCTGGGATTATTATTTATGTATCTATAGTTCTAAATCAAGATTAATCAATAAATTAACTCCAAACAACTTGCCCTCTGAAACAGCTTCTCATTCTGATGTCCCTAATCTTTCATAATAACATTTAAAGTTAAACCCCATTAATCTGAGTATCTTCCTCAATCCCCAGCTAGACACTCATGTTTTAACATCACTGAAAAGAAAGCAGCCTATACCCCTACGGCAAGTATGAGTTTTCCACTTTAAAGAAATCTTCCATTAGAGGCACAAGCACTGAAATAAAACAAGGAGTGAAAGCAACATTTGTCATAGTCTGTAATTACTTTTCTAAACTGTTGAATCAGACTCCCCAGTGCTGCATGAAGCTGGGCTAATTATAAAAGAAACCTCTCACATTGAAAGTTAAATTATTTACAATTTGATCTTCAAGTAACTACAACTGGAGCCAAGGAGCAGCTGATGAAAAAGTTGTCTCAAGAATCACGCATCAGTTACTTAATACAGCATGAAATTCACAGGAAGAATATTTTAACCTTTTTCTTTGTTGTTTTTCTCTTTTCCTGTTCAACCACAGCGTATTCTCCTTTCTGTTGCAGCACAGCGGTAACCTTCATTTTGAACTGAACTACTTCTGGTGGCCACCATACAGTTCAGCTTCATGATCCCAATGACTTCAAAGTGCTGCAACCATTCCTTAAAACTTATGCAATTACTTGGGAATCACAATCCAATTTAAAGCCTGACAACAAAACAGCAACCATAAAAATAATTCCAGAACCCCATAGAAGTATTTGCATAACTCAGAAAGTCCACAGCATTCATTACAAGGAACATAAGATTCAAGATGAAGTACTGTTTCCCAGCAAACAGTGATCATGAAAGTATGAACTGCGTTATTAATCGAACACAAAGCTCCTCTGCAATGATGGTGGCAGGGACAGATTTTTGATACAGAAAAGAGAAAAATAATACATTTTTTACTCCTCATGCCTATGAAGCTACAAAATAACTGAAATATTTTGTATTTCATTTTAAAATCTATTTAGTTGAAGTCTATTTAAGTCTAATTGGTTGTAATCAGTATTTCAAATACCTATAAAAAAAACACCCCCACATAAAGATTGGGAACAAAAAGTCCTTAAGTAAAGAAGTGAATCCATTTTGTTACTGCAGATAATTCAAGTAACCTGACCACAGCAGAAATATTCTCCCACAGAGAAAAAGAGATCTATTAAGAAATGGGTCCAAAAAACTTGAGCAGTTCTTAAAGTGTCATAGTGGCTAGCAACTGAAACACAAGGAGCCAAACCAGCATCCTTATGTGTATTTTGAGAAGAAAATCATTGGTACAACCTATTAGATATGTAGAAATTATACTGATTGAATTTTGAAACTCAAGACTGTATACTGACATAAAATAGATGCTTCTGGTTAAAAAGAAGCTATAAAGTTGATGGTGGTGTTACTTGTTGAGATGATTCTATTTTATTCTCAAAATCAAATCAGATGGTCATACTATACCTTAATAACCAACCTACAGACACACCACCCGAATTTCTTCTATTATATTCATTGAACCTTATGATCAGAAATAGAAAAAGCACTCTTAAGCAGGAAGACATACTGACTGCATTCCAGAACCAATTCACACGAGTATCTGCAGAGCTCTAAAGGAAATGATGTAAACCTGAATGTACTCGTGTGGTCAAATGATTTCATTTAGTTGCCTATAGTTTCATTTTAAATATAAACTCTTCATCTAACATGAACCCATTTTCCTCAGTTTGTAACTAATAAAAATGTTTTCAAATACCCTTTTGATGTGTATCAAGTTAGATGGCTGCAGTCAAAACTACATGAATTGAATTCTGACAGCTTTAATTCAAAGTTTTTTGATCAGTGTGGCATATTTACCTAAGGATATTACTTTTGCAATCTCCTGCAGTTTTTTAAGCAGATTGTGGAATGGTAACACACTATTCTTCCCGTCTTTGTGCTTAATTCCTAAAGTAGTTTTCAGTTATTTTTAAGCATTCAGGAGTTTCATCATCAGTAATATGCATAAAGATGAAAAATTGTATGCACAATTAAATAAGAAAAACTGATTAAGTGAAATCACAAATTGTCCTGCTTAGGAATACTGCAAGGAAAAATCCCTAGATCCAAACAGAAGGACTTACTTCTATTCAACTTTTTGTCTCTCACAATAACAGGAACATATTTAATAAAAAAGTTTAAAAGAACACCAAAACAAATAATTTCTTTCATAGTATTTGTGTCTATATTATTGGACAAAGCCTTGAGAGAGATGGTTCAGTGTGAGGTGTCCCTGCCCATGGCAGGGGGGTTGGAACTTTATGATCTTAAGGTCCTTTCCAACCCTAACGATTCTATGATTCTATGATAATACTAATTCATTTGATTATTGAGAATTAATATCATGAATGACATTCTCATTGTAACTGATCTCCTGCCGTAGGACAACACCAAGCCATGTCTCTTTAATATTGCTGAAGAAAGTCTCACCCACAGTTAGTGGTAAACAGCTTTGTTAATTAGCAGGAAAGGGAAAAAGAAATTAAGCCTTTAATTATGGTAGAATTCCTGCATCCTAAATCTCTGTACTGAGAGATGATTTATGTTCAGGCACATCTCAAATTTTCTGAAACACTCAAGGAGTTAGAGAAATGTTCAGCTTGAGAACCTTTAGTTTCTAAACTCAGTATGTGCTATCGGTTCTTCAAGAAGCTGATGGAAACAACAAGTAATACATACTGAAGTCTAATACACGAGAGTAGAAAACTTAAACTACTCAATGATAAGCAGAAATAAATTTCATCACTTGATATGACTGGTGGTGACTTTCTAAAAACAAACAGCACCATTTATCAGGTCATCTATTAATCATGAAAATATCTATCCTTCAGCATAATCAGTTCATTTCTTAGGGCTTATCTATTGTCAAGCCACCAAATTCACTAATATGATAAAAGCTGGCAGACACCTAGGGTTCAGGGTGCCTATTTTAATAACCAGGAATTGGCAATCTGGCTGGGACATCAATGTAGGTGTACTGAAACAAGGCTGCCCAGGAGACCTTCAACAGTTAATTGTCAAAAAATCCATAGGATCTTCTTATTTTTGCCAATATAAAAGCATTAATACCGTTGTTTTTTCACTTTTGCCTTGTCGGACAACCTTTCTTCTCTAAGAAGCTCAGGCAATAAAAACCGCAACACAGAAGAAGGTAAACGTTACCTGCTTCACTCTTTTTCCTCATCAAATCACTTGAACGATCCCAATCATTTTTAGAAGCACAGTAAATACATAGATAGCAAAACAACAAATGGCAAAGCATTTAACTCAACAGAAGTGAAAAATAATGTATATAACCTCTAAAATGGAGCTGTCAAGCTCTATGAGAAATCATGGCTGCAAAAGCATTTCAAGATGTTGGTTTCATTTATGAGCAAAAGTGGGACTTACTTGACAGTATTCAGCCTACGCGGATGACGACAAGGCAAAGGACAATTACAAGGCAGTACTATAAGATTTTCTGATGTGAATGTATGTCACAGGAATAATAAGCTTTTTTTTTAATAGCAGAACTGATAAATGTGATTATTAGCAAGTCTCTTAACCTTGAAAATAAGACAAGGTGGAAGAGAACATGTAAGTAACAAGAGACAATTTTCCACTTAGTCACGAATTGTCTTCCTTCAGATACTTTTCCACAGTCTTGTCAGAAACTTCAAATAAATCCATATAGAGAATGTATTCAGTACCTTCTAGTGAATCTCTGTCACTGAACCCATTCAGATAGTTAATCCCGCTAGAACTTACTTTCCAAATAGACAACAGTTAGAAGAATCTCTTTATTACATCTACCCACTAAACGTGATGAGCAGTTATAAATGGCTCTGGACGCCAATCCCCTCTTCATTTTCCTTTGATAAACCCACAAACCCATGACATATGACTGACATTCAACATGTTCTGTTACGCCCTTCTCAGCACTAGAAAAAAGCTTGGATGCAAAGAGCTAAAACTTATTTTCAAGTGCTGTAAATACTTATCCATGCAATCAAAATGTTCAGCTCACCAACGAAGACATGCAAAAAGGATATGCTCATCTTCTCCACAAACTTATCATTTTCATCTTGTGTTTTAGGGAAATTCTTGATGTCATTTTCTAGGCGCTGGATCTGATGGTTCATTGAATCAAGGTTGCTCTTCAGAGTTTGGGCTGAAACTAAGGAAAAAATGACAATGAGGAAAAAGCTTCCACAGCCCAGAAAGGCTGCCATCATAAAGGGAAAAAACAATGTCAGCATAAATAGGAGAACAATTCCATTAAGTAGACTCACATTTTTCTGAATTACTGCTCATAAAAATCCCACTCTTAAAAATTGAGTGAAAACCTCTCATGTAATATACCAAATCATTATATTTTAATGTTGAAATGTCACCACTTAAATCTAGCATTAGTTCAAATGATTCCACTTCTATTTAAATTTATTGGTAAAAATTCTAATATTTCATTCTTCTAAATCTAATACAAAGATTAAAAAGTAACTGAGCTTCAGAGAGATTTTACCTAATTAGTGCATGTACTTGGTTAAATGAGTGATCTTATTAACTCATGCACTCTGTTACAGAAATTACTTAAGGCAGAGACATGGAGAAAAGATCAAATAGTTTTTCTTCTATTGAAATTAACTAATTTCTAGAAACCAACAGCTGTGAAACCTTCTGCTCACCTTAAAGGTAGGTCTGAATAATAAAAGCTACTGATAAGCAAAAAAAGAAAGGAAAGACTCACAGTACAACACCAAGAAACCTCTAAAGAGACTCTGCTTACTGTTGTGCTATTCCATGTAAACCTATGTTTCTGTAATTTGTAGTAAGCAACCACTAATCGACACATCCTGAGAGAAATCTCCACTGGAAATCATGGCAAGGCAGTTTTGAAGGGGAAGCAATACTACACAACAGTGCAATTCTAGACCTTGATGAAAAGCGACAGAGAAGCCCTGGGCACGCTGTAATATTAAAACAACCCAAACCTGTAATATTGACTTTCGTGACATGATCCATACAGTCCACTTATCATTCTCAATTTAATCATAAAGAGCAGTTTGACAAGCACTTCCTCTCAATCTAAAGATTCATTTTAGAGCCAAGTCCCAGTTTCTGCTCCTTGTCTCCTCTTACACAGGTTACAAATATGAGCTTCTAAGACCAAGCCGACAATCTCAACACCACCTTTCCCCAAAGAGCTCAGTAACATTTGCATCATTAGTTTGTTCCTCCTCTAACTGAGTACACAATACTTCAAGTATGCTTTGTTTCGGAGCTGACTTATGCCCTACAATTACTTAATCTTTAGTGACAGTACATATAATCCTGGTCAATTCTTAAAAAGACAGGGCTACAAACAACTTCTGATGTGTGAAACCAGAGGGGAGAACATCCAGCCCATTATCTACCTTTCAGTAATCACTGACTGCAGGCAGCTGCTCTCCAAAACTAATGCTGGAGTTGTACGTCCCAGCTAAGCCAAGGATTCCTTGCGTACTCAAGATAAGCACACAACTTCTTTCTAAAGGGGCTTTCACGTTTTATTATCTTCCAATGGTGATTGGAAAGTTGCAGATTATGTTCAAAGGAATCGTTTATTTTCTTACTGTCTTGTACTTTAAAAACCTGCACTGGGACTATGTGAGATTAAACAGGAGCAGGCATTTGATTCAAGATGGCTTGAAAAGGAATAAAACAGTAAATAGGAAATAAGAATCCTAAAAAGAAGGAAGCTGTTCCCAGAGCAAAATCAATTCTGTATTTTTGGTAAGTAATGGTTCATATCAGCCATAACAATGATGTAACTTGTCACAAGCACATTCAAATACCTAAGGCACCAATACAGCTCTCTATTACAGTCATAATCTTGATTTTATTTTCAATTTCATCTTTTCTATTGGGTACCAATTACTAACTAATCATGCAATCTTAGACTTATAATGAAACAGCTTTTTAAGCTTAACTCAACCGGGGTGGAGGAGTAATCAATCTATACTGAGCACAGTATCCTTGTAGCTATTAATGTAACGTACAAGAGTTAACTTGAAATCAACCAGCAAAGCAATTTAAATAATAAACATTGTCAAAGCTTCTAGGTTATGGCTACATTAGTTTAATCACTTGATATTATTGTCAGAAATGGAGCACACATTTTTGCTTCAACTGGAAAACTTGAATTACTGAAATATTTTTATAGGCTGTTATGTGGCTGGAAAGGGAGACAAACAGCACCGAAGTAAAATCCTAGAACTGAGAAATAAATTAGTAGAAAGCAAATGGCAATTTGGGTGCTAAGAAGAATAGCAGCTTCTATGGCATTTCCCAAGTAAATAGGCAACATAAGAGAGAAAGTGTAACTGTTTTCAGCTATTTTGAAATATTTAAATGCATGACCACTTAGCAAGAGCAGTTTATTTCCGTTTGAAATGTAAAGTGTAAAGGAATTCAGCAAGCAATGACAAAGGAGAATTTTTAGTGTCTGTTATTAATATGGAAGAGAAGTATTTTCAGTAACTTTATTTTATAAAACTAAGTTTTAAAACAGTTCAGACGAGGTGCCCCTGACTTTGACAGTACAAAGGAACTCCATCTAAGCAAGACGACTGCATTCGAAAACTCTTCTTCTCATAACTAACTTCTGTATTCCCACTGAATTACCAAAAAACCACTGTGGAATAGGCATTTTCATTCACTTCATTTTCATTTTCCCAGATAAATCCACAAGTTCTGTTCAAACAATTTATAAAGTTATTGTTCTGCAAGACAAACTTAAGAAGACTATGTAACAAGATATATATATATACACACACACACTATAATATCTGCATTTCCTCCCATGAACTGTTTTATTAGAGATTTAGTACTTCAGTAATGTGAAGATGAGGCACTGTGGATACTTTTTAGTCCTTCAGGGGAAATGGTGCAAATTTATAAAAAGTCTGGAAAGATTTAAATTTATGAATGCACAAAATCTGCTTGCCACAAAATGCCATTTCTTTGAAACTATTCCATAAACGCACGTACTGAACACTATACTCCTCACAGCTCATGACAAGGCAAACGCTTGTTGTCCACCTTCAATCTGCCCATCGTTCCACATGAAAATTAGGCATCCTGGTAGAACTAACCTGAAAATCTACATGAAATTCGGTCTTCAGTGACACGCAAGCACTCTCAAGGCTATTACTGGGAAAGACTCTCTGTAGCAGCAATGGCAATTTAATGTTGCAGCAGGAGAGCACAACCAAATAAATCCAGTGCACAAGTATCTCATTTCAAGATAGCAACAACAAGACAAATACTTAAAACTAGTAAAATGATGGGGGGGGGGAGGGAACCCAGGACAGACTGGTTTGGGTTGAAAGAGACCTTAAAGCTCACCCACTTCCAAGACCATACCACAGGTAGGGACACCTTTCACTAAAGCAGGTTGCTCCAAGCCCTATCCAACCTGGCCCTGAACATTGCTAAAGATGGGGCAGCCACAGCTTCTCTGGGCAACCTATCACCTTTCTATAATATCTTTCTTCCTTTTACTATTTTCCCTATATTAATTCCTCCTTTGTAAAAAAAATAAATCCCATCCACTTATTTTGGAGAAAGCAGTTGCACAGACTGCACGCTGCGGAAGGCTTAGTGAATGTCTGGTAGACCACTTGAGTCCTAGCAAAATGCTACAAGCAGTTAATCTCATGTTAATGTCAAATGCTAGCTAGTCCCCACAGTCAAGCTAAGCATTTTATATGTACAGTAATACAGTGACAGTACCACAGGACAGCCTAATCCTCTCTAAAGTAAGAGTGCGTCAGACTGAGTCCTCCCCTATAATGAGGCAAAATGATACATTTTGATTAGGTGCAGTGTCTCTTGCATAATAAATTTAAAGAGTCTCTGATCACAAAGCAGAACACAGACGTCCACAGCCACACTTAGTAAAAACCCTAGTGAGAGCCAGTGATATGAATTAAGCATGTTCAGTAAGCAAAAGCGAGCCTATGTGAAGCAAATGAACCAGTGGATTTGTAAGTCTAGACAGTATTTGTACCGTAACTGTGTTCCAAGCATAGTAATGATTATTTATTTCTTATTGCCTGAGGGCAGGTGGAAGTAAGTCTTTGACAAAAGTATGAAAAACAGCCTGAGGGGAAATGGGTGAGCAAGTCCCTAATCTGCAGGAATTACAGTCATTGATTACTCAAATCATAGCACTAACTTTATATTTATTAAGATAATAAATGTTCTGTTGGATTTAGGTGAATAGTGATGCTGCAGTCTGCTTGAGGATTCGGTGTATCTCAGAGTATGCCACTATATTGTGTGTGGGTATATATGTGGACATATACTGTCATAAATAGACCTCACAGGTATACATATGTATGAATACATTTATATATGTATTTTTATGTGTGATACAGGTGTATCTTACATATAACTCATAGGTATGTGTTTCTATACATGTACATACATTTACAGGTACATACATGCATACACATATCTGTGATATATAGCATAATATGCCTGTGTCACACAAAACAACCTGTACTTGAGGCTTCTGGGTTGAACAGCTTCAGATGTGAAAGCAGCACAGCTCCCTTAACATGCTATTTCTCAAGTAATTAACATGTCACTGTTCATTCTAGAAATCCTTCATAACCCAGCTATCCTGTGTCCTGGACACAAGCTATGATCTATCACTGTCATATTTTGATATACAGATAAACCACTGCGCTAATAAAGGTACATCCAGCATTGGAAGAATGCTTCTGAAAAGCATGGTACACACGGCTTTGATCATCGTTCCTCCTGAATATCAGAGAGGGAAAAAGCAATGGAGTGACCATGTGCAGTATTTCCTTTATCAGAAACAAGTAGCTGTGAAGCGTGGTAGACCTAGAACAAGCTTCAACAATAAAAATAACTTAATACTGAAATATTTTTGCCAGGTAAGACACTCAACTCAATCATTAGAAATTCTAAGGAAGATATTAGATCAACAGTCAAGACAGGTGGGATCAAACTCTTAGGATTACATCCACCCACAGATACTACTGATAACAAGCAAATGCTCCAATTTCTAGATACACATCCTGTGTTTTTAACAGAACTTAGGCAGAAGTGAAGGATTATGGTTGAGTACATTCTTAGGCCAACAGTGTCTAAATTTCAAAGCAACACTCCAACTACAGTGAAAGAAATGGTATTAAGTTCATAATCTCTTAAGTTCATAACCTCTAAAGAAATGTTGGAAATGCTTAGAGGTGGAGGTCCAAACACCTTGGGATGAAAGGTTAAAAACCAGCGTATTTAACTAGCTAGGGCGCATCGCCACCCTCTTGTTCCAAAAATGGGTAAGCTTTCTGCCACAAACTACTCGTGCTCAACAATCAAAACACAATTTGCATGTCTAGATTTCACTCATCAGCAGTCTCTGCATTTTAGCTGCCTTATCACATACATCTTACATGTAAAGGGAGCTCATGACCCAGCTATGATTTAGCATTTCAAACATCTACTGTAACATCACTATCTTAAACAAAGATAAAGCAATTGTGCATTGATTCTATTGTTCTTTCCATTTGCTAGCAAAGGTGAACCACAATTTCAAGATAAGAGCACTCAGAAACAAGTCCAGCCCCAAGCAGCTCTTAGCTTTAGAGTTTAATGAGAGACTCAGTCTAGGACACTAATTATCTTTCAGTCCGAGATGATGCTTAATGAGGCATTTATGTGCAGCAGCTCTAGACTGCAATATTGTTCTTCATCTACGGAGAGAAAGGAAGGAGACTCACCAATACTAATCCAAAACAATCTTAACTGGATCCAGACTTAAAATCAATGCAGCACAAATGTATATATGACTTTATCACATCTTATCACAAAAAAGAAAATAGATATAGGTGATACCATTTAAGAAAAGGATGATGGTTTTTAAACACACATTTGGAAAAGAACTACACGACACAAGGTAAAACATTTAACCCACTATTTTGGGTACAAACTATGAACAAATTCTCAGCTTCTCAGAACAACAAGAGCAGCCATCTACAGTGAGGAAAGTGAATTTGAATACTGCACACACTGAAGTGCAAATGCATTATCAAGTTTGAATTGACAAGTGAGATAGTGGGGGAAGGAGAAAAACATTGCCTGTTAGGCTAAAACCAGAGCATCATGAGCAGCATGTCTTCTTCTCCCCACTGGAGCTGAGGAAATTACAGCCAGTGTTCATAATCCTGAAACACTCATATCCACAGAGCAAAAAGAGAAGTTTCTGTGGGTAGCTTATGTTTAATATCAACAGATATTAACTGTAGAACTGTACTCTGGTTTAAGGAATAAAACTACTTATCTCAGTTCCAATAATTATGTGCTTATGTATAAGTCTTAAGAATAAAAGAGTAATTCTGATGCACATAATACAGCTTATTAGGACATTAAGAATTGATTATAACTGACAAACAGTGCACTAGGAGCCCAAAATGCATTGTCATTATCACTATCGACATAAGCCAGTTGTTAAAACTCCTTTGCACAGCACCAAGTCATTGATCTCTTAAGTCATATATCAGAACATGAAATCCCTGGCTCTGGACAGCTTGTATTATCCAACTTATTATCAACTCAATATTTTTTACTACTCAAGATTAAATTAATTTTCAATAAAAAAAAACCATAGTTTCCTGAAAAAAGAAAGCACTCTGAGCTCTAAGAGTTCTTTTGGCTGAATCCTGACAAGTGCTGTGCTATCTTCACGACCTGCACAAACTCTGTGTGTGCCAACCTCCTATTGCGTCTGATCCCTCCTGGCAATACCAGCCCTTCAGCTAACTTTTCAGGTTTATGCCCCTGAGTAAACTCAACAATAGCACACTGTAGAATAGCTTTACTAGTTGAATGTGAACTGACTTTTCACACTACAAATAAAATCTTTTAGAGTGCAGAATCATAACCAGTAGTATTAGAACCAATGAGTGAGAACAGCACTGTGCTCAGTGGCATTCTTCAGGCTAAATGGGTATCTTCTCCACAGAACTCCAGCAACTCACCTTACTTTGATGTTAATTTAATTATAAATGTATTTCAAGATTTCAAAAGTTAGTTCTGAAAACAGCTTGTAATTACAACATCAGTGCCTGCTACGTGAACATACTGAAGCAAAACTGCCTGGCAAAAGGATAAAGCAAATTGCAAGCAATGCAAAGGAAACAAACAACCGGACTTTTAAGTTCTACCAATCACATCCAGATTTGGAAGTGTTAACTGAACTTGTTAAATTTTGCTATGCTTATTTTAAAAGCCCATATTTTGCACCATCACTATTTCTCCATGCCCACCTTTGCTCGGTTTGTGTATCAAACTGAAAGGTGTCTGCACGCTGTCGCTCACTGTGAAGCAGTTGTAACACAATGCCTTCAGTGGTACACGTGCAAATATCACAGAAAGTAAGGAGTACAAAGAAAGAGAAGGAGCAAAGCTTTTGTAACACAACCTATCTGCTGTGACTCAAAACTCAGAGAAGGCGTTGAGCAACTTCATCCAACAGACCAGCCCTGAGGCTCTCAACTTGCAACAGGAGTTTGGTCTCATTAACTGAGGTGCCAGCCAGATGTGTAATAGCCTTTCTTACCTCAATAAAAGTGCAAATTCAAGAACAGAGAGGAGGAAAAGAAAGTAGTGATGTTCTGCAGCTTTCACCACTCTCTAGTGGCTTGTACTAAGGAATCCTAAATGGATTACATAATTTTAGAAGTCATTTAAAGCAGTCTTCAACTCCAAAACGGTTTAACTACAGCCAGAAATCCTTAAATACTTTCAATTCTTCAATAAGCAACAACCCATGAGAGTCATTTGGACTATTCTTTAATTTTGCCCTTGATATTTAAACTTCAGGGAGGGAAGAGGATCCTTAAAACACGTGCCATAGAAAACAGATTTGTTTAATGTAGGATCCAAACTGTAACTTCAAAATGTGGCTTGAGGATTCAGAGCTACAACAATTTTACATACACACTAGAAGACAGACACTAAATAAAGCCTCAAAATCTTCACAGGCTGGGAATATTTAGTAAGCAATTTTGCAGAGGAAAAGGCAATCCAGAACCCCACTGAGCCTCCAACAGATCTCTTCCAGAAACTGCACCTTGGAACTATCACAAACACTATGTGTGAAGTTTTTCCTTCCCTCCCTTCCTCACTGACACTTGTCAATGAAGGAGAACACATCTGTGGAAAAAACTTTTAATGAGGTGATGCATAAACTACCACTGATATGCTGATGCTATATGCAAATACAGGAGTGTTACCAGAGGGAAAAACTCTTCAAGTATTTGATGTACCTGACTGTGTGTTTACTACATTTAGAAAAACACATTGAGAGAGTTTCTGACATTTCAATATTGCGGTTTATGTGAATGAAAAGAATGACAGAAGTCACTAAACAGGGCAAGATTGACTTGTGATTATGATGCAAAATGCCAACTTCAGATTCTATTATAAGAGAGAAGAGTCACAGATGCAGGCATTAAATTCCTCATGCCAGAAGTCATTGTCTATTTTATACCCATTAATGTGCCAGATTGGACAAAATCTGTTTCAGCAATTTAAACACTGCAAGGTGGAAGATACTGCAGATCTCTCTGCAAAAACAGTTTCTTCTACCGCAATGAACTATAAAACTCATGTTTGACAGAAAAATGACTCCTACTTATGGGTATGTTTAAATTGCTATACTTGAAAGCAAAAATGGTACAGAATGTTTTAAAATATTTTCTCCACTGTAAAATTATGGCATTAAATCACAGTGAAGTACCTGCACAGAATTTAAACATTAAGGTTTTCTTACAGTATTTGTAATAATAGATTAAGTATACATATATTTGCATTCCACAGTGCTTCTGAATGCTGATGTCTTTCCTAGAGACATGCCTCAACCATCAGAACCATACGCTCGCAAATTGGAGAAATAATTTTTTGTGTCAACAGGAGAAAGAAATCTGTGCTCGTGTTATTAGTACTGTCTAGTTGTCTACACAGACATAATTCACTCCCCTGCTCCAAGGCATCTTTCACTTGATTTTACTCAGAATGCCCTCTGTTTCTTTTAACAGTACTTGAATTATTAGTGGCATAGCTTTATAGCAAGCACACAATCCTCTACCTTAAGCACTAGAAAAAAACCTCATTATTTCTGAAAGAGCTTTTATACTGCATGTACAGTTAAGGTCAGCCTTTTGCTTAGAGTTAAGCTGCTCTTGGGAGTCCTAAAACTGCTCAGATAACCCCAAGATCCATACCCCATCTATACGTGAGGTATCACATTAACTTTTACAACACGTCAAGATAACATAGAGAATGGCCAGCTACAGATAACAGCATTCTATATCCAACTGTTTCTGACCTAAACACCAAGAGAACAACGCAGGCCCATAGAACTTCCCATAACTACACAGCCTAGTAGCTCCCACTCTTGGCAGACAAAGCAAGCAACACAAGTATGTCCTGCTAAATTCAGGAGGGGCTGGACACAAAGTTCAACTGATAAAGGTACGGTTGTGTTTTATTTTAAATACAAGCACAATGTTTAAGCTATGAACTGTGATTTACAACTGCTGGTCTTTGAAAATCTGAGATTAAGTTGCTATAAAATACACGGCTGATGTTCCTCCTCAAGTGTGCATGTTACATATTTCTTTTTTATGATTTCTGGGAGGCTTAACATTCAGAGGAGCTTCAAGTTAAAAAAAAAACATGTCTCTTCTAAGGAATTCCACATTAGACTTTTTAAATGACTTTGCCTAGAAGCCCCAAACTTGTGATCTGTCTGTACCTCTTGTTGTGAAGTTTGATTTGACTGAACCCACGGAACGGGATGGAAATTTGTCAGCTATTTAATAAAATCACAAATTGTAGGATGATAACAACAAATACCCTGAAAAGCAGCAACTGGAGTAACAAGCGAATAAGGTAGAAATATGAAAACAAGGCTTTACACACTTGGAACAGTAGGGGAACAAGAAGAAATCATCGCAGACTGGAGGAAGGTGAGTGAGTATCTCTCCCATTTAAGAATCCAGTTTGTCACAGTCTTGTGAGATTTTTATTGGTTTTCATTTCATACAGTCTGCTCCAAGCTTTTCCAATAATGTCTTGCCAGTTAATCAGTTTAACCTTTGCTCATACTTTCCAGAATAAAACCGTTTCCTAATTTGTTTTTCCTTTTCATAAACCTCTAGATTGATCTGCCATCTTTAAAAAGATCAAATATTTCATTATACCTAATATCAGATTATTGAAGCCTTTAGTACATGCATGAGCGGTTCATCTAATCCCATTGACCTTTTCATATGAAAATCCACTTTCATGCTTTATCTGCTATTTGTTAAAAAAAAATCACCTCTTTGTTATAAAAATCATCTGTTGTTCAGATGCTGCTTCTTCATTCTTATATGGAAATTAAACAAGACTGAACTTTTATTTTTGTGGAACTGAGAAAATGCACCGAAGATTGAAAAGAAGTTGTATGTGTTAAGTCGTATATTTGGAGTTTTATGTACAATTGAAACCATGAGGCTGCCTTCTGCCTTAAATGTAAGCAGCATCCATCTCAGTAATCAGACCCATTCAGCTATATTTCCTTATTTATAATTCATACAGAGACAACATTTGCTGGTAGATTTCCTTCTATTTTACATATAAATAACTGATGCCAATGTCCTCACATCTGTAACCAGTTTACTCCAAAAGAAGCCTCCTACAGGGAAAATAAAGCCAACTGTCCATCTCTGAAACCACTGGTTTATCAGGAAACAATAAATAGGAAAGAAAAATCTTCTCTTCAACAAAAAAGGTTAACTTCCTGCACAGAGAAAATGACCACATGCGGCAGAGCAGATGAACATTACAATTAAGCAAAATCCCCAAAGTACCAGGGGGAACTGTAGCAAGTGGCACAAATCACGTTTATTCTGCCAAAAATCTGCTTTGTTAGAGAAAGCAGAGAAGGGCTGAAAGGGAAGTTTTGGTCATTAAAAACCAACAGTAATTTATACTGCTGATAATAAGTCAGCACTGTTTGTAGGAAATACAACGAGCTTTTATTTTACAGAATGAAACAAACGTAACTGCAATAAACCCTTTTTTATATATATTCTAAGCATCAGGATTATTAGTGACTTTGCTCCCATTAATATGCTTTGTCTCTTTAGGATGCTACAGCTTATTTTAACTTGACTAACTCTTTCAGTTTAATTCCTCAAGTCAACTTACAGAACATCAGAGGCTTTGAATAAACTATAAAAATCTCAGAGCTGCAAGGTCAAGCATTAGCAACAGGAGAAAATTAAAAGATCATCAAAGGTGCCTGGTAAACCATAAGGCTTTGTAAAGAATTCTATAAGAAAAAAAAGGGAAGAAAAGGATTAAACTTAAAAATCGCATCCAGAAGAATGATCATGAGATAGAAAACATTGCTGGAATTTAGATAAGAAAACAAACTAGTTCATAAGTAAAAGGAATCACCAGTCACTCTAGCATAGTCCTTGTGAACACACTGGCTACACCAGTGATGCTTACAGGGTAAGGTTGGGTGAGAGAAAAGATTGTCAGCAAAATTAATAGTAAGAATTCTTTGTGTAATATCCATAGTGGTGCTCAGATATAAGTAGTCAGCTGTATGCTGTTCAACCATGCACCATATATATAGATATCTATCTGGTAGATTCAAGACAGTAATGCGCAAGTTAACTTTTCAGTCTCTATACTGCTGTAAAACACACCACCACCCTCAACACTCTACTGACCGACTGGTTCCATTTTGTCAATAGGCCTTCATGTTGCATTCACCAGCAAAGAGGAACATTAAACATGCAGACATTTAATCAATACGAATAAAATGTAGTTTATATGCAGAAGAGAAAAAGCATATGAAAGTACTTGTGAAGTTTGAGAAACAACAAAAAATGTGGGCCAAATGCAATCACATAAATCTGTGAATAAGAGATGAAGCACTAGCAGTGCTAGGGAGTAGTTCATCAATCAGCCTAAGTCCTTGGGGAAACAAGACTTCTGCTCTCACTTGACTAAAGTGTAAGACAGAAAACGACAAACTGAGAGAAAATGATGGCTTAATTAAAAGAAGTGTCTGTCTAATAAACACTGCACTGAACAGAGGCACTGACTGAGAACACCGAAAAAAGGAGACAAAAAATTGCAAGACAAACCTGCCTAGAGCTAGCAGAAATGTTATTTTCCCCTCTCTTTCTCTTCATATTTGTGTGCTACCCCAAGTTTTTATCTTCTGATGAATCAGTAATGCCCAGTCAAAATAGAACAGTTTGAATTATCTTCTTGAACCGCTATCACTCAGACTTTGCTTTGGATAGCTAAGCAACAAGCATGGTAAGCAGCACAGCTTATTTCACTTAGATAGCCAACATGTGAATTAAGCTATCACTTATCTACACTGCTGACTGACCAAGAATAAAAACAGTATTAAGTGTTGACTGTATGGTACAATTCAACCATATACTTCATATACATCCTGGGATCCTTAGAAGGCATATTTGTTATTCTCTATTCAGTGTTAATATGGGAAGGATACTGTGTGTAAGCACATGCACTCATGCACACAAATGTTCGATCTCAAGCAAGGAGACTTTAAAGGCTTAATGCTAAACTAAACATCACCATTACACTGCTTACACAACTTCCCCCATGCGATTTTGCCAGTACTTCACCAAAACAGGCCATATTATCACTGCTACCTACTTAGAAGAAGAGAAGCAACTTCAGTACTGTTTTTCCCCTGCTTACTTTTCTCAGGTCAATAAATACCAGAAAAGCAAAATCCACACGGATTATGAATGCTTACAGGTTATGTAACCCTACAGCCTAATAGGAAATGTTGGAAGTATTTCATGTCAAAGCACACAGCTATTGCTTTCAGGCATTTTATCTATTTGCTTACCTTTACTTGCACTCTCAACATGCTGCAATTCCTCTGGAAATTTTAAGATGTCCCGGTAGTTTTCCTCACAGATTTCTGCCATGAAATGTAGGAGGGTTGTTTTATGATCTGATGATTTAGTATCTCGAATCTAACAAGTGAACACAAGAGAAAAGGGAGAATTTTTCAGTCAAATGTTTAAGCAAAGTCACCATTGCAATTCTAAACTCTTCAGCAAAAAGTTACTGCGGTTCCCTGCAAATGAAAGAAATCATTTAAAACACAAAAACTCTCCAATTCTTTATCATTTAAGACTACAAAAGGAGCCTGCACCTATGCTCCTATGCTGCATTTCTTGAAAGAATAGTTAGACCAAGAACAAAAACTGAAGACAGTCCATAAAGTCCTGAGATTTGAGCAATGCAGGTTCAGAATGCTTGCTGTGATTAAAAAAATTGCTGGGAATAAAGACTAAACAGAAGAGCATTTAGTTCATTCTTTCAGTGCCCCCCACTGACAGATTTCTAAAGGAATCCCTCTGAAATGCTGCAGAGCTGGACAGAGTGCTAAAAGTCAGATTTTGCTCTTTTACCAGTCAAGTTTAACAAACTCCTTGTCATAAATCTATAGGGTTTTTATTGAAACACAATTTAACACAGGCTGATTTATCCGGAAGACTTTAAATTGTATACAGACACATTAAATAAATGCACCCCACCTTCCTGGAATGCAAAATAATCCAAAAGCAAAGGTAACTAACTGCCACTGAAGAAAATTTAACACATTCAGCTTCATTTATGAAGAGCTGCCTGAAAATTATGCACAGCGTGAGCAAAGAGGTAACTGCATATTTTCGCTAGCCTTTAAGGATATATTAGAGGCAATTTTTAGTGGTCTAAAATAAACTGGTCTTCTTGAAGGTGGTCAGACCCTCTGTTCTCCATTAACCTGAGTGCACTAACTGCTAGAATCGGTTTGGTGTTTTAAGAAACTAAGTCTGAAACAATTGTTAAAATACAGGGCTAGTGGCAAATTTCCAAGGAAACAGATCCTGGTGGCTAAATCCCATGGCACAGTGCATGCATATATGCAAAGGAACATCATGAACTTGAGAAGGAGAAAATTAATTTCAGTCTAAATTTAGTTTCTCGATTTTTTATATGGATATGGAGAATGAATGTATGAGTTGATTGAAGATTTAGTGGAAGTAGAGATCACCCCTTATTTACAAGGGCAACAGAGAGAGTAGGTGGATGCAAGAGTTTGAGATAATCGTACTTCACTCTCCTTAGAGAATTAGTATTACAAGTATATCTGTAAAGATGTATTTAACCACATTACTAACTCATCTAGTACAGTTCTTATACATGAGTAAGCTACAACATACACAACAAATGAAATCAAGGATTTATTTAAGAAGAATGTATAAATGTGTGTGTAAAATCTCCTGTTTGTTTTCTCATTCTCTAAATCACTAGAAGTTCTAATTCTATAATCCTCATGACAGGCTTGCCATCGATGTTCAATTTAATACAGGCCTTTCAGCTTTAAGGATTACCCTGTTAAGAATAATTGAGTACAGTCAAAAAACAGGCTTTTAAAAATATAGGGTATTTAGGCAATTAAGAAAGCAATTTAATTCATACCCATTCAGTGATTAAAGACGAAACAATGCTCAGGTAAAAGGTTTTAATGTGCTACATACATTGAAGTTTCTCCAAGTTGAAAAAAAGCCTGGTAGATTTAGTGGCTAAACATCTGCATGGTAAAAAGAAATTGCATTTCAATTTGTCTGTGAACAAGAACTGTGGGATTTGCAGTCTTTGATCTCTCTGACATCAAGTGGATAAAGCTTTTCCTTTTTTCTAAATGGACAAAATTATTTTGCCTTCAGATTACAACAGAAACATCTTTTGTCACCGGTGGTAACATCGTATTGCCAACAGTTAGTAATAGCACCTGCTGAGTGGTTAAAACCTGTAGTAAACATGCCTTCAGATCTCAAACTGTGTCAAATTCACTTCTCTGGCACAACCAACAAATACATCTCTGCTACATCCATCTGTATTTCCAACAGCTAAGAGACAGAACTGATAACACAGCTCTGCTTGATCTTTAGAATTAATATGTATGCTTTAAAAATCAAATTTTAAGCCTACTAATACAATTAGAAGATAAGGAATTTAGTAGGGTTTGAGTGTATTTTAGCAGATATTATTTAAATGTAAAAGTAGAAATGAAAGATAGGAACCAGAATGCTAAAAACAGCATGGCTGTGTCTTGACATTCTCTGGATTCACAGAGTATACTTGTATTCAGGACAATTCTTTTGTCTCCTCTCTTTTTATTCTTGGGTAAAATTTAATGTTTTATTCCTTTCTGGAAGAGACAAACCTGGGTATTTAGAATGACAAAGTGGAATCAGTTTTTTCTCCTATCTAAATTGTCCCTAGTTCGAATTTGCAACCCTTGTCTCTCATTCTTTCGCTCTACACTGTGCTAAAAAGCTTGGTTCCACCTTTACAGCAACTTACTTGGTATCACAAGGTTGCCACAGGTCCTCCCTAAACCAGCTCAAGTTTATCAACAAATACAATTGTTTATATAGAGTCCTGAACATCATGCTGCATACGCAACGCACCAAAGCCTGAGTTAAGGGCAAAAAAGTCACTACCCGTGAACTCTTGACTGCAAGCCCAGCACACCATCACCTATCATTGCTGCGAGGGCACACGGCTGGCTCATGTCCTTCCACGAGGACAGGCTCCAGGTTTTCTGCTGAGTTGTATTGTGCATAAACACAAAATCAACTTTAAAACACTGGTATTTTCTGTCAGCATAAATCTAAACTCTCCTTTTGCAACCAAGAGCTCTGGAGAAGGGCAAGTTTAAGATGCTAGACTTACAAACAAAATATGCTTAGGGCCTGTGTCACATTAAAAGGTTAATAAACAGGAAATCAAGACAAGTGTCTAGTTTGCCATCAAAAGACTACTGTTTAAAAAAACACCTCATGCAGCTGACATTTAGTCAATGTCTTCTCAACTAAAGAAATGTCTTATTTGGGTTTGCAGACCGAGTGCAAATCATGGGGAAAAATATAATCAATACCTTCCCACTTCCTTTCATTCCTTGCACTTTTACGTGTTACTTTCTCAGATAACTGAAGATCTACTGTAAATAGTGATTAGAACTTTTAATACAGTGGCTCTTAATTACATCTTAACAGACAATTCAATCAGAAACACAAACTTCCGTTAGGCGTTCTATGGGTTCTAAATGCCAAATGACATTACGGATTAGCATGGGAGCAGAAAAGGAAAGATTACATGCATTTCACGGTCATACGTGTTCCAGCTTCACAACTGCTGTATGGGCCCAGGCCAGTGCTAAAGAAAAGGTGGACTGTACAAAGGGTTGCATGTTTAGAAGCAGACAGAATTGCCTTGCTAGTGATCCCTTGGTGTATTAAATAAAAAACAAAGTGAAAAAACACCCAAATTTCTACTTAATACATGTAATGGTAAAAAAAGTGCATCCTAAAACTCTCTGCCTCTCAAATATTTCTGCATTATTCCCCCTGTATTTTCACCCTTTTCAGTCTCCAAGCTTTACTGTATTAGAGAAATCCTAATAGTTCCCTAAGACTTAGCAAACCCACAGAACCCGCCAACAGTAATGGAATTCTCCATTTAGAATACAGATAATTGCCTTACTTCTGCATCTTTAGTAGCGTTAACACATTGGAACAGAGCAGTGCCTGAGTACATGGCACCCACAAAACATCAACAATGCATGCCAATGACTTAAGGTTTTCCAAATTGGTTTCTTTTACAATAAAAGACACTAACAGCGTGGTATTACACATTTCTACTGCAGGTTTTGATTCTATGGCCTTTCCTTACCTGAGAAATGGAACTTAGGAACAACATGTTTAGGTAAAAATACAAACTCACAAAAATATAGTAGATGAGTGCAGGCTACAGAAAGAAACTTCCAGCTGAAAGTTGAAGCCTCATTTTGAGTGGTCAATACTATGGGATTCATTGTTTGGGAAACAATTAAAGACCAATATACACAGAGCATAATAATCACAGCACAGGCATTGAAATCAAGTATGGAGTACAACGTTTAGGTCTGAGGCTCAGAAATAACATGAATGTAACAAGTCTCCCTTTACATGCAGTATCTTGGTAAAACATTTAAAATATACAAACCATTCTGTAACCCACTTCCAAACCTTTTTATTATTTTTATTATTTGATTTTATTCTCCTATTGTTATTCTGTGCATACATGAGAATAGCTGCTCCTGCTTGCCAGTCTTGATGCAGCACCTGAATTCTAATGTTGGTCTCTCTTGTTTGAACAAAATTAAGTTCTCTGCCTTCTGCCAAGTGTTGTTTACAAGTCATTTCTTTCTTCAATAACATCATACACTGCAATATAGCATCCAGAGAGATAATCTGGTTTTAAGGATTTGCAATTACTCTACAGGCATTAGCTTTTTAGCTATGGCCAGACAAGTTTGTATTCATGCTTTCTTTGCTTTATTTTCTTTATCATGATATAAGGAAATTGTTAGATAGTAACAGATTTCTGCGTACAAAGTGACCAGCTCTGTTTTAAGAACACTTATTTTCTCAAACCAAACCTTTATCCCAGATCAATACTTGCTTCTATCCTTTTTTCCAGATCATAGAACATAACTACTAAACAGACAATTCGTTTGAAGATTGTTCAAAGATGACCAAAAAAAAAATCAATATGAAAATCAGGTCTTATTGAGAAGTGAATTCCTGATGTTCGAATACCTCATCATTAAAACAAGGTCTGGGTGTGTTCTGCACAGAAGAATGCGCACACACAGAGATGTGTTCTACCTGCCTGGCTCTAAAAAATAAACTTACTAAATTATGAGCTCTCTTGTCAGGGGCAAGAATTCCACTGCCATTAAAGGTAGTGTAAATCACTGCTCTCGAAAAGAAGAACAAAGATAGAATGAACCACAAACTAAAACACTTGCAAACATCTCAAGCTTTTAAAATCCACTGATCGAGTCCCCACTGGTTTGATTC
Source organism: Pezoporus flaviventris (assembly GCF_033815535.1). Classification (NCBI taxonomy): domain Eukaryota; kingdom Metazoa; phylum Chordata; class Aves; order Psittaciformes; family Psittacidae; genus Pezoporus; species Pezoporus flaviventris. The sequence goes on along the minus strand of NW_026892553.1, from coordinate 17,578,118 downwards.
CCCTTATCCCAGTACATTTTCTGGGACTTAAATCCTTGTCTTCAGACAAAACATCAACCTACAATAAAGAACAGCTAAAAACTGGCATGAGTCACAGATAGTTGGATGTATTATAAATTCTGTTCACATAATAGCTGAAGTTTCAACAATATTCAGAGGGTAATACTGTTGTTTACCTTCTATCTTGGTTTGTCCCATCAAGTATCTAACAGGGAGAGTCACCAAAAGTAGTAAAAAAATTAGACAACGACCAAAAGGACCAACATTGTAAAATATCATAGAATTATAGAATGGTTTGGGTTGGAAAGGATCTCAAGATCATCTAGTTCCAACCCCCCCTGCCATGGGCAGGTACAGCTCACACTAAACCATGGCACCCAAGGCTCTGTCCAGCCTGGCCTTGAACATTGCCAGGGATGGAGCATCCACAGCTTCTCTGGGCAGCCCATTCCAATGCCTCTCCACCCTTACAGTAAAATCTTATTTGATTTTAAAACTCCCATTGAAGAAGATCTTACTTTAGGTAAATAATGTTTTAAACTGGTAAATTATTTTCCTCATTCTAAAGTTGACCAATTGTAAATTTTGACACCTTTTGAATAATATGATAATTTACAGCTGGTATGTGGCTGTAGGCAGATATTAAATCTCATGCTTATAAAACATATTGCCACTTGGTATAGTTTAATATGTTGTGCTATTCACAACACTTAAGGAAGGCCTCTCAGACCATAGTCTTAGTTAATAACACTAAGCAAATAAAGGCATTTCTGGTGGAAAATGGGGAGGCAGAATCTGAAAGCAAAAGAACCAAATGCAATTATCAGTCGAAGCAATCAGTGTATAAAAAGAGTCATTACCCAAATATGAACTCAGATTCTTAACAGTAATCACTAACAAAAACCCAGTCATTGTCAGTACTAATGATGTAAACACCTCCCATTTATAAAATTAAGCCTCAGTGGAGGAAAAGGTTACTTCCCTAAATATGAGTACTTCCCTGAAGTACAGGTACAAAGTTATTTGAGAACAAAGAATTCTTGCAAAAGCACATTATTATACTCACCGAATTCAAATTAGAGTGGCAAGTGCATAAAGCAAGGAAAAGCAGAAATAGCAGAAATTATCTTTTTTTGAGCAATAAACAACAAATTTAAACTGCACAATGCACATGTCACTCTGTCCAGAAAAATCTATCTAACATTACCATTAACTTAAGAGACTTGTTCTGAGCGTGGAACTTAAGAGTGATAATTCATCAGGTTGAATCAATATGCAAAGATATCAATGACACAATTTAAAATCTAGATTTTGATAAGACCTTCCTTTTCCTCCAACAGCCACCACTGCCTTTGTGATTGTCTTCATTTTAGCCATCTCCTTAAAACAAAATATACCTCTTCCCTAAATGCAATAGCACATTGAATGTTTTATTATGGAGAATGTTTAAGTATCTTCTCCAACATTCCCTCAAAGAAGAGGGGAAAAAAACAAAACAACCAATAAAATAACCCATCACTTCCCTCAGAAATAACTATCTTGAAAACAAACAAAAAAGTTAAATAGATGTTTTTTCTGAGGGCAAGGCTGAATTAAGCAGTCATAGATTGTCCCAGTTACTCTAAATGGAATTAAGCTGTAAGCACAGATAGCTATGCTTCAGCAATTATTCAGTTCAGTAGAGAACAATTTGCAGGATTAGTCAATCTACATTAGCTGTGTCAACATCTGTGGGATTTGCATTGACAGCAATTCATAAATCTATCACCTGGAGTGCAAGGATTCCTTCTCAAATCTATGCCATGCTAGAGTACCATTCATGCACAGTCATCATTTCCCCTTCCCCTTATTAACAAGTAGTTTTCTACTTAAAACATAATTTCCCTTTAGATTCCACTACTATCAAAAAAGAAAACGCAGCACTAGAACTAAGAAAAAAAAAAAAAGTCCTTCAACTTGGGCCCTCTTAAGAAAAAGCTATTAAAGAACCAAAGTTCTTCTCAGGTGATGGTTTTTATTTTGTCAGAAGTTAATAACATCTTTGCATTAAACTAGAGCAAACAGAGTCTCTCTCTACTGAAATATGTCAGATTGCTGTGTTTGAAATATTATTTCCCCCTCAACGTTCCATTTCCTTGAAGTACACATCATATTTCTTCATGGCATCCAAAAAAAAAAACCAGGACTTGAAACCTGGATCCTCTAATTAGACCAAACAAAATAGTAACTGAAGAATTCCTCTGCAAGATTTATACTGACTACTTTGTTCTTTAATCTGTTCAGCAAATGTTGCATCCATTTAAGATAAGGTAAAGTACCTTCCTTTCAAAGGCACTCTACAAACTGAGACAGTCAAGTTCAGATCAGTGTCTTACACTTGTTTTAACATATAAACAAACAAGCACTGCACATTAAATACTGACTGCTATAGATAGCACACTTCTCATTGCGTCCCATATTTTGGCACCACAACTGAAGCTCAATATTGGTTAACAATATTCATCTTTAATCATAAATACTTATTTCTGTGACACTGCTGGAGGGATACCTGGATCGAAGATGGGGAGAAAGATGAGCAACTAGAGCTATTTCAGAGCTCTCTGTATATTCTATTGACAAGATGATAGCTGAAGAAATTCAGATTGAAAAAGATGTTCTACTCGTATACTCCAGAAAGAGTATAACAGACGTAGAATTAAACTGCCCTAAATCACCACTGCACTAAGACAGCTACAGCAGGGGAGCAGCCTAGAAATGCTTACTCTGCACTTGTCTATCCGTTATTTAATAGAGATGCAGTAAACTACCCAGACTGAATGTTTTTCCATGTTTAGGGTACTTTTTCATGTGTCATGAGTTTTACTGATCTGCACTTAAAGGCTTTATAGCTTCATCTTACCTTGCAAAGAAAACTTATGTTAAAACCAAGAGACTGTGCGTTTCTGGAGCCAGCGTTCATGTAGTTTCCAAGGAACAGCACTAACTCTAAGAGCTTGCTAAAGCTTTCACTCTTCTTGAGCTCTTCACAAGCCAGTGTAACCGCCATAATGTCAGGTTTGATATTGTTTACATGCTCTTCGAACATAAGCTTGAAGAGGATCCCGTTGAGACGTGACCGCAGCATTTTCACTGAACTCATCTACAAAATAGGAAACATTGAATCAGAACATAAAAGAACCCCAAAAGCAAAATAGCTTATATCAGAAAACAATATTGTGCAGCAAACAAGACTCCAGTTTCTGTATGTTTTCACTGCCTATTTTGTATTTCCAGGAATCTGTACCTGCCCATAAGTATCTGTCCCCAATCAATACGCTTGAAGTGGAAAAAAAAATACAGTGAAGCTACACACTGAAAATAAGAGTGGGCTTTTTGTCACCAAATCATCTAATTTGTTCCAAACTCAGAGGCAATAAATGCACACGGCCAAAACCCTTCCTCCCAGCAAAGGAAACCTAAGCCAGTCTATCAGTTACCAAGAACTGAAGATGAAGCTGAAGGTACCCACAGCAAACATTTCATCACATCTCCAGTGAAGTTACTCTTGAACTCTGATATTCACCAGCTTCACTGAACAATGCTTCTCAGTTTTCTTTCCTTCAGAAATGGTACTACAATCTCTCAAGTGCGTGTGTTGATACCAGCACAATCACACACAGCACACTTCAGTCTGACAAAGCAAGAGAATGAAACCTTCCATTTTTTTAGATTCATTTACTGAGCTGATACATAGCTGTCAACTTGCTCTTGGTCATTAGGAGAGCAATGGGAAAAAGACACAATGAATTATTAGGGACCCTTGCGGAGGACATGGGAATATCTAAGTGAGTCTGAGACAAAGGAGATCAAGCTTCACTGGTCAGGTATTTGTATAAAGCCAGGTCAAGTATTTTATGCTATTGTACTGATGTGAGCTGCTAACTGGGATATTTACGGATGACATCAGTGCTACATCTAATAAGGTGGTTTATTTTTGCAGCTTTTAACTGAAATGAAAACCAAACTGGGTTTTGTTCAGTTTTCTACACTTACAGCAAGTTATAAAATAAATAATATGGATCCTGACAGTATTGCTAGTTACCAAATAGCTCAGAGGTATTTTAAGATACACCATGGTATATATTTGCTACTAAGATTTTTTAACTTCATACCTTCAAAAGACCCAATCTGTGTACCCCAAAGAATAATCAGGATCAGGAGATGGATATGGAGGTCTTGGCTGAAATTCATGACTACAAGTATTACATTAAAATCAATATACCTAAAGATACTAAAGTAAGGATATACTTTTGGATCCCATGACATCATACCTTGTAGGCAACCTACTGACTGCTTTTCAACCTCGGCTTTTTGTCCTTTTAAACAAATTTTGTAAAACTATTGCCCACGATACCATCACCTTTATGTTTCCTGACACTGTGCAAAAAGTAGTACAGGACAAATCCCTTCCTGAGCTGATAAAATGATGGAAGGTTACAAATCAGTGTTGTAACATGGTAAATGGCCAAGACACTGAAAAATATCTACAGTAGTGATTCATCAGTTTAAATCCACAAGGCCAGTTTCATTAGACTAGCTACCAAAGTATGTCCAGTCTTTTACATTTTGCACAAGTGATCAGTAATATCTCCCCCTTAGTAGCAGAGTATAACTCCGGAGATATATTTAAGAGCAAAATATGCGCTGAGACCTTTAATTCACTTGAAAATTTTCATTTAAATGCAAGAACCTTTCAAACCCAACACCTGATTTTAATCAGCAGAATAGAGAAAGATTTCTCTCCCAATATATTCACAATCAGTGGTGTTCCTGAAGCACTCTGTCACCTTGTTACGTAACAAATCACAGATCTTGACTATCAAAACCAAGATTTTTAGGTGCTCACATCTCTGTTGCCCAAAGCTTTATGGTGGCTCTCTGAGGAACCACAATTGCTCTACCAATGTTATCTACTGGACAGCTACCAGAAGCAGCTGCAAAAACTTTCACAGGAAAGACCTGGGTGACCTGAATAATGATGAAGTCCTACTAAAAGTACTATAAATATGAAGGCACTCCAGACGGTCCCAAACAATTCATTTGACAAGACCGGAAGGAGGAAAAGGAAAGGAACAGAAGCATTCCAGCATAACTTTTTTTATCTATCTCCATTGTCACAAATTCCTCCGAGTCTCTCTCTATAAGCCAAAAGTCTTGAAACATTATTCTTCTAATCATTCTGTATTTCAGAAATATCATAATGAAAAGCTCTGCCTTGAAAGTATAAACCTTCACTAAGCTGTGGTAGATTGGTATTTAAATTAATCCCATCATTTGCTTTTAATTTCTGTAAAACAATCTCCAGTTACTGTTTTCACTGAAAATGGCACAGAGGCTGCCAAAAGCTTTACATCTGAAAACACTGCAACAAAACACGTGGAAGCCAGCAGAACAGTATGACTTCAACATTTCTGATAAATAATCCTCTACAACACTTCTACCCATTTGTTCTTCCTTTAACACTGTGAAGTGCCACAGAACACCGATCACAACTACTTTGCAAGGTAGTTTGACTACCAAACCAGCAAGAAGTTTTGATTTTATTTGCTGATCTGCATTATATTTTACAAGTACCTTGACAGTTTTAGAAGTGCTGTTTAAAGTGGGTTGTTTCCTTAGAATTCAAAGCCTTTTTATATACATTATGCTCTTGACCTATCGATAGAAGATGACCATAAACGCTATTTTATTTCCTCCTTCCCCACCCTGCACTGGTTTCTTTCACCTGCATGCTTCTCAATACACATGTTCAATGGCTGATAAACATTGAACTCACAGGAATCTTCTTCAAACAGGCAAGGTGCAAAGATTATGTTCACTTAGAAAAAGGTCAGGTTGTTTACAGCTCTACAAAATTACTGTCACAGGCCTCTAAGAAATAACACATTCAAAGAGGGACAAGTAACAGCAAGCATTAGCTTCCGCTATGAACAATTAAAGCAAGAAAATGGGTATTTCTTTGCCAGCTAATTGTGAGCACTGGGCTGCGTGTCATTATTTTCCCTTCTGAGCTTTCATAAAGGTCCTTGTCTGAATTCCCTATCTAATCAAGTTCTTTATTCAGTTCTTTATTATTTTTTCTCATTGTTCAATTTTCGAGCCCTGTATTGAAACTAGGTTCAAAGGTTACTGGAGAGAGGCAAAAAGCACAATAAAATTTGCCTTGCTTCCTAAGCAATAAAGGTGACATTCCTGTAATATAAATTTGTCACCTTACTAAGGCAACTTACTCGGCCCCTACCTACAATATATTCAAATTGGGTTTTTTTTCCTAGCAAGGTTCTAGAAAGATTAATTCTTCAGAAACTCTAGAAATTACAATGAGGTACAACAAGTGGCAAATAAATTCAATTAAAATGACCGAATTACTCTAAACCAATGCAAGTGCAACAATCTTGTACAATTCTTCCCATTTCATCTACCTCCCAACAAGGATGTTTAGGATAGCTAATACTTATACAGCAGAAGAGGGACACAGAATCTGCAAGTCTCTATAACTACTCAGTGAAACTCTTGCGTTCACAATGAAATTAGTGATAACCCGTTCTTATTAGCTGGGGGAAGTTTTGCATTCCCTAGAAACCAGCAAAACAACCTCCCACTTCTCCAGAGCACACACCAGAAATGGAGTTCTGTGGTCAGTTCCAGTCACTTGTTTTGTTGATCCGCTAAAGAGTTACTAACTAACATGGGCACCACCAATGTTGGGGTGATCATCCTAAAACTGGTAATATTCTCATCTTCAAAACTCACTGTTGGTGGTGAAGTGGGTAAAGTTTGCAGAGTTTAAATACCACTAACTGCCAAAGATGGCTTTTTCCAGCCTGTCCTCTGAGTTGGCAGGAAATCACTGATACTCCCACAGTGATTACGGCATCGGTGAGATTTATGCTTTTGTAATACTTAAATTGTTCAACTGGCACTGAAATTGAACGCCAGTATCCTTATTAAGGTTGCAGCTGGTCCTATGCCATAAAGAAACTCACTTTTAAACACAAGTTTACATTTAAAAATCAGCGAATATTCTGTCTGGCTTATTTAATGTTATACAACATTCCGTTTACCTTTTTTTCTTGCTCTACTTCAATGCCAGCCCAAGCTTTTCTTTATAGGAGTTATGTTGCCTTTTCTGATCCCAGTTTAACACTTCAAAAAACAGCTCCAATAACTAATTTGATTATATAATTGATTTTAACATTTCATCTAAATGAAAATGCAATTCTAATTTTCATTTACATATCAGCTGAATATTAAGCTAATCGTTCTCTTCTAATAAGTTAATCATTTACTAAGTATGGGTTTTATACACCAGTTTTAAGCAACTTATTCCAGCCTTTATTAAATTTGACAGGCACAGTGATTACCCAATTAACATCTCTTAATAATTAAGATCTCGATGATTAACATACCTTAATGTACATACAAATAAGGGTACACAATTTAAACACTACTTTAGTCCTTCTGTCATTTTCTATTTCTAAACACATTCCTTACATCAAGTTTAAGATTATTATTAATACAAAACACAGAGCTTCATTCAACACATAGTGAAAAAGGACTCCAGTCAGTAAGGAGCTGAAGTTTAGATGCATTTCTTCCACTTAAATGGATTGTCCAACTAAGTCAAAATCGGAAACAAACCCAGCATTTTAGTAGTATTAATGCAGTTTAAGGTCTCTAAAAGAAGTCAGAATCACTACCCATAAGGAAGCATATTATTTCTAATTAAACCAAATTGTAAAGGTAAATAAGCCAACAAGCTTCAGGAAACAGTCCCTTCATCAGGCCAACATCACCATTTGAAGATGCTAGATTAAGCAGTTATTTCCTGATGTTCCATTAAATACTTTTAAGGTCTTTCTCAATTTTTCTGTAGTTGCTGATTCCTCAGAAGAATGAACCAGTGAAAAAATGATCATGACTACATTAGCACTGTCAGAAAATAAAGATGCTTTTAAGACTTTTTCAATACCATCAAGTGAAAAAACAAAGACCATTTAGTTGCAACCCAGTAGTAACCATAAGTCAGATAAACGCGTGTTCCTCAGGTACTTAAGACAACCAAGAGATAATACAGAGTACAAAGCAGTAAAACCAAATAGAGAGAAAGGCTGAAGCAGAGGAGACAAGGTAGGTGTGATCTTCATAAAAGAGAAATGTGTAGCAGAAGAAGAGATAGAGTTTGGAAAGAATCCAAGTTACAAAGATCAGGGGTGAAACATTTAGGAACTGCAAGCAGTGAAATGGAGCTGTGCCTGTAGAACCTTGTAAATCACCATCATTATGCATAATATTCTGTATTTCTTTACTTACTTTAAATATTTAACTGAATAGAATTCATATACTTCCTAACGCCTCCACCTCCACCCATAACTTAGACACATTTCAGATATTCTCCTTGAACAAAATCTAAGTAATTTCCCACTTTGTTTGGCTTTATTTATGCAGGAAAGAAAGAAGCAAATATTCACTTTGTAAATCAGCCACTCCATGGCATCCTTTGCTCACTGCCATTTCAAAACCAGGCAGGAAACAGAGTAGACAGGACAATTATTTCAGCCTGCCTTCCTTCCCAGGCATCAAAATCCCATCCTTTTGGAGGGCTGGAAGTACTGCTGTCATTTCATCACAGTGTTTTAGTCACACAGCAAGTGCATATTACATGACAAAGAGGGAAAAAGGCATTCCTCTACTGCTTTTAAACAGATTGCTTAATATACATACACATACATGTAATTATACAAAATATAATGCAGAATGTATGCATAATGTATATACCTATATATAGATATAATATATCCATATGTATGCATATGGTAAAGGTATACCTAAAATATATTTTACTACTATATTGGATTATAATTATTTATTTTATTGCATGCCTTAATTCCTTCAAGAAAGCACTTACTATGTATTTATAGAGATTTTTCAGTTGTTACTGGTCAATAAATGGATGGTAACTTCTTCCTACTGCAGGACTTGCAAAAACACCAACCAAACTAACTTAAGCCTAAAAATTTTCTTTTTAATCTATCTGACAAAATAGATCTCTCCAGTTAATTATGACACTAATACATACCACAACTCCAAATTGTTCTGGTTCAGCAAGATCATTATATTCATCTTTTAATTCGGCTAAGGCATTGAGTTCCTTCTGCTCAGGAAGAGTCTTCACTAGGTTCTAAAACAAACAAGATATTATATCAAATTAGTTATATTAAACTAGCTGAGGTCTTAAAATATCACGTTTAAAATATCACAACACGGAAATGCAGGAGGAAATTATGGTAAGCTTATTTTATTTAAGCAGCTTTAACACTATGTAAACAACAAATCAAACCAGTAATTATTTAATATAGACATCAGCACCTCTGTTAGTATCTCATTTGAAGGATGCCTTCTCAGTACTGAAAGTTAGATGAAACTCCTTGATGCCGTCAGACCCTGAAGAACTATACTCCATCTTCCACCCCCCCCACTCCCATGCTTGCATCTTGCTCATTAAATGCTACTCAAGAAATAGCTGGTCTGTGTAAAGCAAAACATAACTAACTAAAAAAACCCAGAACTCCTAAAACATTCAAAATAGCTGTGCCCAAACTTCATTTAAAGCACCTTACACAAAAAAAAAGCAGCAACATCTCAAAACTGGATAGATCTAGATAGCAAATATACTGGAACTCAGCAAAAAGCACAACTTGCTTGAAATCCTATCCATGTCTACAGATACGCTACATCCATTAAATATTTATATTAAGGCTGGAGAATACTTTGTTTTAAGAGATGCTCAGTCGAAGTTTAGATTGTTGAGGACACCGTGCAATGGGCAAGCATTAGCCACTGAAGAAATCAAAGGGTCTGAGTTAAAAACATTTACCTATAGAAGAGAACCAGAGAGACCTCCAGGTCTAGGTGAACGCAGCACCTCCCGCCTTCCTACTATGCCCTTAGGAAGATCTGGGATGGGGAGCAATAGCCCAACCACATTCAATGAGGCAACCTGTTTCTGTACGCTGAATAATTTATTAACACTTAATATGCATAGAGGGGCCAAAGAAGTAGCACACTTCTGTTATCAATACCTGTGGAAAAATCAACATGAGGTTCACCCTGTTCCACATTGCGATCAATGACACCTGTACCAAATAACTAAGAAAAAAAAATGCCTTCATGCGGAAATCAGTTTTTCTTCTACACAAACACAAGAGTCCCAAGGTATTCAAGAGAAAAGGGATAAATCCATGTTCTTCAACAAGAAGCTCCTACTGTAGGAAGCCACCCTCTTCAAACCTGCCTAAGTAAAAGGCAATGGCAGAACCACTGTCAGGTTTAGATGTTTACTTGCAATAAAGTGTCTATGGAACTGCAATCTAATAGGATTTTAATTACAACACATATTTTAGTGAAAATAATGTGTTATGGATAAAAAAAAAATCTAACTCTTTTGATAATTTTGGCAATACCATTCATTAAAGTAGAACACTGGAGCATTGTGTACAGTTCTGGTGTCCTCAACATCAAAAGGACATGGAACTGTTGGAACAAGTCCAGAGGAGGCCGCGAGGATGATCAGCACCTCCCATATGAAGACAAGCTGAGAAAGTTGGGGCTGTTCAGCCTGGAGAAGAGAAGGCTGCGTGGAGACCTCAGAGCAGCCTTCCAGTATCTGAAGGGGGCCTATAAGGATATTGGGGAGGGACTCTTTGTTAGGGACTGTAGTGATAGGGCAAAGGGTAATGGGTTAAAACTTAAACAGGGGAAGTTTAGATTGGATATAAGGAAGAAGTTCGTTACTGCAAGGGTGCTGAGGCACTGGAACGGGCTGCCCAGGGAAGTTGCGAATGCTCCATCCCTGGCAGTGTTCAAGGCCATGTTTAGGTTTATGTCACAAAAAAGACTCTGGTATAAAAAGAAAGTTATGTGCCTTTTAAAATCACAAAAACAGCCAGTGTTATAAAAGCATGATTTTTTTTCCAGATATAAAAACCTTAACTGGAGAAAATGTGTACTGTCAGAGGTACAGATGTCTTACTTTCACAGCATACAAATCTTGCCATCACTCCTGCAATATTCTTAGTCGTTAGGAGAATTTGATTACTGATCACTCTGCCAGGCTTGATAAAACAAGCATTAAGGTACAAGTTCGAGAAAGGCATCAGTCTGATTTGTCAAATTTGCAAGTGGTAGCTAACTTAATCCTCCAAGCTGAAAGCATCGAACATCACCCATCTTAATAAGGAAAACCAAAGATGACAAGCATCCTCATACAAAACAACCCTCTTGGGGAAATATCTTTACACTTACACCAAGGAGCTACTGAGTGTCTCAGTAAGGAGAGCTCAAAATACTTGACAGAAACAGGAACAGATTCACCTCAATGTCCTACTATTATTAAGCTGCAGCCTCATGTTTAAACCCAAGCATGTTTCCTTTCCTATTAACCCAAACCCACATCTCACTTACTTCTACTTCTAAAAGAAGAATCTGTAAGAAATTCTTGCCCGTTTGACTGTTTAATGCTGAAGATTAGAGACATGAATTAAGCAATGTATTTTTTTATACTTCTTTTCATTAGGCTAACTATTTAGCAAATACTGCAACCTAAAATTTCACAGTATTTATCAGAAATGTGTATTTCATTACACATTAAACATTATTTCTTCCATCAATGCAGAAATACAACTACCTAGTACTAAACCTGCCTTCTCTTTTTTATAGCTACATAACCAAAATCTGTAGCATGCCTGATCATTACTTTTTCCTCATCCATAACCCTAAATGGCCTACAGCTAACAGAGGAACTCATTTTACCCTGAGCTTCTAAGGAGACTTTGGCTCTATTAGCGGTGCAGCTCCATATATATACACATGGGCATATATGTATGTATATGTTTAAATATGTTTACTTTCATTAATTGTATTGAATAACTGAAAATGAAGCTAAATCATTCGGGGATCATATACTCAAATCTTTCTCAGTACTTTAGGAAACAGTTTCATAGTGTATTCATGATGATGTGAATTTAAAACAAAATAGGGTAAATAAAGGCTTACATATACATAGAAAGCAGAAATCTAAGGCTGACATTAAGAGGCTGAAACCATCACTCACTATCAAAACACCCTGAATTCTGCTAAACACGGTGTTTGACAACTGCATGTTTATAACAACTCACTTTCTCAAGGACAAACTAGGAATTGAGAATCCTTTCTTCCTGGATATTTTCTTCAAGGAGGCGTTTCAACCGTATACAGCCTTCTATGTACTCAAACTGATTAATCCAATTAATTTCAGTATGTACTACAATCAGTTTGAAAAGCAGCAAGAAATGAGGACTTGAGAAGCACAACTGAAAAAGCACCTTCCTATCTGTTCAATTACGCTCTGACCGTTTTGTTCTCATTGCTTTGATACTTGGAACAAAGCAGTTTCTCCATGAGCATTTCTATAAAGCACAGGTTTTGCTAAGCATGAAAGCAAGCAAGGCTTGCTTTGTAAAATCTTTCCAACCAGTAGTACTGAAAACTGTTAAACTGGCAAATTAGTTAATAACTCAGTTGGGAGATTAGAATGAAAACAAACCAGATTAGACTGAAAATGAAATAAATGATATAGCCCATTTACCCTAATGCATCTTTATGTGTAAGAACATCTTTAGGAACACCGAAGGAATCTCTTCTCTGGATTATCAACTCAATCTCTCCACTATTGGGAGCAACTCTGCCAGACCATTCCCTTCAGGAACAAACTAACCTCCAAAGCCTCAGGTTTTTGAAGATTATAGGCAGCTGAGTTTCTAGATAGTTGCATTCATGATGAATTCATATACATCTATTCTGGTGTTAACATAGCCTTTTAATTAGGCAACTTCTTTTTTCTCCCCAGTGTTTCAGCACATCACTCTTTTCCCCATCTAGTTCTAATGTAGCCCTATCCTCTCTCAGCTATTTATATTGCTAATCTAATCAAGTCAATCTTTCCTAGCGTCTTTCTGTAGACTGTTTCTCCATCCCTCAATCAACTTCAGTAATTCAGCTTCTCCATTTTAAACTAATTTTGAGAAACAAACTGAGTCCTTTAGATAAGGTCTTTGAGGTACATTATTCAAAAGCATAATTATCCTCTCTACAGGAAATACTTGACCTGAAACACCTTGCAATCACATTTGCCTTTTTTATGGTATGGGCTCTGGCTGGGATGAAGTTGATTTTCTTCATAGCAGCCAATACGGTGCTGTTTTGACTTGTGACCAAAACCATGTTGATAACACACTGATGTTTTAGCTACTACTGAACAGTTCTTGGGCAGCTGCAAGGTATTTGCTGTTTCTCATTCTGCAAGTAGGCCAGGGAGGGCAATCTGCACCCCCTCCACACTGGGAAGTAGGCCAGGGCAAGTGAGGTAAGGGCTTAGCTGCTCCACATGCAGCTACACCAGTGGTAGCTATACTTGTCCCATTGAGCACAGATTCACTATTACATCTCAATCATTTCCAGCTGATAAGCAACCATTACAAAATCAGCTTCCAGCATTTTAGAATTAGCATGCAAGACCTCATACTTCAGCAGAACATATTACATCCTATTGCTATTAATCTAGGTCTCAAGATGTCTCTACATTTGTTGCAGAAGTAACTATACCAATATGGAACTCTTCTGTGTTTGAGGTATTCAAGGTAGGTTTTTTCTTCCTGCTGAGTTTTTTACTTTGCTCATCCTGTAGGCTTCTCAATCAAATGTTCTGATTTCCCTGATCAATAAACATGAATTTAGGACTTTTCATTTTCAAATACTACCTATCACGGGCAGAAGCTTTTTCTAAGAAGACGTACTCAGTGCAAACAGATGATATTTTTAGCAATGCAGATTAGAAATGCAAATCAATTTCATGCTGACATGGCCTGAAGCAGGACACCATAGTGAAACACATCAAATAAAGTCAACTGGAAACTGTTTCCCATCAAATGGGAACTTCCAAAAGCATTAAAGCATAGCAATTAAAACAAACAAACAAAAAAAATATATCAAGGGTTTCCCAAATGAAATATCAATGAGAATATAATATGGATTTCTAAACACATTAGTTTAGGTACTATAAATCTTAGAATATGACACAATAACAAAATATAACAGGATGTCTTGCTGTTGAGTGCAGTAGTTTGAAATATGAGACAACAGCAGCTCTTCTTTTACAGCCTCAAAAGAAACAAACTCCAGACTTGGAGGAGGGCCTTAGTGACACAAGAAAAACTGCAGGCAAAGGACAAGCAAATTTAATTTCATAAATAGAATTCCATTTACACCACACATTGGGCAACACAGTAATTTTATTGAACATTCATGTTGAAATTTGAAGAAGCTATACTCTTCTTAACTGTGGCAACTTTAGTCCAGTGTCCCTGGAACAACCACTTTGCAGGTCCAAAAAATGAGGAAGAAATGAATTTAGAAAGCCTTGAAGGGAATGCGAGAGGGGTGCAGGCGACAAAGAAGGAGGACAGGATAAATTAAGGACCAGTATGTTAGCTAGAACCTGAATCTGCATGATAATAAAATAAACCAGTTTAACATCAGTACCATTGGTGTGCTACATCTGCATATCATTTGTAGGTTTACATGTTTATCGTGCACTCTGTCACTCCTCAGAGATCATGAGGGGCAATGTATGCAATTGCTGTCCTCCTACTGTGAGGAAGTCAGAGAAGGATGTAAAGAAGCTATATTCCATACTTTCTTCTCTCCAGCTGAGAAATTTTGGGATCAAAATAAGACTAAACCAGCTTGAGCACAGGTTTGATTTAGAGACTTTTTTTGGGCTATAGCAGTATCTTAAAACATTCAGATAGTTTCATCTGTCACTAGTGACAAGCAGAGTTGTTCCCACAAGAAGCCTGCTGAAACTTCATCATCCACCAGCCTACACCTGGAAAATGCTCGTCTTTGACACTGATAAACTACAATTAACAGATATAAGCTCCATAAACCAAGAGATTCAAAAGTACCTTTGTTAATGGTGTCTTTTAAATATAGCCACTGTTACATACGATCCTATTCAAAAGTAGAAGTGAAATAAACAACACAGTCAACACAACTGCTGCACTTGTGGCTGATATCCAGCACAACCTACACTAACCTTACACTTGAATACTTACGCTTTTACAATATTTTACATGGAGAACAAGCTATGAACAATATGAACAAAACCAGAGCAATTTTCACATACCTGAATCAAGGATTCACTCAGTTTCTCTTCATCAACCTCCAAGATAATATTTTTTATTTCTTCATAAGGCAAACGGAAAGAACCCAAAAATATTGCTGAAATTCAATAATAAATCATTAGGATCAAAAAGGCCAGAAAAGTTTATATAAGAAGGAAAACTTAACTTATAGAAACCAAAAATTCCTACCTTGATCCAAATAAAGGGATTCACTATTAATAAGTTTTCTGTATAAAACAAGTGCTAGATGGGACTATTTATTGCAGTTCGACTTCCAATGAATTTCATTCCTAAGAAATGAAACTATGACAACACTTAACTGTTCAATCAGCCTCCCTTGCTCCCTGGAGTGTTACTTATCTCTAGCAATAAAGTCCTATTTTCATGAATGGCAACATCTGCATCACTACTTAAACAGACTTATTCAGCCACTTGAAGACCTTATCAAATATTTCTTTGTTTCATAACCCTGTATGAATAGCTGTACTGCATTTACAATTGGCTGAGTGATATTTATATGACATTCTAGAGAGAGAATCAAAAGAATAATGAAGAGCAGGGCAAAGGAATAAAGAAATTATCCTAACTGCCACTTTTTAGGATAACTAAATTTATACAAGAGGCAATGTATATACACTTCAAAGATGGAGTTCTCAAAGCAATTTCATCTCAGGATATTATAACATCTCAACATCCAATAAATACGAAGTATTCCTAACACAGATGCATATACATACCATTGCAATAAAATGCTGTATATATTCAATCCACCTACTGTGGCTGATTTCCCTGCATCCACATTTTCAAAACTTGAAGTTTCATATCACTTGTGTCATTGTTAATTTTCTGCTTAAAAAAACGTGCTCACGGATGTGATGATAAACAATGCACAGATTTGGTTTTTACACACTTCATTTGCCACGGGCATAGTTGGACTAGTGACATTTTATGGTATTTTTAATTCAAATAAATGAATGTACTACTCCTGATGATTGATTTCCCTCCATAATTAAAGAGAGAATCAGAACATTAAAACAAAGAGGTAAGGCTGTTTTCCTTACTGTTTCTGGTAGCAGTATCTGCACCCAACTTAACCTCTTTTGGAATATTTTTCTCTTTAAAAATACAACCCTCATAAAGCTCCATATCTCCATTGCTTTAACCAGAAAGAACCCTTTGGAATGGCCTCTCAACCCCAGCCCACAAACCCTATAAACATCTAGCCTTCTCTGAACCAATGATAATCCTTTAGTTATACTTCCAGTCTAAAGCAATTAATGAAAGAATTGATATTTTGTTACAAAACCATATAGTTCATTAACATTAACATAACACAGAAAACTGATGTAGATGTAAATACACTATTATATAGCTATATAGTGAACTGGAAGTTACATAGTGAATTGTTATATAGTGAACTGAAATCCTATGCATGTGAAACATGTGAGCCAAAGCCTCATGTTCATGAGCCAGTGTTTAGAAAAGGCATATTGTACATGTAAATTAAAAAGACCATTTAGAACCTGTCTGTGTACATGCCAGATAGTCACCTAATGCATTTCACATCACTTACATAAATTTTGTGCGCTTTTTGAATCCAAAATCCTTAATTCTTTAATCTTTTTCTTTGACTGAACTGTTTTCTTTTCTTCTGATTCTTCTACTGGCTTTTTAGCTGAAAAAAAAATAAAATGTATTTATTAAATTCTGATTCATTATTACAGCTGTTCAATCTTAACAGACTAATAGCAACTCAGCTAGAAAGCCATAATAACGCATCTATTAGCATCAGTTCAAGGCAAAATGAATGCACTGCCTCAACGTACTGTAAAATATCCACAGAAACAAAGCACAGAGACAAAATTAGTAGGAACATGAAATGAAAATGTTAATATGACAATGACCAATTTTCCCCAAGCGCTACCAAATTACATTCATATATTTTAACCCACTGAATTTGTTTTCTGCAGCTCCAGTTTATTCTAAGCACTGTGAAAACGACAGCGACTTGGTGTTACCTCAAAGCACGTGAGTGCCCTCTGTTGAAACAGAAATAACTCTAATACCATTTGCAATTCTTCATCCACAACCAATATATGAATCATTCGAGATTTATCACACTACACAAAGGTAGGCTTTTACTATTTATTTATGTTGTCACTGGTAAAAAGGAAAACCAAATGAGAAAATATCATACAATTTAAATTATTTTTAATTAGCAAGGATTGCTAGCCTTACATTCAGTGCTTAAAATTAAATATAATGTGGTATTGAGAGATTTAAAATATGCTGATTTTTTTGCATAATTTAACATATTTAATTTTCACTGAATTTTCTTAAGTATTAATTAAGTAAATACATTAAGAAGGATTTATTTCCTTTTAAATATCATCACATATTTGGCACTGAAGGAATAGAATCCTTATGCTTAACGTGAAACTTAATGAATATTTCAAGTCATTCAAAAGTAACTGAAAAACTTCAAAGTCAAGTTAAGAGCAAGTTTTAAATATGCCTTTCTCTTCTGAGATTTGGTTTTTGCTGTACTGGTTTCATCAGGATGGGTTTCATTACAAGTATCTCCTAAGAAGAGATATTAATATTTAGTGTGAAGAATAACACCAAAACTGCAGTTTCAATTTCTCTATTAAAAAAAAAACAGAACAAAGAAAGCAGTTATTTTTCTCCTTTACACATCACCACTAGGAAAACAAGTGGCATAAAATAATTCTACTGGGCTTATATCACTTGAATAATTAGTTTACCTGGGGCATTTTTATGCCGGCATTAATTAAGATAGGACAAGATCATTCCCTCATCCCCAGCTATCTCTAAAAAGCCTTAAACTGAAAAAGCTGAGCAGAAGAGACGGCCCAACAACAATGCAACACTTGTTCTCCCCTTAGCCTGCCATTATTCTCCAAGCATAGGTACATATGACCAGCTTCCTTGTAAAAGGAGAGCTACACATCAACTTGTTAATAACCAGGTAATACTCTATAGTCCCACCAGTGCTGACCTTTTAACCACCATGAACTACTGTTTAAAATCCTGAAGTGACACTCCATGAAGTAATCACACCCTTATCACTAATTGTTCTCTATTAAACAAGGAAATAAAACCAGGTGCTCAACAAAACAAATGAGAAAACACCCCAGAGTTAAAAATTAGTTGTCCCATGAGAAGGCAATAAACATTATGAGTTCTGGTATATGAACAGAAGTCAGTGAAGAGCCTAGGTTTGTGACTGGTGAGAGAAATGATTCAAGATGAGTGACCCATTCCAAACATGTTCCGTTTAACAATTAAACTCTCTGGATTTCCGTATGTGATTGGGTCTTTAAAGACAGACAAGAGCCTAACTCAAATTATGCATTAAGCTACTCAGCCACTGCAGCATCAAGAGACGAAAAGAGGTTTGGCTGGTTTTAAACTGAAGGTGGTGGGGGGGGGGAATCAGTTTTTAAGCAAAGTATTTTATACAAAGAGATAAACACAGGATGGGCTGAGTCAGGATTCAGGATGGTAACTCTGCAAGTACAGGGCAAACCACCGGTTTTCATTATTGTCCCTCCTCACCAGCTTCCCAATTGCACTCCTCTAGTGGCTGTGAAACTAGTAACCACATTTGGAAAGCAAAAGACCAAACAGTCAAAGGTTTTGTAACAAACTTTGGCTACTCTTACCTGCTTAACCATCATTGATAAATCCTACATTTCATAAATATTTAACGCCTCAATTAGATTAAAACTTTTCCATTTGGAAAAGACCAGAGAAGATGTTTTTTTTCCAAAGGCTTTCATCTTTTCAAGCATGAGACTTCAGAGACTTTAAGTTAGCCAATTCACAAAAGCCATGGAGAAATACTAGAATCAGATGCTTATGTGACTGCAGAGCCCCAACATAACGCCGTTAACATCTTCCCAAACTAAGACTCAGAGGCAAGAGACATTACATTAGTAGTATTTCTGCAACACAGTTTGACCCATGCTGGAGATAACATTACACATTACAGAGTGATGCTATCGAAAGTGATGCTCTTCCATCTTCTTCATCTGATCACAAGAGTCCATTCCAGCAGTGACTCAACTGTGACAGGACCATGGCTTATAGAATTTTAAAAACCAAACAAAAAAAACACTTGACACATGTTAGTAATAACATGCTATTGCTGACCAACATCCCAACCCTTTTCAGGTTCTCCCTTCACAAGGGCCTATTTAAAACTGACACATGCTTTTTGGTTTACTGTTACAGAACCACAGAGAGAGAGATGAAGAAAGGATTTCACAGCAGTCAACATCGAGTAGCTCAAAAAAAGCAAGACACACACAGAGAGAAATTATCAACCTGGAAGCTAAAGGATCTGTATTAATTGGAGTTTAGTGCTGTGATTTTTATTATTATTAGCCTTTTCTTTCAGAACGCAATGACCTTTTTCCCATCTTAAATGTGTCTTGATCCAAAGTCAACCTTCTAAAAACATGTTTCACCTGTTTCACTTCCCAGAACATACTCACTAACCAAGTTTGTCTCAGCCCTCCACTGCATTAACAGCCCTGGAACAACGGCAGAACCCTCCCACAGTGGTTAAGCCTGTCCAGGTACTGCAGCAAGCCACTCTTTGCCAGAGCGACGAATACCGCCTTTACAAATTCTGAGTAACAGAAAGCCAAGTATTTTCTCATCATGTGAAAGAAGCATGTGTACCAACAAAGTTCAGACTCGAAAGGTCCCATCAGGTTGTCTCCTGTATTTCAGCTCACCTCAATCGCTGTCTGTGACAGACAATGCTAATGCATGTCTGTTGTGCTGATGCAAAGCATTTTTAAATCCTCTACCCTACATCCCTGTTTTTCTTCCTGAAAGCTAATCCCGTTTCACAGAACTGCATGTAGATTGAAACGTGGACTTATCTGAAATACATATATACACAGACATATACACACAAATAGGCAGACCCGTGGGAGGGGGACTTTTGTTCTGAAGAAATGAAGAAAAGTATACTCTTGATTGTTTAAAACTATTTCCCCGTTCAGTTGGGAAGAAGAAAGAAGCAAGCGCTTAAAACCGCAAACAATCAGCTGTCACTGAAGTGACAAAATACCCACTAATGCATAATTACCTCACACCCGCTAAACACATAGAATGTTGTTTTGGCTGGAGTTACTTTTCTTTACCATTTACCTCAAGCAGACATGAAAGGGAAAGGGAAAGAGAGCCAATATTCTAAAGCAGAAGGGGGAAAAGTAGTTTTAGCACACACAGATGTCTCTTCGAGAACCAGAAAATGCAGATCTAAACACCAGCAACACATAACCTACTTTTTCCCTTTTCCTATTTTAAACTTAGTTTCGAGTTCTATTTTGTTAGTAACAACATATTTGTTTATCAGTGTTGGAGGAAAAAAGCTGATGCAACATGTTGCAAGAAATTGTTTTCTGTTCATCTTCCATTATGCAACGCATGTGCAGCTCAAGTGTGCACCTTCAGTGATACCTTCAGCTGGGAACTAATTTAATCCCATAGAAAGTGCTCTGCTTGAAACCCATTTAGGGTCCAAATTAAAACTGGCAGCACTGAACAAAATGTTATGTAAGTTTAAGATACATTAAACAAGACTAATGGTAATCATGGCAAAGAACGTGCACAAACATGTTGAAATACTTCAGAGACATAATTAAGAAAAGATTTCTACCACCAGTACTTTTGCAGCAAAAAAAGGAAGCATTGAAAATTACCATTCTATACCTGGTCATTAATTTAGCTACTGAATGGCATTATAAGTTATCTTGCCACATTTTAGAGATGCATACAATTTTATTCCATTGGAGTTGTTAACGTATTTTACTCTGAGCTAAAAAGTCCACTTCATATTAAATTCCTTTCTTTTTTAAATAAGCAGTGAATAATTTTAATGAAGAATTAGTAGTAGAAGGTGCCAGTCATGAATATGATGAAGATGAAAATTAAAGGAGATAAAACAGAGTACACAGAATTACAATGTGGAGAAAGCAGAGACTGAGGTGAACTTCAGCCTACCCGAACTTGAGCCTTAATCTCCAATTTCTATCAAGTCTGTACTCACAAGGAATACATACCTCATATTGTGCTAGGAAAAAAAAATGAGTAATTTCATCTTATTTCCACCTAGCTAGTGGCTTACAAATCGCATCTACAAGTATTTGGCAACAAAAGTAAATATACAAAGGAAATTAATTGCTTTATTATTCTCTTTACCTGAAACAAGACCTATGGCTAGTATAGGAGGAAAAAAGCTGTGGGATCTCATATTTATTCCCAATGCCACCTGAGCCACTTTTCTGTTCACCTAAAATCACTCGGTTATCAACTCCTGCAGTAAAACCAATTAAGCACTCCTGCTGTCATTCTGTCCTTTCTGCAGGCAGAAGAGCTAAATACCTGGCACTGCACTGAAAAAGAAAAGAGAGGATTCTGTTCCGAAGCAAGTGATTGAGCTGGAAGTGGATCTTAGTTTGAGTCCTCGAGATAAAAAAATAGCACTGACAGGGGAAAAACCATGGAACCTCTTGCATGCTTTTTGCCTAATTAATGTAATCAAGCCGAAGGAAGTGACATCAACATAACAGATGATGCTCTGTGGAAGAAATAAAAAGCCCTAACTTTGTTTTACAAATTAGTTTTGTCCGAAAATAGCAGGGGATCTATAATCCTATTATCTTTTTCCATAATACAATTGATGGTTATTACAGTTGACCACCACAATTAATGACTACATGAAATATTTCTTGTTCTTTCAAAATTGCCCCAAAATAGTTGTAACTCGTCTAATTTTCAAGTGCAGTTTAAAAAGCGGCAACAGGAACTTGTGCAGTGAAGTTGTACGGTTAAAGTGTACTTAATTAGGCACTCCAGATTGCAGTTCTTTCAGTTTTCCACCAACAGCCTGAAATCAAGTAGATGTCTGAGCCACAAATAGCCTACTTGAAAAAATAAGTAAATAGAAAGCAACCAAAAAACCCACAAACAAACCAGGCAAGTGATTTTGCCCCTTTCTATTTACCCTGCTAAAGACCAATGCAAAAGAAGTTGCTTTTGCTGAAAGACAGTAAGAAAACATTAACAATTCATGGCATACAAATGTCACAGAAATATATGCAAGTACTCCTTCTGAACATCAGAAATCAAACAGCAGCAAGCGCACAGTGATTAAACTGGAAATATCCTCAACGGGCCTACTTAGCTGTGTTGTACAATGTGCTGTAAGAAGCTGGAATAAAAGCTAGTTACCTTTTCCATGAACTTTTCTCTGACATTCCCTCCATGAATATTTATATGGAAGAAAGCCTCAAGGTTGTCCACCCCATTTCTGCCTTTGCCACTACTTCAATTTGTGATACTCAACATGGGCACGCTAAGTTTTGTTCCAAAGAGATGCTTAACCTTGGCAAGTTACGCTCAGCACCAAGACATTACGTATCCTTCCTGCCCATGTATTAGAGCTTGACTAATGACTGAAGAGACCAGTCAACACATTTTAGATGCAATATGTGAAGTTACGTGTGTCAGAGAAGACATTTGCCTATAATAATAAAATGCTGCCTATAATAATATTTCTAATTTCCCAGTTATTTTTCCCCTGATGCCAAGCCGTCATCACAACAGAGCAGTGAGATAAAATAGCTAGAATTCTTTTCCAGGCACTCACATGCCTGTTATCCAGGCAACTTTCAAAAGCAAAAGTACCAAGACTCAGACAAAAAAACTCCAAACCTCCAAGTTAAACAAAATGTCAAAAAACCAATATAATACTTTATTTTCTGATAAACTCATTTTCTGTTATTAGTATGACAAGTCTAGTAAATAAGTCTTTTAAATGAATACTTCAGCTCCTCTTCCTCTTGATAAGGCTTGTAAACGGCACATCTTTGCCACTAAAGGCAACATGAATCAAATGTCCAGAAGAATTTTGAAATAATGAAGCTTAAAAAAAAAAGATCGCAAGACCCAAAAATTCCTTTATACAGTCAAGCTAAGTAGATATTGGTGTTAAATTGATTTCTTTTCCTCTTTCACTGCGATATTTGATATCTAAAGCTCCTGACTAAATATTTAAACACTAAGTAAAACACACATCTCAAATGCACATTCCTGTACTCTCTCCCTTTTTGAAGTACTTCTCCACCATCAAGGTTTTAAACAAACATGCTTGAAAAATTGCTTCACTTGCACATATCTAAATTCCCAAACCCTCAATTTGTTTAGCAGCTTTAAGACATATTGTAGTCTCTTATGTTTAATGTGGCACCTCCTGGTTATACACTGTGACCTACACAGTGAAATACAGTTTTACATTTCTATTGACCTCATACTTGAGAAATCTGATTTAATGTTTAGCAAAAACAATTATATTCTCCAGCTAATTTAAAGAATTTATTGGTAGTTATTGTTATATATTGAACTCAAAGGGATGCTTTCATAAGCATCATGCCCAGAGCATAACTTCACAGGGGAAAAGGAGATTAGTAAAAAGAATTGGCAAATTATCTGTCTTAATAGATTCCATCAATTTCCATGAGCAGTAAGCAGTACCCTGTAAAACAGACTGGTAACCACAGCTTTGAGAGTTGGTAACTACAAGTAGCAACTTCTATGCTTACTTAGAAAACTTCAAGAAATTATTTTTCCATTAACAAATGTTTGATATTGTGGCCTTGTGGTGGACAGTACCAAACGACTCTCATTTGTTGCCTCTAATCTGTCACAAGCATACCTTTCAACCTCACCAGATGTGGGCACAAATATTTTTGCTACATGTCAGTCAAGAATAGAGTCTATCACAACCTTGGATCAAAATTACCTCTGGTTTTAACCAGACACATTAGCGCGTAGTAACTCATTTGGAACAGGAGCTGCCACACCACATGTCACAGGGAAAATGTATTGCGTCTTTCCACATCGCAATCATTCTGACTAATGATCGTTCTAATGAAGGTCATCCCAATAGGTTCAATACACTGTGACAGTGAAACGTTTCTGGCATACTGATGTAACTCTCTAAAAACATGACGATTCTGTATCCATTTGGGATAAGCAAACCATAATGTCACACCCCCCCCCCCCCCCAGCAACTGTAGTAGATCTGCTCATACTTATTGGATAACGGCCACCATTCAGTGAGGTATTACTGTGTGGTTTGTGTTCTGTGCAATTTTAGTCTTCCCCTCTGTGCTCTTTGAAAACACAGAGAAAGCAAATATAAATTAGTTATTAATGGGACTTGCAATGGCAGAAAAAGGAGGCAACAAACCAGGAAGATGTGGTCCTGCAAGTAGCAGGATTGAATCACTGGAAAAGTAAACACTGGTTTGAAATACAAATATCAATGCCACAGGTTATGAATGCTACAAGAGCCTAAGTTCACTGAAAACAAAACACAATAAAGACTTTACTATGCATAAAATTTGACCTCTGACTTAGAAAATAACCTGTTGGAATATAGGAAGCATCACTATTTAGTTTATTCTATGTACAGAGAGAGACAGACATTTAATGTATTTTAGTTAACAAACATATTTACCTAAGCATCTGCTCTGTCACCTGCTGAAGAGAAAATACCATGCTCACCAGCTGAAGACAACCAGGTATGGCTGTGTATGTTACCGATACCTTCTAATAGATTTACCTTTAAAAAGCTTTCTTAAGAACCCATGTACCTCAAAGTGTGTTGAAAACACCCAGGTGCTTCCCGAATACATGTACAATGATTATCTGTCTTCATGAGGTGAAAGATAAATTACTTCCACACTACAGGATTAGCCTCATGGGACCTACCAAGGTACTAAATTAAGCCACTTGCGTTGTAACGGAGTAAAAATAGCCCAGAAACACAAGCTACCAGTCTCACCTTCACCAGCATAATCAGGTTTCAGTATCGAACTCAGCACATTTTAAGTGTATATGCATACATAATCCACAGTATATTCTAAATTTAGCAGATGTAACCTATGTTTTGCTGACCTTTATATTACCAACATAAGCAAAATTGGCCTAAAATGATTCATTAAGGTGGCAGCTTCCCACTGCTAATAATCCAAATGTCTTAAACGCAGGAACAAAAGAACATCAAACTGAAAGCCTCAAAACTTATTCCAGTCATACTATCCTTCAGAATATGCTATTTAGGGGTAATTCCACAATGAAAATCAGCCACTTTACCATGTGGACGCCATGCTTTCAGAAAGCATTTAAGCCATAAATTTCTTATTCAGCTGTCTCTTGAAGCTAAGAAATTATTCTGTAATATTATTCTTAAATAATTATGTTCCTACTTACAGAATGGAAAAACAAATGATGTTTCTCTTAGAAAGATGATGTAAAGAATTTTCAGTTTTTTGCAGCCGAACAAGACACACAACACTTGCACAATACGCAACACTGTAATTTCAACTTTACATCCTTAAGAGATCATTAACAAGTAATGCAATAACTCAACAAAATTACCAGCTTTTTATCTGTGTTAATGCCTATGTACCTAGTATTTTCAGTATCTCTAGGAATTCATAAACCTAACAGCATGACGGTTAACTCTTAATCCTTGAGACAGCTTTTTAATATATCTTTCTCTAAAGAACCTTCACTCATTTAGGTAACAGATCTATCCTTCCTTTGTGTATAGATGGCAGAACTTTGTGCAATGGCAGATATTCTGTTCAAAGCATCTCCTACTAACATTACAGCTGGAATAACTATCAATCATATGAAAGCTGCAATCTCGAAAGCGTACCTTGTCTGTAACCAAGGAAGAAATAACAGTTTTGCACATGAAACCGAGAGGCATGGAGAAGGGAGCACTTTTTGTAATTACATCATCACTGCAGGTCAGCACAATATGAACCAGCACAGACACCCGTTTCCTCAGACCACATTTTCTCCATTTGCAGTTTTACAGAAAAAAAACCACAATGCATGTCATGGAAATTTGAGAGAAAGTACATTTAGGAAGTCATGTGGTATGTGCTAGCTATGATTCTGCTGAAAGATGGAGGGAACATCTCTTTAATACAGACTTAAAAGAATTACTTTACAAGTAAGAGCATAAATTTTGCTTGTAACTCCATTTGTGTGCTCAGTAGGGTATTATTTATTTAAACAGGTACACTGTTATTCCTGCAACACTGCTGGAAGCTTTCACGATATTAAAATATAGGTGGATAGTGTACTTAATTGTGAGCACAAACTTTCCTGCTACGTGGTTGATCTGTTTTCCATCCTTTCCTCCAAACTTTTTCTTCCCTCTGACCTTCACCTGGGTCACAAAATCACAGCCAACTCCATGGCTTTACTGCAGGTGAACCTACCTTTCAATGCTCAGCTTTCCAGCAGGGACTAGATTTGGAGCTTCCTTTACCAATATTAAGAAAGCTTCCAAAAAACACAGCTAGCAATAATAGATCAGAAAGAAAGAGACATTGTTTTAAAACCATCCTGCATAGAATTATAGAACACTGACCTAGAAGTGACAAGAGATTGACCTCCAACTCATTATCAGTGTATTTTATGTACATATAGAGACAAATCCTTACACATGAAAGATAAGACACCCTTTAGGAAAATTTCCACAACAGATAATCTTAACAGCTCATTTAACAAAAAATTACTGTAAAATCCATGGAATGGGCTATTTAATCATGCTCTGAGTAACTAGCTTCAGATTTAATAGCTCTTTCTACTATCTTACTTGGATTCCCTTGTAAAAAATTACTTAAAATACTTGAAGAAGAGTCTCTTCTGAGGGTTATTTCTTTCTCATTTGACATTAGTGAAAGCATTCTTTTCAACCTAATCTTTTTACCTATTCATACAGCATGTGCTTTATTCCAGGAATACAGATTTTTGTTTAAACACAAATAAAACCCGCACCTTTGTTCAGTTCAACTCATTCTTTTTTTTCAGTTCTACTTCTGAATTTCTTTTTCATTGAATTAATGGAAAAATACTCCCCATAAAAGCATTATAGATCAAGACTACTTCATGAATGCATTCATATTTCATGCTAATTAGTCTTTGTATACAATGCCTTTCCCTGGTGCGCCTAGTACATGTGTCTCTGTCCTGAAGTCCTCGTTAAATGTGCTATGGCTTATTTGAGCACTGCATCACCGAGACCC
The DNA here is from genome assembly GCF_033815535.1 of Pezoporus flaviventris. Lineage (NCBI taxonomy): Eukaryota > Metazoa > Chordata > Aves > Psittaciformes > Psittacidae > Pezoporus > Pezoporus flaviventris. The sequence goes on along the minus strand of NW_026892553.1, from coordinate 17,550,706 downwards.
AAATAGACAGTTCAGAATACAAAACTGCCTTTCTTCTGCTGCTGTATTTTATAAATCTGCTGCAAACAAAAGTTAAAAAAAAAACAACAAGGTACAGAATGTACTAACTACAAAAAGAGTTATCATACAAGAGGCTGGAATTCCAAACTTGTTGAATAGATGTATGTGGGTAACCCATTTGTCTGTGCATGACAAGCAGTGTTCCTTATTGTTTTCTAATGGGAACCTCTGAGACATCAAATATGTACGTAAAAAACACTGCATGCCTTTGAGAGTCTACCTCCCCCTGATATTTCTCCAGAGTAAAACTGACTCTGCCATCTTTCCTCTAAAAGTGTTTCAATGCTGAGAACTAGGGTCTAACAAATTGTCCTGGGTTCAGCAGTAGCAGTCATGTTTCTCCTCCTTGGTAGCTGGTGCAGTGCAGTGTTTTGACTTTCGGCTCGGGAACAGAGCTGATAACAAGGATGTTTTGGTTTGGCCAAGGACTTTGTGAGCCTCATGCTCTGCCAGGGAGGAGGGGAAGCCAGGAGGAAGCAGAGACAGGACACCTGACCCAAACTGACCAAAGAGTTTTTCCATACCACAGCACGTCATGCCCAGGATGTAACTGGGAGTGAGCCGGAAGGGCTGGGAGACTGCAGGGTTGGAGGAGGTATCGGTCGGAGCTTGGTCAGGCTTGGGGGGCAAGTTATTGGTCAGCGGGTGGTGAGGTGTTGTATTCTGTTCCCTTGTTATTTCCTTTATCATTATTATCATTGGTGGTAGCAGTAGTGATTTGTGTTATACCTTAGTTACTAAACTGTTCTTATCTCAACCCGTGGGAGTTGCATTCTTTTGCTTCTCCTCTCCGTCCCTCCGAGAGCAGGGGGAGGGCAAGAAAGGGGGGGAAGTGAGCGAACGAATTACCTGACTGGGTTTAAACCACGACACAAATACACACGTGTGAATTCTGCAAGCTACCACCTAAAATGTAAGGCATTATAATTAAGACAGCTCAGTCACAACACTGTTGAAAACATCTACAAGAGACCTTTTAAGACAATACTTAGCTGCTCTCACTCCAATGTCTTGTTCCAAGCCTTTAACACAAAACATTTATCTACGAGCTCACCACCAACCAAACTTTCTGAAAATCTTAGAATTTCCAAAATCAGCATTTTATGAATGAAATTAAGAGGTTCATTCATTTATTACATTTTTGGAATTATCAGTAGTTCCCAAAGTTTACTGAAGGAATATCAACACACACCTAACATTACCTGAGCAACAAAACCATCGTACTTAAGTGGGAAAAGCTATGATTGCAAAACTGTCCTACTTCAGAGGAAACGGAAACAACCTTCCGTAAACTCTACTACCCAAGTTTTTTGACAAAATTAGTAGTTAAAACATGTAGTAAAGCTGAGTATCAGGGGCTTCTTTATTCATACTCTTCAGAAACACCTCCAGTTCCACAGATTTCTTAACCCAACAACGGCCTTGGCAAAAGCATATACACACGTGGCTTCCTCTACAATCTCAGTTGCATGCCTAGCACTAAAAAAAGGCAGATACTCCATGTCTCTCTACAGAAGCAACAGAGTCACAAAGTACCTAGCAGGGTTTCCTATTTTGAACCCTCACTCCTCAAGTCTCCAGTGGGAAGGCTAACTTACCCTACTGAAACTTCAAAAGGGTTAACCAGTGCTAATTACACTAGAACTGAAGGAATCACCTCCACAACAGGGCATTTGACCTGAATTCAGAATACATACAATGCTGACTCTGAAAATGAACTTGATTTCTATAGGATTGTGTGGAATACATTATGATATACTTCAAAGCAATCAATGAATAAAGCTAGCAACTTTCAAATATCCCAGACCTCAAACTATTTCCCATCTGTCGCAATCTGAATATAATTTAATTCGTATAGACTACTTGCATTTGGTTTTCTGAAGCTGCAATCATTAATTCTTTAAGTAATTCTAACCAAGATTGTATCCAAACTATTTAATCCAAACCCCTCTGATACAACAATGCTCTAAAGAATGCTAACTTTAACTACTGCACACATAAAGAAAGCAAGCTCCAGCATAACAGATATGAGACCTAGCAAAACTGCATCTGTCTGACCTGTCCCTCATTAATTTTTTCCCCTTATGAATGTACCACAAACCTTTTAAAAGCACAGTCTTAAAACTCTATTCTCATTTTAGTCTTTTTGTACTATGATGAATGAAATGGGTACCAATGCTCTTGAACTAAGACACCCATTTCCTTCAGCAGGAATAGGTGCTATAGAACAGCTATCATTTGGCCAGTGGCTTCCTCACATTAGAAGACTTACATGGGAACCTACATACAAATAATTCTTGGGAGGCCTCATCTGTGGCTCTCCTGAACAATAGCCCAGCTGTAGGAAAACCCCATGCATCATTCCTAACATCCTTCTCTGTGTCACTATTGCAAGCTTACAAATGAAGTATTAACTATTAAGGAGTCTACTTCTGCTGTTGTTGCATTAGTATCTGATGCAAAACTGACTACATAGAACACATACACCTTTTAGCCTCCTTTTTTCCTCTTGATACTTTAATATCATGGTTTAAGAACCCAGGACATTTAAGCAATCCTGTACAAAATGTCCTGACACTTCTGGTTAAAAAAACTTTAATTGCACTGGTAATTATATAAAAATATATTTTTCCTTACCAAGAAATATATTCTTATGTATTTATTATGATAATTGTTTAAGTAACTCTTAGATAATTTAAGAATTAAAAAGAGCATATAAATAATATAAAAATACAAATATAGACACACACACATAAATCTAAGCTATGTGGCAATAATCTAAGGCATCAGTTTATTTAAACAATGCAAAACTTTTTCCACCCGAGTTTGACAGTCCACCTATGACATAAATCCAGTTGAGAAGGATGAAAGATGGCACACTAACGACTTCTCCTTTATGGCATTTGACTTGATTCTGCTGTTGAATAAGAACAACAGTTTCAAATATATTGAAAGGTGAAAACAAAGCAGCCTGCTTTACTTTATGTGAAACTGAGCTATACAGACTGATGACCTAAGCATGCAATCCAACTAAATGAAATTCCTGTAAAACACAAAACATTTGTGGACCCTACACTGTGAAGCAGCATCTGCGTTTGGCTTGGACTCATATACTTCTGAAAAGGAGAGAATGAAGAGCAAAAGGAAACAAAACATCCATGTCCTGGATTAATCAGAAGACCAAGGGAGCCACCTGCAGTCTGCAATCCAGAAACAAGTGCATTATGAGTTTGGGTTTTTTCCCCATTTCTTTTTATTTCCATGAAATAATGCATATAGCTGAACTAGTCCAATATGCCTGTGCTTAATTCCAGAGACTCCTGTATTACACTGAAGCTTGCTCTCTCATACCTGCAAGTACTGCTGTGTTACAGGAACTTGGCCAAACAGAACCCATTTAAAGCTTGTAAAAGTTCAAGTTCTCTGATGCATTTGATCTGGGCTTCTCTGCATATCAAGTTCAGATCCATTTTTTTAAGTACTAATCCCTTTTCCTTTTCTTTATAAACACCAAATGTAAATGAATGCAAATAGTTTTCCTTCAAGTTTAATGATGCGCTGACCTCATTCTTCAGCTGCTGGTTATCTCTTAACTAAGAAATAACTGAAAAGATGAGACAAAACCTTCTTTTCGCCACTAAACATGTTCCACTGCGTCAAGCATAAAGGGCAGGCTGATGAAGAATGATGCATATTTCATATCTGTCAGTCAAGACTAACAGTGAATGTAAGCTGTGCAATATTCACAGAGAAACACTGCAGAGGTAGAATCAGACATGAAACATTACGTCACTTCAGTGGAAGAATAAGAACTTCATAACTGCATTTAATGCATGGAAACTTAATTATTTCCATGAGAACTCTGCTTCAGCAGACTACCTGGTCACAGAACGGGTTAAAAACAGTAAGATTCAGATCAGAAAGACATACCCGTTAACTAGAGGGGCAAGGAGAAGAAATAGAAGTCATGGCAACTAGCCTACCTTTCCTCAATATCTGCCAGTGGTATGAATAGAAAGAGTTTAAGTCACTGTAGAAATGTGGGTTTTTTTTAAGAACCCTGTAAAATAACATACTGTCCTTTAAGAACAGGTGGTTTCAGAGAGGAAAAAAATTACACACTATTTTCTTCAGAAGATCAAAAATCAGCCTGCTTTATATCAAACTTAGAACAGAAAAGACATGAAGGGCTTTAAAATGCCATTCCTGACTGGGTGATTTGGTAGTAACGTACATTTCCTTCTCGCATGAAGGTACCCTGTACAATTGAAGTTTAAAAGTATGATAAAGATTAAAAGACAGAAACTATTGTGAACATTCAATGGCTCAAGGAATAGCAGCAAAAGGGCCTCACAGAAGACTGTCTATGGGTATTCCACATGCAAACATAATGTGAACATCTCCTGCATGATGTTAACAAATAAGACTGCATCATTTACATGCACACAAATATTACAGACTTATCTGTAGCAGCAAAAAATGTTTTCAAACCAGAACAGTTGTTTTAATTCAAGCCTAATAAAAACAAAGGACATGGCATTTGCCTAGTTTATATTATCTAATTTGTTCAACACACAAAGAAATTAAATACATTTGTGTCTGTCATTGCTGTACTGTATAATTTTGGGAGGAAAAAGAATGATATCAAATACTGAGGTAGTTAACTTGTTGAAAATTTCTGGCATGTGTTCTCAGCAGTGGAAAATATGAATGTAACGTATAACAAGGTGCTCATGTGGGTGCCGCAAGCAAGGGAAATTGAAAGCTGAAGTGGGTGGGAATTGCAGCCCACCTACATGATGGCCTTTTAATTCAGAACTCCAAGAAAGTTGACATTTAGCCCTCAAATGCCATGTTATCCACAGAAAGTAGGTGGCAATCAAAAGACTACCACAGCTCAAGTTTTAATAATTCACTTTATTAGAATGTAGTCAACCCAAGTACTTTGAGGCACAGAAGAATAACGTACAGAAACTTAACCAGAACTGAAAGTCTTGATAAGCTCCTCCAATCAACAAAAGCAAACAGAAGACACTAATTACTGATCTACTAGAATGTAAGATCATACAACTTGCGGTAAAGAATGAGATGCTGATGACTTGTTGCAACACCATTTGAGCTTCACTCTTCAGGGGGCCAGAGGGTGGGTGAGCATAACAGCAGAAAAAAGAAGGGGTGGGTGGTAAGTTTACATTTGAGTGTTAGTATCAATGTAAGTGGAATAATGGTGTTGGTTGTATTTTGATTGGACTTAACACTTTAATAAAGTACAATCAAGTGTTAAAGTATCCATATACTGTTTTTATACTTTCTGTTAATGAAAACATTGAGCACAATACCTGCATACATCTATCATACCCTTTATGTACAATAACAGGTGGTATTCCACCCTCACCTAGTTTAAGAGCCAGTCTCCTCACTATTTCCAACAATTTTTAAACTAACATTTCCCTTACAATGTTTTCAACAGGCTCATTTGGATAAGTCCTGTCACGTGCTCACGGTTCTACACAAGTGGAGTTTCCTGAACTAATCACAGTCTAACCTTTGCAGCCTAAAACAGAAATTTACCTTTAAATAAGCATTATTAATAATGTTGACAAAACAGGATGTTGATATCATCGCTGTAGGTGGTGTTACTTAAATATAACCTTTTTCTCCGCCTTATCATGCCTTACGTTGCATCTTCCTCAGAAGTCACCTTGTTTCCCTGGACTGTTCTTCAGCTTTTCTGGTATGCTTGTTATGCTCTTAAATATTTCCCACAACCTTTTCATTCTACTTTCAGATGTACATTGCAACCCTCTTCCTCCTTAACCAGAAAAAGAAGTTTAAATAGCAAATCCTGGTATTGACTCAGAATATGAACAAGCTAAATTATATTTTAGTTACTTCTGTCAGTGTCTCACTAATTTTTCATGATTGTTAGTATTTTAAAACTACATATGTGTCCCCAAAAGTTGTGCAGAGAGAGGTATCAAACGTAGGACTGCACAGCACCTAAGTTTTCATATTCTAATTACTCAAACAAGACCACATGAAACTAAGCTATGTAATCTATTTTATATATTATTACATTATATTATATAATACATACCTATATTACTACATTGTACATCTAAAATTGTTTTGTTCATGTTTTCTTCAATTATAATTTACACGTAAGTTGGTATTTTCTGTCGTACTTTCGCCAATATCCACAATGTGAAAAATACAATCTGGCTATTAAAAACTTACGTCAATTTTGAAAAGATCAAAATGATCATTGAATTGTATTTTAGAAGTCTAATCATAAAGAAGTAACAGAACTCTGATCATTTCCCCTTGAGATAAGTTGGATGGATAATGAATTCTGCACTGGAACAATCCCAGTAGTTACAGACTATTATGTACTAATTACTACCTTTACAGATCTACTGTACACATAATTAATTTCTTCAGAGCACCACTATCATTCTTGACTGGCAAAATACACAACCTAAATTACAAGAGCCAGAAATTAACATGATCCTTTAGGGAGAAGGCATTAACTAGCTTTGTAGTGTTTTGCAATTAGACTATCAATCAAACAGTGAAAAGTGATTTTGATAGCAGCAGGCCTGATGTATTGAGTATTGTCACATTATTACAAAGTTATCTGAGGCCATATATGATGTATCACAACTTATCCACAGAGCCATAACGTTTTAATCCTTTACTTTCACCTGCTAGAAGACACTTCATCACACGATTATATATGTATTTAGTACTCGTACTTAAATATCAATACATAGGGGGCGGGTTGAGACCATGTTCCAAAGCACCGCTTACATCTCACTGCTGCTGCTGGTGCTTCTCTCCTTGACACTAGCAGCCGAATGTCAAACTTGATGTCAGTTAAGGGACAAAAGCAAAAGTGATCCAAGTAACATTCTAGCTGCACAATGCAGCATGAGCTGCTTAAATGACTTTAAGCATTTGCTATTACCAATTCATTCCTCTTGCTATTTAAATAGCAAAACACAAATCAATCCACGATAGGATTATTTTGCAAACCAAGTACTACCGAGCCTGGAATTTTCAAGTCGTGACTCAAAAAAAACTGTAAAAGGATGATGCATGTTTTCACCAGCAAAATCACTGCTTTCAGTTTTCAAGCAACACATGAGTCACAAAATAAATTTATGGATTATATTAGATTCTCTCTCTGAATTAACCGGGTCATAAGAAAACAAGTAACTGATTGGAAACTAATACCATCTTTACTCTTTTCCTCTGTCCAGCTACATGAGGAAATATGATTCTATGTTTTTTATTGCCACCCATAATGCAGCAAGTGTCCCACTTGTTAATACTGCCCAACTCATTAGCAACCATCACAGTAGCCCATTCATTTTCAAATGTGCCTGATCTGGAATATCATTTACTTGCCAAAATGGTCTGTGAGACTATAATCATTGTTTCCACCTGTGCATCTGGAAGCACAATTCCAAGCTCAAAACACTCATCTGATCTCTTACATGAAAATTTGAAGCCCTGGAGTCCATTTGCCAGAGGCCTCTAAGAGGGATTTGGACTATATGCACTTCTCTTGAAGAAAAATGGAGAAATTCCTTCCAGACTGCAGTGAGACCATGATAATTAGATCTCAGTCAACTAAGTTCAAAGCTCAGGATCTCTAAAACTCATAAAGTCTGAACGGGAATACTTTTTAATGTTCCAATTGCTCCCTGCTCAATAGATGTTTTCATAACTGTGCTCAGTAACTGATTTCACAGATCAAATAATGCAATTTCACTGTTAGTACTGATCTGTATGTAACTAAATATATATATTCACAGGGCATCAGTATTAAATATCTAATGTTACAGTAACAAGTAAAGATTTAAACTCATGCATACTCTTTAAGAGAAAATTCTGATTAAAGTATATTTGACTTTAACTTACGCTATCAGTTGGCAACCACTTGTTTTTGTTCATGGTGCTCTTGTGATTAAACATTCTTATGATTTACAAGCAGATAGCTCACGCAGTCATTTGCTGAGTGATAAAAATTGTGCCTCAGAAATGTCTTATTATGACTTATACACACACAGTTTTGGTCTCTAAAAGCACCACTTCCCTGCAACTTTGACTGCCTTCCCTGAAAACAGGCAGTACCCTGGCAGCAAAGGCAGCAGGTAGGTTAGTGACAACCAATATAAAGTTATTCTTAAATAAAAACTATGTTAAACGAAGAAATCCCCAAAGTTTCATTCTCATCGTGCCAGCACCATGAATAGAATTCAGAGGTTTAATCAAAGTTGAGTGCTGCAACCTCTATGAAATCACAAGTTTTTTATTAAGTGTGTATCCTGTCATTTGTTTTACTTCAGCTGTTATTCCCATTGGCATTCCAAAATGCCGTGAAACACAAGATAGCAAACACTAAGTCATCACAACTGCTTTTGGCAATTGTCAGTTTTCTTCCACTCATCCATTTATTTGCTTTACATGCTGACTGTGCTCTTGAGGGAGCATAAAATGCATTTCTATTTGTCTTGCACTCATTTTCCTGTAATACATTAGGAGACCACACCAAGCAATAGAACTAAAGCAGAAGAGAAATTTGATCCTAGATTATCCTTGAAATAAGTATTTGGGGGATTTATGAGCTGCCTGTGGCTGCTAAGGTGAATGGTGAGGAAGAATAGTGAATATCATGTAGCATATCCCTTTGCAGACAGCAGCTGCAGAAAACAATTGCTTGTAGAATGCAATTATTCTGAAATGCTCAGAGACTCCTCTTGACTTCTAGCAGGTTTTCAAGTTTTAATAAAACTTTAAGACAGACCACACTGACGTTTACTCATCAGCCAAATAAGATTTTAATGTCCTGGGTAATATGTAGCAGCACTTTTAACGTGCCACAATGAAGGATGGGCAGACCTTATTTTCTACACTGACTGAGAACAACACGAGGAACAACAGGAAAACATCTGCCAGGCCATCACCACAGTGAGCTGTTGGGAGATTTTCTGTTGTTCCTAGCTTAGAACTGTTCAACTATGTCAACAAGCATTTCTTCTCACATCAAACCTACAGCTATGTCAACATTGAGAGAGTTTTTTCAGCATTTTCAGTGAAGAATCATTTCAGGAATTCAGAAACATTTCTTCAGATTTCTGATGAAAGAATTAAGCTCAAGGCAGAAGCTTGCTGTTTTCATTAAGAAGGGTCTCACTGTACGGCAAGTGCTAGCTGCTGCTGGGGGTTCTTTCCCATCTTGCTGTCACACTAAAACAAGTGATGAACTCCACATCATTTTAACCTCACTACAAGGCTATGAACCAAGAATCTATCAAACTTTGGTATGGAAAAAAGTGTTAAATTACAGCAGATGATGCTTCTGTATTACTGCATTTAATATCTGAACATTTAGAGCAGAAAGTGGGAAGCATTTGTAAAAGCAGAATACTAATGGCTCAAATTCAGTGACTACTGAAAAGAGCATGAGCTCTGAGTGAAAGAACTGTATATTTACCTTATGAAAAACACAGCTATGACTAACTCTTTGAAGGGGTTTCAGAGAGCACAGAAAAAGACATATTCAAAAATAACTCAAGCAATCTACTCAAGAAATGGTAAAAGAAAGTTAAGGTCCTCTGAGAGACCTTCCTTGACTTAACTTTTCAAACACTGCCTTAGTATAAACTGCAGTTTTTATTCCTGAACTTCACACACAACAACCAGGATACCACAAACACCTATGTGCAATACAACTTAATGTTGAAGTAATAAAAGAGCAGGCTAGCAATATGAATAAATAGAATACTCCCTATGGTTAAAACACAACTCATCACATGAGCTGTTAATTCCACAAAGTAAGGGGAAAAAAATGCTTACAGTCAGTTCATACATTCAAAATCCTAACTGTGGGCTTGCTTATTCAGATTTGGCCTATGAACACTTGAAACTGAACACTGACTCCAACCACCTGCAAGAACTGCACATCCCTAAAGTATATCGCATTTTAACTGGTTGATAAATGGACACAGGATTCGTAGCTAGCATTATTTCACTATCTACCACTTCCTGGACTCTAATTCATTGGGTTTCCTCATTAGTTCCTTAGTTATTACTGAACCGTACTTCAGCAGTACTTGCCTCTTTTCAGTGCCTGAAACAGATTACCGGGAAATGGCCACATATGAAATACTGATCAATTCACCATTAACCATGGAAATAATGAAGAGGCTGTGTGCAGCTTCAGAAGTGCTCAAAGACCATTTGAAAGCCATGAAGAGCAAAGGATGGTATTAAAGCATCAAAATCATAAGCAATATTCAGCTGCTAGGAGCTATGCTTCCAATGCATCACATCTCGTGCTGAATAAATTGTTTGAGAAATTAAAGATTTTTTTTTAATCTAAAATCAACAGCAGAAGAGCTATTTAGGTGACATACTGAACAGTCCCAGTTACACTTGACAGAAAGCTACTCTCCTGGCATTGTTCTCTCTTAGTCAAACAGACCCATTTCACACTGTGCTCCAACAAAACTCAGCAGACCATCAGATGCTTTCCCATGGCATTATGCAAACAGTTTAAAGACTGGGCACTCACACATTCAACTCTTTGAAAACTAACTTACAGCAGTTTTACTGCATAACTGGCGTGTGTGTGTGCTTCTTAGATTACAACACAAATGTAAACACTAATTAAGGGGTATATTTAAATACTATTTTCTTCTTAAATGAAAGCTGCATATACTATTCAAAAAAAGAAAAAAATTGGAAGCAAAGAATAGGGACAGAAACACAAGAACTTTGAAGAGAACTATAGTTTGAACATGCATATTCCAGAGACATTACAATAGGCATATTACAGAGTTCTGATTCTGTGATTCAGCTGCATCTAGTAATTGCTACATTGCTTGTAGAGGATTTTCATTTTGGAGAGTGATACAAGCAAGTAAATTTTTCATGTGCAGACTCACCACATGTGGAATATCTAAAAGAATCTGACAATTTACAGTTCCTATAGCTTGGAATATTAATGCAGAAAAGCACGATTTTAGGATTAGAATTTAAATATAATTATAATTTTTTATGGAGAAAATTCACACCTGTCTGCAACATACCCTCCACTTTTCAGGCGTATTATTACAAAAGGTTCTTCCCCTCATGCTGTAGAGTGAGGGAAGAGCAATTCTTGTAATCTACTGTTATGGTTAATAAAAACATACATTTTAAATAATCTTCCTGCTATAAAACCATTATGTGAATTCTATGGTATTGCACAAAGCATAAAAGAGACTGTCACTGCAGAGTTTGAAACTGAATTAAAGCATAACACAAAGTAAAACAAGAACGTACCTTTCATTTGCGTTCCAAAAGTAAGGGCCAGTTTCGCAAACAGTTCTGGGTTTTCAAATTTCTCTTCTTCAGCTTTTACCCAAAAGCTATTTTCTGCTATCTCTTGAGGCTCAATCTGAAACACAAGTGGCATCTCCAAAGTTAGTAACTAGTATTTGCAACAGACAAGTTAAATCCAATGCTCCTAGACGTCTACGATAATTGTACTGAATTAAGTTTAGCTATGTTCCAGGCATTATAGTCTCTTCAAGATGCTCCCTGAACAACACACACTTGGATTAACCGCCCTTTATCTATGCAACAATTTTTATTGCACTTCTCCCATCCAACACGCTTTCCACACAGAATTGATAATGTATTACCATCTGGGTTTGAAAGTGGTCCAGCTTTCTCTTTATTGCTTTGTACAGAGTTCCCAAATTCTTCACCACTGATACACATTCCTCCTACTTGAGAACTGTAGAAGGAATAGTCTTTATTACACTGCCAGATTACAAAATACCTTGTTTGTAAATGAGATATCAATGTGCAACTGTCAGTGACTCAGTATTGTCTGTCAAAAGAATTCTATTTTCCAATATCAGTAACAATTTTATACTTAATATCTTTTTTTAATATACTTTCCAGATTTCAAATGTAAACCCAGATTTCATTAGAGCACCTTTATTTGATACTGGCTATATTAAAAGAAGAAATTACTCTGCCATATGGAAGCTGAACGTCAATTTTACTCATGACTCAGAGCAGATATTTTGTTTTAAAAAGATGTTCCTCTTCCACTTTTCAAAGTCCTCCCATTTCTTTTTTTTTTTACAACTTTGTTTAAAAGCCAATCAATTTTCAAGGGCTATGTAACTTCCAGATGATATACAGCAGATTCATTATTACTATACTTGCAAGCCTCACTGGGATTTCACTGCAACACATTGATCCTCCACCTTTTACTATACGATCAATCATTTGATCATGATCACACCAGAAGGCTGTGCTGCCATCCAGCAAGACCTGGACAGGATGGAGAGTTGGGCAGGGAATAACTTGATGAAATATAACAAGGGAAAGTGTAGAGTCCTGCATCTGGGCAGGAACAACCCCAGGTTCCAGTATAGGTTGGGAAACGACCTGTTAGAGAGCAGTGTAGGGGAGAGGGACCTGGGGGTCCTAGTGGAAGACAGGATGACCATGAGCCAACACTGTGCCCTTGTGGCTAAGAAGGCCAATGGCATCCTGGGGTGTATTAGAAGGGGGGTGGTTAGTAGGTCGAGAGAGGTCCTCCTTCCCCTCTACTCTGCCCTGGTGAGACCCCATCTGGAATACTGTGTCCAGTTCTGGGCCCATCAGTTCAAGAAGGACAGGGAGCTGCTGGAGAGAGTCCAGTGCAGGGCTACTAAGATGATTAAGGGAGTGGAGCATCTCCCTTATGAGGAAAGACTGAGGGAGCTGGGTCTCTATAGTTTGGAGGAGACTGAGGGGTGACCTTATTAGTGTCTATAAATATATAAAGGGGGAGTGTCACGAGGATGGAGCCAGGCTCTACTCAGTGGCAAACGATGATAGGACAAGGGGTAATGGGTACAAACTGGAACACAAGAGGTTCCACTTAAACTTGAGAAGAAACTTCTCAGTGAGGGTGACAGAACACTGGAACAGGCTGCCCAGGGAGGTTGTGGAGTCTCCTTCTCTGGAGACATTTAAAACCCACCTGGACACATTCCTGTGTAACCTTATCTAGGTGTTCCTGCTCCGGCAGGGGGATTAGACTAGATGATCTTTCGAGGTCCCTTCCAATCTCTAGCATACTGTGATACTGTGATTTCACGCATAGCTGATCAACCACCAGCTGCAGGCGAGACATTTGTAAAAACTATCTTAATCCAACTCTAATGATGAAGACAGTTACAACAAAAGGCACTAAATTAAAGAGTAAGAATTTCATTCCCAAACTGATGGCTCCTTAAAAGTGACAATCAAATAGACTTTCCCTTTTCTCAGTGTGCAGGAGATCTTTGGCACCACTCCCAGAGCACTTAAGCAAGGTGTCCATCTGCGGTTACTTCCCACTGTCACACACAGTGTGCAGATGTACACTTTATAAATTATTTCTATAAACACGGGAACATAATTGATTACAATCAAAGTGGCTGCAATTACATATGTATTATAAACTAAAAAGCTTATTTTGGCTGTATTTCAGTTACAAAACTAGTGCAGCTGACTCTAGAATCACATAGCACTTAACAAGGACAACTGAGTGTAAAATGCCTAAGTTACAAGCAGGGAAGAGTTTTATTTATTTAGGCATTTCACTAATGTATGGCAGGAAAAGATAAATGAATTGCAGGACAGGAACTATCCTAACCAGACAAAGCAGTGGCAAGTAAAAGATAGGCAGAACTTGAAGAAGTAATTATATTCCAATAGCATTCAAAGTTTCTTCCCACCACCCCCAAGAAAATTGGCAAAGTATAGTTCTGTGATGAAACCTATTCTATAAGGAAAAAGAAACAAAACCTTCGGATGGAAATAACCCCTTGAGTCTGTTTGGGTAATATAAAAATCTGGATGTCAAAGATGATAAGAGAAGGTAACTGAAATCACAGCCACAAAAGATTTTCTTAAAAGCCCAGGTGGAAATGCATTTCTAAAACATAAGAGCTCCATTTCATAAAGAGGTAACATAGCTCTTAAAAATATACAGAAAATTGTATGATAGGAGCTTTGAAGCCAGTCGTCTGCTAAAAAGAAACACGACAAGGATATTCACTGGTAAAATACCTTCAGCAGAAAATAAACATTTCATAGGAGGGGAAGTGGCTATTTCTTTATATAAAGGTTTTAAAGTTTAAAAAAATATGTAATTTAAATGATTCAAAAGAGTACATGAACTAAAATGACTTCTATATAGCTAGATTAATTTCAAAGGGAAAAAACAACCCCAAATCTCTGGATTCCAACACTGGGTAATGCCATATTCCTCCAATACGTGAGCATCTTTTCCAGTATGATAACTCAAACATTCTTGTTTCTTTTTAATAATACAACTAGGATACTTAGTCAATTTTTTCTTCCAAAAAAATAAAACACATTGGTGCGGCTGGCAGGAGGGCAAAGACATTTTGTAAATGCTTTAAGGATACGGCAGGACTATAGAATTTCTCTTAAATTCAGGATTAAAGTTAACATTTATTCTCAATAGTTTCCTGAAAATGCACTGAGAATGATATTTAAATGAACACAGAAAACCTCTCACTGGTTTCATTTTGCTGCACTCTCTACAGTTACTTGCAACATCACCCTCACTGACAACTCTCAATTACAGGGCTGAACTTTCCCACACTGTCATACTGTGCTGTAGCACTGAGAATACACACTGATGTGTGTTACCCACACCCAAAGATTTAAGGTCTTTTTCTCCCTAGATAATTTTAATTCATCCTCCCACGATAAAGGAGAGTTATCATTTAGCCTCATGTGCAGATTATTTTATAAGAATTACAGATACAGAAGAGGTTAAATTTTATTTTAATATTTATTGAAATAAATACCTTAAAACACAGTTGACTATTTTTAAGATCTTTTTTACGTAAGCATTTTGAAAGCCTGTTCTTAAACTACTGCTGCTACTGCTACATACACTTTCAATTATTTTGGCACATCTTCATATACTTTGAAATCCAGTGGCAAAATACTAAGTGTAAGTTACATAAACAGTAATTGTTCCACAAACTACAAATTGACGTGTAATGCATGTGATGAAGGTTTTATCTCAGCCTTCTATATTCCTCCTTCCAAAATTAGTGGGATTAATCAAGCATGATACTGATATTATTCAGTATTCCAAAGCCTATTCAACTCCAAACACTATTCAATGCTTCAGAACTTAAAGGAACACAAAACCCAGGCTCACTTTTTATTTAGAAAAACAAATTATTATTCCAAAACATCAGAGGACAGTCTAGTTCCCCTTCCAACAGTAAACTTCTGTCATTACTAGCTCTCAAAGGGTTCTTCAAGTGGTGCCAGTATGCATTCAGAAATGATACAAAGCAACTTACTTTGAATCACCTGAAAAAAACCATGAGAAAAACTAGAATGATTTCCAAACACAGTCCAATGCAGTTGCCTTATCACCATCCATCAGTACCTATGCTCTTAAAACCAAAATTCCACTGCATCTGACAGGGCAGATCAGCTACATACGAACTCAATGGACACAGCATCCTGTGTCCTAGCAATACTAGGAAAACAGTCTACAAAGGACTGTTATTGTATGTAATTATGTGATTCCTTTCCGAGGTTTCATATTGAAAGAATGTTGTATCTTCAGCCAGGAGCAACACTGGCATCCCACGTCATGCAGCTCCATCCAGGACAACATGGTAACACTCAAATTCATACAAAGATTTACACCTACGTTCATACTGATTTCACAACAGTTTTACCAGCTATGAAAGATCAACCCCCCCCCCAACTTGCATTGTTTCAGAGTGCCATTTGAATTACATGTTTGACAATAGTTCAATGTTAAATTGCAACCCATGGTCAGCAACAACCATCTGTAGCCTCTTAACAGCTTATTACACCAATAATTTGGTTTTACTAAGTTCATGGTACCAACACACTGTTGAGATAGAATACAGTTTCAAGGCAAGTGTCAGACACTAGCTGCTAGTACAAAGATTGATTACCTTGACAAATAAAAAGCAGATACTAAAGCCCAAGCTACAGTTCAAACCACATGGCTTGCAATATATAAAAGTCCCCCTTTGATTTGCCTTGATGATTTGGTGATCTATGTATTCATATTTGCTGTAGGAAGAAATACATCTATCACATTTTATACTGCTAAAGACTGCCAATCACTAACTGCGTTTAAGATGTAATGGTTTAGTCTTGATGATAGATGCAATTAGCTCATACCCAAAATTTATTTCCTTTATATGGAAGAACAGTGTCTATACTGATCAAAAAGGGGATTTTAAAGCAACAGGTATGCAAACACACATCTGGATATTTGCACAACTTTTCTTGTTGCAAAGTGACCTATTATACTCAGAGACAAGTAATAACTAATAACTGCTCTTACCAGTTCATTTGCAAATCAGAGACTGCATTTGCTTCTATTTTAAGACGCTTTTTCAAATCAGGTTTGATTAAATATAACCACGTTAAGGCTGTGCAGAAGCTCACATTTAGTGGAAGTTAATGGTGCCCACACATTTCCCTCGAGCAGTCCCACAGCTCCTCCGTGTGGCCACAGCACACTGACGATTTGAAAAACCCAATAAATCTCTCTGATTACTAACCTTCAGGTACCATTACAGCACAAATACCAGGATTCTCTGAACCTGCAACTACATCAGATACCTCAGACTTAGAAGGTGTCTGCAGGAAAGAGCATGCTGTTACCAGTGTTTGAAAACTGCTTTGAAACTATTGCTAATGGTTTGGATATGGGCAGGCAACTTAATGCAAAGCCACAATTCACGTTCACTGCCTGGTACCGTGTCTTTTCAACTAGATCATCACAAGTTTTCACTCTGCTTTGATAGAGGCTAAAAATACAAGCAGCTCTTTGCAGAACAATTGCATTCAGCGAGCATTCTCACACTGACCACACTTCACATCGCTCAGCAGTCACAGATGTCCACTCAGACCAGCCCTCATGACAGGGCAAAAAGAGAAGGAAAACACAGCAGTTACCTCCTGCCCTCTCCTGCTGTCATCACATCAATCCACTGAGCTTAGCACACATTCTCTGAAAGCTCCCATAAGAAGAAACCTCTCGTTCAGCAACGTGCAACCCACCGACTTTCTAAAAAGCATTTGTATTGGAACTAAGTTAAGCTTTCCCTGGGATGCTCAGCTGTCAAACATCAAATACAAAGCTCTGTCAAGAAGAATCTTACTCCAAAATTCAGTACAGTACACAGAATGTTTGTAAATGGGGTGGAGGGGGAACATCAGCTTCACGCTACTAGAGCCATGATTTGAACTCAAGTTGAATATGAAACCACACACTGCTAAATGAGATGCAGTAATAATTTTAGACAAAACTAGATAGGTAAAAATTCACTCTGGTGCACACTGCTTTACTGCTGACAAAACCTGGTGCTTTATAACACCACTGCCTTTAGGACCTTCTGACAAGTTTTACAACTTCCATAACAGGGTAAGCAGCAGCCTCTCTTGGGAAATTCAAACCTTAAGTGTGTTTTGTAGTACACCTATCACAGATAGGCCAGTAAGACAATGAAAGCTAAATCTCCTTTCAAACATCCAAAATGTGCCACAAGTACTAAAGAAACACAGACACAAAATAATTGGATTTATTTCTTAATCAGATGCTTCAATTTATAATAAATTACTGTATTTAGAGGACTGATCTTAAAATATTTCTTTACTTCATGTCAAAGTATCTGCCTTTAAACAGAAAATTTGAGTAGTTTAAGTCTGTAAACTTATTACCATGGTCAGTATAGAGATATTTCTTTTAATTAGGAAAAATAAGAAATTCATAGAAGGCATAACCAAATCAAACATGGTTAGGAAGATATCAAAGCTAAAATTATAGTCTCTGAAAGCCTGATCCACTTTCAGCCCATCCTCAAAAGAGCAAGGAAAAAAAAAACCTCATAAACCACATAATTAGTAGCTCCCAAGGCTTGCTTAACCCAGAGAAGACCAAACTGAACCCAGAGTTCTGCTTTGCATTGCTTCCAAAATTCCATTCATACCAAGTTTGACTCCATTTTATACCCAGAGACTCAAGTAAAAGTCTTCATATATATCCTTTTCCACCGTCTTTTCTCATTACTTAGACACAGCTACTTAAATTAAGCAAAGAGCTGTAGTAATCACTTTACTCCAGATGCTTCCTTCTGTCAGCTGCCAGATTGTCCAAGTTCTGAAATGGCAGACTCCCCATTCAATTGTCTATTCAAGATTCACTTCTCTGTCCTAAAACTCAGCAATCCTTTAATTCAACCTTTTTTGCTAAAACCAATATAACACAATTTATGAAGAAAACATTTTAAGTGTCTAATACCTTAAACCTGCTCTTCCTCTGAAGAGCTCATTGGGAAGTTAAATATCAATTACAGCTGAAAACATGTACAGCTTCATTCTACATAAAATCAGCCAACATTTTTGAGAGCTTTTAGCTACAAGTACCGCAGAGTATGAGGTTTTACAGGCTCTTGGCAGCACTAAACAACTGGAGCTCACCTCAGAGTATAAGGTGTCTTTGAAAACCAATACCAACTAAACCACAGTCAGTACATAAAAAACGTTTTGGATAAAGAACCACAGAATCATAAGGTTTGGAAGGGACCTCTGGAGATCATCTGGTCCAAACCCCTGCCAAGGCAGGGCTACCTACAGCAGAAGTTACATGGGAACATGTCCAAGCAGGCTAGGAATGTCTCCAGAGAGGGAGACTCCACAACCCCTCTGTGCAGCCTGTTCAGTGCTCTGCCACCCTCAACGTAAGGAAGCTCTTCCTCCTGCTGAGGTGCAACTGCTTGTGTTTCAATTTATGGCCATTGCTCCTCATCCTGGGCACCACTAAAAGGAGTGCAGCAGAATCCTCCTGGCACCCTTCTTTTGCGGTATTTATATGCATTAATCATATCCCCTCTAAGCCTGCTCTTCTCTAGACTAAACAGCCCCACCTCCCACAGTCTCTCCTCATAGGAGAGATGCTCCAAACTCCTGATCATCTTTGTGGCCCTTTATTTATGGAAGTTCACGCCACAGGGGAGAGCGCATTCACTGTGCCTCCCTTTCTGCCTCTCCAGGGTGTGTTTCCCTTATTACAGCATTCTCCCAGCTACCAGGGAAGCCTGGGTACCATTCCCATGGAATGAATTCCTCAAACATCATGAGTACTATTAACAACCTAATGTAAATCCTAGCATGTAAACGTAAATCCTTCTTTCTCAATAGTATTTTTTACCAATGGGAAAAAAACCAAACATTGTGATACCTTTGACCAGTTGATTCTCTTCATTGCAACTTCCAGCTTGTACTTTTTCTTCTCCTTCATCCCATGTGGTAATGCTGGTATCACTGGAAAGGGAGCAAAAGGAGCACCCCCAAGAGGTGGTGGCATTGGAGGCCCACCAAAAGGCAGCGGTGGAGGAGGAGGTGCTCCACCAGGTAGTGGAGGTGGGGGAGGTGGTCCTGCTCCACCAGGCAGAGGAGGAGGAGGAGGTGGTCCTGCTGCTCCAGGCAGAGGAGGAGGAGGAGGAGGTGCTGCTGCTCCAGGTAGCGGAGGAGGTGGAGGTGGTGCTGCTGCTGCTCCAGGCAGCGGTGGTGGAGGAGGTGGTGCTGCTGCTGCTCCAGGCAGCGGTGGTGGAGGAGGTATTGCTCCACCAGGTAGTGGAGGTGGTGGCGGAGGAGGAGGAGGTATTGCTCCACCAGGCAGTGGAGGTGGTGGCGGAGGAGCTGCTGCTCCCCCAGGTAGCAAAGACGGTGTTGCTGCACCAGGCAGCGGTGGAGGAGGAGGTATTGCTCCACCAGGGAGTGGCGGTGCTGGAGGCGGTGGCACATTCTCACTTGGTAGCGTTGGAGGCAACGGTGCTACTTCTGCCAGCTGACCTGTCAGGCCTGGACCCTGAAATAAAGAGAGGGATTCTTTTCAGTGGGACAGAGAGGTAGTTTAATCCCAAATTGAGCCAACCAGGATGCCTTGCAGCCAACAGTACCTCAGCAAAGTAAGAAATGCCACTATCCTCCTATTTAAATGAGAAGCAATAACAATAGATTATACTATGTACCATAAAATTACCAAGCAAAATGAATGATCTAACATTTTGATAAAAAATCAATTGTTTCCATTTTACAGAAAATTTAATAGCAGCAGTAACATTTAAGTGAACTGAACAGTGTTTTACTTCTTACCAATGCACAAAACATTCATCCCACTTAGGATATCCCGGCAAGCTGGGGCATAGATGGCAATAACCATGCTGTATTTTAACTCTAATCTGCTGGTGGAAAGATTTCCACAGAAATCACTGGAGCAGCTATTGCAGAGCAAAAGGTAACAGGGGCACAGCTGTTCAGAAGTATCCTGACACCTTGCTGGGGGGAACATGACCCAACCCCTCATGCTTTCCTTTAAATCTGTCCGCAGTTGTTTCTGAGGTGATAGGAAGAAAGAGCAATTGCAATTGTCATTCGAATAATTCACAAAAGGAACAGTGAAGAGAAACAGCAGCATGTTAAACCATCAGAGAGGTTTCTGGAGTGGTAACATGATGCTAGCCTAGTACAAATTCCTCACAGAATTTTTGTTCCTCAAGACAAAAATAGAATTCAACTCAACTGTGGAACAGTGTCACATAGCTCTATTACCTGGGTTCGTAGCTGTTTTATTTCTGTTTCAAGTTCTTTGATTTTCTCTTCTCGTTTCTGAAGCTCTGCTTGTGCCTCTTGTCGAGCTGTGAACTCTTCATCAAACTGCAATAATTAACCAATACAGAAATGTTTGTCCATTGACTTCTATACTAGGTACTCTATTTTCAGGATTTCTTTTAACAGTACCACAAGTAGAACAATAGATGCACTTTTAACTTAAAAGTGCATGATAGTAGCACATGATTTTTTCCATCACTAAGTCACCTCCACAGAACCTGTCAGATCCAAGTACTTAGTACAGGTGCAGGTTCAACAGGGCTTTATTTTCTCCCTAATAAAACACTGCAGACTTACCAAACTAAACTTTAGCATACAGCTCCTGCAGCAAGCTTAAATCTGAAGACATGTGTGAAGCCTCAGGAGTATCATCCATAAAATAACAAGAAAGGAGGTACCCAAATAAGCTAGTGATCCCCTTAGTCTTTATGTCCCCATATAAAAAACAAGTCCAGTTTACATGACTGTGAGACATTTGCTGTATATTTTCATCCTACTACTGTTGCTAGGCTCAAGAGATTATTATAATCTTTAAAAGCTTCTATTAGTCATTCTTCCACAGGACACAGCACATTATCACCAGGAGAAACATGTGTTGACTGCTAGTAGGAACGTACATTATGATAAATAATGCTGCCAGGAAAACATCACAACAATTTGTTTTCTGTAAAACTCAGACACAATAACTCCTATTAAAAATGCATCCACACTGAACATTCCAGAACACATCCTGGCTTTTGGCTTGCAAAAGGCTTCTTTGACCAGACCAGGAAAAAACTCTATATTGTGAAGGCTTTTAATACACAACAACATGGTATATGAACTTCAGCGCTATTGCAGCTAATACAGCGCATCCAGCATTTCATATCCTTAGGCACGATGTAATATGCCAAGATGAACAAATTAGCCATTACAATCTAGGAAAAGGAATTTAAGTAACTTGGAAAAACATGTTGTATGAAGATACTTTCAGCACAAACACCAGTGGTGGTAGAGCAGGAAGACAAACATCAATTTCTTTAGAAATATCCCAAAAAAATTATTACAAGAAACATCAATTTCTTTAGAAATAGCCCCAAATATTTTATTACAAGAAACATACTAATCTGCAATTCTTCCTACAGAAATCATTTTAAGTGTCTGACCTTTCATTATTACTAGATCCAGGAGAACTGCCCATGACCAAAATAGGATTTAGTTATCAAGTTCCTAATAAAGGAGAACTCAACCAGAACAGTAAAAATTTGAACACAACAGGTGCCAAAATGCCTCGTAGGATTCCTAAACTTGAATAACAAGGAAGTAAATTACTCTCCCTTATCATAATTTACCATGGGCACTATAAGGAAGTAAAGCAGTATTTTAATGTTAGCATCTCTGTGACTAGAGTCTATGTTTTTTTAAACACTGAAATACATTGCTTCTCAATAAGTTTCTTTAGGTTCTTAATCAAAGCTATATGGAAACACACAAACATTCCAACCCCCCCCCACCTCTAACCCCTCCTTCTTTTTTTTTTATAAAGCATATACCTGCACTTTAGGTATTTAATTATGACTACCTATTTCAAGACAAAACAGCTACAAGTGGAATTTTCCTCATCAGTTCTCTACAGCAGAGGAATACAGCTGAAGATACGTACAGCTAATACACCTCATCTGATACGTAATTCAGAGTAAATCGATTCTGAGCCTTGCACACACACAGAGGAAAACCCAAAACCCATGTGAAAGAATATCCTGCCTGTGAGATAAACTACTTCCCCATTTATACAAGGATTCCACTGTGAAACAAGCCTACTGTGCTCCTGTCACGCATCTGTTCCATACCATAAAAAAGAACGATGATTAGGACTTACTTTTCTGGAAAATTCTGCTGCTTTCTTTTCACTCTCTTCTACTTTAGCTTTGTCCACACATGCATCTAGAATTGAAATAAAATACCACACAGAAATCAGGTAAAACTTATCCCAGCTCTGAGGTGCCTTCCAATCATAATTACTGTATGATCCCATAACACAAAAGCAGCAGACAAAAAAATACAATGAATTACTAAGTTGATCTGTCTGAGCGTTTTCTTATTTCACTTAAATTATTCCATAGGGATTTGAGCGAACTGTGAGGCACAGATTTTTCACTCAACAATGGTACAAGGCACTACTATTGAATTCTTATGCAGTGTAAAACTCTAAACATTTTATAAAGTCAGGTAAACACAAGTAGCTACGTATTATAGGTAAGAACTGGCACGGAGAATCAAACCAGCTTTCGCTACCTTATAGCATTCACATTTAAATCAGAGCTGAAATTCACAGACTTTATGAACAAGCAGTTATGGGTTATTAAAACTAGTGTATTCAGACACAAGTCAAGACATGCTTGGAGAAGCAAACTTCATCAGTGTCATTTTATTAACAGTTGCAGCATTTGATCTGGCCTTCTCCACAAGTACACCTGTAGCTTACATGCTTAATTCCAGAAAACTGAAAACATTCGGAGTCAGCTGAAGTCTAGACAGAAGAAAACAATGTAAAACAACATGCTTCAATAAAACAATGTAAAATTGCTTATAGTATACCAACCAATAAGGTGAGTAAAATCCACGTCCATTCTTCCTCTGCATTTAAAATCTGGGTCCATGCCACTGCAGTGCAATACTATCTGTGATACACATTCTTCTATGATCTTGTAATACTGAGGTCTAACACAGAAAACATTTTATAAGAACAACATGAGTAATCATGTATGCAACATGGGGGGATGAAACTTTAAATACTAATGTATGAATTATACAATTGCCAGTAAAAGGAACAAGTTACAAGTCTTACTTGTCCTCTGGCTAAAAAAGCAGTGTTATCAGTTTCCCAGAAGACAATCTCATGTTCAGGACTCCACAAACACTGTGCACTTCTCATCTATCCTTTGCCAGAGAATATCTCATAAAATGAATAGCATCTTTAGCATTTTCAATATCTGCTGCAAGAATTATTTAGCACATTCTCAACACAGTGAATTCTATCACTGGCAACAGTACCAGTATTCAATTACTTAGAAAATGAATTAAGTAGTCCCTTAATCTCTACCCAACAACATCAGGAACCTCCAAGATTAGGGGCTCTGTGCTCAAAATTATTAGTTCTTACCAGTGCAAGGTATTCTATCTGAGTTGCACATAATACTGAGCTCTCAAAGTAATAAACCCTTAAACCTGAACTGATGAAATTCCAAGCCTTCAATTAGGAAAAAAAAAAAATAACTGTAGCTTTCTTGGGTTATATTTTACTTCTCAGTTAAATCCTTTTGCATACTGATTGTTTTTATCATCCCTTTACAACAAAACAATTACTTCTTAAAACAAGAAGCTTACTTGAAAGTTGGAGGACTTTTTATAAGGGTATGAAGCAACAGGACAAGGAGTAATAGTTTTAAACTAGAAGAGGGGAGGTTTAGATTAAATATCAGGATGATATTCTTCACCATGCAGGTGGTGAGAGTGGCACAGGTCGCTCAGAGAACCTGTGGGTGCCCCATGCCTGGCAGTGTTCAAGGCCAGGTTGGACGGGGCTTGGAGCAACCTGCTCTAATGGAAGATGTCCCTGCTCATGGCAGGGGGCTGGAGCTGGATGAGCTTTAAGATCCCTTCGATCCCAACCAGTCCCTGACCCTATGACTTTACAGGTGAAGAGATTCTGGGATGAGGGTGTTTTAATAAGCTTCAAGTCTTTGAAAAAAGCATTACTGCATTTAACAAGGTCTTTTCAATATTAACATTGAGTGGAAAGACAAGAAACACATCAGCTACAGAGCAACTATTCAAGCGTAAAAGTGTCTTGATTCAATTCTTCACCCTACTACCCTCCAAAAAAATCAAACCTGGCACTTACCGGACATAGTAATCACTCCTGATGAGAAGGAAATGTTGAAGAATTGACAAGAAGTAATTTTCAGAAGAAGTATCTTTCAACATATTATACAGTAGATGAAATACTTCGTTCACATCAGTGCAAACATTATTAAGGAAATACAATGACTTAAAAACAAACTAAAACAAAAAAATAAAAGGACAAAACACCCACCTCAAACCCAGTTCCCTAGATGCTGTTCATATTGTTCAAATAAAACCTTTCAGCACTCTGAAATACTACCTTTATCAGTATATATCCTTTTCCCACCAAGACTATCCACAGAAACTCTGTCCTGTGGTTTAACAATTAAGACATTTCATTGCTGCTCAGAAAACACCATACTACATACTTCCCATCACAGAATCCTGTAAGCATATGTTACACAAGGCTCTCATTTTCATTCCGAAGTGAGCCAGGCTGTTGGCAAATACACACTAGTCAATCCTTTTCATTTCTTAAAGAAGAAAATTACCTGCAATAACCTGTTTTGCAATGCAATAACCTTACCTGTTAGTGATTTTGTATTCCTCTCATAGACTGCATCTACCTTCTCTTTGCTTCTTACGTACCAGCTACTGATCTACTACTCTTAAAAACTGCAAGCAACTGCTCTGAACTTTGGTAACTTGAAATTTACTGCTTCCCCACAACTAGAGCTTAGGTGCTTCAGAGCCTACTACAAATTCAGTACATCTTAAGTGCTTCAGAACCTACAAGAAATTTTGTATCAACTTAGTTCTCTCATTCTTTCCTAAAGCTTAAAAACTTCTATGGGTGTAATTTTATATCTTCATGTACTACAAGACAGAGTTTAGCTTAGTAAAGTTATTTACAAATCGTTAATTCAATTTCCAATTACTTACATTTGACATTCAAATTTAACTGCTGATTTTCTAAATACGTTTTTAACAAGAAAAAAGTGGAAAGAAATATGCTTGAGAAAGTTCCTGGTAAGACACACAACTGTGACAAACTACACATCGAGCATTCCTAACCCTGTCAAACTCTGATGTTTAATGAAGTTATTAAACAATGCAACAAGTTATAACACCATTCCTATAAAGGATATTCCATTTCAGCTCTGATATCATTGAGACGATGTGACAGTTCAATTAAGTCTTCTTCTTTGTTCTCATCAAACACTTTGAGCTGAATATCAAGTTCTTCATTATCCTTATCTTTCAAGCCCTATTTTTCAAAGCATAGGATATCTTAATTTTTCTTTTTTTTTTTTAGCAAAAATTCCCCCTTCAAAGATCATATCATGACAAAAGATAAGATATTAACCTTTGGAAAAGGAGTAAGCTGTAACTGAGTGGGGTTTTTTACATTAATTGCTCAGCTGAGAAAAATGAAAGCAAAATATCAATGAATATCAGGTATGGGCTGCAAAACAAACATGGAACATCCTGACTGAGTTCTCTTACTGGGATACAGTCAGCAGTTTATGTTTGGTAATGTGAGAGCTTCTTAAAAAATATAGCATAAGGATATTTCAAAACATTAAACTGAACTCAAGGCGACCACAGCACCGTAAAGAAGTTAGGCTTACAATTTCTCTTATTAACTTAATCTCAATCATGGCATAATAGCATCCACAGTACACTGAGAAACACATGAGAAGTAAAAATACAGGCAAAAATGAGTATTTGGAAAAGGGAAAAAAAATGTTTTTTCTTGGAAGAAATACAAGCAATTTCTCTAATACACCTAAGAATCAAGTTTAGCTTTCTACTAGGCAAAACATAAAAAAAGAAACTAGTTCAAAAGCAATTTGTGCGAATGAACTCCATGCTTTAAATGAAAATTGGCCTGGAACTGGCCTAAACTCTCTGCACAAACTGAATGGCAACCATGTATATGTTCCCAAGGAAAGTAGAAGTCCTAATTGTAATGTCTGAAAACCAGAGAAGGTTACAGTCAATCTGGGCAGATTAAGATAGAGAAATATGGATCCTCCTCCTGACTGTTTTTTGTTCAAGAAACTCCCATTTATAAATTTCTTGACAATTTACCTCTAAGCACAGATATAAACATGAAGTCTCCTTAAGATGTTTTATCATAAAGTTGCTTTCTGGCAAAAAATATCCTCCCCTACTCTGGATATTCAGTCCATGCAGAATTAATGGTCTGAGTTCAGTGTGTATGTTGTAATTAATACCTTACAAATAAATAGCGTGATAGTATTGACTACTATAGCTTACATAAAATATTAACCTTACTACGAACAGAATTTCAACCTAGTATCTGGTCAGCATTTTTAGTAAAGATTTTTATCACTAAATATTAGTTGCTTTAAAACTCATACATCTGTATGTCAGTGCACTGCATGAAGTTTCCCATCACAACATATTACAATGCAGTTTATTTGCCACCTAACCCACCCCGATTCTTCAAGATTTTAAGCATTTATAGATTGTGTAAATGAATTTTCAGGAGATAAAAAAAAAAAAAAACTAAGAGTTCTTCAGACTTTCGTATGTTTTACAGCAACTCAAGACAGTAGATCACATTAACGTATCCACATGATATAAAACCTAAGTACATACTCTAAGAAAAATTAGCATACACACATCAGAAACAATTTCAAAGCTGCATGTGTTAAAACCGAAGTTTTTCACTCCTGACAAATGTTGATGATTCACAACTTCATATCTTAAAAGTTATGGCAGTATAAATACTGTTTCAGACAAACATAAGCAGGTACTCTCTTAATTTCTCTCATCTTTTTTGAGAAACTGCTGAGTAGCTTAATCATACATATTCTTGATGTTAGCATCTGAATGGTTTCTTGCTTAAGAGCTATAAATCTACCCCTGAGTCACAAATACTTACACACAACTGCCCATAAAGGCACAGTTCTTTGCAGCTGCATGAAAACATGAAGTCCCAAAGAGAATGAAGGAGTTTATTTGATTTTTCCTTAGAAACTCCAAATGCAGTTTAGGAAGGCAGATTAAAGAAAAACAGATTTCACAGAAAACAACAGGAACGGCATATACAAAGAACGTTAATCCAACATTGGTTCCACAGCCAGACTCGCATTCAGTGCATGTGCCTTGAGCTCATTACACAAAATTTGGCTAACTTATTTTAATTTCTGATATATTGACTTGTTTCAACTATCTTTCTAGTTTACATAGCTCATAAGAGCATAAATTTGTAACTATGCAGAATGAAAGTGGATTTGGATTGACAGTTCCTTCCAGGCCTGGCCTCTTCCACCCCCCGTCTTTCACTTGTATTCTCAGTAAAATGATTTTGTTATCTTCTGCATTCAACAACAACTCATTGTGATCAATTCCTATATACAAATTACTTACAGGCAATATTTTCTTCAGGCCACAACGTAAAAACTCATTTCTCAAGTGTATCCTGAAATCAAGATCTTCTGGAGATGTAACAAGGGCATTGATGAGCTGCATACATGCTACCTGTCATTGAAAAGAGAGGCAAAAACTTTCAGGAGACATAATATGAAAATAAATACTGTCTTTGACTATTTCAGCTTAATTATTATTTTATTATTATGCAGCACATATGCAACACAACATCAAACGCTGCTCTGTTTTTATATTGAGCCCTTCTGCTATGTCAAAATTGTATCACATAAAGGATCATACTTCATTGCAGACAGTTACTCCCACACTACAGGTCCACGCTGCAACTCCTTCTCTTTCTCCTTAGTATTCATCAATTGGAAAACAACCTGGTTTTACAGTAACCCAAAAACTAAAAAAAAACCCCAAAGCACCCATACACATAATAATTCCCATCATCACCTGTGGTTTCTACTCCTGCACAGGACTTGTATGAAATGCCTGCAGTCTCTGGCTAATGCTTTAATTGAACAGCCAGGCACTTTAATTGATTTACTTTAAAACAGGTAGACAACAGTGTAATGACAAAAGTGCTGATCCATGTTAAAAGACTAAAATGGATCTCCAGGGAAATACCAAGTTTGGAAAAAGACGTTAAGTGCAAATAGAAGTAGAGTAAAAAAAATATATAAATTATAAAAATCAATAGCTGCGGAGAAAAAAAGTCAGATAAAAAGCCCCCTTCCTGGTTTAATTACATTCACTACTTAGTTTTAATGGAACACCTTATGGAGTCCAAGATTTCTATTAAAAACACCCTTGCAAAGGCACTCCCTTTATATAGCTGCATCTACAGATAATGTAGTATCATCATACTCGCTTGAATGATTCTTGTTATTTTACTACTATGACATGACTTAACAAGCCAAAGTACATGTCCAATCTGAAATTAATAGAGAGAAGAGGTGCCATCTGCTATGATTGCTTTTGCCAGAAGAGACTCTGCCTTAATGGCTTGTGCTAATACATTACGAGTAAGGAACAATTTTGTCAGGAGCAAGTTAATGAGTCTTGCAATTGTACCTTTACTGATGTATAAGTGAGGTTTGGGGAGACAGGAATGCTGTGTGGTTGTGTTTATTTGTTGTAAATCAACAAGGTCAACAAGTAGGAGACAACTTCAAAATGAACTCTTTTGTGATAACATTATTAATTTTAGAATGTCATTTATAGAAACCTCTTGAATAGCATCAATTCATCAGCTCTGAAACAAGAGCTGTGGTAAACATGGTGTTCGGACAACTGTAGCTGACACAGATTTCATAATGATTTCATAATGGAAAAAGGCATCCCTCCCATGCAGGCGTACCTGTCCTGCTTGCTTTCTCCTTTTCCACATCTTTCAGCCATGGTAGCTAAAATTTACTATTAGGCATTGCTAAAATTTGTATAAATATTGTATTATGAGAAGGACATAAGCAAAGTGACCCTTTAGTAGGGTATTCAGCCACTTAGTCTCTATGCAAACATTAGCAGTTACCAAAAAAGGCAGCTGAAGCTTGCATTCTAATAGCAATCAAACCTCTGTGGCTATTCAGGTGAATACAGCAAACAAAAAACTCCCCACTGGCACATAAGTAGCAATGAACATGTCACACAGGACATGACTCAGTAAAGAACACTATGTATTATTTTATTTTATAAAAATAATATTTAAATCTCACTAGATTATACTTAAAAAGATGCACCAGTGGCTGATGGAGGGCAGATATCAAACACACCTCAAAGTTGACAGAAGTAACAATAACATCCTGCTGCACACTACTGATCTCCAAAGGGACCCTGCCAAAAATGGACATACCCCATCCATATCTGTCATATATATCTGAATATTTAAGAGGCTGCATACAGTGCTGGCTGAAGTCCCAGCAGTAGTAACAGAACTGCATGTATATCTGATAGATGTCTTAGAAATTGATAAGATCTGCATGCCAATTCTAAGGAAACAGTGTTTGAATTTATAACAAAAGGACTCAAAATGACAGGTTAACCTGAAAACTAAATCTACAGTACCCACAGGGCAACTGCACTGGTTCCCTAAGTAATTCTTTGTAATACATAATTTGTATGAAAACTAAGCACTCCCTGCACAAAGACAGTATCAAGCTATGCATTTATCTTCAGTTTACTATAAAGCCAGTATACTGATGGTGTAAGCTATGAAAAAATATACTTGACACTGATCAGTTTTGACTATGGCTTATTTCTATTTAATCTAAGAGGATGACTGTGTTAAGAGGATGGCTATGTTAGATGACATTGAGCTTCAAATATCTAAAGCTAGCAATTTTACTCCCACTCAATTTACTTCTCATATTACTAAATGGTTGTGTTATCACTGATCTTGTGTCATTAGTTCTTTTAAAAAAGTTCAACCATTCAATTTACCAAAGGTGGGCTGGGATGTAACAGAAGTTGTCATTAGCAGGAAGAACGGTCACTTACCAAAATCCTTCATAGACAAATCAAACTTATGACTGAAGTTCTTAGAAAATTCCAGTAAAAAATAACCCTTTCAAAATATTGAACTATTTTAACAAGATCAATCCTTACCTATCTCTTCATTGTAATATTACAAAAGGGTCAACTACACCGGCAATATGTTCCTGCCACAGGTAGTTCAAACAGTAAGATACTAGAAGTACGTGCTTAGTCGAGGTATTCCAGTTACTCACTTCAACAGCACAACACAAACTCGTTCTGTCCTTTTACAAATACATTACTTTGACGAAACCAGTTCAAAGCTTACAGGAGGTTTTGCTTCCTTTGGTGGGGCAAGACTGGGGGAAAGGTGTGTTTAAACAAGCTGTGCAACTTAGGAGTACTTTTTCATGCCTCTTCCTTAAACCCAAAAGATAGACAGGGAGTACTGCCTCCAGCTCCCTAAACTCTAACTTCCTCAGGGCTCCAGTACCAGTAACCAAAACATTCCAGAGGACAGACTGAGATCTGGATATTCACTGGTCCATTAAAAAAACACAAAATTCCTGGTCATGAAGATTAAGCAGTGACAACAAAATATTTTCACAGATTTAAGACATGAGTATTAAATCTGGCATCCAAGAGCAGGAATACTACTGATTACTCTCTTTTATTAAGGTCAAGACTTTTTAATCCTGTTTTGGGGTAAAGAAAGTGAGTGTCTCAGTTTCACGCCGCTAACAATTAGAATGTCTAGTATCAGCAGGCCATTTATACCAGTTTTTTGTTGTTTACTGAACACTGGAGTAACAGCATTAAAAGACTTTGCTGGTAAATAATTTATGTGTCATAAAGTAATACAGTCTTCTAGTATTTTAGACTATTTTGGAAGCATTAGTAAGCATACAAAAAAGTAAACCCACCTGCAGCTGTAAGAACTCATGGTTTTCCAGTCCTTCAACAATCTGAGAAAAACGTTCCCTGTTGTGCCTTTCAGCAGCGGTTGTTATAGCACCTAAAAGCTTGTCCAGACTAAGAGAAAGATAAACTGTCAGAAAGCATACCAGGGCCAGCTTTCTCATTTTAAAGATACTTAACCCACTATTTAAACAACTGAAGACTTAAATGCATTCAGATTGTATGCCACTGCACTAATCTACATCTATCTGTATGAAGTTGAAAACAAACCAAGAGCTAAGTGTTAAAAATATCTACAAGATTCACGTTGAATTAAAGAAAAGGTGAATAAATGTCTAAGTTATTGTGACATTCAGCTAAAAAGCAATCAGGGAGGGGAAAAAAGTTACTGCCTCAGGAAGGCAGTACTAGCTGACATATTTAACAACTGGAAATTCTCATACATTGTCTTTTGAGAAACCAAACTGATTTTATCTATTTATTGCATAGAAGACACAGTTTGCTGGTTTTAACCCTGAGGACACTACAACACTCGATAATTGAAAGCAAATGTATGCCAGCTGATCTTTGTTTTAAAAATGTGCGACATAACTCCATGCAAAACTTCAGCTATACATGAAAGCTTTTTGCCCCTGTCAAATTTGTTATGCTTGGGTAAACAGGTGATATTTTAATTAAATCCATGCATTTATTTCTCTATTATTATCTTCTAAATTATTGAAAAACCTTAACATGCGGTGCCAAATCAGTAATTTTCAACTGTAATTTAAAGTTCATCTCCCCTCCCCAGGGCAGATGGGCCAATCCCAAGCCTCCCCACAACAGTAAGATCAGTAGCACCCTATGCTAACACACATTGTTTGCAAGTGGCTTTAAATCTGACAGTTCTCCTGATTGCAAGTCAAGGTTCACAATTCCTCATCACACTCAGAGATGTATGAAATAACTTTTTTTTTTTGTCAGCAGCCATATATGAACAGTTATGGCTCATTAAGTTTTCCCTCCTCTGTAGGGAACAATTGCAGTCCTTTCAGACATTCCACTTAAGCCACAGTTTGTAGCTCTCTGCTCATTTGCTTTTATTTGATATTGGATTAATGCATCAGAACAGGCAAAAGTCTCTTCATTTAAACTACACTAAGAAAAGACAGGTTACATTTGTTTCACTGACAAGTTTTTTCACCTGTGTCCAAACTGACAGACAACTCATGAGCATTCCACAGGGAAAAAAACAAGGGGTGAGGATGGTGGGATTGTGATGTGTTTCAATATCTTACTTACATGTTTTCCTCTCCAACAATGCAGAGAGCAGAAAGTATTTTCACCGTTTCCGTCATCATGTGTGGTTGCTTTGGATCAATTGCTCTTGATAACAGCAAGAGACTTCTTTCATCTCCTAGAATCCTTTGCAATCCGTACTTAAAGAAACAAAAAGCTTACAGTGAAAAGACTGTATTTGCATTCAGTACTCATAATCATCTTTGGGCTTCAGATCCTTAGGAATCCTCATGCACACAACCCCATATGAAGTCAGGCAACACTCTACTAAAACCTCCTGGCCATTACCACTTACGGACACAAGTTAGTCTTACCCATCTTATATTTGAGGCTTTCTCCTATGAAAGAGAGCGAGTTAGCAACTAAGGAAGTTAGCTTATCTTTCAAATTCAGGTATCCGCTAGAACACAAATAAGCTTTTGTTTTCTATCTATATCTGAAACGCATTGAGTATGAAGAATTACTTCATCTTTTTTTCTTGCAACAGCTCCTTGCAAGCTAAAATAGCATTTTGTACATGATGACCAATAGAGGTCGAAATTATTTCTTTGAAACAAGTATCTTCTTTTATTTATTGTATTTTCCATCTCACTTTCTGTATAGATAAATCAAAAAACATTACACATAACATTTATGTAAATTGTAGCATTATTTTTCATTTTAATTAAGTACAGGATAGTTGGTAAATCAGCTACATAACTGTTTGAAGTTACACTGTAAGTGTAGGGATAGCAGGGGGGAAGTACGTGGCCATTAAGTTTACATGTCCCACTTCAGCAGAGGGACTGCTTTGTGGGATTTTCCTCAACTGAGTTAACTGTAGTTTGAGTAACTGTAACCAACGGTTGTATTTACTAGAAGGAGGAGAGGATAAAACATTGTAACAACACTGTAGATGTTGCTAGGAATACAGCAAAATAACAAGTTTAACACATCAGCTTCTAGAAACAGCACTTAGGCTGTGAACTAGGAACCCAGGTTAGAAACAAGTTATATACAACTTAAACTAGACAAGTTTTACCTTGTACCCATTACCTACCAATTGTGAAATTCTAACTATAAAGATATTACATCATACACAATTTAAAATCAGATGAAGAGTACATTATTAAACAATCAGGTATTGACATGTATTTTTAGAAACAATTGTTTTCCATTTCACAAGCAACCAACCTCCAAATCCACTTACCTTAAGTCCATACTATCATCCTATGGCAAATATTTTACTTCCAGAAAACAAGTCATATTTAACAAAAGTAAGACAAAAATCCATACTGAGAAAGGTTTAAGAAAAGATTCTCAATGAAAAGTTTAAGACCTGTGCTTCCAA
Organism: Pezoporus flaviventris; assembly: GCF_033815535.1. Lineage (NCBI taxonomy): Eukaryota > Metazoa > Chordata > Aves > Psittaciformes > Psittacidae > Pezoporus > Pezoporus flaviventris. The sequence continues at coordinate 17,516,661 of NW_026892553.1, read as the reverse complement.
AGAGTCACCCGACACTGGAAGCTCTCCGTCCTTTTCTGAGATTCAACATGCTACATAGATCTTCAAGCCAACAAACCCCAGACATACTAGAAGCATTTGATTTTAAAATATTTCTTACTTTATTGTTCATAAATGCTTTGAGGCACTGGATAAGTTTGTGTTGATTCTTCTTATCGATACTTTCTTGCCTTGAAAAGAGAGAAAGAAAATAATATAAGCACAATCTTCACAAGTTCCCCCACCCCTGCCTTCAAATGATCCCAATGCTTACTGTTTCTTGTCCAGAAGCTTTTCCAATACATCCAACAGAAGCCCAAGACCTTCATGCCCAAAGTTATTAACCCAGCTGGAAAAAGGAAGAAATGTACTTTTAATTATTTCTTAAGCAAAGGTAGAACTTGCTGAGTTATGTCACTAGTACTGCTCATACATGTCTCCATACACACCGCTTTAAAGTCCCACTTCCTGGGAAGACCTGACCACCCATTAAACAACTACAAGTTGGTACGAACCACTGTGAAAGGTGAGAAGATACTGCAGCCAGTCACAAACATTCCGCTTACCCTTTTGCAGTGTGCTGACAACTACTTTCCTGTGCCAACAAGAACTACTATAATTGCTCTGGTTTCAAAAAAATGCCCCACAAGTCTTCACTGCTTAGCAAAACCAGCATGATGACAACTACAGCAGAAATCATTACTTACCTGACTGGATTGCTAGTCAGAGATACTCTCAAAGACTCTAGACAATTAAGAAGCTTTTCCTCTGAAATTCCAGATCGCAATTCATGAATATATTCCTGCGAGGACAGGGTGCATTCATGCTTGCTGTTTTTCAGTCCACCCTATCACAGAAGACAGAATGCTGCTTAATGTTCTATTGATCACAGCAGTGTGTAAATGATAATATGTACAGCCAGTATTTCCACATGAATTTAAAACTACTGCTTCCCTGTATAACTATTAAGGGCACCTAACTTGACCTTGACTTGTTTTAAGTGTTTAATAGTTTAGGTTTTGTCTTACAGAGGTAAATATTTTTCTGAAATCTTCTTCACTTCTTAAACTTCATGTACTACATCTGGGATATAAAACTTTATTCCATCATTCAGTTGTACTGACACGTTTAACTGCTACTCATTCATTTAACATCTACTTCACACCACCATATTAGAAACAATAAACAGAGATACACAAACCCCCCACATTTGTAATTAAACTTTTCTGATCATTCCCACTGTACTTGTCTTCCATTTCAAAAAAGCTATGCACTATCACTATGGATATATCCTGACTCTAAAACTAATTATCCTTTCTTAAAAAGAAAGGAACAAGATAAGGTGCTGAAAATTGCCTTGAAAAGGAGCTGCCATCCACCTACTGTTAAATCAGTGCTTTTAAAACTCACGCAACTGTATGACTTTGATTTCTGGCTGTACCATAATTCTATGTCTGACCGCTAATAAAGATCTCTGGAGGATCCTGTTTGCTACAAAAGAATCATGCAAAAGATTTGAAGAGAGCTCGTCTCCTAGCTGAAGAGCCATTACAGAAGAATAACTACCTACAAGGTATTTTAGTATTAAAATATGTGATAATCAGGTTTTAGAGCTGTAGTATTCAGAACCATGAACAATACACAAAACATTTTACCAAAGGGTGCAACTAATCTTTTGTGCAGCTCTGACAAGTTGCAGACAAGTAGGTTTATCTCAAAGACTGCTTATGATTAATATGCAGGTCCTAAAGCTCCTTAGCTCTAAATAGTCTGCTGAAGAGAACCTGATAAAGATGTCATGGGTGTAAAGGCAAAATGAAAAGCCCCTGACCCAGAACAGGATTTATACGTGTTTGGTTTTAATTGTATCAAAGTTCTCTGACTACCGTAATCTTCTAATTGTCTCTCCTCCTAAAAGCTACACTTCTAATAATGTTTCAGATTTGCTCTATTCAAATTCTTACCATTCATTTTCCAAAGATGACAGTAAGTATGGCTGATAACAAAATTACTTTTCTACATTTAAGTTAATAATTCTGACCTACATACATTTCAGTATTAATGCGTCTAACAGAACTAGGTAAATGTCCACAACATATTTTCAGGTTGTTTGCTTTCACCTCAGCAAAACAAAAACCTGACACAGATTGTAAATGCATTAAAACAGTGTCCTCTGGACAGTGTCAACAAATTTTAAGATGCTTCTTGCTGACATGCATAGCACCTTTAGCTGGACAACACATGCCAGTTAGACATCAAAGGACCAAGACAAACAAAGATGAGTAAATACAATATAAAGAAACTACAGCCTGTCACAGTCAAGCTCCTAAACAAATAGATGCTCTTCCACCAAAAGAAAAAGAAATAAATGAGTGGAGGTTATCTCTGTAAGAGAAGGAACTGACTTTAAATTGGGGAAGTATATCAGCACTTCATAGAATGGTAAGGATTGGAAAGAACCTTAAGATCATCTATCACATTAAAAAATCATAGTTCAGATGATGATATAAAGATTGAAAGGTGAAGAATTAGAAAACAGGAAGAGCTTTGTGCCATTCACAGCATTGGATGCAAACTGTAAAAGATTATATGTGTAACTAGCACACTATCTACAGAACACTGGATACAGTTTTTGTCATTTCAGACAACAGCCATTGCCCAAACCCCAAGAGTGAAACAATAGAACATGACCAGAATCCACAAAGAAATGGGATAATGGCAACTTCAATCAACTGCCATTACATGTTAAGCTAGACCCTGAAAAGCATTCTAGAATGCAAGAAGTATTTGTCTTCAGAAAGCTTATTTCCTGGTTTGCTTCAACTGTAGCCTGCTGTAAGCTCCAAAGGAGATTCCTATTCAGATGAGGCACTTAAGGTCTTCGCTACCTTTTCTTTCCTATTTAGGCCAAGGTGGTCTTGCTGCCTCCTCTGTCAATGTGTTCAGGACTTCAGTGAATCCCTGCTTCTCTGTCTAGCCCCTAGTTTTCAGAAGACTCCCTCAAAAGCAGTTCAAACAAGTTAACATAGGACTTGTCAGCAGAATCTCCTAAGCCTCTTTACCATGCCTTACAGTACAGGCATACTTCTTCGTTTTTCCTACAACTAAGCACCTTTGACTGCACAGCCATAAAGAACCATCTCCTGTTCTTCAGAGATCATCACTAAAGATAGCTCATAAATCAAATCTGTTCTCAAAACCTTTCACCCAGATACCCCACTTCATGCTAGAGAATTCTCAGCTTAACAGGACTACTTCCTGTTATTTTCTGAAATCGACTTCTCAGTCTCAATCCACGCTTACCTCCAGCCATTATAGCTGGAATGCTACAAGTAGGTGCTATTTTTTATTTATTTCCCAATTAAAAGCAAGTTTGATTGGAATACTGTTTTCAGTTAATGCTATGCCTTGACATGGATCAGATTTTAGTATTTAAGTTTCTCGTTTACTTTGAAGTAAAAATTTTCAATAAGATATATGCTTTATGTAAGAGCATCTAATAAAGACAAAGGGAAAAGCCAAGTACAAGGGACCTCAGATCAGGGACAAGTTCAGTCCCACACCAGATGGGAAAGAACTGTGGAGCTCAGCTGAACCAAATGGATGAGCTGTAGTTAAAATACAAGATCAGAAAAACCTGTATAAACTACTCCTGTTTGAGGCACCAGACAATTCAGACCTCATCAGAACTCAGGCTAAAGCCAGGATCAGCTGAAGAAGTTAAAGTCTGTTACTATGAGACAGTGTTTACTTCAGTGAGGATGTTAGCAGCCAGCACAACAACTAAAAACCTCACAATATCACATGTGCTCACTTCTATACAATTCACCATACCTGTTCCATACCTTGGAAAACAAATCACTCTTTAGACAGAAACAAGTAACTGGTACCAGCATAATTATTAATGAAGTGGGAGTAGTAACTCAGACTTTTCCCCTTCCCAATGACTAATTGTAAAGTTTCTGCATGCTCACTATTAATCCAATTCTATTTCTATCTCAAGCATAGAAACCACAACTTCTTAATCAGAGTATAACAACAAAGTCAGACAAGTTGATTCTATGACTCTAAGTTGTTTGGGGTGGGGGGGAAAGGGTTTGCTTTTAGGAAATGAATAAAAGCATTTCTAATTATTTTTTTTAATCCACATATACTCCAGTTGTTGCACATTGAACTTGGAAAAGCCGTACCACTGTTTAAGCTATGAGGAAACAGTCTTATCAGCTCCTGAACTAGCAATTCCAAGTCTACACAGTTCATGTCCACTCCACCCTGTAGATATTAACTAAACACATTAATTCAAGCCATTAAAAACAAAATTAACAAAACAATCCTAATTTAGACTTAATGCCCTAAAGATAAACAGAAGAAGCACAGCTGCCATTTCTGTGCCATTATCACTATCTATAAAAGCACAGAAAGGTCACTATGCAGGCAACTAAAATGACAAGTGGGCACCAGGGTTTGAGAGACCAAGTAAAACTCAAGTCTTAACTTCCCATTAATAGCCAAACCTCTTCTCTGGAATTACTGGTTACTACAAGCCAAAAAGTACTAGAATCAACAACCCTAAATGTTTCTCTTCCCCTACCAAAGTAAATCTGTAAATCTTCAGGAAAATAAATACATATGCCAGCAGATGCTATCAACTCCCAAAGATGAATCCAATAAATACATACTGAGAAGCAGCACACCAAGACGCATGCAATCCTTAAGCAATAATATGCAGAAACCATACTCTAAAAGCAGCATTTCTTGTTTTACCATTCTGAAAGTTATCTGTGCAAAAACATGCTTTTGACTCACAACTACTCTTGCTCTACATCAGCCCCCAAATTAAAAGGCATGGGGAAGAAGACATATTACAGAGTTTCTCCACTACCCATTCTGCATATACTAATTTCCTTTATAAAATAATCTCTATCAAAGCAGCTGCTCAGGCTAATTCATGTCAGAAAGAAACTACATGACAATAGGAATTATTTGTAAGTGGGTTTAGTGCACTGAAGTGGAGAATTACTGATTTGTCCCCTCAAAAATCAAATACCTTTAAATACCTTCATTATGCTTACCTATTTTCTTAATCTGCATAGGAACCAGTACTGTTTATGAAACTAAAAAGTACTGGTGAATACAGACAGAAAAGCCTGTTTCAAGACTACTCTGAATGAAACAAACCCAACAGCAATTTCTTTATGCCTACATGCTATATCCTTATATAAAAAGTACAGATGAGGTCATGATTAGATAGTTTTAAATCATAGGTTGTTCTTTATTATTTTTACTACAAAATCTAAGTACTGCTAAATATCATCTGTAGTAAATCTTGCAGTACCTGAAAAGCCTGGTTTGAGTGCAATCAAGAATAAAGTCCATCCATAATTAAAAAGAACATCTTTGCTTTCAGCCATCATTTAAAATAAGTATGTAATTGTTTTCTTTTAATACATAAAATATGTATGTAATTAAAATACCATTTTTCCCCAGGAAACAAAAATTTGCTGATTTCAGCACAACAAATAAAGTCCCAAATACTTGTTAAAAACAAAAATTCACTAAATTTGATTATGATTCCATGATTCTCTGAAATTTAACCTTGAAAACAAAGTGTAGCTGAGCACTTAATAAAAGTTAAGCTGCCGTGATCCCATCTTATGCTTATTAATTGACCTTCTGAATCCTCTATATTAATTTCAGTCTCACTCCAATATGCAGCTGCTGACATTTCCTTGACAAACTATGAATACCAAGTCTTGGGACACAAAAATGTTACACATCTAATATGATTAAGTAAGCCAAATACTGTAAATTTAAGGTCTCAAGTGATTGCTTCAATTAAAAGCAAGTTAGCCTGAATTATTGGCTCAGTGAACAGATGAGTACCCAGTGAGTCTCCAGAAACTGGAAATAGATGCCTGAAAACTTTGTAACACATCCCTCAAAAGTGCAATCAATGTTCTTATACCGGTAAGATAAATGTGACTGAGGTAACTAATAGTTATTTTGATAAACCAATAACTTGGCTATAGAATCACAGAATGGTTTGGGCTGGAAAGGACCTTATGATCATCAGGTTTCAACCCCACCTGCCATAGGCAGGGACACCTCACACTAGACCATGTTGCCCAAGACTCCACCCAACCTGGCCTTGAACACTGCCAGGGATGGAGCATTTACTTCCTTGGAGTTCTTTTACTTCAGGGATGGAGTATTTACTTCTTTGGGCAACCTGTCCCATTGCCTCACCACCCCCACAGAAAAGGACTTCTTCCTTACATCTAACCTGAACTTCCCCTGTTTCAGTTTGAACCCATGCTCACTGATAATTAGATCAAAGTCAAAAATATTTGAGCCTAATCTCTCAAAATTTATGTGTATTCATGAAAAAAAAACAAAACTATCATGTTCATACTCACCGGAACTTTACTTCCGACTATCTGCATGCAGTGGTCAGCCAAGAGAGGTTATTGTGTAAAAAAGATAATAATAATACATAAATAAACACAGCAAAGTACTTAGTAGGATGTAGCATCACACAATCTTAAAGTGTTTAATCATTAGTAGTAATAGGTACATGCTTTTATTACTTTATCCAACTGTTAAAGAGTTACAGCTTCGCAACAGGAAAACAATAGTTCTACTGGAGGAGAAATCATTTGAAATTCTTATGTTCCGCTGCTCAATCATCAGCATTTTACACATTTAGAAACAAATAACTAAATACCTCACTTAACATCTACATCTTGAAAGATTAATAGGTATGCCAGCTTGCTAAAATTATCCCGTCAGATATTTTCTACATGACACTGAGAAGAAACAAATGGCATACTGACTTCCTTGTACATAGAACAACTTAATTATTATGGAGCTTTTGATCTAGTTAGATGATGTCATCACTGAATTTAATTAAGTTTTCATCAGCAAAACCATAGCCTACAGTTATAAATCTAACTTGCATTTCATGAAAGCTCATATGGCATTTTTCTTCAACTGCTCAGTATGGATGCTTTTAATTACATGGATAATTAGGCAGTGATTTCCAGAATGACATCTCCTTTTTACCATGGAACAGCATCTCTGCATATTCATGAACAAGAAGCTGACTTTAAACAGAAGAAACTCTGCAGAAAGGCAGCACACCTCTGCCCTGTTCTATCGACTCCGCACAAATGTTCTGCCCATGTTCCTGTGAATACCAATACTATAGACATCTGCTGAAATATTGTAGGTTTTCCCTCCCTTGTCAGCCCTTTGCTGCAATCTGATAGCAGCCACTTTATGGAATAACCTCTTTTACCTGATAAAGGGCCTGAGATAGTAAAATTCTGTTCAGAGATCTCAATTTGATTGTATCTGTTCAGCCTCCACCTGCTTCATACTCCGCATTTATCTCTTCCATTATTCTTTTAGGAAGTCTTTCACAAGACAGAAGACCCTGCAAGTCTTTCAGAATCACCTCTTCTCTCCCATTCCTGATGAAGCTTCCTCAAGAAGCACAAGATGGACGGTCACCACCAGACAATCTCTGGCATGAGTTGTCACCAAGTTCAAGTATGAAACAGAATTCTGAGCTTTCACCATTTCCCCAGTGGAATTTCCATAGGCAACAATCTTTCTCTGAGCAAGAGAAAGAATCAGAAGCACAGATAACCACTTCACATGAAAAAAATCTACCTGTTAGCTTCCCTTCCCCCAAGGAAAAGGAAAGCTTTCATTCACCCATTGAAAAACAAGGTTTCTTTTCCCCTCAGAACTCTGAAGACAGCAGGTTTTTCAGAAAAGCATGGTCAACATGCTGCAGATGGCACACGAGGCAGAGAAAAGGAAGCACCAAATTGAAAAGTCATTTGGTTAAGATGATATCAGCAAGTGACTGATGTTCAAATGAGTGGACAGAGCTCAAAAGCCTAACCAAAACAGACTTCAACTGGAAGAAAAGTCGCATCAAGTGTTAAGTGTGTTTTGTGAGCTCTAAGCAGAAGAAAAAGCCCAAGAATTTTCAGTATAAAAAAAAAGGAAGACAGATGAACAGTTATCTGTGACCAAAGAAAAAGTTAGAAAGTTGTAAGAAAGTTCATTTTGAATGTGATCAGCATTTTCATGGAAGACCTGAAGGAGGTCTGAAGAAAAGAAAGTTTGACAATTCGTGATGCAGTAAAAACTGGTTAGGGCTCAAAATAAACAGTGAAAATGAGGGTTTTCTTTAAGATCCCAATCAATGTTTTACAACTGAGCTCTGCTTTTTCTACTTTTCAGATCAGTTAAGATGATAGCTATTTAAAAGGTAAATTAGAGTAATGCACTACAGAAAGGTCATTTATATTTCTGAAAAACCTTCAATTACTCCATTCAAATGCCACGATTCAATTACAGGTAGGATTTCCTGAAGCACAAAAACTTCCATCCAAGCCCTTTTTCCACTACAGAAAACATTTTGCATATGGATCAAACATCCATACTGGCACTGCCTTCAGCTCAAAGCGCACATGCATGTATGAGGACATTTTGGGATGGTTTTTTGATTTTTTTAATTGTTAGTACATTTTGGCAACATATCTGCAGCTCTGTTAAGTTTCCTATGCTGCAGCACAGGCAGCGGCAGTAATGCAATTTGTTAAAGTTGTCAGCAGTTAGACATGCAATGGCAGCCATGCTTTCCTTACTCAGTGATGAAGTTATGGTACTTGAGGCAACTACATTTCAGTATTAATATATATAAGATCACCATCATCCAGCTACTTTTTGGGAAAGGGTTGCAAGTACTTCCATTGTACAAGTTTCTACTGCTTCAATATTTATGCTTACTAAGAAAGATTTAAAATTTATCATTGATCAAGTGAAGACCAAAATCTTAAAACACATAATCAACAGTTCCCCAAAACAGTGTAAGCAAAGCATATTAACAGCAAATTGCATAATATTCACTGCATAAGCTTGAGTAATTCTCCAATAACTTGCATGTTTAGCTAAAGCATACTTTAAGCACTGGCTTCCTTCCAGGACAGAATAAAGGACTGTGGATTTGGTTTAAGATGAACTCATGCAGAAACATCACTCCTCTCAAACGCAGATCCCTATTTTCATATTATAATGCAAGGTTTTCCTCACCTCAGTTTATAATGTTTAATGGAAAGAACTTGCATTTAATAATTGCATGTCATTTTAGTTTTAATTATTTAAAATTTAACTCTACAGAGCTTATTTTAAAGGTTCAAATAAGACCAATCAACTGTACTGCTTGGAGTCCACAGTTATAGACTCATTAGGCAGATACCAATGTAATCTTATCTGCCACTTATTTCACTAGGAAATAAATTATTATTTAATACTATCTGTATGTCTGTATGTAGTGCTCCAACTCAGCTCTGTAGAACTGCTAGCAGTGCTGCCACCATGCATTTTAGCAATTATTCCATACACAGTCTTCATTTCCAGTAACCTTTATTGCACACCATAACTTAGGAGTGAAAAAAATGAGATTCATCCTCATTTCCAAATAAAATCATGTGCATTACCTAATTTTATCAAAGAACTATGCTAAAAGCAAATTTTATCATTTGAAGCATACTACTGCCCCTTGGATACCCAAAGCTACACACACACACACTTTCCCCTGATACTGCAATACATACAGTTCGTCAGAATTCACCACTAGCTGCTTTAGTTATTTATAGAACAAATAGTGCACAAATTGGGACAAAATCTGTTTCTATGAAAATCACAATAAATACATCCATATGTTTTATCCGACATGCATGAATTTCTGGGGCAAATTCTCCCTTTACATGGTAAGAACTATATGTGCCATACTTATTTTTAACACAAAAACCATCACTGATGTATTTTATAACCAATTAGTACTAATAGTCCCACTGCAGAGAATAAATTGCAGGTCGTCACTATATGAAATTGTATTTCTCAACCCCAAATGATGGGGCTTCTTGTCAGTCTCGTACACTTCAGGCACCATGAAAGAGACTTCAAAAATTCTGCATGAAGGATCCATAAACTCAGGGTTAATTGATCAACTTAAGTACAGAAAATGACCAAGATGATTTAAAGGTCTGAATATGTTTTTTTCTACTCAAAATATAATTTGAAAGTTATTTTCAGACCATCTTTTCACTAAAGGAATTGTTTTATTTACCTTCAGAACATTTGTTAGCGATTTAAGCCAGCGACAGTGTTCAACATACTCTAATTAAACTAAAACACTGACTTAAATTCAATCTTAAATACTTGCAATATTTTGATTCCTGCATTTTAACACTGCAAATCGTACATCTAGTATGTATGTCATTGCTGAAACCGTGAAGTCATGCTATCCCTTCCGAAAACTTATGGTACCACTAATTTGTAACATGAAGTCCACTGAAATGAACTCTGGTTTCATCTATTACCCTACATCATAGGATTTGCAATATCTTGTGGTTTACAAGAAACCCTCAAGTTTTTACATTGCCCAACAGCTGAAATACCAGCTAACCCTTCAGATGCAGCTGTAAGCATTTAAAAGTGTATTAGCGAGTACAGACTCATTTCTTTTTTCTCCTACTACTCTTAGAAGATAAATCTCGACCAAAAACATGAAAGTTTCAAGCTTGAAAAACTAACACTCACAAAGCTAAGCTCCTTACTTTCACATGTCTTGGAGAGTTGACTACTTACGGATTTGGCAGTTGCAGAAATGTACTGGATAACCATCTCACGTTTTGTGCTCAAGTCTTTATCTCTTAAAGGAGCTTTCCGTTCTTCATTTAGATTCATGTCTTCCTGCAAAGAAACAGGCCACACAACATCAAGACTATTTCATGCTTTTTACTAGCTTTTGGGTTTTTTAATACTCCTTTTCTTCTACAAATGGCTCACACAAGCAGAAATCACTTTTTCCAGCTTCTTGGCATTTGTGTATTTTTTAGCCACCCAATTTTCTCATTTTATTCTGTCACTTCAAGTGTTCACAGTCTTCAGGACTTAAATTTGTAATTGCATCAAGGGTAGTTACCATTCATGAAATTTGGCTCAAGAAATAAAACTAGAGGATGAACCCTGAAATACTACACCTCAAGTTGTTAAGTGTTAACTCTTGTGAAGTTCCTGCGTTTTTTTATAAAACCTTATCATAAGACACCATTCCTGCACTACCTAATCACAAGGCTGTTATTACCTGGATTATTAGCTTGTGGTAGGGAACAGATGTGAAGGTGTTCCAATTGATGTATTTAAAACAAACCTCAAAATCCAAATATTCTAGTAAATTAAATCTTTATATAGAATCATATAATAGTTAGGGTTGGAAAGGACCTTAAGATAATCACGTTCCAAGCCCCCTGCCATGGGCAGAGACACCTCACACTAAACCATACCACCCAAGGCCTCGTCCGACCTGGTCTTGAACACTGCCAGGGATGGAGCATTCACAACCTCCCTGGGCAACCCATTCCAGTGCCTCACCACTCTAACAGGAAAGAATTTCCTCCTTATATCCAATCTAAACTTCCCCTGTTTAAGTTTTAACCTGTTACCCCTTGTCCTATCACTACAGTCCCTAATGAAGAGTCCCTCCCCAGCATCCCTATAGGCCCCCTTCAGATACTGGAAGGCTGCTATGAGGTCTCCTCATATTGGTTTAGTGTGAGGTGTCCCTGCACATGGCATGGGGGTTGGAACTTGATGATCTTAAGGTCCTTTCCTACCCTAACTATTCTATGACCTTAAGGTCCTTTCCAACCCTAACTATTCTATGATTCTATAATAGAGCTACATAGTGAAACAGGCCAGTTCTTAGTCCATAATAACTGCATGGAAGTTAATAATAATTTTAAAGGATAAAACAGGAAACTACTTTTACCAATAGTCAAAAGACTGCAATTTCCAACACTTTATGTATCAACACCAATGTGAATTGCAGAATTGATACACACCTACTTCTTTCTGCAGTACTAATCAAAAAGCTTGCTTGTGAGTAGAATACAAACCTTGACAGAAAATACTTCAAAACTGTACAAAAATTCAGCTTTCTAAACATTAAGATTTTACTAATGGAAATTACTGTTTTCCAAGGGTGTTTACTTAAGTTTATTAACATCTATCCTTCAACAGCAGTATTTAACTACAGCAACTGAGGTCTATAGAGGTCATCTTAATGAAGCAATCAACAGCTTAAGATTTTCATTCTTGTTTTTTTGCCTTTGTTTTGTCTGTAGAAGTAGATCAAGTAATTACAACATACATAGTACCAGCATTCTGAGTTATTCAATTGTTCATGTGCCAATTTAGAGAGGTCTAGAAGGCCTACGCTATGCCCTCTGAAGTAGCTAATACTTCAAAAATGACATATGAAGATCACTACTACATAATTAATTCCAACATGAAAACAAAACCTCATAAAATGATGTAGCACATCTTACCATCATTTTTTCAAAGAGATCCATAACTTCTTTTTCTGATAAGTTCAAGCAACGCTCATCAACAAGTGCCTGAGCAAGTGGGATTTCACTTATAGAAGGTTGAGAGTCAATAGGATGCTGAATGAGAGGTTTCTCTTTTTTCACTGCTGATCTTCTGAGGCTTGTTATTCTGTCACGCTGCAAAGACATCCATTTAAAAATAAGCAGAAATAGAAATATGGGAAAGCAGCCAATTACATGGCAGTAACACACACATTTTTAGTTAATCCAAGCAGCAGAGTTAAAACTCAAACTGAAGTAAAAATACTCTAACAGTCAGAGATTACTTTTCATAGACAACATTAAAGGTAAACTCATGACAGGTCACATGCAAAAGGGATATCATTTCTCAGAGTTTCAAAAGTATACCAACTATGTTAAACTCTTAGCATTGCAAAATCTTGAGTTCATCTTCTCACACTACTCCCTAATTATCCTGATAGTGAATAAATATGGTACCACAAAGGCAATGTCCAAGCGGTCCTTCACCTGAAGAGCTATAAGTCTTTGGAGGACAACTGAAAAAGCCAGCGTTGGGAAGGAGGTACTCACAAGTTCATCAGGCTTATAAAAAATTCCTGCTAAATCAGAATAAAGTTTTTAGAGGAATTAATGCTCCAAGTATAGTTCACAATTCCTTGACATGTTTTTGAGTACGAACTCCTGAAATTAGTGCTTACTTTTAAAAAGCAAGGTAATGGATTACCCACATAGAAGCAGCCACCCATGGTTAAATACACAGAACAGACATTAGTGAAAGCATGTCAGACAGTCTGCAGTGACGTTTCACTGGTTAAGGCTGACTTGGTTTATACCTTATACCAAACCCCCCACCTTTCTGTTTTTAAAGCATGCTTACTCAGTTAATTTGTTAATATTGGAAACAACCAACAAGAGCACCTTCCTTATAAGGCCATTTATTACTGTGGTATTAATATATAACTATTCTGAGCAAAGTAATCTTTTTCAAGTTAATAATACTGTCTTTATACATATATGTTCATTTTGATAACATTTTATCTACAGCGATTTTTCTAAACCCACTGGGTTTAGATAAACAAATACCAGGGTATTTGTTTCAGGCACTGAACAGCCTTATGAAGACGTGCTTTCATCTAACAGCAGCTTATGTAGGGCTACCAGTATCATTCATAGCAGTTACTGCAATCTCTATGAAGACATGGACAAAAAGTGTTTTATTTTCTATAATTAAACAATCACTGTGAAACATGAAAAGTTCAGTGGAATATTTCCTTTGTAGGAAACCTGATTTCATTATGGATTAGTCCACTCAGGAGTGGAAAAATTTGACCAAGTGCTGTGGAATATGTGTAAGAAAGGTTCTTATTTTTGTTGTTCCTTTTCTTTTTCTTGATTTGTTACGTTGGGGTATTTTCTGAGATCCTGTAAAGACTACCTTACATTTTTGAAGGGCAAGTATCCCTAAATAAGCTGCATTCCCTTTGAGCTTCTTTGTAGGTATTTCTTCTTTTGTTTTGTTTATGGGGTGGGGGGGGGGGGTGGTGGTGGTGTTGGGTTTTCTTCTTAAGTCTTACATTTGTGGACAGAAACACATTACCTACAAGGATATTGTTAACAACTTTAACAAGGCAACAATATCACTTTAATACCATTTTTTTCCTTATTAGAATAGTTTACATGACATTTTTTGGAACTAAAATTAGCACATGGCCTATTGAAAAGGCCAAAGGTACGACATAATGCCTGAAAGGCAGCATTCTATACACCAAATGCAGTTATATTGTTCACTTACATTAAAATGTCCATTCAGCAGTCACAAAAAAAGAAGTTAAAATCAATTTCACCATGCTGCAATCTGTTTAAACAAATTTGTTTAATCAGATTGAAATACTGATATCACTTTAAAGTCACAAATGAATCTTCTACATGATTTGTAGGCACAATTTCTTCATTTCAGACATGTGATGTTTAGCTAAGAGGCCAGCATGGTTTAACTATATTACACATAGAAAATAAAAATTGATCATTTTACTGAAATCAATTTTGATATAAGTTTATGCAAAGGTACTTTACAACAGGTTTCAAAGTATTCAGTTATAAAAGAATACAAACGTGCTGTTTGACATGCACTACCCTCTTATTACCCAAAATTGTTCCACTTGAATCATGTGGCAACCCACTTTGAAGAACCACTGCAGATCCTTTACTGTTAAAAAGAAGGTCAAGAGAAATAACTTGAACTGTTGAATAACAGTTTCAACATATCCACGGTATTACTGAAGTACTTAGAATGTGGTTAAAGAAGCTTCTCCAAAGAGGTATCATTAATTACTCCTCTTCAACTGAAGTTACAAATTAAGACCTCTGGGAATTGTAGCTCAGTTTTCTAAAAACTAATGCTTTAATATCCTTATAAGAACATGTTATATTGTCCACAACATTTGGAGTAAATTAGCATGCAGCGTGGAGTTACCATTGTAAATCAAGATGTTACAAAGACCTTACCACATCATCTGCCAAAGTTTTTATTTGAATATTCTATTAAAAAAAAAACAACAACACACACAAATCAAAGAAAAAAAGACAGCATTACCTACTGTTTCAGAATAAAGCCTGTATTTCATGTATTCTACCATTAAAAAGTACTTATTTCCAGTAAGTATTTTAACAAAACTGCAGCTAAATGAGCATGGAACTTACGTCATTTTATGTGAAAAAGCAGGCTTGCAACCCCTTTTACCTTGTCTTTTGCCTATTTAACTCATGAACCTGAAACTGGTAAGCTCTAGCACCCCCAGTCTTGCATGAAAATGCACAAAGATGTCTTTGAAAGCTTTCCAAAACATGGACTACTGGACTTCAAACTGAGTCATGAGACAGCTCATTTCTGACAGAGTTTTTGAGACTCGGAGTTGAGGAGGATTCCCTGTGCCCTTGCTTCTTGAGCCTCCTGCCAACTTCTCCTGAACACCAAGCAATGGAAATTTATAGACCCAGGGGTTGAAGCCTGTGTACTGACGATGCACAAACCAGTCACTGCCATTTCTCCCTCCCTTGTACCCTCTCATTTTTGCTTAACAGCAATAAAATCCTGCTGACAAAGATCATGGATGCTACATTTTAATTCACAGCCAGAAATCTATATTGCATACCAATATAAATAATCATATCAAGGAAGCATTTAGTGAATAAACATTGCTCGATTTACACCAAGCAGTCACAAACAGGTAATTAAGGTCTAGCACTTTGGGGGTGTGAAAGCCAAGACAAAAAGTACTGCTGAGTTCTTTGTGACAAGATGCTGAGTTTCTGCATGGGGAAAAGTGGAGTAGTTGATTCATAATGACACAGCCCTGCAAGTCACTGGTTAGGAAAGTGTGACACTATTTCCCCAGACAGCAAGGTTTCAGATTCCTTGGTTATGTTCTCAGCAGCCAAAATGAGCAGGGTGCTTCTAGTTAACATCCCATTCCACTGTGTTAACACACCAGACAAGTTCAACATTACTGGAAATGAACCTATAACTGCTTGACACCACACATTTTACTTGCTCCTAATTCTACCTTCTGGCTACAGCTGTCAATATGGCATTTCTAAACAAAACAATTGGCAAGACTTCACAAATAGTGGAGGAGGCATCACGGTGGGAAAGAGGAGCAATGTGTTCATATTTTAGAAGATGAACACACACGTATCCAGGACAGTGGGATGGATTGACCCTGGCCAGCAGATCAGTCCCTCACAGCAGGATGAGGAAGAGAATCAAAAGTGCAAAAGCAAGAAAAAAGACACAGGTTGAGATGAAGTGGAATTTAGCAAGTGAAAGGAGGAAAAAAAGAGTAGATGAATCAAATGATTCAACAGCCATCAGTCATCACTCACTGCCAGCAGTGCAATACCTACCCAGCCTCTGAGCAACTGCTAGTTTGGATCCCCCACCCCCCCCACCCCTGGTTTTATTGCTGAGCACAGCGTTATGTGGTATGGAATATCTCTTTGGTCAGTCTGGACCTCCCGGTGCGTCCCCTCCCTACCTCTGGCCTACTTCATCCAACCTGAGAGGGAGACACTAAGAAAGTAAGCCTTGACACTGGGTAAGCATTGTTCAGCAAAAGCTGAAACACTGGTGGTTTAAATCAACACTGTTTTGGTGACGGATCTGGAATACAGCACCTATATGGGCAGCTTTGAAGAAAATAATCTCCATCTCAGCCTGACCCAGTTAATACAGCT